>NC_133556.1:5042702-6465270 GCF_048773025.1 Camelus bactrianus
AAAAGGCAATGGATAAAGCCAAAAAAGAACATGAGAGGAGTAATGCATCTCCCGCTATTTTCCCAGAGTACCAGCTTTGGGAGGACCACTGGATTCGGTAAGCTGAACGTGATGTGTTCAAAGGTCAGCTAAGGGGACCAGTGAAAAGTCTCCAATGTACTCTCACGAGTATTTTTAAAAGGGATCTTTGCTACTTTCTTTATGGCCCCAAAGGAAAGAACAAACAAAAATCTGCGCATAGCTGTCAAGTCTTGAGTCACTGAGAGTGTGCTGGAGAAACAGTAAAACGAGCTCAGATTCCAGGGCTCTGAGCTCCCCGCTGTGGGCAGGGGGCGGGGGGGCTCTCACTGCCTCAGGGGAGTGGTTTCCTGGGGCACGTCAGCATCCCGCAGAAGCCTCCCTTCTTTGTGTGGGCAGCAGTTTCTTTTTCCTTCTGTGGATTGGAAGTGAATGGCTAGATCCTGTCTTCTGCCCTTTCTGAGTCTGTGTGGTAACTGAGTTGGTCCCGAATCCATGGTCTCTAGGTGCTCCAAGGAGTTGAACCAGTGGGAAGCCCTGACAGAATACGGCCAGTCCAAAGGTCACATCAACCCTTACCTCGTCCTGGAGTGTGCTTGGCGGGTGTCCAACTGGACCGCCATGAAGGAGGCCTTGGTGCAGGTGAGACGTTCCTCCTGCCTCCCAGGGACACATCCACTCTCAGGTTGTAGTCTCTGCAGCCACATGGGTCTCTTCGGCCAAAGTCATGAACCTCTGGAGATTTCCCTTCACTTGCAGCAAGCTGGGTGTTTTGGCAGATGAAAGATAGCCTCACTTTCTCTTTCTGGTTTATTTCACTTAGAATGACCATCTCCAGAGCCATCCACGTTGCTGCAAATGGCATTATTTTATTATTTTTATGGCTGAGTAGTATTCCACTGTATAAATATACCACACCTTCTTTATCTAATCATCTGTCGACGGACATTTAGGTTGTTTCCGTGTCTTGGCTATTGTGAATAATGCTGCTGTGAACATTGGGGTGCAGGTATCTTTTTGAATTAAGGTTTCCTCTGGATATATGCCCAGGGGTGGGATTGCTGGATCATAGACTTACCATATTTTTAGTCTTTTGAGGAGTCTCCATACTGTTTTCCACAGTGGCTGCACCAAACTGCATTCCACCGACAGTGTAGGAGGGTTCCCCTTTTCTCCACAGCCTCTCCAGCATTTATCATTTGTGGACTTCTGAATGATGGCCATTCTGACTAGTGTGAGGTGATACCTGATTATAGTTTTGATTTGCATCTCTGATAATTAGCAATATTGGACATTTTTTCATATGCCTATGGCTGTTTGTGTTCATTGGAGAATTGCTTGTTTAGTTCTTCTGCCCATTTTTTTGGTTTGGGTTGTTTGTTTTTTTCTTATTAAGTCATATGAGCTGGAAATTAAGCCCTTGTCAGTCTCATCTTTTGCAAATATTTTCTCCCTTTCTGTAGGTTGTCTTTTTGTTTTGCTTATGGTTTCCTTTGCTGTGCAAAAGTTTGTAAGTTTAATTAGGTCCCATTTGTTTATTTTTGCTTATATTTCTATTGCTTGGGTAGACTGCTCTAGGAGAACATTGCTGAGATGTATGTCAGATAATGTTTTGCCTGTGTTTTCTTCTAGGAGGTTTATTGTGTCTTGTCTTATGTTTAAGTCTTTGATCCATTTTGAGTTTATTTTTGTGTGTGGTGTGAGGGAGTGTGCTAACTTCATTGATTTCCATGCTTCTGTCCAGTTTTCCCAACACCATTTGCTGAAGAGACTGTCTTTATTCCATTGTATGTTCTTGCCTCCTTTGTCAAAGATTAATTGACCCAAAGTTTGTGGGTTCATTTCTGGGCTCTCTATTCTGTTCCATTGATCCATAAGTCTGTTTTTATACCAATACCAATACATGCTGTTTTGATTACTGTAACTCTGTAGTATTGTCTGAAGTCTGGGAGGGTTATTCCTCCAGCTTCATTCTTTTTCTTTAGTAATGCCTTAGCAATTCTGGGTCTTTTGTGATTCCATATAAATTTTAGTATGATTTGTTCTAGTTCTGTGAAAAATGTCCTGGGTAATTTGATAGGGATCGCATTAAATCTGTAGATTGCTTTGGGTAGTATGGCCATTTTGACAATATTAATTCTTCTAATCCAAGAACATGAGATATCTTTCCATTTCTTTCAGTCATCTTTAATTTTCTTAGTCAGCAATTTGTAGTTCTCCACATGTAAGTCTTTCACTTCTTTAGTCAGATTTATTCCTAAGTGTTTAATTTTTTTGGATGCAGTTTTAAAAGGGATTATTTCTTTACTTTCCTCTTCTGATGTTTCATTGTTAGTATAAAGAAATGCTACTGATTTCTGTATGTTGATCTTGTATGACAGTAAAATTTTTGAATGTTCACTCACATTTTTATAAACCTGAATTGCTGCTTTCTGTCTACTTCCTTATATAATATGGAACAAGTTAGGTCAGTTTCCCAGGATAACAATGTGACTTGGAGATGATTTAAAAGATGAGCACATATTTAATAATTTGAAAATTCACCTGCTGACTTTGTTGATCAGTTTCCCCCTTTTTGGAAATACCAGTGACCTTAAAGCAAGGAGCTTGTGGCATGCCTTTGTAGCTGGAGAGATTGGCCACTCACTGGGATTTGGAAAAGGAGAGTATCCCGAAGAAATCTAAATGCAAGCTTCTCAGAAAAAAATGTGTCTGTTTATAGCTTAATTTCTGTTTTTTGCTTTGTATAATCGGCTGCACAAAAATTGACTTCACTTTTTGACTGTCACCACTGAGACAGTGGTATACCTGTTGCTTCCTATGTAATGTTCTTTCACCACCAGGTAGAAGTGAGTTGTCCAAAGGAGATGGCTTGGAAGGTCAACATGTACCGTGGGTACCTGGCTATCTGCCACCCCGAGGAGCAGCAGCTCAGCTTCATCGAGCGCCTGGTGGAAATGGCCAGCAGCCTGGCCATCCGCGAGTGGCGGCGGCTGCCCCACGTGGTGTCCCACGTGCACACGCCTCTTCTTCAGGTGGGTACGGTGCCCTTGTGGGAGCACAGCCTCACGGGCCCGTCAGTGGAGCACCTCCTGTCCAGGCTTAGGTCTGTAAGCTGAGCAGGCCGGAAGAGAGGGAACTCCTTCCACTTGTCCTTTCCCATTTAAAATCGTCCTCAGAGAAAGGAAGGCTAGAGTCAAAATGGAGAGAACTGAAATGATGCTTCTCAGTTTGGGAGCTTCCATGGGATCTAAGCAACAGACCATTCTCAGAAGTGATTCTGACGATTTTCACTTTTGCTTTAGAAATGTTCTGTAATGCCCACCGCACAGCATCAGCGTGACGCCCCTGTCCAGCCCAGAAAGCCTCTCATCCTCTGAGGCTCTTACAGCTGCAGTTAGACTGTGCCTTGGCTTCTTCCCTTGTGTATCGTCTTCCCTGCTTCTGAGTTCGTTCAGCCACGCAAGCCATTCAGTGGCTCAAATCTAAAGGCCTACCCTCCCACGGCCCCTTGTGCACGCTGCCCCGCTCCACGGGACGTGTTTTCCCCCCGACCCAGCCCCTGCGTACACGCGCACACACTCCAGGGGCTCTGCCAGCTTTTTTCCTCTTACCTGGTACCTCACCTGGAGCAGCTTCCAGGGTTATTCAGTGAGTAAAACTGTAGGCTGATGTTGTAACAGAAGTTCAGGAAGGTCATACTTCCCCTGCTTTAAAGAATAGTTTTGAGACTTTAACTGGTAAATTCATTTTTATAGTTAGTGTATAAATAGGCTTTTTTAAGTTATGTAGTTGTTTATTAATATACTTAGATTATCTTGTCTTCTTCATAGTGAACCAGAAGTTCATTGAAGCAGTTAGTCTCTTACTTTGTTTCGATGCTTTTCATTTCTGTATCTGTTATTTGTGGCTTTTGCTCAAGGTGTGCACTAATGTTACTTTGCAGGTGTGTAACGTCTCTAATCTAGGTTACTAAAACAGTCTAAAGCTTTGTATTTAAAGAGGACTTTTTCCTTCATATCCTAAAAGTGCAAAGGTGGGTCGCATGTTGTAGCTATTAGGAAGAAAGTTACTACATTGAACATAGGAAAAAGGTGTCAATTCAAGAAATATTCATTATGAATGACTGAGTATTATTATGATTGAATGACTGAGTAGCATTGTGAATGAATAACAGTTATGAATAACTAAGTAGAAATTATTACATAGTTACATATTCAAAGCATGGAGTATAAAATGTAGTATTTCAGACAATCTTGATTCAAGTATTCTGGAAGTGATTAAAGGCACTTGCGTATCTGTTCCACTGCTTTGGTCATGGCTGATCCTCAGTAAATATCTTTGATTAGCTTGGTTATAAAGCTGACTGCATTTAGAGATGGTTCCCACCTCCCCGTTAAAGTCAAACAGAAGAGTACCGAGTACTGAACTTGGCGCTGTTTGAGACATTCACACAATTTAAAAACATATTCTGGCTCAATGGAGCATGTAGCTGGAGGGAGATGATGACACATCCATAAGAAGCAAAATTTAAAGGAAGAGGGAGTCTGTGACTCAGGGCCACACGGCAGCACAGGAAAGAAGCACAGGGTTTAGAGAAGGGAAAACCCCTGTGGGAGGGGAAGGTGGGACCTGACGGGTAGAGTTTGAATAGGCTCAGAGCTGTGGCCGGGGCATCCCGTAAGGAGGTGGAGCCGGCAGCACACTTGGGGTTTAAAGGGTGGTGAACTGGACAGATCTGTAGGGATGTGATGGAAGATGCATGTATCAGCCCCAGGAGTCATTAGAACTGTGTCCTAAGATGCTCACTATGGCTCTGAGGGTCACACGTTAATGGAAGGAAAGCTTGAAGGCCGAGGGTGAGGTTGTTCTGGTCTGACATTGATAGAGCCACACTTGGCTGGTGGCAAAGGGGGTGGAAAAGAGGGTTGTTGGGGTGAGGTGGGGCGGGCGGTGTATACACCTTTGCCCTCCCAGTCCCCGGCTTCACAGCACCTGCGGAGTTCAGGGGAGCCTGAGAGCGGCGTCTGAGGTGTGGGTAAGTCAGGTGTGGCATCCGAGGCATCTGAAGAAGCCCCATGCTTCCTGCAGTAACTGAGCCGTGGGGCTTCCCAGCAGTCAGGCTCCTGATGGACTCTGGCTGGTTCCCTCGCTCACCCTCACCCAGCGCTCACTGTCGGCTCTTCACACTGGTCCCCTGCAGGCAGCGCAGCAGATCATTGAACTTCAGGAAGCTGCACAGATAAACGCAGGCTTGCAGCCTAGCAACCTGGGGAGGAACAACAGCCTGCACGACATGAAGACGGTGGTGAAGACCTGGAGGAACCGGCTGCCTATCGTGTCGGACGACTTGTCCCACTGGAGCAGCGTCTTCATGTGGAGGCAGCATCATTACCAGGGTAAACCTACCTGGTCCGGCATGCATTCATCATGTAATTTTCCAGACACCCCACTGTTCTGGTTTCATGTCTTGGTTGTGTTTTGTTTTTTCCCTTTTACCAGATTTTCTATTTTTTGGCAGGTATGGTAGATGGTGGTTGGTATGACGAGGGTAAGGAGGAAGGGGGTGAAGGTGGGAGGAAGTCCCCGTCCCTGTTGCCTTTTTCCAGCCAGAACAGACTTGCTGGACACTGCCTGTTGCAGGGGGCGCAGGCCCATGGGGTCGGAGCTGTGGGTTGTGGCCCTCTGTGTTTTGAAGCCCCCCGAGGAAGAGCTGCTCTCAGGTGGCAGTGAGCGGCCTTCCCAGTTTCCCTGATCCTCGCTGCTCCTCCCCTAAACCTGTCAGGCGTCTGTTGAGAGCCACCTTCGTGTTTTAGTTAGCCAGGATGCTAGCGCTCAGCTTGGTAATTGGTGCTTCTTGTATCTTACTTTTGATGCAGAATACAGGGAAAAGTAATGAGGATTTATCACAGAGCTTCCCATTTTCATAAGCCATGTGTTTGTTTTTCATTTTTTACTTAAGCCTTAGTTGTGGAACACTTTGAACGGCATTTGACTTGGGCTGAGAACCCATTTCTTTGCTCTCTAGCTATTGTAACTGCGTATGAGAATAGTTCTCAGCATGATCCAAGCTCAAATAACGCTATGCTGGGGGTTCACGCATCGGCTTCAGCAATCATCCAGTATGGGAAAATCGCCCGCAAGCAGGGACTGGTCAATGTGGCTCTGGACATATTAAGTCGCATTCATACTATTCCAACCGTTCCCATCGTGGACTGCTTCCAGAAGATTCGGCAGCAAGTCAAGTGCTACCTCCAGCTGGCAGGTGTCATGGGGAAGAATGAGTGTATGCAGGTAGCGTGTCAGGGGACCCGGCGCCCGGCCGCGCCCCGAGGTCTGGGAGGAGGGGCAGGGCCGCATGGAGATTGCCAATGCCCCCTGGGGAGAAGGGCTGGGGCTGCACAGACACAGCCTGCGTCATGGGGAAGAGTCCTGCCCAAGCAGGGGAGGGACAGGAAGCCACTTGAGTATTTGGATTGCATTTGGTGGTCTCGCTTCTACCGTATACGTGGTTAATATTAAGGAAAGAAAACTTAAAACTGCGGGATTGTGAGGGTATCTCGTAGATTTTGGCCATGTTCAGAGGGATGTTAATAAAAACATTGAAACTGACTAAATACATAAAGCTTTGGAGAAAATGATACCCTTAAGGTGTCTAGAACTGAACTTGGCATTTAGTGATTCAGTTTAAATACTACTTAAGTAAATCGTCAGTCAGTCAGTAAGTATTCACGGTAGACAGATCTGTTGTCAGTTTAAAGTATATTTGTCAATGGCCTTTGGGACTTACTGCCTAGATCAATATTTTAATGAGGTTTTTATATTACTGTCTAGAAATTTCAAGACATTCTTTTCTGTTGTTTTTTTATAAACAGGGCCTTGAAGTTATTGAATCTACAAACTTAAAATATTTCACAAAAGAGATGACAGCTGAATTTTATGCACTGAAGGGAATGTTCTTGGCTCAGATCAACAAGTATGTATGTTGTGTAGGTGGAGGATAAGAGAAAAACTCATCAGATTATTTGAATAGTTATTTATAACTTGAAGCCAACATGAAGGTCAGGCTAGAAATTGGTATGATTTAGTGTTATCAGGGGTGGCATTTCAGACATTGTGCCTCTATGAAGACAGTACCTGGCAGCAGATTGACAAGCCCGTTTGATCTGTAGTGCTTAAAGCTTTTTAAAAGTGAAGTGCTTGAGGGGAAGGATATAGCTCGGTGGCAGAGCACATGCTTAGCATGCACAGGGTCCTGGGTTCAATCCAGTACCTCGATTAAAATAAATAAATAAAAGAAAAAAATGAGTTGCATGAACACTGAGTTGCTGATAACGTGTTCTTAGCATGCCACTTTGGAACAGAGTTGATTCCTTTTACGGAGATTATTCTTAGAGCTGGGGTCAGTCAGCTGTAAAACAGTGCGTTGGGTCCTCAAAAACTATAACCATAGACCTATCACGTGACCCAGCAATTGTGTTCTGAGGTTTTTACCCAAAAGAATCAAAAACGGGACTCAGGCAGGTACTTGCTCATGAATGTTCATGGCAGCACTGTTTCCTGTAGCCAAAATACTGAATTAACTGAAATGAACAGATGAACAAAACGTGGTATATACACACAGTGGGGTGTTATTCAGCGTAACAAGGAGTGAAGTACTGGCATGTAGTGCAGCGGGGGTGGACCTCAGAGACACTCTGCTAAACGGAAGAGTCCAGACCAAAACTCACATCATGTGTGAGTCTGCTAACGTGAAGTACGCAGAGTAGGGAAATCTGTAGAGACAAGAAGCGCGCTGGTGCCCGCAGGGGCTGGAGGTTGAGGGGGTGGAGAGTGACTACTTACTGGTTAAGGGTTTTCTTTGGGTAATGAAAATGTTCTGGACCACACCAAATGGTGTGGAATTACCAAATGCCATGGAATTACTCACTTTAAAACGGTTGGTTTTAAACCAAATGCCATGGAATTACTCACTTTAAAACGGTTGGTTTTATATGATGTGATGTCCACCTAAAAAACTCATGTTTCGGTTTTGTGTCCTCACAGGTCTGAGGAAGCAAACAAAGCCTTTTCTGCAGCTGTGCAGATGCATGACGTGCTGGTGAAGGCCTGGGCCATGTGGGGTGACTACCTGGAGAACATCTTTGTCAAGGAGCGGCAGCTGCATCTCGGAGTGTCTGCCATCACCTGTTACCTGCACGCCTGCCGGCATCAAAATGAGAGCAAATCTAGAAAATACTTAGCCAAGGTGAGACAGAGAATTAGCTTCGACCAAAGACCATCTGGAAGCCTTCAAGTCTGCATGGAAATTCAGCTACATACTAATCTGTGCTGGGTTCAAGGCGTTACTTCATGCCTTATCTGTCAGTTCCCTTCATTCCTCAGAGTATAGTCCATGGTTCTACTTTAAGGCTGAAAAGTTGAGGCCTGGATATACTTGGGGTCAGAGGACTTTGAAGCAGCAAAACTGAGCTTGAAGTCTGAGTCTTAGGACTCAAGGCCAGTGTTCTCTGTGGGATCTCACACTGGACACACATTCCTGTAGGCTGATGGGGGTCTGCAAGGAGAACTTACCTGCTAAGACACCCGTTAGAGTCTGGCCTCTCACCTGCGGGGACCATGCACACAGTCACGGAGCGGTCAGCCCTAGTCACAGGCGACACCGAATCGCACAATCTCCGCACACTTGCAGGGTGAGGTCTCAGTCCTCGGGGTCCTTGTCCATGGTGCCCCAGAGTAGCGCCGGGCACCAGGTCCCTACTGACATGTGCCAACAGGTGATCCCTCCCAGGAGACACATAAATGCAACCCAGAGGCGGTCCTTTCAGAAAACTTAAGAATTCTTAAGTTGTTGTGCTTTTGTCCATGAAAGGTTAGGATTTTTTAGATTCCTTGGTTTAATGTCAAAGTTCGACTTGAACATTAGCACCTAGTAGTTAAAGCAACTGTAGAAACAAACCAACTATAGTAACACTGACCCCCTCACGGTCTGAGTCCAGATTTGCTGACTTGTAGATGGAATTGTTTCAGACAGCTGCAGATGCCGGGCTGCCACCACGGGGCCTGCCTGGTGCTAGGGTGATGTTCACCTGGAATTTTTAGCTAAAGTCCATTTTGTTCTGCTGAGATGACAGTGTGAAGCAGCAGGCGGACGGGCCCTTGGTGTCACCTGTTGCCTCCTTGAGGTCACACTGGCCACCACTAGCCAGGTGATGGGATCAGTTAGTAATTGGCTTTAAAGCTAAATCTAGATGAAAACTGTATTTACATTTTCATTTTAATTTGTAAGATTTATATCTAAATTTAGCGGTGCTTTTGGACTTTTTGCAGATCTTTTCCCACGGTGCCAGTAAAGCTACTCTTATACAGAATTTTAATGTTGGGGAGAAGTCACTTGGTGAGAGCCTGTGAATTTTTATTCAACTCTAAAGCTTTCCCTTCCATCTTAGGTGCTGTGGCTCCTGAGTTTTGATGATGACAAGAATACCCTGGCAGATGCTGTGGACAAGTACTGCATTGGCGTGCCACCCATCCAGTGGCTGGCCTGGATCCCACAGCTGCTCACCTGTCTGGTCGGCTCCGAGGGGAAGCTGCTTTTGAACCTCATTAGCCAGGTGGGAATACCAAGACATCTTTGGTCACAAAAAAATTAGTCTTCATTCCACATCCTTTTTTTCCAGAGAGAAATTGTGCATGCTCAGAGTTTTGAAACTGAGTCAGAGAGATGGGAAGATGTAGACAATTAGAGGTCACTTGATGTAAAGCACAGTTAAAAGCAATTGAAGAGTGTCAGGGTTGGAGTGAAATAATCTGCTGGAGCATTGCAGTATTAAACTGGCAGTGGCTTTCCTTGAACATGTTGCCACATAAGATACAAGTAAAAATGAACATCCTCTTAAAATGCAAGCTGACTGGTGAGTACTCAGAGCTACTCACGTGGGTGTGTATCCAGTTGATACTTCATGGCTGACTTCCCATCGTGTGCCCTGCAGGGCTTCCCTTCGGAATAAAACTCACCCCAAACTGTGGTGTTTGCTGCCCTTGGTACAGTTGTTCAGCTGCTGCTGTTAGACACTGAAAGTTGTGTGCACCTGGGGTGGGCTTGGGGATTTGGACAGACTAGGGCGCTAGGTCCCGTAGGACCATGGTTACAGAATGGGTCCAGATTGGCCCTCTCCTGTGGAAAGACCGGGAGGTGGAGGAAGGGGCTGAGCAGGAGAGACTGGGATACAGTTCCGTCTGGGATCGAGTGCCTTTGTAAAATCAGAGAGTCGTAACTTTTCAGGAATGAACAGCATTGTCACCAGACACGTAGGAACATGCTCCTCATCGTTCTGTTTTTTACATGTCGCACATCATCTACGCTGTACCCAGAAGTGGTTTTATTTTTAACTTGAGGGCCTGCAGCTCTGTTCCTGGGTAGCGGCATTTTCTTGGACCTTATCTGTCAAGACGGAGATTCCATCTACTTGGTATTGTCATTCGTTGAGCATCTCATAACAGACACTAGCCAGCCACCCTGCCGCCTGTGGCAGAGCTGGGTATGTCTGCTCAGCCCTCCTGAGGGAGCCGTGTAACCGTAATTTGGTAAAACTGGCGTTTCTTACCTTAAAGAGAAAATTTTCAGTCACCTCCTTGCTGCAGTTAAGCAGAGTAAAGTTACTAATGAGCTTAGTTGTCAGAATCAGCTCACGATTCCTGGTGAATAAAGACTGATATCATTTTGTGTTTTCCTGTCATTTGCCTTCAGTGAGATGCAAGAACTTTTCGTATTTTGTCTTCCTCATATTAACTGAATTAAGTGAAAGTGTGGTTTCTCTGTGATTAAGAGTCCTGGAGCAGAACTGGCGAAATCCCCATGTTGGTCCTTGTCAGGTCTTTTAAAGCTGAATTAGATGTCTGACTTGCTGTTTAATGGCCTCCTGTGTATCCGGTATCTGCTCCCTTGGCCCAAGTGCAGGCCAGCGGCCCACTTAGGATTGACGCCAGTTGTTTTCGATACAGATTCTCTCTGTCCAGCAGCACAGTGATAAGTGGTGGTCCTCACTTCTCTGTCTCTGAGCAGGTCGGACGAGTGTATCCCCAGGCCGTCTACTTCCCCATCCGGACCCTGTACCTGACCCTGAAGATAGAGCAGCGGGAACGCTACAAGAGCGGTACGTCCCCGCGGGCGCGGGGCTGGGTCCCGGGCGGACAGGCTCCTGCCTGCGGCGCACTCCCAGGACGGGGGCCGGTCTCGCCTTTAGCCACTGAGGGGACGCTGGGGCTGGGAGACAAACCCTGACCTCCCGGTGGGGTTCATGGTTCTCCTTCACCACGATGTGCTGAGTGTTGATTTACCTAAGAGATTTGATGCATAAGTAGGAAAAGTGTATGAAATTTTTAGGTACAGATAATGGTGAAGCATAACTTGCCTCGATAGTTAGAAATGAGTCCTGGTAAACAGTATAAATGTCAGTTACTGTGTTGTAAAGAATGTCTTCATCTGTCAGGAGAATCCACATAGAAATCAATCTTACCAAATGTAAAAATTTACTCAGAAGTTTTTAATCCATATTGAATAGCCCTAGGATGTAAAGAAATAACTCATTTAACGGTTTCAGTTACCCACTCAGCGTGGTGCTTTGTAAACAATTAAAGCACTGTTTGCTTCACCACGCTCTTAATCCGTAGACAGTCACGCTGCAGGCCAGAGTCGTTCTTGGAAGGTGACTCCATCCCCCGGGCAGTGGCGGCCTTGCCGCTCCTGTGCGGGGTTGGGTTAGCACTGCACAGCACGTCAGCTCCGACCTCCTGGGTCCAGGACTGAGGCAGATCGTGTTTTGGTCACTTGAAAGTTAACGATTTTTATTCTAAGTGACCTGAAGCTAGAAAAATGGGCAACAGGTATTCAACATACCTCTTATGTATTTTTTCAAAAATGTCCTTTTCCACGTGGGTTTGGCTTTCCTAGATGAAAACGTGGAGAGTGACTTGTTAACTACTTGTGGATCCTCGGAGCTGTAGTGTAAAGAATGTATTGTGACATATTTTGCCAGACATTTAAAAAGTGAACGTTCAGATTCAGGTGAAGTCAGAGAGCGAGCTTGGTGAACACGGTGCCCTCGCCCGCACCCCCAGTTCCTGTGCTGTTGAACTTGCCCGCTCTCAGCACATGTGCTTTCTGGGGCCCGGTTGTAGACAGCCATGCTCCCCATAGCGCCCCACCCCGTTAGATCCACGTGGCCCCCGGGGAAGCGGTCCCGTGACGTGTCGCACACCGGCAGGAACCAGTGTTCCTTTGGCCGGTGGGTCCTTAGAGCACCGACTCTCCCATCGGTCAGTTTGGCGCTGACATTGGCGTTGTGTGTGTTGCTCTCAGATTCTGGACAGCAGCAGCCAAGTTCAGTGGGTAACCAGTCCCATTCTGCATCAGATCCAGGGCCCATAAGAGCAACAGCCCCCATGTGGCGCTGCAGCCGAATCATGCACATGCAGCGGGAACTGCACCCGACCCTGCTGTCTTCCCTGGAAGGCATCGTCGATCAGATGGTCTGGTTCAGAGAAAACTGGCACGAGGAGGTACTGGATACGATCTCGGGAGTGCTGGCTTCCTGCGGAGGGACGTGTCGTTCTGTGTGCATCTGTGGCTGTATTTGCTCTCGATTAGCTGCCTGGTCATTTACGTGTGTCGCAGAATTGAGCGGTGGGGCAGCAGGGACTTGCGTAACTCTGCACGCTGGTGCAGCCTCGAATACTTGCAGCAGAAGACGTCAAAGGAAGGAGATGAAGTTGAGAAAGCCATTTCTGGCCTTAAGATGTTCACTTTGTTCAGTTGTCTGAGCTTCGTCACTTAATACCACCACTGACCAGGCAGCAGTGGTGGCTGTGGGCCCGGACAGCTCCCTGGCTGCCAGTCTCTGGGGCTGGGAGCCGCTTCCGGTGACCTTTCAGCGGCTAGGCCAGCTCCATGGCGTTGGTGTGAGCTGTTGCCAAAATACTCCGCCTTGGTTGCCCAGAGTTTCAGCCAGTTGGCCACAAGCCCCCCAGTTAGTGCCGTGTTACTTTGAGTGCACACGCGCGGCAGTAGCACTGAAGCTGTGGCGGCTTCCTCGCTTAATCAGCAGAAGAGTGTGTGTACGACCCAAAAAATGGGATTTGAGGTTTTTTGGTTTGGGTTTTGGGGTTTTTGTTTGTTTGTTTGTTTTTGTTTTGAACTGTTCAGGACAGTTGCTCCTCATTGCAAACACAGCTCACAATGTGGGCGTCCAGGCGTCCCCTGGTCTGCACACTCTGATGACAGCACCTGGTGGGCGCCAGGTGCCACAGAGAGCTTTGGTGGTGGTGGGGACGTGCTGGACAGCTGCGTTTGGCTGGTTGGTTGCTCAGATCGAGAGCTCTGTTTTGTGAGTTGCCTTGGTCCCTTTTCCCCTAGGTTCTCAGGCAGCTCCAGCAGGGCCTGGCAAAGTGCTACTCTGTTGCATTTGAGAAAAGCGGAGCAGTGTCCGATGCCAAAATTACCCCCCACACCCTCAACTTCGTCAAGAAGCTGGTGAGCACATTCGGGGTGGGCCTGGAGAATGTGTCCAACGTCTCCACCATGTTCTCCAGTGCAGCCTCTGAGTCCCTGGCCCGGCGGGCACAGGCCACTGCGCAGGACCCTGTCTTCCAGAAGCTGAAGGGCCAGTTCACAACTGGTGAGTCCTGCTTTGCTCTTCCTAATCCAGGGGCGCTTCCACTCACATTTCTCCTTCATCTTTAACATCTGAGCTTAGTGTATTCATTTGTTTTCGTGAGCACTGTGTGGGTGAGCTGTTACACTGTGTTTAAAATACAGGCTCAAATCACAAGGAAGCAGCAACGCTCCCCGCCTGGGACCGCAGGTCCTTCCCCAGGTGTGGGAGCCAGAGCACGGGGCTGCACGTCGGGGTGGGCACAGGCTTCAGGGCAGCCTGCTCTTGCTTCTCTGTCCTGCCTCCTGCTTGGTTTAATGGGAGAACTCAACAGTGTAGGGTGAGGCGGTAAGACTCAAAGGTGCAGGACTCCAGGTGACGAAGGTCAAACTTGTAGTGCATTCTGGTGGCAGAATCTGTCCCTGGGGACATGACCTGTCCCTAGATCAGGCTCACGCATCTTCCTAGGCCCACAGGAGCTCGAATTGCGGCTCCACCTCTTTCTGTGTGATCTGTGGTAAGTGGCCTGGTCTCCCTCAGCCTAAGTCCTCGTCTGTCTTGGGGACCTCGTCCCCCTGGTGCACACACAGGCACGGCCACATCCCCTGGAGCTCCTGCTCATGCGGTCTGTCATCCTCTGAGAAAGAAAGGGTCTGAGATGAAAGTTTTATGGGAGCCATCGTATTTTATTTAAAAGAAGTGATACTCAGTGTTTCTTTATTGTAAAACGTCCAGATCATTAAATCAAATGTAGTCTGAAACAGAGAATTAGAAGTGGGGCGAATCATCTGGATTTTGATGTGAAAAAAAAAAAAATGACGAAAACTAAAACTTAAAAGAAGACAGCTGTGAGGCTCTGATCCACCTCAAACTGCAGCAAGTTTCAGGTATAAATCAAGAGCTGGCCGTCCCCTCTGGCCGTCAGTTCTCTGGGACCCTGGTATCAGAGGAGAAGAGCTGCACCTCCTTGTCCAGCGGTGCTGCGTGCGCTGGCTGCCAGCCAGAAGTCTGTGAGGACGGGAGGAAAGTTCACAGCAGTACCTCGAATTTGTCCCAGAAAAGGGAGACTGACCTGCATGCAAACACTTGTACACGAGTGTTACAGCCCCAGACTGGAGTCTAGCCACATTCCCCTCTAAGGAGAGCAGGTAGACAGAGGGCGGTGCTTCCATTCTCGTGTAAAGCAAATAAAGAGGAGTTAACTGTCGCACACACAGCAAGTTGGGTGAACCTGAACGAAACTATGCTGAGTGCAGAAAGCCCATCTCAGGATTCCTGCTGTGTGGCTCTCATTTATGAAACACATATGAAATGGCATAATAGTCAAGACGGAGAACAGATGAGTGGTGGCCGGGCCCCGGGGCTGGGAGGAGGTGGGCGTGGCTCTGGGAGGCAGCGGGCGTCTCGCTGATGGACAATGAGCATCCCGGTCACGGGGCTGGTTGTGCAGCATCCCCACGTGACGCCCACAGAGGCACAGGTGCACACATAGTGCTCCTAACTGGCGAGTCTGCATCAGCCCTGCGGGTTGTGCCAAGGCCAGTCTCTTAGTGTCAGGAAGGGGTGTATGGCTCTCTCCGTACAATCTTTTGCACTCCTATGAATCTGTATTTGTTTCAAAATTAAAGTTAATCCAAAAAAACGAACAGAAACTCACTACATCAAGATCAGCCCTGAGCTTGGGAGCACTGTCCTGGTCCAGAGCTGTGTGAAGCTGCCTGCGTCTGGCTGGGTGGCCCCTGCCTCCCCTCGTGTTGGTGTGTGGCGGCCTCTCCTGCCACCTGCTCCAGTGACATCATGCCAGAGTTAAAGGGAGACCAGAGAAATGCCACAGGAAAAAAATAAAAGTTCATGGACTGTCATAAAACTGATGACAGCTGCATACGGTTAAGTCTGTGCATGGGTGTGACGATTAGAATTGCTGGACTAGCGTGTGCTGTGCTGCGTGTCCGTGCCTGCGACCTCATTTAATCCTCGGGGTCGGAGTCGGGGTCTCCCGGCTCCGGTACAGGCATGGCCAAGTCGAAGAACCGCACCACACACCACCAGTCCCGAAAATGGCACAGAAATGGCATCAAAAAACCCCGATCACAACGATACGAATCTCTTAAGGGGGTGGACCCCAGGTTCCTGAGGAACATGCGCTTTGCCAAGAAGCACAACAAGAAGGGCCTGAAGAAGATGCAGGCCAACAACACCAAGGCCATGAGTGCATGTGCTGAGGCTGTCGAGGCTTAAAAGCCAAGGAGGTCAAGCCCAAGATCCCAAAGGGCAGCAGCCTCAAGCTCAGTCGACTTGCCTACATTGCTCACCCCAAGCTCGGGAAACGTGCTCGTGCCCTCATTGCCAAGGGTCTCAGGCTCTGTCAGCCAAAGGCCAAGGATAAGGCTCAGACCAAGGCCGCAGCTGCAGCTCTGGCTCCGGCTCAGTCTCCCAAAGGCACCCAGGCCCCCACAAAGGCTCCAGAGTAGAGCCTTTCATCTATTGATGAGAGGATATAAGGACTAGTGTGACCCCTGGGCAGCTGTCTGCGTGGGGCTCACGTCTACTTGTGCTGTTTGTACAAATTAACCTGAGGCAGGATCTGTCAGTCAAAAAAAAAAAAATCCTCGGGGTCGGTGCTCCAGACCAGATATAGAATATGCCTGTGTCCCAGCGGGGAGGCACTTGAGCAGCAGTTCTGTAGTGAGTTAGAAACCATCCAGATGACTAAAAGTGTTTCTAATTATCTTTTATTTTGAAGATTTTGACTTCAGTGTTCCAGGGTCCATGAAGCTTCATAACCTTATTTCTAAATTGAAGAAATGGATCAAAATCCTGGAGGCCAAAACCAAGCAGCTTCCAAAATTCTTCCTCATAGAAGAAAAGTGCCGGTTTTTGAGCAATTTCTCAGCGCAGACCGCTGAGGTGGAAATTCCTGGGGAGTTTCTGATGCCGAAGCCGACACACTACTACATCAAGATCGCCAGGTGAGTGAGCCTCCCGCCGGCACTCTGCAGTCGGGCTATACCCGCCCTCATCTCTCCTTTCCCCGGAAATGGGAGAGGGCCCAGGGTGGCCCAGGGTTTGAGGCCCCTGGAAGAGTCTGGTCTAACCGGAGGGCAGGGTGCAGCATCACATTTGAGTCAGGTTTGTGTTTGTGTTTATGTTCTCTCAAAAGAACCCTTTTTGAGCCCCGTGGAACTTGACAAAGTATAAAGTTTCCCAGTTTTCTGTAAACTCTTCAAGCCCAGTAGTCACAACAGGGTCAGACAGTTGTCAGATTCACTAGAACGTGTCCTGTCTCACTCACGATGTAAAGAGCCGTGAAGCGGCGGCCCTCGACATTAAGGCGTTTCATCCCTTCCCTCCGAATCCGCCTGTGTCCCGTGGCCCGCCCTCCTCCTGCCTTCTGCTCGCTCCTTGGGGCACCTGCCCCTGCTGTGCGGGGTGGGGGCCGTCTCCGCTCCCTCCTCCTGCGCCCCCTTTGCCTGGCGTCCCCTCCCACGCAGATTGGTCGCACTCACACCTGCCACGTGAGGCACAGTCTGCTGGGGCCACAGTCTGTCTCCACGACAGTTCTGACCGCGTTCCTGTCAAGCCCCATTTTCTTCTCGGAGACTCAGGGCCGATGTTTTACTGTCCGCCTGTCCCGGTAGGTTCATGCCCCGGGTGGAGATTGTGCAGAAGCACAACACGGCGGCCAGGAGGCTGTACATCCGCGGCCACAACGGCAAGATCTACCCGTACCTGGTCATGAACGACGCCTGCCTGACGGAGTCGCGGCGGGAGGAGCGCGTGCTGCAGCTGCTCCGCCTGCTGAACCCCTGTTTGGAAAAAAGAAAGGAAACCACCAAGAGGCACTTATTTTTCACAGGTACCAGCCCAGCGCCGCAGGGTGCACGGCGGCACCCGTCAGCCTGCAGAGGTTCGAGTCTGCCGTCCATGCCGGCAGCCGCGGCCCCGGGCGGCTCTGGGCCTGGAGGCCCCGCAGTGCTGGGCCCCCACACGGGCCCTGCTCCTGGAGGGGGGCCGCTCGGGGCCTTCAGGCTTCTCGCTGCAGGACGGGGGTGCCGCAGAGTGTCTGCTGGGAGAAGGAGGCACCGTGCCTGTGTGCACCAGCATCCCTCCCCGGAGGGGAGAGCGTTGTTGACACACACAGCAGCAATCCCGGGCCCAGAGGCCTGCTGGGTGCGTGTTGTCTGGTCCCGTGTGGGGCTTTGTGCTGACAGCCAAGGTGTGTTCCAGCCCATTTTGACCCAGAATCTCTTAAGTTCAATATCCCCAAAATAAGTAGATTACAAAAACAAGAAGTCTATAGAAAGCTGAGTGCGTTCTAACGTGCATGTAACGAGATCTACAGTGCTGATCCCAGTGTGGTTACTGCTTCCAAAGAAGCAAACTCCTGGTCAGCACCAAGTGGTAGTCCCCATGTCCCCTGGAGTCCTTCTGGAATTTCTTTATGGATTGACGCCACGGCAACAGGCCACTAGCCATGGTGTAACTGACGTTGGACTGAGGTAACTCCTTGTCCATCTGAAGTCCGCGGCGTGTGTGTGCACACCAGGGTGCGGGTGGTTCTGTGGCCTGGAGGCAGGCCGTAGACAGGTTCATACCTGCTGCTGCCTGCTTGGCACCAGTGCACTCAGCAGAGTATTTCTCCTTTGAAATCACCTTACATGGTATTTCTGTTCACCTGTGTCTTAAACACGGGCGACGGGCAGCTCCGGCTGCACCCCAGCAGACAGAGCTCCGTGTGCTCACTGAGTCAGCTCTTCCCCGAGCACGCTGCTCCCAGCATGTCCCCGAGGGTCACGTCAAGCGCTGAGTCATGATGACTCACTCTTCCCCTCTCTCCCCAGTTCCACGCGTTGTGGCTGTGTCCCCGCAGATGCGCCTGGTGGAGGACAACCCGTCCTCTCTCTCCCTGGTGGAGATCTACAAGCAGCGCTGTGCCAAGAAGGGCATCGAGCACGACAACCCCATCTCCCGCTACTACGACCGGCTGGCCACTGTGCAGGCGCGCGGCACGCAAGCCAGCCACCAGGTGCCGGGGCGGGCCGGGCCAGAGCTCCCAGGACAGGGGGCGCGTGGAGAAGGAGGGGTCGGGTACACGTCTTGTGTGGACCTGTGTTCTCATTTCTCTCGGATGTACGTGCAGGAGTGGTATCGCTGGGGCATCTGGTAACTCTTAGGTTTAACACCTTGATGAACTGCCAGACTGTTTCCAAAGTGACTGCAGTGTCTGAGGGCTCTGATTTCTCCACGTCCTTGCCAGCACTTGAGAGTTGTCTGTCTTTCTATTACAGCCATCCTAGTGGATGTGAAGTGGTAGCTCATTCTGGCTGAGAAGTAATGATACTGAGGATCTTTTCATGTGCTAATCGGCTGTTTGCATATTTTCTTCGGAGAAAAGTCTGTTCAGATCCTTTGCTCATTTTTAAATTGAGTGATTTGTCCTTTGTTGACCCTGAGAATTCTTTCTATGTCTCGGGTCCAGGTGACCTGACACCGGTGCCTTCACTTCTGTTGCTGTGGGCCGGCTGCTGTCCTGCTTCTTCGCGTGCCTCGTGATCTTTTGTGGAAAACTGGATGTTTTGGATAATGTGTCCGTTCTAGAAATCAGATCTTTCCTTCCAAGTTTTGTTGGTGTTTCTGTTTGTTTAGTGACTTTCCTGGACTAATTCTGTCCAGGAAGCCATTGTGGAATATCCAGAACCAAACTCCCCGGCTCTCCTGGAGGACCTGACAGCTCCCTCACACAAGTGCAGCCGCTGGCATCTCTGCTCAGCCCAGGGGCCAGCTGGTGATTTGACAGAGTTTCTTAAATGCCTAGAACCACTGAGCCTTCCACCTTCGAGAGCCTGTGTGTGTGTGCACACGCGCGCGTGTGCATGTGTGTGTATCTGTGTTTGTGTGCGTGTACATGGAGGTAACTTAAAACCCTGCCTTGGCCCTCACTCCCTGCTTGTGCAGAATCTGTCACCCAGGAGTAGCATAGGGCCTCTGAGGTTTCCTGTGGGCGTGAGGCTGGCCTTCTGGGTTCCCAAGAACGTGGCAGAGCTTCTCAGAGCCCCCACGTCGTCTCCTTCCCCAGCTTGTCTCTGGTTGGCCATCCTCCTGTGAGTGCCAGCTGATGCCCCAGCCTCAGGCACCCACGATGCCCTGACTGCGTGAACTCTGAGTCCATTCAGGATGAGCTCTGAGAAAACGGAAGCCGCCACACAGTCAGCAGTGACAGTTCCCTGGGGTCCCCACGCCCATTCCGCCCACTCCAGGGCTGTTGGCTGCAAGTTTTCACAGCTGCCGTGGTTGAGAGGCTGTTGGTTTCACGGCCACCGCAGAACTGAGGAGAGGGGATGGGGCTCGGACAACTAAATGGCCACCAAGCTCACTGTTCTCACCAAGATTCAGCCTTTTTTCCTTGAATAAAAGTTACTCAGATTGTTGCAAGCCTTTAATTTCCACAGTTATGGGAAAGTGTATTTTGATGATTTTTGCCAGCGTTCTTAGTGCTTTGGTGGAGCAGCAAATTCTGGAGGTCCTCACTCTGATGAGGAAATGAACAAACTGAATGTGTGCTTGGTGGCCTGCGTGGTTCTGGGTCCCCAGTGGCCTGCGTGGTTCCGGGTCCCCGGCGGCCCACGTGGTTCCAGTTTCCTGGCGGCCTGCATTCTAGTGGTTGTTCAGAGCACACGGGTGCGACTTAGCCCAGAGGAGACCCATGTGCCTTTACCAGTTGATCTAACAGGAGCTAAATAAACCTGATAAACTCTTTTTATTGAAACCATTTCTAACTATGTGATGTTTGAAATAGTCTTGTGAGTCTTCTAGTCTGGAATTCAGTGTAACATCCAGTCTAATTTTAGACTAACCCCTTCAGTTTACAAACCTTTTGTTTAATAGTCTTAGTTTTGAAGTTTCTAGGCATTTCTCTGTCCTTTTTGTTAGTCGGCCTGCTGTATTCTGTAGTTGGCAAGTTACGGTGTTCAGTACCTACCCGAATTCTTGGTAAGGCTGACAGTCTCACACATGCAGCTGAGACTTTCATCCAGACCGCTCTGCTGCTCTGGGCACGAGATATGGAGCCTGGAGGGTAACAGACCAATCTCGTGCATCCCCGCCATTAGTCAGAGACACCACGTGTGTATTTGTCAACAAAATTCGCCCTACTGGCCCCTCTACAGAAGGAAATTAACAATTCTAGAGTTTTCTTTTTGAGTGAGTTAGATGGAAGAGTTATGGAGTGACACATCCTTTCAGGTACTTCGAGACATCCTCAAGGAGGTCCAGAGTAACATGGTGCCGCGCAGCATGCTGAAGGAGTGGGCTCTGCACACTTTCCCCAACGCCACGGACTACTGGACCTTCCGGAAGATGTTCACCATCCAGCTCGCGCTGATCGGCTTTGCCGAGTTTGTCTTGCATCTCAATAGACTCAACCCCGAGATGCTGCAGATCGCTCAGGTAACTGGACGGGAACAGCCAGGCCCTGCTCTGGACATCCACCGTCTGCTGTTTAAGTTTCTAAAGCATCTCCTTCTGAAACGTAGGACACCGGCAAGCTGAACGTGGCCTACTTTCGATTTGATATAAATGATGCAACTGGAGACTTGGACGCCAACCGCCCGGTCCCTTTCCGCCTCACACCCAACATCTCTGAGTTCCTGACCACCGTCGGCGTCTCCGGCCCGTTGACAGCGTCCATGATCGCCGTTGCCCGGTGCTTCGCCCAGCCGAACTTCAAGGTGAGCTGGGGGTCGTCTTGTGAGGAGCGCAGCCTGGGTTCTCAGCACGCTGTGGGCTGGGACAGAAGAGCTGGTTGTTGCTGTGCAGTTACAGTTTGCTCACTTGGGAAAGAGGTTTATTTACGGTGCTCTCCGTCCATCTGTGTTGAGGGTCCTGGGGAGCCCAGTTTATAAAAAGTGACCTGGGGCAGGGGTATAGTGTATGGTTCAAGTGGCAGAGCGTGTGCTTAGCATACACGAGGTCTTGGGTTCAATCCCCAGTACCTCCTCCAAAATAGAAACAAACCTAATTGCTCCCCCCACAAAATAAATAAATAATTTTAAAAATAGTATCACTTGTATTAAAAAAGGAAAAATACGCACACACACACACGTATATGTGCGTGTGCGTGTGTGTATATAGGAAAAGCAATCCAGGAGCCTCTGCTGGATGGTTTCCCAGCTGTTACCGTGCACATCGGTTTTGCTTGCTCTGTTTCACAGCCTCCTTCCATTTCTCATTCTGCAAACTTCCTGCCGTGAAAGGCAGAAGCGTTCTGTGTAGGGTGATGCCCGTCTTACTGGGCTGCAGTGACGGGGCCTACACGGACGCGCCGTGAGTCACGCAGTGGCACGTGATGGGAGCGGCCAGGCCCTTGGCCACACCAGGGCATGTAACAGCTCTGCGCCTGGCTCTGCACTGGGATGACTGGCAGGGATTCAGAGCTAGTTCATTGTGACCCTGAGCCTGTCTCTCCACAGCTGGGACTGAGCACAGTTTACTTTTTTTTTCTTTTAACTTCTGAGACCAGCTACACTGTTTTTTTGGATTTTTTGTTTGCTGTTTTCCCAAATAAGCCATTTGTGTCCAGAGAAGACTTCAGACACCAATTGCTTTCCAGACCATTTACTCAGAACAGGTTTTTAATTATTGAATAGCCTCTTAGCTGCAGACAAGGGCCTCATGCTCTTTTTGACACTGGGTCGCGCATACCGTCGGTGTGGGATGCTGTTCTGGGACGTGATGAACAGTTACAAACATGAGCGAAAGCAGAGCCTTTCAGTTTCTTCTCGAGCAAGGAGTCTGCTCCGATCAGTGAACAGCAGTGCACTGTTATCCACTCGGCTTAAGGCTTGAATACGAAGTTCTCGTTTACGTAGAGATGTTCCACTTTTGGAAACAATTTTAGGATAATTCCTAGAGCAGCATTTAACTGAAAACTTTGAAAAGAATGGAGAAAGCTGTCCGTGTTTGAGACCTGTCGCAGCTTGGAGTAACCCTGGGCGTTACCCTGCACAGCCTGTGCGGGTGTAGACGGGCGGGACCGGAGCCTTCCCCAGACCGCAGGCCCATGCTCCTCCGCAGCCTGGCTGGGGCGAGTGCCTTGACAGCAGGCTAGTGTGTAGACCTGCTGTGTGGGAATCTCTTCTAAAAACACGTTGCGTTGGTGCCAGGTAACACAGAACAAAACCCTCAGTGAACCGGTCCCAAGTCACTGTTAAACAGCCCTGGGCGCCTGATGAAGCCCTCTGTCCGCACCTTCCGACCATGATGAGGGGTGCCATGCGACACCCCGGTTCATGAAGATCCACACGTCATCTCTCCATCCTGAATATGCCACCAGCTGGCCTCTGGGTTCCCCGGCCCTTCTCCTTCTTTGGTCCTTCTCCCTCCCTCCTGCACTGGCTCTCGTCCTGCAGCAAACACCCCCCACCCCCCGCAGGACCCAGTTCCCACACACTGACCCTTGACCCCAGCAGGAGGCAATGCTGCTTGCTCCCCCCCACCCCCACCCCCTTTCTTCAACTTAGAACCCCCAGGTGGTCATCGGTATGGCTCTCAGCACCCGTGGGAAGTCCAGCATTGGCAGAGCCCCTCCCTCTGCAGGCTCCTCACAAAGACACACAGCCGTGCTGGCGGTGGTGGCCCCACCAGAGTGGCCATGACGCTCCCACCCGCCGTGGCTGGGCTGCCTTGCTGGGAAGCTGCCCTCCGGGTCATTGCTGGTTCAACACGGGTCATTTCCTTCTCTCCTCGCACAGGTGGATGGCATCCTGAAAACTGTGCTTCGGGACGAGATCATCGCTTGGCACAAAAAAACGCAGGAGGACACTTCGTCTCCTCTCTCGGCCGCCGGGCAGCCCGAGAACATGGACAGCCAGCAGCTGGTCTCCCTGGTCCAGAAAGCCGTCACGGCCATCATGACACGCCTGCACAACCTCGCCCAGTTCGAAGGCGGGGAGAGCAAAGTGAACACCCTGGTGGCCGCTGCCAACAGCCTAGACAACCTGTGCCGCATGGACCCCGCCTGGCACCCCTGGCTGTGAGCGCCCTCTGCCTCGCTCAGCCTCCTGCGGCCACCCTGCCATCGACTGGCTGCATTATTTCCCTGACGGTGTGTGCGCGAGAGGGTGAGTCTCATTGCAGAGGGGCTGAGCTGTCACGGAGGCCAGGCGGTTAGACGTGGGAGCGGAGACTCATCGGAGCTTTTAAGGTAACTTTGAAGAAACCAGGATCCCCTGGTATAGAATTTCTCTGTGAATTCTTTTCTATTGTGTCCCTCTCTCCTCCGTGTGAGTGTACAGACTGAACTCTGGAAAACACTTCTGCACCATCCATCCGTCCGTTTTTAACTCTCAGAAGTTACACCTCCCAGGAGCTTCGTGCTTTTGTACAGAACTTTGTAACAAGTGTACAGAAAACCCACTTTGGTAGAGAAACAAGAAATTATGAACAAACTGTGCTGGATTTCCTTTAAGCACAGACTTGTATGCTGTGTGTAGCCAGCCGTGGGAGTGCCGTGAGCGTCGGGCGTGGACGCTCAGGGCTCAGCCCCGTGGGCCGCGCTGCCCCCCCGTGTCGGAGCTGGGTTCCACGGCAGGAGATGGGCCCTGAGAGCTGGCGGTGAGCCTTAGTTTGCAGGCTGGCTCTCTGGGCGTCTCCTAGACGTTTACTATCACTGTACCTGGAAACAAAAACAAGACCACATATGTTCCTTTTTAATTTAAAAAGAAGTAACGAAGGTTTGGTTGCTAATTCCAGTCTGTTCACATTTTTATAAATACGAACATTGAGGATGTTCTATCTAAATTTGTACAGTGTGATTTTTTTAGAATAAATATTTTATAAAAGGACGTGTTGTTTCTGTGAGGTGTTTCCTCTGCCCCTCGGGGCCGGGGCCAGCGTGGCCTGTGGCCCAGTTGACTCCGTGGTGATGGACTCTAGTCTGAACCACTCGGCATGTTCTGTGATGCTGACCCAAAATGCTGGTCCTGACTGCCTGGGTGTCTGCAGCGCAGCCATCTGGTCTCTCAGCTTTGTTTACATATTTCAGGGCAGCTGCAGTGACACCTGGGTGCAGAAGGAAGATGCCCTGCTCCCTGTGCCCAGGGCCTCATCTCGAGCTGTGCCCCCGGCGGGGCTGCTCCCCGGTGCTTGGAGCCCCACTCTGAGCGCTCAGCTCTACCGGCTCGGCCTCCTTCATCTCGTCCGTCAGCACCTCAGTGACCCAAGCAGGAGGGCCCTGGTCCGGAGGACACGGGAGGGACGTTTCCCAACATGGGCTATAATGTCAGCAGGGTGAGAGACTGAGGCAGGACAGCGGGGAAGGGGCTGCGACTTTAGTTCTAAAACTGTTCTAATTCTGAATTTGTAAAGACTCATCCCATCGGGAAGTGCTGTCTGCTGTAAGGAGGCCTTCCTGTCCCCCTTGTCCCAGGCCTTCCCTGTCCCCCTTGTCCCAGGCCTTCCTGTCCCCCTTGTCCCAGACCTTCCTTGTCCCCCTTGTCCCAGGCCTTCCCTGTCCCCCTTGTCCCAGGCCTTCCTGTCCCCCTTGTCCCAGACCTTCCTTGTCCCCCTTGTCCCAGGCCTTCCCTGTCCCCCTTGTCCCAGGCCTTCCTGTCCCCCTTGTCCCAGACCTTCCTTGTCCCCCTTGTCCCAGGCCTTCCCTGTCCCCCTTGTCCCAGGCCTTCCCTGTCCCCCTTGTCCCAGGCCTTCCTGTCCCCCTTGTCCCAGACCTTCCTTGTCCCCCTTGTCCCAGGCCTTCCCTGTCCCCCTTGTCCCAGGCCTTCCCTGTCCCCCTTGTCCCAGGCCTTCCTGTCCCCCTTGTCCCAGGCCTTCCCTGTCCCCCTTGTCCCAGGCCTTCCCTGTCCCCCTTGTCCCAGGCCTTCCTGTCCCCCTTGTCCCAGGCCTTCCCTGTCCCCCTTGTCCCAGGCCTTCCCTGTCCCCCTTGTCCCAGGCCTTCCCTGTCCCCCTTGTCCCAGGCCTTCCTGTCCCCCTTGTCCCAGGCCTTCCCTGTCCCCCTTGTCCCAGGCCTTCCCTGTCCCCTTTGTCCCAGGCTAGCGCAGGGTGAAGCCTGCAGCTGAGTTCACCCAAGTCTCACCACGAAGTCCAGCCCAAGGAGCATAAATGTGCTAGAATCAACGAAAGCTTCAGCCTGAGGCAGTGCTGGGTTTTGAGTGGGACTCGTTTGCGGTGGGCGGGCCGACAGCTACAACTTGAAGTCACTGTGCTGGCCTCCAGTCCTGGGAAGCAGATGGGCCCATCGCCCCAAGGCGGCGGCCCTCTTCACAGAGAGGGGATGGATGCCAGCTCGGGACCAATAGCTCGCCCAAGGTCCACAGTCCCAGAGCCAATCATGGAGAAACAAGCTGAACTTTCTGTCCACCTGGACCCCCAAGCCCCCAGGCTGCATCCTGGAGCATGGATGGAGGCCGAGGGGCCAGGTTTTATCCATCTGCCTGGACTCTCCCATATTTTCCTTGGAGCTAATTATGAGTTATTTTACAATTACTTGGGGGGCTGTTTTTGTGAGAAAGTGTCTTGGATTCCGGGTGGCAGGAGCCACACTTATGAAGTGACAGGTGAGTGCAGACTGTCAACCGACCCGCAGCATCGAGCAGCCGTCAGGCTCGAGGGGGAAGGCGCCTGTGTGTCTGACCATCCTCACTGCACAAGGCCTCTCAAGCTGGGGTCAGGACTCATTTGAAAGAAGCTGGAGTTGCCTGTGTGCTCTTGGAGACCTGGCATGGGGCCCGGTGGCTGCAGAGATGTGTGGGCAGCATCTGGGTGAAGGGAGGTTTGTTTCTCCTCAGCTGGGAAAGCTGGAGTTGTGCTGGTGAGAAGGGGCCTGGGTTCCACCCCAGGCTCGCCCACCCCGGGTCCCCGACACTGACCCTCTTCCCAAGGACGGAAAGCCAGCCTCGGAACAGCCCGGGCAGGAGAGCGCTCCCGGTGGAGCCCCAGCACCTCCTGCACGCCATCTCTGCGTCGTGGTGTTGGGAGCGCTGAGCCAGTGCCCTGGGGACCACGAACCTCCACGTTCTCACCCAGGAGTGGCATCGCGGGGACCTGGGCCCGCGGGAGCCGAGGAAGGTCAGAGAAAGGGCTCGTTTACGGGGGCCCACAAGTGGTAGATGCCCCCAGTTCTCCAAACACTACTGCAAGGTAAGTACTATTAGTAGGCTTTTTCTTTTATTGTAAAATACATGTAAGAAAATTTACCATTTAAACCATTTTCACGTGTACAGTTCAGTGGCGTTCAGTTCATTCACACTGCTGTGTAACCATCACCGCCATCCTTCTCCAGAGCTTTTTTCATCATCCCCAACAGCAACGCTGTTCGCGTTAAGCACTGACTCCCCGTTCCTGGCCACCCCAGCCCCAGGCTAACACTTTTCTCTGAATTTGACTAGGAATCTCACATACATAGACTCACCTGTATTTGTTCCGTGACTGGCTTATTCCCCTGAGTGTAACACAGCACGTGACAACTTCCTTCCTCTGTGAGGCTGAGCATTGCATTGCACGTATACACCACGTTGTGTGCAGCCATCCATCCATCGATGGGCCCCTGGGTTGCCTTCATCTTTTGGCCATTGTCACTAAGGCTGCTATGAACATGGGTATTTTGGGGGGAGTCGAAATACCTGTTCAACTCCTAACTTTGAATCCTTTGGGGGACTATACCCAGAAGTGGAATTGCTGGGTTATATATATTAGTGGTTCTATTTTTCATATTTTGAGGAACCTCCATTCAGTTTTCCATAGTGGCGGTACCATTTTACGTCCCCACCAGCAGTGCACAAGGGTTCCAGTTTCTCTGCATCCTTGCCAACACTTGTTTTCTGATTAAAAAAAAAACCCATTTGTCTCTTGATAAGAACCATCCTAATGGGTGGCAAGTGCCACCTGCTTCCCTGTGGCTTTGGTTTGCGCGTTTCCCTCGTTGCTGGTGATCTTGGGCCTCTTTTCATGTGCTTATGGAATGTTTGTGTACCTTTGAAGAAATGTAAATTGAAATTGTTGCTTACTGTTTTTCTAAGTTGTAGGAGTTCCTTCTACACCCTGGATCTTAAGCCCTTATCAGATACATTCAGGTTTACAGGTGGTGGTCGCCCACCCCTGAGGTTTGCTCTTTCCTTCTGCTGACAGTGTCCTTTCTTGCACATTTAAAATTTTGATTTAGTTAAAAGTTTATCTAGTTTTTCTTTTGTTGCCTGTGCTTTTTGGTGCCAAATCCAGTGTCATGAAGCCTTTCCCCAGTGTTTCTTCTAAAGAGTTTTATAGTTTTAGTTCTTGTTTAGGTCTTTGATCCATTTTGAGTTAATTTTTATATATAGTATGAGGTAAAGGTTCAGCTTCATTTTTTGTCATGTGGATCTCCAGTTTTCCAAGCAAGATTTGTTAAAACTGCCTTTCCCATTGAATGGTCTTGGCACCCATGTCAAAAATCACTTGACTATATTTGAGGTGGCTTATTTCTGGGTTCTCTGTTCACTTCCATTGATCTATACGCCTGTCTTTATGACAGTATAATACCATGTTTATTACTGTAGCTTTGTGGTAAGTGTTGAATTCAGGAAGCATTGAGACCCCCAACATTGTTCAAGATTGTCTTGGCTAGTTGGCGGCCCCTGTGATTTCATATGCGTCTTAGGAGGGACTTTTCTGTCTGCAAAAAGCATTGTTGGGATTTTTATATGGATTGCGTTGAATCTGCAGATCATTTTGGGTAGTAATGATGTCTTAACATGATTAAGTCTTCCAACTCATGAACCTAGAGTGTCTTCCCATAAGTGTCTCTTCTAATTTCTTTCACTATAATTTTACAGTTTTCAGTGTCCAAGTCTTTCATTTCCTTGGTTAAGTTTCTTCCTATTTTATTCTTTTTGATACTACTGTAAATGGAATTGTGAATTTCTTTTTCAGATTCTTCATAGCAGATAGAAACACAGGTGATTTTTTTTTAAGTTGAAGTTTTGTTGATTTACAATGTTGTTCCTGGTGTACAGCATAGTGATTTCAATTATACATAACATTATTTTTTCATGTTCTTTTTTCATTATAGGACATTACAAGATATTGAATGTAGTTCCCTGAGCTATACATTAGGACCTTGTTGTTTATCTATTTTATATATAGTAGTTTGTGAAACACAGTTGGTTTTTGTATGTAGGTTTTTATCCTCCAACTTGGCTAAATTCATTTTAGTACTGGCAATTTTGTTTGTTTGTTTGCTTCTCTTCCTGATTAAAAACATTTGTTTTAAAATAGTGTTGGCAGATATTTTCTTAGAAAGAAAACCACTTTAGTTGTCGGGCAAACATGGTAAAAAGTATGAACACAAGCCTTAGTCTAGTTTCTTGAAGGAAAGATTGAAAACTAAGGGGTCTGAAGTGCTTCACTTAAAAAGCGGATACGGGGGACGAAACACCTCACGACTACGTGAGATGTCTTGTAATCGGGTGAGACAGAGTTTTCATCTGCAAGCTTATATTTAATAGAGTCAAAAAAAATGTAGACCCTGTATCATGTATACGTATAGATGGAAAAATCTTAAATATCATGAAATGTAATTCAGGACTATTTTTACTCCTACACCTCATAAATGTAGTGACAAAATATTTGTGTGTGGCCCAACCTGGTTATCATGTATTCTTCTTCTTACATGTTTTTGCACAACATGAATTCTTCACAGTGAATCATCTAGAGCTGCTATATCCGTCTTGAACTTACCAGCCCACCTTCAGATGACGTTCTAGCACTTCCCCCGTAACGTAAGAATCTTACAACTGTAAGCTTCCATTTTCCCTCCATCCTTTGTGCTACTAATGTTATGTATTTTATTTCTGTATATATTATTAGCTCCAAATACATTAATAATAATTTTATATATACTTTATATATTATATATATATTTATTATATATAATTATATATATATAGTTTTTTTATTATTATTATTATTATTTGGACCAGACCATGCATTCTTAACAGGAGTGGATGCTCTGCTTCCCCTATTTGTTATTGATGTTTCAAATTACATCCTTACATATTGTGTACCCATGAACATAGATTATATAATTAGGTTTTATGCATTTACCTTTAAATCATGTCGAAAATTAAAAGTGGAACTACAAAACGAAATTACAATAACATTTGTCTGTGTATTTACCTTTACTGGAGAACTTTGTATTTTCATATATCTCTGAGTCTAGCATCTTTTCATTTCGGTCTACCTTTAAGCATTCCTTGTAGAGCACATCCAGTGGTAATGAATTCCTCCAGCTTTTGTTTATCTGGAAATGTCTTAATTTCTTTCTCATTTTTGAAGGACAGTTTTGCCAAATACAGAAAACTTGGTTGACAGTTTCTTCTTTCAGCACTTTAAACATATTGTCCCACTACCTTCCAATCTTCAAGGTTTCTGCTGGGAAACCTGCTGATAATCTTAATGAGGATCCCATGTATATGGTGAGTAGTTTTTTTTGTTTGTTTTTTGTTGTTGTTGTCATTGCTTTTTGCTGCTTTAAAGATTTTCTCTTTGGCTTTTGGCTTTCGCAAGTTTGATTATAATGTGTCTCGGTGTCTCTTTGGGTTTATTCTATGCGCAGTCCCTGAGCCTGCTGGATTTATAGATCCATGTCTTTCGTAGGTTGGGGAAGTTTTCAACTACAACTCTTGAAATAATTTTTATGTCCCTTTCTCTAACCTCTGGGACTCCTATAATGCATATTTTGGCCCACTTGGTGGTGTCCCTTAAGTACTTTAGTCTTTCTTCTTCTGAAAAGAAGTTTCTTCTTTTTACTTTCTGCTCTTCTGATCTAATGATTTCAAACAACAAACAACCTGTCTTCAAATTCATTAATTCTTTCTTCTGTCTGTTCAAGTCTGCTAGTGAATTTTTCCACTCATTTCTTGTAGTTTTCAGCTCCAGAATTTCTATTTGGTTCTTTTTTTCTTTCTTCAATAATTTCTTTTTTTTTTTTTGGTTTTTAAAAATGATTATTTATTTAATTGAAGTATAGTTGATGTATAATTTTATGTTACAGGTGTACAATATAGTGACCCACAATTTCTAAATGTTATATACTCCACTGACAGTTATTATAAAATATTGGCTATATTCCCTGTGTTGTACAATATATCTGTGTTGCTTATTTTATACATAGTAGTTTGTACCTCTTAATTCCCTGCCCCTATGTTGGCCCTCCCCCCGGCCCCACTAGTTTATTCTATATATCTGTTTCTTTTTTGTTATATTCACTAGTTTGTTTTATTTTTTAGAGTCTACATATAAGTGATATGTTACAGTATTTGTCTTTCTCTAACTTATTTCACTTAGCATAATACCCTCCAAATCCATCCATGTTGTTGCAAATGACAAAATTTTATTCTTTTTTATGGCTGAGTAGTATTACACTGTGTGTATTTACCATGTCTTCTTTATCCATTCTTCTGTTGATGGACACTTTGGTTGCCTCTGTATCTTGGCAATTGTAAATAATGCTGCTGTGAACATTGGGACTTTTGTCTAAGAATTTTGGTCTCTTTCCCAGGTTTCAGCTCTTCCTGTGCATGTCCAGTCTTTCACATTGCTTCAGAAAGATTCTCCTCTCGCTTTTCACAGGGAATTCACTCTTGATTGAATATTCAGTAGAAATTCGTTTATCTCAGTGCAGTTTCTACCAGAATTTCTACATATCATATTCTATCACTTTTTTTAATAGAATCATAAAGGAAATGGGAAATTTATAATATCCAGGTTCTGTTTCCAGCACAAGCTTTCTTAGTTATGTGATCATGAGTTACTGCATTGATTTTTTTGAGTAAAGGAGTTCTCTGTCTCAGGAATTAGAGCCCGATTCCTGCTGTGCTGCAAGAATGATTCAAACTTCATCTGTTTCACTCAGGGAACAACTTGCTGACATTTGCCATCTCTGTCCACCATTCACCACCACCCGGACCAAGGGACCTTGCATTTTCAGGGGCCCAGAAGGCTTCCTCGGGCCCCTCCTCACAAGTCACTTGTCTCAGACAGAAGGACTGTCCTGACGCCATGTCATTTTGTCTGATTCTTTTGTCAACATTTTTGAGAACTGTGTGTTCCTGTATTAGTTAATCTTTTTATTTTAATCTAATTTTACAGATAAGGAAATAGAGGCTCAAGAGTTAAAGTAACAACCCAAGATGACACACCTGAGGACTGTGAGCTTGATTCAAAGTCAAGACTCTCCCAACTCCTCGCTAGTCCTGCCCAGTCTCCTGGGAGGAGCCCCAAGAGAGACCCTGGTTCTGAAAAGTGTTGGCCCAGCACACCAGGCAGCAGGGAGCCCTTGCCCAGGTCCCCTGCGCCTCCCAGGGCAGCCGACTGCCGTTTCCCAGCAGAGGTTGCCCCGGTTCTCAGGACGGCTCCTGGCTGGATGGGAGAAGAGGCAGCAGTGCACCACTGTGGGTGCACAGAGTGCTCCAGGAGCACGGAGGGGAGCGAGATGCAGAAAGGTGAGACCTGTCTGTGGAAAGCAGCAGTTTCCTGTGCATGTTAACAATGGACAGTAGGAGCCATGATGGCGGGGACTTCATGTCCACATGGACTGATGCTCCTGGGAGGGATGTGCCACTGTTCCTCCTCTACAAGTAAGCCAGCGCAGGCACAGCTGAGGCGGTGTGTCCGAGGTCAGGTCACAAAGCCAGGGTCGATCCCAGGTCCTGACTGCTCTGAGCACGGCCTCTTGAGGGTGTATGCAGATACATCTGTTTCCTATCGTTGGTGGGACACGGAGGACAAGTGGGCTGCCTGAGGGGAGGCCGGTGCTCACGCTGGAGGAGGAAGGGTGGAGGGACAAGCCGGAAAGTTCCAAGCAGCAGACTTAAAGTCATCAAGGTAGCAGGCAGGGCCAGTGTGGGGACCCAGATAGCTGCACTGACTTGTCTCCCAATTACCTAGTGAGAACCTTGAGATCAATTAAAACCTGAAGAGATTCAGACTTTCTCAGTAGAAAGGCCCAGCTCAGCCAGGGCAGAGCCACTCACAGCAGAGCGCAGACACGCCCTGAGTCCAGGGACTGTGGCGGCCAGGAGACAGAAAGACGCACGTGACTGGTGTGATGTCGAGGAAGATGGCGGAGTAGGAAGCGGCAGGAACCCATCCCCGCTTAGACGAGAACCAGAGCGGCAGAGTCTGTCTGAGGTGGCTCTTCTGGGACTCTGGAGCCCATCTGAACGCTTGCAACTTCCCAGGGAGAGCATGGCTGGTAAATTGCAGTTAACTGTCAGTTCCATTAAGTGTGGTAGTGGCTGCCCTCCCCGCCCCCTGCCCCGAGGGGTCAGCCATGCCTGTGTTCTGGGTGCAACTGGCTGGAGCCGGGGGAGGTGATGAGGAGCTTGTCCTCCAACGATCCTGGCCTGTGTTCTCATCACTGACGGCTGCTTCTGATCCAGGAGGTGCAGACCCCGGTGCGCAGCTGCTGGTGAACCCCCCAGAGCAGAGCTGTAAAGCTGAAGGGCCTTCCGGGCATTTGAGGAACAGCTTCAGTTGTTTGGCTCTCAAAATGGGAAAAGGGGGAAAATATAACCAAACAATTAAGGATTAAGAAATTCAGAAGCAACCGCAGGGGCAACCTCTGTGGCCTTAGGATGGTCTCCTGCCAAAAACTAGTAAGCAGCCAGGACCTGCAGTCACAAAACCACAAGAAAATTAATTCTGCTGACAACCCGAAGGAGCCTGGGGGGCTTCCTCTCTGGTTGGGCCTCGACAGGGGAGTGCAGACTGGCTGGTGCCTCGAGGGCGGCCGTGTGAGGCCCTGGGCAGGGGACCGAGTTACTCTGGGAGTCCTGATCTATGAACAGTGTGATAACAAACGTATGTTGTTAAACATAACAACAGCAGCAGCAAAGACAAAGAGCTGGCCGTGTAAACAAAGGAATTCAGAAAGTTCACACCCAGGGAAACACAGGGTCAGGAGAGACCTGAGAAGACCTTACACTTCCACCTCAGGCTGGTCAGACACTTCCGACAACTGGAAACCAACCCCCAACCCTGAGGACGGAGGAGAGTCTGATTCCATGTTTACATGATCAGAGTCAAATGTCCAGTTTTCAACAAAAAGTCATAGGCACACAGAGAGACCAGGAAGTGTGGCCCAGTCTAAGAAGCAAATTAAATGAATAGAAACTGTCACTGGAGAAGCACAGACAGCAGACAGACTCTAAAACAACTATCCGAAAGCACTAAAGGAAGACACGGACAAAGACAGGAAAACTATATGTATATCGTTGTATCAGTAAAGAGGTAAAAGTTATAAAAAGGAACCAAATCCACATTAGGTTGTTATAACTTTAGGATGTCGAGTACAGTCCCCGTGGAAACCACAAAGAAAGCATCTACAGAAAATTCACAAAAGCAAATGAGAAGGGAAAAAGTCACCATAAAAAAAAATCAAACACAGAAGGCGGCAGTTAACGGAGGAAGTGAGGGGTAGGTATACAGAAAATGAAAAATAATTACGTACTTTAAATGTATTAAATGCTGTCACCAAGACACAGAGATTGAAGATGGCAGATCCAGGACACTCCAGGCCCTTGCTGCCCACACAAGTCACTGTCCCTCATCAGTACTGATGCAAAAGTCTTCAACACAATATTAGCAAACTGAATCCAACAGCATAGTAAAAGGATTATACATCACAACAAAGCAGGAATTATTCCTGGAATGCAAGGATCACCCAACATACAAAAGTCAATCAGTGTAAAATACCACATTAACAGAATAAGGGGGAAAATCAAATGGTTATCTCAGTTGATGCAGCAGAACCATTTGACAGAATTCTACACCTTACCATGATAAAAATACTCAACAAACTAAGACTGAAGGAAACTTCCTCAACATAGTAAAAGCCACATATGACAAACCCACAGCTAATATACTCAACGGTGAAAGACTGAAAGCTTTTCCACTCAGATCAGGAACCAGACAAGGATGCCCACCTTCACTACTTCTATTCAGCGTAGCAACTGGAGGTCCTACTCAGAGCAATTAGCAAGAAAAAGAAAAGGCATCCAAATTGGAAGGGAAGAAATAAAATTACGTTTGCAGACAATGTGATTTTATGTGTAGAAAACCCTAAGATTACACACATTTAGAACTAATAAATGAAATCAACAAAGTTGAAGGATACAAAAATCAACACACCAAAATCAGTAGTTTCTATATGCTAACAATGAACAATCTGAAAAGAAAACTGAGAAGACAATTCCATTTAAAATAGCATTGAAAAGAATACAATAGTTAGGAATAAACTTAACCAAGGAGGCAAAAGACTTATACACAAAACTACAGAACACTGCTGAAAGAAATTAAAGAGGCTACAGAAATTAATCTGTAGAGTCTCTGGGTACCATGGCCTGGTCAAGCTGCCACACAGAATTCACGATCACACCAGGTGTTCCTCAAATGAATGGAAAAAGAGGAGTATTATTCAGCCATAAAAAAGAATAAAAACTTGACATGTTCCCACATGGAGGGACCTTGAAAATGTTATGCTACAGGAAGTAAGTCACAGAAGGACAAATAATTTATGATTCCACTTCTATGAAGTACCTCGAATAGGCAAATTCATAGAGGCAGAAAGAATGGAGGTTACTGGGGGCGGTGAGGAGGAGGAATGGGAGTTACTAGCCGATGGGCAGAGTTGCAGTTTGGGGAGATGACGACATCTGGGTATATAGATGGTGATGATTATACAATATCATGAATTATTTAATGCCACTACATTGTACACTTATCAGTGGTTAATATCAATATACAAATTGATATTATGTATATTTTACCATGATAAAAATATTTTAAAAAGAGAAATAAGAACCCAAACTAATAAACAAGATCAGTGTGTGAAGGGGAAGTCAGCAGGTTCAAAACTGTCTCCACCCCTAGGTTTTTGCTCAGCAAGACCTTCCAGCTGCCTGCCGTGTTCTCGTCGGTCCCTCCTCCGATTCCAGCCTCAAGTTCGCCTCTTACCCTTAGGAGGGCTTTGTCACATTACTGACTTCCTTGCTTGTGGGATGGTTTAAAAAAAAAAAAAGTTGGAACCTCACTTCCACACCAAGTAAGAGACGCCAGAAATGTAAAGTTGTAGTTTATTGCGTGTGTAACAAAACGAGCCTGCCACCCAGGCCCGGCCTGCTGTGCAGTCACGGCCTATGTTGTTTCCAGCTGGTTCCATAACCACATCAAATAGAACTAGTATTTCTTTAAATACTTTTGATTTTGACATAAAACAGAACATTAGTGTACAACTTTCACAAAATAAATCGGCAATAAAAACAGTGGGAAGAGTAACAAGGATAGCAGCAACACGCAAGACGTTACAAAATAAATTAAAAATACATTATAAAGTGGTTGAGAAACAAAAATAAACAAATTTTAAAAATTCATACTATGTTTCGGGAAGGCTGCCGTGTGGGGCACACCTGGCTGCGGCTGGGGTGGGGGCGTGTCCTCGGACAGCTCAGAGCTGAGGACCACCTGCCCTGCGCGCGGCCCGCGAGGCCCCTCCCTCCTCCTGCCCACGCGCTGGCAGAGCGGCGGTTTGCTGCTTCCCTGAGGGTGGCTGAGGACCGCTGGTGAGGGCAGGCCTGAGAGGCGGGCCCTGAAGCATCTGGGCAGAGGGGCGAGGGGACCGGTGGGCCGTCTAGGGTTCCCGAGAGGGGTGGCCGATGGGAGGGTTCACCAGACCCAAAGTGGAGTAACCGGGAGCCTGGACCACCTGGGGCCACACTGTTCTTTGGTGGGGGAGGGAGGTTCAGAGGCCCAGTCCACGGTGAACAGTTAAGGTTCTGGGAGTGCAGTGCCACTGACCGGCCTGTTTGGCAAGAGGGAACTAGGGCTCTGGAAGGTTCTGTTCTGTCAGGCTCCACCCGCACAGCTGCTGAGGGTGCCCAGGCCCAAGTGCAAGTAGGAAAGCAGAGACCAGGCCTCATGGTGGGCAACGCGTGTGTCCCCAGCTGCCCATGGAGGAGCCAGGACACGACCCCCTGGATCTTGCTGAGGTGACCCGACGCAGGAGAGCAGCCTGGGGCCGGCAGAGGCGCTGTCCCCCTCCTCCTCACAGCAGGAAGGTAGCATTAAAGAACGTAGATGCCACATTCCTGTTTCCAGATGTTTTCAACCACTGGACCCTTGTTTCCCTCCTAATTACCAGGGATTGTGGCCGACGCCACAGGAAAACCAGGTGGGTCTTCCTCCCTCAGTCTTGGTGTCTCAGTTCCCGAGGACATCTCCTCCTCCCGGTTTGGGTTCTCATTAGAGAGACCCGTGGGGGGGGGGTCTGTTATCATTCATTTCCTCACTCCTCCCAAGAAGACCCCAAGAGAGGACTGCGTGGCGTCACAGGAGCCAGCTTCTAGAACACCCTCGAGTATCGTGGTAAATGACACACAGGAGAGCCCAACAAGCAGGACTTGAAGGGGACAGTGCACAGGCGGCCTGGCCTTCCACGCTGGACCCCCCATCTCCCCCTGCAGTTAGCGGCACCGGCCTCTTTCCGATCCCAGAACTTCAGCAAGGAGCCCGGAAGCCTGGCTCCCTCCGCTCCTGGAACCACAGCCCGCAACTGGCAGCCCCCGAACGTCAGACCACAGGCCGCTTCCAGGTCAAGCAAAAGAACCACAGCAAGACGCAGAGGGTCCGGATGCCTCCACACCCAGCACGCTAACAGGTGTTAGTGACGACAAGGACAGCAACTCGGCCAGGAAGCTCCCCGCCCCCACCTCAGACCCGCAAGCTGGACCCCGGCCCCACATCCGGGAACCTCAACAACAAAGCTTCAGCAGTGAAATGTCTCACTAATGACCTGCCTGCACTTGCCCGAAAACAAACACAACAACAAACCAGACGGGAAAACTTGTTGCCGCCGCTCTTTCCGCTCCAGTTTAGCTGTCTGAAGTCACACCACTTGCTAAAATATTGTTGGAACTTTTGTGCAAATTGGGAAACGGTGTTAGAAACAGGGTCGAGGCGGCCCTGGCCTTGCTCTTTGTGCAGAGACGGCCAGGGAAGTGAATCGAGGAGCAACTGTTACCGTCACCATTAGGCGCTGGGGAAGTGGGCTGGACGGGCCCGGGCAGAGCTGCCCCTCTGTGGGCATGTTTATACCCACAACCCGCTTTCTGTAAAACAGCAACTTGGCGTGGGTTTGGGTCATGAGGTTCCCTCCCTCTCTCCCTTTTAAGCTAGTCGGCCCCGAGCCTGAAGCTACGATGACAATCCCGTCCTGTGAGCGCAGCGCGCGGCACTTTCCGATGGTTTGTTAATTTCGAGTGAACCAGCGACGCCCTTCGGGGGGCAGGGGGCACAGCGCCTGGTGCATGGACCTGAGGCTGGTTTTGGCCTTTTACAAGCTCCATTATGTGGTGTTTTCACTGGGAAAATATTTCGAACTGGACAGATAATGTGGCTAAAGGGACTCTTAAAAGAAAAGATCACTCTTCTCTATGCAGAACAAATTTTTCAGCCAGGATACCCTGAAAAGAAATGCCCGGGCCTCAAGCGAGCGCTGCCCTCCTCCCTTACCTTTCCAAAAGGGAAGTGCATTTTTGACTCCAGCTTCCTGCCGTGCCAGAATTCCAAGAAGCATATATTCTACGGTTACTGTTCGCTTAGAAGTCCATCTGTTACCCAGAGCAGGCTGCTGGATGGGGAATTTGGAATCTGAGCTGCTGGACTTGAAAAGAGCCTCAGGTCTGCTCTGAGACAGAAGAGCTAGGGTAGCCCAGCTTCGTGCCGAGACCCCCAGAAAGACCACAGGGCTGGGAGCCTGTCCCCGTCAGTGTCAGAACCGTAGCAGAACATCCTGTGTAACCGAAGCCAGTGCTAAACCTGGCTTGTTTTATTGGATGGGTGATGGGAGGGGGTGGGAGTTCTGTCAAAGGAGGAAAACGTGGGTGGGAGCCACCAACCAAAGTCCCCCCGCCCCCCTTTCTCCCCCCACAAAAAGGAGGGGCGACAAGCCTTTCCCTCAGGTCATCGAGAATTCCAGAGCCTCAGCCAGCGTCGCAGGCCGGAGGCGCACAGAGCCGTGCGCTTTGGGCTGGTGGTCGTGAGCTAGAACCTGGCGCCTCTGGTTGCTCCTCACTCCACCGCGAACCCACAGGTCTCCTCCACGGCCGTCAGCAGCTTCTCGTAAAGCTTCTCGTACGACTCGTAAGGTGGGATGTCGATCCGGTTAAAGCTGGAACAGGACAGAAAAGCGAGAGTCGCTGGGGGGCGGCCCGGTCTGAGGACCTGCTCTAAGGACAGGGACAGGGACAGGCAGGACGTGCATGTGTGCGCATGCACGGGGAGAGAGGCCGAGAGGAGGGCAGAGCAGAGTTTTCCACTCCCCTCGGTTCCCAATCAGGAACCTTCCGTTGCATGTCGGTGCATCTCGGGGACTCCTGGAACTGGTCCTCCTGAGCCAGAGGTGGCTTTCTTCTCCATAAATGGTTCCAAGACAAACTATGTAATTTGATTTTTAGACTATAGAGAAATTTGTCTGCTACAGATATTATATAACTAAAAATTTAGGGAGGAAACAATTTTCAGTACACCAGTGCTGTGCATCTGTCATTGGCGGAGTCCCAGGAAGGAAAATGGGGCCCAGGAAGGTCAAAACAAAGAAGACCCACAACTCCAAGTTTCAAACTGCACCTCTTCCTACTGACAGGTGTGCGTGCACAGACACACACGCCCGCTTGGGCAGCGAGGCCCGCAAAGTGAGGACAGAGCCGTGGGAGTGGCTTGAGCATCAATCCCATCTCAACCGGGTTCCTGGGAGCCTTCGCTACCCCTCAGGGGGGCTGCCCCGCTGCAGAGCCGCCGGCGGGGCCGGGCTTACCAGGTGTGGGCCTTGGGGAGGTTGTCCGTGTTGGCGTCGATCAGGTGGATGGTGAAGAGCCGGGGCCCTGCGGCGCCTGTAGAACCTTACCAGACGACATTCTAGTCAACGCACTTCAGGGGTGGCGCCCGGCCTGCGGCGGCCACCCCCTCGGCCCGGGGTTCACGTGGCCCCAGGAGCCCCTGCCAGGTTTCAGGATCCTCTCCCAAAGGCCATGAAGTGACTAATCTCAAACCTTTTAGAAAATCCCAGGGGCAGGAGGAGCAAGGACTGGCGAGAACTCTCCTACTACCCCTGACCGTGAGCCTGCTCCAGGGCAGGTGCTGGAAAACCCTGACATCACTGGTAGTTTTTTAAGAAAACAGAAATGTTCAGCAGGCAGGCCTGCTGTCAGCAGGAAACTTCCCCAGGTGGAGGCCAGTGGAAAAGGAAAAAGACACTGACGCCTAGGACCCAAGGCCCAGGGAAGAGAAGTAACTTCTCTCACTCCAAGGGGTCCTTGAAACAAGGACGAGGTGACAGGGACTGTTCTACACAGGAGATCTACCTGCTGTCACTAATTTACTCAACTTAGTATCCAGTGTTCTCAACTGTAATATATTCATATTATTCACCTTGCTCCTTCTGGCTCCCAGGGTTATCAAGTGACAAAAACCTGAAATTTTACAAATCACAGGGCCAGGGAGAAACCTGCAAGGACCTTCCCGGTTGGCTGTGCTGCCCATGAGGCCCTCTAGGCCCCACCAGAGGCTCAAAAGCTTCAGCGTGTCCAGCCTCCCACCTCCCCTGTCTCCAACCCCCAACTCTAGACCTGGGTGAGCCAGGGACCCAGTCAGAGCCAGAAGGAGTGAGAGAGAGGCCGGGTTCCTAACTGGACAGTGGGGCCCGTCAGGCAGTCCACTTGCACAGATGAGGGAACTGAGGGCCAGGGAGGACCCCTGGAACTCATGACCCCGTGGCAGCAGGAGGCTCGGTCTCTGGATCCTCAGGCCAGGCCTCTCTCTGTCTCAGGACTGCAGGTGGAGAGCTGCAGACTCAGAAATTAATCCACGGTGCACTTTTAACACGGATTTCTTCCCCCAAACTCTTGTGACTATTTGTACCCTCCCATTATCAACCAGCTCTGCTGGGGGCGGGGAGGCTCCACTGAGCCTTCCTGGCTCAGGTCCTTCCAGACCCAGCCCTGTGGGGGCACCAGGCCAGCCAGCACCCTCTGTTGCTGCAAAGACCCAGGCCCACCACTTGTCACGCAATAATATGGCCTGCTTTCTGGTCAAAGGTTGGGGACAAGCACCCCCATGGCCCCAGTCCTCCTCCCTCCTACCCCGCCCGCTGCAGCCACCAGCCCCACCTCCACGTCAGTCACCTTGCAGGGCCTTAAAGCCCTGGAGAGGGACCCGCGTGGACCCGGTCACGAACTGCAGGAGCCTGGCCCTCCTCTCCTCATCAAAGGTCTCCACCGCCTGCCAGAACCACCGGACCACGTTGCTGTCGGCCCCGCAGTGCTTCAGCCGCGTGTTGGACTTCCAGTCATCCAGGTCGATCTTGTCCAGGCCACCAATAATCAACTGCAGGCCAGGAGGGCGGGTTATTGCCCCACCACGCGGGCGACCAACGCCGCCAGGCCCCCAGCACCTGGCACTCAATATGGCATCCAGAGCCGGACAGGCGCTCCCACAGCAGAGCAGCAGCTGTGGCCCAGCCAGCTGGACACGTGGCCAGACAGCGAGACAGACACACACAACGGGCCTGAAGCTCCATCTGCACCCCCACCCGCTGCCACCCGAGAGCTCCGGACAGAAGTCCTCTTCCGTCCAAGTCTGTCTGTGTGTCTGTGTCTGCGTGTCTGTGTGTGTGTCTGCACTGCTCTGGGGAGGAGTGAATACGAAAGAATAGACCAGAAGGACCGCACGGGCTGACTGTAAGGCGGGGCCGCCCCACACGATCTCTCGGGGACACTCGGGGATACGTGGGGTTTAAGGTCTGAAAGAAGGGACTGGAGCAAGCTAGGTGCTCGTTTCTCAACGCACTAAACAAGTTCACCCCGGAGCTACCGCTCCACCTCAGGGAGGTGCCTCCAGGCCCAGAGCTCCAGGCATCACACAGGGGCAGAAAGACCCAGAACGGTTTTAAAGGCTGAGCCACCGGGCACCAGAGCTGGATGAGACGTGAATGAATCGCTTTGTTCAGGGCGGTGAGGACCGATGAGAGAAGACAGTAAGGCTACATTCTGAGCCTGTGGGAGAAGCTGGCTGTGGTCATCTCCTCCCTCCAAGGGGGCCCCGCAGGAGGGACAGGGGAGCCTCTACTGCTGGAGATGGTGAAAATCACGAGGAGCCCCGGAACACCCCAAACAACAGCCCAAGAACTATCCAGGTTCCCTGCCACCCAGCAGGTACCAGGCCTTGTCCCCCCGCTCACCCTCCTGGCCCCCGGCCCCAGCCTGGCCCCAGCCTGGCCCTGGGAGTGAGGAGACACCGAGGACCTGCGAGAGCACCCACCTCCAGCTCCTTCTGGTCAAAAGGCTTCAGTAAGTGTTGAGGGATGAGCTCATTAAACCCCTTCTGAAGAGCTAGGAACTGGGCTTCGATGCCTCTCATAAACCTCCAATTTACGTATAACCTGAAAGGGAAATTCACAAGTTGGAAGCAATATCAAATGGTTCATGACATTTTTTTTCCCTCTGTTAGTTGGTTCTGATATCAGCTGATCCCTGCCCGCCAGGCCTCCCCTAACCAGGAGGAGAACCCCACCGGTCGGTGGTCTCCCACCGAAGAATCAGGTTCAAAGTAAACCAGCCCTCTGTTAGAACTGCTGATTCTTTGCTTAACATAACGTGAGAGCCCCTGACCTGTTACCGAGGTCAGAGTTTAAAAGTATGTTTGAAAATAAAATACAGGCCACTGGAAGAACTACACGCCAGTCTGACAGCACGAGCACAGACACAGCCGTGTGTCTCTGAACTTCCCAGGTAAGTGATTAGCCATTCATTTGCCTTAAGAGGTGGGAAAACACTAACAGAAGTAGACTTCCTGGAGACTGAGCTCAAGGGAAGTTCCAGGCCTCCTTCTCCCTCCTCTGGTTGCCACCATCCCACCCAGAATCGGGCAGTCACTTGAGTCTTCACCCCTCTTGTGTGTGGGTGGGGGCTCTGGGGTCATTACTCCCCATTTAACAGGTCAGCCCTGGTGACATCAGGGCTCCTCCACGGGGAGCCCCCAGCACTGAACCCACCGGTCTCTGCGGTTAACATGAGTCTGGTCACAAGTGCTGGTGGGGACAGACGAGCCTCACACAGTAAAGGAGCCTCAAAGATCTGAATGTGAACCCCCCTGCCCAGGACAGTCCCAGGCACCTGGACACCCTGGCGGCGACCACCCAGGTCCCCTGGGACGTTACCGGACATATTCTTTCTTGTTCTCCTCGGTGACAGGTACGTTTCTGCCGTTGGGTTTCAGTTCATGCTGGAGAATCCTCCCGAAAGCATTGTGCTCCACGCAGAATGTGTGGTCCAGCACAGGGGTGATGTCGTTCTCTCTGAGGGGGGACGAGACAGGCGTCATTCAGGCTTGGGCCACCATGTGGCAGCGGATGGAACATTGAATCAACAACAGGGGGCGGAGAGAGACGGCGCTGGCGACAGCGGGCACGGAGCTCAGGTGGGGCAGGGAAGGGCCCCAGTGCCAGCTGTGTCCCTGACGCCCGGCTTTCTCTTCATGGAAGGAGGGGGATCTTATGAGACACGGCAACCTGACTGCTTCGTGCCCTGAGTCTTGAAGCAGATGGGAGGGAAGAATCCAGGGGAAACTGAGTCGAAGGGAAGCCACACCAAGGAAGGAAACGCTGTTTCCCAGCGCTCACAGCAGCCTTTCCAAGCACTTCACCTCCAAGAAGCACTTGAAAGTCAGAACCAGATCCTCAATCTGCCCTATTTTTTTAAACACAGAGGGACAGGTTTGCTACGGGCTGAAGGCCCTGGCTGCGCAGGCCAGCATCTCCAACTGGGACAGGTGAAAGGAGGCAGAGGGATGCAGCCACGATCAAGTCCTGGGTGTGCGCCCTGTGACAGAGCCTGGGCCTCTCACCCCTGTGATGGCTCATTCACCAGGACCTGCGACACCTATGGCTGGCCGGGTACCTGTGCCTGCTGCTTTTAAGAGAGTTTTAGGATAATCCTAAAACAAAGTATTAGGGGGTTTTGATACTTTCTTAGCCTCTCTAGAGACTGACTGGGGACACCTCGAGTGTCAAACAAACCACCAGGCCTGGGGTTTAACATTCATAATCATAACAATTCAAGGAAACAAAAGAAACTAGTCCACGAAGAGAAACTGGCCAAACATTACGAGCAAAATAAGTCAATTAAGTATTTTTGTTAAACCTACTTTTCTTTCTCTTCTCCAATTTCACATCCATCCCCAAAATATATACAGAGAGGTACACACACCAAATACGTGTACTCAGCGTGCACTGAGACGGGCGACCACGAATGAAGTTTCAATTAACTGAGCAGTGAGTCGGTACTTACAGAATCCACACTAAGCTCTTATGTAGTTCTGGGTCCACTGATTCCAAGTCAGACAGCTGGATGGGTTTCCCCAGGAGCTGTTTGTAGAAGGGAACTGTGAACCCCCCATTGATGTAGTGTCCATGGAACACAGCGAGGCCCATGATCCGACCCACAAAATGGAAATAAGACAAATGGTCCTGTAGGGGGCACCAGAGAACATGAATTTGTTAGAAAAATGACCCGCCCAGGTGGGTGGCTACCTCATGCTGGGGAGAACTGTCCCGCAGGCAACCAGTTACTCACAGGCTGTGCTCAGGGCCAAGTGAACAGAGGCTGAGGAGGCAGTCAAAATCAGAGCACAGCTTTTGGCAAGATCATCTGAACAACATTTTATTTGCCCTTGTTCAAACACCTTCTCAGAGCTGCTGCCTAACTTGTGGGCCCCCGTGCAAAATGAAAATGCAGAACCCCTTATTCAAAGACTAAGAATTTCAACATGGTGGCGACAGAGACCAACCCAAGGGTGGGCCCTGCTCAGAGCAGGACCTGGCGGGCACAGGTCACATGCCCAGGAAGCTGCTGGCTTCTCCCTCCTGCTGCCCCACAAGGAAATAGAGAGCAAAAGGCAGTCCCCACTTCCTCCTCTGGCACCCCTCCCCCGCCTCACAAAAAGGAGAAAAAAATTCCAAATGGAGGGGGGAGGGGAGGGACACAGGAAAACAACTGAACAACCCGAGTGAGCGAGCCCTCCTAGAACCCGCGGTGCTCTGCTCTGTAACTAGGGGACCTCCCACTTCTACTCCCAGGTGGGAATTAGAATCAGACGATTAGTCAATTTCCAACAACTTCCATGCTGGTAGAAGTTTCTGTCCCAGGTGAGCGTGCGCAGAGCGGAGCTCGGCTCTGACCGCGCCTGGGCTGCCCCACGGGAGAGCCCCCCGCGCCCGCTGGCCGACCCTGACCCAGCCACTCCCACCCCACGCTTATTTCTCATCTCTAAAACAAGCAGCTAAGGGTTCCAATGATGGAAATATTCCTATTTTGAGTGGGAGGAGGATGGACTCTGGAACCCACTTCTCAGAATGACACTGTCAACAAGTCGGCCGTCCAGCCCCAGTTCCCTCAAAGGGCAATAAAGTGCTTTGGGTCTATGAGCAGCTCAGGTTCTCTCCTTCTCTTGTTCCCCCTGGAACGACATTCTCAGTGACCCCAGCACTGCAAACGCGGGACTGACACCCGCCACCTGAATCCACATCTCCCCCTACCCTTGGGTATGTTAGTTACCACGGACTGTGAGTAAGTCTGTGATGAATAAACCAAGGCTTGAGATCGAAACTGAAAATCCACTTAAGAAATTTTTCAACTTAATTTCCTACCTTTTTATTCATTCATACTTACAGGGTTGATGGAAGAATCTGGGTTGATCTGCAGCATGTAAATGTTGTCCGTAGAGTATTGGAAGAGCCCATAATATGGATTTAACATCTCATGGCACAATAAATAAAGCCACTCCCTAGAAACAACCACACCACCACAACATTTTAAAACCTCCTGGTTTGAGATCTTAACAAAAGGACTGATTCACTCTGCCCTAGAAAACCAAACTGGTAAGGCTGCCTGGCTCTGAGAGGTGATTTGGACAGACTGGGCAAGTAAACCTACTGAAGTAAAAAACAACTTCTGGTGGTATCAGAAACGGATTTTCTGACCCAAATTCCAACAACTCAGACACTAAGAAAGAACCGTGGTTGCCTGGAATTGGGAGCAGCTTAAAAGTACCGGGTCCTCCGCAGTCTGGCAGCTTCCCTGGACCGCAGCTCTGGTTTCTCTGCTCCTTTGCAAAGATCAGAATCTCAGAGGAGGATGTTAATGACGTGGTAATAACCAACAGAAGTGCAGTAAGAAGCAGTTTGAGCCTACTTTGATTTTACAAGGGTGCGTGCACATCCACACATCCACAAAACAGAGGAAGTACAAACGCGGAGCCAGGAAGGATTTACACTAAGCACGCTGACGGCAGGCAGTTAACTAGAGAATCGGCATTCCGGGCATTTTCATTTTTTCCTTTGCTTCTTTCTAGTTTTTAAATTCTTACTGTAACATGTTATTAATATTTAAATAAGGAGAAAAGATCTCCGAGGCTGGGGAGGAAGGGATTCTATAAGAACGACTTCCGCTCTCAGCATTTTCTTTCCTGTTGAATTCTTATGTTTTGCCATAAGCACTTCTCATTTTTCTCATTTAAAAGATTAGTTTACAATTTTAAAATGTTAATTCTAAGAGTTTTAAAATCTGGATGGGGGTACGTAAGAATTAATGATCTTCTGAATTCCTTTGTGTTTGAATTCTTTCGTTAGAACAAAGTCCCAAATCAGAATCAAATGACAAGACACTCTCAACAGAAGCTGTGTGACTCAGTTGCTGAGGTCACACTGTGATGAGCCCAGGCATGGGGGGTGAGTGTGTACGGGGCCTCTACACACTGCTCTGTAGCCTTCTGTCCCTTCTACCCAAAACTCCTTTCAACGGATGAATCTCATTAAGATAGCAGCCCCAGGTTTCATTCTGGAATTTCTTACTCTTTCAACTAGAAAAGACAGCAAATTGAGAAAATACGAAAGGATAAGCATGGACGCAAATCATCTGTCCAAGAAAATTGTGAAAACACACACAAAATGATCACACCAACACAAAGTTACGTGTCTAACGCCAAAGAACAGCGAGGAACCGCTGAAGAGATGCAGCTCCAACCTCACGAAGCCTGGTTCCTAGAAAGGCAGCGCTTCCCAGCTCTAGTGCCCTGATTCATCCCTGAGTCTTGGGGTTTATGAAGAACTGTTTTCATAAAAGCCAAGGGCCTGCAACTGTCTAGACAGGAAGTGATTAAAACACAAGCAAACATTCTGACGGCGCCGAGGACGAGGTATAGAGGCCTGTGAGGCATGTTCTGGAAGTGGCTGGGGAAGAGCTGACTACACAGGCAAGAGGGAGACCCTGGGAAGATGAGTGCAGAGCGATTCTCACCCATCACGTAAGGGACACAGACACACGTGTGTGTAATGCACTGACACCTCTCCTCAGCCCTCCAAGCTCAGTAGGACCCCCTCGGACGTGAGGAAGGCTTGAGGCTGGAACAATGCGGAGAGATCAGACTTAAGGCAGACAAGCAGAGTCACAGCTCCGCCCGTGGCAGCGTCCTGTTCATCGAGGGAGCTTCACCGAGGCTCGTCTCCACGTGCAAGACTTGGTAACTACGGAGAAGGCAGACGAAGCAAACTGCTACCAAACCGCCCCTCGCCAAGCTCGACACCTGCCTGCTAGACATCTACAACCCAGCCACGCAAAGGAATAGAGGTAAATTGAAACAGTGTGGGATACTGAACTCTCGAGACGTTCTGGAGATCATAAAGGAAAAGGGTAGAAAAGAAGGTGTGATTTGATTTGAATTTAGGACAAATATGAATGACTAAACAGGAAGATTCTCCCTGAAAAGGGGGCCAGAGAGCCTACACCTTAGTCAGGAAACGGAGTCAGCGTTTTCAAGGGCAAACAGACGTGACATCTGCCAGGAGAAAGAAGGCTCCTAGCATCAATATTGAGACGATCAAGGAGGAAACTTGGGACAATCTTGAAAGAAAAAGCGTGCCTGTGGAGAGGCAGTCAGTGTGAGCTCGCTGTCAGGGAAGCGCAGCCTTCCCCGTACCTCTCATCCCGGCAGGACTCAAAACCGGAGGGGCGGGACAGGGAGACAGAGGGCCACAGTGACGGGAAGAAGTTGGCGGAATGATTCGGTTCTGGGGCCACAGGGCACATTATGACTTTTTCCATTTTAATTATTTACTTTTGGCTGCTGAAAAAAAATCCCAAATCTACCCAGAAACCTAATAAGACCCCTACAACGCTCCCTGGAACATAACTGTGCGGGGAGACCCAGCACAGAGCACTGCGGGGCTGCGGATCTGCTTTTGTAAGTGGCAAGGGCGCGAGGCCCTCCTACCCCGACTCCCCAAGACAGGGCCACCGTCACACGTCCACACAGGAACGTGGCTCCGCTTGTAGCATCTACTGGAGTCGTGGTTTCACACTCACTTGTGTAATTCTTTGATTAGTGCCTGGACCTCAACAGACTGCGGAGTCCTTTGCACGGGGAGCCTGGAGGGACGGAGGGGGCAGGGGATACGTCACCTTGCTCGCACTGCATTCCTGGTACCCAGCCCACAGTGAGTCTCAATATTTACTGGTTACTGAGTAAACACAGTTCTTTAAAGGGCATACAAGTTATAGGGGTGTCCCCCTTCAGAAGAGTCAATCACGTGACAGGTCTCCTCAGTTCATTTTAGTTCTCTCATTTTACATTTTATTACAATGGAATTCAATGAATGAGTGTGCTGTGGTGATCTGAAAAAACAAGATAAAAAATACTGAAGCACTGGAAGGCAAGTTGAGGAAATCTCCCTGGAAGCAGAGGCTGGAGGAGGGAACAAAGATGGGAAATGAAAGGAAAAAGATGAGAGATATACAAGCTCAGTCCAGGGAATCCAGCATCTGAGTAACAGGAGTTTCAGGAAGACCAGAGGAAGGATACAGAGGGGAGGAAGTTATCAAAAAGTAAAATCCATCCTTGAGCAGGTGCTTAACCAGACGAGCGCTCGCTGTGGGGCGGGGGCTCTTCTTGGATCTGGGGATTCAGCCGAGAGCACACAAGATGCAGTTTCAGGCTCCCAGACTCACACAGCGTGTCTCTTGGGGCTGCGGGCCCCGCACAGCACACACGTGGGGGTGGCTGGGGCTGATGTGGAGAGGGGACCGGGAAGGCCTTGCTGAGAAGGACGCGTAGGCAGGCCCCAGGTGAAAGGACGGGGAGCCACGTGAGGGGCCGGGGGTGACAGGTGGGCATGGGAACCCAGAGAGGCGGAGACACAGGCAGGGCAGCCATGGCCCCATTCAGCTGCGCTCGGGGCAATTAGGGGAGATGGGGGCCTGGGGGGGGCGCTCAGGGACAGAGGGTGACACAGCTGAGTGTTCAGAAAGGGCAGGCTGGCTGCGGCTGGGTTGGCCCTGGAGGAGTGAGAAGCAGGAGGGCAGGTGATGTCCAGAGAGAAGGAAGAGAGGGAAGCACCATCACAGGAGCTTGGGAGGAGCTGAAGGGAAACCAGGAGAGCCTGGCACTGAGAACCGAGTGGGAAAGTGTCTCAAGAAACGGGGTGACCGACGCCATCAAGTGTGGCCGACAGACTGGGTGAGACAGAGACCGAGCCAGTGCTGGGCTTGTGAGATGCAGCTCAAGGGAGACTGCACACAGGGAGCTTCGCGGGGCAGAGATCTGCCGGGAACAGGTTCAAGAGAAAGCGAGGACGTGGAAACAGAGGAGGGAGGCGCACGACTCTTCCGACGGGTTTTGCTACGAAGGGAACAAAGACACAGGGCGATGGCTGAGTTACATGTTCTTCAACACATTTTTGTTTTGCCCGGAATTTCTAATTGTTTTTCTTTTTACTGTGTTTTATTTGCCTTTACTGCCTCCTTAAAGCTCAGACAGGAAGGGATGACTTAGTGTCCAGGGAAGGTCTGGGAGGCATGTCTGTTCCTCTGAAGAAGGGAGTTTTACATGGATGAGACTGACCCAAGAGAGAGGGACATTTTGATGAAATGAAACATGTGAAACAACAGGAGAAGCAAAAGGGCCTGGATGCGCCCACACGGGAACGTGCCTGGGCCACACAGGGGACAGATACTGGCAGACTCGGTATTTGGTGGTGTGAGGACAGACTCTTCAGATCGCTTCTATTTCCTCAGGTAAATAAGAAGCAAAGTCAGCAGCTAAGAGTGAGGAGGGGCAGAACCAAGGCTGCAGATCTGGGAGAGACCCAGCACAGAACTGCAGTGGGCGCGGAAACTTCCTAGAGGGCTAGGGCCACTGACGGAGAGAAAGGCCAGCAGCAAGGACGTGTGCTTGCCTCTGGCCACACTCGGCTGCTCAGGTGAGGCACAGGGCAGCCTGAGGATGGGATCCCTCAGAGCCGGGGGTCTGCCAGGCAAGCACAGCAAATGGAAAGAGGAAGGAAGCTAGCAGGGGCATGAGGGAGTGATTATGATGGTGGATTATGGGTAAGGAGGAAGTGAAGACCAGAGTGGGGTGAAAAACAGAGAAAAGGGGGTAGGAGCTACAGATGATGGGGTGGTCCTGGATGGGGTCAAATAACTCAGAAGTGACTAAAACCTGACTGTCCTCAGACAGTGACACTGGGTGCCGAGAGATAGCAGAACAATGCCTTCCAAGTTCTGAATGAAAATTATCTTCTTTCTAGAAGTCTATGAAAAGACAAACTATCAGGCAAAGTATAGATTATAAGACATTTTCAGACTCAAGTTTTTGGAAAATTCATCTCCCACATACCTTTCTAAGAAAGCTACTTGAAGATATACTCCAGTAGCACAAGGGAAAAGCCAAGAAAGTGGACGCTGTGGGATCCACACAACAGTGGCTCTAACCCAAGGAAGAACTGAAGTCCCATGACAACAACTGTGCAGAAGGTCTACAGAATCAACAGTCAGTCTGGACAGAGTCTCCACAAAAGAGATACATGGGGAAAGTGGGTGGGTGGGATGGCAAAAGATGAAGTTTAATGGGGCAACAAAGACAAGACTTGTTTTTAAAAAATAAGAAGAAAAGGAACAAATTCTCAAAAATTTAAATTTGTTCAAAAGAATAAAATAAATGATAGAATGCCACTTACTCCCTCAGTGAATAATATTTTACGTTGTCATAATAACATAAAACAATGTACTGATTTTCACCTCTTACAAATAGTAAGTAGGCAAGCACAGGAGACCTACTTAATACAGGTTACAGACAGAAGGTAGATCTTCAACCTTAACAGTATAAAAGTAATATCACAGATGGCAGAACGTAAGAGGTAAAAGGTGGAAGGAATGCTAAAAGCAAAGTCAGCAGTATTAATATCCCTTTCTTATGAAAAACAGAGGCCAAGAGATAATGTCTCTAGTTGATAGCCAAAAAATAATGATGAAAAAACACTGGGGGGTGGGAAGGGACAGACTGGGCTTTCAAAATGTAGAATAGATAAACAAGATTGTACTGTGTAACACAGGGAAATGTATAAAGGCTCTTGTGGTGGCTCACAGCAAAAGAGAATGTGACAATGAATGTATTATGTTCATGTATAACTGAAAAATTGTGCTCTACACTGGAATTTGACACAACATTGTAAAATGGCTATAACTCAATAAAAAAAAAGGTTTAAAAAACATTATGTAAAGTTACAAAGACAATGACAGAAGAGCTAAAAATACTGATATTACAAAACTAGGAAGTGAGAGTATAAAATCAGTTCCTCCCCATGACTGGTATCCAGTCCCTCTGTGTCTATGAACCTAAACCACAAAATCAACAGACAACACCTGAACCTGATCGAGTCATTGATCAAGCTGATTGGCTCTACTAAAGAAACAGTTAAAAGAGCAAAACAGCAGTTGTCTCAAAGGTGAAAAGAGGAAGGACGGGAAACGGCAGCCTTTCATGACTATGTTCTATGTTTAAAAGAATCTGCATGAATTATTTTGACCAAAATCTCACTTTATGAAATTCCTTTGACACAGATGCCTCCTCCCACCACTGAAAGCCCTCTCTCCAGAGAAGCCAAGGCTGCCTCCGAATTAAGCTCAGGTTCGCTCACGCCAGATGAAGGGAGTGAGTGTAGACGTTAACTCGTATGTTACAGGGAGTAAAGCAATGCTGGCGCGTGCGCGTCCTGACAGGTTACAGGGAGATGCTGGCGCGCGTGCGCTCTTAGGGATTCTTTTTCTAAGTTCGCTGACAGCGACACTTAAGTCCTGGCTACGCCAAGACTAGCATGAGAAAGGGGCAAAGGACTTCCCTCGGCAAGTATTTTCTCACAGGCGGGCTGAAGTCCATGCAGGAGGAAGAGGGGTACACAGCCTCTCACCTCGCCACCCCACCGTAGTCCAAACCTTCCTCGCCACGGAATTTCACCATCAGTCGCTTTTTCAAGTCCTTTGGTCGCATCTTCATTATCTGGCGATAAGACTCCTACACATCAAAATTACAGGTTCAGAGAGAAAAACTTTTCTTATGTTCAAAGTTATACAACGATGCAAGCTGACTCATAACAGAGCCGGATTACACAGAAGCACCTGCACTATTTTTAAGGCTCAGAGCTGAGTTTTCTGTGGCTCCTGTTCAGAGTGTTTACTTGGCCCCAGCACACTGCTGCTTCCATCATCTCTTCTATTGTCGCACCCTCAGACACAACAACAGAGCACAGCAGGTGCCGCTGTACCTGAAGGAAACATTCTCAGCACAGTCACGACTTCACGAATTACACATCCTCACTAGAGTTGATTTTCTCCACACAAATTAATTCCAATGTGTCCTATAAATAATTTATACATTTTAACCCAAATGAAGATAACACCAGAGTCCAAACAGTAAAACAATTCTGAGCCTGATTTTGTATCTGAAGTCAAAAATCAGTTTCCCAGCGTCAAAAAACTAGGTCGGGCTGAAGTAAGACAGAGCAGCTGATCGACCCACAGACAACAAAGGGCAATCTGAAGTTCCTTGGACTCAGTGCTGAGAGTGGGACTAGCTAAATGTTTGCAGGTATTTTCAGTGACAAGGCACTTAAGAATCTTTTCTTGCTTTAAATTTAATGTAATTCAAAAGCTATGGTCCCAATAGGAAAGGAGGAAGTTGAGTGGAAATGATCTGACAGCAGAACGTCAATAATTCAGCTCTTTTCTATCCCCAATAACCATTTACGATGCTCCGTGGGCAAAACTGGGCACTGGAGCTGCTCCACTCGCCCGACACCGGCTGTGCCCCAGCCTCCGGCAGCCCGGGAGCTTCCCAGGGCCCCTGGAGGAGAAGGCGCCAGGCTGCCCTCCGCGGCCCTCAGCTGCAGCACCTGCGCTGGCTCTCGCCCCACCTCATTTGATCATCTCTGCCAAGGATTCCATGAGGGCCCAAATATGGCTGAGATTTTACCTCCTGATCTTGGTCCTGAGAAAAGGGCCCTGCCTACTGAAGGCCCTGCCTGTTTAGGGCCCTGACCCCACAGGGGAGCCAGACAAAGGATGGAACCCTTCCTGGTGCCACAGTATCTTCCTACTTCCAGAAGGGACAGCAAAGGGGCCCTTTAGCCTCTCTGAGAAGGCAATGCTGGGGAGGGTGGTGAAATTCCATGTGAGGCCGAAGCGGAAGGAACACTTGGGTCTAAGGAAACTGTGCAGATGCAGGAAATATAACCCGCACGGTGCAGATACAGGGATTTGCAGTATTACTTAGTACTAGGTTCTGTACAGATCTCTAGATTTTCTCTCAGAAGTCATCTATGTTTAAACGTCCACCATTGGAGGAAATGTAGCTCCCTCTCTCCCCAAGAGCTCTGGCCCTGATAAACCCCTGCATTTCACTGACTAAGAAAATCAACGGCCGAAACACCAAACAGAAAGAAGAACTCCATGTGTTAACGGGGAGGAAGAGTCTGGGCCGGACTGCCAGTGCCCGGATCCCATACCTCAAATATCTCCTCTCTGGATACTTCGATCCGGCAATGACCAGCCTGAGGCTGCTGAAGTGACAGTTCGTGTCTGAGGACTTTCAGTTTCTGGACTAAATCTCTCTCATATCTCTGGGCAGGAAGCTCCTCGTCTTCCACAGAGCCCTCGCTGGGCAGCGGTAGCGGCTGGCTGGGCTCCTTTAGTTGGCACTGGTGACTTGGGAAAAACAGAAGCATCAAGGTCACCCCAAGAGCAGCAGCCAAGCGAGTGCCCCCCATCCCACCCCCCATGAAAGGGACTGAGAGGGAGTTCATTACACCCAACTTCTAGTGGAAGTTTTTCTCTGGTGACATAACTTTGTACATCGATATGTAAATTGCTGGTGGCCACCAGCAGACGAAATATACATCCAGAATAGAGAGGAGACACTAATTCCGTATCTCATCCGGTATCATCTTCGCCCCATATAAAAACAGACACTGCCAGCCTTCATCACATATCTCGTGTGTATCCATGACCCTGACCGCGCACCATTAGATAGATGTGCCTCGGCAGTTAGAATTACACGCAGTTGACGTGAAAACTTTAAAAGCAGATGATGGTGGATGCACAGGAACAGATGACTCAAGTGAAACCGAACGGGCACCACTTCTCAGCCTCATGACCAAAAGGGTTCTCAGCCCACTCATCAAAAGCACGAGTCCAGGAAAACAGAAGGATGAGGACTGTAGGGGGACGAAGCGGCATCTGTCCCGTTCACGCTTTGCTGACTCACGTCCACTGTCGATGAGATGGGCTCCGTGTGCTCTGAGGACACAGCAGACCAGGAACACTGGGTGTGGGAGCCAAGGTCATCCCCAGGTCCCTGCTGTGGCCTGGGAAAAGGCTCTAGTGAGCAGCGTTCTCCACCCCGCAGCCCTTCCAGACGGCGGTGAGCAGGCACCGAGGAAGATCCTCACTTCACTGCTTCCCGCTCTAAGGCCACGCATTTCATCAGAGCACTGCGTGTGGAAGCTTCGAGAATGAAGCCGCCTAATGCTGCCGGCGTGGTGGATTTGATTTAGGCTGTACGTAAGGACAGGGTGGCAACCCCACAGGACTTCAGGATGGCTCCCAGCTGGCTGAGAGTTTGAAACACACTACTGTCCACCAAATACTTCTCACAGTCTGCTTACACTTACTCTCTGCTAACGGTGGAGTTGATAAATGAAGAAACACATGTGTAGAAAATGTGAAACGTTAACTGTAAGAGGTCAACAAAGAGTCTATAAAAGTCTTACTTCATGATGTGGTGTAACCGCGGGTCTGTAAACTGGGTTGTTCGGTTGTTATGATCTACAAAATATATCCTCCCAGAAACGGTGCTCCGGACTTCCCAACCAGGCGGCAGTGGTCCAAGTTCATCACAGTTCACGCTGTTAAGGTCTCTAGCAAAATGGAAGATACAGAGAGGTTTGTCCATCTGAGTGTGTTGGCATGAGACCAAAACTCCAAGGAGAGAGCCACCAGAATCCCCATATCGGGGAGGCTGGGTCCCTGATCTGCTAAGAGGGACAGTCACTGTGCTGCTCAGGCCAATGTCCCACTGAGTCCTGGCCTCTGTGCTGCAAGTAGCAGCAAAATCGGACAGAGAAAAACGGAACTTTCAGAGGTACAACCCTGAGAGGGAACGCGGTCTACTCAGGGAATTTCATTCCTTACACAAAAGAGGGCAAAACGGTAGGAAGTATCTGAAGGCTGCCGGAAACTGTCCGGATACACAAATTAAATGCTCAAGGTCAGAAAGGTTCCTGCATGGAAAAGCCCCTGGACAGCACAAGGTTTTTTTCTTTTTGTTTTTGTTTTTTAAGCTAATGGGGATGTATTAACCACTCATTCAAAATCTTACAGTTCTAAAAAGCTGAACTAGGAAGAGGCCTTCTCATTTTTTTTCGTTGGCTTTGTTAATAAGCAAGTATTTCTAATTCTAACCTCCTGATGAATTATTTCTGCGCCATCCAGGCCTGCGGGAGCGCGGCATCACTGCCCGCGCTGCTTTCTAATTAGCGGAGCCTGACACCTTGCAGTGAGGACTAAAGAGACACCCTGATTCATTTGCAGGTAACATTTCCATTCTAATTATACATACTGAATTGCAAATTCAACACAGATTTGGAAAATCAAAGACAAGAAGCTTGTTCTCAGATGAAACAAAGTATGACTAAAAAGGAAACGAGCATTACTAAAAATGTTATTAGGTAGTAATGCTATTCCAAAACAAAAAAAAAATTTTTAAGAAAAAAGGACAGCAAAGCAAAGGAAAAAAGAAAAGAAAGAAACTTAACTCTATTACAGGGTGGGGGTGGGGTGGGGGTCTCGCTGACCTGGGCTCAGATGTATGGCCTTGGAGAAGGAATTCGTATAGAAAAGCTTCATCTCCCCCAGGAATGGTCCCCAAGGGACTGAGGCAATAGGGACAGTAAAGTAGAAGAGAGAAAGGGTAATAGAATCTTTATTTTCCTTTTTGACTTTTTCTTATGGAACATTTTAAGCACATAAAAAAGTAGAGCGAGACCATAATGAATAACCAGCTTTGGCAATACCAGCTCATCATCAACCAGCCTCCAGTGCGCCCCTATTCACTCCCCAGCCCAATTATTTGAAGCATCGTATCACCCAGCAATATTATTAGTTTAAATTGAGAGCAACACATCTTGAAGGGTTTATTGGCTTTTCAAGAAAGAATGCATGTGATTTAACCACCAGGTGAGGGTCTTTTTCAGTTACATGATCGGATTTCAAGATCCAGGACTGCTTTCTAAAGGACCCATTTGTGTTACAGCAGCTGCCGAGTTATCAGGTGGAGAATCTGGAGGGGGCAGCAGAGCTGGGACAGTCACCCAGAGAGTCTGGGTCCAAGACCCCCGTGGCAGACATCCTCTTAGCGCTGCCGCTCTTCCAAGTTTACACCTTCAAATCTAAGGGCTCTACCATCTGCAGTCATAGGGGTCCAGGTAAAGGCTGGAAAATGGGCTTGACGGTGAGCATTTCAGGAAACCTACCTTGGTATCCTGGGGTCATGCCATGTGCTGACTCCAGTCTGTGTGTGCAGAAAATAAACCTGCCCCTGCACAGTTGTTCTCTGTTCTGCACAAGAAAGTGGGGGATACGGGTGGTTAAAATCAATTCCAAGGAGAGTTTTCAACCAATCCTGTAAGCACAGAGTCTACACTGCCTTCCAACAGTCTTTAAAATCACTGAGAAGAGGGTTCGAAAGGGCATGGTTAACTTCTGCCTGGCTTCCGGGGACCACAATCCCCGTGTACAGGTGTGGGCACATGTTACTTCCCCTGCTCACACCTGGAGAGACGGCTCTCCTTGCTGGACCACACCCCTGGAGGAGATGCTCCCGTGGGTCTGCCACCTCGGGACTGACCCTCCCTTGACCTCCGTCACCTATGATGAGCTCTTATTTCTGGTCTGATCCACCACATTGGAATGTGTTCCTCCCTCACTGAGGCTCTCCCTCTGTGGTCGGGAAAAGATCGCATCTTTTCCCTCCCACTCGAGGCTGTCCTTCCCACGTTCAAACCACCAGGCACTACGAACACCCTCACCGAGCCCCCTACTCCACTCATCTTGGTTTCCTTTGATATTCATTCGCCTAGAATTTTTACACAATTGCTAAACTGGGAGACTGGAGCAACTGCAGACAAATTCATGATGAGCAAGATGTTACTTGTCCTTACACTGACACAACTGTTGAACAGCACAGCTCTGCAAACGTCGGCAGTTCTTAGGTCACTAAAAAGAGGTCTGAGAAGGAAAGTCCTCTGAAACACTGCTGACAACACGGGGGAGTCAACTCACCGTAGCCTTCGGGCAGCTCCGGGGACTGGTGGCCATGCGGTCGGTTCTGGGGCGTCTGGAGTGACCCTCGGACCTCAGGATTTCGCAGTCGCTGTGCCTGAAGTCTCTGATCTTGACTTGGGGATTCCACAAACCTGCAGCTCCCGCCGCCCGCAGCAGCCCCGGTGCCGTCAGTGTAAGGGGCTGGCTCTTCCATGAAGCAGCTGAGAGGCCTCCCCGGCCCCGAGTCTTCATACACCGTTCTAGAAGGGGGAGAACACAGTACGCGTGACCGCGCTGGCCAAAGGCAGCTCAGTACCTGAAAGTTCAACACGACACCCTCACACCCATTTAATTTGCTTTTCCTGAACAATATTGTGTCCCAAGTGCCGAGTTTCAAAAAATTCATCCTGTCCTATTTAACTGGAAAGACAGACTTTTTCATGAGGAACCAGTGGCCAAAGGGAGCCACGTGGCAAGTGTCACAAGGCCACCTGTGAGATTTCCTCTGAATGGTTGGACAAAACCAACCTTGTACTATAAGGATAGCATAAAAGGAGATTTCAGTTTTCTTGACTTAGCATCAAACCCAAATATTCCATTTGCCTCGTCACTTTATTCTATAATAGAACTCCCGGTTGCCTAAAATACTGCAGTGACTTTCAGAGTACTCTTTCCTGTAAACCTCCATCCCCTGAACAATTCTGAAGACAATTTACCTTAATAGGCTATTTTCCCTTATAAGCAAAGTACTTTTGAAAAGCATTTTCCACTGAAAAATTTCAAACGGCTACACAAATGCAGAGACTTGTGCAACGACGCCCCTGGACCCATCGCGAAGCTCCAACCACCATCGTCTGCTGCCGCTCTCCCAACTCCTCCTCCCGCCTCCGCTGGGTTATCCTGAAACCAATCCCAACATTTCAACACTTCACCCTTCAGTATTTCAGCGTCTACCTCTGGAAGATAAGGACTTTTTTCATGATCATGACTTAAAAAAAGTCTGTTAAATTTTTTTAGTATCATCAAATACCAGTCAGTGTTCACATTTCTCCAGTCAGCAGTCTTATTAATCAGGATCCAAATGAGGTCCACACGTGGCACTGAGTAGGTATGTCTCTTAAATCTCTTCTATTAATTTACAGGTTCTCTTCCTTCCTTTTTGTTTATTTTTCTTCCAGTGTATTTACTCAAGATGCCAGGTTGTGTCTGCTACGCTCCAGAGCGCCCCCTCCTGGACGGTGCTTATGGCATCCCGGGGCTGCGCAGCCACTCCCGTCCCCTGGACTTCCAGGATGGATGTTACTATCAGATTCTCTCACTTTGGTGATGTCAGCAATTATGAATGATTTTTGCCCAGCTCCATTAATTCACTGGGGATCAAAAGATTGTGATCGTGACCAATGGGAATTTTTGAGGGGTTTTTTTTTTTTAGAATGTATTTCTCCTTGTAGCATTATGAGCTCAGCGGATTGCTTCACTCCATTGCAGTTATAATTCTTTACTGATGTTCTCTGGCCAGTGGGAACCTCTGTAAATTGGATCCTGAGTCTTTGGGGCACAAGGACACTGGATCCCAGTTTATCCCAAAGTCCTTTCCAGCATCTGAAGCATTCAACACAGTGAAAAGGTGTGAAGGATTCTTTCAGATCGTGCGAGAGCCCAGGCAGCAGAGAGCTTGGCAGGCATTGCCCCGTGATACGTACCCTTCATTTTCTAACAGTCCTCTGCAGTCTACCACAGACCCTCCAGTGCCTATTCTGTCTCGTGTCTGTAAACTGACTAAAAAGAAAAGAACGCCTTGCATTAAAATCCAGTGTTACTTTATACAACTGTAATACAGTGAGCCATTGTGAATGCATCATTTATGTATGCGATTATTTTAAAAAGCAAGGCACACATACAAACACACACACACATTCCTCTGCTTTGAGGTCTGAGCGTGTTACTCCGTTAGCCGCACAGCACCGCACACCACTCAAACATTCCTTGTCAACAGGGAGCAGGAGGAGGTGCCGTGTTATCCACGCTCTCCGTAAGGATGGCAGAACACACAATAATCACTTCTCCTAAGTTCCCTCATTTCTTAGGAAGATTTTGATTTATGTTTAATAAGGACCCAGGAAGCACTGCCTGTATCTGCAAAGTCTGGATGAGTCTCCACATCTAGTCTCTGTTCCGACTCGGAACAACAAAGACATTTTGAAGCTGGTTCCAGGCACTTTTTCCCCTGGCACTTCCCCCCACAAAGAAAAGAAGAAATCGCTGACAGCAGAGCGTGAAGTGAGGACTTTGTCGTTACGATAGTTTCCAGGCAGGATGGATACTCACTGTTCATTTAGCTTGGGTCAGGTCTATCTAAGACAACACCTAGAAGATTCGGGGTCCTAAGTCCCTCTGCTGTGCTGCGGAAATCCTAGCTTTTCTTTGACTCCTTGCAATGCAGACAGTCACCATTTAAATGCTCATGGACGGGGTGGATCCCAGGAGGAGCTACTTAACAGATAAATTATTTCCAACGGAGTACCTCCAGTCTACACTTTGTAACATCAGCACATTTTTTCCTTCTAAGTGAATCAACCCTCTATTAAATCCCATTACGTGGACGTCTTCAGAAGTCCTCTTTGCCTTTTACGTAGACGAGGGGTCTTCCTGCAGAAACTACTTCTCAACTCTTGCATGTGTGGCCACCATTTTTATCAACTACACTTGGATAATCTGACAAATTAATTGTTCATTAATGTGATGATTACAACTACATTAAATATTTAACCTTAAGTCTTTTTGTACCTTAGTCATTTTAACTCAACCCTGAATGGTAAAATAAAAACCACCCACGATGAAACTGTTTAGCACTGAAGAGATGGCCCCCGATGTGGTCTGCCCTTCGGAGGACATCCCATTTGCTGGTGCCTGGGTGTGTTTTCTCAGTGATGACGAGTCGAATGTCAAGTTCTGTAAAAGCATCTCTTTATACAGATGAGAAAGTTCTTACCCACTATTTGGCCACGAACTGCATCAGTATCTGAGGGATTTAGTTTGCATAGATCCAAACGCTGGTCTGCAAACAAACAATTCAAAACTTAACCCGGGGAAATGTGAACTAGGGAGGTAGGCAGGAATTCTGTTTTCAGTATTCAAAAAAAAAAAAAAAAAAAAGATGCCTCATAAGCCTTCTTCAGTTGCATTAAGAGGCAGAAAAGCATTCAGGTCTTACATCCAGTATCTTTCAATCTGCTGATGGCATTGGAGAGCAGCCGCACACACCCCAGGAAGCCAGCTCCCTGCTTCTTGTGAATTTTCTTGTGGTTCCACACACTGATGGTTATAGAATCAGTTTTCCCAACATATCTGAAAACAACATGCAAACTCATTTTTAATTATATTTCTCAGTCACGATTGCCCATTGCAATTTCATCTGATTGACCTGTTGGGACAAAAGAATCCTTTAAAAATAATGTTGGCTACATTCATGAGTAACAGGCACTCCGTCGGTATGTGTCTACTGCCTTCAAAGGGCGGGAGGGGGGCCTCAGCGGGCTATGTAAGAAGTAGATGTAGATAACCCCCTAATAACCATCATCTTATAACAGAGACTTACTATATCTTAACAGTTCCAAAGGATAATAACAGAATTCTTAAGTTCCCACCCATCAGGGTTAATACAGAATACTAGTTTGCAACAAAGGACTGCTTACAAACCTCCATCCACCCAGAGCTCACTGAAGGGCGCTCACTCAGACAGCAGCCCCCACTCACCCTCGGCGCAGGTCAGCCAGAGGGGAGCTTTCAGGACAAGGGCTGGCAGCCACTTTGCAGGCCACTTCTGGTGCCTCAGTGTAACTGGAAGTGAGCCTTAGACTCCAACTACTAAAACCCCACTCAAACCCAGTACAATCTGTGTTAATGAAAAACCAACAGTCACTCGGTATTACCTTGACAAAAATTTCTTAGCAGGGACGTGAAAACATAGGTGCCTATAAAAGAGTGTTTTCAAAAGGCCACCCATTTAATGAATGAATATAAGAAATTGTCTGATGGTGTGTAAGCTTATATACATTCAATCATACCAAACTATATTTTCTCTTGCAGAAAATATATTTGTACTAAAAAGGAGAATTTTAAAAATCAACACAACTATGTATCTATTATATCGTCACATCATAAATACATGTAATAATAATTATTTTAAAAGTAAAAACTCTACAACCACATGCAGGGTTTCACTGAAAAAACAGTAGCACACAGAGGACCTGAACTATGGCCCTTTTTTTCTGTTAGAATGGTCAGGAGGTTGGGAGTTTGAAGATCACAGTTATAGAAGCAAACCATAAAAATGTATGAGAATGTCAAATGCAAGAACTTTCCAAGAATGCGAATTCTAAAAACTGGCAGTGTGTATTCATTTGGCCATCCACGTTTGTTATCAGTAAGAAGTTAGTAATCTTCTTTTAAAAAATTAAATGCTTCTCATCCAAGCTAGATACCCACTTCCCTGCTGCTCCCCAAGTGGCTTAGAGGATGTTCAACTCACAGATCGTAGTGCTGGTTCCACTTTGGGTCCAGCGTGTTTTTCACAGTGTCCGTTGAGTGGCACTGCCCAGATCCATCCACGACGATCTTCGCAAAAGGGTCGGGGAGTCCTGGAGGAGAGGAGACAGCCACAGCTGGGTGAGACGCCAGATCTCTCAATGGGATACAGAACACAGTCCTGCCAGTAAAGGGGGCTCCAAGATCATCTCATTTGGTAAAGATGGTTATCCTGGTATGTTTTATTCTCAAACTGAAGGTGAGTTTTGATGAGCAAAATAAGTTATTCCTATTATGCTTTCTAAGAAAGGCAACCCAGAATGACATCATCCTCGGATTTTGAGAGGCTAGAAATGAAAACTGCCAAAATTGGCTTAACTTCAAATTTCCATTTCTGATGATCAGGAAATGGAGCTAGCTAAATGGAGAAAAAGGTGTCTACAATTAATTGTATTTATCTTTTCTAAAAAATAATTATACCTAGGAATCTCGTTTACTGGTCTTGGTCTATTTTATCTACGGAAGCAAGGCTTCACCAAGTCTTAATTAGGTAAGTTCCTCCATCCTGGAGCAGAGACCAGAGAGGGCTGTAAGATCAAAGGGGTGGCCAGCTCAGGGTCAGAGAGACAGACCCGGATGCGAGCCGCCACTCTGGAGCGTCCCAGCTACTTGAATGAAGCCTGTGAACCTGAGCATGTTTCTTCATCGTTAAAGTGCGAACAATTCCACTTAGGAAGTGAGCAGTGTTCTCGTGAGGATCAGGAAGTGCGAAGAATTTCACGCTGCAGGCACCTACTTTATAGTAGGTGAACCCCCTAAGTTGAGGGGTGATTTCTTCCTTTATAAAAGGATCTTCCTTTTTTTTTTTTAACAATTCCTCTAATTACAAGGCTTTTAAAATGTAATTTAATTTCTAAAATTTAACTAATTTTATACAAACCCAGACATTTTAGAGAAAACAGTCTCATCTGTATTTGAACTGAGAGCACTTCAGCCAGCAGAAAGCAATATATTAATGGATAAAAACACAGAAAACTGGGTGTGGCCGGAACAGGGGATGAGAGAGTTTTTCTTATATGAGTTGTAAGTTCTGTGCCTTGGAGCTAAGGAGCCTCTGTGTTGTAGCCAACGAGGAAATGAAGTTTGTCAAACCATGGATCTTTCTTCAATAAAAGGGCACGACTTTTGGGAGAATACACCCAGTGGTTTTTTTCAAAAAGTTTTAAATTTCAGAAGTCTGTGAAGGATACTAATACTGTAAGAGAACAAAAGCGGGTGTTTACTTACTGAAGAAGTCTTTCTTTGCAAGGTTCTTGGCACATAATACTGAAAACAAACAAAAGATGCTGGGGTTAGCATTTATGGACGAGATTTTCACCACAGTCAGCTGCTATGGAAGGAACTGTTCACCCAAAAGTCCCATGTTGAAGCTCTAGCCCCCAGTGTGATGCTATTTAAAGGTGGTGTCTTTGGGAAATGCATAGGGTTACGAAGGTCATGAGGGCAGGGCTCTCATGATGGGATTAGGCCCCCACAAAGAAGAGATCACAGAGCTCCTCTTTGCTTTCCACATGAGGACACGGCAAGAAGGAGGCTGTCTACCAGCCAGGAAGGGAGCCCTCGCCAAGAGCCAAATCTGCTGGCGCCTTGATCTTAGGCTTTTCCACCCTCCAGCACTGCAGGAGGTAAAGTGTTTGTTGCTTAAGCGGACAGTCCATGGTATTTTGCTATAGCAGCCCAAACTGACTCAGACACTCATCTGTATTTGCAGACCTCTCAAAATCACCTTGGCCAAAGGCCCCACCTACTAATACTATCACTTTTGGGGGTGGTTAGGATTTCAACATATGAATTTGAGGGCAACACCAACGTTCAGACTATAGCAATTATCACAGCTTTGTGGTAAGTTCTGAAACTGGGAGGCATGGGTGCTCCAACTCTGTCCTTTTTCAAGGCAGCCTTGGCTATTCAGGATCTGTTCAACGGCCACGTGAATTCTAGGATCAGCCCGTCGGTTTCTACAAAAAAAGCCAGCCTGGGTTTCGATAGGGATTGCACTGAAGCTGTAGGTGAACTGAGGGAGTGCAGCCATCTTAACCAGACTAACTCCTCCAATCCATGGACAGGGGGTGGTCTCCCACTTACTTAGGGCTTAATTTTAACTGCTTTGTCATTTTCAGAGTACCTGTTTTATACTTCTTTTATTGAACCTATTCCAAAATATTTTATTCCTTTTGATGTCATTGTAAACGGAACTATTTTCTGAAGTTCATTTTCAGATTGTTCATTTCTACTGTACAGAAATACAACTGATGTTTGAATATTCAACTTGTATCCTGCCACTCTGTTGAGCTCATCATCTGTAATAGCTTTGTTTTCTTTGGGGAGTTTGCTATATCTGAGATTACATCACCTGCAAATAGACATAACTGTGCTTCTTCCTTTCCAGCCTAGATGCCTTTTCTTGTCTAAATGCCCAGTACCTCCAATACAACACTGAGCAGAAGGGGTGGGCAGCCTTGTCTTGTTCCTGATCTCAGGGGGAAACATACTCTTTCAGCCACTGAGCATGATGGCAGCCGTGCGTTTTCTACAGATGCCCTTTATTAGGTTGGAGAAATTTCCTTCTGTTCCTAATGTGTTGAGTGTTTTTATCATGAAGAGGTGTTAACTTTTGTCAAATGCTTTTTCTGCATCTACCGAGATGATCGCTTGGTGTTTGTCCTTTTTCTATTGATATGATGTAGTACATTAATTGATTTTCAATAGTAGACCAAGCCTGCATTTATGGTGCATAGCTGATCTTTTAACATGCTGCTGTAAGCCATCCAGGCCTGGGCTTTTCTTTGTAGAAAGCATTTTCAATTACTAACCCATAATCTCTTTTCTTCATATAGGTCTATTCAGAGTTTCCACTTCTTCTCAAATCAGCTTTCGTAGTTTGTGTCTTTCTAGAAACCTGCTGATTTCACCTAAGTCATCAGTTTGTTGGCACACAAACCACCTGACCATTCTTGTTACCTCTGCAGAGTCAGCAGCAATACATCTTCGTCAGTGTGATCTTTATGCCATTCCTTTCCAGTGGAAACACACACACACACATCTTTTTTGTGGCTACGTCATAATTTATTACAGCTCCTGGTAGTGTTTTATTTCTTGTTTCTCTAATTACAAGTCATATGTACTGACAAAAAAGGAAAACTTGCAAATGTGTAAACAGAAAATGCACACCTCTAAAACCTCATCATGACTCTTTGTTTAGCATTCTCCTGGCGAGGCTCACATGCTTTATTTTTTCCTATTGAACTTGACAATCATTTTGAGCAGGTTAAAAAAAAATTACTTCATAAATAAATTTGAGGGGAATTGACCTCTTTATAATATTGAGTATTCCCACTCTTGAATATAGCAGAATTATCCATTTAGTAAATTCTTCTTTAATGCCTGTGAGGTTTTAATGTATTTCATAAAAGTTTGCCACATTTTTTTTTTTACTTTATTACACTTTGCGGGGGAGATTAGTTTCTGTTTTTTTAACGGAGGTACTGGGGATGGAACCTAGGACCTCATGCATACTCAGCACGTGCTCTAGCACTGAGCTACATCCCCCCCACATTTCTAACTGGCTTTACTCTGAAGTTTGCTGATTTTTTGTTACTATCATGAATGGGAGAGTTCCTTTCATTGCACTTTCTAATTGTTTTCTGGATATAGGAAAGCGATTAATTTTCTTCTGTTAATTTAAAATCTGCCGTCTTTTCCAACTCTCCTCAAATGCACTTGTGACATTTTGCTTCCTCCCACTTCCCTTTTCTTTTCCACGCCTTTGAATGTCTCAAAGGTTCTTATATCAAAGCGCCCAAAACTTACGTTGAAATCTTCCCGGTCTGCCTAAAACCCTGGTCCTCTCCCAGGGCTCATTACTTTAGATCAGCAGCAGCACCCATCGACAACACAGGCCAGAATCTCTGTGTCATGCTTTGATTTCTCAGCCCCTTTCAAGGGCATCGATTTCTCACCATCCCCACCCTTGTTCAAGCTCCCGACAGCAGCTATCGTAAAGCCATCTTTCCAAAGTTTCAATCTCCTTATGTCTCTCTCCTTTTAAAAAATTTGCAGTGATTCCACTGCAAAACTCCAGACCCGTCAAGCTCTCACACCAACCGCCTTCACCTCAAACACTTCCCACCAGCTCTGGGCCCTCATTTTTCCGAGGTGCTGACGCTGGATTCCTTTGGCCTGGAGGAATTCTGGTAATATCTCAAAAAGATTCATCTTTGCTCATACATACAAGACTAGCAATGTTTTAATTTAAGGCTCATTTGGTTACATCATAAGGTGGAGAAGGTCTCAACAGAGTTAGCACCAAGGGAAGTCAGTCTCAATTTTTTGTACAAAGATCATTTAGCGCCATCCTGACTCTACTTTAATGATACATGATTTCTCCTAGAAGAAAAAGGTTTTGATCTTGAGATAGAATTCTCTTTGCCTGCTCTATGAGATACAATGATAAAAGATAACTTATTAGACAGCATAAAACCCGAGTCTCGATCTACCACTCATTTTCGAACAAGTATGTTATACACCAATTATGAGCGATGTTCTGGGGATACACCAAGAACAAAAGAGACATTTACTCTTACAGAATAAGAAGCCTATTTTTTCAGTGTAGACTGCCACATGGTTCCTTCGACTCCACCTCTGAAGTGCCCTCCACTTTGGACAAATCATGTCAAAATCCCGTAACTTCCTACTCACATACCACAGTTGCCTAATTTAGGGGATAAATAAAGAACAAAGTACATGATGTTCACTTAGCTTCTGAAAATACATGGAGAGGAAGTGTTCGTGTTCTGCTAACATGACGTGCATTCGATTAACAAGACAAGCCTCTTTATCAGGTCTCTGACAAAAGCAAGGGGTCCCCCAAATACCATTTGCGGTTTCACCCACTCCCAGGAGTCCTTTATCTAGTGCTTTATTATATCAGTTAAGAAATTTTCTAATTTGTGTCACTATTTCCACTACTTTTCTCTTCTCCAAGGCTAGAAACTTTGGCTATAGATCTCATTCCTCCTTCCTCTTATATTTCCATGTGTCTCCGAGTCCTATCTTTCCTTTCTTCTAAATGTCTCTTGCATGTGTCCTCACCGTGACTTGTGCACTCGCGCCCCAGGCCTGCCTTCACCTACTCACAGCTTCACCGAACAGCAACAGCCCCTCCCTAACTCGGGCCTCCCCAGTTCATCCCACATTTGAGCCCCCAGATCAATCTTTTCAAATGCCATTTTCATGTCCTGAGGCTCAAAAATCTCCGAAGGCCCTGTACTGTATTCCACTGCAAATCTAAATCCCCCCCCCCCCCCACCGGGTGTTTCAGTGCCTCACTCCCTAGTAGCACTTCTAGTTCCCACTCTCCTTCAAAGCACAGTCCAGGGCCCTGCCCCTCTGTGGGGCCCCGCCGTCACCACCCCCAGGGATTCTCCCCGCTGCTCGGTGCGCCTGATCCAGGCGAGGCCCGCGTTCTCAGTGAAGCCGCATTAAGACCAGACGTCACTCTGGGAAAATATTTTCAGTAGTGTCTAAATATAAAAGGTAAGGATATTATTGTGGGGTTTTCATAAAACTGAACTAAATTATTTTCAACATCCGTCCTTTGTTTTGGTGTTAGGTCTTTTCTCTTTTTTTTCATGTTAAAATAGTCTCTCTTTAATAAAATGAGGTAACAAAAAAAGGCGATCGTTACAACAGTGACGTGGCAAAATTAAAAGCTGGTGATTTTCTGTCGACAGCCACCTTCACACACGTTTTGACTGGTCTGGGAATCACCTCTCTAACCACCAGCAATCTATTCCCTCTTTTCGCCCCCATTTACTTGAGGAGCTACAGAGCTCAGCATTCAACTGCTCTTCACTCAGGTGGCTTTGTCACCCCAGCTAAGTTCCTCTGAAGGAGGAACCCCCACCCCCCACCCCCACTCCTTGTGACGTGGGCTTCGCGTGGTGCTGGCCACACAACAGGCTATGATGAACAAGAAACAAGAAGCCAGAGAGAGTAATGGTGATAAAAATACAGGAAACTGGGGCATCTCAATAATTTAAAACATCTAAGTAAAGCGTTCACGTGTTAGGAAATAGAACTGACGACCCAGGACAACTGCCAACACACAGCATGCCCGTCGTGCATGCTATCACCTGTCATCCTCGTCTAACTTTTAAGTCTGAAACTTACTTTATCAGCTTGGGGAAAAGTCCTTTGAGGCAAAAAGGAGTAAAAACAGAAGCCTAGCTAAAGGCAGAGTTAGGTTCCCTGGTCAGTGCGTTTTGCTAGGAGGACATTTTCTAGGCCAGAGTCACTCACCTATCAATTCTCATTCAAGTTTAGGAAATCCGCAAATTGGCATTAAGGGGGGGGGGGGGGGTAGGGAATCACATTTCCGTTACATACACAGACTCAAAATGCCAAAATCTTCAATCCATCCAGAACTGAACTCTGTCCCATTATGTGCTGAGGGAAATAAACAAGTCTTACCAATCTATCCGAATCAGTCTGGACACACACAACGACACGTTTCTACTATTCAGACATCATTAGATGATACAATGATTTCTTCTTTGCAAGGAAAATAGTGTATGTTAACAAAACACACTTTAGCAACCACAAGCTGTCCCTATTGGTTTTGGAAGTGGGGATGACACCAGTAAGCTGACAATCCTTTGGTGGGTTTTCCAAACATGTTATAGTAAGGCGGGAAGCCCCATAAAAAGACCGGCAGGACCCCCAAGCAGGGCCACTACTCTCGTGCCAGCACCATCCGGTTCCCTGGCCCAGAGGCTCTCTCTCACTTTTTGCCTCTGAAATGGCTTACTTACCCCTAAAATTCTATTGGTTCCCTGAGCTCACTTCTGATTGGTTATTTCCTTCATTCCTAATTGGTTATTACTCTCACTTCTGATTGGTTATTTCCTTCACTCCTGATTGGTTATTACTCTCACTTCTGATTGGTTATTTCCTTCACTCCTGATTGGTTATTACTCTCACTTCTGATTGGTTATTTCCTTCACTCCCAATTGGTTATTACTCTCACTCCTGATTGGTTATTACTCTCACGGACCAGGCCACTTCCCTAACTTCTGATAGGTCCATTTGTAGTACTTCATTTGCATGGAGCTCACTCCTGATTGGTTATTTCTCTCACTCCTGATTGGTCTATTTCTACAAAGCTTGTTCCTGGTTGGTCAACTTCTGTTATACTTTATTTGCATATGATGTTGCAAAGTATAAAACTGGCAGCGTATAAAGGCCTGTGTAACCCTACAGACAGGGTCCAGAGCTTGCAGTGTTAATTCCTTTGGGCTTGCTTGCATAATAAACCTGAGTTCCCCAACTCCTCAAGTGCTGCTTGGTCTCTTGCAGGGATCCAGGTTGCTATCACAACTGAGCTGTAACGCCAAGCTGTAACACATCTCTCCGCAACAATAGTTTCATCTTCTATACGTGTATTCAATTAAAAAATAAATGACAAAATTATGAACTCAAGTGTGACAATTCAGCTCATACTCCCAAATCCTGGGGCAGGGGTGGAGGGTGAGGCCAGGCGGCTGTGGCAGAAACTGTCTCCCCCATGAGGCAGAGCTCGACTCCCAGGACCAGGGGATGGGCTCACTCCAAAGCCTGTCTCCCTGGGTCTTTTATATACATTATTTTCTACCTAACCTTACAGGATGAGGCACGTGGGCAGAAAGGGAAGGTGCATTTTTTTCCACTTTAATTGGTGAAATTATTAACATTCAGAAAGATTCAGTAGCCAGCCCCACTTCTACCCTCTTCCACGTTCCACTATCACAGCAGCCTGACAGCTGTTAACAGAGTTGGAAAGTCAATCCTCCATTATTTATACGCTGGTTCACATCTGCCTCTGCCCCACAGAAATGTCCACTGGAACAAGCACTCAGTCTTTTGTATTCACTACTGTGTCCAGAGCTTGGTGTGGTGCCTCGTGCACAGAGGATAGCTTTTTAAATGTTTGCTGAATAAATATTAGATTTATTAAGTAATACCCTTTTTTATTTCCTTAAGTAACTACTGACTAGAACATAAGCACCAAGAAGGAAGAAACTATTCTTCTGAAACATGACATTCCTAGCATGGAGCCCAGGACCTGCCATAAATTAAAGGCTTAAATGTTGAATCTTATGGTTACAGGGGAAAGGGGTGGGAAGGGATAAATTTGGTAGTTTGAGATTTACAAATGTTAGCCACTATATATAAAAATAGACTTTAAAAAAGAAGTTTCCTCTGTATAGCACAGGGAATTATGTTCAATATCTTGTAATAACCTTTAATGAAAAAACAATACGAAAACAAATATATGTATGTATATGCATGACTGGGACATTGTGCTGTACACCAGAAACTGACACATTGTAATTGACTGTACTTCAATTAAATAAATAAATAATTTTTTTAGAATGTTTGTTGAAATAAGTGAGAAAGTACTTGAATGAATGAATGAATGAGAGTTTTGCTAGAGCCTCCACTGTGGTGTCTGACTGCCATCCCATACTCTACCAGGAGCCCGGGGCCTGGCAACTCTGTGCACACTCGTGTATACACACACACACACACACACACACACACACACACACACACACACACACAGCCACCCGACAGATCTTGCTCTTCAGAACGGTTTATGCTGTTCTTCTTTTAAAGCTATTTCTTAAGGTATCATTAGTGACATTTGGTTGGCACTAAGTAAAAAAATGTTCCCCTGCAGTTCCAAACCAGAGGTTAGATGACAATGAGGGAGAAATGCAGTACATATTAAAAAAAAAAAAAAAACAAAACAAGTAATCAAGTCTAGAGGGCATTTGGAACTTGCTGTTTGCACAAAGCCCTCATTAATGAACAAAGTCATTTTTATTTTTATATCTTAAGGGATGATTTCCAAGTACTGATTAGGCCATTATATTCCGAGAAAATCTGTAACTGAGGGGCATATTTAATTTTTAAATTTTAATCTTAAGATGTTGCTTTTCCGGACATCCTGGATTTGCCCCATAGACTCCACAGGAGGATGACTTCTTCCTGGGTGAGGAAGGAAGATAGGCCTCACAGGAAGCAATTTCCAAACCTACTGTCAGCTTTCATTTGATTTTTTCCCCACGTATTACAGGTCAGGCCCCTTTGTCTTGGAAGATAAGTATTTCATTTAACGTCTCTTGTCACTTAGAATAATTTCTATCTCCAGATCACGTTTCTGGCTTAAATAAACCAAATGGAATGTTTTTCAACCATGTTAGAGTGGAACAAAGACATCAAGAGTCAGGGAGCTTTTAATAAAATAGAAAAACAACAAGTTTCTACTGTACAGCACAGGGAACCATATTCAATATCTTGTACTAACCTGTAATGAAAAAGAATATGAAAACAAATATGTATGTATATGTGTGACTGAAACATTATGCTGTACACCAGAAACTGACACAACATTGTAAACTGACTATTCTTTAACAAAAAAGAATGCAAAAAAGGAAAAAAAGTCAGGGTTTATAGGTAGAAGCATATTCCCTTGCTAGGAACACAGGGAAGTTTAGGTTTTCACCAGAGAAAGTTTTATCTAAATATTTCAAAAGTAATCAGTTCTTTGATCGGTTGGTTAATTATCAATGTTGTCTCCCTACATATGTTTCTTTTTCTTTTCAAGTGTCCTTATTCAAATGCCATACACAATGACAGTGTTTATTAACTCCAACACGCCGGCCCTGATGTCGAGGATCTCATCTCCTGAAAAGCTCATGATGATTTTACAACCAGGAACTGAGGAGCAGTTTGCAATTTGAGCTTCCAAAACCACCCTGGAAAGCAGGCTGTCTCCCAGGCAACCATCTGACCAATACACCTGCCAAAAACAGTCGATGAAACCTATCAATGGAATCACAGTAGGCAGTTTGGAAGGTTTGGAAACTTTGTCATTATTCTGTGAAACTTTAAAAATACAATCTGATTCCCTTTAATATACCTAATAACAGCAGCTAAAACGGACCGGATGCTTACAAGGAAATTAGGCACTGCACTAATTATGTGACGTGCATGACTGCGTTTATTCAACACCACAATTCGGTGAGATCGTTACTGGTATTATATTCATTTTCCTGATGAGAAAACTGGGGCTTTACAAGCTCATATAACTTGACCAACAAAAGTCACAGTCAGTAAAAGCTGCTGCTTCTGAAAAGTGTGTCCACACATCCATTTAACAAACATCTACTGATGACCGACCACAGGCTAAGCCCCGTTCCAAGCTCTGAGAATTCCACGAAGAACCAAAAAAACAAAAACAAAAAACAGAAGACAAAAAGAAAACCCCAATGCCTGTCCTAGGGTACTCCCCATGCCTGAGGGTTTGACTTTTCAGGAAAGAAAACTAAGATCGTCTTTTTTTTTTTAATTGACTTCTTAAGCTTGGACTACCTTCCTAAGGTTATAAACAACGTAAAATAAAATTCACCTTTGTCAGAAAGGAAGGGAATTTTAACACCCAAAAGCTTGTCACTAAATAAATTATATCTGATTGTCACCCTAGAAGGAAACTGAATGAACTCCATGAACAGGAGATAATCCAGGGTTAACAGGGAGGGGAACCTCACATAGACCCAAACATCCGCTCCCATCTGACACCTGAAGACCTGGTAATACGAAATGAAGCTGTGCCCTTCTGACAAAGTCATTTTACACAAGGTGATAACTGCTGAGGGTAAAGGGGAAAAGAGGGATTTCGTAGGAAGAAAGCAAGAATTAAGCAAACTAGTCTACAACCTAATAGTCCAGCCCTGAAACAAACAGGCAAGGGAAAAAGTAATAACTAATAAATAATAGCAAGAAAAAGTTCTGTCAGTATTTTCTCTCTTTCCGTTAATCAGCTAAAAAATGAAGCTTTATTAACTTGATGCAAAGCAAGGTCAACAGAGGGGGTGAGGGATAAATTAGGAGTTTGGGATGAGGAGACACACACTACTGTATATAAAGTAGATAAACAACAAGGTCCTAATGTATAGCACAGAGAACTACATTTAATATCATATAATAATCTGTGATGAGAAAGAATATACATGTAAAACTGAATCACTATGCTGTACACCAGAAATTAACACAACGTTGTTAAAATATACTTCAATTTAAAAAAAAAGAAAAAGGTCAACAGAAAACCAAAAGATGAGGACAAAGTTTAGCAAAGTAATACGTGCAGATATCCCCACATATAATACACACTCTTTTCAAACAAACTCCCTTATTATTTCTTTCCTATTTATCACTATATAGTGCTAGTTTCTATAACTCTAAAGTATTTAAAGGTCTTATTTGGCATGGTTTTATCATAAGATCTTCTATAATTACATAGCTAATCATTATTCATATCACAGCGTAAGTCAGGGTAAAATTATTATGCTCAATTTAGTCAAGAAAAATAGAAGGGCAGGAAACTGAACAACTTGCTCAAGGTGACCTTGGAAAGTTAGTGATGAAGAACTTGATCCATCCATGAATAAAATCCACATAGCTCACTGAATTATGCTCCCTCGTTCAGACAACTGAGTGTTAAGAAGGAAACAATTTGTCACAACATTAACAATTTTAAGCCTATGTGGCCAACATTGAATTCATAAGATCATATAAATTTTTTAAAAATCATGATCCAGCAATTCCACTCTTAGGTACGTAATTAACAGAAATGCACATGTATATGTATGTTTATGTGTAGCAGAATGGTTACAGCAGCACTTAGTAACAGCCAAACACAGAACCACTGGGATGCCCATCAACAGTACAACGAATAAAGAATTTGTGAACGGGTAAATTGGGATTTGCAGACAATAACTACTGTGTGTAAAATAGATAAACAACAAGGTCCTACTATATAGCACAAGGAACTATATTCAATATCTTGTAATAGCCTAGAATGAAAAAGAATCTGAAAAGGAATATATATGTGCATGTGTGTGTGTGTGTGTGTTGTATAACTGAATCACTCTGCTGCACACCACAAATTAATACATTGTAAACCAACTATGCTTCAAGAAAAAAAAGTTGTATTCACAAAATAGAATATTTATTCTACAGCAACAAACTACAGCTACACACAAAATTATGAATGACTCTCACACACATGATATTCAATGAAAAACACAAACTATATTGTATGATGGCATCCATATAAAGCACAACACAGTCAGACTAACACACGCCACTGGAGTCACGTGTGATTATCCTTTAGCAGGAAAACCAATGACTAGAACCATGAAGGTGTCTGGGGAACCAGCCAGGCTCTGCTTCTAGATCTGGCTGTGATTACAGATGCGTGTTCAGTTTGTGAGAATTCAGTGAGCTATACACTTAAATATTTATAAATCAATCATAAAAATCAATGGAACAGAATAGAAAGCCCAAATATAAACCCATAGGTATAAGATCAATTGATATTCATCAAAGGTGCCAAGATAATTCAATGAGAAAAAAAAAAAAAACAACAGATCATCTTTTCCAGACTGGAAAATGGGCTGTTCAGTTAGAATAAATGAGTGAAAAAAGTCGTCACACTATTCAAGAGTATAATGATACGGGATGATAGCTGCTATATTTAATTGGAAAGAAGTTCCAATTTAACATCATTATCCATTAAAAGGACAAAGGGCTCCATGGAGAACTGGATGATTCCAGGACTGGGACAGGTGACACAAGATGAATATCCTGTAGTGACAGAGGGTAAGGAAATGCTTAGAAAAAATAATCCCCCCACATTGCTGGGGGTATCAGTGGGCGCCAACGGACACAGCTCAAAATGGCCAAAACTGGAACATTTTGAGCAAGAAAATAAAGCATTTTGGATTATTACTCCAAATATAAAGTCAATATTTATGAGTCCATACTGCTATCAGCAAATGAGCACATTAATAATGGGGGAAAGAGACAGATCTAACATGCTGAAAACTCCAATTAAATTATGTACACGTTCCACTGTAAGGAAGGGGAGCTTAACCCCATCCTTCAGGGTGGGCTGGGCACAGTGACCTGCTTCCAAAGGGTGGAGAACGGAAATGGGGAGAAACCTGACAAACACCACTGCGGCCAGGGGGTCAGGTTAGTATCAGCCGACAGTCATACATCATGTCAACAGTATGTACTTCTGATGTGACATAGTGAGAACGGCACTTCACTCTGTGATCTTCCTCCCAAAACGCACAATCCCAGTCTAACTAACCACGAGGAAAACATCAAATAAATTCCAGTTGATGGACAGTCTACAAATACCTGACCAATATTCCTCAAAACCGTCCAGGTCATCAAAACAAGGACCGCCTAAGAAACTGTCAACAGCAGCCAGAGACATGACAGCTAAGTGCAATGTCATATCCTGAATGGGACCCTGGAACTGAAAAAGTCGTTAGATTAAAAACCAAGGAAATCTGAATCAGTAGTCAGTTACTCATAATGTATTAATATTGGCTCATTAATTACCACAAATGTACCATGGGAGTTATATGAAAACTCTGTACTAACTTCGCAATAATTCTACAAATCTAAAACTGTTCTAAAAACTAAAGTCTATGAATTTAAAAAATTAAAACAAAAATAGGTTATAGAACAAGCAGTATGTAGAGTATGACTCCTTTTCTGGTAAAATAGTGTGTGTGTAGATAATATGTATTTAAAAGTCTGGAATGATATGAACTCCTATTGTATAATTTGTTTTTTTCTTTTTGCTTAGCTGGAATCTTCAAATTTTCTGCAAAGAATGACTCCATGAATAACATTGATAACAAAAAATAAAATCTTACTTTCTAACTTAAAAAAAGATTAGTGACTTTGTAAAAAAGACTCACAGCAGGAGGATTCTTGATCCACATCTCAGCACAGCCACCGATCCCCACCTTCTCAGCACGGCCACCAATCCCACCCCACTTTCCATTCTCTGTTCGAATCACGAATGCACCACTGATGATTTCTACCATCAGGCAACTCAAGGAGCGGAAATGGTACTTTTCCAGGTTGGAACATCAATGTTAGAGGAGGTATGAACAAATGAAAAAGGAACATCACTAAATCAGTAAGAGCATAAAGATATAATAAGCTTTGAAGACTGTCCTTTGGATAAGTTTTTCAAAAATTCTTTCACAAACAAAACCATTTTCACAGAGCCATGAAAGTATTCATTCTATTACTCTGCTCACTGTTTTGCTGTTGGAAATCTTTTCATTTCTTTTTTTTTTTTCTTTTTAATTTAGGAGGTACTGAGGATTGAGCCCAGGACCTCATGCGTGCTAAGCACGCGCTCTACCACTGAGCTACTCTCCTCCCTGCTTCATTTCTTTATTACAAAAAAAGAAAGAAAGAAAGAAAAGGCAGCACCACTTGATGGGTCATACTTTCAACCTGCGTGAGACTGCCCAGTTATCGGGTTTCCAGACTAACAGACTGAACACAGGCTGCTGTCCGTCCTTCCTCACAAAACCAAAAGGAATGGAAAAATAGATATTTAAGACCTCTATACACAGAGCTCTGCTCCCAAGTTACAGAAATATCCAGAATAAGGAGAGGGAACCCTTAGCTGTAGACAAATGACACAGCCACAGGCAGGCGACTGTGACTGCAGAAGGTGGGACCAACACTCAGGGCATTCCAGGTGTGGGGGTCAGGAGAAGTCAGGGGAGTGGGGAGCTGGGGCACCGTAAGCTACCAGAGCAGGTACCATCTGGCTCCTTGTCATACAGGTGTGCCCACTGTCCAGTAGGGCCAGCGACCCCAGGCCAGGCTCTGCCCTGAGTATAGAAGTTGGCTCTGGGACATAGGGCAATGCTAAGGGCAGGGAACGGGTGACCAGATATAGAGTGCCTTCACTGCCCAGAGAGCCAGCCCCGCCTGCAGCACATCTCCACCTGCCCCCTACATCCTCTTACACCTTGACCAAGATACAGGAAATCCCAGCTGCCAAAATGATTCTTTGTTATCAAAGAATCACCAAATGCTTATAGGAAGTCACATCATGCAAGAGAAAATAAACTCAGTAAAACTGTTTGCCTCCTAAAACAGAGAACACACATTCTTTTCAAATATGCATGGAATTGAGAAAAGCTGACTATGTACTAAGCTGCGAGACCAATTTTCCAAGTTGATCAACAATCTACATTCATTCACTAAATGTAATAAACTCTGCAGCAAATATATATCCTAAATAAATCCACACATCTGGAAATTTTAAAACACGTTTTAAAATAACTTTTTGGATTAAAGAGAAAGTCCAAGTGGAAATGAGAAACTATTTAGAATCAAATGCAAACCAAAAAAATGATATATTAAAATGCATAGGCTTAACGCTACCAGTTAAAAACTCAGAAAGATGGAAAATGTATGAACTAAGCTTCCAACTCAAGAAGGATAAATAAATAAAATAAATCCAAGGAAAGCAGAAAGAAGGAATTAATAAAGATAACGGCACACGTTAATGGAAAAAAAGCAGGAAAAAAAAAAGCAGGAGAGTTGCCAATAAAATTAAGAACTAATCTTTTAAAAGATTTTTTATAATGAACAAGTCTGTGTAAGTAAGCTTAAAAAAAAAAAAAAGGCACAAATAATGAAGACATGAAGACAAAAAGCACAAGAATAATTTTTTTACAAATCCTCAGGGTGCACCACAGGCACAACTTTAAAACAATGGCTAAAGTGAACATTTTTTCCTAGAAACATATAGTGTCAAAAATGGTCCCCCCAAATAGTAAAACCCTGACCAACAACCACAGAAATTGAAACAGTCATTGAAAATCTATCCACAAAAACAAGGCATCAAGCTCATACAACTTAATAACAAAAAACAAACAACCCAGTCCAAAAATGGGCAGAGGACCTAAACAAGCAGTTCTCCAAGGAAGACATACAAATGGCCAAAAGGCACATGAAAAAATGCCCAATATCACTAATTATCAGAGAAATGTAAATCAAAACTACAATGGGGTATCACCTCACACCAGTTAGAATGGCATCATTAAAAAGCCCACAAATGACTAATGCTGGAGAGGCTGTGGAGAAAAGGGAACCCTCCTACACTGCTGGTGGGAATGCAGTTTGGTGCAGCCACTGTGGAAAACAGTATGGCACTTCCTCAAAAAACCAAAAGTAGACTTACCATATGATCCAGCAATCCCACTCCTGGGCATATATCTGGAGGAAACTCTAACTCAAAAAGATACATGCACCCCAATGTTTATAGCAGCAATATTTACAACAGCCAAGACACGGAAACAGCCTAAATGTCCATCAACAGATGAATGAATAAAGAAGATACGGTGTGTACATATACAGTGGAAAACTAGTCAGTGATAAAAATAATAAAATGCCATTTGCAGCAAGAGGGATGGACTTAGAGATCGTCATTCTAAGTGAAGTAAGCGAGAAAGAGAAAGAAAAATACCATATGATACCACTCATATGTGGAATCTAAAAAAAAAAAGAAAAAAGAGGATACTAATGCACTCATCTACAAAACAGAAACAGGCTCGTAGACATAGTAAACAATCTTATTGTTACCAGAGGAAATGGGGTGGGAAGGGATAAATTTGGGAAATTTGAAAATATTAACCACTACATATAAAAATAGATAAAAAACAGATTTCTTCTGTATGGCACAGGGAACTGTATTCAGTATCTTATAATAACCTTTAATGAAAAAGATTATGAAAACAATATATGTATACATATGCATGACTGGGACATTGTGCTGTACACCAGAAATTGACACATTGTAACTGACTATACTTCAATAAAAAAAATAATAATAATTAAGAAAAAAACCCAAGGCATCAAGCCCAGATAGTTTTACTGGAGAATTCTATCAAGATTTCAAGGTACAGATAATTACCACCTTATAAAAACTGTTCCCACTATATTTATATTAAAAACGGGGGGTGGGTGGGGAAGCCACTCCAACTGAGTTTATGAAGCTCACATCAAAACCAGAAACTACAAGAAAAGAAAAAAAAATTATAGGCTCTGGTAAGATACCCACTGTGTTCCCAGTATGTAGCCCTCCTCTCCTTCAAGGCAAATGTTAGACTACACTTTGCAGCTCCCTTGAGTTGGCTGCGACCATGTGACTGTCATACTTCTAGCAGAAGTGTGTGTGCCACTTCTGGGTCAAAGTACAGAATAACAGGTAAGAGATCGCCATGCCTCCATGAAGCCTGAAGGCAACCCATGAGATGGTGGAACGGGAGAACTTGAATTCTTGAATCAGCCTTGAATCTCAATGACCGTGTGGAAAACAACCCCACTGATGCACAGTGAACGTGGGCAAGAATTAAATAATGGTTACCTGGGGGATGGGAGGGCGGGAGGCGGGGGAGGGTACAGGGACGGTACGGGAGAACAGCAGGGCTGGAACCGGCGGGCAAGGAGGACTGCCGCCTAACACTTCTGCTCTTCCATAAGGAAAGTGCATTATATATTGTTTCTTAAATTCGAATAAATCTCATAGGTCCAAGAGAAAAAGACAAAGAAACAAGTGGGCAGACGAATGCGAAGAAGGAAAACTTTGAAAGGGAGAGGAAAGTTGAGGGGAAAAGGGAAGAAATTTAAAACAACATCAGGAGAAGAATCTCAGTACCCGCAGAACGTTGGCTTGGAAGAGCTCCTGAGACCACCCTGCTAAACAGACGGAAGACTATCTCAACTTTTTATTGGTGCATTTTTTTTGTTTATTTCCTTTTTAAACCAGGGGAAAAATAAACATGAAAAGATCTGTTTTTCAAAAAAAGTTTCTAGGTTTGATTTTGTAGGAAACAATGTCCCCAATATAAACAGACACACAGAGAGGTAGATTTAATAATGATTAACTGTAAAGCTCACAATTGCTAATATTTACTGAGCTTATTCTGTGCCAAACACTATTAATAGCACCTTACAGATTATATCTTATTTAGTGCTCACAACAGATAAGGAAGCTGAGGTTAAATTACTCGCCCAAGTCCGCAGGGCCCACAAGAGGTTCCTCCTTCCTTGAGTCTTTCTGACTAGAATCCAAGCTCAATACTGCACGTACTGGATACAGCGTGTTTCCAAAAGGTATAATTATGGTGACAAGTTGATGTACAGCATAAGGGAGTCAGAATATTCTAGAGATACATGTATTTTTTAAAAGCCAACAAATGTGACTTAAAAACAAAAATAAAAAGGGAACTTCACTAGATCCTGTTTCTAACTAGAGAAGGAAAAAAATACTTGTAAAGTAGTGGTATCTCGTTAAGCATACATTTTAAAATATAATAACTTGCTAAGATACAATTCATGAATCATAAAACTCGTACTTTTAAAGTGTGAATACAATTCAGTGGTTTTTAGTATATTCCGAGTTAAACCGCCATTTAATTTCACAATATTTGTCTACTCCCCCAGAGAAGCCCTGTACCCCTTAGCGGTCACTCCTCACTCCCTGGTTCCCCAGTCTCTGGCGACCACTAACCTGCTTTCTGTTTCCATGTATCTGTCCATCCTGGACATTGCACATATGTTGTCTTACCACATGTGACTTTCGATAGCTGGTTTCTTTCATTTAGCATGATTTCAAGGTTCATTCATGTTGTAGCAAGTATCAGTACTTCATTTCTTTTTTGTTGCCAAATAATACTCACTTATGTGGATAAATGAAATAGGATATATCCATTCATCAGATAATGATGTTTCAGCTGTTACCACATTTGGGCTACTGTGAATGATGAATGAACATTCATGTAACAAGGTTTTGTGCAGATATAGGTTTTCAATTCTCTTAGGTATACACCTAGGAGCAGAATGGTAACTCCATGTTTACCATTTTGAGGAACTGCCAAACTGTTTTTCCAAAGTGGCTGCCCCATTTTACATTTGCACCAGCAATTATAAAGGTTCCAATTTCTCTGCATCCTTGATATCAATTATTTTTATCTGTCCCAGGATCATTTGTTGAAAAGACCTTTGTTTCCCTTGTCTGTCTTGACATCACTGTTGAAAATCAACTGAATGTCAATGTGAGGGTTTGTTCTGGACTCTCAGTTCTATTCCATTGATCTGTATACATCCAACCCTATTGTCAGGAATACTGTAGTGATTAGCAGAGCTTGGTGGTGTAAGTTTTGAAATAGGGAAGTGTGAGTTTCTAATTTTGTTCTTGTTTTTTCAAGACTGTCTTGGTTATTCTAGATCCCTGGCACTTCCATATGAATTTTAAGATCAAATTCTGTAAATTTTTCACCTGGGATTTCTACAGGTACTATGCTGCATCTGTAGATGAATCTGGGGACTTAACAATATTAAGTCTTTCTATTCATGAACACAGATGTCTTTCCATTTATTTGGGTCTTCAATTTCTTTCAACAATGTTTTGTAGCTTTCAGTGTACAAGTCTTGCCTTTCTTTGGTTGAATTTATTACTAAATATTTTACTATTTTCGATGCCATTTTAAAAAGGAATTGTTTTTTAATTTCTTTTTCAGCAGATTAGCAGTTGCAAAGGGCAGCCTATACATGGGTGAATGAAGGGGTTTGGGGGTGACAGCTAAGGGGTTTCTTTTCGGGGTGATAAAAATGTTCCACAATTGATTGTGGTGACAGTTACACAATTCTGAATATGCTAAAAAGCACTGAATGATACACTTAAATGGGTGGATTTTATGATAACACGGATTCCATCTCCATAAAGATGTTACTAGAAAGACAGAGAATGAACCCTATTTAGTAGATGAAACAAACTCTTTGCATTTTGTACTTTTTCATTTATCTCAATAAGAAAGAGGGTCCACTTCCCCAAGCCATTGCCCAAAAGACACTGTTTAAGACACTGATGTGGAAATAGTAACTCCTGTTAAATTAGTCTGATACAAAGTTTGATCTGATTGCCCTAATATTAAACCAGGGGTAGGAAGAAAAACAAAACTGCTGTCGACTTCCATAATGTTGATCAAGTACATTTTAAACTGACAAATAACCTGCCCATTAAACAAACCAACTAAAGATTGCTACAATGACTTCAAAATTATTGGAATAGTCTCAACTAAAATCCCTGCTTCCTATGTTGACTCAAACCCAAACTACTCTTCAAACATTGTCCAAACCCTGTTTGATAGTATCTCAAGGATCTCCACTGCCTACAAACTGCTCTCTTTAGAGTTCAGAACACAAAATACAAAAGAAATACAAAACAGGAAAAACCCCACAAAATGCAATTTCTCTTGATCTACTTTCCCAACTGTCCACCCAAGCATGCTTTATTTAACTCTTCCCAGACCACAGCATAGCAATTTTTACCTTCTGGGTCTTTCTTCCTGTTGCATGTTGTCCTCCTTCTGTGACACCTAAGCAGTGTTTTGCTTTAAGCTATAATGTGGATTCAACAACAGTGCACGGCCCAGAGAAGCTGCTCAATCTGCTGGAGAGTTCTGCTTCTGATTCTCTGCTTGACTCTGTCCCAAGCCCTTCACCTCTATTACCTCCTGTAATCCTTCCACAAACCCTCTGAAAAAGCTCAGGGACTTTTCAGAGAAGTGACTTGCCCGGGGCTGCACACATTGAACCAGTGATCACTCATTGAAAGTCCATTCCTTCTTCAGGTTATAGCTCAAATCTTATCTCTTCCCTGTTAGGCCAACAGTGATTTCTCCTTTCTCTGAACTTCTAAAGGACTTCTTGCCTTTGACACATATCTGTACTACCTTGCATTGTATTTTTGAAGTAGACTTTATTTTTTAGAGCAGTTTTGTAATACAAAAGAACAAATCTGACTCCGTATTAGAGCTGTTCCTTTGGCTTTAGCCCTGTGCTCTGTTTCCTAGGCTGAGTCTTGCTGGTTCTGCACCTTTTGTAAAGGAATGTTGCCTAGAGCCTGAAATACACAGCATAGCCTATCTCAAGGCTCTGGCCTTTAAGGATATTAACACTTTTCCATTCATATAAAGATAACAAGTTGCAGAGTAGAAAATGACGTTTGTTTTGTTGGAGGTTTACGGGGACACCATGATCTGACTCATGTGGACAGCTGCAAGAACAAAAGGATTCTGAGAACAAAGGATTCTGACACCAAGAAGTTTGCAACAACCAAGCATACCCTCTCCCCTTTTTAGTATAAAAGGAGCCTGAATTCTGACTTGGGGAAGATGGTTCTCCAGGACATTAGTCCCCCATCTTCTTGGTCTGCTTGGCTTTCTGAATAAAGTTGTTATTCCTTGCCCCAACACCTCATCTCCCGATTCACTGGCCTGTCGTGTGGCGAGTTTGGACTCAGTAACAGTTTTAGGTTCACAGCAAAATTGAGTGGGAAATATAGATTTCCCGTATACTTCTTGACCCACATGCACAGCCTTCCCAACTATCAACATCCCTCACCAGAGCGCCATATTTGTTACAGCTGATGAACCTACACTGACACATCACTATCACCCAAAGCCCACAGTTTACCCTAGGGTTCACTGTCAGTGTTGTACATCCTTTGGGGTTTGACATATCCACCATTACAGTGTCATACAGAATAGTGTCACCACCCCCAAAACTGTTTGACTTATTCATCCTTTCCTCCCCCTAATGCCTGGCAACCACTGATCCTTTTTATGATCTCTGTAGTTTTGCCTATTTCAGAATATCGTATGTTGGAATCATACAGTCTGTACCCTTTTCAGATTGATTTCTTTCACTTAGTAACATGCATTTAAGGTCCCTCCACATCTTTTCATGACTTGATAGTGCATTTCTTTTTAGTACTGAATAATAATTCCATTGTCTGGATGTACCACAGTTGCTTTCAAGTTGTTGAATTATGAATAAAACTACTATAAACATTTGTCAATGAAAAAATTAATCAACAGTCAATCTAAGAAAGAAATAGAAAATTTTATTCAAGCCAACCTGAGGATTATAACCTGAGAGACAGTCTTTCAGAAAGCTCTAAGGTCAGTTTCACCTGTTAGAGGTCCAGGCACAGTTATGTAAGTTTTGGAGACAAAGGGTGATACATCAAAGTAACATACTGACAGTTTACATAGCCCCACAAGGCCAGCGGTGGGTTCCTGTGACCCCTTACAGGATTGAGAATGAAATGTTATCTCCTAAAGAGTTACCTTGCTGGCGCCAGGAGAAAATTGCTTTTTGTTTTGGCCAGGAGGCATTCCTGTGTCTTCTAAGGGGATCTAGTTAATGTGTAATGCAGATGCACACTCAAGGGGAGGGCATAGGGGCTCAAACAGACACAGAGGGAATTTTATGTTTAATAATTTTCTTGTCCTGCCTTAAAAATAATTGTATTTCATCACACTCATGTGTAGGTTTTTGTTGTGGACATAAATTTTCAACTCCTTTGGTTAAATACTAAGGAGTGCAGTTCCTGGATCATGTGGTAAGAGGATGTTTAGTGTTGCAAAAAACTGCCAAACTGTATTCCAGGGCAGTCGTACCACTTTGCATTCCCACGGGCAGTGAATGAGCATTCCTGTTCCTCCACATCCTGGCCAGCATCTGATGCTGTCCGTTGTTTCGGATTTTGGCCGTTCTCACAGGCGTGTAGGGACATCTCATGGTTGTTTGAATTTATGCTGCCCTGGTGACATGTGACGTGGAGCATCTTTTCATAGGCTTGTTTCCCATCTGTGTATCTTCTTTGCTGGGATGTCTGTTCAGGTCTTCTGCCCATTTCTTAAATGGGTGAGTCATTTGTTTTCTTATTGTTAGGTTTTAAGCATTCTTATGTACACCTGAAACTAATATTGTAAATCAAGTATACCTCAACAACAAAAAGGAAAAAAAGTTCTTATGATTTTGAATTAACAGTCCTTTATCAATCAGCATATCCTTTGCAAATATTTTCTCCCTGCCTGTGACCCTTGCATTATTCTTTTATTTTCCATATTTTTATGTCTTACAAAATTGGACTTATATATATCCAAAATTATTTTCAGTAGCCATACTGCTTTCCTTGGGAAATCATTATCACCTAATGTTTAAAGTAACTTTAATGAAAATTCTAACCATCCACATAGAAGACGATGGGTAGCCTTTCCATTTAGTGGCAGCCATCAGTTAAGCCAGACGGATAACTCACAGTGCACTGGGAGCTGTGGAGGAGAACGAGGCTCATGTATTGCACACCAGCTCCTAAGCCTCTCTAAGCCCAACCTTGCCCCATAAAGCACGCCACCTGGGTTTCAGGCTAGTCCAGGTTATGCCATTTCTTGAATTTGTGTCTACTGTGATGTATAAAAGTGCCCAGTTCCTAAGCATGCAAACCATGGCAAACCTAGTCATCATGGTGCCAACCACCTGCAGTTTACATGAAGCCAGGATCAGACACTACTAGCACCCTAAGAGTCCCAAACTCTTACTAGACTGGTGAAAACTCCCAAACCCAAATTATTTGAAGTTATCCTCATTGAAGCGATCCATAAAGTTATCAGAAGAAATGAGAGGTATCGCCAAGCCAATCCATAAACGCAGAGAGACCCGTGCCATGACATCTCCCGACCACAGTCCTATGGCTTTAGAAAGGACCAGAAATTTCATGACTACTATCAGTGGTTCTCATGGTGTTGCTTTAAAAAGTCCCAGTACTCCCCAAATCCATAGTCACCACTAACAGAAGCAACCTCTGTCAAATCCAAACCCAATAAACAATCATTTTTTTAAGAAATTTTTGGAGGAGATAATTAGGCTTATTTATTTATTTTAATGGAGGGACTGGGGGTTGAACCTAGGACCTAGTGCGTGCTAAGCACACGCTCTGCCGCTGAGCAACACCCACGCCAATAACCATTTTTACTTAAAGTTAGCACGTTAAAACAGTGGATGCCTCACCTTATTTCATGAATGTGTTGTCAAACTTATAAAAATTAACATTTAATAGCGGTGCCAAGCCAGTTCAATGAGAAGACAGCCATCTTTTCAACAAATGGTGCTGGGACAACCAAGCAACCACATACAAAAGAATGAAACTGGACCCTCACCCGGCACCAGAGCTGCCGGTGCACTTCCGAGCCTCCAGAACTACGAGAAACAGATTTCTGTTGTGTGTAAGCCACCGAGTCTATGGTGTTCTGTTACAGCAGCCTGAACAGACTAGAGCACCTACAGAGACACGAAGTAGATTCGAGGCTGGGGACTGAGGTGAGGACAGGGAGTGACTGCCGAAGTGTGTGGGGTTTCCTTGGGGGTGATGAAGATATCCTGAAATTCTATGGTGACTGGTTATACAACTTTGTGAAACACTAAAAACACTTAACTGTACACTTTAAAGGGTAGAGTTTATGGTACAAGAATGATATCTCAGTTAAAAAATTAGGGAGGTATACAGCTCAGTGGTACAGCACGTGCTTAGCACGCACAATGTTTGGGGTTCAACCCCCAGTACCTCCATTAAATACACAAACAAACCTAATTACTCCCCCAAAAAACCCCAAACAAAAAATAACCAAAAAGAATTTTTTTAATTAAATGCAATAGTGATTTGAAGACTAATAGAAGTGGTGTTTTGTTTCTCACAAGACAAGCCCTTCAGTCTCAGCTTTATCTTGCAAGGGAGATACAGGACATCATTTAAAATGCCGTGTTGTATGAAATAACAAGTATCAATAAATTTTTTAAATAGGAATAAAAAGACAATGGGCACCACCTACAGAAGGAGGCTAAAATGTAGTGTGTGTCCCAAGAGAGTTTACAGCTTGGCTCAACAGACACTGTAAGTCACCAAGAAAAACAAACAATAGTGCAAAGCAGATCCCTCTTGCTAATTACTCATCAAGTCACATCAATCCATCCTTTGTAGTATCTTTGAAATCTATTCTTCCCAGTCCCGCTGCCGTTGCTCAATTCCAGGCCACTCTTGTCTCCTGTCTGGGTTATTACAATGGGCTCTGGCATCTCTTTTCTCGAATTCATTTTAATCATGAAATAATTATTTGTTGGATAAGTGAATAAAACACTCTTTGTTACATAACCCCACACACATAAACCTCTGAGTCCAGCACCACTTACAAAATAAAATATAAATTCCTCCCTGCTCACCCCCACCCCTCCAAAAAAGAAGGAGTGAGGGAGAGAGAAAGAAAGGAGAAACTCCTAGCAACTAGCACTTAGGGCTTTCCATAAGCTGGCCCCCCTCACCTTCCGGCCTCATCACCCACTACCCCCCGTAAAGCCCTCCGCCTCCGGTCAGACTGCTGGGCTCACTGTCGCCCACATCTCTCTTGTGCACTTTTTAATGCTTTCCTTTGCTGGGGTCCCTTCCACCACCCAGCCCTCCTCCTCCCCATCCAGATCTCTGCTTCCAGGCCAAGTTCAAGTCTTCCATCTTCTGTCATCTGTCTCCTATCCTTTATTGCCCTGTAGAGTTACTGGCATTTTTTCATTCGTTACTTATATAACTCTCCAAACAGATTTTAAAGTGAAAGTATGATCCATGACAGAAGTAAGTGGAAGATTAACATCTTGCTCAATAAACACTGCCACATGGAATCAAATTTCAAAATAAGCTGTACAGATTAGCAGAATTCAGAGGAACACAATATTATTGTGGGAATGCTTAGAGAGCTGGGTGTTTTGGTTTGTTTTTGTGGAAGTGAGACAAGTTGGGTTCAAAGGATGGATAAGTTTTGGATTTATGGAGAGGAAATACTGTCAGAAATCAGAGGGGCAGGGGAAAGGAGGCATGTGCCAGGATCTATGTGTCAACTGCTTCCACTTTGCTGGGAGGATCTAGACACACATACAAATTAAATCTTTAAAGTACAACTGATTAGTTTTTGTCTCCAAAAATCTTTCAAAATGTTATGCTATTCATCAAAATAATGTTGGAAAGTAAACAAGCAGTGACCACTTAACTCAAAGTTTGCACAGACACCATCGGGAGTCCAAGTTTTCAGTCTGCTATTCACCTGTGATAAGATCTGGGGTTAACTTTTCTGCAAACCCACCTGCATGGATCTTTTGATCACACTGTGACTCTCTGATCACTCAACTCAAATCCTCAACTAGAAAGTGTGCATGCAGTAGAAAGGGGCTCATTCTTTGTATAAGTACGTTATCACAAATGCTTAAAGGATAGGGGGCCTTCACATGAAAGCATGTCAAAAAAAAAAAAAAAGGAATTACATTCTGAAAAAAAATCCATGAATTTATGAAGCCTGGCAACTACAAAAAAGTGCATTTTCATGGATGGGAATTAGTACAAGTCAGTTTGGAAAGGGATGGTGAGAAGCAGGTGGGTAACTGTTAATGTGTCTTGAACATGCATTATTTTTCTCAGCAGAAAATGCACACAAACACCATGGCTCCTCTGTGGTCCAGCCCAGGTGGCCGGGATTCTGGGTGTAATCTCAAGTGGTCTGAGAAGGGGGCACAAAGACAAAGCTCTTCAGAAATGGATTTTCTACTAGCCGATCATGATTACACAACCGTGGCGGGCAAAAAAGTTCTCCTGGGCTGAGAGCTATAGACCTGCCCCTTTTTCCCCTGCAGCCTGAAGCTCCCTCGGGGGCGGAAGTGGTGACATTTTGCTGTCAGGACCCCATGTCTCTTCCTCCCACATAAATCCACGCCCCCTTGCAGTCAACTTCTCTAACCCAACACACAGGGGAGAGATGGCGAGAGGGAAAGACGGAAAGAGGAAGAAGGGAGAGGCAATGCATTACATTTTAGGGGGAAATAAATTAGCAATCTCTGCCTTCTGTCCTAAGACATTAAATAGCCCCAAATGTATCATTAAATGAACCATTTGTAATAGAAGAAAAACTAGTATGATGTTAGCAAGCTGTTAAGAGTTCCTGGTAGTTAAGTTCACGACCAACCAAAAAATGTTCAGTGAACTTAGTACCTTGTATTAGAATCTTTTTCTTCAAGTTCATAAAAGGTAAGTGACTTATGTAACATTATTTTCACTGCCCAAGGTTACATTGCAAACTTTAAAATCTTGCACACACAAAATTCTGCTAGGGTTTAACCCTCAAAGACATCATGAAGGTCTTCAAGCAACAGCTATGCTCAAGACCAGGGATTGGCAAGCTACAGTCTGGGGGCCAAAAATTCTGTAAACAGGCCTACTGCCTGCTTTTGTAAATAAAGTTTTATTGGAACACAGCCACGCCCATCTGTTTACTCAGTGTCTAGGGCTACAGTGACAGAACTGAACAGTTGTGACAGAGACCATATGGCCCACAAAGCATAAACTATTTACCGTCTGGGCCTTTCACAAGGCTGCCAGCCCTGCTCCAAATGCCTCGTGGAACTGACGGTATGGACGTGATAACCTCAGTGGACAAACTTCTTGGGGATTCAGGAAGTAAGGAAAACATATCCCCCAAATATTACGCTGGCTTTGACTACCACTTCATTTATTTAAATGGATGTTAAATAGAAACAAAATTCGTGAACTTCATGCAACGCAGCCCCACAAAACTTGCACCAGATGTAAGAAATAATCGTTCCACACCACCACCAGGAAGCATCCTTCTCAAATTGCTGTGTTGTAGTCTACGGGAAAATTTTTGCAGATGGCAAGCAGAAATGACAGAACACGTCACGTGCCTCTCCGGGAGCGCGGGCACTCACAGCGCTCTGCTCAGTCTGGGCTCGCAGGAATCACTGCTCGGCCTGGGGCAGCGGCGGGAAGCATCTCCGGGGGACCTTGACTGACCAGCGGGCCAGTCAGTGCTCTAGGAGAACGGGCATGGCCCCCGGTTCACCCTACCTGCAAACACTGACTGGGTGGAGTTTTAGAAGGCCTTCTCCAAAATTACCCCAAGAAAGGGCCCCTCTCAGGAATAAGACTTTGAGGGAAAATGACACCCTTAAGCCAGTCATTTGGAGAACTTGAGAAACAGAGAGCTTTCACAAAACGCTAACTTTCCTAGAGACAGGAGGAGGTCAGAAACGCATACGGGAAGGCAAATGTAAGCGCTGCTCCTTGCAAGGCCAGTTTTGGACAGCTAGGAAGATGACTAACAGAAGACTCCAATACTGAAGGGGCTCATATTCATCACCCCCTCAAATACAGAACATCCCTTGTCCACGCCCTCATTCCAGCTGAACCCTAGCTAAAGTCTCTGCTCTTTCTGCCGCTCCCCAATCTAAGCTCTCATACATCTACGTCTTTGCATCCTAAGACTTGTCACTTGGATCACTCTGGGCTCTACCTCCGCCCTAATTTCTCTACCTCTGGGCAGCTGGTAAAACCTTCCTGCCTCAAATGCATTCCTGTTTGCCTAACGTTACCTTCTGCCCTCACCTGAATACACAGGTCCCAAATAATTCATTTGGGACCTGATGCCATATATAATCCTTCATCACTACACCAGGCCAAAAGACATATATGAGTTTTGAAATTATCAAGTCCTGGGCTCAAATTTCAGCTCGGTTATTTACCAGATGGGTAACAGAGCAAACTCTCAGCCTCTCTGGCCTTAAGTTCCTCACATGCACCATAGAGACGACACTTCCTACTTTTCAGGGTTCGTGTGAGCAAACACTAGGTACTCAGTAAAGACCACTGCTATTATTATCATTAACTTATCTTAATAATTACTACTGACATGACTAACACTTACAAAGGACTTACTCCACGTCTCGCAATGTGGTAACAACTTTACTCATTTATTCACACACTTCTGAGTAGGTAATATTTATTCCCGTTTTACAAATATGGAAACAGACACAGAGAGGTTAAGTAACTTGCTTAAGATAACGTGTCTGTTAAGCTTGGACGGGGGTGCGGGTGGGTCAGGACTCCAATCCTACTCTTTCAAGCACAGCTGATCCTCATTATTCGTGAATTTTGTATTTAAGAATTTGCCTGCTGGTAAAAGTGTATTTATAACCCCCAGATCAGTACTTGTGGCACTCTCCTTGGCATCTGCAGACACACGCATAGTGACATGACCAGGAACGTGAGTTACCCAGTGTATACATTCCCAGCTGTGGTGGAACAGGCGATATTTTGCCTTCGTTTCAACCATCAAACTACACACAAGTGTCCTTTTTGCGGTCTATGTAGCCCCACCTTTTTCACATTTTTGTGCTTTTTGTTGGTGATTTCGCTATGTAAAATAGCCCCATGTACAGTGCTGAAGTGCCATCTCATGTTCCTAACCTCAAGAAGGCTGTGATGTGCCTTATAGAAAACACGACGTGTGTTAAATGAGCTTCACCCAGGATGACGTACAGCACGGTTGGCCATGAGTTAAACGTGAGTCAATCAGCAATATACATTAAATAAGATGTCTTCCAACAGAAGCACACATGAAACAAACTTGTGTTGATCACTTGATGAAAATGTGACCAGAGGCTCACGGGAACAGGATCCTGTATTCCTCAGGAGCTGTGGTTCGGTTTCGCAAATTCAATGTTTGAGGGACTTTATAGAACACTGCTACCCAGGATGACAGGAATCAACTACAGAGTCCACTTTCTCCTGACGCTCAGGTCTGGTATCACCCACACCTCAGATACTGTACACAGACTCACACCGGAAGTGTTCACCCCATTGCTTATTCCACGCCATCCATCAGACACTGATGGCGGGCTGGAGTGAGTACCAGCAAAGGAAGGAACTTGAGCAGAATGAAGAATAGAGGTAGCAAATGTGGCATTCCAATCATCTTATTGCTCCAAAAGGACAGGAGAGAATGCAACCTTTGCACTAAAAATGTATTCTGTTACTCTCTGCTCCTCTCAACTTCCAAAATTGTAAGCAGCTCTGGTAATCTCCGAAATCCCTATATTCAGAAAACATTTCCAAAATTCAATTACAAATTGATTAATCAAATTGAAAGCTACCTGCAGTCTGGCATTCTTGATAATTTGTCAAATTTCCTTTCCTCTCATTTCAAAGCCACTCAACTTTCCTACTCTGGTTTCAGCTCTAGCTGTCGAAATTAGATGAGAATATGGCCAGTATGGTCACCACAAACATTTACCGTGTTTTTTCCTGGAAAATAAAAATATACCTGGAATTTACCGCCAAAAATTCAATAAAATGCAAAACAGCCACCACCCTATAATGACATCAAATTATTATCAAATATCAAATTGTGAGAACCCTACAGAAATGGCATCCAAATCCTGAGGAGGTTTGCAGTTTCAAGCCTAAAATTCTCAGGCAAAAATTATTTTATGCCAAGCTAAATATAGTTTATGATTTCTTTTCTTCTCATATAGAGGGTTGTTCTTTAAGACACTTTATTTAGAAAAATCAGTCTATTCCAAAGTATATCACCCTGCATGTGTATTCTTCTGTATGTGTACTTCAGTTTAAAATAAAAGCTGAGTGCATATCTCCAGGCTGAATAAAGATAAACTAATTTTTCACTTATGAACTTATGAATTGATTACAAATAACTTGCTAAAATAAAAGCTTTTCAGTCTAAATAGTAACGCTTTGATAAAGACTTTCTACGCTATAATAATTTGAAATTTCAAAAATAACGTAAGTCGAATTGTAAGTTTCATTCATAGCTCAGTTGAAATTTCTGCACAAGATTTAAAAATAATCGAAAGACAGGAGTTGTTTGAAGTCGTATAGGTAATATCTCAAAATTAAAATCCAATATATTGTTACTTAAAAGTAACCTTAAATATTTCAGGACAGCAAACTAAAAATACTAAAAACACAGAAAGGATCAAACTAAAAATTCATAAATAATCCCTTTTATAAGAAAGGAAATCAATGGGAAAAAAGAATAGCTTTATCTATCATGAAGAGAATATTTCCTATTAATTAAAGATAAAACTGAACATGTTTAGGAAAAAATATTTATTAATTTAATTTTTAAATAACTCCACAATTTCTTAAAATACTTACAAGCTCTGACTAAATCAACATCTCTTAAGTCACTTAAACTTAACAAAAGCAGGCACGCAGGCCACAAACAGGTGAACTGAAAGAGTCAAAAGGGAAGTCAATTCAATTAAAATACCATTTGTTCTGCTATGAGTTTCTGTAACGTAGATGAGCTCGTGTTTGATGGGTAGGTGGGAATGACATCATACGGCATGGAAGCTGCACTGATTCATTTGTGAGTTTCCAAAGCAAAGACGTGGAGGGAATGTGGTTACTGAAATCGCTGGCAAGAAAGGAAAAAGCCCTCACCTAACTTGCCCTTAGCAAGAAGCTGTATTTTCACCAAGTTGTAAAAGAGAGCTTGTACACGAGTCTCACTCCCCCGACAGGCACACCCACAGCCAGGCCAGGTCTCACGCAACGTGGTGGCGGCACTGGCGCCTGCCAACCACAGCCCCACTGGCTCAGAACTTCACTTCTCTTTGCATTGTCTCAATACCCACCATCCATGTACCAATTCAAGCATTGCTAGAATTTCCACTTTGCTGTTTTTGTACATTTTTGGTACCCATTTTAGCAACGTCCAGCCACAGTGAGATGTCTGCCCAGGTGGTCCAGGTAATTTCCTGAGGTACCAATTATTGCTTTTGCTAGCAGTTACCAAGCTGCATAGATTCTGAGAGACCAGCCACAAACTTATTTTTCTCCTAAGATACTATTTTTAGTGCATGATTTGCAGAATGCAAGGTCTTTGAGGAACACATATTCCATTATAGTAGAAAGAGCTATAAACATTTATCAAGTGCCGACCTACTAGGTACTTAAAGTTAAACTTCAGGACCTAAAAGAACACGTTTCTTAGAGAAATGAATTAGTTTTCTTCATTAGTTTGCTGGGGCTGCCGTAACAGAGTATTAGGTCCCAGGTGGCTTCAACTCAGAAAATGTATCGTCTCATAGTCTTGGAGACTAGAAGTCTGAGATCAAGGAATCAACAGGGTTGGTTCCTTCTGAAGACTGTGAAGGAGGATCTGTTCCATGACTCTCTTCTAGCTTATGGCGGTTTGCTGGCCACCTGTACTGTTTCTAGGCTGATCGATCCATCAACACATCTCTACCTTTGTGTTCACATGACATTCCCCTTTTGTGCACGTCTCTGTCCAAATTTCCCCCTTTGATAAGGATATCAATTATACCAGATTAGGGGCCCACTATACCCCAGTATGACCTCATCTTAACTGATTACATTTGCAATGACCATGTTTCCAAATGGATCACGTTCTGAAGTATTGGGGGTTAGGGTTTTAACATATGAATTTTGGAGGCAGGGACACAATGAAACCCATAGCAATCACTGATTCACAAACTGGAAAATATTTAAAACAATCATTATTTCTAGCCCCTGGTAATGGCAGATGAGGTAAGTCAATAAAAACTGAAGGAAATATCAAAAGCATCTTCCTAAAAGCACCAAGTAGCTAACAAGGTAGTGAGGACTACCAGGCTAGATCCAAGTCAGTAGTTGAGCCTAGAGAGAACCCAGGAGTGATTTGCTGAGTGGTGTCCTTTTAGGGCTTGGGGGATGAGTGCTAGTATCTGTTAACCTTCAAGGATGGGGCCCTGGTGAACTCTCTCTCAGTCTGGGCGAGCTCCGGAAAGGCAGCACGCTGCAGCGTGGGTATTCAGACAGCAGCCCAGCTTTTTATCAGCTCAGTAGCCAAGAAAATCTCAAGCCTTAGTTCTGGACTATTGTGGGTAACTTTCAAATATAAACATCCAGTCCATATGAACTATGGATTAAACCACCAATCAAGCTCTGGGTGGCTGCTGGTGGCACACAGGTAAGATACAGACAGCACTGCAAACGTTTTGAAAACAGAGCTGACATTGAAATGACAACCCACGGATGGCTGCTTAGAACACATGCTGCAAATCTAACTAGGTCAATGTATGGTAGAACAAATACAGCTGACCCCTGAACAATGCAGGAGATAGGGACTCTGATCCCCACCCCACCTGCGGTCCAAAACCCAAGTATAACTTTACAGTCAGTCCTCCGTACCCACAATTCCACATTCCCAGATTCAACCAACTGTGGTTTGTATAGCACTGCAGGGTGTATTTATTGAAAAAAATCCACATATAAGTGGACCTGCGTTAATTCAAACCCATGTTGTTCAAGGGTCAACTGTACATCAACATTCTCCATAGAATTTAAACAAGATGCAATCTCATAACATAACAAAGTATCCAGGATATTAATCCAAAATTACTCAGCCCAAAAGAACCAGGAAACTTGTAACTCACATGAGAAAAAAAAAAAGATACACCACACAAAGACTAAACATAAGAAAGCTGGAGTCACTATATTAATATTAGACAAAGTAGACTCCAGAGCAAAGAACATTATGGAGATACAGAGGAACATTACATAACGATAAAAGGATTAATTTGCCAAGAAGATACAACAATCCTAAATGTGTATGCATCTAACAACAGAGCTTTAAAATACCTGAAACAAAAACTGACAGAATTGAAAAGAGAAAAAGAAAAATCCAAAATTACAGCTAGAGACTTCAACACTCTTCTCAATAATTGGTAGAACTGGTAGACAGAAAGCCAGCAAGGATACAGAAGGACAGAACACCATCAACTAACTGGATCAAACTGACATTTATATTTCACTCCACACAACCACAGCAGTTTTACACATCCCTCTCAATTACACGTGGAACACTCAAAAAATAAATATTGACAAGCTTAAAAGAATTGAAAGTGACCGTGTATGTTCTCTGATTATAATGGAATCAAACTAGAAAGCAATACAAAACAGTAAGAGGAAAATCTCCAAACACTTGAATAGCAAACATCACACTTCTAAATAACCCACAGATGAAAGGGAAGGGCTAAAGAGAAATTTAAAAATATTCTGAACTACAAGAAAAATTTTAAATTAACGTATCAAAATTTGTGGAATTCAGCTAAAGCAGGACTTGGAAGGGAACTTGAGAGAAAAAAATTTATTAGAAAAGTTGCAAATGAATTATCTTTTACACCTTAAGAAATTAGGAAAAGAAGAGTAAAACAACCTGTTAGTGAGAAACCCTAATGTAAGTTTAAATGGAGTCCCAGAAAGAGAGGAGAGAGAGAATGGGGCAAAAGCAACAGTGAAAGAAATCGTGGCTGGGAATTTTCAAGACGTGATGACAAACATCAATCCATAAATTCAAAAAGCCCAAGCAGAATAAATAAAAAGAAATACATATTTGTCTGTATCACAGTAAGAACTGCAGAAAGTGAAAGACAAAGAAAAGTCCTAAAACTAGCCATGGAAAAAGGAAAGACTACTTTGCAAGTCCTAACAGCCGACTTATCGAAAGCGACGGTGCAAGTCAGAAGGCGAGGGAGCACTGTCAAGAAAAAACTGCTAATCTCGAGTTCTCTACCCAGCAAAAATAGCTTTCAAGAATCAAGATGAAACAGAGATCTCATCAGACTAAGAAAACCCGAGTTAGCCACCAGTGAACTTTTCATTGTTACCATTACAAGACACTATTATTTAAAATATACATGAAACAAACAAAAAGTTCCCAATCAGTGAAATTTTATAATTATACAATAAAGCTAAATGTACTACAGGAAAAAATAAAATAATTACCTCCTTCCCCTTATACTCAGGAGTTAAATCTGATGGTCAAATTTAAAATATGACAGATAAATTACCTTATTTTTGGTAAAGTAAAGAAACTGAGTTGGGGGTAGGAAAAACTAATATTTTTTAAACATTTTTTTATTGAGTTATAGTCATTTTACAATGTTGTGTCAAATAAAGACTATAATATTTTAATCTCAAAAATGTACATCTTCTTATGAACATTACAAAAGGAAACTGAGTTAGAAGGCCCTCTGTCTATGAACAAGCTAGTCAGAGAGAGAGAGGCAGCGACATAAAAAGAAAACACAGAATGCCAGGTGGGCTCACAGTGCAGAGGGAGTATTTTTTTAAAACTCTGACATGACTGTGCCTATAATGCAGAACAGTCCATTTTCTCGTTTTCATCCCTAATTGACTCACATTTCTGCCCAGTGTCACCACACATCAGCCTCCTACTCCCAGGCGCTGTGCAGGGAGTTTTACTGAACAAAGGCCAGCAACACAGAAAATAACAACCCAGTGCACTGGGACGGGCCAGAACGCGGAGCGATGGGCCGGTTAGAGCTGGATGGATTTAGATCTGCACCATATCTGGGCAAGAGGAACTGCTGAAATCACCTGAATAATACACTGTTTCCCAATCAGTCACTATTAGTGATGTTCAGCCCTTTCAACATCTTCCCTCCCCACTAGATTGTAAGGTTCCTTGAAGCAGGGACTCTACCTCATTCATTTAAAATAACAGTTAAGAAGTGGTCTGGCCAGGCCCTGAGCCCCTGCAGAAATAGAAATGACTGAGTCTCTGCCTCGGCGGCGGCAGCAAAGACAAGGAAATGAACAAGGTGAGCAAGGTTCTGAGGACATCGCTGGAGGCAGATGAGAAAGGGGGACTGGCCTCTGCCAAGCAAGAGGGGCTGGGGTGGGGGTCATTCTAGAGAGAAGGATGCCATATGAAGACGTGTTTGAGAGGCATGGTGCTTCTATGGGATGCTTGGTTCAGGAGCAAGAGGAAAGGCTGGAGCCAGACTAGAAAAGGTCTTATCTGCAAGGCTCAGGAATTTGGACTTTACCCTGCGGGCACCAGTGGGCAACGAGGAGCCAGACTGACTTTGTTAGGAAGCTATAAACTCTGGCGCTGGAGTAGAAAATGAGAAGGAATGGGGAAAGGCAGGAGGCAGGAAGACCCATCTCTTTGGAGGTTGTTTCAAAAGTCCAAGGTCTTTTCTACTTACCCCCCACCACCCCCCACCCCACAGCAGTGAGCACAGCTAGCCTTATGCATAGTAAGACAATAATAATGTTGAGCAAAATTGATTCTAAGAGAAAAATATCTAAATTTCTTACAAAGTTTATTCCTGTTTTCTAAGGCAATTTCTTTTTCAAGCTAGGGAAAGGAAAAAAAGAAGCCACACCATGTACATTCTGATAAGACCACCAATAGCTTTCACAGCATCCTAACATACCGCTAAGATCTTGAAGAACAAATTTTCCTTGTCTTCATTTTATCACATTTTCACTGATGTCAAAACATTGGTGGAAAGAGTTTAAAAACGTGGAGAGCAAATACCCTGACCACAGGATGCCACAAATACATTTCCAATAATGAAACCAAGGAAAGGGTTTAATCTATAGACAATGCCAGTTCAGTGTTTCTTCAAAAACCCTAGTTTTGGACTTGCATTGTTATCCACCAACATACAAATCTTCTATGCATATTCCCAACAACTGAGATGTGTTCCAGAAGTTGAATGCAATCTACTATTGATTGCAATCCCTACTAAAATTCCAGCTGGGTTTTTTGCATAAATTGACAAGCTTGAGCCTAAAATTCATATGGGAATTAAATAGACCCAGAAGGCAAAATCATCTTGAAAAACAGAACAAAGTTGGAATTTCATACCAATTTCAAAACTTATGATGAAGCTGTGGTAATCAAGATGGTGTGGAACTTGCATAAAGCTAGACATATATATAGATCAATGGAACAGAATTGGGAGTCCACAAATAAACCCCTACATTTCTGTCAAATGATTCTGGAGAAGAGTGCTAACATAATTCAATAGTCTTTTCAACAAATGGTGCTGGGATACCTGAGTATCCACATGCAAAAGAATGAAGCTGAAGCCTTACCGCACACTGTACACAAAAATTAACTCAAAATAGATCATGGACTTAAATGTAAGAATTAAACTATAAGACTCAGAAGAAAATATAAGAGTAAATCTTTATGACCTTAGGTTTTGGCAGTGGTTATTTAGATATGACACCCAAAGTGTGAGTGACAAAAGAAATGATATATAGATTGGACTTGATCAAAATTAAAAACTATTCATTGGAGGACACTATCAAGTAAAAAGACAATCCACAGAATACTTCAAAACTATTTGAAAATATCCAAGAAGAGACTTGTATACAGAACATATAAAGAACTCTTACAAATCAACAATAAAAGACAATCAATTTAAAAATGGGCAAAGGATGCGGAGAGACATTTCTCAAAAGGAAATATACAATTGGGCAATATGTACATGAAAAGGTGCTCATCAGAGAAATGCAAATCAAAACCACAGTTAGACACTACTTCACGCCCATAGGATGGCTAAAATAAATACGGCATTAACAAGTACTGGTGAGAGCGTAGAGAAACTGGAACCCTTAAACATGACTGACAGGATTGTAAAATTGTTCAGCCACTTTGGAAAATAGTTTGACAGTACATCAAAATGTTGAACACAGAGCTGCAGATCACTCAGTAATTCCATACTTAGGTGTATACCCAAGAGAAATGAAAACATATGTCTACATAACAGTTTGTACATGAATTGTCACTAGCAGCAATATTTATAATAGCCCTGAAGTAAAAACAATTCAAATGATGGGTGAATTAACAAAATATGGCATACCCATACAATAGAGCAGTATTCTATTACTCAGCAGTAAAAAGGAATGGACTGCTGATACACACTACAACACTGATGAATCTTGAAAATGTTAACACTAAATGAAAGAAAAGACCACATGTTGTATGATTCCGCTGATATGAAATGTCCAGAATAGGCAAATCCATAGAAATAGAAGATAGAAGATCTCAGGGGCTGGGGGAGGGGATATGGGGGGTGACTGCTAATGGGAACAGGGTTTCTTTTTAAAGTGATAAAAAATGTTCTAAAATTATTATATTCAATATCTTGTAATAACCTCTAATGAAAAACAGTATGAAAACGAATATATGTATATGGATATGTATATGTATGCATGACTGGGACATTGTGCTGTACACCAGAAATTGACACATTGTAACTGACTGTGCTTCAATTAAAAAATAAAATAACCAAAAAAAAAGTTCTAAAATGAGATCGTGTTGATGGCTACGACACTAAACATACCAAAGACCACTGAATTGTACACTTTTTACTTTTAAACGGTGGATTTTATGGTATTGAATTATATCTCAATAAAACTATTATGTATATATATAATAGTTATATACGTGTGTATAGACATATATATGTGTGTGTGTGTGTGTGTGTGTATATATATACACACACATCATATATATATGATGGTACCTATCTATTGTTTATCAACTAATTTGGCCTCTGCATTGATGGGTTATCTTTTCTTCTATAAACAATCAGCTTAAAATTTATTTGGAAGACCCAAAAAAATCATCACAAAGGTGAAGTGCATAGCATAAAGATATGACTCTATGAAAGATTTTTAAACTTAAATAATGCCAACGTGTTCTACTCTTTCTAAATATAGAGGATAAGACCTATTTAAGAACTGTCAAGTTAATCTCTTCAGTTTGAGGAGCAGTCCCTATTTTCAGAAAGTCCACAGCTTTGTGGCATGTGGGCTAAATAGCAACAAAGCAGGGAAAGTACATGGTAAAGACATGGGCTGTACCAGCGTAGTCAGTTGGGACCAGCATGGAAACAGAGGCGTTTATTTCCTAGTTTCAGAAGGTTTGAAGCAAATTACACTTGAAATTAAAAGAGACTTTGTCTTTTATTTTAAACAACTAGTCCAGGATTATTAATAACTGAGTCTTATAAAAATCAAACATTCACCTAAATACACTGAGATTAATAAGAGGCCAGATGGCAGGAAATCGAGGAATTTAGTGCTGGAAAGATGTTGCACTTTATTTGGTAAAAAGAAGAGGGCGACCAGTACCTCAATTTAAAAATGCAGTTGCAAGGTCTGAACCCAACATTTAAAAAATATATATCCAGCCTTCTGTAAAGGAGCACATTTATTTGAATAAGTTTTATATCTTCGTTAGAACAACAATCATTAACTCATAGTCATAGTTTATAAGTTAATGCTAGAAACATTCTGTCAATGATCAAACTGAGACTGAAACAGATGACTAGAGAGGGAAGATTTCAAGATGTGGAGTGAAGAAGAGATGAAATTTACCCACATCCTGTGAAGCAACAAGAATTCAGTCAGAGAGAGGTACAAGATAATGTGAATCAAATTTAAAACCCAAATCCAAGAAACAATGGCCAGAAGTAAACCTGGTAGGATAAAGAACCCTTTACATCATAGAGTGACTTTGAGTCTTTTTTTAATAGCCAGAGGAAGAAGTAATAATCTATTTTTAATTCAATCAAATTTTCAGCCATTTATTTCCATTTTAGAATTCAGTTCAATTTTCTGAAAAGTTACCAATGAACTTGATTCTTGTGAAGGAGCAAAGCTATTACTATGTCCTGAAGAAATCTGGGGTCGGGGGTTGGGAGGATAGTGATAAGAAAGTCCCATCAATGCAGCATGCAGTTTCTATTAATTTAAAAACTAAGATAGCATGTTCTTGCCTCATATTTGGATCAGAGGTTTAGACATACAAATAAATACACTACAGGAGACATGCACAGTTACATTTCAGACTGAAATACAGTACACACAGTACTGTATGATGTACAATCAATTTTTGTAAATGGAGGTGGCAATTCCACATCTCAAGGTCCAGAGATTTTAATCTCACACTAAAGGGGGGAAAATGATATATACAAAAATATAGAATACTTCAGTTTTTCTTATTTTGCAGTTCCATATCTAGGCAAGTTCAAAGACTTTTAATAGGATATTGTGAGGGAGTGCAATAAATAAAATGATATTATGATGTCCATTTGAAATTGTTTAAAAAGGCATCATAAATTGCCTTTTACAGGCTCGTATTAGGATTTTGATTCTTAATCCCATTTAAATCTATACAAAATTTAGGCAAAATATGATCTTCTATAAATGGTAACTTGAAATTTGCATCTCTAATTCTAAAATCTTACACTTTAATAGAATCATCTCAATATTTTTCTGTTCTTTGTACGTATTACTAATATCCTACACATCTGTCTCTAAAGAGTTTTGAAAGAGTATTTATCTACTCAATAATCACGTCACTATGACAATAAAGACACGTTACATGACGAGGAAGGTGTTATACGCCTAGATTCACAGTTAAAGGACCTAAGAATAGGGAGGAAAAGGTCTGGTAGAAATGCAGTGATGGAGCCGGGACTAGACCCTGGGCTAATCTGCAGGTGTGATACTTATAAACAAAAGTGGGTGTAGGCTAGGCATGCAAAAGTTAAAACTACAGACACCAGCTATCTTCTAACAGAATCTATGCAAACCTGGAAGCTCTCAGAGCATAGTTCTGCACAATTAAGTAAACATTGAGAAGTATATTTGTATTATCTGGAGTAACCAAAGGAACTAAAAATGGAAACTCAGGGGAGTGGAGAAAGAACAGGAAAGATACTGTCAATTTTTCAGCCTAATCTCTTCTGTACTACTTTACTATTTTATTTATTACCATATGCAGGTATTAAAATTTTTAATGGAAATTTTAATTGAGAATAAAATAAAATGAAGTTGCTAGATCTCCTTAAGTATAGATCTGCTTCTAATTTGAAAAACACATTAGAAAGCAAGGTTAGCATGATGCCATGACAGTAGCGTATATGACAGGAAAATGACAACAAGCAATGTTGATACAGGCCCAGAACAAAACCTGTGGGCTCGTTCTCCTAATTCTATAGGAATCAATCTATAGGAACAATTGTAATCAATAGTTATCTTATGAGTTAATGGCGGGGAGGGGCAGGGTGGTTAGCAGCCAGCTTTCACTTTCTATAGTAAATAATTCTGTAATTTGAAAACTGAGTTTTACTTTTGTCAGGGATTCTAAAGATAAAGAATATAAATTAAAATATATATGCCTGAAAAAATTGAAAAAAAAAATCACAGTAAATGATTAATAGTATTTCTGAGTGAGAGAGAGAATGGGCAGGTTATTTTTTTCTTCCTATTTTTCTGTCTTTTTCCAAATGTTGAACATAGAAGATGTATTCCTTCAAGTGGGAAATATGTATTTTTTTAATTTTTAAAAAATGTATTTTTTTTAATGGAGGTACTGGGAATTGAACCAGGACCTCATGCATTTGCTAAGCATAAGCTCTACCACTGAGCTATAGCCACGCCCCGGGAAACTTGTGTTTTTAAAAACTGATTTTTAAGAATATATTTAGACGAAAATCTTCTAATACAGGCATGTTGACCCACCATATCCCTAAAGGTACTCAGCTTTATGGAAGTTTATAATACAGTATTTCATCGACTCTAAGACCTGCTTTTTAACATCTCTGAAAATGAGGTGAACTTACAATCAGCCAGTGACAATTAAGATGTAGTTGTCATTGCCTCTGTGTGTGGAGATCAAAAGTACCAGCATTAAAACTCAGAGAGATTAAAAAAGCTAAATATAGATCATATAGCATATGATCCAGCAACTCTACTCCTAGTTACATACCCAGAGGAACTGCAAGCAGGGACTCAAATTATCCTTGTATCCCACGTTCACTGTGGTGCTATTCACAAAAGCTAAAATGTGGAAATAGCCCAAGTTTCCATCAACTGATTAATGAATACACAAATTATAGTATATTCATACAATGAACTATTATTCAGTTATAAAATACAAGGAAATTCTGACACATGCTAAAACATAAATGAACCTTGAAAATAGTATGCTAAGTGAAAGAAGCCAGATACAAAGAAACAAATAATATATGGTTCCACTTTTACAAAATATCTAAACTGGGCAAATTCATAGAGATAGAAAGCAAATTAGAGGTGACCAGGGGTTGGGAGAGGGGGAAATGAAATGTTATTATTTAATGCTTACAGAGATTCTGTTTGAGGTGATTAAAAAAGTTTTGGAAAGAGACAGATGTGATGATTGCATAACATTATAAATGTAATTAATGTCGCCAAATTGTATATGTAAAAATGGTTAAAATGGCAAATTTTGATATATATAGTTTATAATTTTTTAATTAGTAATGTAATAATATACCAAAACCCACTGAATTTTACACTTAAATGGGTGAATTGTATGGTATGTGAATTTTATAAAGTAGTCTTTACACATGCACCCCAGTGTTCAGAGCAGCACTATTTATAATGGCCAAGATATGAAAGCAAGCTAATGTCCATCAACAGATGACTGGATAAAGAAGATGCAATATATATATATATATATGTATCAGCCATAAAAAGGAAAAAAGTAGTGCCATTTGCAGTCACATGGATAGACCTAGAGACGATCATACTAACTGAAGTAAATCAAAGACAAATATCATACATCACTTACATACGTACCTAAAAAATGATACAAAAGAACTTATTTACAAAAGAGAAATAGACTCACAAACATAGAAAACAAATTATGGTTACCAAACGGGAATAGGGTGAGGATGGATAGATTAGGAGTTTGGGATTAGCAGATACTAACTACTATACATAAAATAGATAAACAAGGTCCTACTGTATAGCAGAGAACTATATTCAATATCTTGTAGAAACTATAATGAAAAAGAATCTGATAAAGTATATATATATATATATATATATATATATATATATATATATCTGAATCACTTTGCTGTATAACAGAAACTAACACAACACTGTAAATCAACCATACTTCAGTTTTTTAAAAACTGGTCTTTAAAAACTTTAGAGGTAAGTATCGACCACTCTTAAATTAAAAAAAAAAAAAAAAAGAATGGACCACTCTTCTAAACAGTGATGGCAGAGTATGTGGAAATACATAAATATAGTTGATTCTGGGTCAAACAGCTGATTCAGAAGAGCTGGACACTGAATGTGAAGATATGTTAGGAATTCTTTCACCTGTTTTGCTTATACTTTTTAATTATAATGCAGAAGAATACTACATGATAAAAAATCCATTATTTAAATAAGTCTCTTCTCCAATAGTATGAATAAAAATTATAGATAATAAAGCATTGTTATTTAATTGACATTTTTCTCTTTTAGTGGTGTATATAATGATACATCTCACAATCAATGTGCTTTTAGACTTGAGTTGAGACTTATTAAAAAGGATGAGGAAATAGGAAATGTGGTGCTTTTCATTTTCTAACACTATGCACATATCATCCAGCACCAAATATATATGTGCCTGTCTGCATGTACATGTGGCCCTTTTCCTAACTTCCTGTGAAATCAAATATCAATTTTCATTCCAGCAAAGTAATTTTTGGAAAGTAATTTAAAAAAAAAAAAAACATTGGGAAGAGTATTTTAAAACGAATCCCATTTTGCCAACTCAATGTTTGCTATTCCAAGGACTAAAATAAATGCATGGCCTTCACCTTAAGGTATGACAAAGCAGAAACCTGACATGGATATAATGTCTATTACTCATTTGAATCCATGACTCAGAGTATTTCAAATATACATATGGAAACCAGAGTCTTGTCATAACCAGACTACAAATGAGAAACTCGTGCCAAGACGTGACAAACACAAATCTTAAAAAGCTTCACAGATTTAAATCTTCCATTTAAAACACCAACAATTTTATCAATGCTTTGATATAATCCTGAAAATGCAGCAACACTGAGCTTAAAATCCCAATAAGATTTTCTGGTTTTGACGATGGGAATCACTTGTCCCATTAATGGTAAACCATACTATATGCCATGTACAAGTTCAAAGAGGAAATTCACATATTAATGGAGATAATTTCTGAGATTTCTTGCTACATATGAAAAGAAATTTCCAGTGGATATCTCTGGACTCAACTTTTCCACTGGAAGAAAAGTCTTCTAAAACTGTAAATTTTTATAGTAAATGAAAAATCAGATTTGTCACCATAGAAATGACATATGCTTATCACAGAAATCAGAGTAAATAAGAAAAGCACCCACTGTGCTAAGCGCTACCACTGTTTTCATCAGAGCCTGTCTTGGTCAGAGAGCACGCAATGAAGTGGCTAAGTGCCTAATTCTGGAACTTGACTCCTAGGTTTAAATCCTGCCTCTTCCACTTACTAGCCACGTGACTTTGGGCAGACTTGGTCAGGAGGTCTATGCCTGTCTGTCAAACAGGAATAATAGGAATAAAATAGTAGCTACCTCATTGAATTTTTAAATGCAATTATCCTACCCATACAACTTTGCTACTTAATAGAATGTGTGAACAGCTTCCATATCATTAAATATTCTTACATAGTAAGTCAGAGAAAGACAAATATCACATGATATCACTTATATGTGGAATCTAAAAAAAAAAAAAAAATACAAATTTTATTTACAAACCAGGAGTAGACTCGCAGACAGAGAAAACAAACTGGTTACCAAAGGGGAAAAGATAGGGGAGGGATAAACTAGGAGTTGGGGATTAACAGATACACACTACTATATATAAAATAGACAAACAACAATGATCTACTGTATAGTACAGGGAACTATATTCAATTTCTTATCACATCCTCTAATGGAAAGTAATCTGAAAATATGTATGTGTGTATGTATATGTATAACTGAATCACTTTGCTGTAAATCAACTACACTGCAATAAAAAATAAAAATTTAAAAAACTATTTCATAAAATGTCTAAGGGCCACAGTGCATTCCATTCCATAGCTGTTCCATAATGTATTCTGATCCCTATCTCCAGGCATTCAAACTATTTCCACTTTTTGCTATTATAACCAGGCATTTATATAAGGAGATGTAAGGGCTGGAAGGTGGATGTCCTAAATCACAGTGACATTGACAAAGGCCACACAGAGACCAGGCTATTTGCCTATGCGACGGCTGCGGGGCTTCCTGGGCACCCAAGCTAGCTAGTTCTTGCCTTTTCTCAAGTCTAGGGCCCAGCCTTCTAGCCATTCTAGGGGTTCTCAACAGCCTTCCAATAAATTCTCTTATACTTTTTTTTTTTGAGTGGAGGGTACTGTTCTATGTATACCTTTATTTCACGCGGGATAAGGAAGCTTACTGCAAAATGCAGTGAATGAAAACGGTAACTTGCTGGCATGAAAATGAGTAGCAGGGAAGGGACTGATGAGAAGCAGCAGTCTTAACTGAGGAGCCCGAGGCACCCATCTCCACCCTGCAGCTTTCATCTGTTTTCCTCATGGTTCATCATTGAAACTGTTACCCCAGAAGGGGAAGGGAAAAGAACCCAGTTCTCGTCATACCCAAAAGATAAGATTTCTGATGGGAGACGGAGCGTTGTGTAGTGAAAGACTTTAAAGGATTTATTTAGGAAAGGAAAAGTGCACCTCCAAGAACGGGAGGCGGGCTGATCCAAGGAAGGAAAACAGGCTCTCTTATGCTTAAGTTAGCCAAAGGCAGTTTCTGTTGCCTGTAACCAAAACTCTTTACAGATACACGTGGTATCGCTCTCCTTGTTATTCCATTACCTGCACACAAATGGCAAGCTATACAACCAACCAACCTTCACAGTCGGCGCCGCCCCAGTAACTGAGCCAGCTGCCGTGGGGAGGACACAAGTTCTCAGAAAGACAGGCGTTTTCATTCCAGTGCATAAAGACTCCATGAGTGTCTTCGTGCACTCACAGGCTGGGATGCTACTGTTTCACTGACACAAAATTATGCAGAATGTGTAATCTACAGAAAGGCTAATCTAATCTTTCTCGGAGGAAAAAAAAAATCAAATTGCACATTACACCCAAATACTAATACTATCGCTGCTACTACTGTTACTGCCGCTACCGCTGCTGCTGCTAATACTAGTTGCTAACACTTACATACCGCTCTACCACACGCCAGGCGCTGCTGTAAACACTTCACACATTAGCCATTTAATCCTTGCAATAAACCTGTGAGTAGGTACTGCCATCCCCATGTTACATGCGAGGAAACTGAGGCATCAGAGAGACTGAGTAACTTGCCCAAGGTCACACAGCCATTTAGGATTTGAACCCAGGCAATCCAGCTTCAAAATCTTGTGTTCTTACCCACCAGATACATTGCTTCTTTATTTTTGTTTTGTATATTTTTGAGCTCTGATCAAATATTACATTTTTATTATGTGTCATCATTGGTGCGTAAAAGGCAAGAGGACACTTACCACACACGTGGACTCCAATGAACCCCCCCACCTTCTGTTGCACCTCTCCCGCTGAGCCTGTGATCCCGGACACAGAACAACCCACCAGTCCCCTTCCCCCAACAAATGCCAAGGGCTGTTCTGCTTCTACTTCACTCAAGCTATCTGCATGATTTAAAATGCCCTCCCAACCCCTCACCCATCTGCCTACTTCCATCCAACAATGCCAAGTTCAAATGTCACATCCTCCACAAACCTCCCTCGAGCCCATGCAGGTGGAATGAACTTGCTGGACCCCTTACTCCTGTGATCCTGTTTACCTCCAGTGCAGCATGTATGACAACCTGCTCTCCTCCCAACGGAAAAGTCTAGAAAGCAGGGACTCCATCTGATAAATTCCTTCTTTTATTTGGTATCCTCCACGGTAGAGAAAAAAAGTACTGCAAGAAGTAGTGGCTCAATTAATGATGACTGAGATTAAGGAAATCAAGGTGGTGGAGATGTCTCCATTAAGACAGATTATCCCACGGAAGCAAATGGAAAATATCAAAGGTTTAGAAAAATTTAGCCTATCATTAAATTACTCTAAGCCCCTATAAATCTAAAACTAAAACCCTGTCATTAAGGGACACTATCATTTGTGAAATTTTAACAGTTATCGCAGTAGGCCCTTTTATGGTCTGAACGTGCACACTGTGGGAAATGAAGGAGGAAATTTTTTTGGAAAACTATTTAAAATATTTGGTAAATACTGGGAACACAAGGTCACATGGACCACAAGGAAAAAGCCTAAATTCTGGCTGCCACGATAGCCAGCAGGGAGGGTCATGACCGCAGGCAAACCAGACGGGTGGCCAGCTCTCACTTTAAAAATCCACCGCTTTCTGAGATCTCTTTGCTTCCTTCAACTGGTTTTCCTCAAGTGATTTAGGGATTCAATCAAAGCTAAGCAGCTCTTTGCAATTTTTGAGTTACCTGCTCTTCGCTGCAGTAAAGATGAAATATTATTCCCTCTGCATTTCCCCCAGATTGGATAAGTAATTGTGGAAAACGGTAGGGAGAAATCCGAGCGTAGCTCTAGTTACTGACCAAATCCAAACAGTACAGATGCTGTGTTAAGTGTTTGGTAAAGGTACCTTCCTGTGTCATCAAAAGCAACGGGAGTTAACAAAGACAGCTCACTAGCTACACCACCCGCAGATGAAACACAGAAGGGGCTCGCCCCACCCTCACCACCTGACACAGGAACTCCACTGCCATGAGGAACGCTCGGTGGGCGCATCTCCAAGAATGTACTCTTTTCAGAAAACGAAAGCCTCACTTTAAAAAACAGAAAACCTACATTGAGATCTTTCTGGTTGGGCTTGGTTGATTCCTTACGATACAGATTCATAAGGCGTTCCCGGAAGTGCCTTGCGCCTAACACAACGACGGGAAACCAACTATTCCCAGACACAGAGACTAAGTTGGGTAGTGACCTCCAACAGCCCCCAGTGGAAACGACCTTTCTGTCCGGTTCACAGGGCTACCCTGTGCCAAAGAGCCTACAGTTACAGGAAGCAAGCAGTGTTAAGCTGGTCCCAGCCTTCCCAAAGCCAACTCCAAAGTGGCATCAAAAGTTCTTCCCTGAGAAAAGTGCCCTGAACAAAATCTCACTTGTTCTTTTAAGTATTAGTAACAAGACCAGGAGAGTGAGACTTACTCACTTTAGTAGCAAACTTATTTGCGTTTACCCACACCTGACCCAGAAAAGATGTGACAAATATCCCAAGACCGTGGAAAGGATGAAAAGTGACGTTGTTAACCTAATTTGCCTATACAAGAACACTTTCAAAAGTCATTCTTCTTTAAAAAAAAAAAAAATCTTTCATAACAGACATCTCCAAACTCACTGAAAAGTTTAAGAAAATACCTTGAAAATACGTGAAAGGCACCAGCAGAGCAGACCTAACCAAACCACAATGGGACTCACACCCTGCTCACAACCTTAGCAACACTTGGCCACTGTTGGTGTGTGGACTCTTAACAACTGGTTCATACCAAGCATTCCCTGTTATGCCCCTGCACTCAAGACTTTCCATTTTAAAAAGATTAATAGGATCTCTCGTCTTGAAAAGAATCATTCCTTTAATAAAAAAGAACACTGAAGATATGGGGAAAAAAAAATCTCTTTAGAGATGTGCGTGTGTTTGGATGCGTGAGTGTAGATTCTGCAAAAGCACATGTGTTGACAACCTTGTATATGTTGTATCTATGTGTCTACACATGCCTTCAGTCTCAGGCCCTTAAGTTAACCCCAGCCCCAAACTTTAGCCTCTTGCTGTATGACTTCTTCACAAGGTGACCTGACACAGCTAAACATCTGAGAAGTTAAGATTCAGAATTTCTAAGAACAATAGCAGAGAAATTGGCTTGAACACCAGTTGGGTAAGTTTTATATCAAGGGATCATTTCAACCAAATAGGGGAACTTTAAAAAAAGGGTACTATTATTAATTATGCCAGGACAACAGGTTTAAATAATGGGTTAAACAGAATTGTTCCAGGCAGAGGCAGAAAATATGGTCATTCTAGAATATGCCCACCAGATAAAACTTTTTTTTTTCAGTTTCAAGAGATATTTCCACTGTTCTATAGATGCCAAAACATGCAATAAGTCACCTCCTCTTAGGCAGGAAGTGCCTCATTTTATTGCACTTTGCTTTACTGTATTTCACAGACACTGTGTTTTTTACAAAGCTTAGGTCTACGGGACCCTGCGTCAGGGACCCTGCGTCAGGCAAGATTATCCGCGCCATTTTTCCAACAGCATCTGCTCACTGTCTCTGTGCCACATTCTGGTTAACTCTCACCATATTTCAAACTTTGTCATTTTATTATATTTGTTATGGTGATCAGTAGGTAATCAGTGATCTTTGATGTTACTACCATTCGCTGAAGGCTCAGATGATGGTTAACAATTTTTAGCAACAAAGTATTGTAACTTGTTTATTTAGACATAATGCTATTGCACACTTCACAGACTATAATACAGTATAAACAACTTTTATATGGACTGGGAAACCAAAAAATTAATGTGACTCACTTTATTCAATGTTTGCTTTATCGCAGTGGTCTAGAACCAAACCCACAGTATCTTGAGGTATGCCTGTATTTGATAACTGCAGAGTAATAGGAACAAGCGGGGAAAAAGGAAGGTAAAATATGTCTAAGACTTGAAATACATTGTTTGTCCAATAAACTAATGCAGGAACTGACAGCATCCTTGCTCACCCATGGTTTGAAAAAAGGACACTGTAACATTGTCCATGAGAGGCACAGCACTTTCCTGAGCCATTTTTCCAATTCAATCACAAAAGACACTGCAACCCTAAAGTAATAGTCACACCTTAAATCAAGGGTGAAGATTAGTAAAAACCATGGACAGGATTCAGAATCTACAGGATTAACAAATTTGTGATGTAAGCTCTAATTTACAAGACATTGATTTCTTCTAATACGATATTAAAAAATAATTTAGTAAGTTGAAAATCACTCTGTACATTTGGAAATAAGACATTAAACCAATATAATGATTTCTTATGTGCAGTGACTTAGCCATCCTCCATCCTCTCCAAGCCCACTCTGCTATACTCGGCTCTGTGACGCTGGGGCTAGAGCTCTACAAACTTCATTTCCAGGACCCCATGCTGCCTGGCTCCCTCTCCATCTCTGCCAATATTAAGTCCTAGAGAGAGACTAAAAGATGAGAGAAGAGGAAAGGGGGCTTCCTTTCTCTTTTCTGTCAGCATCACTCCAGCAGCAGCGGGATTTCCAGTTGTAGAGGTTTACCCACAGCTATGCCTGCAGATGTGGAAAATGACACATATTCAAGGATACTCAGTACAGAAATGTGTTAAGTGTAAGACTGGAGACACTCTACTTGTGCATCAAATAGGTCCGGTTGATTTCACACAGACAAGGCAGCAATGGAGGAATACAGTAACCAAAAAAAGTACATAGGACATGGAAAGCAAGTATCAAAATGGGAGAAAGCTTTATCAGCAAGTATATAAATGAAAATGTGTTAAACTCTTCAATTAAAAGGCAAAGATGGACTGAGTGGACAACAAAACATGATCCAACTACATGCTGTCCACAAGAGACTCATTTTAGATCCAAATATGCAAACAGACTGAAAGTGAAAGGACAGAAAAAGATACTCCACACTAACAGTAACCGAAGACAGCTGGAGTAGCTGTGTTAGTATCAGACAGTATAGACTTTAAGGCAAAAAGTTGTTACAAGGGACAAAGAAAGACCATACATAATGATAAAAAAGTCAATTCATCAAGAAGATGTAACAATTATATATGCACCTAACAATGGAGCCCCAAATACAGGAAGGAGAAGCTGACAGAACTCAAGGGAGAAATAGAAAGTTCTAAAATAATAGTTGGAAGCATCAATACCCCACTTTCAATACTGGATAGAACAACTAGACAGAAGATTAACAAGGAAATAGAAAACTTAACACTGTAAACCAACTAGCATTAGAAAGAATAAAATACTTAGCAAAAATTTAACCAAAGAAATATAAGATTTACACACTGAAAACTATAATACATTGTTATAAGAAATTTTAAGAGACTAAATAAATTTTAAAATATCCCATGTTTGTGGATTCTAATATTTAATAATGTTAAGATGGCCAGTCCACAAATTGATCTACAAATTCAAAGCCATTCCTATCAAAACCTCAATTGCCTTTTTTACAGAAATGGATAAGCTCATCCTAAAATTCCTATGGGACTGCAAGGGACCCTGAATAGTCAAAACGATCTTGAATAAAAGCAAAGTTAGAAGACTCACACTTTCTATTTCAACTTACTACAAAGTAGTAATTATCAAATTAGTGTACTACTGGCATAAGGAGAGATTATAGATCAACAGAATACAATTAAGAGTCCAGAAATAAAGCAATACTTTTATGGTCAAATGATTTTCTACAGGTGCTAAATCCAACCAGTGAGGAAAGTCCTCCTCAATGAATACAGTTGACCCTTGAACAACGTAGGGGTTAGGGATCTGACCATCTACGCATCTATGTCGAAAATTTGCATATAACTTACAGTCAGCCCTCCTTATATGTGGTTCCTCTGTATACACAATTCTGCACCTGTGGATTCAACCAACGGCTGATCGGGTAGTACTGGAGTATTTACTACTGAAAAAAACCCAAGTATAAGTGGACCTGTGCAGTTCAAACCCATGTTGTTCAAGGGTCAACTGTAATCTTCACAATAAATAATGCTGAGACAACTGGATAGCCACTTGCAAAAGGATATGTTTGGATGCCTACCTCACAACATATACAAAAATTAATTCAAAATGAATCAAAGACTCACACGTAAGAGCTAAAACTATAAAACTCTGAGGAGGAAACACTGATAAATTCTTCATTATCTTGGATTAGGTAATGGTTTCCTAAATATGACACCACAGCACAAACAACAACAATAAAAGAATTCATCGAAATTATAAATGTTCATGCAAAAGACACTATCAAGAAAGTGAAAACACAACCTACAAAATGTGAGGAAATATTTGGAAATCATATATCTGATAAGGATCTAGTGTCCAGAATGTATAAAGAACTCTTAACAACTCACTAACAAAGACAATCCAATTAATAGATATTTCTCTAATGAATACATACAAATGGCCAATAAGCATATGAAAAGATCCTCGACATCGTTAGCATTAGGGAAATGCAAATCAAAACCACAATAAGATATCACCTCATTCCCATTAGGATAGCTCTCATAGCAACTTAAAAACTGGAAAACAAATGCAGGTTAGGAAATGGAGACATTAAAACCCTCCGAAGTAGTTCACGGTGAAAAAAAATATGAAATTGAATATATGTATATTTATGTATGACTGAAACATTGCGCTGCACACCAGAAATTGACACAACATTGTAAACTGACTATAACTCAATAAAAAAAAAATTAAAGAAAAAAAAACCCCAACACCACTTGTGGGATGGTAAAATCATGCAGCCACTGTGGAAAACAGCTTAGCAACTCCTTAAAATTTAAACATAGACTCCCATATGACCCAGCATTTCTACTCCTACACAAATACGCAAGAGCCCTGAAGCACATGTTCACGCAAACACTTGGACATGAAGGTATACAGCAGCATGAGTCATAGCAGCCAAAAAAGTGGACACAATCCAAACGTCCATCCACTAATGAATGGATAAACAAAATGTGGTCTGTCCATACGTGAAATATTATTACACCATAAAAAGGAGTGAAGTGCTGATGCGACCGCATGAAAAAACCTTGACAACATTACACCAAGTGAAAGAAGCCAAACACAAAAGGCCACGTACTGTATGATTCCTTGAAATGCCCCGAACAGGTAAAGCCATAGAAAAGGCTCATTAGCAATTCCCAGGCCTAGGTTTGGGGGTTGGAGAGTGACTCCTTAATGGGTATTGGGTTTCTCTGAGCGGGGGAATGAAGGTGGTGTGGAGTTGGTGGTGACGGCTGTACGACACTGGGAACGTATGAAAAGCCACTGATTCATACACAGTGAATTTTACTTCAGTTAAAAAAAGAATGAGGCAGTTCTATATGTACTGATATGCAAAGTTCTCCAAGATGTATTATTTAATGGAAAAAGCAAGGCCTAGCACTGTATATAACACAGTCTCCCTTTAAAAAAGGGTGGGAGGGGTATCATATGATATTACTTATATGTGGAATCTAAAAAATGAAACAAATGAACTTATTTACAAAACAGAAAGAGACTCACAGACATAGAAAACAAATTTATGGTTACCAAAGGGGAAAGGAGTGCAGAGGGAAGGCTAAATTAGAAGTTTGGGATTAGCAGATACAAACTACTATATATAAAATAGATAAACAACAAGGTCCTACTAGATAGCACAGGGAACTACATTCAATATCTTCGCATAACATATAATGAAAAAGAATGTGAAAAAAGAACATATATATGTGTATGTATAACTGAATCACTATGTTGTGCACCAAAAACTAACACAACATTGTAAATCAACTATACTTCCAAAACAGGGGGAATGGAGGGAAGGGTAGAGGAAGAATACAAACGTAAGCATTTTTATCTCATGTCTCTCTCCAGAAACATTTAAGAAGTTGTCACTGGTGAACTGTCTCTGAGGAAAAGAACTTGCGGGCAAGGGGAGGTGTGAGGAGACTTCCTTTTCAAAACAAGCTATCTTATACAATTGAGAAGTGCACCATGTACACATTACCTGTCAAAAAAAACAAAAAAGAAATTAAATTAACCTTTTAAAAGAACATGTGCTTAAATAAAGCAGTGGTTAGATAATGAAAACGTGCTTATGGGAAGGTTGTTGATCCACTGAGGGGGTGACACTGGGAATGAGGGTGTACAGGTGCGGATCTAACAATGGCAGATACTGGAATACTTTTTGAAAATATAATTACACATTGCCCAAACAGAAGATTACATAAACCGCGTGATGCTTGCAAAAGAAACTGAGAGACTGAGTATGTGACAACAGGCGGTCCAGCAAGCAGTCCTTAGACCCCTGACTCCCTGGGAGCAGGACACCTGGCTCCTTCCTCCTGCCACTTAAGATCCCCCCCATCCTGGGGACAGGTAAGGCAGTTCTCCACGCTGAGAGGAAACTTAACATACCTTTTCTGTAATTCCAGAAGACAGACAGACAGTGTATAAAACACCCATAATTATAATTAGAGTCCAAAGGCCCATTTTCAACTCTTTCTCTTGACTCTGAAGATCTTCCAATTGCATCATTAACCCCCCAAATTAAATGTACTGCTTTAACTCATGGCTAATAAGTCTCCAGGTATGCTTACAGTTGTCAGACAAAAAGAAACCCTATCAGCGCCCGTGACCACCTACAACCTACCCGATGCAGCCCAAACAAAGTGCTTGTTTCGGCCACACTCCCTGACTCATGACTGTTTCCCACTGCTCTCAGATTACGAGCAAATCTTCTCTCCTTAGCTTTCAATTCATTACAGAGGCTGCTAGTGAGGCCGGCCACAATGGCAGGACCTCCTGGAGCAGCTGGGAGCGGCAGCCTCCCTGCCCTTCCTCTTTATTTCTAGAGCAGAAAAAATAAACAAATAGATAAATAGATAAATAAATAAATAAATAAATAACCTGGAAGCCTCACACGGCGGCAGCTTTTGTAGTCTGTGACTTAACTGAAAGAAGTATTCTATGGAACCTCTGAAAAGAGTCTAAATTTAGACTGAAGTCTTTCACCATCGATGCCAGCCTCTGGCTAGAGAACCCACGTGCGCAGCAGCATCGGGGGGGTGGGTGAGGGGGGTGGGGGCACAGTGCACAGCAGCTGTAAAATACATATAAATGTGCCATCATTGAGGGGAATGAAGCTGGCACTATTCAGCCTAGAGAAATTTTCTACCGGACCACCAACATCTTAATTCTCAATAAAGGAGTAGTGACTACAAAAACTTTTCAGGAAAGGAACAGTGAAATAAGGGAGACAGGTTTTCTTTATAAGATGTCTACTAAGATGTCTACACACCAGAACATGTATAATGATAGAATCTGGCTTCAAGGTACTGAAACCAACATACTGTCTAGAAACGAGGTCTCTAACACTGAGTCAGACAGGAAGGAAAACTATCTACTTACTTACCAGTCCTCTCTAACCAACATCCTGCACTTCCCAAAGGGTCAATCTAGACCTTGAACTCTAAGATGATAAGAGTCACAGAAAAAAAAAAAAAAAAAAAAAAAAGACTGGTGTGATTTGCGATTAACGAAGTAACAGGGAGAGATGCTCTTTTCTATGCATTTTTTCACCCTTGAATAGGCTGATCCATGTAAAAGCTAATCCTATTCTATGTTCCATTCTCAAAATAAAATTAAAATATTATACATAATTTTTAAATTAACACTTAACAGCCTCATCCTACTTCCTCCAAAACGGGTTCTATTTTGCAAACCGTATCTCTAGACAGATTTCAGCAGATAACTGTGCAAGAGACAAACAGAGTGAGATTTCCTTCGTTCCTTCAGACTTGCATTCTCCCCTCCTCCCCACCCCCGATCAGCTGGGAAACATTCCCAGATTCTTCTCAAGCTTAGTTTGGAAGTAAAGCTCAGCCTTGAATAACACTCAGCCCAGGAAATGCTTTGGATCGTAGACCACTTAGAATACTCAGTTTGACTCTCCCAGGAGGTCTCTTTTCAAACTCCATTTGATAGACGGTTTGGCAGTTTGGTATTTTCACTGAAAGCTCCTGGCACGTTGCTGAGAGATAAAATCACAGCAGTCTGGAAATTATACAAATGGTGGAGGGAAGCACCACACCCGAAGAAAGCTCCTCAAACTTCAGGGGGAAATTATTGTTCAAAAGAGGTCCCAACTGTCCCTACTCCCCAGGGAGTCGGGGGCAGGGAGGGGAACGGAATCGACACTCTCTGTGGCGCTGGGCATGCTCCTTCTTGGTGTCACCTCCGGAGCTGCCTTGTACTCTTAGGACCCAATGAAAACAACAAGAATGACCCGTTTTTAGTATTTTTGAAATATTAATGTCCTGGTCCCTGCACAACCCTGACTCAATCATACTGACATTAACCATACATCTTTTGTATGTAATCATAATTTCACAACACTTCTCTTGTGTCCTTTGGACCACCTCTGGTGTTGCATTTGGGTGCTGTTCAAAATGTCTCCAAGACACAGCCATCATCTATACTAGCAAATTCTCTCCCAAACTTGGTTCATGAGTTCAAAGACAGATTAAGTGGAACCATGGAATGCTTTCTCTCGAAGTGACAAGCGGCTTCATGACACTGAATAGAATGTCAAGTTCTTTCGCAGAGAGGGTGGTGGGGAGAACTGAGGACCAAACCAAACAGAAAAACAGCATGGGGTTAGCCTAAACCAAGAATTTTCAAGCTTTTGGATGTCCCAAAATTTTATTTATTTTTTAATGGGACTGTAGTCACAGAGTAACACTTCAGTAATATGTGTGATAAATAATAAGAAGGTGCAGTTTATTCTGATTTTTAGTAAACAGTCAATAGGGGTATAGGCCAAGCAGGAAACGGGAATTAAAAAATAAATCCTTGGTCGGTAAGAGGTGGAAGAAATTTGGGGAGAACATTCTCTTTCCTTTCTATACTGTTACACATCTGTGTCACAGCCACACTAGTGCCACCTCCCCGCACCACGTAACAACCCTTGAAGTGACTGCTTTCTGGGAAGTGGGAGTTCCTAACAGAATGATGTTTTTTGGCTTTTGTTTCTGGTTTTGTTTACTGAAGTACAGTTGACTTGTTAACTACTTGTGTACAACACAGTGATTCATTTATACATATATATTCCTTTTCATATTCTTTCTCATTATGGGTTATTACAAGGTATTGAATATAGTTCCTTGTGCTCTACAGTAGGACCTTGCTGTTTACTTCATACATAGCAGTTTCTATCTGCTAATCCCAAACTCCTCATTTATCACCCGCTTCCCCTTTGGTGACCATAAGTTTGTTTTCATGTCTGTGAGTCTATTCCTGTTTTGTAAATAAGTTCATTTGTGTTATTTTTTTAGATTCTACATATAAGTGATATCATATATTTGTCTTTCTTTTTCTGGCTTACTTCACTTAGAATGACGATCTCCAGGTCGATCCATGTTGCTGCAAATGACATTATTTTATTATTTTTTATAGCTGAGTAGTATTCTATTGTATAAATATACCACAACTTCTTTATCCAGTCATCTGTTGATGGACATTGAGGTTGCTTCCATGCCTTGGCTATTGTATATAGAGTTGCTATGAACACTGGGGTGCAGGTATCTTTTCAAATTACAGTTTCCTCTGGATATATGCTCAGGAATGGAATTGCTGGATCTTAGGGTAAGTATATTTTCAGTTTTTGAAGGAATCTCCATACTGTTTTCCATAATGGCTGCACCAAACTCCATTCCCACCAACAGGTTGAGAGTTCCCTTTTCTCCCTCTCCAGCATTTTATCGTTTGTGGACTTTTGAATGATGGTCATTCTGATCAGTGTGAGGTGAGACCTCATTGTAGTTTTGATTGGCATCTCTCTGATAACTAGCAATATTGAGCATTTTTTTCATGAATGAATTGGCCCTTTGTCTTCATTGGGGAAATGTTTGTTTCGGCCTTCTGCCCATTTTTGGATTGGGTTTGTTTTTTTGTTATTGAGTTGTTTAGGCTGTTTGTACATTCTGGAAATTAAGCCCTTGTCAGTCACATCATTTGCAAATATTTTCTCCCATTCCGTAGGTTGTCTTTTCATTTTGTCTATGGTTTCCTTTGCTGTGCAAAAGCTTAAAAGTTTAATTAGGTCCCATTGTTTATTTTTGCTTTTATTTCTACTGCCTGAGTAGATTGCCCTAGGAGAACATTGCTAAGATTTATGTCAGAAAATGTTTTGCCCATGTTTTCTTCTAAGAGGTTCATGGTATCTTATCTTCAAGCCATTTTGAGTTTATTTTTGTGTATGGTGTGAGGGAGTATTCTAATTTTACTGATTTGCATGTGGCTCTCCAGCTTCTAACTGGAATGATGTTTAATGAAGACTGTAATTTGGAGACAAAAAAGAACTAGATTCAGAAACAATGTTTGCACCGACTTATAAAGTAAGAAGCCAAGTGACTTCACAAAGCAGTTAGACTTGAGTCCCTTTACAAGATCCTCAGTGAAGCCTTGGGCAAGGTAGCCCCTTACACTGGGCTCCTGGTTACTTCATTTTTTCCTTATAACTGCCTTAGGAACTGGGTGCCGCCTGAGGCTTAAAGATGAAATGTGTGATTTGCCCAAGGCCACTGGTATGTGGTGGAACTGGGTCGGCTGACTGTCTGCACTCTGCTGACTCCAAAATGGGGACAAGAAGAGTACCTCCCTGGGAAGTTTACTGAGAAGAGGAAACAGAACTCATGAAAACTGCGTAGCATAGTGCCCGCCTAGCAAGTAGTAAAAGCATCAATAATTGAGACACGTTGATGATTATCACCTCGCCCAGCTCCTGGGCAGCAAAGCCGGAACTAAAACCCAGGTCAGCTCTAAAACCCATCCTCTGCGCACGGGGCTCTCCTTACGTCCACGGCACACAGTTTGCATACCTGACCTAGTTTCTATTAAAAAGGCCAAAGGACAGGAGGGGCACTCCAAAGAATGACGTCCCAACACTGAAGCTTTAAAGATAGCACTTGGCAGACGCTCATTCCAGACTATTTTTGGAGAGATTCCAAGCTTTGGGAGTGAAGGTTGCACAGTCCCAGCATAAGTGATTCTGGGCAGAGCTGGGGGAAGGGGCCTGGCCTCCCTGCCTGGAGCAAGTCCCTCCTGGGCGCCTTACGTTGACCTCCTTTGCCCACAAAGACTTTAAAGAGTGTCTATGAACAGAAGGAGGCTCAGTGTCCAAAACACAAGCAAACAGATTTAAAAGACCCACCACACAAACACCAACCCACCATCAAGGCTGGAGGAGCCACAGTGAGGCTTCAGTTAGAACCCGTAAGACAGGTTTTTTAAAATAGACTTATTTAATTAATTTATTTATGGGAGGTAGGTTTGTTTGTTTATTTATTTAAGAGAGGTGCTGGGGATTGAACCCAGGACCTCATGCATGCCAAGCACACACTCTACCCCTGAGTTGCACCCTCCCCCGCCCCCATAGACAGTTGTAAGCAAGCACCTTTCAATAAACCAGCAAGACGCTAATGTGAGTACCTGGGAGGAAGGCGGACCCAGCTTCCCTGAAAGCCTACTGCACTGTATCAGGTGCCCAACACCATTCGGTGCTTATGGCACGTACCTTGTTTCACAGGCATTTCTTATCTCCTCTGGCTGGGATGGTTTTTCTAGGGCTAAACAGGGAATCTAATGTTAACTCTGGACCCATGCAGAGACTGGGCAAACAGTATGTATTTCCTTCTTCTGTCTCTATCCCCTCCGTGATGTCCAGTAGGCTACTTGCCAGACAACTCAACACAGAGTAGTCATTCAATAAACGTTTGTCGAAAGAAACCTTGTAGACCATGTAGGCTAAACTTGACCCCAACAAAGGAGTCCCCGCCAACGACCCAGAAAGACTGCCATCTGGCATTTGCACAGACCATAACACAGCACTTACTGCTTTGTGAAGAGGCCTCGTTTATTCCCTCCTTAGACAGTCCGCAGTGCTACCAAGTGCCCTGCCAAGTAATAGCGAGCAGCTGACATCACAACTAAAGTTCTCTAAGCACTTCCCCTGCGCACCCTTCCCGGCACTTTCCGCAGCAAGACAGTGGCAAAACCGGATTGGAACCCAGGCCTCCCGCACCCAGGCTCCTGGCCACCTCGCTAGTCTATTCGCGGGATCCTGTACTGCGCTCTGGGCACAAAAGAGTCCCTTGTGCACAGCAGCCTCAGAACTGAGAATTTACCGTCTCACTTCCTGAGCAAATCTCTCCGACGTCGCACCACCGCTACCAGACCCCAGGCCGCCGCTGGAGCCCGCGGCCCGTGCCTCCACTGGTCTGGCATCTCTTTGGTCTGACCTTCAAAAAGGCCCCGCTCTTGCCTGCTCCTGTCTCTGCACGTGCTGCGACACACGTTCCCTCTCCCCATCTAGAACCTTCCAGAGCCACTTCACATTTGGCTTTCTCTGGCCTACAAGGAGCTCCCTTTTCAATCTGGCGCTTTCCTTAGCGTGCTGCCCTGTTTCTATAGATTGCCTCCCGTCCCTGCGCGTCCCTGCGCACTGCTGGGCTCCTAGCAGAGATGACTGTTTCTCCAGTACCCCTCTCCTCCTTAAGTATCTATTGTGCTCAATAATGAGTAAGGCTAGTATATAAGGCCTGGTGCTCATCTTCCTTTAGAAATTATCTGAAAATTAATATCAAATTCGAATGCAAAACTGATGGACTTTAAAGAATCAAGCCTCATCAAAAGAAGAAAATGCTTATTTCTTCTTCCTATTTTTCAACAGGTATATATTCCTCCAAAAAAAAACAAAAAAGCAGCGTTAGCTACGCTACATTTGTGTGGTAACACACCGGGGTAAAGTATGTTCTCTTATATTTGTTTATAGAAAATAATGATTCTTTACATTAGGAGCCCCTTTGTGCTTTAACAAACTATCAGAGACTCTGAACTGGGTTCATTTAAGTGTATTTCAGAGCCGAGGCTACAGCAGGCGGGACAGTCTGATGTGATGCAGAAACAAACGGCTGTAAGGGAAGTTAGCCCCAGCGGTCACTACTTACCCAGCACAGGCTGCGTCCGGGGCACGCCGGCAGGAGGGGAGGGACCCTATGCTGCACACAGTCGTTCAGGGACCAGGGCTGACACGGGCTCCCCCGTGTGATGCACAGTTCAGGGTGCTCCACGTGGGAGGAATCGCAGCGACTCACAGTTCCCGCACCAGAACCAACCACGCGGCCCCACCTGACTGCCGGCAGCCGGGAAGTGCCGGAGAGCCCAGGGACAGTCATTGAGCGGCGCTGTTTCTGCCACAGAGGCAGCTCAGCAAGGCACACATAGCATCCTATCATCCATGTCAACGAGAGGTGGGTGGCGAGAGGGCGAAAGGGGAACACAAAAACCTCTGGAAGAATACAGGAGAAACTAGCAATGCAGCAGTAATCGTGCTGCCGCCCTGGAGGCAAGCTGGCCGGCAAGGGACAGGGAGAGGGGGCGGCATTTTCAATGAAGACCCTTTTATATTATATGCATGCGTTATCTATTTGAAAACTCAAATAATGTTTAGGCTGTGATTTATATACTTCAAAGTAATGGGTTGGTTTTTTTTCTGAATAAAGTCCGATCTATTCTAACATAAAAAGCATCAAGTCCTTGACTCCTACTGCCTGAAATTTAGCACCTGGAATAACACCGACATAATCACATCCCTTTGTAAAGCCTTGCTGAGCAACTTGGCCTGGCTTCTCTCTGTCCTAAACATAAACATCACTACCATGCAGGCGATGGGAAAAGTACTTCAGTTGATCACAAGTCTGCTTTGGGAAATAATTTTCCTTTTATTTTGATTTAGGCACCATTTTCAAAAGTGAACCTCCTTTTCGAAAATGAAAATGTATTTTTTTTTTTGTACTGTTAAGCAGAATCCTACACAAAAAACAGTAAACAAAGTCTCCTGGGTTCCCCAAAGGAGAACAGCACTGCTGTCTCAGAAGCACTAAAACAGGGAACGCACTGAGAGCTGATCTTCTCCAAAATCACAGTTAGCACCCTCCAGTCACGCTGAAGTCCTCCCCGCGTCAGCCGTGCCTGGGCCCTGCCTCTGGGGCTGGGGACAAGGTAACCCCACAGCACACCTGCTCCACTCACGCAGTTGTTTTAAACCCAAGTAGGACCTGCTGACATTCAGCTGATGAAGTAAGCTATAAATAATGCAGTAAGTAAACAGGTCAAGTCTCCAAAAAGAATTCCATAATTCATTTCAATTTTAATATCAAAAACAGGCCTTAAAAAAAGCAGGCTTATATGATCCCATTCATAATGCTCTACATACCAGAGAATTTCCAAGAGAAATAGCACTCTATCAAGGTTATGTCATATCTTTACGGGTTTTACTTCTAAATTTATGCTAAGCATATTACATAGCTACTTTTTAACTCGACCAAGTTGGTACTTAAATAGCTCGTGATTCTCTCTCAAGTGCTACAATATACCGTCCACATTTATATTTTACTGGAAAATCAGCTACCACGCATTTCTTTCAAATACCAAAATTGCGCTTTCTAAACTGAATGTGTTTGGGTGTACCAAAGGCATTTTCCTAAGCAGGTTTTTTTCTGCCAACAACTTGTGCTGTTCTGTAAGGTTATAAGCACTATCATTTAACCTTCCTTTAGCTTCCAAATAGGTTTATTCAACCAATATTAATGACTTCCAAAAACGTATCTTGAATTTTTTTCTACACCGCTGAAGTAAACCAAATAACCAAAGTGTGCCAAGCCTACCACGGGTCTTGTATATTCACTATTAAACCTACATAATGAACTAGTAATTATGAAATTGCCAGTACTGCAACACATGAGACCAAATCCGATGTAAGTTTCGGACAAAAAACAAAAATGAAAAGAAACTTTAGATTGCACTGTGTTATGCTTAAACTGAAAACAGACGGCATTAATGTGTGGGTATGCAAACAAATTCCAGGACTTTCAAGTCAGAGGCAGCCATGATACCATATATCACTGATCCTAAGACACATTTTTTCATATTTTAACATCTCCGAAATCGTCAAGTAAATCATGTTGTAGTGCAATTACTGGTGTTTCTTTTTCAGTGGGACATAAAACAATGGTGTGACTTTCAACCAAAGTCATCTTAGATTCACTGAAATATGACAATGTTAATATTAGCCAGCACTTAATATTTACTGTGTACCAGACACTGTGTGTGGATTATTTTATTTATTTTATTTAATACCCACAACACTCTGAAGTAGCTCCAATTATTTTCCCCATTTTTATAGCTGAGGAAACTAAGAGATGAGGTTACTTGTCTGAAGGCACAGGTTGGCTCCAGCCTAGCTCTTAACCACCCCTCCTCACTGACTCCCCCTCAGAGGGAAGAGTTTTGGGGTCCCAGAGAGCCAACAATTCCTCAGAGCAGGGGTTCAAGCTCAGCCAAGCATCTTATAAGCACTTTTAAATTTTTTTAGGAATACAGGAGTAAAACTGCAGAGCTCCAAATAGCAAGCACAGACACTGATTCAAAGCCTTTTTTACAAGGAAAGATTGCTAATCATCTTTCTTAAAAAATATATATACTCTTGCATAAAAAACATTTTTCTCTTTTTATACATCCTGAATTCAATTTGCCAACAATTAACATGTATTTTTGTTTCTCAAAAATACTGTATTTTCTCTAGAGAAATGGTATAAGGATATATTCCCATACTCTGTACCTAAATTGTTTTTAAATTAGTATTGAAATAGTCCCAAATAAAACAACACTATACAACAAGCCAGAAACACTCCCTACTACAAACCAACAGTGAAATTTGTTGGGGTAAGTTCACATATAAAGCTACCATTCCTAACTCTTGGCAAAAATGTTTGGCACTTTTACAAAAACACATCTTTTAATTCACACTGCTACAAAGAGGGCATTCTTCTTTTTCAGAAGTTCATTAAATGGTATTGTCTACGTATTTGTTGGCTGCCTTCCTAGCATCTATTTCCCTGTTACCTCAAATGTCCCCGTCCTAAGTTTTGGGTGAGACTGACACCACTGCTGGATTCCAAGATGGACCCTAATTCCCATCATCCTAGCCAGTGGTTGGTTCAGAGGTGGACATGTGACCCAAATTAGGCCAATCAGACAAGAGGATTCAACTCCAGCACTTCTACTCCAGGGATAAGCAATCCAGGAAGTGTTCTCTTAACATCTGCTGCTTAAAGCTAGGAGCCCATAGTCATGGGAGCTGCTGGGAGCCAGCTTTTACCTTCTGAACACAAAGGGAAGAGACAGGCAAGAACAGTCCGAGCTCACAGCAGTGAGAAATGGGAAAACCAAGTCCTTGCCACGCCACTGGAACTACTTTTGAACTTTTCAGTTAATCTGTTGAAGAAAATCCTTTCTATTAAGCTGATTTAAGCTAGGTTTTCTGCTACTTACATCTGAAAGCATCCTGTTTTTTAAAACTAATTAAAAAATTAGCATCAGGAAGTATGTTACTGTAAATACAAGACAGAAGCAAAAATGTGAAACTGGCTGAAGGAAGGAGACAGGGTAAAATTCTATGAACACCCCATGAACCCAGCCTGAGCATTTAACTATCTTTACTAGCTAAGAAAGAGACAATCAGATCGTGGCCTGATGTGCGCACGCCCAACCCCCGCCAAGACTACAGGGAGCATTAAGGGTCTGGACAGGAAAGGCTCTGACTACTGCTCACGGAGTTTAGTAAGCACCCATGGGGAGACCAGCGAAAAGGGAGGAAAATGTGCCTTTGCTGAAAGAAGCCCTTTCTGCTTCAAATTGCAATCCCAAGGGACCAAGAGATTTGAAGAGAGGAAACAGGATAAAGAGAGGGAGGGAGGTGGTAGACTTGGCAGGAGATAAGACTGTAAGGTACGGGGGGGGGGGGGGGGGGGGGCAAAAGAATCCTGACTCTCTCCGAACACTCTGGTTAGGTATTCTCAGCCTGACAACAGGAAACGTCATTCAAGATGAAACTGCAAAGCAACCCACGGGCAAATGACAAATTAATGACGTCCCTCCATCCAACCAGTTATTTCCAACAGCCCTGAGGGAGAGGTGTAGGAGAAGGCCGGGAAACCACACAAGAAGATGGGCCAAATTCTAGACTTGAGAACATTTCAACTTTGGTTCAAACTCCTGGAATTTTCCAAAGCCCAGGAGCAGACTAGGTTTTAGGGTGTCATATGGTCACAGAAGCCCCAAGCCCAGCTGACAACAGCCTATGACTGCCCAGTCCCCAGTCCCTATCTCAGACTGTGGCCAAAAAGCAGCAGCCTACAAACACTGCCTCCAAGAGGGTGTCCTCTGGTGCCCAACTCAGATGTGGCCATGGAACCCAATCAACAGAAAGGTCATTAATTCTCTCAATCAGCAAGCGTTTGTGAACACCTGTGTGTGCCAAGCAATGTTCAGCAGGAACACAGACATAAACAAGACAGCAAGGCCGGGGGCTTCATGAAACTTACATACTAGGAGGAGAGACAGAAAATCCAGTCGACTGGACAGTTAGATGTTATGACAACACCAAACAAAAATATCATGAAGTGATGAGTGCTGTGAAGAAAGGAGGGCAGGCTGCTGTGACAGTGAGTGAGGGACCTACTTTGATGGGATGGTCCGGAAAGGTCTTCCTGAGGAGGGGACACTTAGAGACTGAGAGCTGAATGACAAGAAGCCAGTCATGGAAAAATCACGGGAAGAGCAATCAAGCATTCCATGAAGGAGGAGGGGGAGGAGGAGAAGAAAAGAAAGAAAACCAAAGGAATAATTCATGCAAAATCCCTAAAGCAGGAACAAGCTTGCCCTGTTTTAGGACTGGGTGGCTGCAGCCTAGCGAACAAGGAGACAAGGACGTGGAGGAGGCCAGAGAGGCAGACAGGGCAGGATCGATCACAGAGGAAGTTTGATTTTAATCTGAGTAGGAAGCCACTGGAAGGCTTTAAGGAAGGGAATGACATGATCTGATTTATGCTCTGAAAAGATTTTGAGATGGCGAACAGATTAGTGATGGCTAGGGGTCCCAGGAACAGGAACAGGGTGGCTACGAAGTCTAGAAAGCACAAAGGGCAGCACAGTGCAGTCCTCATCTTGACTGTGGTGGTGGTTATACAAATCTACACATGGGATAAAACTGCACAGGACTCCACGCGTGCACGCGCGCGCACACAGTGCACACATAACTGGTGGAATCTGAATAAGCCCTGTGGGTTGTACCAATGTCGACTGTCAATTTCCTTGTTTTGATTTTATACCACAGTTATGCAGGATGTTAAAAAAGGGAGCGGCGAATTGAAGGGCACAAGGACCTCTCCATACATTTCTTTGCAATTTCCTGTGAATCTCCACTTCAGAATTTAAAGTGAAAAATCTATTGCCTATTTGAAAGTTTCTGAGAGAGCAGATCTAAAAAGTTCTCATCAAAAAAAAAAAATCTTGTAACTATGGAAGGTGATGGATGTTAACTAGACATACTGTGGGGGTCATTTCACGATGTGTACAAATAGCAAATCCTTATGGGCGGGATAGTACAGCTCAGTGGGAGAACGCACACCTAGCATATACGAGGTCATAGGTTCGATTCCCAGTACCTCCATTAAATAAAAAATAATAATAAAAAAAATCTAATTACTCCACCCCCAAAAAACAAAAAAAGTTAAAAAAAGAAAATCTTAAAAAAAATTTATATTGCACACCTGAAACTAATATGGTGTTATATGTCAATTATACCTCAATTTAAGTAAGCAAATAAATAAGAAAGCTAAAACCATGACTAACTCATATTTAAACAAATCCTAAGATAATACTCATAGTATTTGACTCACGAAATGTAAGTCACTTTATTTGAGGCTTTAGGGAGAACAAATGTGTTTATAAAAGATTAAATAGATAAAACACACACGGTGATTGTGTGAAAAGTATGCATCTATTTCTTTTTGGAACAAAAATATTGAATTTAGGTTTGTAATATATTAGTCTATATGATTCTCTTTTAATATTAATACAATACCAGTTATTTGCAAAGAAAAGTCTGAATCAACGCAGGCGATCTCAGTAAGGATACCTAGTATTTATGCAGACAAAATATTACATAAGTAATGTATTAGAAATTATTCATAGAAACAAATTTTTAAGGTTTTAACTCAAATTAATTTTTTAAAAAACTTTTTTATGCTATGTTCAAATATAGACCTAGTTTTTTTTATCTAAACATATATTTGCTAGTGGCTGAGGGTGGCCCCAGCAATCTGAATTTTAATAACTCATGGGTGATTCTGACACACACTAGGGTAGGTCATTCATTCTCCACAGGTCAATACTGCCCTAAAAGGGTGTGAAAATTGTTTCTTGGGAGACGAAAAACCTTTGAGGACAAGAAAGAAGAGAACCAAGGAGGACACTAAGGTTTCTGGTCTGAGAAACTGACTGGTTGATAACGTCACTAAGATGGCACAGACTAGGGTCAGAGCATCTTGGGGAATGACTGGGGGGGGATGATAAAATCTTGAGCTATCCCAAGGCAACCCACGTGCTGTTCCTGCACAAGAGAATGTAACGTGTTCTGGACTGTGAAGACTATGTGTTTCCCATTCTTCACTCTTTCTATTAAATATTATCTTCAATTTGGTTTCTTGATCTCTCTCCACCATTGTACACAATTAAACTTGTCACTGGGCATCCCTAAATCATCGGACCAAGAGAAGCTCCATGTTACCTTGACAAAGACAACCGGCTATCCTCACCAACGGTCCTGGGGCTGAAGCTGGAGGCAGCGAGCACAGGATCAGGAGTCAGGGAGCTGCACTGGCCAGAAGAAAAGGCAACGTCGGCAAATCTCTTTCTGTCTCCTCTTGAGAATTTGCCAAAGTGAGGACTTTTATAATGAGTCCTTTAGCATCTTTGAAACAGAGGAGCAACTAATACTGCAGCCGGATGCTTTTGATTACAAGTACCATTTAAACAAAAAAGAGCAAGCATCAGCTGTCCCAGCAAGAGATGATGGCAGCTTGGACTTGGATGGCGACAATGGACACAAAGAAGACAAAAACCTGTCTAATTTTGTGAGTGTGGTTTCTCCTCCCTAAAGCCTGACAAGAGTAAAATCAATGTCCCATGAATACACATGGGCCTCCCCTGCACATGACTATTGATTATTGTAAAGCAAACGAATTTATTACAGTTGGACTAAGTGTGCTTCTGGGAAGTTTTGCATCGGCACATGAAATGATTACCCATTTAGGACAAGAGAAACTCTCCTTTCTCTTCTGTAAAATGTGTTTTTAAAGATTAAAACAAATTGCAGCCTATTTTTTTAACCTAGAAATAAAAACACATTTAAAAAAAAAAAAAAAACCTTTTTGAGGCTGGCTTGTATCTTGCCTGAAATGAGGAAATGTGTATGAGGACACTTTGGAAACACTGAAACACCATACAGGTGTAAGGCATTACTATTACTGATGTGTACGAACACGCATCAAGCCATTATCAGATCCATGATGCATGGGTAATATATGTAAAAATAGCATACAGTAAAACTTAGGATTTTTATCCCAAAGATCTAAGAGAACAAAAAAGCAACAAGTTACATGTGGTTACAACTTTTTCTACTCTTACAGAGTCAGATATCAGTTTTTTTTAGGCACAACTAAAATTAACAAACAGGCCTTTTAAAAGATTCAAAATAAACATACTGAATATAAATACGTGGGGGAAAACACTAAACTATTACTACTGGCTTATGCAAGTTAGCGTTTTTACCCCACTTTGGGGAGGAGGTTATTTTACAAAAATAGGTCAGAGATAACCCCAAATGACATTACAAATAAATGATATGAACCAGCACTATTATTCAGAATCAAGACCCTAGCCTTGCAAAGAACTCTCTACAGAAAGTAGGTCTAAGGAGGATTAGGTTTCTGAATCTGGAAAGAATTCATCAGGCTGGAGTAAGTTTTTAGTATCATGCTAGAAAAAGGGATTTGTTGGGGGTAGGGGGAGGTGGTTTTTAATCTGCTTGTTTTGGGGGAGTGTCTCAGGATCAGAATGAACATATTCTCAATAAGTTTGTTCAGAACTACAAAGTATGCAATTTATTTTACTCTCTGAAACCCTGGAACCTTCCCGGTGAGGAAACACACGTAATTATGGGTCTGTGCCCTTGGATGCCATGTGAGCCCTTCAGAACACATTTGGCACAATTACTTTGAATTTTCAGAACACTGACATTTGAAAATAATCACTATTAGCAGTTAATGTACTAGTTGCTCTAAGAAACTCTTCTATTAAGAGCTGTAGATTCTTTTTTTGTTTTTAACATTTTTAATTTCGAAAAGCAATACACACTCAAGGTTGGGGAAGGGAAGTGGGGAGATGAAACAGCAAAAGGAATACAGTGCAATGAAGTCTCTCTTTTCTGGACCCCCAAGCCCTGCGGCTCCTCCCCCGAGGAAATCACAATCAATATTCTCAACACCGTCCTTCCAGTGGTATCTACACAAACACGTCTATAAATTCCCCTTTCATTTTTGTTTTATTACTCAAATAGTACACCCAGTTTCCACTCTTGTGAACCATGCTTTTTCCCCACTCAATAACACACCTCGGAGACTATTCCCTATCAGGATATAAAACACTATCTTATTCTTTTAAACAGCTACACATTCCTGGGGACATACCATACTTTATTTAACTAGTTCTCTACAAATGCATATTTAAGTTGTTTTCAGTCTTTTATAATTTCAAACAATCTTGCAACAATTTTGACATACGGCTTTACATAAATGTGTAAATGTACCTGTAAGAAAAATTCCTAAGGGCAGAACTGTTAGGCCAAAGGGTATATATATATATATATGTGTGTGTGTGTATATATATATATTCATTATCTGACAGCAGCAAACTGCCCTCCTTACTCTATTGTATTCATTTACATTCTCAACCAACAGTTTCTGCTTTTCTACACTTTGGTCATCATGACATTTTCAAACTCTAGTCTCTGCCAATCTGCTAGAAGTAAAGCTGTTTCACACTTAGTTTTAATTGGTATTTTGTTTGGGATGAATAGGGTGAGTGTCTTTCCCCATGTTTGAAATCCATGTTCGTTCTTTTCAGTGAATTATCCACATCCTTTGCCAACTAGGTTACTGGTCTTTTTCTAATTGATTCTGAGAGCTCTTTATATATTAAGGAAGCTAGACTTTCATTTTCACATAAATTGCAAATTGTTTTTCCTAGCTTGTCTTTGCCTATTGATTTTTTTCCATTTTATTTTTCCACGGAGAAATTTTCTATCCAACTAGTTTACTAAAGTTTTCTTATGCTTTATAATTGTTTTTCAGCTGATTCTTTTAGGTTTTTAAAGATATAAAATCCCATCACCTGCAATGATGGGAATTTTGCTTTCTGCTTCCACTGTCTTTCTCTGGTTAATAACAATTGTGACAGTGTATATCCCTGTGTTGGTGCTGATTTTAGTGGGAATGCTTCCAAGGTTTCACAATTTAAAATGATGCTGGCTCTGGCTTGTGACAGTATTTCTGTAAGGAACTTTCTCAATGCATAGAGAATTTAACAATTCATTCTTGAGTATTATTTTTCCATGTTTATCAAGAGGGTCTATAGACTGTCTCTGGTGTCAAAGTAAATCATTAGCTTTAGCACTTACGTGGTTATTTAGGAATAAGAAATACCAGGCAGCTACGGCTTTGTATTTACACTGTGCTACCCCATAAATAATTCATAACTACTCATCAAAACACTTCATCCGTATCAAAGAAGGCAGGTACTTCACATTACAGATGGGAAAACTGAGTCACAGAAGGATAATTCCACCCACCCCCTTTCTTCATCGCGACACTTTTGTGAGTTAGAAATAAAATTCAGACCTGATTCCCAATCCGATGTTTAAGCCACAAGAAAGCACCAAAGCCTTTAGAGAATTTAGTGGATGCCCAACATACAAAAAAGAAAGCAGGCTACAGCCCACTGCTGCACAATACTCTCTTCCAGACTCCTGAAGGCAACCTCCAAGTTGGAGCTTAAAACATCTGAAATGCATCACCCAGCAGCCAGCATAATAGGTTCATGCTCAGTGATACATGATGTTGCCGACATTCCTCAGCCAATTAGAATTCCTTTCAGCTGCAATGGAGGTGAACACAGCTGGAATTACAGAGTGGGGTGCTTCACCAGACGCACTGATTGTACATTAGTTAAGCCTTGTTTTAAAACAATAAAAGGATTTTTTTTTCCCTTCAAGCTAGAAATATGGAAACATCGCACTTCGTTTAAATATCTAAGTGGATTAAATTTCATCTGTAGACACAACAGTAATTCTAACATTTAAAAAAGAAGATGTGCCTGTTCCTCATGGCTATGAGCTTTTGTTTTTTCGACATAGCTCTACAGTTCTTCTTTAGCTAGAATGGCCTTAGGGACTTCGGTCAGCTAGAGAGAGTGTAGCGGGCAACAAGCCAGTTTCAGTGAGGGGCTTTCAATAAAATTCACTTACAAAAAAAAGCCAACTAGTCATTTAAGTTGTTCAAACCCCACACCAAACCCGTGTATTTTTTATTTGCTATTTGTTTAAAAATATTTAACTTCTGAAAAAGTTTTGAAATTACACAAAATTGATTTTCAATGAGAATCCTCAAAGTTAGGGCTTCTTACCCAGAAAATCAGAGCATGGCAAAGACATCAGATTATTTCATCCACTTCAGAAGGTTTTTTGAACTTCCTTTTTGCTCTTAGCACTCAATAAAATGCACAATTCAGCTATTTTAACTTTTAACCAGTGCCCACAAACATGTTACAAAACAGCCAGTCTAGTTAACTGGATCACTGAGCTGATGTTGAAATATTATGGGTCTGTCTTTCTTTTCTTTCCTTTTTTAATTCATGAGAAAATGCTTCTTCACAAGTGACTCAGCCCCCAGGACCTCCCTTCTCACCCAATGTTCCACATTAGAACCAGACAATGTGACTGAACAGAGAAAAGGAAAATTTGTAGAAGAGAAGGAAAAACTTGAAGTTCAGACACGATTTTCATGGTTGCCAAAATAGGAGTTTTGAACTGACAGAGAAATTGGGCTTGAGGTAAAAAATTCAGGTTTGAGAAATCGCAACTATGATAAAAATTCAGACAGAAATAAAGCATATGAAATAGTTCACTTCTCAAGCCAGTTAGGTGGGTCAAGATTTTTTTTAACGGATTTGAGAAAAAAAGGTTTTTCTTCAGACAACACAGATGTGACCAAATCACCAATAAAATCAGTAAGAGAACCTGTATTTGGCAGAATGTGACTGCTTTTAAAGTGTAACTGCAGGGAGGGGGGGATAGCTCAAATGGCAGCCTGCACGCTCAGCACGCATGAGGTCCCAGGTTCAATCCCGGGTACATCCCCCAAGAATAAATAAATTGACCTAATTACCTCCCCCCAAAAATAAAAAATAAATCAAGTATAACTGCAGTTTAAGCTTTGCAGCAGCATTTAAAGTAGCCCATCCCACACCCTTAGATAATTCAGCTCCAAGTGCCCTGACTGTACATTCATACGCAGGCTCTAAGGAAAATGTTCGGCAAATTCAGACACAGAGCGTGGGTAACAAACACTGATGACTTATTCCCACTTACCTCAGTTCCAGTTGTTAAAAGCAGCTTTTTGCCTGCCTTACATAAGTCAGGTTCTTTGCTGACACCAAGTGACATGGGCAACATCTTCAGATTTCTTAAACTTTATTAAAGTAAGTGTTGCCAATCAGTGAGGTCACTTGTTATTGATCAATTAAAGTTCTTTTTTTTTAATTTTTTTTTGGGGGTGGGGGGATTAGGTTTATTTATTTATTCTTCTTTATTGGAGATACTAGGGATTGAACCCAGAACCTCATGCATGCTACTCTACCACTTAAGCTATACCCTACCCCCTGATCAATTAAAGTTCTTAACAGCTATTACTACAACTATTTCCCTCCATGCTGGATCATTTGGATGCTCCAAAAAGAGTCAACCTTAAAGTCCATGTGCTAGCACTTTAAAAATAGCTTCCATTTCCAGATGCTATGGAGAAAGGTCTCTACTTGGAATTAGAATTTTTCTCCCTTCATGATACACCGCCACGCTCCAAAAGATATAAAACCACAAGGAGATCTGAGAGTATTTCAAGCACAAAAAAAAAAAGTTGAGGCATTTGGGATTTCAACGAACTGGTTAACATTAGAATAAAATTTAATTTGTTTGAAGAGCACAGTGGAACCCTGAGAGCTCCAAATTCCATTCTTTCACCAGAGTGGCCTAAATAACGGATCTGGGATTCATTTGTGCACCACAGAAGAACAAAGTTTTTGCAAATCCTGCTTGAATTTAAAATAAAAATGTTTCCAAAGTGTTTGATTTGCCAGTGAACTCTAAAATGTCTGCAAGGTAATGCTCTTCAACAAAGAGCCCTTAATTTTGCACATTACACCCAAACCTGCCGAAACCATTTAAAGACTATTTTTCTGTTAAAATACCATGATGACATTCATTAAAATCATATTCTTTTCAATAGAAAGCCTCAAACATTTTTCTGCTCTTTAAGCCAGGTTTCCAAAGCCACGCAACATGCTACCCAATAGTTTTCAAAAACAAAAAGGATTCCAGAGGAAAGGGGGGGAAATCATAAATGTAATCAATACACATATGTAATGTTTGGCATAAATCGAACAGGAGTGCTGTGTTTTTACACAAATTCTGACTATCAGGACTGAGGCTTAATAAAAGAAAGCACAAGCAAATGGTAATTTGAAAGAAGTAGGTAGCCAAACTGATAGAGCCTTGAGAAGGAAAGGAATGTTAATGGAGTCAAAATCTCATTTGATATATTAGGAAACTGAGACCCAGAAAGGTTAAGTAATTTGTTCCATATCATGCAGTCAGTGGTAGAACTTAGCCGAGTGAAGTCTTCTTGTTCTAAATCTGATGTCCTATTCACCACCAAATACAAGTGTGGACCCCAAAGTTCTAAATGCTCTTTTATAACTCCAGTGTGTAGTATTCACAGACTGGTTAAAATATCCCTCGTTTTCAATAATCATTTTTTCAAATATCACACAGGGAAATAAACTCTAAAACCTGTCACAAAATTACTCATCTTTTGAAAGATGGCTACCGAACATGCCCAAAGTGAAGAGATTTCAAACTTCCCCTGACAAGCTCAAAGATGAGGCCAAAACCTATTCTATTCTCAACAAAATAACCTAGTTCCAATGTTTCCATGTAAATGAATGTTCATCAGACAAGTGGCATCAAGTGTGTCTGCAATCAGTGCTAAATTCTCAACGTCGCTGCAGGGAGGACCACACTCACAGGTCCCCTAAGACCATCAATAACATCAACTGGGGGAAAGGGAAAAGGTGTTTTGGAAAGAACGCTCATCACTTGATACTTCAAATATCGAACACCAACCAAAAACTCTTTAAAGGATTTCTGCATCTATGACATATAAATCCCTGAGTCCAAAAAAAATTTGGGAGGAAGGATAAACCAAGCCCCTCCCCACAATTAGGCTTGATTAACATATATACACCTGACACAAATGTTGTAATTAAAACCCAGTCCTTCTCAAACATTAATCACAACTCCACCAAAACTAAAAAAAATCAGTTACTTCTGCCTTTAACAAGAAAAGTGAAACCAATCTGATGTCAATTATAGATTACATTATAATTGAGAACCAAATTAAAGTTGTCAGTAATTAAAGTTTTACAAGCATTACAAAGTCAAAAACGTCGCTTTTATGTAACCATAAAAATAATAATCTATACGCTGTACCCACATAGTAAGAGTGTTTCCTACCATCTCTGGAATAAAGAAGTATGTTCCTCCAGAAACAAAGATTCCTGGGATATACCTGTTACTTACAAAACGAGAGTCTGGGTTTGGGTCCAGATCCTTACCTGACCTGACATCGTTATACAAAAAAATTTTAACCCTTTCCTTGAAACAAACAAACAAATGGATCATGAAACAACTAAGGACTCTCAAAGGAAATTTTAGTTTGAAAAAAATCACCCATTGTTGTTTTCGTAGATTTTAACCAATGATTTAGGGCTATGTATTTACCATAAAGTGTCCAAAATGCTCATTCTCTTTGTGAAAGAATCTGACCAGACTGACTTTGGAGTCATCATCAGACCAGTCACTGAAAAGAAAAATCCAGGGGAAAACCCCTGACAGGGATTAGCCTGAACTTTTAATTTCCTTTCCAGAGCTGGAAATATTCATGTTTGGAAAGTCCCCCAGCAGAGCCGTATTTGCAACACGACAATCTGTTCTCAGGTATGAATTTAAACCGGGAGCCAGGGCAGCAGCCCCGCTGTACTGAGGAGAGTGAGAAAGGGCAGATGAGGGTGCAGACCGGTCCAGGGTCTCCCGAGCCCGCCCGCGAGGGGCGCCGCGGGCGGACACAGTAGCAGCTACACATCCAAACCACTACGTCGCAGGCCCAGAGCAGGGCTTCGCGCTCACCCTTGAAGGTGGCACTACAGAGCTACCTAGGAGACACGGGCATTTCATTGAAGACTAAATGAGAGTTTATCAAGGAGCTTGCGTTACTGCAGCTGCCAAACCCTCCAAAGTGTGTGCGTGGGGTTTGGGGGGGCGGGAGTTAAGGATGTTGGTGCGGGTGGAGGGGGTGCCGGTAAAGTGCCATGCAGAGCAGAAAAGAATTGAAGCAGCACAGTCAAGAGTAGATAGTGATCTGGCCTGGGAAAGGAAGTGGACTAGACTGAAGAGGTCTGGACCAGAGGGGAAGTGAGGAGCACAGGACCGGGAGAAGCTACAAGATAGGATTGAGGAATTCGAAGCTGAAGGAAAGGGTGGAGGCCGCGAGACAGAAGCAAGGGGGCGGGGCCGGGAGATAAGCGAGGGCGGGACTAGGTAGAAAATAAGGGGCGGGGTTTAGGGGGAAAGTGAGGGGCGGGGTTGGAGAGAAGAAAGGGGCGGGGCCACAAAGGAGAGAAGCAAGGGGGCACGTGAGGGGGTGGTAGAAAGAGGAAAGCAAGAGAGCGGATGGGGGAGGGGTTGGGGGGACCAGGAGGGGAGAAGCGAGGGGGCAGGTGGGGGGAGAGACAGGGAAGCGACAGAGGAGGGAAGGTGGTGAGGGGCGGGACCAAGAGGGAAAAGAGAGGGGGCAGGTGAGAGGAGAGGGAAGAAATCGAGGGAGGAAGGGGTTGAGAAGCGGGGGGCGGGGCCAGGAGGGGAAAAGCGAGGGACGAGGGGAGGAGAGGGAGGGGAGCGAGGACGATGGAGGGGATGAAAAACGGAGGGGGTCCAGGAGGGGAGAAGTGAGGGGGCGGGGCCAGGAGGGGGAAGCAAGGGGCCTGGGGGAGGAGAGAGAAGGGAGAGGATGGAGGGAATGAAACGGAGGGAGGCCAGGAGGGGAGAAGCGAGGGGGCAGGTGGGAGGGAAAGGAGGGAATGGGGGGGGCGGGGAGAAGCGAGGGGGCGGGGCCGGGGAGAAGCGAGGGGGCGGGGCCGGGAGGGAGAAACGAGGGGCACTGGCCGAGGGGGGCGACGAGGTCCTGGGACAACGGCCGGTGTGGGGGAGGTCTATTTCCCCAGGGAGCTCTGCGGGAAATTCCGAGGCTACCAAGGGGCCGAGCGGGGTGCGAGTGGGCGCTGGGGGGGCGGCGGGGGCCTCCCGCCGGCCGTACCTGTCAGACGGATCTTGATGCTGGAGCCGTTCCTGCGCGTCCCGGGGTTCGACATCTCCCGCCAATGATCGGGCAGCCGCGGATCCAGCGCCGCCGTCCCCCGGCCCGGCCCGGCCCGGCCCCGCCGCCGCCGCCTCAAGGTTACGGCTCCGGGCTGGGCGCCGGGGTCCGAGCCGGGACACAAACTCCGCGGCCCAGGCGTCCGGGCGGCGGACGGATGGTCGAGCCGGGGGATCGGCCCTCGACCCGGCCCCCCCGACCTTCGCTCGCTCCCAGCCGACCCCAGTCCGGAGTCGCCGCCACCGCTGCCGCTGCCGCCACCACCTCAGAGCCGGACGCCCGCCGCCCTCGCCGCTTCCGCTGCCGCCGCCGCCGCCGCCGCCTCCCGGAGCCGCGCGCGCTCCCGCAGCCGTGCCGGCCCGGCCCTGCGCGCGCCCGGGCCGTGCGCCCCCGCGCCTGCGTGCGTGCGCGTGCCCGCGAGGCACAGCGGGGCGGGGCGCGCCGCGAGGCCACTTCGCCCGCGCAGCCTCGGGCGCGCGGGATTCCAAGCCGCTGGCCCTGGCTTCCCGCATCCTTCGGGCGGGGAGGCGGGAGGAGATCGGGGGCTGGGGCGGCCCGTGGAGTCGCGGCGGCCGGGAGCGAGCACCGGGTCCGCCCCGGGGCGGGCGGGACGGCGGGGCCCGACCACGGTCGTCCTCGGTCTCCGCCACATTCTCTGAGGGAACCGGTTTGCAGATGCGGACGTTGAGGTTGAGAGAACCGTATCGATTTTCCAGGTCTCTCACTCAAGGTGGGGCATACATGAAACCGTAGTCACTACAGCGAGCACTTCTCACGAATAGGCGTGGAGTCCCGGTTTATTTATTTAGTTTTGGTAAAGAGCGTCTAGATAATGCAATTTCAAGGGAGGGACTTCTCAAAGAGACAAAGTCCCCTAGGTGTGTTTGGGCAACTAGTGTGCTCTATTGACTCGTAACAAAGTGGCCAGTCTCGCAGGAAGTACCATACATGGGCAAGGTAAACAAGATGCGAGCGACGGATAGAGGTAGATGTTTATCACTATCCAACCTGCATACAGTTTAGCCAGACAGAAAGGCAGCTTTATGGCCTGTTTCCCTGCCTTCTGCTAACACTTCCCCTTCTCCCTGAGTTGCACGGTAGTGCTCATGCTTTCTCTAGCAAACAAACTCCTCCATTTGTTAACCTATTACAGAGGAAATACTATGTTAACAGAGAGGAAAGGCTGAATTTGTTTATCAACCTTGTTTTTGACCAACTACCTAATTCTTTGAATGCCTTTATTTGGTTTGTGTCCTAAGGAAACCAGGCTCAGAGCCCTTACAGCCAGGGACCTTTCTTGGGGTCACAGTCTTTGGAATAGAGCCTTCTTCCTGGTGCCCCTTGACATGCTCACCTGCTGAGGCTGAGCTCAAGCAGACTCCCTCCTGGGCTGGGTTCAAGGCTGCCTCTCCCAGCCTCAAGTCAGTGGCACAAAAGGACAGGCCTAGATCATTTCTATGGCCCCTTGCAGCTCAGACTTTCAATGACTCTAGTGAAATGTCCAAGAATACAAGCTATGTTTAAGCAACAGAGCAGTAGATCCAGAATCCAGCTCTGTTTCTCTTTGTAGGCAGTTGTCACTGAGTTTCTGGGTCTGAGTAAATCCATTTAGAGCCTCTAATGCCTCAAGTAATCCCCAGTCTTCTTTCAGTCCAGTCAGTGTTTTTTCCCCCACTTCATTCCCATATTCAAGAAATCTGTTCTTTGTAAACCAGACTAAACATTTCTCTGCTTACCTGAGTGCTGGCCCCTGGTCTTACCCCACCAGTTTCTGACCTACAAGCTTCTCACTTCTTAACCTCATTGTTGTCTTACCTTCCCAGGTATCTGGGCCTTTTCTTGATTGTTTCCTCAACACCTGAGTCAGAAGGTCACTTATGGAGGTTACTGACTTGCATTTCATTTACTCATTAACAAGTAATTGCTGTTGTCATTTAACTAGATAACGGTGTCTTTCCACAAAGCCTTCACTAGAACCTTCCTCAATGGATGCCGGTGTTTTTATTCATCAGCAAACATCGGCCACCTACTATGTGGCTAGGGCCAAGGAACACATAAGTCGGAACTATAGCATTTCCGAGGCTGGGTTGATTGGATGAAACAGATGAGAACTGACAATGATACAGTGATGGAGATGTTCACAGAGGGCTAGAACATAGATTTCAGGATAATTCTGCCCGGGAGGAGAGAGATGGGGAGAGCTTAGAAGAGTCCCAGAAGATCTTGTTCTAGGGCTTTAAAGGCAAGTTTAAGTTCAAGTTTGCTGGGCAAAGAGGTGGGGAAGGGCATTGGAGACAGCAAACAGCTTGTGCAGAGGCGTGAAAGTGAATGCATTTTTCTGCGCAGATTTCAGTGTCAGTTTCAATTTCAGTCACGTGGCTGCTAGATCTTCTCTCCTTACACCCTACTCCATTAAATGTTGATAAAGATAAAAGATATCTGTCCACTTAAAAGTCACCTGCCACAATTTTGTGCTAAGTCTGTAGGCCAACCCTTATATTGAACTTAACATGTACCTTGATAGCCTTTTTTCATTGTGTATCAAATTTGTCAAAAATTCTATCAGCCCTCTGTTTCCATGAGTCCTACATCTGGATTCAGCCAATCTCTGATTGAAAATATATGGGCGAAAAAATTCCAGAAAGTTCCCAAAGCAAAACTTAAATTTGCCCCATGTACCAGCAACTATTTACATAGCATTTACACTGTATTCCATTTTGTAAGTAATCTAGAGATGACTTCAAGGAGGCTGTGCACAGGGTATACGCAAATAGAATGCCATTTTGTATAGGGGCTTGAGTATCCGAGGATTTGGGTATCCGAAAGAAGACCCATCACCCACAGATAGGGGAGGATGGCTCTGTCTTCTAAAGATATCTTAATAGATGGGAAATGTCCAACAATTCTGCTGAGGCAGAGATGAAAATTCAGTGAGTCTCTTCAAGGATCTTCTTTGCAGTGACTTTACAAAAAGCAGTTTTGACCCTGCTTTTGGTGGAGGATTTGGCAGCTGATTTTATTGCCCCCAGATGTATCACTTTCCTGAGTCAGTGTTACTGGGCATTTGAAACGTTTTCCAGTGGGAGGAAAAAAAGTCTCTTTGGATCTGACTGCAGCAGGCCTTGGCCTCTTTTGGAGTCCCAGCTTCTTTGAGAATCTGATGCAAACAGTGGAGCCTTTCACCAGAAAAAAATCGTATGTGCAGATACCAAATTTTGCATCCCGTTTCAGTGGGTTCTTGATCCGCTGAAACCCATCTGTGGATCCAATAAGGTCTCAGCAAATTACATTGGGAATATCCCATATGTATGTGTTCAGGAGCCAGCAGAGTGGTAGCCCCTTTTGAAGGCAATGGGTGTCCTGAAAATAGGGTAGCCATGACCCACACAGATCCACACTTGACCCTGGCTTCACCCCATTACCAGCTGGTGCCAGAGCAGGTTAGTGAAATTTGCTTTGCTCATCTATAGAATGGAGATAAAAATACCTCTCACTCAAAGTTATTGTGAGACAAATCTTGGATGTAGATTTAGCAGTCTAATACAGCAGGCTCTCAGTAAATGGTAGTTCTTATTAGTACATGTAAAATGCATGTGCTAGTCTTTGCTCCAAAACCTACTGGTTCTGTTACCCCAGGGAAATCTGGAATATTGTGCAGAGAATCCCTGGTGGGAGTAGCTGGTTATTCCAAATGCCTCTTGAGAGCACATGTCCGTCTCTGAGCTGGTGCCTCTGAGGCCAGTGGCTAGATCAGATTAGGCTTTACGTTCTGTCATAGAGCTAGGATCTAAGATGCTTTGGCTTTTTACCTAAACATCAAGTTTTTAAAATAACTGGATGTACAAAATGGTGACTAATTAGCTCATTCATTTGTTCTTGTATGTTCAGAAGCCTTTAGGAGCTTTCTCTAAATTACAACTTAACCTCCATACAAGTCTTAGTATGTTATTATCATTGGTAAGGTTTATTACCTGGGGTTTTTTTAACTGAAATTTTTATTGAGATAATTGTAGATTCACATGCAGTTTTAAGAAATACAGAGAGATCCTTTGTACATTTTGCCTAGTTTCCCCCAAAGGTAACATTTACAAAAGCATAGTATAATATCACAACCAGGATACTGACATTGATACAGTCTAATATTCAGATTTATTTATCCCAGTTTTACTTATACTGATATGTGTGTGTGTTTGTATTAAGTTCTATACAGTTTTAACATCTGTGTTGTTTCAAATATCCACCACCATGGTCAAAATACTGAACAGTTCCAGTGCCCTCACGTTGCCCTTTTATACCCACATCTTTTGTCCCACTCTCAATACCTAGCAATTGTTAATCTGTCTTCCATTTTTAAATGTTTTCAATTAAAAAATGTTACATACATGGAATCATCCAGAATATAGTCTTTGGAGATAGCAGTATAATTCCCTAGAGAGCCATCTACATAGTTACATGTACCAATAGTTCCTTCCTTTGTATTACTAAGTAGCGTTCCACAGCATGGATGTATCACAGTTTGTTTAACCGGTCACCCTTTGAAGGTCACTTCCATTAACTCCAATTTTTGCTGTTACAAATAAACTACTATGAACATTTGTGTGTACTGGTATTTATGTGAACATGATTTTTCATTTTGCTGGGATACATACCCCACAGTACAATTGTTGAGTCATATGGAAATTACATGTTTAATTTCATAAACTGCCAAACTGTTTTCCAGAGTGGCTGTAGCATTTCATTTTCCTCCCAGCAATGTTTCTCAGCATCCTTGCCAGCATTTGGTGTTATTTTTTCATTTAGTCATCCTGATAGGTGTGTAGTTGTGTGTCTAATAACTGTGGGATTGAGATACAGATTATTTCTTCACATACAGGCAGCCAAGTAGTTAGGGAAAATTCCAGAAAAATAATTCTAAAGCTAAATATAAGTAAATAAAGATCATAGCTGAACCCCACAGTCTATGTTCAGAAACAGCTAAGGTTATGAGCAAAAATGAGAAAATAATTGTACTGCTATTATTCATTTAAAAATGTAGTTTCATTTATAGAGTAGTTCCCATTTAAATAAGCAGTGTTTTAAGTAATTAAATTGATTATCCTAATCAAAGTAAGGCACTATTAGGAATATCAGCTCAATTTTTTAAATGCAGACATGACAGTTTGATTGTAAAACAAAATAAACAAAAGCTTGATTGTCTAAGCTTCTGGTCTGCTACTCCTTCAAGATTTGACAATTTCTATTGGTCCAGAAAAATAAGATGAAAAAATTCTCTAAATTTGGTATCTCATCTATAATATATAAGCAACAATAACCAGAGAAATCAACACAGCAAAGGAAATTCTAAGACCCTGAATCGTTGTTTACTGGCTAAATATTTTTGTTCATCTTCTAACAAGGTTGGAGGAAGCTCTACTATATTCGAGGCCAATGATTCTCACAAGTATGGTCACCAGAGCAGCAGTATCACGTGGGGACTGTTAGGAATGCAAATTCTCAGGTAACACACGACTTACTGCAGCAGAAATTCAGGCGGTGAGCCTGACAGTCTGTGTTTGAACAAGCCCTCCAGGTGAGTCTGATGCACGTATGTACGTGCGTTTGAGAGCCACGTGGAGGAGGTGGGGAGGGGGTGGGGAAGAACCACTGTGAAAGGCACACAGTTACCTTTCTATGGTCCTAATTAAAGGGGGAGAACAGTGATACACAAAATCCCAAACCAGAGTATTTTGGCCAGAATTTTCAAAACAACTCTAGGTAACACAAGCGAAAATGAGATCTATTAGAAAAACTTCAGGGGTCATAAAATCCTTGCTCGAGCTTACGATAGACAATGGGCAGTGGTCAACACATCTCAACAGCGAAGGAGCAGACTCCTTCATCAGACGCAGCATGGCCAGGATGCCACCCCAGCTCCCCTAGGCATGAATGCCATCTGTCCTTCCATCTCAAGACATAAGCTCTAAAGGGAGTTCTCAATTGGTTGACGTTATAACCAAGCGCTGTGTCCCGGCTGTCTGGGGACAGTGAGAAGGAAAAACGCAGCCCCTTTCACTTGTGTGGTGGAAACGGGGCCACAGCCTCCTGCCCACTACCCAGTAGGTCTTTTCTCCCTAATAGGAAGAGAACTGAACAGACCCCACGCGGCGAATGTCTCTTTCGGGAACATGATGGGGGAAGGATGAACATTTCCAGCATTTGATTAAACTGATATCCTCAATTTAGAGTTCCGTTTTTGATGCTCCAAGCTCACACTGACTCGTATGAAGATGGGGGCAGCCTACCAAGAGGAAGGGCTGAAGGAAGTCTGTGGCTTAAAACAACCTGGAAAATTCATGAATCACACATGCTTGCACTAATTATCAAAAAAAAAAGAGCTGTAGTAAGTGTCTGTCTGTGGTAAATATTAACCACAGTTTCTGCTGGCAAGGAGGTGACCCAATTCCCCAGTCCTCCAGATGCTCTGGACCAGTAACCCAGTCATTGCTGTGTGCGTTCTGCTCAGTGTTTAAATCAACTCCTCCAGAGAGGTGGTGTGGCTCCCACTGTCCCCTGATTGGGCAAAAATAGAATCAAGTGCAGAAGAAGTGACAAGATTCCCCCAGTACCCAGAAAGGGGCGGGAGCCATACCTCATTATTTAAAGGCAAAATATAAACAAATTAAGTTAATTTGGGGTTCTGGTTTGTGTGAGGGAGAGATGCTGTATAATTATTAGCTTCTATTCTTGCTTCACAAATGTGATAAAGATTTTCAAGGACAGCTATTTCAAATCCAGGTTCATCCCTTGTCGGGTGCCTGTCACAGAATTATAGTGTGTTGCAAGCCACTACTCTGTCCCTCAGGCCGGCATCAATCTTTTGTCTGCCCAGGATCTCCCTGGATGAAAGGGGCTTAGCCCACAGAATAGCTGTAAGACTTCTCTTTTTTTCTTCACTGAAAGTTTTAGAAAACACTATTTTTGTCAGAGAAATGCAAATCAAAACTACAATGAGATATCACCTCACACCAGTCAGAATGGCCATCATTAAGAAGTCCACAAACAATAAATGCCGGAGAGAGTGTGGAGAAAAGGGAACCCTCCTACACTATCGGTGGGAATGTAAATTGGAGCAGCCACTATGGAGGACAGTATGGAGGTTCCTTAAAAAACTGAAAATAGACTTACCATATGATCCAGCAATCCCACTCCTGGGCATATATCTGGAGAAAAACATAATTCAAAAAGACACATGCACCCCAATATTCATAGCAGCACTATTTACAATAGACAAGACATGGAAACAACCCAAATGTCCTTTGACAAATGACTGGATAAATATGATGTGATATATATATATACAATGGAATACTACTCAATAAAAAGAGAATAAAATAATGCCATTTGCAGCAACATGGATGGACCTGGAGATCATCATTCTAAGTAAAGTAAGCCAGGAAGAGAAAGAAAAATACCATATGATATCACTTATATGTGGAATCTAAAAAAAAGGACACAAACAGACTTATTTACAAAGCAGAAACAGACTCACAGACGTAGAGAACAAACTTATGGTTACCAGGGGTTAAAGCGGGTGGGAAGGGACACATTGGGGAATTTGAAAATTGCACCTCCTGGGGAGGGATGGCAATGTTAGCTGTCTTGACTGTGGCGGTGATTTCACTGGTGCACACATCTATCAAAACTCATCAAAGTGTACCTCTGAAGTATGTGTAGTTTACGGTACAGGAACCAGACCACAATAAAGGTGTTAGAAAAGCAAAACAGTTTTTTGTCATTTGTATGCACCAATTTACAATATTAGTTCACTTTTCCTCTTTATTCGACTGTAGAATTTTAAGCAAACATTAAGACCTTCAGTGTACCAGATAATGTGATGTGCAAGGTAAATTTTCTTTTGCTGTTAAAAACCATTTTTATTGTAAAATATGACACAGAAAAGTGAACCTCCTACATAGTCACCACTAGGTGAAGAAAGAACATTGTCAGGCCCTGGAAGACACCTGAATTCACCCTGCAGATCCCAGTCTCTCCCAGCGCCCCACCCAGGTAACCACTCTCCTGACTCTAACGGTAATCATTTCTTTGTTTTTATTCATAGTTTTATCAGTTCAGTATGAAATCCTGAGCATACAGGGGTTTTTTTTGTGTGTGTGTGCCTATTTTTGACCTCATAAATGGAATCGTACAATATGTATCTTTTGCATCTGGTTTTTCTATTCAACATCATGTTTTTGAGATTCATGCTTATATTGTGTTGTAGCTAGTAGATCATTTATCTTTACTGTTTGTATAGGATTCTATTGTCTGATGATATTTCCATTTATTTATCCATTCATGGACATTTGGGTTGTTCTAATTTGGGGCTAATATGAACACCAAGTTGCATTTTGACTAATACGAACATTGCATTAAATTGCACTTTCTGGTTACTAGTTTGCTATTGCTTTGGCTATTTGAAAGCCCTTTCACGAAGTGCATATTCAAGGTTGGGGAGGTTGTCCATTTTCCTTTGGGATTTTCTATTTTTCATACGAATTTATAGGCATTCTTCTTGTAGTCTGGATATGAGCTCTCCATCAGTTTTCTTTTTTCCAATCTTTTTTTGTTGTGGCAAAATACCCATAATATATAATTTACCATCTTAACCACTTTTGTCATAGCCTTGTGCTGCATCACTGTCTTCCATCTCCAGAGCTCTTTTCATCTTATAAAACTGAAACAGTATCCATTAAACAATCACTCCTTTATTTCCTCTCTTTCTCCAGCCCCAACACCCACCATTTTACTTTCTGTCTCTCTGAATTTTGACTATTCTAGTTACTTCATGTAAGTGAAATTATACAACATTTGTCCTTTTGTAATTGGCCTCAAAATTCAAATGTTATAGCATGTGTCACAATTTCCTTCCTTTTTAAGGTTGAATCATATTCCTTTGTATGGATGGACCACACTTGGTTTATCCATTCATCCAGCCATTGACACTTGGGTTGCTTCCAACCTTTAGCTACTGTGAATAATGCTGCTATGAATATGAGCATACAAATATCTCTTCAAGACCCTTTTTTCAATTCTTCTGGATAGATACCCAGAAGTGGAAGTGCTGGATCATATGGTGATTCTGTATTTAATTTTTAAGGAACTGCCATACTGTTTTCCATAACGGCTGTACCATGTTATACGCCTACCAGCAGTGCACGAGGGTTTCAATTTCTCCACATCCTGGCCATCACTTGTTATTTTCTGGGTTTTTGATAGTAGCCACCCTCGTGGGTGTAAAGTGGTATCTCATTGTGGTTTTGATTGACATTCCCCTGGTGACTCATGACATTTCACATCTTTTCATGTGCTTCTTGGTCATTCATACATCTTCTTTGGAGAAATGTCTATTCAAGTCCTTTGCCCATTTTTTCATTGGGTTATTTGGCAAGGGATTTTTGAAAGGTCAATTAGGTATGGCCCCTGCATTTTGAGGCTCATGGCTAGTAGCGGAGACCATCACACATGCGAATGCTTCAAACGTGGTATAAATGAGACAGAAGAGCCAAACTGAAGGCTTCCCTTTCTCGAGGGCACCACTATGTTGTTGATGTCAGTGGGGAAAGAGAAAGGTCAGTGGCTTCACCTGGAATGCGCGTGGAAGGAGACTTGCTTGCTGAACGCTTTTGCCTTGTATTTTAAGGTGCAAGTTTCTAAAGAGGTTCCATAACCGTTGGTGATTAACTCAGGAGCATCATCAATTTAAATATACTTGGGAGGTATACTTGGTAACTTTATTTCTCTTAAGACAGCCCCCAACCTTTGCTTTTTAAAAGGTTTGAGCAGTTTCCATGACAAGCCACCTCTCTTTCTGCTGTGAATTTTCATCTTAGGTTGTCACTTAGAGGTATGATCAATTTAGACGTCGCAATTTGCTCTGAGAGCAAAGTCTGAGCGCAGGACAAGGCTGTCTGTCATGCCTCTCTTTCCTAAGTGAGAGGCCCTGGAATCAGATGAGAAAACAGCTTTGTTTTCACTGAGGAGAGTACTTGCTGCGAAGGAGACAGACTGTCCTTACTGCAGCTGAGTTTATGGTTTATGGTTGGATTCTCCACTCATTGATGAGAATTAAGAGACTGGAATGTTATCCTAAATAAGCCACATTGCATCTGAATGGAATTTTTTGATGACAATGGGCTGGTCTGAGAATGCTTCCGCTGGAAAAGAAGTTGGGCTGAGTACCATGAGAGCTGTTTCCTGGAACCCATCTGTCTAACGCATCCTTTCCCTGAGGAGTTTCCACTCCCTGAATGCAACCCCTTGCAGAATACTTCCTATGTAAGTCGGAGGGATAAGGGGTGAGGGGAAACGGTGCCCCCAGTGAATGACTTAGGAAAGATATGGACCTGCCAGTTGCCTGGAATATGGTATTTGGGTAGCACTAGGTTGTTTTGCCAAAGAGCTATTTCTCTTCTTATCGGGAAGACTTGACCTGGGAGTCAGGGTCAGAAAGAATTGCAGCTTTCACCCTTGGTTACTCTGGTTAGAAGTCAGCGAGGGGAGGGTGTAGCTCACAGGAAGAATGGGTTCAATCCCCAGTACCTCCATGTTAAAAATGTTTTTTTAGTTAAAGAAAAAAAAACAAAAGCAAGCTCCTGAGGTTTTGATGGGAGGCGTGTGCTTGCAGTTGGAGAAGCCCTGTCTCCAGTACCCCAGGGTAATCAGGGTGGCTGTACTCCTTGGAAATCCTTCTAGAAGTCCCATAAAAATCACTGTCAAGCCTCCTCTGGATTCTGTTTTCTTCATCACCCAAACATTTCTTTCCTCACCGTTCCTCAAAAATTGAGACTTGCCACAGATTGTTTAACAATCATCAGCGTTTCCTTCCCTCAAAATGCATAGAGAACTAAACACCCAAGGCACATAAGAACAGGATAAACCCCAGAGCAGTTCAGTCCCTGGCAGTCTCCACCTTAGGCATATGACCTGCAGTGGGTTTGGTATCAGCAGGATGGGTTTAAATACTCCCGTTTGCTGACTGTGGGATCCTGGGAGATCCCCTTACATCTCCAGGCTTCAACTTCTCATCTATAAAATAGGTATAATACCAACATCATACTGTTATTACAAGAACTACCGGGGTGGAAGATGATGCCTGTAAAACTACTTTGTAAAGGTGTCATACAAATGATTGTTCCCAATCGAGGGATATTTCTATCTAAACCTGCAAGCTTCCAAAGAAGGACTTTGGTTTCCTTCACATGCTTATTTAACTGAATGTATAGTGACTAGGACTCGATAAATACTAAAAGTTCCCCTAATTTTTAATAATTCTTAAATGTTGTGATTCTCTGTACCACCCCCCTCAAAAAAAGAAAAACAATCACTTTTAAGATTTTCTAAACAATCACATTTCTCAAAGACAAGCCCATCAGGGACTTGGAATAATTTCCCCATTTATGATTCACCCAAACTGAGTAAAAGGGTGTTTACTTTGGAGGAAAGACACTCACACATGAAAGCATCTTTTTATTACTGGTAACTCCCAAGTCGTTTGTCAGACTTTGATTGTATGTCGTTATGCTTCAGGAATTTAGGACTCCAATCCGTACTCATGCAATACACTGAGCTTACACAATTCTAATGTCTTTGAGGGTTTTTTAAAAAATTATTACTAAAAACCACCAGTGACAAAATTGGGACTCCTCTCTACTCTCTCTCCCAGCCACAGGTTAGCAGTTTGGGGAGGTCCCCCAGAATTTTCTTCTATACATGTGCTACCAGATATATTCTATTCTTACAAATAATAATCCATATACACTGATATTTCTTGATTTACCACCAACTTAAGACATCATCTTGTCCATCAACACATGAATGGATAAAGAAGATGTGGTATACACACACACTGGAATACTATTCAGCCACAAAAAAGAATGAAACTTTGCCCTTTGCAGTAACATGGGTGGACTTGGAGGGTATTATGCTAAGTGAAATAAGTTAGACAGAGAAAAACAAAAACTGTATGATGCCACTTATAAGTGGAATCTAAAAAACACAATAAGCCAATGAATATAACAAAAAAGCAGCAGACTCACAGATATAAAGAACTAACTAGTGGTTACCAGTGTGTGTGGGGAAAGGGCAGATCGGAGTGGGGATTAGGAGGTACAAACTATGGGGTACAACACAGGCCACAGGGATGTGTTGTTGCACACCACAGGGAATGTAGCCAATATTTTGTAATAACTGAACATCGAAAGTAACCTTAGAAATTGTATAAAAAATTAAAAAGTTTTTAACAAAAGACTTCATTTTGACTCCCTGTTGTGAAAGATGAGTTCAGTAGCTAACACATCCCTCCTCCTGCCTCCAGTTTTGTAATCATTATTTTCAGTTCTAATTGTACATGATTAATTTTTTGAACTTGTCCTTGCTCTCTATCAGCCTGGAACGCGTGATCCCCTCCACGTTAGATGAAGCTATTGGTACCTGACCTTCTACCCCACCTCTCTACACTACCCCCTGCATCTTTTGTCAGCTGAACTTTGACAGTGTCAAGGACAAGAACATTCACAATCCTTTCTGCATGCGGAGCTGACTTCCCTGTTTCTTCTGGTGGTTTCATGAGTTGATTGTTTCAGAATCAAGATCAAAATCTCACCACATTTTTTTTGCTTCACCTTTGGCCACGAGTGTCTTACACAGTGTTCCCCCCTGTTGTTTTTAATTGCTTTACTTTCTTCCTATTGATGAGAAAGAAAAAGACTTGGGTTTTCTTCAACGTGTCATTAACATCACCTGGCTTCTTAGTCATTCTGTCTATTATGTGGATCTATTTCATTCCTCTTGCTGAAGATATTCCACCTGGAGTTCTCTGCCTTTCTCTTCTAATATGGAACAAACAACTTTCCAACTTCACTCCACAACTCTTACCCTGGGAATCCTTTTAATTGGAACTCTGGGCTGGTTTCACCATTTCTTGTACCTTATGTCTTTCTCTTTGTTTGCGAGGGGTAGGGAGTAGAGTGTTTTCATCCTTTTTCTGATAGGAGTACATCCTCAAATCACTTTCTTAGAAAGTATTTGAAAGGTAATCCTTCTGGGTTTCTATCTGAAAATATGATTATGCCTTATATGGTTCTAGAATTCTCAATTCTAGAAGGAATCGATGTCTCGATGGAAGACAGTGATGCAGCACAAGGCTACGATAAAAGCGGTTAAGATGGTAAACTATATATTATGTGTATTTTGCCACAACAAAAATTTGAAAGCATTGTTCCATGACCTTCTAGCATTGTGTCCCCAGAGAGAAACATCGTGTTAGTTTGATTCTCATCCTTCTGACGGTAACTTTTTTCCCTCTGGAAATTTTTAGGACCTTCTGTTTAATCTTGGTGTTCTGAAATTTTACAAAAGCATGGAACGTAGGCATTGATCTTTTTCTTATTTTTTCTGCTTGACATCCAGTGAGCCCTTCAGCCTAGAGATTCCTCCAGTTCTGGTAAGTTTTCTTTCATGATTTCTTTGGTAATGTCTTTCCCTGTGCTTTCTCTTTTGTCTTTTTTTGGAACTCCAGGTACTCAGGTGATGCGCCTCCTGAATTCATCCTCTTATTTTTCTCCCAACTTTTTCATCTCTTTGTAACGTTCTGGCCTGTATTCTGAAAGATTTCTTTACCTTTATCTTCAGGCTCTTCTCTTGAATTTTTTTTCCCTGGCAATCATTTAATTTCTCAGGTTGTTCCCGTTTCATAGCATCTTCTTGTTTTATGGCTACTGCATCTATCTTCTCAAATCTATTGAGAATATAGAGATTTAATTGCCCCTACCTTCTCTGAATTCTGTGTCTTCTGGGGACGGATGTTGTTTCATGCACCTTGGCCTTTCTCTTTCGTCATGCTGGTTTCTTCTTGTGCCTGATCATGCAAAATTAAGAGTGGGGGCCTAGGTTAATTTTTCTGAACAATTGAGTCAGATTTCTTGTATGTATATATATATATATATATATATATATATATATATATATATATATATATATATATATATATGTGTTGCCATTAGGATTCTTCCACAACTGGATGAGCTGACTGGGTGCGATAAAAAGTTCTCTTGACCAGCAGGTAAAAAGAAAGTCAGTCTGATTCTTGATCTTTTGTATGCAACTTGTTTTTACTCTCTGGACATTTGTAGGATCCTCTCTTTCACCAGAGTTTTAAAATTTCACCATAATGTGCTTTGGCATAGGCTAATTTCCATCCATCTTTCTGGACCCCTCACTGGATCCTTTTAGTTTGGAAATGTTTTCTTCTGCTTTGGGAAATACTCTTGAATTATTTTCTTTGATCATTTTCTTTCCTCTGTTTTTTTCATTCTTTACTTCTGGAATACCTCTATTCAGATTTTGGACCTCTTGGATTCCAAGATTTATATAATCTTTTCTATTTTTTTATCTTCATCATTTTGGTCCACTTTATGGGAGATTTCCTCAACTTCATCTTCCAACCCTACTGTTGAGTTATTTTCATTTCTACTATGTATTTTTAATTTCTAAGAGTGCTTTTGGTTCTTGGGCTTTTTTTTATTATTAAAGTATAGTCAATTTATGTACAGCATGGTAATTCAGTTATACAGATTTTCCATATTCTTTTTCACTATAGCTTACTACAAAAAAATATGAAATGCTTCACAGATTTCCCTGTCATCCTCACACAGAGGCCATGCTAGTCTTCTCTGTATCGTTCCAATTTTAGTATATATGCTGCCGAAGCAAGTATCTGGGGTTTTTTTTGAAGTAGCATCCTATTTTTGCTTCTTGGAAGCAGTATCTTGATCTCTTGAGTATATTAATGATACTAGGATTGGTTAATTTTTTCTTTGCATGGCTTTTCTTCCAAATCTCCCACAAGTGCCATTTGTTTTTGCCTCTATTATGTCAGAGGTCTTCCTCAAATGTCCAGTGATTCTTGGCAGCCTCTGGCCTGTTCATTTAAGAGTGAGGTACTAAAAAGCTAATCAGAAGCTCTGAGATCCTGGGATAATCTGACAGGGTTGTTTCCCTGTGGAGTTCACAATGTTAGCATCTTTAGGTCTTTCCTCTTGGGGTGGTCGGATTTCCCAGAGGAGAATCTTCTAGTCTCCCACCTGGAGGGTACACACCTGGCTGGCAGCATTCTATTTACCCAGTGGGATGTAGGGGTGAGGGGAGGGGGCTTACCATTCCCCGCGTAAGTTACTTAATCCCCAGGCACTCAGCGTGATAAATCTGCTTTTAACCTTGCCCAGTGTATCTTAATACAGAGATCTTTTTGACCCAATGGAGAAAACTTCCAGTTTACTGCCAGGGTGGGGAAGGGGCAGGGGATTAACCTCCTGGAGTAAGAGGATATGATGGCTTCTTTTCTCTTAACTTGTTATTGTTCTGAAGTCTTTTTATTTTTAACTTTTAAATTTAAAAAATGGGGGGTAGGTAATTAGGTTTATTTATTTTCAATTTTTTTTTAAGTGGAGGCACTGGGGATTGAATGTAGGACCTCGTGCATGCTAAGCACGCACCCTACCACTGAGCTATACTCTCTCCTCCCTAACTTTTAACTATGGAGAGCTTCAAATGTCCACATTGGGGGAAAAAAACAGAACAGTACAATAACTACCTGTACCATGGATGGACCTATCACTAGCCCTACCAGCCATCATCAGAGTAATTTGTTTCAAAGTAATATCTTCAAAAAGATAACGGCAGTGGAACACAAAGATTTTGTGTCTGGTCGTTCAAAACGTCACTGCATCTGCCGTCATTCCGTGCTTGTCTCAAAAAATGACACTTAAAATTAACATAGCTTTAACATTAAACGTAAAAAATTAATACTTCCTTAATATCGAACTTCAGTTCAGTGTTCAAGTTTCCAAACGTCAGATGCGTTTTATTTATTTCTATACTTGCTGTAATCAGAATACAAATAAGTACACACATTCTGGACGGTCAATGTGTCTTAAGTCTCTTAACTTACAGTTTCCCCCTGTGGGCGACTCTTAATTTGGAATTTATTAGATAAAGAAACTGAGTGGTTTGTCCTGCAGAGTTTCTCAGCCTGGATTCGCTGACTGCCTGTCTGCAGTGCAGGCTGACGTTTTGCCCTGTCATCTGGACATCCTGTAAATTGGCAGTTGGACCTAGATGTTTAACTCCTTCTAATGCTCTCTCTTCAGGCCTACTGCTGCTTTCTTCTATCTCCTCCATTCTGCCACTGAGTCCATTCAGTAAAGCTTTAGTTTGTAATTGCATTTTTCATTTCTAAAATTTCCATTTGGTTCTTCTTTCTCTCTCCCGGGTTCTTCGCTGAGACGTCACTGACTCCAGGCTGTTATCACAATGAGGTCTTTTAAAATGCAAACACATGGTAGGGTGGTAGGCGGTGGTAGCCAGCCTCCAAGGTGACTCCCAGCGATCCCTGTCTCCTGGTCTCCACACACCTGCGCAGCCCCTCCCACATTCTACTAGGGTCAGTCTATATAACCCACAGCACATGGCAGGGTGATGGCACATCCCTTCTGAGATGAGGTGATCAAGGGCAGTGGCTTCTGTCTTGGGCACTCTCTCTACCATGCACACACCCTCAGATCACTTGCTCTGGAGGAAGCAAGCTGCACTGTGTCAGGTTGGACTTGAGGCCCTGCTTTTTCTTTTACTTAAAAAAGCAGAACCAATGAGATAACCTCATGAGCTACAGTTTCTTTATTTGGAAATCGATGAGCATTTTTGTCCCACCTACCTCTTGTGTTGTTATGAGTCTCACATAAAATAAAACACAAAAACATACAACTATTCATTTATGTAATCCCACACCCTTATCTTACAGATGAAAACCTGAAGCCCAAAGGAATGAAAAGAATTGACAGATAAGGCATGAAAGAACAGAGGATTTAGAAAATGAGCCCAGACTGGAATCCAGAGCCGAGACTTTAAGCCCAGTTCTCTTCCCTGCTGTGCCTCAAGGATTGTGGGCTAGTATCGTCAAACAGACACTGTTCCAGAGAGACAGTAGATAAATTATGATGTGTACGCAGTTAACCAAGAGAATGACATTTCTTCTATGATACGTAACAAATATGGGATAAATGCAAGAGGGTCAGAGTTTTTCCAGTTCAGCTTTTACATCATAAAATTGACAGAGCCAGCTACTCCTTGTTTCTATTGCTCTGCCAGTTACCCCAACACGCCGAGCCCCAGCACGTGGGCCCCCAGCCAGAGGGTGACTAACACCACTTCTTTGCACCCAAACCATGTATAATAGGCAAGTAGCTCCTTCTTTGAAAACTTTGCTGCACAAGTTGGTATCAGTATCTTTAAACCACAAACACTCCTTTGTTGTGCAATTTCAGTAAAGAATATTTGGAGAGAAAAGAAGCTAGCAATTTGAAGACAGAAAAGAGCTAGTTTGAGCCAGCAAGGTCAGACCATAAAGGTAACTATGACCTCAACAGGGTTTCAAACTTCTTTTTTAAATTAAGATGTTTTTTCTCAAAGAAGTATTTTTGCAAACCACCTCCCCCATTTCTGCTTTCTCCTCACCCCTCACTCTGCTGATAGGGGAAACAGTGATGGGGAAAAAATTGATATTTTAAAAAGTTGAAAAAGAATCTGATCCCAATCAGGTTAAAAAAATTAAAATGCACATTGACTCAAACTGGAAGGAAAACACAAATATGAAAATAGTTGTGCTGGAGTGGTAGGATCATTTTTTTGCCCATTCTTAGTTTTGTTTGTAATTTTTCAAAATATGTTTATATATATATATAATATATAAGCCATTACATATATACTTGTAATGTATTTTATATATAATTTATACTTTTTGCATTATATTTTTAACATAAAAATTCTGGTTTGGTACAATGCCTATCTTGTCAGACTGGGATTAAATAGGTTTTGCGGATTGAAATCCTAACTAGTTACCGTTCAGTGTTTCACTCTTCATGTGGGTCAGTTAAGATACTCTCAAGTTGTGAGCAACAGAAACAATCTCTGGCTACTTGAACAAAAAAAGAGAATCCATGGGAGAAACACAGGAGAGTGTAATGGACCAAAGGGCAGCCTTCAAGAAGCAGGAAGCCACTGAGAAGACCCGCTCCCTTGCGTAAGCAAACACTTGCCAATTGTTTCCTCTGGGCCCAATCCCTGGGTGTCAGACTCAAAGTTCTCAGAGAGTGAGATTCCTCTTGGGCAAAGATGTGCCCAGCTAGGATATTCTGAGCTGATGAACAAAAGAGGGAGTCAAAAGGAATCTCCTAGGTCCCCTCCCTTCCCTGGTGGGAGAGAACACTTTGGGGATCCCGTCCCACCAACACAGCCCTCAGCCGCGGGCAGAGTGTCACCACAGATGGAGATGAGGATGCCGACTGGAAGGCCCAGCCTCCACTCAATCATAGGTGTGTTCTCACCACCAAATGAGAAGCGTGTTTCAGCTGTATTTTGGGTGGACACCCACACCTTCCTCCTTCCCTATCAGGGACCAGCAAAGACATGCTCTGGGCATGACATTTCGGTGGGATGCTTTAGAGCAAAATAGAACTTCATCTCATCTCTACACTCACATTATACAAAGCAAGTCTAACCCTCCTTTACATACACATCCCACTCCCATTACCGCATCACCTTGCACTGTACTTCTAGGTCCTTCCCATCCCAGTCTCTCTCCTTTCAACTACTGCCCGCACAGCCTTCCTTGAAGGATGTTCTGTATTAACAGGCATTACATGAAAAAGAGAAGGGAAGGGGGACCACAGTCAAGCAAATCTAAGAGACACCGGTTAAACCAAGTCTGCACGGCAGAGTTCGTCTAGGTAGCTGTAGACCACTCTACTCTGTTTTGCAGATCCTCCCTGAAGCCCTTAAAGGGCAACCACGAAACCACATGTTCTTAGGAGCTGGATTCTACGTGGCTTTAAGGTGTAAGTGGTTTAACTGCTTTTTAATCGATGGAGGTGAAAGGGTGGGAAGTTTTATTAACATTCATTTTAAAAAGCTTTACACCTGTGGTGCACTGAGAGAAAGGGGCTCTTAGAGAAGTGCCTCCTAGGGTTTGGTCCCTGGTTTGGAGGTTTCAGAGCTTTGGTATGTTTTTGTTAAGTGCTTTAAGAATTCATGATCTTGGTCCAGGGCCGGTAATGTTGTGCCAGTTTCTTCTTCCTTTGGGGGAGAAGAGACACGGTTATACCTCCAGGCTCCTGGCACATTAGTACTGCACAGTTGACTTCTTAACATCTTCCATGGATTAGAATTTGCTCTAAGTCAGCCTGAGGCTCCCCAGAGGAGAGACTGAAGGAGAGAAACATTGAACTGTTTCTCAGGCTGGACCTTAAATGCAGTTTGTGTGCATAGTGAAACATACATACCATAAAAGTTACCATCTTTCACCATTAACTGAACTATTCAGTGGCATTAAGGACACTCACATTGCTTCGCGACCCCCACCATGCATCTCCAGAACATTTTCATCTTTTCAAACCAAAACTCTGTACCCGTTAAACAATAGCTCTCCACTCCCCTCTTGCTCCCAGCCCCTGGCAACCACCATTCCACTTGCCATCTCTATGAGGTCCCTCGTGTAAGTGGAATCACACAGTATTGGTTCATTTGTGTCTGGCTTACTTTTAAAAGCAGTTTTGATACATGGAACATTAGAGTGAGTAAGAAGACAGAGGGTACAGCTATCACTTCTGGATCAGAAGTCGTGGACTTGCAGCCCTTGGAGGAGCCCTAGGGATCTGACTTCACTTAAAGGGACGAGTTTCCTAATTATGAAGTTTTCTTAGGAATCTTTAACTCAGAAGATGCTAATCGCTGTTTTGGGTCTTCTCTGCTTCGAGAGCAATCTCTCAGTCCCATACTGAGACTAGCTGCCTCCGTTAGGAAGAGCCACCAACCTGGTCGTATTTATTGTATGGATTTTGGTCATGATTCAAGCTGGACACCCAACAGAGTAAACCCCTAATTGTCCCCAAAATTAAAAACAGAACTACCATACAATTCAGCAGTTCCACGCCTGGTTATTTATCCAAAGAAAATGAACACACTAATTCAGAAAGATACACGCACACCTATGTTCATTGCAGCACTATTTACAATAGCCAATATGGAAGCAACCTAAGTGCCCATCGATTGATGAATGGATAAAGAAAATGTGATATATAAACAATGGAACATTACTCAGCCATAAAAAGAATGAAATCATGCCATTTGTGACAACATGGATGGACCTAGAGGGTATTGGGCCAAGTGAAGTCAGACAGAGAAAGACAAATACTGTATGATTTCACTTACATGTGGAATCTAAAAAACAAAACAAATGAACAAACCCAACAGAAATAGAGACACAGGTACAGAGAACAAATAGGTGGTTGCTGGGGGCGGGTGGGTGGAGATGAGATAAATAGGTGAGGGAGATTAATACAAACTTGCAGTTAAAAAATAAATGTGTCATGGTATGAAATGTACAGTGTGGGGACTAGTCAATAACTATGTAATATCTTTGTATGGTAACCACACTTGCCTCGATCATTTTGACATGTGTAGAAATATCAAATTACTATACTGTGCATCAAGAACTAACAGTGTTATAGGTTAATTATACTTTTAAAATAAAGTCATAGAGAAAGACATCAGATTTACGGCTACGAGAGGTGAGAGGGTAGAGGGTGGGGGAACTGGATGAAGGTATTCAAAAAGGTACAAACTTCTAGTTATAAGATAAATAGGTACTAGGGATGTAACAGAAATGATTAATATAATTAACACTGCTGTATCTTATCTATAAAAGTTGTTAAGAGAGTAAATCCTAAGAGTTCTTTTGTCAGAAGAAAAAAGAATTTTTTTGCTGTATTTCTTTTACTTTGTGTCTGTGAGATGACGGGTGAGATGCTAACCTAACTGTAGTAATCACTTCATGATGCATGTAAGTCAAATCATTATGCTGTACGCCTTAAACTTACGCAGTGCTGTGTGTCAATTATAGCTCAATAAAACTGAAAGAAGGAAAAACCACACTGGGACACTACTTCATACCCATTTTAAGTGGCTGTGATTTAAAATAAACCCCAGAAAACAAGCATGGGCAAGGATGTTGAGAAGTGGGGACCTTTGTGTGTTGCGAGTGGCAATGTAAAATAGTGCGCCCACTCTGGGGGATAGGATGGAGGTTCCTCAAAAATCAAAAACAGATTTACTGTATGATATGACAATTCCAACTTGGGGTATACCCAAAAAAATTAAAAGCAGGAATTCTAACATTTCTATTCCCTTATTCATAGCGGTGTTATTCACAATACCCAAAAGGACAACCCAAGTGTCCACTGATGGATGAATAAACAAAATGTAGTATATCCATACAACAAAGTATTACTTAGGCTTAAAAAGGATGGAAATGTTGACACGTGCTACAACACAGATGAACCCTGAGGACATGATGCTGAGTGAAATAAGCCAGTCACAAAAAGGACAAATACCGTATGATTCCACTTCTGAGGTACTTAATATTCCAATTCACAGAGAAGGAGAGTGAAATGGTGGTTACCAGGGCCTGGGGGGTGGTAGTGGGATGGGGCGGTTATTGTTTAATGGGGATAGAGTTTCGGTTTGGAAAGATGAAAAAGTTCTAGAGATGGACGGTGGTGATGGTTGTATGACTGTGTGAATGTACTTCATGCCAGAGAACTGTACACTTAACAATGGTTTAAATGGTAAGTTTTATGTTACATATGTTTTACTACCATAAAAAGTGTTTCGGAAGTATCTAATGCTATCTGACCATTATCCCCTGCTCCTGCAGGAAACTCGGAGCCTTTTGTAGACTTCATCCCCAAACACCATATTCTGGAAAGAGACAGAAGGAAGTAGCAAAGCGGTTTTTCAAAAACTGGGTCTGCCTTCGTTGTTTGTATTTCTCAGTAAAAAGTCACTTTAGCATCAATGTCCTTCCCTCCCGCTCCCCCAAAGGAGCCAAGTAAGGAAAAAAAAACAAAAACAAGAGTGAAATTCTACACCAGAGGCAGCAGGACAAGATTCTGTGGGACTAGAGCAGTTTCCAAGAGTCCGGATAACATGGAGGGGGAGTAACTTGGGGCTAAGTCAAGAGAGAAGCCCGCCTGTCCGTCACCCACCTCATGGGAACAGCTCAGGTACCTGCCAGGTGATCACCTGCAGAGATGGTTCACCAGGAGGGCTGGGCAGTCTCTGATGCTCTGGCCACTTACCTCACAGAAGTGTCTCTCAATAATGTTTGAAGCAGTCAGGGCAACCTGATAGTTCTCGTGGAGTTGCAAAGCCTCAATTCTGTCAACCCCACCAAGTCCTTCTATCAGAAGACACATGTGTTCCTTCTGAGAAATCTTCTCTGCTGCCTGCAGGCCAGATAAGACGGAGACTCTGGGCCAAAGCTCTTAGGAGGTGGGGCTTCATTCCAGTAGAATCAGACCAAGCTACCCATTTCACATTGGGCAATGGCAGTTTTACTTTTTCCAGATTGAGTTAAAATTGCACTATCTTCCTCTCATTCTGGATATTTATCATATAACTATTGAGGTTTATCTTCATTACACAGAATACAGTATCTCCTTTGCTGTATATGCCACCATCCATAAATCTAACACCACCACTATCCAGTAGGTAACCTTCTAATTAGTGGAAATTGCTTCTAATACAGAGGAAATGATCTTCAAGTAATGCTATGTAAATGCAGAAGTTCTTGCCCTGCACTCCCTGGAAAGCCTTGAGAGGTCAAGCAGGAGACCCTTGATAAGGGAAGCCACACCATGGCAACTGATGAAGTTCATGGGAACAAATAATGTGACTGGATTTAATCTAACACTGACCATTGGATTTATCATCCAGGGCTATTCACAAACACAACATTTGTACATACAAAACCTCAAGAGTATCTCAAGAGATACAAAAAAAGCAATGATAAAATTCAACATCCATTCATGATAAAAGCCTCTCACTGAAGTGGGTATAGAGGGAATGTATCTCAACATAATAAAAGCTATTTATGACAAATCTACAGCCAACATAATACTCAATGGTGAATTTTCCACTAAAATCTGGAACAAGACAAACATGCCCAGCCTCACCACTTCCATTCAACATAGTACTGGAAGCCCTAGCCACAGCAATCAGACAAGAAAAAGAAATAAAAGGGATCCAAATTGAAAGGGAATTATATGTAGATGACATGATATATAGAAAACCCTAAAGATTCCACACAAAAACTCCTAGAACTGATAAAAAAATTCACCAGGTAGCAGGATACAACATCAAACATACAGAAACCTGTTGCATTTCTTTATACTAACAATTAAATAGCAGAAAGGGAAAGTCAAAAAAAAAAAAACCCCAAATCACATCAAAAATAAAATAAAATACTCAGGAATAAACCTGACCAAAGAAGTGAAAAACCTATATGCTGAGAACTATAAAACATTGTTCAGTAAATAGCATATTTTGGGGAAGTGGAGAGAGATAAAGACAAAACTTTGGCGTCCGATGGGACCATGCTCGCTATTTTGTGAGTAGTAATTTAAAAACCTCCTGTGGGTCAAATGAAATATTGTTTAGGCCATAGTGTTTATCTGATGAGAATTTGCACTTTTGTCTAAGCCTTGATACTCTCTAGTCCTGTCTGTAGGTCCAAAACGAATTCTTGGCTTTGAGTGAAGAAACTGAGGCAGGAACCAACGTGATAGGTCAGCCTCAAAGAAAACTGAGAAGTCGGGGATGACCCAGGGCAGTAGGAGCCTGGGGAAGGATTGTGGAGTTTGACAGAACAGATGGCCCCAAAGTAACTTCAAAGAACCTCATCCACTCTGATGCCCATTTGAAGTTTTTTCCTTTTCATCTTGATCTTTCTCACTGTCCTCTGTGCCACTATCTGATACAGGGGCTTCACTGGTCCATTAGAAGTGATTCGCCCAGACTCTCCCCAGAAAAACAATCCCAAGTGTTTAATTCAAATGAATCAGATGAAGTTAAATTTCTTTAGCCCACAAGTGTGCTTTCACAAATTTTTTATGTCCAGTTTTGCCTACTGGCTGCTAAGTCTCTACTCTTTATCTGTGATTCACTCAAAGTCTTAGTGTCTAAATGGGCTGTTTCTAATCCGTTCTTGACTCAGGTCAGTTCTTTCTGAGACAGTTACATGAAAAGGATGCTTAAAGTGAGCTTTTAAAAAGGAGTCCCCTGGTGTTAACTTTGAAACTTTTCAAAAGACTTAGTCACATCTAAAAAGACCTTAACGTAATGAATATAACCAGCCTCTAAGATGGCCCTGGGTGATCCCTGCCCTCTTGGTATTCATGCCCTTGTGTAGCCCCCTCCCATGTTGAAATGGGCTGATCTGTGTAACCAACAGGATGTTGTTGAAACAACCTCCTTAATAGGTCTTAACAGACACTGGGGCTTCCTCCCTGCTTTCTGCGTTTACTTGCCTCAGAGGAAGCTACCATGTTGGAGAATACTCCAGCAGTCCCAGGGAATCCATGTGGGGAGAGTAACTTGCCAGGCATGTGAGTGAGTCATCTTGGAAGCCGATCCTCCAGCCTGCATCAAGCCTTCAGATGAGACTGCAGCCCCGGTTTCACGAACCAGAAATATCCAGCTAAGCCGCCCTTGGGTTCCTAACCCCAGAAACTACGTGAGACAATACATGTTTGTTTTAAGCCACTAAGGGGTAATTTGTTATGCAGTATACAACTGACACAAATAGTGTGACAATATTGGCTTAACTTGCCTTTATTTTAGAAATAAGACTTTTCTAGAATTCTAATTCAAGGCTTTGTAGTCCATTATCCCAGCCACATACTTGAATGGAAAAAGAATTCTAGGATGGCCCCTCAGGGTCTATTCCTGCTAACTTCTTGCTGCTCCTGCAATTAGGTCCCATGTTTTAGCCTTCTCAAAGAGAGCCAGCCATGTGGCCCACTGACTTTTTCTTTTCTTGCTTCAAACCTTTGATTGGTTTCTCTGTCTCACTCAGTAAGTCAAAGTTCCCACAGACCTTCTGTGATCTGGCCCCTGGATACCTTGAGCCTGTCTTCTACCACACCTTCTGTCCCTTTGCTCTGCTCTGGCCACACCCCCTCCTTGCCTTTTTTAGGTTCCTAGAGGGATGTTCCCCAGATACCCACAAGACACACTCACTTCTTTCACATCTTTGCTTAAGTGTTCTTCCTCAATCAGGTTTCCCCTAACTACTGCGTATAAGAGACCACCATCCCCTCCCCACTCGAAGCCCCTTTATCAGGAAACACCCCTTTATCAGATGTGCTACCAGTAACTCTCCACCTGACGTGTCTGTTCCCCTCCCCACCAATACATCAACTCTTTTGGAGCAAGGACTTTGTCATTTCCTAAGCATCTAATACCAGTACTGGGCATTAAAACACTTATCTGAGAAAATGAAGGTGATGGACCTTCTTTGAAAGGCCTCTTGTTTTGTTATCTGTAGGATGTGTGGACAGAGGGAGGGGGTTGGGGAACGGAGAGGAAAGAGAATCCCTACTTCGGTTTTAAGAACCAAATTAAACATCTTCATTTGGAGACTGCTATTTGGAAACCAACCTGTTCAGAACAGCTCACCTGGAGGATAAAAGAGAAGACGTCGAGGATGATGATAACAATTTTGGTGTCTTGGATGGTGAGCAGATTTATCAGTGGCTCCAAGACTCCAGACTGGACAAGCTGGATCAGCTGGTCCACAGTGCCCCCTGTTGTGAAGTTAGCCACTGTCCAGACAGCCTCTTTCTGGACTTTAAATTCTCCCTGCAGAAAGAGAACATTTACATTCCTGACAGACCCTGAAGAACTCAAATACAGTGATGCCAACGTGGTTCAGTTTCTAGGTTAGCTGGTGACAGGCAGGACCATATGTGTAATTTACACAGACCCCCTTGGTGACTTGCCTTTAGTTCTTGAGAAGACAGCATCTTTCAGAAGCTGGGAGGGAGGAAAGGCAGGCTCATATATGGTCTTAGAGGGAGGTTCTGAGTTCAAACAGACTCATTTCCTTAAGTCAGTTTGTAGAAAAAATACAACTAACATAAGCCAATGCAGGGAATCAATCTTGCTTAGAAATCACATGGGGAATTTTTAGGTTAGAGTGAACTACGCCTACAGTTCTAGTCTTTCTGCCCCAGTAAAACTTTGGACAAGACGTTCCAGAGTCACAAACCTGAGCACAGCCTGGAGGTGACAGAGAAAATCCCCTGAACTATCACTCAATGCATCCCTTACATTTATAAAACACAGTTCACCCAGAGAGATGGGAGTCATTTATCATGAATTCTTCTATCCCTGGTCAGGAGGAGTTATTCCCATCTTGTGGCTAGGGAAAACTGTGACCTCGGTTTAAAACAAAATTAAAAATTAAAACAACTTATGGCTCCAAGCAAGTTATATTTCAAAAGGCACAATTCAAAGTAAAATTACTCCTTGATTCCTGACTAGTGTTTCTGATTAGAACGTGTACAGACTCACAAACACAGGATAGCAAGTCCGTCTTACAGACTGGGAGATGCCATGACATGGGCTGTCCGCCTGGCCTAGTTTTTCCTACCTAGTGCACACCTGGGAACCCACCTGTCAACCAGAGAGAGAGCAGGACATCGCCAGTCCCTCCTCTGCCCCCAGTCTAAGGCAACCACTCCTGGCTTGTTTCCCAAGCAGATGGTTTCAACGTAGCTCATTCACCAAAAGATGATAAAAAGAAATGCTACGATAATAGTCGTCCTGAGGAGAGGAAGTGGGACTCAGGAGGAAGAAGGAAGCGTTATTGCTTTTCTGGATTTGCTGTGTATGTCACCGCTTTAATCAATGTGACCTTTACACTGCAAAGGCCGTCTTTCTTCAGGGCATCGTATCGCCGTCACCTGGTATGCTCCTCCCCCTAGATCAAAACCAAGCCTCCTCCTTCGTTTGCCAAAGAGTAGACAGCACATTATTTTAACACTAAAGATAAGCCAGTCTTTACCAGCTCCAGATTTTTCTGGATACTTGAACTGTGGCGTCCCCTTTTCATTGAGCAAGGCTCATTGAGTCCTCTAAAATTTTAATGAGATGTCCCAAATGAGACGCCCCTTCCTTTTTTCAGGGACAGTTAGGAAACCAGTGTTTCCCAGGTTTGTCATGATCTCCCTCCATTGGCTTCTCAGCCTGCATCTGAGTACCTGAAGGAGCTCAACATAGGGCCCACCTGAAAGTAGCCTTGTGTCACGGACACCACGTGTGCCACTTACGTTTTTTAGCAGAGCCACCAAGGGAGGCAGGGCACCGCAAGTAATCAGCTGCTGGATGTGCTGGCGGGGCCCCGCCGCCACATTGCTCAGGGCCCAGGCTGCCTCCTTCTGAATGGAGGACCTGGGGTGCAACAGGAGCTGGGGCAGCACGCTCAGTACACCTGCGTCAATGGCCAGCTGGGTCTGGTGGTCCGTTCCTGTGACGACGTTCCCCACAGTGCGGAGAGAGGGCGTCTGGAAGAAAAAGGCGAGAAGTGTAACCAAGTATTGCAAATGCATCCCAGAGGAAGGTGCCCATTGCACCAGGCTTTGTGCCCTCCCAAACACCCGTCATGCTATGCTGATGGCACTCTGGAAGCCTGAGATCAGTGATTATACCCCTGATCCTTATTAATTCAATACATCCTTGGCTGTTTTCATAGTTTAAAGGTATTTGGGGGCAGAGTGAGTATAGCTCAGTGTGTGTGCTTAGCATGCACGAGGTCCCGGGTTCAATCCCCAGCACCTCCATTGAAAAAAAAAAAAAGGTATTTGCCAGGCTCCCAGTAGTTCCAGCTCAAGTGGGATAGACGTCAAGGGATGCTTTTATCGAGAAATGATGCTGGCCTTTTCCTATCCTTACACTGGGAAACTTGTTTAATTAATCATATGTATAATGTAATAATTTCTACTGAATTTGCATTAAGCATGAATATCAAGTTCCTGTCGTATATTTAATTGGAGGTAATGAAATTCCAGTGGCTTTTCTGGTGTATTCCCCAACCCCCTCTTAATCACTCCGTAGGTCCCCAGGATGGGTCTATGATCGGGCTCAAGACAACTGTTCTAGGAGGGCTGACTGGATTTATTGTTTTCTTTCTCTGCAATGTAGTGGCAGCCCTAGCTCAGCTCATCAACAGTTCTAGAGTTTTCCTAGCCTATCATGCTATGTATCTGCCACCCAGGTGAGAGGTGGAGGTAGTTCTATAGGCCAATCACAGCCTTGTCAGGGCTGTTCCAAGTGGGCTCCAGACCCCCGGGACAAGTGACTTCTGCAAGATGTTGTCTTCACACCCTCCACGCCCCCAACAACACCCCCACACTAACCTTAACTTCCGAGGAAAACTATGCTAATCTCAGTACAGAAGATCACTAAGGCTGCATAATATACAGGACTAGACATAGAAATTTAAAGGGATACCCACATTTCAAACTACATTTTCAAGAATTATATAAGTGATCTATGTCTCAGAGTAAATTATTTGACCTTGATTTTATTGACTTTCCACCTATATCTGAAGTAATCTAAGAGAACAAAGTGGTGAGAGGATACGGAGAAATTTTCCTTTATACTTGAGTAAGAAATTCAAATGTTTACGAGCTTCACCTTAACACACAAACACCCCAGCTTGTTAACACCTACATGCAAAGACCAGTAGAAGGAAAGGCCACAAAAGAATAGTTCATTGGGAGGAAGGATTATAAGCAATTTTAATTGGTGCTTTTCTATATTTTCTAGTTCTCAGATCAAGAAAAAGTAAGTTACTTAATACCCACTAGGATTTTGGGTCAAAATAGATTCAGGTCTTTGGCTAGAGAGTAACAGAGATCAGGGAAGTGCAGGTGACAAGCTTGGTTCAAGGACAAGGAGGAACACCAACTTTGGAAGAGCTGGGTCAGGGGCAGAACAAAACCTGCTCGAGTGAAGATGACCCCCAGACTCTAATCTGAAGACCCACACAGAGAGTGACGAGACCTAGGAAACATACCAGGACATTGAGTTCCGAGCTGGCCATGAGCTCCACCAGCCTGGGCAGGACCCCGGTGTCAACCACTTGGCCGATGCGCTCATCGCAGCCTTCAGTGAGGTAAGACAGAGCCCAGCAGGTGTCCGAGAGAACCTCACTGTCTTGGTGCTGCAGGAGGTGGAAGAGGGCAGGCAACATTTGCTTCACTGAGTTATCACAAGGGTACGGGTTCTTGTTCCGGCACAGGTTGGACAGGGTCCACGCGATGTTCCGCAGAAATGTGACCTGTAACAGGGAGACTGCTTCCAGCACTGGGTGCAAAGAAGGACAAGTGCAGATGGCCATGTGTCCTTGCCATCTTTGATCAATGTTATTGACCTGCATGAACCAAACCGTGTCAGCTTCAAACAGGAATTTGTTCTACGTAATGAATCTACCAGGGACACAGAGAATGAGCTTTGTTTCATATTCAAAAGTCAGATGGAGGTTTCCTTAGATTCTTCAAAATGTCCTTCCCCATCGGAGTCAGTTGATGACCTAAGTTCATTTTTCATTGACAAAACTAAGATCAAGCAGGAGTTACTTGGTCTTCCCACCTGCCTATAATTGTACCACATTTCTCATCTTCTATTTGACAACCAGTCTTCCTATCCTGCATCTGAATCCCATCACGTTTTGCCTCTCAAGATTCTGTCCCCCGGATCACCGCTCTCCCCTGGATCACTCCCACCAGTATAGAAACACACTCTGCGACCTTCGACCCCTATCCTTGGCACCTCTCCAGCCAGTACATCCCCCATTTCCCAACTTTGGGAACTTGTTACCTCACTAGGCAACCCCTTTTAAAGACACTCACTGGTACATTTGATGAAGCCAGGGCCAGCAGATATGGGATGGCATTGCTGGAGATAACATTGTCTCTGAATTCCGGGCCATCACCTACAAATAGATAAGAACATGACACTCAGAGAGGGAACAAAGAGAATCCTGGGGTGGATGACTAATCCTTTCAAAGTCTGTGTGAAGGGTGAGAGGCCAGAACTCATTTCTGGGTTGGTAAGTAGATAGCAGTGCCATGAACTTGATCCTGCGTCTCCAACGTGTTGGTTGAATAGACGGCCTGACATGAAAAGCAGGTACCACGCAGCAGGAATTGCTATAAACAGAGTTTCTGCAGACCTAAAGGAGCCAGTCAGCTGGGCACCACTTTAAACGGTGGCGCCATTTCACAGCATGGTTCTCAGGAGACAAAGGCCACTGCAGACCAGACTAACTTCCCAGAAGACTAGCATGGAGCAGTAACTTCCGAATGCAACTCAGAACAAAGTCTAGGAGATGGATAGATGCTGGCCATCAGCTGTCTGCTGCTTTGGCTGGAACACCCACTTTAGACCCTGAAAGTCTCGGCTTGTAATTGTTCACGCATCCGGCAAGGTGCAAGTGAAACTACACCACCCAGTTTGGCCTGTTCCTTGCTGTACCAAGCAAAGCGAAAGGCGAAATCTCTGTAATAGGTGCTTTATTTCTGCAAGCATTTAAAAAGCAGGCTTATTTTATATTCTGGGTTTGCTAATCCCATTATCGGAAGTCCTCGGAGGTCTCATCATACTGTTTGTTTCTGCTGACTCAGTCATGGTGGATTGTTGGTTCTCTGAACTTGAAATTGCTAATATCTGGCTGCTCTTAGTTTGCCAAAACCCCAAGGGGCCCAGTTGAGTTTACTTCCCCCAGAGAGCATTGCATTTATATTCAGCCAGGGATCCTGGAGCTTCCAGCCCTGCAGCATTAACCCCCCAGTTTCCACTTTCCTGGACCACGCGGGGAATTAAGCATCAAGTCCCAAATCCATGAGGCCAATCTTAGGTTTGTATTTTCAGGGGAGGCTTTTATCCTAAAGAAACTTTTTTTTTTTTTAATGTTCCTTTGGCAAATATCACTGGAGGTAGAATTCTTCTAGGGTCCTAGGTCATGCAAGGGTCTGTCATAAAATCCCCACTTTGCATGAACCAAAGACTTGTCTTTTGTTCCTGAAGCCACTAAGACCTGAGACTGCAGGACCTTGGTCTTGGCAGGTGTCACCAGGTAGCCTGCAGCTTCAGAACAGACCACATTGTCTGGTTTCAGCTTCCATTTTTAGCCTTTGAACTTGACTGAATTTTTGAAAATCCCATTCTACTTTCCCCAGCATTTCTAGGTATTTATTTTTATTTTATTTTATTTTTTTAATGGAGGTAATAAGGATTGAACCCAGGACCTCATGCACGCTAAGCACACACTCTACCACCGACCTAAAGCTCTACCCTCATTTCTAGGAATTTACACTTAGAGTGCCTAATCTGCAATACTACCCAGAGACCTCCCGTCGCACCACGCACCAGGCCCGCTGTTTCCTTGTCCTGAGGGGAGAGCCTCACCTGCTATATTACCAAGGGCCCAAACTGCCTGTTCACACACAGTCATATGAGGGGAAGACAGGAGCTCAACCAAGGGCTGGACGGCCCCTCCTTCCACAACAGCACGAGTCAGCTCTGAGGTCCCTGAAGCGATGTTGGTGAGAGCCCAGGCTGCTTCGAACTGCAAGCAGGGGTGCGGTGATGACTTCAGGAACTCCACCAGCCTGGGAATGAGCCCAGCTTCAACCATCAGCCTCAGAGGAGGGTTCTTTTCCCGGGACAGCATCTTCCTTTGCAGTGCAAGAGTGAAAAACAAACACGTCCGGTCAGGTGGGTACGAAAAACCTCCTTTATGGATGCTTTTGGCCTTCCTAAGTATCAAAACAAAGGGCTGGGCCAGAGCTACTTAATATCCTGGCGTTTAGCCTCTAGCACTGTGCAGTGATGGAGCAATGTTCTCCCCTTTAGTTATCTATGATCCACGATGTCTGTAGAGGCCAATTTAAATTAAGCAATTCATCTCTGACAACACTTGCATATCTTAAGCTGTTCTCAAGGACAGCGCAGAGGAGCAATTTGGTCTCACTTTTGGATGAACTAGCCTTTCTTACCTTGTGTGGGCATTTTGCCACTGCCAAGAAACCGAACAGGCCACTGGAACCCATTTCTAGCTATGAATCTGTCAACAAGAGAAGTCTGTTTGGTGATACCTGGCTGCCTGAGTGGCCTGGAAACACAGTTCTGGATCTGAGGCATTCACACCATTGATTATTTCTTGCAGGGTGAGGCTGACCTGCAAGGAGAGACACATCCAAGTCAGAGTCTCTGCCAAGGGAACCCCAGAGGCCATCCCGTGCAGCCATCTGTCTGATGAGGAGAAGCCGGCTTGAACAGTATGTACCCATCTACATGCTGCTCTGTATCAGGGGAGGGAAGAGCATCTGGTGGTCTCATAGGGCTCAGATTTGTGGGTCATTCCCCATGCTCTGGGGGAGGGGTAATTCCCATCATTACTGGGATCCCCAGCGCCTTTATAATCCCATGCAGTAAGAACATGCTAGCGAATGTCAGCAAAAATGGCAGAGGAAGGACCTCAAAATTCTCTCCCCCATAAAACCAACAAGAAAACTGAAAAATAATCAGAATCAACTTTTTTAGAACTCTGGAAACTGACCAAAGGCTTGCAACAATTATTTTTATCCGAGTCAAAAAGGGTATATTCATGAAAAATGTCTAAATCTCAGTAAGAACAACGAGGATTGTGGGGTTCTGCCTTGTCTTATTCCCACCCCTCCTCCCCTAGCTCCATGGCAGCCTTGAAAACCAACAGCCCAGCAGCTGCTAGAGGAGGCCGAACAGGTTAGTTCTCCTTTAAAGCCTCATCCTCAGAGAATTATTATTTGACCCATCTGGTGGTTTCCTGGGAGACCTCATTTGTAAGAGTCTATTTTGTTTGAGTCAGAGCTCACACAATGCAAAAAGTCTTTTCCCTGAAGGTATTTGTTAAAAACAATTAGAGGAAGTTGTTCAACTTCACAGCTGCTTAGGTTTGGGGGTGTGTGTTAGATAACAGGTGGGGGCACAATAGACTGACCAAAAAAAAGGACAAAACTGGGAATAACATGTTCATTGGGACTTTGAAAGCTCCAACATACTCCTGAAAATCTAGAAGTTCATATGCATGTACAGGGCTGTACACATGCTCACAGGAAACTGAGAAGGCGCTGAGGTCTCACCTCTGGCTGACTCTGAGGCTCTGTGCAAGTGAAGATGAAGGTTTAGGACAGGACTGTCAACCGTCTGAGTGTTGAAGGCATGCCCCAGCATACACACAGAACCCCTTGGCAATGACTGGGTGAATTTTTGCTTCCAAATGTTTAAGGGAATCTCTGTCCAATCATTAGCTGACCACTAAGCTAACTGAGCAGAGAAGTCAGTGACTATACATGACAAAGAATACAGACTTCACAAAAATCAATTCAGAAGTCACTGAGCAAACAAACAATGAGAAACAACAACAAACCCTGGGCAAGGGGTGGGGGGATCTGATATCTAAAGTTGCTACATTATTTTAAATGACTAGTTGTCAAAGAAATTACAAGACATGCAAAGTATGGCATATACACAAGAAGAAAAAAAAAAAAAAAGGCAATCAATAGCAACTGTCTCTGGGGAACCAGACATTGGATTTACTAAACAAAGACTTTATGTTCCAAGAACTAAGGCAAACTACGTCTAAGAACTAAAGGAAAGTCTTCGAATGATGTCTCACCAGAGCCAACTAGAAATTTTGGAATTGGAAAATACAGCAACAAAATGAAAAGTTCATTCAAGTGGCTCAAGAGCATCTCTGAGCACACAGAATAAACCCAGTCAGTGAACTTGAAGACAGGTCAGTTGAGATTATCCAGCCTGAAGAAGATAAAGAATTGGTTCTTGGCCTTTTAGCTAAGATCAAATGTCGTATCTGTTCTTACCAGCTTAATATCTGATACAGCCTCCCTCCGAGGACAATAAATTAAACGGATTTTTGGAACTGGGAGATGGAATAGGAGCTTGCTCCATCCACTCCATGCATTGACCTGGGATTGCAGTACGCCCAGGAATAGTGCACCCCCTTCAGGGGAACAAAGATTGTTTAAAAAAAAAAAAAAAGGAAAAAGATGAAGACAAAAATGAACAGATCCTTATATATCAAGCATATCAACGTATGCATAATAGGATGGAAAGGAGAGAAAGGGGCAGAAAGTATATTTGAAGAAATGATTTCCAAAAACACCCCAAATTTGATGAAGTTCATCTACACATCTGAGAAGCTTAATGAACTCCAAATAGGAAAAAATCCAACTGCAATGGAGTAAAATTAAAAACCAACATTAGAAGAAAATTTGGGAAGTACACAGATTTGTGAAAATTAAACAACTCCTAAACCAACAGGTCAAAAGGAGAAAATCAAAAGGGAAATTAGAAAATACTTTGAGATGAATGCAACAAACATACAATATACCAAAGCTGAGGACAATATACCGAAACTGAGGAGGTGCAGCTAAAGCAGAGCTACAAGGGAAATATATAGTCATAAATGCATGTATTTAGAGAGATCTCAAATCCATAATCTAACTTCACACTTAAAAATAGAGAAATAAAACAGAAAATTAAACCCAAAACAATTAGAAGGAAGGAAATATTAAATACTAGAGTGGAAATAAATGAAACAGAATGGAAAAATACAGAAGAAAAAAAATCAATGAAACAAGTTGACTCAAAAGAGCAACATAAATGGCAAATCTTTAGCTAGACTGATGAACGGAAAAATAGAGAAGACTCAAGTTATTAAAACCAAGAATAAAACTGGGGACATTACTACTGAATTTATAGAACTAATAATATTAGAGACTATATGAACAAAGTATGCCAACAAATTAGATAACCTAGATGAATGGGACAAATTCCTGGAAACACAAACTACCAAAAGTGACTCAATAAGAAACAGAAAATCTAAATAGACCTGTAATAAGAAACTGAAATATTAATTTTTAATGAAAACTTCCACAAAGAGAAGCCCAGGCACAGCAGGTTTCACTGGTGAATTTTCACAAACATTTAAAGAAAAAATAACATTTAAAAAAATTAATAAAAATAAATCCCTCACAAATTCTTCCCCCAAAAAAGAAGAGAGAGGAACTTTCTAATAGTAATTAATTCTATGAGTCTAGTATTACCCCAATATCAAACCAGACAAAGATACCACAAGAGGAAGTACAGAACAGTATTGGATTAAAATGAATATGGATTAAAATGCTAAACCAATTCTAAAAGAACAAAAGGCATCAACCCATGAACAGAATTATACATCACTACCAACTGTGATTTAACGCAGGAATTCAAGTGTGATTCAATCTATGAAAATCAATGACGTATACCATATTAATAGAATATACGGGGGGGGGGGGGGCATGATCATCTCCACAAATGCAGGGAAAGCGTTTGACAAGATCCAGCACCCTTCCATGATTAAAACAATATTCAACACAAACTAGGAATAAAAGAGAACTTCCTCAACCTAACAAAGGCATCTAAAAAAAACCCACAGCTAGTGTCATACTTAATGATAAATGACTGAAAACGTCTCCCCTAAGGTCAGAAACAAGATAGGATGTCCACTCTTGTCACTTTCATTCAGCACAGTACTGGAAGCTCAAGACAGGCTAATTAGGCAAGAAGAAGGAATAAAAAGGCATCCAGATTGAAAAAAAAAAGTAAAACTATCCCCATGTACAGTTAACATAATCTTGGACAGAGAAAATCTATATCCAATCTACACACACAAACACAATTTGGAGGTAATAAATGAGGTTCAGCAGGAGTAATGTACAAAAGTCCATTGTATTTCTATATACTACCAATGAACAATCTAAAATTGAAATTAAGAAAATTTTATTTTAATTAAGAAAATAATTTTTATTTTATAAAAATTTGTATTTTTATTCAATAGCATAAAAAAGAATAAAATACTTAGGAATGACTTTAACAGAAGAAGCACAATACTTATATGCTGAAAACTATTTTAAAAAATTACAGAAGACCTAAACAAATTGAAAAAATTCTCTGTTCATAAATTCAAAGACTTAACATTGTAAGATGACAATACTCCACAAAGCTGGCCTAGAGTCAAAGCACCCGCCATCAAAATCTGAGCTCCATTTACTGAAAAAATTGACAAGCCAATTTTAAAATCCATATGGAAAGGCAGGGAATCCCAAAGAGCCAAAATAATCTTCGGGGGGGGGGGACAAAATTGGAGAACCCACACTCCCCAATTTCAAAACCTATAGTAATCGAATCTGTTCTGCTGGCGTAAGGATAGACATATATCAATGCTAGCCCATTCAGAGTCCACAAATAAACGCTCACATTTACGGTCAGCTGAAGTTTGACAAGGATGTTAAGACCATTCACTGGGGAAAGAATAGTGTTTACAGCAATGGGACAACTGGATATCCACGTGCAAAACAGTGAAGTTGGCCCCTTACACCATGTACAAAAATTAACTCAAAATGGATCCAAAAACCTAAACATAAGAGCTAAAACTGTAAAATTCTCAGAAGAAAACATAGGCATAAATCTTTTTGACCTTGGATTAGGCAATGGATTTTTCAGATGACACCTAAAGCACAAGGAAACCAAAGAAAAAAGTAGATAAACTGGACTGTTTCAAAATTTAAACATTTAAACATTTGCATTTCAAAGATTCTATCATGAAAGTAAAAAGACAACCCATAGAACGGGAGAAAATATTTGCAAATCATGTATCTGGTAAGGGTCTAGTATGCAGAATATATAAAGAACTCTCACAACTCAGTAAAAAGAGAAATTACTTGATTTTAGAAGTGGGCAAAGGAGTTGAATAGACATTTCTCCACAGGGGAGATATACAGCAGCCACTAAGCACATTAAAAAATGCTCTTCATCATTTAGCTTTAGGAAAACATGTCATTTACAACAATACAACCCTTCACATCCTCTAGATGGCTCTAGTCCAGAAATGGACGATAAGAAGTATTGGCAAATAAAATAATTAAAAAATTTTTTAAATTAAAAAAGGGAAATGTTGGGGGTATAGCTCAGTGGTAGAGTGTGTGCTTAGTATGCACAAAGTCCTGGGTTCAATCCCCAGTACCTCCATTAAAAAAATAAAAATTAAAAAAAAAAAGAAGTGTTGGTAAGAATGTTAGCATGTACAACAGTACAGCTGCTTGAGAGATAAGTTTGGTAGCTATTTGTTTCCTATCGCTACTGTAAAAATTACCACAAATTTAGTGGCTTAAAACAGACTTATAGTCTTACGGTTCTAGAAGTCAAAAGTTCATGATCAGTTTCACTGGACTCAAGTCAAAATGTAGGCAGAGCTGTTTCTTTCTGGAGGCTCTGAAGGGAAAGTCCTTTTTTCTTGCCTTTTTCAGCTCCTGGTGGGGCTGCCTGTGTTCCTTGGTCTGTGACACCTCCCTCCCCCTTCCCTCCTCCTTCAAAGCACAGCACGTTCATCTCTTCTTCTGCTCTGCCTTGTCCTTCATCCATCTTCTAAGGACCAATGTGATTACATTGGGCCCATCCAGAGAGTCCAGGATAATCCCCCCACCTCCAGACCCTTCATCTAACCACATTTACAAAGTCCCTTCTGTCATATAAGGTAACATTCACAGGTTCCGGGGTGAGGACACGGAGATATTTAGGGGGGCCATTATTCAGCTCACCACAAGCAGTTCCTCAAAAGAGTTAAGCCCAGAATTATCTTATGACCCAGCAATTCTACTCCAAGGTATACTCCTGACAATTGAAAATATGTCCAGACAAATGTTCATAGCAGCATTATTCATGATAGCTAAGAAGTGGAAACAGTGAATGGATAAACAAAGTGTGGTCTATCTATACAATGAAATATTATTCACCTACAAAACGAATGAAGTACTGACACATGCTACAACATGGGTGAACCTTGAAAACGTTATGTTAAGTGAAAGAAGCCAGACACAAAAAGCTACGTATTATGATTCCATTTACACAAAATACCCAGAATAAGTAAATCCACAGAGACAAAGGAGATTTGTGGTCACCAGAGGCTAAGGGGGAAGGAGGAGTGGGTAGGGGATTTCTACTGAGGTTATGAATATATTCTGAAATTAGCTAGTGGTGATGGTCACGCAACTTTGTGAACACATAAGAAACCACTGATAAAAGGGTGAATTCTGGGGTACTTGAATGTTTAAAAAGGAACATGCTAACAAGAATGAAAAAGTAAACTCTTCTCCTAGTTTTGTTTCAGATTTTCATCTTCCTTGGGTGGTGAAATCCTCAGGACTCCTATAGACAATCAAAACTAAGTAGAGAGAGGGGGTCAGAGTTCAACGGCAATCCAGAGGATGACCCTAGCCATTCTATTTGAGGCTCAGTAATGCATCATCAAGTCTGCTTGCCCAAACTGAACCAGAATCTGCCCTTCAAGAGCCCTACTTCTAGTCCTAATGCTCATGGATAGTTCAGGTGGGACACAGACATAACAGATCATAAAAGGCATGTAGATACAACGCTATTGGAGTTCTAAGAAGGAACACCTCCTGGTCAGGGAATTTTGGAAAGGATCCACCAAAACAGTACTGGCCTGGAAGCCAACCCAGGATTTGCCTTGAGTGAGGGTGGGGTGGATGGAGAGTGGAAGACGTGACAGCATTCAAGTCCTAGGCAACACTTGACGTGTTGAGTGACTAGATGCCTCTACTGAGAGAGAAACTTCATGACCCCTCCATTTCCTGTTGCTGGTTGAATAGCAGCAAGAGAATTTTCAATTAGAAGCAGCACCTTCTCCAGCCCATTAGAATACAGACCCCATACTCACAGCCACAAGGTAACAACACTGCTTTCTGACGTCACCAGGTTAGCTCTAATCACGCTCTCTCTACAGCTTTCCTTCAAGAGCCTCCATTAGAGCTTGCAGGTTCTGAATCAAACATTTTCAAGGCAGAGAAACTTACAAAGGATGTGTTTTATACATGACTGCTCTACACGCCACGTCCCCGACGTACCCCTTTGTTCTGATGTTCAGAAGGGTCAGGGGAGACACTCGTGATGTTCCTCCTTTTCAAGGCCTGCTCATCCTTCTTGGCTTTTCGGAGCTCCAGGCTGACTGCTATCCTCTGCTGCCGCCTCACCTAATGAGGAAAACAAAGAATGGGAGCCCTTAGGGCTGGGAAGTCAGGTTGTCGCACGTTTAGCCTTTGGAACACACTTCAAAGCACCTGATTTCGCTTTTGCAGGTGCCACAGGCCGGAAGACTTCAGATCACACAGCTAGTAAATAGTTTGGTTCACCTCCTCTGCTTCCTCCTCCTCCAACACCACCTCTAGAAAAACAGTCCCTCTTCCTCTCAAAGTGAAGGAAGAGCATGTACACCCTTGGCAGGTCAGGATTCTCAGCTGTAGAGACGCCTGAGCCAAGCATCCCATTGCTCTGAATCTGAGCACATCTTCATGGGTGGTTAGTTCCGGAAGACGAGGCCTGTGCCCTCCTGCTCTGGGCACGCAGGTGGGGCTGGCAACTAGGAAGGAAGCCCCCGTGCCCCAGGTGTTCTTGACTGTTTTCACTATTGGGCATCAGCCTATAGGTCATTCAAGCTTCCATCCAGTCCCAAGACTTTTACTTGGACACCAGACTAAGGAAGATTGAAATTCTAAAAACAAACCAACCACCCTTTTCTTCTTATGTCAGGCAAAATTCAGACTTTATCATATTGAGAATCCTGGGGAAATGATCTGATCTTTATGGATAGACGAGTTTGGGGTCAAAAACTTTTCAAGATACATAGATGTAGGACACAGACCTAGAGCCAGAAAACATGGAGACCAAAGAAGGAGAGAATTCACGCATAGCATAGGCTCCCTGGTCCAGGCCCTGGTGCTCATTCCAGCAGCAAGAGAAGCCTGGAATTTTCCATTCTGAGTCCTATTTCTCTGCAAGGCATGCTTGTTGTTACCCGTACTGTCGATATCTTAGCTCTTTGGTAAGCCTCTTCGACACTTGGAGCTTCAGGTACGCCTCTATATGTGAGGCACTGCTATTATCCAGTCCCTAAGAGGTAGGTATCAGCCCTGTTTTATGGATGAAGAAACTGAAGACCTGAGTTAAATAGTTTTCAGATCACATGGAGACCTCGATTTGAGTCTACAGTTGTCTGACTGTCTAGGTCCATGAGTTTCAACCCTCCCCACCGTCAATATATTATTATGAGATCTTCAAAGCATACAGAAAATTTGCAAGAATTGTTCAGTGAATATCTGTGCACTTACCCGCAATGAACATCCTGCTAGACTTGCTTTGTCACCCCCCCCCCACTTTCCCCCCTCTTTTTTTAAATGCATTTCGACCATGTGCTTTCTACTGCACTAGTCCTTGACAGCGTGAAGAAGCGGCTTCATACTCACAGACGCATCTTTGCCGCGATACTTGAATTTTCTCAGCCTCTCTTCTGGCGCTTCTAAAGTCGGCATATTGACTGGAAGCAGGAAACCACCTGGAGGCAGGGCAGTTCCAAAGAGATTTTTCAGAGCCCTGTGTGTGGTTAGTATGTTAAAGTCATCCTGGCTCCAAGCCCTTAAAGGGCCTACAGTGGAACGGAGACCAGACTCAGGAAGCCGGCTTCCATAGGCATCACCACACCAGCTTGTGGGAGCTCAGAGGGGACGAGCCCCAGGCTGCAGAGTAAGGGAAGCCTTTTAGAGGCAGTTTGGCTTCAACTGGGTTTTTGATGGCTAGGGAGGCTGGAAGGGATGCATAGAACCCTTCCGCGTAGCTGTGACCAAGGAGTTCTACACAGAACATAGGTACGGATGGCGAGGAGCCCAATCAGGCTATGACAGGAAGATGGCTTCTCCTCCCACACCCACCCCACCAGCACATTTGTTCAGGACTTTCTCAAGCCATGACCCACTCTAATTCTTCGGTAGACCTCCTCCACCCCAGATCAGGCCACCATCATCTTTCACCCCCATCTGTCAACTGCCTCCCAAATCTTCTCCCTGCTGCTTCCATCACCTTATTCCCATTTGTTCTCTACACAGAAGCCATGTGATCTTTTTAAAAAAAAACTTGGTCCACATCATTCCTCCCACTTTAAAACCCTCTACTGTCTGCCCATTGATTTTAGAAGAAAACTCAAATTCACTATGGCCCCCACCCTACGTGAGCTGGTCTCAGCCCACTTTCTCTAATAACTCTTTCCTAAGGATCTTCCCAGTCAGTCTGCTTTATCTTCTCCACAGCTTTTACCACCATCCAATATTTTCTTGTTTGTGCAACTTCCTCCCCCCACTCCCAATGACAGCGGGACCACGTGTGCCTTAGGTACGATTCCTCAGCCCCTTCACCATGTACAGCATCTAGTAAGTAGGTACTCAAATATTTGTTGCATGAGGGTCATGGGTGATAAGCTCACAGAGAGCTGGTCCTCAGTTAGAGGAGGTTATTCAAATCAGGCCAAGTCTGGACTTTCTACAGGGCAGCAGGGAATGACCTTTCTTACAGGTGTACAATGAATGTCTGTTTCTAAGTATACAGGATGGGCTGGACTATATTACAGAAAAGAGCAAACTGGAGAAAGAAGACCAATAGGCTCTTCTTGAGTGTATAACAGCTGGAGATAATTTTGGTAGGAAAGACTTATTTAGACACATCAGTTTGGATGGGATGATGCAGACAACTTGGAGAATTCCATAAGTGAGGAGACAGCCAAGAAGAGAGAAGGAATATACGTGAGAACAGAACAAGAATTGAGTCTTGGTGACACTCAAATTAGGACCCAAGAGACTGAAGAGCCAGCCAGAGACTACGAGAAAGGAGGAATTTGAGACAGAACAGAGGCACCACCAGTAACTGCAGCTACCAGGCCAGGGACGCATCCTTAAACCAAAGCACCACCAGCCCCAGCGAGATGGGAGAGCAGATCAGCTGAGCATCAGAGCAGACGATTCACTGTGGTGATGCCACCTTTTTTAAAGCTTCAGTCTCTTTAGAAGGTTAGGCAATAATGGGGGGGAGGGGACCTGCAAATTACTTCCTTGAATTGACCCATCACCCCCTCCCACCAGCACAGCCCCATCTGGAGAGGCAGAGAGTGACACAATGGGTCAAGAGAACCCTCACGAAGCTCTCCACCATTCTCTTAACCAAGTCACGTTGACCACCTCCACCACCCAACCCCTGAGAGGAGAGGGGTCCCGGTGACAGCCACAGTCCTTTGATTGCTGGGTATTTACAGGAGAACCACCTCACCGAAGTTGGATTAGGACAATCTCGGGCTTTAGATTAATTCAGTAAAAAATTCAGGCTAGAGGGAGACTTACCTCCAGCAACAGATCAGAAGCCAGCACATCAGGAGAGGAGAGAAGGATATTACAGGACAATCTCAGCACCGGAATCTCAGGCCAGAGACTAACCCTATCCTAGCCTTTCATCGACCTTTAAGTCTTCTCAAATTCCGCCCCGTAAGGAAGAAAAGAGTTACTTTTTATGACCCAAAGGTACATCACTGCTATTCATCATGACACCCTTGGAAACAGCATCATGACACCCTTGGAAACACCTTGGAAACAGTTTTCCAGTGGCTGTCATCACCAAGGTCAAGAGATTGACCAGGTGGAATCCGAGATTTGGGTTTAAATGACAAGCTATACCTTACATCTCCAAGAGGTAAGATATATGCCAATTTATAAGTGAGGAGCAGGCTAGTCTTATGGTCCAATTTCAGCGAGCAATGGCCAAAACATGTTTATGACATGCCAGGAATGTTGGACACTTTGGATTCAGTGAAGCAATGTTAACAGTAAGGGAGAGACCGCTCCAGTTTTCCAAGTGGAGAAACCATCTCGACTCATTTCCCCAAGTTTCCGCAGCTGTTAAGCCTCAGAGCGAGGACTTCAGCCTAGGTCTGTCTGACTCCTATGTCATACTTTGGATCACTAAGCTTTGCAGCTGATAACATGTAACAAGGTTGGATTAGGAAACTCCAAGTCACCACCGTGGGTGGCACTTAGCACATGGGGTGAGATGTTGGAAAATAGGAAAGCAGGTTTAGGCAATGGAAACATTTGACTGCATGTTGCCACTCACCGTCAGTGGCCCTGACCAGCTCTGATCATGAGACTGTCTGAATGAATCTAAGAGGCTAGTTTGGTAAACAGCAAGGAAATGCTTTTGCTTCTGGGGAGACTCAAGGCAGTGCCTAGTTCTAGGATCATTGCCATGGGAACTACACATCCCTCTGCCACATCCCAGAAGGTACAACCAGAAGGAAACTTGGACATGGATCTAGGGGCTCAGATGGCCACCACCTTCCTGCAAATCCAGTATCAAGTGGAAGGCCAGTATCAGATGGCCTAGGTAGAGAAACCTCGACTTCAGATCTGAGTCCTCCCTTCTCCCTGAAAGCAGTTAGAAAGTGACAGAGTTGGCCACACCACTTCATTTGGGGACATTCTGCAAAGCCAGCTGCAAAGCAAATCCTTCTGTCTTTCACAAGCTTCTCCAGTCACAGCTCAAAATGTGCTTCCTTCCCTCACAGTGCTATTTGTAGCATCCAGGAGGGCTGGCTACCCTGTCATCCTTTTACCAGTAGTACGAGACCGCCAAGTTGGAGGCTTTGAGTTATGCACCAAAATCAAAGTCAGCACCTCCCTAAGTTTGAGATCCAGAGAAAACCGAACTAGTTATTTAGGCTAACATCACCAACTTAGGGGCCGAAACACCCCCATCTCAGGCCAGCTCTGCTGCTCCCCACACACTATGAGACCCCTGTCCCAGGTGCCAGAAACCCAGCCAAGAAACCCTCCCTGGCCACGTCTTGCTAATGGCACTGACTCATTAAAGTCTTGTTTTTTCCTCTACTTTCCTAGATTTAGTCCAGCTTCGACGGTGAGCATCTTTCTTGAACCCAGAACTGTTTTAAATTAAGATACGTCTCATCACCCAAGAGCTGGCTTCTCTAGAGAATTTTTCTGATTTTAAATAAACACATACTCATGGTTTAAGAAAATTAAATACTTCAGAAGCCTAGTGAGCATTAACTCCCAAGAACCCTCCTTCAAGTTCACCTTTAAAAACCCACACGACCCTCTACACACCCCAGCGAGGAGCCGATTACAGGCACGCTTCTCCAACACTTCACCAGTTCCTGGACATCTTTAGATGTCGGTGTGTTCAGAGCTACATCACTAACAGCTGCTTCTTCAGACAAAGTGGGGTTTGTTTTATGCTAAAACCACCCACTGGGTTTGGAGTGAGGCGTGTTCTCAGGGGAGGACTGAGCTGACCTCCGTTCCAAGGTGTGTGGGGCAGCCAGCGGGCACCGATGGGGCTGGGGTGTGGCACCCGGGGTGGGGGGTTGCCAGTTCCAGGCCTCTCTGTCCTCAGCATTCTCTGCCACCCTGACGGCTTTACCAAATGGACAAGATATGTCCAGACACCTCATTTGAGGCAGGGAGACACACAGCCAGGACCCGCTCTGGGGCTCGATGCAGCCCCACACACCCCGCCAGCCCCCATCAGGACGCTGCAGAGTGAACGGCCCCCAACTACCACCGCCCATCCTCCCCCATCCTGAAAACAAGCCAAGCACCACTTAGCACAACTGCTGGAAACTGAGGCTGAGTCCAACAGGGAGAGGCCAGCCGAGGCTTCCTGGGAGCCACCCCTCCAGGCAGGCTGCCAGCTTTGGGGAGGACAAGGCCACAGCAGCCTCTCCGGGACCCCCCAAGCAGCTTCAGGGAGGGGGCGGCCTGGCACCCTCACACATGGAGATAAACCAGCACCCAGCCATCACTCACCTGGCAGGGAGCCGCCGCCTCCAGCCCGCTGGTGGGCCTTAAATGCTGTTAGCAGGCGGCAGGTGTTTGGGGCATTTGGGCCGTCCCTGCGGGGCTGGTTTCTGACCAATGTCAACAGTTCTTGGAATCACGTGGGGCACTCTGACTACCCTACCTCCTAGGACCCGGCCCAGAGACTGATTGAACTGGTCCACGGGGAGGCCCTGGCCTTCAGGTGAGGCTCACATCCAAACGAGGTACAGCTGGGTGCCTCTGAGGTGCTACGGGCCTTCAGGCTCTGCAGCTGCTGCCTTGGAGACCCTCAGATGGACGATCAGGAGGCAAGGGCGGAGGCAGCATCACCCTCCAGGGAAGGGTTTGCATTCCGGGTGTTTAAGACTTCTGGGAGCTGGCTAGATTGAGGGGCCTCTTACTAAAACTGGAGGATTAGGCTTAAAGCTGCTGTTGAACCATTAACAAATGTTTATTCCCAAGGCAGACAAGAAGATTGGGTGGTGGTGAGAATGGGTCTGCTCTGGACTGAAACAGAAATAGGAACAAAATTTCATGTGTTTATGCCACAAGTATTTATTGAGTCCCCACTGTGTGCCAGGCCCTGACCCACAACAGTGAACAAGATGACCTGGTCCCCACCCTCCCATCAGGAGTAGAGATGGGCCTTCCCAGCAGAGTGGGAACAGGACAGCAATTGGGAAAACACAGGGCAGGGGAGGTCAGGGAGGACTTCCTGGAAGAGGTGATATTAGAGCCAAGTAATCAGGAGTTAGCTGGTGAAAAAGTGTGATAAAAATACTCCAGGCAGAGGGAACAGCATAGGAAAAGGCACAGAGGCAAGAAAAATGGCCATGGTTCCTTTGGGAACAGAGGCTTTTCAGGATTGCCAGGACAATGGTCTCAGCCACCAGGGCAAAGACAGCCTGAGGTACAGGGGAGGGTCAGAGGGAGCCGTCCACTCCGGTCCAGGCAGGAGAGGGTTGCATTGTCTGTAGGAGATTTTAAGTCAATGATAAAACCAACTACATCTGTTTGCTTTTTGAGCCAGGAATTCTAAACAGTGTCAGCGGGCTGCCCCCGATCTTGTTGCTTTCTGAAAGTCTTTGGACTTTGTCCTGAGAGCAGCAGGCAACCCCTGAAAGCCCTGGCAGGGTATGTTCCTATTTGCATTATTTTTACTTTTTGATTATGAAAAGTTCCGAATTTGTAAAAGGAGAGAGAAGAGTCTGCACAAATCTTCAGGGACACCCAGGGTCCACAGTTCCCCACACCATCTTTCTTCCCCCAACTCCACCTTTTAAATTATGTAGTTATTGATTTTTGTTGGTGTGTTTTAAAGGAAATCTCAGACAGTGTATCATTTCACCCAGAAATACTCAGAATGGATCTCTAACAGATTTAAAAATCTCTAACAGACTTAGAAACTAAAACCAAAATACCACGGTCACCCCCACCAAAAGCAACAAGCACTCTAAGGTGTCACTTTAGAATATTTAGGCTAGACTTTGAGGATGGGTAGGAGGTGGATCCTTCCTGGGCTGGGGCTGGAGGGCAGAAGAGCGTATGGTGTCCGGCAGTGAGAGTGGGGAGAGAGGGTCTGACCCCAGGATGCCCTGGTTACCAGAGGGGAGGGGTGTGGAGAAGCCAGGGTTCTGAGTGGGGGAAGTGTGGAGTTCTGGGTTGGACCCTCACATCCAGGTGCCCAGAGAACATCAGGATGGGGGTGCAGCAAAGGCCAGTCAGTTCAGAGCTGGAATGGGACCCAGTGACCTACTGGAGGCAGTGGTGGGTGACAATGACAGAGATATAAGTTAGAGCTGTGGTTTCAAACTGAGGTGGCTGGTAAGGGATGGTGTCAGAAAAGAGAGGGGTTCAGGATGACTTACAGGAGCCCTGACCCTGGCAGGATCCAAGGAGGCCAGTGGGATCTCCCCAGGCCCCCTGTTCTGCCCAAGGCATTTGAGACAACCCAGCTGTCTCCACCTCCCCTGGGATGCAGGCCAATGGCAACCCTCTTGCCTCAGCCTAAGCCTCTTCCAGCTTTTCCACACACACACAGCTGGGCAGAACCTTTAAACACTTAGGTTATACCGCTTTGCTGCCCGAATGCTCCAGTGCTCCCCAAAATCCCTACAATTGCCTGTGAGGCCCCTTGTACTCTGCCTTGTTCCTTCTGACCTCGCTCCCACCACTGTCCCACTCAAGCCACCCCGGCCTCCTTACTGTCCCGCAAACACACCAGACCCACGCTGGCCTCAGGGCCTTTGCACCTGGTGTTCCCTGTGCCTCCCTCGCTTCCTTCAGGTCTCAGGTTTTAGAGCCCATTTCTGGTTACCCTGACTAAAATCAAACCTCACCCCAACCTTGCCATCCCACATGACTCGCTTCATTTGATCTTTCTCCCAGGTAGCACTTGCTGACGTCTGAAATGCAACGCATCCATTCCTTGTTTGTTGATTTTCCATCCCTACCCTGGAATAGAACATAAGCTCTAACAGGGAAGGGGCATTGTCTGACTCCCTGCTTTATCCCCACTACCAGGGAGAGTCATTGCCCACTATATTTGTTGAATGCAGAAGTGGGCTGCTGGCCCCAAAGCCAGGCTCATCCCCTGCCCCGCTACTGTGTTCCGGGTGTCCCTCCTCCATCACTCAGTATGTAGTCAGGATGTACCGCGGATGCACTCAACACCCTTCCCAAGCCAAGCATCAAACCAGCATCCTTTGAATAACTCTAATCAGCTCACTACACAGAGCCCACAGCTGCTACTTGGAGGACTCGGGCAAATAGCAGGAAGAACACTTCAGATGGACTCCGAGTCCTCATACGGAGGTCACTCCATCCGCCCCACTCCTTAGCCCCAATCATGGGCAAGGACCACATAGTTCATCCAGGCTGGAAATCTGACTTCAGTCTCCCCCATTCCATCCCCTTCCTCCACCAACCCCACCCTCCTCTACGCCCCACTCCTCCCAACTTCTGCTTGGGGCTGACCGCTGGGGACCACTTGCCCACTGGTCTGGCGGCAGGTTGTCACAATACCTTTCCAACAGACTTTTATGTGAAATTCTTGAGGTTGAATTACCTGATGGGTTTGTTTACCTGATTCGTTTAACCTGCCCTGACTCCTCTGATGTAGCAGGAACTCCCAGTTCCATTACACAGAATGGGACACCCAGGATGCTGGCATTGATGTGACTTGCCCGAGGACAGGATGGGAAGGGTGGGTCTGTGTGGCCCCATCTTTGCCTCAGTTTTCTACTGTCTGTGCCAGGATCATGCCTGGCTCCTTCCTTTCTTCCTCCCTCCTCTTTCTCTCTTTCTTTTTTTTTAATGGAAGTAAAATATTGTAACATAAAATTGACCATTTTAACAATTTCTGAGTATACAGAGTGGCATTAAGTTGTGTAACCATCACTACCATCCATCTCCAGAACTCTACACCTCCCCAAACTGAAGGTCTGTCTCCATTAAATACTCACTCCCCCACCCCCTCGTCCCTGACTCCCACTCCTCTACTTTCTGTCTCTGTGAATGTGGCTACTCCAGGGACCTCATAGAAATGGGATCACACAGTATTTGTCCTTTGGGGACAGGCTTATTTCACTCAGCATCACGTCCTCAAGGTCCAATCATGTTGCAGCCTGTATTGGAATTTCCTTCCTTCTGATTTCTCTCTTTAAAACAAGAACACGTTTTTCATGTTTTTGTAGTAGCATCAACACTGTTATTTACAGTGGCCTCCCAAGAGGTCCTCCCTGGGTAGGCGGAGTATTTACATTTGACATTGTTTATAAAGGCCAGGCAGGGTGGTAGTGAAAGCAGACTGATTTCTTATCCATTTTCATTATCATTATTATTATTGTTATTATTATTAAAGTACAGTCAGTTACAATGTGTCAATTTCTGGTGGACAGCACAATGTCCCAGTCATGCATATTCATACATATATTCATTTTTGTATTCTTTTTCATTAAAGGTTATTACAAGATACTGAAAATAGTTCCCTGTACCATACCGAAGAAATTTGTCTTTTATCTATTTTTATATATAGTGGTTAACATTTGCAAATCTCCAACTCCTAAATTTACCCCTCCTCTACGGTCAGTGCACTCCCTTGTTGCCCACAACCCTCGCCAACTGCTCCCCCATTCCCCCAACTCTGCCCATTACTGGTTATTTATAAATGTCTATTCATTATATTATTAATGTAAAAAGGGTTTTTAAAAGACCCCAGAATTGGAGAGTTGATGTCACAGTTCCTCAGGGGACTCAGGGAAGCTTTTGTCCTTGAGGTCCATCTTTGGGAATCCACAGCTCCTGACAAATGCAGCTGTCAACGTCTTGGCCTCTGTGCCTACAAGTTTGTGTGTGTGTGTGTGTGTGTGTGTGTGTGTGTGTGTCTGTGTGGGTGTCTGTGTGTGTGTACACATGGGTCAGAAAGTCCTCAGGTCTTGAGGGGACTTTAACTTCCCAGGATGCTGCCCCTTAAGGAGTTCATTTCGGATTCTTGTAAGATGCTATTTGGCCCAGAACCAGGAGATGAGGAGGAAAGGAATTATTAAGGAAAGAAAAATAGTGGGGCGGGAAGACAGAAAAAGGGAACCAAACTGATCATTTATCAGGTCTGAGGCTCTCCAGGAAAATCAGGCCCGAGTCCTCTCACATAGAAGTTATTTACTAAAAGTGTGTTCTGTTTTGTGGGCTGATACAGCACCATGGTTCCCAAGTTTCTCATCCACCTGGTTGTCCTAAGCATTTGCTTTTCTGGGGGTGAATGTTCTCCTACTGGGGCCTTTGAATAGCAGAAGCACAAACTGCGCCCAGAGTCCAGGCTTGTGTGTGGCTTTCTCCTGACAACACGTGACTTCAGGAGCTGGGCCGTGGGCAAGGCTCCTTTGGAAACAGATACTGGGCACATATACCATGCTGGCCTCTGTGAGGTGCAGGAGTGAACCCGACAGGGTCCCTGCTGCCGAGGATCTTGGAGCTCACAGCTGTCATTGCTCGAGCATCCAGGCTCTAACAATCACCTCAGGGCCTTTGGTCTACCATCATCACCTCACCTGTGTGACAAGTGGGTGAGATGTATATTATCATCATCCCAGACAAGGGAGTGAGGTAGGTACTCAAAGACAGCACTGTGTGTTCAGCACGATGCTCCTACTCTCTGTGATGGCTCCGTGGGGGACATGCTGTCCTCACAGAGTGCAGGAGAATAAAGCCAAGGTTCATTCTCGCCCAGTCTGTGGCCTCAGAGGGAGCACCATAAATACATGTTGAATGCATGGATAGATGAGTGAATGGACGGATGGATGGATGAATGGCTAATGATGACAGATGGATGAATGGATGGATGGATGGATGATGAATGATGATGATGGATGAATGAATGGATGCATGGATCAATGATGGATAAGTGGTTGGATGATGGTTGAATGGATGGATGGACGGATGGATGGATGGATGGATGAGAGATTATCCAGCTGAGCTGAGGTTTGAAGCCACCTGAGCTTTTTAGACACCAGGTTTTATTCGACCTTGGGAGAGTCACAGAAAGTAGAGACTCTCTCCTTTGGAAAAATAAGAATAAATACTTCTTGACAAAGAGGAATGATGTGAGGGATAAAAAGTGAAAATGATCTTTAGATATTTTGAGATAATAAAATGAAAACAGCTCTATAAGGCCAAATAAAATCAAATTGAGATATAGATCTACATGCAGGATGAAAGAGAAACACAGCTGGAGAAATCTATGTGCAGCAGCCTTGACCATCATGTCTCTGGGATTCCATAGAATTCACAGTTAATTAGGAAATCTCCAGTTGGCTTGGAATCAGAGACTTCTCAAGCTGGGCTTACAGAATTCTTTGGAGAATTCCTTGTCCAGGTCCCGCTTGTTTCTGCCCCAATTCCAGAGCAATGTGTTAGAGGCCCCACCTTCCATTTCAGAGCCCGCAGGGAAGTTTCCGGCAGTGCACTAATCAAGCCCTCCCCTCCCTGAGATGACCCTGCAGAATTCCAAGGGTCTCTGGGGCAAGGGGCTATTTCTGGGCCCAGGCTCTGTGACCATGTTTGGCCTTCAAGGAGCACACTGTGAACTTTCTCACCCCTGCCAAGCCCTCTTCCTGCAACCCTCCCGGGAGGGCACTGATCCCCCTTCATCCAAGGCAGCAAACAACAGCTGAGAATGCAGCCTCTGGGGCGGCCAGTAAGGACCCTCCAACCACCACCCCAGGGCCAAAAACCGGAGGGAAGCTCAGGAGACACACCCGACTGACATTTGTTACCTTTTCTCCCCTAAAAAAATAGTTTTGGATGCTAAAAATGGTCCTTCTCGTTGAAAAAAAAAAAAAAAAAAACTTTCGGCAACACTGATAGGTTTAATGAAAGTTTAACAAAAACAATCACCTGAAATCCCACCGCTCAGAGCTAATGGGGCCCATCACCTGGCTGAGGATCCTTGGAGCATCTGTTCACACAGGTGCCATTTTGCAAAAATGGGCTCAAGCTGTTCTAGAACCTTTCTTAAAAAAAAGGTTGGGAGTGAGGGGTATAGCTCAGTGTTACATAGCATGAGCTTGGTGAGCACGAGGTCCTGGGTTCAACCCCCAGTGCCTCCGTTAAGGGAGAAGAAAAATAAAGTAGTCAATATCACTTTAAAAAAAAACCACCAACAATAACCCAACAGCACGCTGTGGAACTTGTCCCATGCCAATGAGTATGAATTTACATCGCCAGTTTAAAAAATAACCATTGTGCCTTTATTTAACTGTATTTAATTTGTTTATTTATGAATCCCCCAGGGATGAACATTTAGATTGCTTTCAACTTTTCATTCTCACAATTCATTTCATCATCCCAATAGCAGTCTCCTGCAGAATTTCCCCTTCTGCTCCCTTTTAAGGAAAGTCAGCACAGAGCTTCCTGAAGGAAGGAGGGAGGGGAGAGAGCGAGGGAGAGAGGAAAGGAGGAGGGAGGAGGGCAGAATGACAGCCTTTGGGCTTCTGAAGAGGTTCCCTCAAGGAGATGAGGTGGGAGCCTGGGTGGGCAGTGCCCGGTATGGGGCTGCTCCAGGTACGTAGGAGGTAGAATCTGGAAGCCTCAGGCTTGACTCAGCTGCTCTTCTGAGCAGAGGTTTCCGGAGCCCAGATACCCTGGAGGCAAGGGTCCAGCCTGTCCCCGCCCCAACAGCCTAACAATAACCTACAGATCCAAGCTCTGTGAAACGTGGAGTTGGGATGATCATAGAGGCGGCAGTGAGATGCTCCCATGGGGTGGGGGGGGGAGGGGGGAGGCGGGGATCAGGCTGCCGAGGACATGACCCTACTGACACCCAAAGAAACTGGCGTGATCAGGAACACCATGCATGATAAATATATTCCGACTCTGTCCCCACCCCTCCCAGCCAGCCCAAGCCAAGTTATCAGAACTCATGGTTCCAACACTTGACCTTATTCAAAGGAGCCCAATGTGCTCCAGGGAAGCTGCCCCAGGAGGTCAGCAGAGGTAGATGGAGACGGAATTTCTTGGGGTCTCCATTCTGAGTCACGCAGGGAAACCCTTAACATGTAGGCAGCCTATTACCACTGAAAAACAATTTAAAGACAAGCCATGGACCAGGAGAAAATATTTACCTAGCAAGTATCCAACAATAGCCTTGTATCTAGAATATATAAAGAGCTCTCAAAATTCAATAATAAGAAAACAAACTACCTGATGATTAAAAATGGACAAAAGAGCTGAACAGACACTTCACCAAAGAAGATATGTGGGTGGCAGATAAGCATGTGAAATGATGCTCAATGTCATTAGTTGATGATGATTAGTTATAAGTTTTAAGAAAGCATTTTTGAGTCCATAAACCCACTTGATCATTTCATGAATTCCATGGAGTTAGTAGTCAATATGACTCCGATTATTATTATTCCCATTTTACAGTGAAGATACGGAAACTCATAGAGGTTAAGTGACCTGCCCAAGTTTATGTCTGAGACTCAAAGCCATGGAACTCTTTCCATTCGGGAGGTCTCTGGGTTCTAAGAAGCAACATAGAAGCCAACACTTTTTATGCATTTGGACAAGTCATACTTCTCCTTTGAAGCAAAGAAAGAAGACCACACCCACCCACATACCCCCGCCATCCTGGATGGACAGACTGGCCTCGTAAGCAGGAACACGAAGGACAGGGCTTGCCCTAGCGGCGTGCAGTGAACATGTGGAGGGAGTGACCGCTGAACTCCAACAGCAGGAGCGCTCGTAGGCTGGGAAAGCCTCCCCTGTGGACCCTCCAGAGCTAATACTTTGTTTCAAAAGGGGGTCTGTCCCAGGAGGAGCTGGTTCCTGTCCAGGGCCCGGCACATGGCAGGGAATCTGTAGCTGTGGTTTCCTGACTGTGGATCTGGAAGGTCCAATTTACTTTGACTTGCCTTGACCGAGAAGTTAGATTCATCTGAGGTCCTGGCACTGACGGGCCATCCAAGGGCACTAAGACATGGTGGGAGTGGGGGTGGGGGGTGGTCCTCAGGCTGGCAGGACGGGCAGAGAGCCCAGGATCGATCAAGGTGCCACTCCTCCACCTTAATCTCCTCTGTCCTCCCCCGTCTGTCTCCCACTAGAGCCCTCGGCACAGTGTTTCCCCACTGGCAGCCGAGAAGCAGCAATGCAAACTCCTCAGAGGCCAAGAAAGTGTCTAGTCAATTGCACATCTTTGCTAGGGTCTAGCAAAGAACTTGGCCCAGAGCTCAAGGGACTGGGGAGAGGAAGGAAGAGGGGTAGGGGAGGGGAGAGACCAACACAGGGCTAGCTGGCCTGTTTCCTAAGGCGGATGCTTTCACCCTGTGTGTGTGCTACGTCCAGGGGTTTCTGGATGGAGATGCCAAGAACAGCTCCCATCTCGACTACCACCCAGAGTACTGTGCTCAGATTCCTTGTTCCCATCACATGACTCTGGCTTTCACTCATTCAGTGATCATCTAATAGATGCCAGGCACTTCACCTGTATGAATTCTTTTGATTTTCATAACAAACCTATTTGATATCCCCATTTTACAGACAAGGAAATTGAGGCATGGAGAGAATCAGGTTTCAGAGTCCACATTCTTGACCACCATACTCTACAGCCTCCCGGGAAGGAGACCAAGCCCCTGCCCTCACCTCGCTGATGTTCTGTGAAGGCAAGAGCCCAGGAATCATGTAGTCGCTCTATAGTGCATTGCTGGGTAGTGACAAGGGCTAGAAAGGAAAACAAAGCCACAACTCAGGCACTAACTTGCTGTGTGCTTCCTGGAAAATTGCTTCACCCCTCTGAGCTTCTGTTTTCTCACCTACTAAGAGTAGGTCATGACTCATCCGCCTTCCCCACCTGCCCCGGTTATTGGAAGGATCAAAATGAGCTCATGGACAAGGGAATCCTTTGTTTTGTTGTTGAACCAATGCCAACTCATGACTCTAGGGAATTTTTCCCTCTATAGAATTCAAGTCAGCTTGTCTAGAAAGACATCCCTGGACATCCCGCACATATTTTTATGAGCCAGGTTATTCCCAGTCCAGTGCGATTCTTAGTGTATTTTTAAAGGCAGAGAGCAATGCAGGCACCCACCCACTCTTGGGTGGTAGCAGTCACTGGATAGTTACTTCCAGGGCCTTCCCCAGACCAAGCACACTTCCTGAAATGGAACTTTCTGGAATGTTGACCATTAAAAACTCCCCTGTGAGAAGCTCAAACCATGAGAGGCCAAGAGGGAGGTGCTGGATGCCCTAATTTGCTCCAGGTCCGTTTGCCACCCTTCACCACCCTGCCCTGTGTCCCAGGAGGCTGCCTCCCCACATCCCCGCGCTCCTGCTGGGTCTGGTTGTGCAGCAGCTGCGCCATCCCTTGAGGGCCACGCTCTTCCTACAGCCGTGTCCGGCGTGCGGTGGCTTTCTGGCCACCTCCCTGGGGCTGGAGGTGCCTCACACTGCACCACAGGTTTCCCACAACGCTGTTGCACCTTAGTCAATAGTCTCTTCATTCAACTCCAGGCAGGGACCCTGCTGGAGTGTGCTCTTTCCCGCTGGGGGATGGGCTGAAAAACTCCTGCTGGGGGTCATCCCTTCCCAGAGTCATCGCAGGGCAGTGTCTGGTTCTTCTCACTGGCCCCAGCTCATGAGCCAGAAGATGATCACGTGGGAACCAGCTGGAAGCAGCCCAGGACCCAGGCTGAGGGTGAGGCACTGCATTGCAAGGATGGGCTCCAGGCCCCCCGGCTGCTGGCTGCCAGGGAGAGCTCCCCACGTACCCTCTCCTGGTCTGGGCGCTGTCCTCAAAGGCCCCAGGGAGGGTAGGGTGTGGGGAGGCCTCCTCCCTGACTCAACCCAGAGAAGCTCCACTTTTATCTTTTACAAACCAGACTTCTGCACAAAGATCTGCCCATTAAATTCCTGCTGCTGGAGAGATTGCATACAACCCCATCGGGCGATCAGAATTCGAAGAGCGGCAGGTTGGCAGGAATAGCGCCTCTGCAGCACTGATGACAGCCATGCTTGGAGGCATGTCCGCCAAAATCTCATTCTACCTTTGGGGAAATAGAAGCCCCGCATGGGAGAAGTGAGGTTCATCCTTCGGTGTGAAGTATTCAGGCAAAGCAGGTGCTGCCGACATTCAATGTCATAATTACTTACCAATCTGATTCTTCACTGCCGAATCCCAGTTTTCAGAATACAGTAACATACTGTAGGGGGTCAGATGATAATAGCAAACACCTGGAAAATATTAATATGGACTACATAAAAGTTTCTTTGCGTTTACATAACTCTTCCCAGGCAAACCCAGAGAGACTAAAAAGGAAATCAACTCCACATTCAGGTGGGTTCCTTTCTTCTTTAAGATGAACTGAGGCATCAAACCTAAGTATAAAAGCTAAAACCATACAACTCTTAGAAGAAAACCCAGGGGCAAACCTTCATGACCTCGACTTTGGCAGTGGTTTCTTAAATATGACACCTAAAGCCCAGGTGACAGAAGTAAAAAATAGATAAATTGCACTTCATCAAAATTAACTTTTTGCATCAAAGGACACTATGAAGAAAGTGAAAAAGCTCACAGAACGGGAGAAAATTTTTGCAAATCATACATTTGACAAGGATCCAGTATCTAAAACATATAAAGAACTCTTACAGCTCAACAACAGAAAAACAACCTAATTTAAAAATAGGCTGACATTTTTTCCAAGGATATGCAAATGACCCACAAGTCCATGAAAAGGTGCTCAACATCATAGGTCATCAGGGAAATCTAAATAAAAGCCATAACCAGGTACCACTTCTCATCCAGTAGGATACCCATAACAAAAAAAAAAAAAAAAAAAAAAGGAAACTAACAAGTGTTAGTGAAGATATGGGGAGATTGGAACCCTTGTGAATTGCTGGTGGAAACGTGAAATGATTCAGCCGCTACAGAAACAGTTTGGTGACTCCTCAAAACACTAAACGTAGAATTACCAAATGACCCGGCAATTCCACTCCTGGGTAAATAGCCAAAAGAATTAAAAGCAAATATATGTGTGTGTGTGTGTGTGTTCACAGCAGCACTACTCCGTAGTCAAAAGGTGGGAGCAACCCAAATGTTCGTCAATGGACGGATGAATGGATAAAGAAACCGCAGTATATCCGTATGATGAATATGGTTCAACCAGAAAAAGGAGCAAAGTACTGATACATGCTGCCATGTGGATGAACTTTGAAAACATTACGCTAAGTGAAAGAAGCCAGACACAAAAGATCGTATGTTGTATGGTTCTACTCATGTAAAATACCTCGAATAGGCAAAGCCATAAAGGCAGAAAGCAGATTGGTGATTGCCAGGGGCCAGAAGAGAAACTGTTTAATAGGTAGTAAGTTTCCTTTTGAGCTGATGAAAATGTTTTAAAACTCAATGGAGATGGTAGTTGCACAACACTGTGAATATCTTAAATGCCATTGAGTTACTCACTTAAAATGGTTACCTTTGTGCTGTGTTAATTTTTTCTCAATTAAAAAAAATAGTGAATCGGGGACCTGGAGGATGGAGATGGGGATGACAGCAGATTCTAGGGAGAAAGTCCCCCATGCAGTTTCTCCCTCCAGACCCAGAGACCATCTCTGAGCTTGAGAAGGGCAGAAAGGATTCTTAAGAGTCCAGACATCACATTGTATAGACGGGAAAGGTGAGCCCAGAGAGGACAAGGACTTGCTCAAGGCCACGAAAGCATGGAAGACCCTGGAAGAATTAGAGGTAGGGCTTTAGAATGCAAAGCTGGCTCTGCCAGCCATGGTGGGCTGGAGGGAGTCCACAGCCACTATCAGATGAGTGAAGTCCAAGCTCACATTTATGGCCTGAACAAGAGAATGGTCAAAGCCATCAACCAATTGTTATCTGCCTTCATCCACACTCAAGGCTTCAGATGAGCCCACCTGAGTCTTCCTCCTAGGGCATCAGCTTCCTCCGTGGTGCAGTGATAGCTTTAAGAGGAAAACTCACTAGCCAGCTGTTTTATTTCGGCACCCCTGGGCTAAGGTCATCAGTTTCCCCACAAGGGCAATGGCAGAAAGGCAAATGGCCTAGAGTCAGGGCACTCACTGATTCCCCTCAGGGACGGGGGCAGGGCAGTCAGGCCCTGGAAGGTGAAGCCAGCTGAGCCACTGGAGCCCTGGGGGGTTCTTTTCTTTTTTATATTTTGCTGGCTTGGACCTGTTGGGCAGGTATAAAAGGGAATGGCCCGCCTCTGCTGGGAACCCAGTCTCTACCAGCGTGGTCTCTGGCGGGTACTACAGAGGATGCTGGGGGAGGTGGGAAGCAGGGAGGGAGTGCCGTGGAGGACTCATCTGAGGAAAGGGGGTGTAATGAGGAGAGATTAGCAAGGGAGGCAGGAGTGGGCATTTCTTGAGGAGCTGCAGGGTGGGCATCTCATTCAATGCTCCATACCAGGAAGGAGGGAGCAGCCATGTTCCACAGTGAGACAGGAGTAGTGGGCTTCAAACCCAGAGTATCTCCACTTCACTGCACCACCTCTTCCACGAGGGGTGGAGGGATGCTGGATTCACACTGGGTTCAGTTCCCACCCTGCCTTTCTCACACTTTGTAATGCATCTCTCTCCTCTGAGAACCCTTCTAGCTTTTGCATTCCATGAGCTGAATTTTTTCTGATTTTTTTTTTTAATGGAGGTACTGGGGATTGAACCCAGGACCTCTTGTGTGCTAAGCATGCACTCTACCACGGTGCTGTTTCCCTCCCCACCATGGTTCGTGATTTTTTAAAAAATGGGTCTTGGTTACCAAAGATGCCTGGAAAGAGCTGTTGTCTTGCAGGGTTGGGAGTGGTTTGGATACAGGGGGACCCTGGAAGTGGGGTCACAACTGAGCAGGAGGCTGGGGGCCACTGAGAGGGGTGGCATAGCCCTCAGGGCTGTGCCTGGTGCCAGGTGTCTGTGCCCCAGGCCACCAGGCCAGGACAACAGCAATCACACCTTAGCCCGTGGTTCACGGCAAAACCACCATTAAAAAAAATACAAGCAGCCTAATTGGAGTAAACAAAGGGGAATATCTGGTCCTTCCTCCCCTATTAGAACAATTAAAAAGGACCCCAGCACTCAGACAGGAGTAGTTGTTGTGTTTTAATGACAAGTCGAATGCATTTTAATCTAACCTTGCTGATACCTGAATTCTCTTTTCATGTGGATTTTGGTCTCATCTCCCCAGTGACTTCCATCTGTGCTAAACAGAACCATGAAGATGAGATCGCACAAAGGCATTGCAATTGTGCCAGCAGGGACCACGAGTGACAAAAAGAAGTTTCTGTAGAGCAATGGTATCTTCCAGAAAGGGGATGGGAGAGGCCCAACGAGGCCACTGAGCTGCCCAAGGTGACTTTTGGCAGAGCTGAGTGACAGTCAGACAGTCAGGTCTCCTGGGTGCCATCAAAGACAGTCCAAAGCTATCAGCAGAAACCGAGGACTCCCAGCTCTGAACCCCGCAGAGACAGGACTCAGGGAGTATCAGGCAGCGTTCTTACCCTGGGCTCAGCGACCTTCAGCGGGAAAACGATTCCATCTTGCTTTGCACAATCTTTAACTGAAATGTACCATTTCCTCCCCTTTTTAACACAGGCAACACATCCCAGTTGTATTAGCAGTAACTCTGACTTTGTCAGCAGAAGTCACTGATAGTTTCATATCATATTACAATTGTTGCAGAGAGCTTGAAAGATTGTTAATTCTCACTGTTGCTTCAAAACTGCAGTGGTTATTAGACTGCCGTTAAATCGTGTTATTTGATACCTTAGTGGAGAAGCACATGTATTGCTGTACCATGCATGTTGAATATTGTGTTAATTATATTTCAGTGTCATTCGTTTCCTTGATGATCTTATTTATTTTATTACCTGAATTTAAAATTTTGTCCAATAGGATCACAGACATTACCAGGTGGACAAAGAGGTCTGTGGCCCATGAGAACATGGGACACCTATCCGCCCCTCTCCCCCTGCCACCCACTTCTTTCATTCCTATATTCTGTGGAATGAACCAGCTTTGGCTGGAGTTCAGGCTCCAACCAGAACTCTCTATGCTGGACCCTACAGCAAGATGAGGAGACAGTGTCAGGATTTGCCTCCACCACTTGCCTATCCTGGCGCTGCTCCTTTTAGAAATATCGGGGACCCTAGCAGGAGATGCGGGAGCTCCCCCGAGGATAGCTTGGTGGAATAGGGGTCTGGGGGCACAGTCGTGAGACCTTCCGTCTCCAGCTGTGTTGCTAAAAGGTGCAGGCTGTACTCCTGGCTGGAGAACAGCACTGCTGACAAAGAGGTTCAGGCCCACATCCTCCCCCTAAACCTCCAAGAAGGTTCTTTATCCTTAAGACAAATTGGACACCCCTGACTTCCCTCTTTGCTACCGTAATTCCCCAGTCCTCATCCTTCCTGGTGGTTTGGTGAATCATCTGGATTTGGAAACCAAGAGGCCCAGCCCGGACCCCAGGCTGTCCTTGTCCTAAGAGAGGTGATCATGGAACAGGGGCAATTATTATCTACCAAGGACTCGCTTAGCATGTGGTAAAGCCTGTGGACCTCTGCTCAGATTAGTGTTTTTAAATGCGTAAAATAAGCTACCTAGGGTGACAAAGGAAACCAATGGTATTAAAATACAGCGATCAAAATATTTTAAAAATCAGATCGTGATATAGCAATTCAAAGAGTACTTTTCTGTTAGTAGATTTCAATAACCACATATAACCAAGGATCTAATAAGACCATCATTTCAAAGTTGAGACGAGAGTAAGTAATATTTGGAGTCGCCTGCAGCCACGCCACAATGAAAGAATAGCTGTGATTTCTCCTGGGGACAAGTGCTGGTACTACAGTGGCTTGTGGCATCTGCTCGGACCTTAAGGAAAAGTGAAAACCAAGGGGTAATTGTTTCTCTTCCCATTTCATGATTAAAAGTCCTTGCTTTAACCTCTCCTGGCCCTCATTTTCTCCTCCATAAAATGAGCTTCCTGATCCCTACCTCACAGCCTTACTGTGAGGGGTGAAGGGACCACAGATGCAGAAATGTTTGGCAGTGGGTGGGGATACAAAACTCAAAGGAGTTATTAGCTTATTTGTTATTCTCAGTTATTAAGACCTAATAAAAGTGACATGAGAGAAGCAGCCCCATCTGTCTCCAGGATTTTGCCCTGGATCATACAACAGTCTTGGCAAACCATCCTCTCTTTCCCCTACAGCACCCAGGGAAGTCCTGGTTCCAACCCGTGGTTCCTTCCTGCTCCTCCCTCAGCCGAGCCACGATGCCTGGTGGGTACAGAGGTGAATGTGGGGACGATGTGGACCCAATGCTCTTCCTGACACCTCCAGATAAAGAGAGGATTGAAACCATGAACAAGCCCTATGACATCAAGAGGTCCTGCTGGGTCAAGGACGAGACAGAAGGCTTCATTGCTGGGGAGATCCAGTCTGAACAGAGTGACCAGGTCACCATGAAGATGGTCACCAACCAGGTGGGTGGTGAAGAATCCCCAGGATGAAACTGAGCTGTGGGAGAGGCAGACACCCAGGGCAGACACCCAGGCTCTGCTGTCCATGCTTCTGTTTGAGAGGCAGGGTGGCAGGAAGAGTAGAAGCCTCTTAGTCCCCAGTGCTGAGTTCAAGTTTAGACTCAATGACACTCAAGCTGTGGGGCACAGAGCAAGCTACTTTCCCTCTCTGAGCTTTGGCTCCCTGACAACAGAGATTCCAATGCGATAAGATGTGAAAGTGCTTTGTGTGCTCTAAAACGGCGCATGTGAGGGAGAGATTATCACGAGAATTACTTATCTTGAAAGCCCCAAACAGCTCTCATGTGGAATCTGTTTGCTAAGAGTGAGAGGAGCATCCCACCCCTCAGGAGCTGTAGTGTGTGCCCGGGATGGCTTGTGCAATGTGAGACAGGGCACCCTGGAGCACCCTGGCCAGCCTGGGTCCTGAGCTATAAATGGTGGCACTGAGCCCCTCGCTGTGTGGCAGTGGCGGTGCTGGAGCCATCTTGTCCTGGCTTGTGAGGATCCAACGCTAAATATTCCAGGGCTTTGTAGCTAGTTGTTAAACCTTTGGCAGCTTTATTTCAGCTATGGTGGAAGTGTTTACATCCTGAGAATTGACAAATGGTACAAATCAGGGATTTTCCCCACCCCCGTACAGCTGGTTTACCAGCACACAACTCTCTGCTGGTCTGCATTATGTCTGACTTGAGAGAGTGGTTAGAAATTTTAGTTTATTAAACCCCTCCCCTGTGGCAGACTCCTGGGAAGGCACTGGACCTTTTTCTTAATCCTTTCAATAACCTTATGGAGTAGGATTTATGGACCTTATTTTGCAGACGATCAAAGATTTTAAAAATTTTAAGTAACTTGTCTACAGTCACAAAGATAGTAAGTGATGAACTCAGATTCAAATCTTGCTGAACCTGGGCTCAAATGCCCACGCCCCCTCTAGAGCACCACGCCATCCCTCCACGGTGGGCTGCAAAGGGGCTATGTGAGTTCAGTCCTTGGTTAGTTGCACAAATAAGAGAACAGAGACCTTTCACGATCAGAACTTGCAACGTCTAAGCTTGACTGTGTACCCCACTTCCCTTTCAGAGGAGTGGAGTAGAAATGAGGCTCTAGCTGAGTTAAAGTGGGTTTGAACACAAAAGTTAAACTTAACTCTCAGGAGAAACATCCTTTTCAGAAGGGCAGGACACTTCTGATGGATGATGAGAGTGGAGCCCCAGAGGCTCCAGTTTGGGTGTGATTTAAGGACAACACTTAACTTCCATGGGCATCTGCAGGGGACACGCCATCCAGCCAGGGGTGGGACAGTAAGACTAACTCCTCTGGCTTCTAAGATAAAGGCACAGGGCTTCCTCTGTTGGGGCTGAAAGAGAAGTGTCTGCCCATGGGCGAGGCTCAGAGATCTGGAAACTGCCAGAAATGGACTCTGAACGAAACTCAGCCTGACTTACCAGGGGTGTGGTGACCATTACTGGGTGGATCTTCCAGAACTGTCAAGATTTCAAATTATCTGCCTATTGGACTCATAAATTATTAAAGGTCCCAGAAATCCCAGTAGCTGTTCAAGCCTCACATCTCAGGCTGCAGACAGCTCAAAGATATTTATTTTCTGAATCACGTGCCTTGAGCCTCGGTCCCAGATGCTTCCATTTAAGAGCTGGTGCTAGTTTTCATTTACAGAGGAAAATTGGGGTGCAGAGCAGGATGGGGCTGGCCTGCTCTGCAAGGAGCCCCAGACTCTTCACACTGTTATTATTTTCACCCTAAATATCTACTACTCATCATCTTTGTCTCTTTTTTTCTGTCTTGTTTGCTTTCAATTTTATTCTTCAGGGTGATGTGGTGGGAGCAGGGGAATACCTATTTTTATTTTTTGATTGAGGTATAATCAATTTACAATGTTGTGTTCATTTCTGGTGTACTGTATAGTGATTCTGCTATACATATATATTCCTTCTCATTATTTTTTTGATGGGGGGAGGTAATTAATTTTTTTTTAATGAAGGTACTGGGGATTGAACCCAGGACCTTGTGCCTGCTAAGCATGGGCTCTACCACCGAGCTATACCCTCCCCCTATATTCCTTTTCAGGTACTTTTTCATTATAGACTATTGTAAGATATTGAATAAAGTTTCCTGTGCTATACAGTAGGACATTGTTGTTTATCTGTTTTATACATAGTAGTGTGTATCTGCAAATCCAGAACTCCCAATTTATCCCTCCAAGCCCCTCTTTTTTTTTTTTAATGGAAAAGTTCATTGCTATTTAGAAACCACCACTGTTTCTCAAGGCAGAGAGCCAAGAGTCACATCTCTGCAAAGTGTCCCTGGGATCAGTGAGCAAGCTACTGGAATGGACTTGGCTGGAAGAGCCACACTGGAGGTGGAGCCTGGAGGTGCTCTGAATGGAGGGCGGGAACGTCAAGGTCTTTTTACATGATCCCACTTAAGTCCATATAGTTCTCCCAGCAACCAGCCAAGGAAGCCTGCTTCAGAGGGAAGATAGTTGGAGTCCCTCCCAGTCCCAGGCTAATGGGACAGAGCTGGGCCAGGAGTGGGCCCCCTGATTCCAGCTTTTTGCAGGATGTCAGAGAGTGACTGGTACACTGTGCCAGATGCCACCATGGCTGTGACAGTACTATGTCCTAATGCATCTGCTGCTCTGTCTTGACCCACCCCCAAGACAGTCACCGTGAAGAAGGATGATATCCAGCAGATGAACCCACCCAAATTCTACCAGGTCAGGGACGTGGAGGACATGACCTTCCTGAACGAGGCCGGTGTCCTGGACAATCTGTGTCAATGTTACATCAACATGAAGATCTATGTGAGTGCCAGGGCTGGGGGTGGGGAGGAAAGGGGGCTGCACGGCAGATCTTCCACCTCTCTCCTGATGGGGAGGGGGTAGCTACTCAACCTTCCTCGGCAACCATACACATTATGTCTGGCACAAGGGCAGAGGAACCACGTTTTGACATGTTAGAACTTCCACCTCAAGGCTTGGGCGTCTCAGCAATGGTACAATCTCCATGGGCAGCTCACACACCTTTTGTTCAGACTGTCCCCTTGTCAGTCTTCCTTCTGACCCCACCTCCACAAACTCTCCAATCAAAATATCATTTTCCCCTTAATGACCATATGTCCTTATTAGACACCCCTCTCTGTCCATCCATCCATCCTCCGCCCATCCATTCATCTCTCCTTTCCTTCCCTTCTTCCATCCTCCCTTTCTTCCTTGTGTCCATCTATCTGACCATTCAGTCATTCAACAAACACTGAGCCCTGTGCAAGGATGAGCAAAGGGGTTACCATGATGGAAATCCTGACCATCTTGGAAATCCCGAGACTTCCTGAAGGTGCTGGTGGTTAAATTCAAAATAAGATATAAGGAAGTTTTGGTGTTTGCCTCTCTCGATGTCTTTACTAAAAAGGGAAGAGGCGATCTGGTAGGAATCAGCAAGCAGAAGCCTAACTTCAAGGTCAGAGGCCGCTGGGGACTTCCCCTCCCTGGGTTATGGTGACAGCCAAGATGGCAGCTTCGTGCTTCCTCCCCTTGCGCAGCTTCAATACTGCTTCAGTTCCAGCCTCAGACCCTCAGCAGCACCAGAGCCCCACGTGGTGCTGGAAGATCTCTGGAAAGCTCTTGGTGATGGCTGGTAGGCCTGAAGGCTAGCAGGGCATTACTGGACCCCAATCTGGGAAGAGCCACACCCACTCCTGGCTGAGTCTGGAGCTTGGCTGATGTCTGTGTGGGCTGGACGGCCAAGCTCAGGGCTGTGGCTTACTCGGGGCCCCTCTGGAGTCAAGCTCTTGCTCCCATGGCCACATCATGACTTTGGGCCAAGGCAGTACAGGCTCTGTGAATCGTGGCCTGAGGGACCAGGCCAAGGAGTCCCCTCTTAAATCCAAGCACCTCGCTTGAATCACTGATTGGAAACCTCAGGCAGGCAGGGCCGCTCCCAGGTCCCAGCTACTATCATCGAGTGTCCCTCCTGCAAGGGTGGCGGGGGACCTCTCCTTTTCATTCTGACCAAACAGGGACAGAACCAGCTTCCAGTCGCTATCTGCCCCACCCCCACACCCCAGACAGGGCTGGAAGGAAAGAGTGACTCAGTGGCTGAGTCCCAGGATGAGACACAATGTGTCATTCTCTCGACTCTACGTGGGTTCTCGTTCTCTTCTCTTTCTTTGCGTCGGTTTCTATATAATAAGGTTCCTTTGCGGGGAGGGGGAGCTGGGGGGAGCAAGGTAATTAGGTTTATTTATTTATTTAACTGGAGGTACTGGGGATTGAACCCAGGACCCTACGTATGCTAAGCACGTGCTCTACCACCGAGCTATATGCTTTCCCTAGTAAAGTTCCTTTTATAACACAGTATATCACAGCTCTGCTAAGGAGAAGCTGGGGGGCGCGTATCCCCACCTGGACTAAAATGGAAAATTTTAAATTGACATGAAAAGAGGCAGTGTGGGGGCACCAGGGGGTCAGTGTGAGTGTCCAACAGGAGAATGGAGTTAACCATTTCCTGCTCTCAGAAAACTTCTTTCACTACCTCCCTGGCTTTTCTGATTTTTTTTTAAAAACGGGATTTCCTTACAAAATTGCTTTGGGGTGAAAAGAGAAGCTGGTGTCTTTTCTTAAAAGATGAAACCCAGTTGCCCACCAGTCGGGGACATTATCCACATGATGAGGACTCAGAAGCTGTTAAAACACCCCCAAAATCTCTGTGAACTCTCATGGAAAAAATCTCCCCAATGTGCATTAAGTGGAAAAAGCAAGATATAAAACAGTACTATAGAATACTACCATTTGCTTTAATAACAAGGTGAGAGGGTAAGAATGTGTCTCTGGATTTGTTTGTGCATCAGAAACCCTGGAAGGGGGTGTTAGAAACCTACACAGAGCTTCTTTGCCGGAGGAGGGGGCAGTATTTTTCCATACAGTGACTGTGTTAGCAATTCAAATAATTAAACCAAAAGAAAACAAAACAGAAACATATGAAGGAGAAGGCTGGTTTTGCTTACTGAATAAAGACTCAGACATAGATTTTGCCCCCCTAGAGGGAACACCCCTGTAACTCTCCAGGTTGGCACTGACCTCCAACCAGGCTGTGATGGACCAGGGCCTGGAGAGAAGAGGGCATCAGGAGAAAGGGCCAGCTAGCCATCTTCCTTCCCTCCCACCAGACCTACTCAGGCTTGTTCTGCGTGACCATCAACCCCTACAAGTGGCTGCCCATCTACGGGTCCCGCGTGGCCAAGATGTACAAAGTCAAGACAGGCACGGAGATGCCATCTCACCTCTTTTCCATCTCGGACAACGCCTATCATGACATGCTCATGGGTGTGTGTGGGGGGGGGGGGGGGCTGCCGTGACAGCCCCGGCAGGGCAAGAAAAATTCTTTCACTGTTAGGTTTCCAAATGCATTAAAACCACATGCTACCCAAGGCCAACCCTGACCCCATGCCACCCCTTGAAATTTTTGTAAATGTCAAGCAGCAGTACCATGTGATACTAATACCAGGTACCAGTGTTTGGTGAGTGCATTTGCTAAGTACTGGCCCTACCTCATACCCCATCTCATTTAAGCATCGCAAAAACACAGGATGCCAAGCTAAATAACTTGCTTAGGACTCAAGTCAACCCTTAACCATCTCCTGTGTGCTCTCCACCGTATAGTACGAGGCCCTGTGAAATGGTATTTATTACTATTTCTCTTTATGTTGCTTACAACTGGGTAGCTTTATGAGGCAGGGCTGATCGAAACGGAGTGGCTGATAACTTGCTGGCCCCTTTCACAAGGATGTGTGCTGCAGAGACAGGCGGGTAGCCTCAGATCTCAAGGGATCCTAGGTCTTCGGCATTTAAGGGCTGCTGCAGCCACTCTCCAAACTGGGTGGGATGCAGGGAGATGCAGACTGTGTGCTTAGGGTGATATCAAATGTCGAGTTTCTAAGGGTTTTCTAATTACATCTTCCTGTGGCTGTTTTCGTCTCTACAGAACGTGAGAATCAATCTATGCTAATCACATAGTGTCCCTTCTGCCTCTCAGTCTATATACATATAATTAGGTCTGTGTCTTACACATGTAATTAAGCCTTCTCAGAATTAATTGGTGGGACTTTGTATGGAAACTTGCAGACAGCTAGTGGGCTTATCAGGGACCAGTAAGCCTGCACCTGCTAAACCCAGGGGGAGGCTCCAAGACCCCGAGTGCCCCCTCCCCAGCCCACCCTGTCTGTCCTGGCTGAGGAGTGAAATGTGACGATGCCCAGCCTATACTTCTTATTGCTTTGCTCCTCTGCGGCCAGTCCCCTCTTGGTACGTCACTTATCTGCTCCCGATTTCCACCTGCAGTGGAGAATCCAGTGCTGGCAAGACTGAGAACACGAAGAAGGTCACCCAGTACTTTGCCGAAATTAGAGGAACTGGCAAACAGTCCTCAGACAGGAAGGTAGGGCTGACCGTCAGACTGGGGGTCTCTCCTCCCCAGCCCACCCCGTCTTCAGGCACACATAGCAGAGCCCATGTGACTCTGCTCAGTGTTGGGGCCACTTTTCAGATGAGAAGACAGAGGCTTTGAAAGAAGCGACTTGGGTGGGGTCCCACAGGGAGAAGGTGGCTGCTGTCCTGAGCCTGACCCGAAAGACGGATTCTGATGCCCCCAGGCTGTGTCTACCCCAAGAAAGGCCAGTGCCAGAGCGCCCTGTGCTTGGCAGGGGAGGGAGGGGAGCACCAGCTCCTGGCTAAGCTGCTTCTGCAGGCCCTGGTAGCCCCATGGCACAGGGAGTATTAGCTGGGCCAGTGGCAGCGGTAAGAAGCCAACAAAGAGGAAAGGAGGCTTTGGAGGAAGACAGGGGCACCAAGGGAAGGGTTTTCAGGCTCATGAAGGAGTCTCTCCACCAAGAGCAAAGGGAGGAAACAACAGCTAAGAAAAGGCCTATCATCTGGCAGGTGCCCTCTGATGTCATGGGGACAGTCATCAGGCAGTGGCTCTTCTCCCAGCTCCCCTCCAGCCCTGATTTCCCCACCTCCCCAAGGCTGTTTCCCTCCTGGGTTCCTGGCACATCCTCCACTGTCATTTGAAGGCCTCAGGTCCCCAGGCAGCAGCTGATAGGCCAACCCACCTTGTGTTTCTCTCTGGGTCAGGGGTCCCTGGAGGATCAGATCATCCAGGCAAACCCTGTGCTGGAGGCTTTCGGGAATGCCAAGACCATAAGGAACAACAACTCCTCTCGCTTTGTAAGTGTGACAGGGGCAGCGGTAGCCCCAGGGGTGGCGAGACAGGCAGCATCACCCCATTCCAAGGAAGGAAGTCAGGGCTGATTGAAATGCCAATTGGATGAGGCAAGTCACAATGTCTCTGTCCCAGGGACCTCTATTGGTGTCTACGTTAAGCAGAACCTGGGGGGGAGGGTATAGCTCAAGTGGTAGGGTGCATGCTTAGCATGCATGAGGTCCTGGGTTCAATCCCCCTCTCTAAGAATAAATAAATAAACCTAATTACCTCCTCCCGAGAGCCCAGTTCACTGTCTAAGAACACAGTGATAGAGGGGCTGAAAAGTCAAAACAGGGAGTCAGAGATTGGCAGTGGCTGAAAGCTGTGGACCGCCCCCCTCTCAAGGGACCCTGGCTGCAGCATGGATGTAAGATTGCTGCTGTCCCCAGGGCTCTGGTGGACTCTGAAGCCAGTGCGGCTGTCAGGTGGGAGCTGGGGTCATAGAATGAGCCCAGCCGTGCCCTGCCTTTCCCTGCTGACTCCACATCTCCTACTGGGGCCTCTCACTGCCTGAGCCCCTGGGATGCATGCAGGGAGCTTAAGAAAACAGGGCTGGGTGGGGAGGAGGTGGGGACAGGTGAGGAGTATAGATGAGGGCAAATGGTGATGGAGATACAGAGACTCCTATTTCCTGGGAGTTAGTCCATGGTTCTGCCAAAGGTCAGGGAGAAAGATGCAGTGTCTCTCTGTAAGGCTGGCCAGATTCCCCCCATGCCTGCCTCTAAGCGGAATTTCCAAGGGCCAAGCCCCTCCTGCAGAGCCCTCCTCTCTCTAACAAATACGCCAAACCTGCAGGCTACCCTCTGACCCTAGATTTAGCTCCGAGACTGAGACCTGTGCACTTCCTTCTCTGCCCATCAGCGTGGGAAATCTATGGTTCCCCACACACAGCCACCTCTGGCCATTACATTCCGGCAGTGACCTCAGAATTCAGGCGGCCAGTCAGTGAGTGTCCACAGCCAAACCTGGGTCACAGGTGGGTCTGGAGCCACAGGGTTCCTCCCTCACGACCCTCCCCTTTCCTCTCTGCTCAGGGAACTACAGGCAAACTGGCTGGAGCTGACCTCCAGCGGGGAGTCAGGCTCCTTTGGGAGGGCTCCTGGGGGCAGGACCAGCAACATCACGTGCGGGGCGCAGGGAACGATGGAAATGCGGGGCCCTTGTGCAAACACTATTAAGCATTTCAGAACAGCAGCAGAGGAACAGCAAACTGAGTGTGGGCCCTTCTGAATGCAGCCTGTCTCATGCCCAGGAAGCTGGCCCTGCTTCCGTCTCCCCTCCATCCGGAGCCAGTCCCCCCAGCCCCCTGCCGAGGCCATGTGACTGGCTGTGGCTTTAAGGGGAGGGGAGCCCGGCACTCCAAGCAGAGTGGGCTGAATGTCGGGGCCTGTTTGCTTGTTCTTTTCCAGATCTCGTAGAGAAATCTCATGTCATCTTGCAGCAAGCAGCTGAGAGGAGCTATCACATCTTCCACTAGATTCTCTCAAACGAGAAGCCTGAACTTGTCGGTAAAGAGCTTTCTGTCTGTCTGATTGTCCCTTTGCTGGCTTTTCCTCGATTTCCAGTCATGGAAGAATTCCCACATGAGGAGGGTTTAGTGTCATCCCTGTGGTTCTGCACAAATCCCTTTCGTTCAGAGTTATGTGATGAAGTTACAGTGAAATTTCTCTAAGTTCTACTCACATTGCATCATCACAACAGCTTTATGAGGCTTCTCTCCATTGTTGGCCAGTTTCACAGATGGGGATTTGGGACGTTTGCAACTCATGGCTGAACATGGACCTGGGACATAGGGCTTCAGACACCCCCTGGCCCCATGTCTTGCTCAGACAGCAGCAGAGAGGTCAGCCCAGGACCGTCATGTGTAACAGGCTTCCCTCTGAGTGGATGTAGCCCACTGAGTGCACAACTCGGCAAGCAGACTGTACTCACCCACTCAGCTGAATGCCCTTGTACAGGCACCAACCTACCCAACTGTCCATGGCAGACCTGCTCAGGAACTAAGGTCAGGGAAGGGATGAAGTCTCAGTCTTCCACATACACACCTCCTAGCCCAGCCAGAGACTAGGGCATTGAGTATCATTCCTGACTCACAGGTGGGCTTTATTCGTATTGGTCACAGTGACTTTTTCATTAATAAATGGCATTTTGACATTGGAAGTCTTCACATAAAAACCCAATTTCCTGGTTTCTCTGGAATAGCAAAAGATCTGGTAGCTATGGGCCTGCCCTCCCATGTGGCACAAATCAGGACAGTGGAGTGGTGGTGGCCCCTCTGCATGGAGCCCAAGCTCTCCTGTTTGCCACACTCCCCACTAAGCCCTATTGCCTCCCTGACCTTGGAGCAGAGTGGCAGGCACCGTTTATCTTCCTTCTTGGGCTGTAGTTTTTCTAATAGTAGAGGGAAAAGGAAAGGAAAATATTTCTTACACCCAAGTCTCTTCCAAAAGTGAAAAAAACAGAGACCAAGAGGAGTACACATTTGAGGAAAAATAGAAGTGAACATTTTTCTCTGTAAAAGTAACAACATCCCATGTAGATGACATGCAAGTGATTTTTATTGTCTGCTGCAATCCTTGTGTTACCTTCTGCCTTTGAGTGTGACCTGCTCTTTATAGGAAGGAGGGAGAAAATATGCATTCATTTATTCCAAAAATATCCATCCATTGCCCAAGAGGTGCCAGGTACTGGGCCAAGTGACGGAGGTTACAACCATGTTCCTGAGACCTCCTTGCCACTCAGAAGTCCCTCACGTGCCCAGTTCAAGTTCCTCCATGACCCTAGGTGATCCCAGAAGACAGGGATCATGTCGTTTTCAGCTCTGTAACCCCTGTGATACCACCATCACGGCCCACACGTGAGAGGTGTTTAGAGATCTGGCTTAAAAGTAAAAGAGAAGAAAAACCACATGTCACCAAGCCCCTAACTCTTTTTCTTGTTCTTGGCAGAGAGCTTGCTGCTGGTCCTCAGCCCTAAGGAGTACCACTGGGTGAACCAGAGCGTCACCATGGTAGATAACATGGATGACGGGGACGATGACAGACTTGAGTGGGTGGATGTGGCTGGTGAAAGACAGGGAAACACTGGGACCCTGCATGCACGACCTCCAGAACTGGGGTTGGGGGGGAGGGTGGGGCACTCACAGCAGCAGCCCAGATTCTTCCCTGGAGATTTCGGGTGTTGCTGTTGGCATCTATCTCCAGCCTGTCATAGCAAGCAGAGTTTCTCCTTGCAGACTTGAACTAGAATTCTACAGGGACTCAGGGGGCCATCCACTCCACGTGACTTTTCTTCCTTCCCAGCTTGGCCAGACGTGACCCTCTAGGACCCTGAGTTCCCACTGCACTGTTTCTCCTCCTCTGTGACACCGAGCACCTGGGACCTCTGTTAGGAGTACTCTGTACGCTCTCCTCTTTGACAGCAGAATCGATTGCGGACGCATCTTTGCCTCCCCTTCTCCCAGACCACACATAAAGTTGTAACAGTGGTAATGATAGAAATTTAACACTACTCCCCATTTATTATTCTGTGTCAAGCACCAGACTAAACATTTACACATCATTCTGGTTTATCCTTATGATCACCTACTGTCCCCATTTTGCAGATGACTAAACCGAAGCCAGAAGGTTAAATAAACACAGTGACTATCTTGCAGAGGATGTGGTGTGGGATCCTTGGAGGAAAACAGACCTCTCTCCGGTCAGGGTGTGTGTGACTGGCCTCCAGCGTCCACACCACGCGGTGGTGGCCTCCACTCTGTGGGACAGGAAGCTACAAGTTTCCTGGCTTTCTCCTCCCTGCAGGTAGCCTTTGATGTGCTGGGCTTCAGCACCGAGGAGAAAATCAGTGTGTACAGGCTGACTGGGGGCATCACACACTTTGGTAACGTGAAGTTCAAGCAGAAGCCCAGAGAGGAACAGACTGAGGGGACACCACAGAGGGTAGGTGTGGGGCAGGGGCCGTGCAAGGAGGAGGCGGCAGGCGGGGGCTCAGGGCTCTCCACGGCTTCCTGCACATTTCAGAGACATGCTGTAAGCCAGGAACATTCCTTCCATGTCCAGACATCGAGATACTCAGAGAGACATGACAGAGTCGGGGACATGATTCTGGTCTCTATATATTGCTTTGCCACTTGACCTTGAGCAAGTGTGGAAACCCTCTCAGACCTCTGTTTTCTTTTTTTTTTTTTTTTCTCATTTCTAGATTTTTTTTTAAATTTTGGGGGTTAATTAGGTTTTTCTTTGTTTCTTTGTTTAAATGGATGTATTGGGGAATGAACCCAGGACCTCGTGCATGTTAAGCATACACTGTACCCTCCCCCACCACACCAGATTTTTTTAAATTGAACTATAATTGATGTACAATACTATATAAATTACAGGTGTACAACATACTGATTCACAGTTTTTACAGCTTATACTCCATTTGTAGTTACTATAAAACACCGTATTCCCTGTGTTGTGCAATGTATCCTTATAGCTTATTTTGTACCTAATAGTTTGTCCCTCTTACTCCCCTACCCCTATCTTGCCCCTCCTCGCTTCCTTCTCCCCACTGGCAACCTCTGGTTTGTCCTGTATCTGTATCTGTGAGTCTACTTCTTTTTTGTTATATTCACTAGTTTGGCTTTTTTTAGATTCTATTTTTTAATTTTTTAATTTTTATATTTTATTTTTTAGATTGTTTTTATTAGACACTATTTTTTAGATTCCACATGTAAATGATATACAGTATTTCTCTTTTTCTGTCTGACTTATTTCACTTAACGTAATGCCCTTCAAGTCCACCCATGTTGCCGCAAATGGCAAAATTTCACCCTTTTTTATGGCTGAGTATTCCATCATGTATATATACGTATGTGGCCTTGACCTGAAGGCCTGCATCAGCCTCCTGGAGAAGGCACCCCACTTCTCGAAGGAGGGGCTTGGAGAGAGGTCAGGAACCTGACTGGGGCACGTCTCAGGAGGGGATTTCACTGGGATCTGTGGATTTAGGGGACTCAGCAATACAGCTGATGACCTTGGTCAGTCAGGAAAGCGGCTATTGGTTTGGGCATCGGGGCCACGAATTCATGATCTCAACAACCATAACAATACCGATTTCTGGCAAAACAGACTGTGCCGCTGCCCAGAGCAAACAGCCGGCTTGGGGGCGAGTTGCATGAGAAGAGCTCCCTGTTGAGGGCAACATGACATCCAGCATCACCTGTGCCCATGAACTTCCAAAGAGGCTCTAAGATAAGGCCCAGAGGTGACGAATGTCATACACCATCTAGAACAAGAAAGTCCAAACATTTTGGCTTCTCATGTGCGTCCCTAGGTTCTCTGTGCTTGATGGAAGGATCTGAAAGGCGCCTTCCTCTTTGCCTCTCCAGCTGGGGCCATGGGGCAAAATGGGAACCAAGAATTAATGAATGTCCAATTACTTGGACCCATGGACCCCCCAGTTTTGGATGGACAGAGCCCCCCTTCCAGCAGGCAATAGCAGTGTGGGGGGATGTGTGCTCCTCAGGGAGGAGAGAACACACACCTCGTAGGAAGTTCTTCCCGTAGCTCAGGAACCCACTGGTCAAGGTTGGTCACTGACAGTGAGGGCTGAGCCTGGAGTAGGATCAGCCTACCTGGGTAGAAGATGAAGGGGTCAAGGAGGCTTGGTGTGGCCTGCAAACCAAGACATGCAAGAGAAGGTCCCAGCCTGGCAGAGAGTAGCTGGGGAGTCTTGGTTTGTGGGCAAAGCTCAGAGACGGGGTGCCCTAGACCAGCAACCTGCAAACACCCAAAGAAGCAATGGTAGGGTCTCATCTCCGACTGGGGCTCAGGGACAGCCCAGGACTCCAAGAAAGTCATCGGGACAAGAACTGAAGCCCCAGGAGATGGGCGTGGAAGGTTGGTCCCAGGAACCCAGAGCAGACAGAGACTGTAGGTGAAAGTTCTGGCTGTGGGACTTGAAAGGTAGAATCCGGGCCTGAAATGTAACCACTAGCATTTGCCTCCTTCTCTCCCCCCAGGTGGGTTACATCACAGGCTGGAAAAGAACAAAGACCCCCCTGAATGAAACAGTCGTGGGCTTGTTCCAGAATCAACCCTGGGGATCCTGGCTTATCTCTTCAAAGAAGAGGAGGCTCCAGGTATGGTAACCCCTTGTCGGGTCCAGTCTACCTGTGCTAATGCCCTTTAGTGGCCAAAAGAAGAAAGAAGAAAACCACTCCTCTCTTATTCAACTCTTGTTGAATGAATGAATAAATGAATGAGTGAGTGAATGACAAGCTGCTTTAGACAGGCCCTGGATGATAGTGCAATCAAGAGATGCAGATGCATTTGGGAGCTTCCATCAACTGAATTCATCACTGGGTCCATACCACCTCTAGGTGGAGCCATACTGCTTTGGAAAAGTTGATGCCCAAATGCTCTGTGCTCATTTTCTGCTCCCTGCTCTCCTCTGTCTGAGGCAAACGCCAAGCCCAGCCCTGCCCACGGCCAGTCATGGTCATGGGGCCCAAAGGGGTGCACCCAGTGGGGCTGCCCCTCAGAGAGACAAGAACTACAGATCTCCCTGGGCTCAGACCACCAACATGCAATTCCATTGTGTCTCTATGTCCTAATTCACAGGCTTGGGTCTGCTGGAAACCATGAAAACTATGCTGTCTTAGTGAGGGTCTTTGCAAATTAAGGGTTTATCAAAGATATGAAGACAAACTGGGTTTCATAAAGCTGAGAAAGTTACAGGAAGGGATGTTAAAGTCCATCCAGGATAATGACCCAAAGTCCGCCTCCCGCCCCCAAGCCCTGCCTCAGCACCTCCCAGGATGCTCAGACAGGGGCAGGTCAGCTCCATGAGGGCAGGCAGTTTTGTGTGTTGTACTCACTGGTGTTTCCTTGGATGGAGTGTGACTCCTCCCAAGGTAGCCCTTCCCACCATGGTCACAGAGCCCTCCCTTAAATCAAGCAGAGCCCTGCCCCCAGTGGAACCCACTTGCCTGCCCTGGTTTTGATACCCAGGGTCCTGCAGGACAACCTGAGTTTTTACAGTCCCTCCAGGTCTTCTCTTCCTGGGTCCTTCAACCTTCCCAAGTGTCACAGGATTTCTTTTGTCACCTTCTAACACTCCACTCCTCACTGTCCAAGTCTTCGGGGTGCAGGGGTGGAGTGGGAAGTGTGATGAGGGCTCCTCCAGTTCGCGGCCCTCAGAACACACTCGTCCCCAGCTCCCTGGAGATGGGGTCTTCCCTTTGAATTTCAGCCCTCTGACCTCCCTCCAATCCACTGGCAAACAGAAATCACTGTCCAGGCTGATAAAGGGAGGGGTGTTAGTATTCTGTTGATGGATCCCTCTCCATCTTCATACGGGCCCATATTCCCCTTGAGACGGTTCCAAACTTGGTGCTCCCTAGGCAGCTCCAGAGGGAACCGCGTTTGGGTCCTTCTGTGCAGATGGACCAAAGGTGAAGATGCTGCCCTCTGGTGGTGGGGCCTCCAACGTCTGTGTGTGAATTTCCAGGGAGACACCCAAACACAAAATCTTGGAATTATGTTAGAATTTTAGGGCTCAAAGGGACATTCAGAGGGCATCTAGTCCAACTTTTGGCCAATTTGGGATTCCCTTCCATAATACCCCTGAAAAAACGTGATCCAACTTGTACTTGAACCTTCCCAGTTAAAAAAAAAAAAGACATCCCATTGCAGTTTTAACTGACAATCACGGTTCAAAAATCCCAGCCAGTATTGAGCTAGAGTATGTCTCCCTCTACTTTGCCCTTATTTTGATCTAATATTCATCTCTGTAATTACATAAAATAAGTCTCATTCTTATACTTTGAAGTCAAACAAATGAGTCCCACTTTCTCAGCAGTGTGACCTTGGGCAACTTGCTGTATCCCACCTCCTGTTTTCTCAGCTATTAAATGAGGAATGATAACAGCACCTGCCTCATAGGAATGTGAAGTTTAAACAAGAGAACTTGGCACAGAGCCCATTACGCATGACGCTGAGACACTTGCTGAGTATTTTCTAGCATTCTGTAAGATTTCAACACCAGGAAAGGGGAGGCTCTGCTGGGCTTTCAAGTCTAGCAGCTGACGGCAGCGACCTTCTTGCTGAAGAAATGCGAGGGGCATTCCCCAAGGTTTTAAAACCTCATCACTGTTTGCAGGAGGAGAGTCCCCTGAGGTCTCCCAACATTCAGAAAATTCCAGAGCCACTCCTCACTTTGCTGGGGAGGGAAGGGGGCCAGAGGTAGACAGGCTCAGTGGCTTGCCCAAGACCAGTCAGTTCATGGCAGAGATAGAAATAATTCCTTGTGGACTACACACTTCACTTACCAAATTAGGAAAACTTGGTATTCATAAGTATGCTTGTGTGTATGCTTGAAAGTATGGTATTTTGTGATAGTATGCTATTTATATACCATCTGAGGCTACCTTATGTCCCTAGACACATACACTGGTCCCATCCCTGCGCTATGGAAATGAACAGAGTGAGTGAGCAGCCTAGGAAAAATCTGCAGCATTTTTCAGTCCCTCTGCACTGAATTGTATAAGATCCTTTCTACAGGAAACTTCCCCCACCTTGGGACCAAACCCAGCAATTGGGACAACTAAAGCATAAGAACAATTAAGTGTTAACACAGAGTATGCATTTATGTTTTTGTCCTTTTGTTTACTTATAGCTTTTATAGACATTGATTCAGTAAGATTTCCAACAGTCTTTGTGGTGACTTGGTGAAGGGCAGTGAGTGACCCGTGGAAGACAGAAATGGAGACAGATTGGCAGTAAGTGTTCACTGTTACTCAACTAGTGGCACAAGCAAGATCCCATCTTCTTACTCTCCAAATTCACATTCCAGATACTAAATCAAAGCTCGCCTGAGCAGAAGGAAATCCTTAGGCCTTTGCAAACACGTAACCTTTCCAACCTATGATCAGTTATGTTCCAAATGTGTCTATACAAGCCCTCCTCCTATTCACAACTAGGGGTAACCTCTGTATTCTTTGAAATCCCAGACCGTTTTTATTTATTCATAGTTTCATTCAACAAACATTAACTAGAAGCTTCCAGGTTCAAGGAACTGTGCAGTTCCTTGTATTTAAAACTATTTGTGAACTGGGCTCATTCTACTCTCTCAGTTCCTTGAGGACAGTGGAATCTTACCCAGCTCTTCTGTATATTGTACAAGATGCTTAACACAATACTTGGCACTTGCTAAATACACCCATTAAGTATTTGATGACTTGAAGCTTGACCAAAAGTCCATTTCAGTCCTATTCTAATTCCAATTGAATCAATAAAGCAAATAAAGTCACCCCATGGCAGTGTCCAACTGCTGTCTTCCTCCCACTTCCCATTTCTAAGTACCACCTTCCCTGGAATTAATTTTTTTAAAGGCAGAGTCCTCATAGTGGATACCAGATCAGGGTCATTACACCAAGTATGAAAAACAAGCACTAAAAATAACTTGCCCTCCTTGGAATTCCAGCGGCTCTTACACCAGAACATGATGGGGTTCTGGGAGATGTTCTGGATCTAAGCATCAGGTCAGCCCTGCCACTGACTTATCTCGAAACCTTCCTCAAGTCTCAAAGTCCTCTGGTCCTGTTTCCTCAGTTACAGAACAAGGTGGTTTCACTTAGAGCCCCTCTGGAATTAAGATTCCACCATCTGGAATGATTTCTGTGAAGTGAAATGCATCAGACATTGAGCTTTGTTTAGGCTGAAAGGCAAAATAGTAACTCAAAAGATAGAACCAGTGATTAATATTAAATGTCTGTTAACTTCTCTGGGCTACGTTATTTCTTTCCTTGTTATTTATCATAGAGTCTGGTATTATTGATTTGTATGTGTTACTCTTATTTACCCTTAACTCCTTTAAAGAAGCAACTGTCCTTTATAAAGAGGTGGGATCTAAGGGAAATATCGTATTTCGACTCTGGGTACCAGCTCTACATACCTCCAAGATGAGTTCACCTAACTTGGAGACACACGAGGAATCTTTGCTTCCATGCACACTGTCCTTCCTTTGCCAAGATGTTGTCTCTCCGAGGGGGTTATTAACTTAAAATGATTTTTTCTGCACTCAATCTGTCCTCTATCTCTCAGGGACCAAAGACTTTGTAGCCACAGGATAAAGGAAAACCAACAGCTTCCAGGGCATTAGAGCTCCATGAACAGCTGGATGAACTGACCCCAGAGAGCACAGTGCGGTTCTGAAATCCAGAACTGGCCAAGTTCACATTGGTGAACATCACCTAACAGCCAAGGTTTGGGGTCAAACTTGTAACCCACCAGAGGCCCAGCAGAGCTGGTCCAGAACTTCTGTGGGTTCAAGGGCGGCAAGTCTGGCGGGAAGAGGGGTTCAGGGCACTGTCTTCCTGAGTTTGGGGGGCAGTTGCTGAACTTCCCCAACTCCTCTGTCCTATGGCGCCATCTGGGGAGCAGGGAACAAGTGATTCCGACCGAGGAAGAGTCGAGAAGGTTCCTCAGAGAGACTTCGCACAGAGGCAGACCGGCTCTGAGGGGACTCTACCAAGGGAGAAAGACGTAGGGGTTCGTCGGGTCCATGTGGCTCGAAAGGCGCCGAGTCTCAGTGATTCATTTCACGACAAAAGCCTTGTGAAAGCGCGAAGGCTCCACACTTCGATCCGTAAGTCTGAGGACGTTTCTCCAGAGGAGTAAGACGGCCTCGCTGCCCCGCCGCCACCTTCCAGCGGTCTCGTGACGCGGACCTCTGAAGGGCCGCCGCCGCCCCTCAGACGCGCGACCCGCCCCCGCGGGGCCAGCTGGGGACCCCGGCCGCGCGCTCGAGTCTGCGCGTGCGCCGACCGGCCGCGCCGCCGCGCTGCGCAGGCGCCGTGGCCGTTTCCGGAATCTGTCAGCCGCTCCCTCTGGGCCTCGGTCCTCCGCCTGCGCCCGCCGGAGCCTGTTCGCGTCGACTGACCAGAGTCCGCGAATTCTCTGCTCCGAGCCCGTCCGGTCTGCCCCGACCCAGGTAAGGGGCAGCGGGGGCGACCTTCTGGCCCTGCCGGCCTCCCCTGGCCCGGCCTTGCACCGGACTGGAACTCGCGGGGGCGGTGAGGCGGGGGCTTAGGCCGCGGGGCCCGGAGGCTGAGGGGCGGGCCGGGTCCCCCCTCCCGGCCTCTTCAGGGGCGGGGAATCCGCGTTTTCCGCGGGGGCCCGCCGAGACCCTGGGGTCCCCAGATCGCTTTCTCCAGGCTTTCGATCCCAAAGCCTCCTCCGATGCCCAAATAAACGGTTGCTTCTCCTGCGCTTCCATTGTGGGCATTTATCAAAACCTCTAAAATCGTGGTAAACGGGATAATTTCCCCTTAGTCAAGCGCCACGAGAGACCCTTCATTTCTTTCTTTAGCATCTAGAATAGGGGCCCCACACACAGTAGGCGCCCCTGGAATGTTGGGCTCCTTTCTCTGGCAGCCCTCAATCCTTCGGCTTTTGGGAGACCTTCCCGAACTCGAGAAGAACCTTCCCCCAAGTTTTTAAAAAATCTGCCCCGACCCCCTCGCTTGAGTGCCATCTTTCGCTAAGTCACAATTGCACATAATCGATCGTACTCGCTCCGTGGCACCTTTTCGTGGCACCTTTCACTACAATAGGATCGCCCAGATTCTCATCCCGGCACCAGCGCTTTCTTAGATGACCCTGGGAAGATTGCTTCTCTGAGTCCCCGTTTCCTCATCTGCAGTAACAAGATTCTTAGAGTTATTCTGAGGATGAAGTGAGTTTATTTGCAGCAATTGCTTAAGATGGTTCCCGGCCCAGAGTAGGTGCTCAGTAACTATTAGCTATTCTTTGTGATTCTGGGCATTCTCTGTATATCTATCTTCCCTTCCTTCTCCCCTTTTCCCTCCAGATTTGAGGACCAGAAAAGTGCCAGATTTATTTATGTTTCTGGCCCCAACCTGGTATTTACTACACTGCTGGGAACATGGTAGGCACTTAATAAATTGTAGTTTAGAATCTTTTGACTGTAAAGCCATCTGTTCTCATACTGTGGCTTTGGAACCAGGAGGAAATGCTAATCTACTTTTATCTTCTTCAACTCGCCTAAATTACCTAAGTTATCCTAGTTCTACCCTCTTTTATCAATTTTATCTAACCTTGATTTCCCATAGGCCCTAGGTTTTTCAGATATTCTTAAAAGGGGTGGGGGTGCTGGGGAGAGTGGAAGGTACCAGTCAGGAGGGTATTTTTGCCCTGTTACAGAGTGTAAGTGGCTGCATCCTATCACAAAGTGTTCAGAGACCTTCCAAGGTTAATTCATCCACTTAACACAATTAAAGGAGGGGGTCATCTTGGGAAATTGAATCTCCTGCTGGGAGGGAGCATGTCAGTATTTTGATCTAGGTAAGTAACCCCATGCTGAAACAAGTTCTGTCTGAAGAGGTTTAAAATGGTCTGCCGGTGAGGCTGCTGCCTGGAGCTGGAACACGTCCCTGCACACTACAGAGGGTGTGGTGACCTTGGTACCTGGTATTGCTGGGCTGGGTAATGAGAGTAATTAGAAACTGGATGAATCACAGTCTTGAAAACCCAGCCGAAGTAGGGAAGTGAAATTCCCACTGTACTGATACTTTAAAGCTCCAGGGCCAAGAATTTAAAGCATATGTAGGTGTTTCCAAGTTCAGAGGGTACTAGCTGGGATGGTTCAAAAGCCTTGGGTCAAAGGAAGAAAGGGAACTAACCTACTGAGCATCTGTTTTGGCCGAGCTTGGAACTACATGCATTTATTATGTTATCTCATTTAATCCTCCTACCAACAGCCTTGGGATGTCAATGATATGTCCATTTTACAGCTAAAAAAAAATTAGTGTTAGCAGGAAAGGGAAACAGCTCAGTGGTAGAGCACATGCTTAGCATGCACGAGGTCCTGGGTTCAATCCCCAGTACCTCCATAAAAAAAATTTTTTTTAAATAAAGAGTTTTAGAGATATTGAATGACCTGCCCACACTTTCATAGCTAGTGTGTGTCAAAGTCAGAATTCAGACCCAGGTCCCCTTGGCTCCAGAGCCCATGACTAACCAAACATCAGGATGCCTCAAGTGATAAGTATAGAAAGGAGTTGGGGGTGGGGAGGTCCTGGAATCATACTGTGCTGTTATAAATACAGTGCTGGACATTAAAAGGTCATCAGGAGAAGTTTGTTAAATTTAAGGTCACCACCTTTTTGTCTGTCCATCTTTCTCCTCTCTACCCTCATGAAAACATAAGTTTTTAGATTTTGCTTAAATATGAATCACAGTTTAGAAGTTATAATTATCACCCTACGACAGAAGGTATCTTTCTCAGTACAAAATTCAAACTGTCATTATTCTGCTTTCACTGAGTTTGATGAATACAGGCTGTGTTTACTGGTGCCTGATGAATTTGACAAACATGAGTGTTGTCTTGGCCTACAGACTTAAAATAGCCCCATGATTATAAAAGAAGTACAGGTCTGAGTGTATGTCCAAATATGGAACTTGAATGATACGACAAAATTAGAAACGCAGTTTTAGAAGTAATTATACCATTGAATGAATGTTTACCTCTTTTGAAGGCTTATAAGCCTGAGTTTTAGAATGGGAAAGCCTTTGCACCTTTTCTGTTTTAACTGTATGAGATATGTGCTTTTATTGCATGTGGATATTTACATTAAATTACTAATTTGCAGAGCAGTTTTGCTTTAACAAGTGAGCCTATAAAATGTGGCATTTAAAACTAAGTTGCTTTTTTTTTTTTAATTTTTTTAGGGGGAGGAAGGAATTAGGTTTATTTGTTTTTAGAGGAGGTACTGGGGATTGAACCCAGTACCTTCTGCATGCTAAGCACACGCTCTACTATTTGAGCTATTTTCCCTCCCTTAAACTGCTTTTAATTAAGGAGATGTATTGTGACATATGGTATTTTGAGTAACTTTAAGTAAAACCTTTTGTAATGGGTAAGCATCTGATAGAGAAAAAGAATCATGCAGTAGCATCTGGAAGTTTATTTTTAAAAAAACAAATTAGTCTCATTTGAATTCATTAAAATTTTTTATTTTATTTGTTTTTATTTGTGAGTTGTAGTTTGCTTTCTGAACATGTACAAGTTAAAAAAAATTAATGACCTGAATATCCTCAGTCTTAGAATAGAATGTGAAACACTGACATTTCTTATCAGATGTTTTATTTAAGGGTAAACGTACCTCTTTTTGACCTTTGGGTTCCTTTACAACAATTAGCGGAGACATTTCCTTTGCTTCCCACTGAGGTTGATTTCTGCTTTGTCTGCTGAACTTTCATTGTTCACTTCACAACCTTCCAGTGGCCCTTCCATCCACTTCCTGCTTGCATCAGAATTCCTGTCTCACATTTCAGTCTCCACCCTGGGTTGATGGACTTGTACTTAAGTGTATTGAAACTTCAGAGTTTTGTGAGTGCCTCTTAGAAATTATAATGGGGGGGAGCCACACTGGCTGGTTTTTTGAAAAAATTTCTCTTTCAAGTAATGGTTGCTTCTTCAGTGGATATAGATTTGGCTGCCTATAAAATAGAGAATTCGATTTGATTTTTAATTTAGCGATGTTTCACGATTCCTGCTTTTCATTTAATTACAATAAAAAGTTGAAAGAGTAATAAACACCTGCCCACTCTTTGCCTAGATATACCAGGTGTTAACATTTTGCCACATTTGCTTTTTTTTTTTTCTTTTCTTTTTTTTTAATTGAAGTATAGTCAGTTTACAGTGTGTCAGTTTCTGGTGTACAGCACAATGCTTCAGTCATACATGAATATACGTATATTCATTTTCATATTGTTTCTTACTGTAAGCTACTACAAGATACCAAATATAGTTCCCTGTGCTATACAGTGTAAACTTGCTCTTTATATCTGTACATGTTGTCCTGAATGATTGAAAATAAATTACAGAAGACGTCATGACACTTCATCCTGAAATACTCCATCATCTTTATCTCCTAAGAGTTAGGACATTCGCCTACCTAACAGCAAACCATTATCATAGTTAAGAAATCAAAAATAATTCCATATTGTTATATGATAGGTAGTCCAAACTCACATTTTCCCAGTTTTACAAAATACATCTTTTACGGCTGTTTTAAAAATTTAGATTTACAGTCGAATTTTATTTATTGAATTTGGTGTTCATAGCTCCTTTAATCTGGAACAGCCACCACCCACCCCTCCATCCCACCACTGCCTTTTTTGAATAGTCCAGGCCACTTATTTCAAAGGATGGCACACATTCTGGTTTTAACTGTTGATTTCCCCTTTGTGTTATTTAACTAATTCCAGTCCCCTTTATTTCCTATCAACTGGAAATTAGGTCTAGATCTTGATTGAATTTAGAGTAAATGTGTTTGGCATATGTATTTTATAGGTAGGTTGGCCATTTTACCAGGTTTCTCCAGGGTAGTCCTGTGGCCTGTTTTCACAGCATAATTATTAATAGTGCCCCTTTTTGCTCTCTTAAAAGTATTCTGGTCTGGATAATAAATTAAGTGGTCACTATTTATAAGTGATGATGTGCACTTCAGGTCATCTCCCATCAGGAGGCCCATCAGATTAGATTGTCCCACTACTTATGACACTGAGATTGATCAGTTGGCTAAGGTGGTGACTGCCAGATTTTTTTTTTATTCTAAAGGCATGTTTTTCTCTTTGTAATTAGTAAGTAACCTGAGGGATGACCATATGAGACTGTGTGAATATCTTGTACCCCAACAGTCTTAGCCCAGAGTTTTAGAGTCCCTTGATGGCCCGTGACAGGATAAATTATACATTGGTGGTTACAATGCTAATTGTATTTAAATGATTAAGTTTTGACATTGATTCTTTTTTAAAGGGAGAATAATGTTTTATTTATCCCCAAACATTTTAAGACCCCCAGACAACTTAAATGTGGGTTGCCTACCATTTTAAATGCTTTTTTTCTGTTGCTCATTGCAGCTTTCTATCCCTTGAAAACACTAGGAATAATGTCCCTGCATCAGTTTTTACTAGAGCCAATCACCTGCCATGCCTGGAACAGGGATCGTACCCGTAAGTATGCTGGGAGCTTTGCTTCTTTATTTTGGTACCTTTGATAGCTTTTAGATGTAGGTACTTTTAGAGATCACATATTTCAGTGTCACATGTGAACAGGACTTAGGTATAGCTTCAGCACAAAACTAGGTCAGTCCTTTGGTTTACAGATTAGAGAAATCGAGGCTTAGGGTGTTGGAAGGACTTTGCAGTGGTTACACCCAAGTTAATCTCAGAGCCCTTGTCAGTGCTCAAGCCTTCTGGCTCTTCCTCCACGTCTTTTTCTGCAGTACCACCTGGAGGGCAGTTTATTTCAGACATCTTCCATTGCCCTAATAACCCAGTGTCTGGATGAGTTACACTCATCCAGCATTTAGTCAAAATATCAGAACTTAGAAATAAGCAGTTACAGCGGCATATGGTTTACTCCTGACATACTGAGAGCAGTATTACCTGGTTTTTGCTATGTTATTCATAATAAGCTTGAGTTTCCAGTTTTCTAGCTCCAGCAAACTAGGAAGGGATGGAGACAAGCTTTTAGAAGTAGACACAGTACAGCAAGCAAAGTGCGGGCAATGTGACAAGAAGGCAAAAAAAAATCGAAAAACAGACAGAAATGTAGTATTATGCCCATGAATTATTCTTAAAAGTTAGATGTATATTCACTGTCTAAAATAACAGCTTTATTAAAATATAATTCACATATCATAAAATTCACCCTTTTAAAGTATACAATTCAGTAGATTTTAGCATATTAAACAGAATTATGCGCAATCACCACTATCTAGTTTAAGAATATTTCATCACTCCAAAAAGAAACCTGTACCCATTAGCATTCACTCTTGGTTTTCCTCAGAACTCCCAGTCCTGGGCAATTGCCAGTCTACTTTCTGTCTCCATGGATTCGCCTGTTCTGGACATTATGTATATGTGGAGTCATACACCATGTGACTTTTTGCATCTGGCTCTTTTTCATTGAGCATGACGTTTTTAAAGTTTATCCATGCTGTAGCATGTGTTAGTACTTGTTTCTTTTTTATGACTGAATCATATTGTATAGACAGTATTAACACATTTTGTTTATTCATCAGTTGGTAGAAATTTGAGTTGTTTCCACGTTTTTGGCTTTTGTGAGTAATGTGTCTGTGACCATTCCCATGCAAGTTTTTATGTGGTTATATGTTTTGATTCTCTTGAGTATATACCTAGGAGTTGAATTGCTGGGTCATATGGTAACTCTGTTGAACATTTGAGGAACTTGCAAACTGTCTTCCACAGGAGCCACACCATTTTATGCTCTCACTAGCGGTATATGAAGGTTCTAGTTTCTCTAACATACATCTTCATCAACACTTGTTATTGTCTACCTTTTTTATTATAGTCTTATATCCTACTGGGTATAAATAGTATCTCATTGTAGGTTTTTTTTTTTTTTTTTTTTAATAGAGGTACTGGGGATAGAACCCAGGACCTCACATATGCTAAGCATGTACTCCACCACTGAGCTATTACCCTACCCTCCTCTTGGTAGTTTTAATTTGCATTTGCCTGATGACTGGTAATGCTGAGCATCTTTTCACATGCTTATTGGTTATTTATATATCTTCTTTGATGAAATGTCTGTTCAGATCCTTTGCCCATTTTTTAAATTGAATTGTCTTTATTATTGAGTTGTGAGAATTCTTTATATATTCCGGTTACAAGCCCCTTATCAGATATGTGATTTACAAAATCTCCCATTCTGTTTTTTTCTCTTCACTCTCTTGATGGTGTCCTTTGAAACACAAAAGTTTAATTTTTGATGAAACCCAACCTACCTATTTTTTTCTTTTGTTGCTTATTATATTTGCTGTTGTATCTAAGAAACCATTGCCTAATTTAAGATCACAAAAAGAGATACTCATGTTTCCTTCTAAGAGTCTTACAATTCTAGCTCTTGTATTTAGGTCTTGGATCAATTTTGAGTTAACTTTTGTGAATGGTGTGAGATAGGGGCCCAACTTCATCCTTTTGCAGGTGGATATCCAGTTGTCCCAACACCATTTATTGAAGGCTATTCTCTCCATTGAATTATCTTGGCACCCTTGTCAATCATCAGATGACTGTAAATGTGAAAGTTTATTGGACTCTCGCTTATATTCCTTTCATCTTTTTTTTGTTTGTATTTTTTTTAATTGAAATATAGACAGTTTACAATGTGTCCATTTCTGGTGTACATCATAATATTTCAGTCATATATATACATATATATTTGTTTTCATATTCTTTTTCATTATAGGTTGCTATAAAATATATGTATTCCTTTGATCTTTATGTTTATCCTAATGCCAGGACTACAGTGTCTTGAACTGTAGCTTTGTCATAGGTTTTGAAATTGGGAAATGTGAGTTCCAACTTTGTACTCCTTTCTCAACATTGTTTTGGCTCTTCTGGGTCCGTTGCATTTCCACATGAATTTTAGGATCAGATTATTAATTTCTGCAAAAAGAAAAAACCAGCTGGGATTTTGATAGGGATTGCTTTGAATAGATTCACTATCTTCTTAAAAGTAACTCAGATATGGTTTACTCTTATTTTTAAATAAATTCTTGGCACATGAACAGTATACCCCAGGTTATTGTTGTGTGAAGTGAAAACCTAGATATGAGCCTCTGTGTTGAGCGTGGCAGGATGGTGAATCTCCAGCTTCTGTTTTATGATCATCTCACAAAGCTCCATTGCTTAGTTGCGTATGTATTGTCTTCACTTTCTCATATAAAAATAAGGTTTTGGAGTATTTCCAATTATTTTTAATAGAAATGCAAGTTATCATTGTCCTTATTTAAACTACTCGATAAACTCAGTATATTAAGACAATTTTTTGTGCTAAATTATAATTTGAAATTTATAATATTTTTCAAGTTTAAATTTGGATTTGGATTTTGAAATCCTATATGCATCCTAGAAATTTAGAGAAATACATAACTTGTTTCCAGAAAGCAGTTAAAGTCTTAGGAGTTTAGAGCTAGACATTGATCCAGTTCCACAGTTTCATCTGTAAAACAGATGTAGCTTTCCTAAAGAGTGAAGGAAGGGGGATATAATAGATGGGGGAACTATTAGATGATTGACATAAAGTTTGAGTCATAGATTTTTATTTCAAGAAATCAATTTTTTTTAAATGGATGAACTAGAAAGAAAAAATACAAGTTCAAAAAATCCATCATATGTGTGTATTCTTAACATTTTGGATTGGTCTAAGAGATTTCTCTTGAAAACAGTTTTATTTTGTGGTTTGTATTGCTTTATTGTAAAGGAAAACTAATATATTTTATCAGTAGAATCAAGGGTTTTTATTTTGATAAACTAGTGGTTCAAACCAGGGTTTATGATAGTGGTAATGAGAGCCTATGAGCTGTTATGAGCTGTTTTCAGCGTTTCAGAAAGTCTAACAGAAGTTAAATATTTATTGTTAGTAATGATGTATAGGTGAACTAAGATATCAAATATCTTTACTGTAGACTAAAATTGTATCAGTTAAGTATAGTAACATTGTTTATTTGTTACTGGTTAGAATCTTTAATTGAGTTATATATCTCTAATAAATGAATTTTTAAATTTAGTTTTTCTACAAAACATTTTGAAATATGGGGTTCCAAGTAGAGGTAAAAATAATAAAGAAATTCTTCAGGGGTGAATATTGGGAACCGTTTTGCAGCTTTCCTGTTCCTTCCTTCAGTCTGTTTTTGAAATGCCTGTTGTAGCATATCCTTTTTTTTGGTGACAATTTCAAGTTCAGGTGTAAACGATTGACTTTTTCCTGCAGAGATTGCCCTTAGCCCCAATAATCACGAAGTCCACATCTATAAGAAGAACGGGAGCCAGTGGGTGAAGGCTCATGAACTCAAGGAGCACAACGGACACATCACAGGTAAAGGAAGACAACTGTGAAGTTAGTACGGTTTTTCCAAGGTTAGCACTTGTCTGTTTAAATAAGGAGCCTAATAAAGCAAGTCTGCTGTAATAAAGTTGTGCAGCATTTGCTAAGTTTTCTTTAGAAAATCTGAAAGTGTCGTAATGGTGATCTCAGTTTCTAAGTGCTTCTTTCAGCCCAGCTGGTACCCAGCACTTTACTAGTGTTTCGGAAAACACCAAACCTGCTCAAAGGACTAGAGAGCTTAGGTTAGATGAGACGTGAAAGCAAAAGCCAGGCAGCATGTCAGCTTGTGAAACTACAAGCCCAGCTGTGTTCCTAGGGGAACACAGTGTCTTCCAGAAGTTTTCCTGTGTGTTGTTTTTGAGGTGAGGAAGACATTCCAAAATATTGAAAAGGACAGAGAAATGTAACAAACACCCATATTCCTGCCACCTAGAATTAGCAGCTGTTTGTCTTTTTCCTTGTGCTAGAAAACAGGAAACAAAGATTTAATCATAAGGAGTACTATTCCAGATAATAATAAAGTCCCCTCTCACCACGAGCCCTGTGCCTCTCCTGCGGAAGGCAGTCTGTAATTTGATGTGACGTTGTCCCAGGCCTTTGTTGATACTTTCACATATGTGTGTGTCTGTGTATGGAAGCAGTCTTTAGTACCATTGGCTAGTATTTGTAAATACAGCATAAATGACATCATATGGTGGATCTCCTGCAGCTTGCTTTGGCTTTCCACGAAACATTGTTTCTGAGCTCTTTGTATCTAGATTAAGTTGATTCTTTTTAACCCCCTGGATAGCATTTCATACCTCATTGACTTGTTCCTCTGTTGAAGAAATTTAAGTTGTTTCCACTTTTTCCTTCTTACACTGAATTGAGCATCCCCGAGGAAATCTCTAAGACTAGATCTTAAAGCATTGGCTCTGAGACAGATTCCTAAGTGTACAGTAATTTTCATCTTTGACAAAAACTGTCAATGATAAAAGCAGCAAGCAGAGCAGTGTTGAGTTTTATTAAGAAAATGTCAAAGGAGAAGGAAGTAAAGACAAATTTTACAGTGGTTTTCAGAATTTAATGAACCAAATCTTCATACTGAATTTCAAGAGAATGTATTGCTTTGTTGTTAAGTCACATCTGGCTGCTTTTTGAAAAATAACATATTAACTTATTGCTCTGTTCAGGAGGAACTCTTTTGTTCTTTGACCCTTACTACTATAGTTTCTTTTTCATCCTGTTTTCTGGCGGAGTGATTCAACGTCTTGCTTTAGACCATTTGGCCAAGCACATCAAAACTTACTCTCCATGAGTTTTCAGTTACAAGTTTCTCGCTGCTGTCTTGGGCTTCCTCTCTCCTCACAATGACTTGCACTTAAGTGGGCAGCACAGGGACTGATGGTAATTTTTTCCTTTTTAATTAGGACCCTGAAGTTTTGCCTCTATTCCCCAAACATACTGATTAGCTTAAAGATATCCTTCCCCACCAAGCAGAAGAAAAATGTAGCATGTTCTGACCGTCTGCACCCTTTACGTTGTACTCCCCAGCAAAAACTCATGGCCGTCCCTTTTTGCTTTTACCAGTGATTTATAGGTGATGCTGGTTGGGGGCCGACTGACCATGTTACCAAACCAGCTCCAAAGAGATGATTTCTATTTTTGTTGCTTTTGCTTTCCCATGACCTTATTTCTATTAGGTTTGACCTATTTTCTTTAAGTCCCTTTGCCAGTGGCGTTACAGCCTAAAAATAAGAACATGCATATTCTTAAATTGGAATTTTAGCATTAGGAAATACTTACAAATGAGTAAAGGCTAAGATGAAAGACCAAAGAAATAGCTCAAAAGTGAACTAGTTACTTAGTTATGTCCTTTTCCTCCCCTGCATCTCTTTTGGAATCCTTTGAACTTGGGCCTGTTTTCTGTCCAAATGCTCAAATGACATTTTTTTTTTTATCTGAAAAAACTGTTGTTGGAAAAATCTAAATATAACTCTGTGGCAGGAGACCAAGGATCAAACATAATTTCTCAGAGAGATCGTAACTACAGAAAAAGAAAGTTATTCTCTGAAGCTTTTTAGAAGAAAAGACTAGTCAGCACTACAGAGAAAAAGAATGTGACAAACATCAAAGGGATAGCAGAGTTCTGTTGTTTTCCTTTGAGTTTACTCTTTTATGTTAAATGTTTGATCACTGTCTTCTTAAAAAACATTTTACTGTGGACAGTTTGAAACAGCACATAAAAGCAGAATAATGTGATGAGACCCTATAAACCCATCACTCAGATTCAGCGGTTGTCAGTTCACAGCCAGTCTTGTTCTCAACTCATTTTTCTTCTTCCTGTACTGTTTTCAGGTACATCCCAGGCATTGCATCATTTCATATTTCAGTTTGTATCTCTAAAAGATAAGGACTCTTTAATAATAACCAATACAATAGTCTTTTAATTGGCACCCTGATAAGGGCCACACGTGGCTGTGATTAGTTGATGTATCTCTGAAGTCTTTTGTTCATAGATTCCCTTCTCTTTCTTTTCCTTTGCAATTTATTTGTTAAGAAAATTGAGAAATCAGGTTGTCTTTTCTGTAGTGTTTTCCAGAGCTTGAGTTTTACTGATTGTAAGCCCACTGTGTTTTACACATTTCTCCGTTCTCTGTGTCTCCTGGAAATTGCTAGTCGAAGTTAGGGTTAGGTAGTAATAGGTTCTTTCATGAAGGAAGCAGCTAATGTCCAGTCATCTGCGATATTAGCAGCTGTTGACGATCAGTGCCCGTGTCCGTTCATTTAGTAGTGGCTGCATCGTGGTGATGTTCTGAATCTTTCATTTCTTCTCTATTGGCTGAAATACATTTATGAAAGAGACACTTACCTTCATCTGCTGTTTGGTTATTCTGAGATATAGTTAGGACAGTAAAGACAGGATAGATGCTTGATTCCTTTCCTTTTCCTTTAGAGTATTCTGGTGGCAGGAAAACAAAAAAGATGCAACACTGAATTAGTAAGAGATGAGAATTTGTCTTTTACCATATATTTGCCCTTCCCAGCTCTCTTTTTAACAAGTGTATGTCTAAAAAGAGTTAAAAGCTAATGTCTAAAATAGTATGAGACTATGACTGTGGTTTTACAGCTTCCATATTTAAATGAAAGATGTAGCTACAGAAATAAACTCAGAACTATTAAAACCAAGCAGAAGGCAGTTCCTTGTATTTTTCTTAAAGAGTGAGGATATTTTTTAACCACCTCAGGAATTCTTATAAAATACATATGTGTCTAATTAGAGTGGTGCTTATATTGGAATACAGGATGAAATTTCAGATTGTCAAAATCATTACAAAATCACTGAATTTTGTCATTACCAGACAATATAATCTGGATGTTAGAGGACGTGTTAGTTTTCTGTTGCTGTGTAACAAATACTACCATCTTAGCAACTTAAACCAAAACATGTTTATCATCTCACAGTTTTTGTGGATCAAGAATCTGGGTTTGACTTATCTAGGACCTCTGCTTAGATCTCACAAGCTGTGATCAAGGCGGCAGCCGGGGTGGGTTCTCATCAGAGGCTCAAGGACCCATTTCCAGGCTCCTTCAGGTTGTTGGCAGTAGAGTTGATTTCCTTGCAGCTGTAAGACTCATGGCAGCTTGCTTCTCCAAAGCCAGTAGTGGAGGAAGAGTGTGAGAGTCTCTAGCAAGAGGTGGGTACCACACTCCTAGGTAACGTTGTACACTGTCGTGTACGTGTCATCACCCTGCTGGCATTCCGCTGGTTAGAAGCAAGTCACAAGTCGTGCTCACACCCATGGGGAGCAGGTCACATGGAGTCGTGACACCACCAGGCAGGATCTTGGAGACCACTCTAGGGTCTGCCCCCCACAGTAGTTTCAGAGACATGCTTCATGTTGTCAAAAAGCTTGTAATCAAGTTAGGAAAACAAGACAGTCATAAAACTAACTATTTTGCATCACACATCTGGGAATTTATCATAAAGAGATCGTTTTAACCAGCACAAAAAAGTATATGCTTAAATACTACAATTTTAGATATTTTAATAAGTGGTTGGAAACTAACAAAACATTCAACAATGGGATGTTTGGGGAAATTATGATAAAAATCAGTGTTCTAAAATAATGTGTAACTACTGCTAATTTACTAAAAAAAAAACAGGAGAAAATGTTTGCCGTGATAGCAGTATCCTTTGCGGGGTGAACGTGTGTGGATGTGAAGAACAGAAGCAGGGCTTTTTTGACTTTCCATGTGTCCCGTTATGATGTCTGTCTCATGACAATATGTGGGTTTGCTTTTGTAGTTAAAAATAAAATTTGAAATCTAATAAAGAGGTCTGCAAAGGTATCCTGTAATGAATGGATTTAAAAATCAAAACACACATCACTGATTACACTCCCCCATGTCTTTTTCCCTTCTGCAGTACAAATAATTGAGCTGACTGTCCCTGTAGGTGAATGAATGTATACATCCTTCACGCTACTAAAGTCGCCGTGATTTATGACCAATGGAGACTTTGCTTTAAATTCATCTTACTCTTTTAGTATAAATGTTAAGAATTTTTAGGGAGATACCTATAATAAAAATTTATGAGTAGTACTTCTATACTTCAGTGTTAATTTGTATTTATAGAAAATATCTCATCAATAACTATAAAATGACTGAGTCATAGCAGATTTTACTCTTGGTATGTAACAGACTGACCTTGACTTTGGAACCCTTCACAGAGGTACTGTGAAAAGTAAGTCTGATCAAATAAGAAAAAAATCTTACATTCAGATGCGTATTTAAGTCTCTTCCTAGTTTAGATGCAGAGATACTCAAGACTCAATTTCATAGAACTTGTATCATCTACAAAAGGTATTTCTGTTAGTGTAAATGACAGTGACCTTTAGAAGAATCAGTTTATATTTTTCACTCTCTATACTAAAGCCTATTTACCCTATATGTTGTTTTATTTGGATGTCACATAGCAGACGTTCAGCTAATACCATGGAATGAAATCTGTTACTAAATGAACAAAGGTACTTTCAGACCAAAATAAAATCTGATAAAGAGGGAAGGAAGAAGTCTTCAGCCCAGATAGTCTAAAGACAAGTGGGTGGAAGGAATGCTCCTGCTTGGTGGGTGACCCGTGCAATTATGAAACAGCTCTGTTCTTCCTGGCCCCCAGAGGACACTGAGTTATAGAACTTTGCAGAGAAACAGCCTTTGTATGTGAGGTGTGATTGGGAACAAAGTGGGGGAAGTGTTGGCTGGGGAGGAGGGTGCCCACCCGCCTCTGCCACGTCAGCTCTCCGGGGCAGGCAGAGCAGGTGACTCCTTGTCCCACTTGCAGGTATCGACTGGGCTCCCAAGAGCGACCGCATTGTCACCTGCGGGGCAGACCGCAATGCCTATGTCTGGAGTCAGAAAGATGGTGTCTGGAAGCCAACCCTGGTGATCCTGAGAATTAACCGTGCAGCCACCTTTGTCAAGTGGTCCCCACTAGAGAACAAGTTTGCTGTGGGCAGCGGCGCACGACTCATTTCTGTTTGTTACTTCGAATCTGAAAATGACTGGTGAGCAACATCTGAGTCTTTGATTTCTCTCTGTAGAGTCATACACTTGGACCGCTGTGTGCTCAGGGGCTTCTAGAGGCACTGGGTGAAGGTTTAACTCTAACTTCAGGTTTTCTTCATCTGGAGATTTTTTTTTTCCTTTGAAAGTCTCCATTCTCTCTGAGCATTTTTCCACCTTATGTGTACAATGAGTCAAACCTCACATCTCTCATATTAACATCAAGCTGTGGTTTCCATGTCTTGATCTCCTAACTTGTCTTTTCTTCAAGATGCTGCTACTCTTCTCATTCTGCACTGTCCAAATTGCTGTTTTCTTACTCAGATATATAAATTATAAACTTGAAAGATTCCCAGTGCCCTGAGGAAGAATTTTTTCTCCTGTCTCTATCCACCTAAAATATCTGGGATTCTTACAGATAACAATATTTTCCTTTCTGTAAAGTTTGCTGACCAAATCTGTGTCCTGGGGTGGTGTTTTACTTGTTTAAACTGTTGAAGTAAAACTGACAAGAATTTAGAAATATAACCAGCCTGTTGTACTTTATACTGTAAATCACTTGTGGCTGAGCCACAAGTCAAAATACAGGGGTTTATCTTGTGCTAAGTGACTTCCTTTAACTACTGCTTCCTGCTTTCCTTGTTAAGGAAACCACTGCTCTCCCTGCACAAGTTCAGAAAGGGTGATAAACACCCTTCAACGTGGAATTGTCATTTAGTGCAAAACTGGCAGTGTTTGTATTTGCACTAAAAATAGCAGAGCACACAGTGCACTTCATGTGTCACTGCTTTCTGCCAGAAGGGAAGGGAAGGGATTATCAATTACATTTTGTAATTTAGTAAATTCTCAGGAATTTTGAATTTGAAATAAATCTGTGGATTTGCAACAGGATTGAATTATGAATTGAAGATGTGTTTTTCTCTCAAGCATGTTTGAAAATAAAGCTCACAAAATGTTGCCTGCTAGAAATGTTTAGAAGGCTCACTGCACCAAATAGATGAGAAGCAGCTCTTCTTGGGTAGCCTTCAACTGCAGTGACTTTGGATTTTTATTCATTGAAAAATAGTCTCAAACTCAGGTAAATTGGGCTTTCCTGTGGTCCACGGTATTGTCATTTGAACGAGCCATGTGTTCAGGGGAATGTCTCAGTCATGGTACGGTATTTCATTGGGATATTTCATTCAGCTTCCAAAAGCCTTTAGTGTAAAATAACTGTTTTATAGAACAAGTCAGAATGTCGTATATTTTTCAGAAAGGCCCTTGAGAAAAAGATTCTATAGAAAGGTAATTTAGCATCCAAGGAAGGTCTTTCGGCTCAATATTAAGTCTCTCAGCTCCAGAACAGCAGAATATGATTGGCTTTTAAACAGCAGTTTAGGGGTAGAAATTGAATTAGGCCAGAATAATGACTGATCTTAGACGTAAGCAAACACTTTGAGTGGAGCTAGAGAACTAGTTAGAGGCTCGTCTCCAGCAAGAGGTTCTGCTGTTGTCTTGGTTGTGGTTTCTCTGTGAAAAATAAAAGTGTGTGCAGCTTCGCAGAGACTTAGAAAGGATATTAAGCTATTTTACAACCCAAACTTAACCCAAAATGAAATAATTCACTAAGTATTTGTGATAAAAATTCAAGTAATTTCAAACATCAATTTCTATCTCAAAGGTTAGAGTCACGAAATCTGAAACTCCATGGGAGACAGTACCAGAGTTAATCCATAAATATACTTACTAATGAGGATTCCTTGGAAGCTGGAAAAGTTCAGAACTGGCTGCTCTGATGAGAAGGTCAAGGCCTGAGAGACAGAAGAGCAAAGGGGCCGCTTATGGTTCTCTGTCCTCTCTTCTTGTAGAAACGCATCTTCTCTCTGGCAGGAGGCCCAGCGGCCACATGGGAACCATGTGTGGGTGTTTTCGCCTGACACACATTTGTAGGTCATTTGGGGACCATTGCTTGATGTGTGGATAAACTCACATGGATTTTCTCCTTTGATAGGTGGGTAAGCAAGCACATTAAAAAGCCAATCCGCTCCACAGTCCTCAGCCTGGACTGGCATCCCAACAACGTCTTGCTGGCGGCAGGATCATGTGACTTCAAATGCAGGTGGGGATGAATGAGAATTGGTAGACAGCCTTGTCTTTCAGCGAGTGTGTTTGAGGTTCCTTTTCTCTGTAAGGTACCCTGCTAGGCCCCACGAGGGACTCAGATGAAAGGGAAAGGAACTAAAGCAAGTGCAGAAATCACAAGGTAGAAAGAAGTGGACTTGGAGGGGCAGGCGGAGGGGATGCAAAGACGGGGCCAGGAAGTTTCCTCAGGCAGAACATCCTTGGTTGGAGCGCAGGTAGAGTGCCCCCCACCCCTGAGAGTTATTTCTCATTTCATAACCCAGGCGGCCAACTCGGCAAATTCCACAGTGAAACCAAGATTAACAAAACATAGCTGCACAGTGAGTGCACTGCTGAGCTGTATTGTGCTCTTCCTTTTCAGTTAAAGCTCTTCATTTGTCATTAGCATGAGGCTAAAAGAAACACAGCCGCTTTGCTAAGAGCTTTAAGGATCATACAGTGTAATTGCTTTTTAAAGCTGTTCTTTGTCAAGGCTTTTCCCCCCTTACCCAGAAGGAAAGCGAGTAAATGTTGCTTCATGTTGCCTGTCTGGTGGGTTGGGAGACAGGATGCCTATTTCTGGGGTAAGCTGGGTGGAGAAATTCCAGGAAACCTGGCTAGTGCTTCATATCCAAGAATACCCACGGGTTTTTGGGTTTGGGCTTTCTTTTAAAGGGTATATATGGGAATTTGGCTGTGGGATGAGGGTACAGCAGTGTCAAGGTACTTTTTGGGAAAAGATGGATTCTTTTACTTCAGAACCAGTGTGTAACAGTAAAGATTTTTCCATCATTCAGGAGTGTTGTTGTTTGTGATGTGTTGCCCAGAGTCATTCTAGTTCCCTTAGAAGATAGAACTAAGTGGCACTTAACCCTGCCACCCAGATTGTCAGGCTGTGTCTAAACCCTGCCTGAACAGGTAGCTTACCATTCTTTTGTTAATATTAATTTCCAGAAATAAACGTTGCTTTGACCTGTGGTCCTGTGGGTAAGGGTCGTTCTGTTCGCACTCTCGAGCTGGCAGCTGAGAACCAGCGTTCTTTTCTGGCTTCCGATGACAACAGCAGTAGCCAGCCGATGCCGATTTAAAGCGCAGTGACTCTGAGGTCACATCAGCTAACTTACAGATAACTCGAGGTGTCCTCTGCTTCTCCGCTGTCCTCTTCCAGAGCTGCTGCGGCCATTGTCGTTTTAGGGGGAAAATATCCCAGATCATTTAGGGAGTCTTTAGGTTCAGAAGTTCTTGGAGAGAAGCTGTATAAAGAAATAGCACTGGAGGGCAAAGAAACTAAAAGGGCAGATTCCCAGCTGTTCTGTGTCCCTTCTGCTTCCCAACTCTGGGTTGAAACATCCTTTCCCACAGCTCCACGGAATTAGAGATAGAAACTGACAGCCCGAGGCTGTAAAGGATGCGCCTTCCTCCCAGACTAGACCTGTCCCAAAGGCTGGGCGGTGGGCCTGAGTGTGACACCAGGGAGAGCCTGCCCACTCGTCTGCACTGGCCTCCCTTGGCTTTCTCCTTGGATGTCCCTGTCTTTCTTTAAGTGAGTTAATGCCTTGGTTCATCGCAGCATGGCTAGCACTTTGCTCTCTCCCGCTGTTTGACTGTGTGGGCCTCCTGGAACGCTGCTGAGAATGATGGTGAGGTAGGCAGGAGAGTACGCTGTGGTTTCTCAGAGGAGCCCGCCCTGGGCGAGGGAGGGTAGCGTGCACTCCAGGGGGAAGGGCTTTGGGGTCATCACATCTAGAACTGTGCCCCAGGGACAGTGCCTGACACGTTGTAGATGCCCCATGAATATCTGTTGATGGAGGATAGATTTGCCAAACTTGGGTTGACCTGTCGGCAGCCCTTAGAACCCTTCTGTGTCTTGAGAGGTTTATGTATCTGAATTTATCCATCGTCAGGTTTTGTGTTTTATGAGTCAGGATCTTTGCAGTTTGGACACCTTACAGCAGCTGCCTGTGGCTTATTTCTGTATACATGTATTTCCATTTACTTTTCCCTTCTCTCTCTGCCCTTGAACTGCAGAGTGTTTTCTGCCTACATTAAAGAAGTGGATGAAAAGCCAGCCAGTACCCCCTGGGGCAGCAAGATGCCTTTTGGTCAGCTGATGTCAGAATTTGGTGGCAGTGGCACCGGCGGCTGGGTGCACGGGGTCAGCTTCTCCGCCAGCGGGAGCCGCCTGGCCTGGGTCAGCCACGACAGCACCGTGTCCGTAGCCGATGCCTCCAAGAGCGTGCAGTGAGTATTTCCTTTGTTTGGAGTTGGGAAGTGGGTGGGATCTCTCACCAGCTGGCCCAAGGCTGCCCTCCCCTGGATGTAAGTGCAGGGCACAGACATAAAATTCCAAAGCAGAACTGCAAGGCAGCCTTAAAGTTAGAGGCACACATTTAGAGTGTCCGTTTGGGGACATTTTAAAGACTTAGGTCTCGCTTCCAGAAATACTTCTTAATGCAAGTACTGGTAGGGATTCCTTTGAAGGACCCTCTTGGTTTGCTACTGATAAAGAGTTCCTTCAGAACGTCAGTTTAGTCTGTTCCCAGAATTCCTTACAACACGTAAATGTCATCCAGCAGCCTTAGATTGCATGGGAGATATGTTCTCACCCTGTGCAGTCAGGGAACAGTGACTCCATGAATTTGGGGCTTCATTCAGTAACACCTCACACCCCGGTGCCAGTTCCCTGGTGTGTGTGGCAGAACCCAACTGCAATGACTCACTGTGAGGGACGGGCCTGTCCGGCCGAGGGGAGCCAGGGCGTCCTGTCACACTTCAGAGCTGTGTTTGCTCATCGTGTGGTCGAGGAAGAGAGAAAATGACTGGAATCCTCCCAGCTTATGAATTTTGGTTCTTTCCCTGTGAATCCTTTTCCATTGGCAGCTGAAGGTTAATCCACCTGTGAAGGTTTCCTGACTTGCCACCCTGTGTGCCGGGAACCAGTCTCATCTCACTCCCTCTGCCCTGCAGTGATGAGGTGTCATTTCAGAGAGAATGTATTTTTCTTAATGGGATTAAATTGGTTTGTTTGGTTTTTTTCCCCAAATTTTTCTGACACCCCCCCCCATTATAAATGGTGCAGTCTTCCAGGAGATTTCCATAGGTAGACAGACACTTACATATTGTATCACTTTTACCTCAGATGGGGTTATGCTATAATTTTATACTCTAGTTTGCTTTTTGTCATTCGATAACCTTTGATGTCATGGCTATGCGACCTGTGTGCAGTTAATTGCAATGCATAATAGGCTCTGAGCATATGCTTATTGCAAGCCCCGTTCTACCCTCAGTGATTTATTACAGGGCTTTTCTGGTCCTGCAAGTCAGATTACATCCTCCACCCTTCTCCATCTCAGACATAACTATTTCATGTGGTAAGGGCCAGGTATGCTGCAGTAAAGCCTTAGGAAGAAGTGATAGGATTTTAACCCAAAACCAGTCATACTGGTGGGGCTGGGGGCAGCACAGGGGGGTCTCCTGAGACACAGTTTTCAAAATACATCATCTTTTATATGGAGCTATATGACCCTAATTCATCAACCAATGTGTTTGCCTGCCATGTCTGTGTGACCTTGGCCAGGTGTGAAGCAGATGACTGTGAGGTGTACGTGTGTGCATAGCACACACACACACACAGCCCATTCCTCTGTGAACGCCTGGCTGGCCGACACTGTGTTGGGTTCATCGCTGGCCATAGCCCCTGCCCCAGTGCCTGGTAGGGCACAGAGACCAGCCTCTTGTAAATGTTCGTGGTCCCAGCCCTGTAGGAGCCCATGAGAGCACAGTGAGGGGAGGAGAGCAGAGAAGGGCGTTCAGTCCTGAGTGACCATGACAGTCAGCTCTAGGAGGTCAGAGAAAGGAGAAGCCACTTCAGGCAGAAGTGGTCCAGAAAGCTTCCGGGGGGGATGAAACTCGCGCTGAGCTCCACAGACAGGGGTGGGCTTTGGATAAGCAGGAGGAGCCCAAGGGTGCGTGGGTAAAGGGCAGGGGACCGAAGACCGGGACAGCAGGGGACCAGCACTCGCCAGGACCACGCTGTCGAGCAGTTTGTGGAGCACAGGCCGGAAAGCGCTGAAGGCCTCACTTCTGCAGGTTACTCAGGGCTGTCTCATGCTTGAGATTCCTGAAAGTCTGGGTCACGGGGCTCCTTTGAACATAAGTGTCTGTTTATATTCCTGAAGCCCCTGTGAGAATGGGTCCTTTGTCATCTGCTGTGTCTGAAGAATCCACGTGGTCCGTTCCATCTCAGGTTAACAAGTGTTCTTGTGTTCAGGGTCTCGACTCTAAAAACAGAGTTCCTGCCCCTCCTGAGTGTATCGTTCGTCTCGGAGAATAGCATCGTGGCTGCTGTAAGTGTTTCTCTTCATTTTTCCTCATGGTGCCCTGTATCTAATTCTCCAGAACAGGAGCAGTGCGAGCTCTGTGGCTGTGTGCACGAGCACAAAGCAGCACCGCCCTGGAGAAGAGACAGCTCGAGGGGCGCCTGTTCCACTGCGGGCTTGGTTGGTGGGCGGCGTACCCTGCAGGGCCTGACTGGTGCCTTGTTTCAGGGCCACGACTGCTGTCCAATGCTCTTTAACTACGATGACCGTGGCTGCTTGACCTTCGTCTCCAAGCTAGACATTCCAAAACAGAGCATCCAGCGCAACATGTCCGCCATGGAACGCTTCCGCAACATGGACAAGAGGGCCACGACTGAGGACCGCAACACAGCCTTGGAGACGCTGCACCAGAACAGCATCACGTGGGTGCCGCCGGCCCCCCACTTCCCACCCCCCCGGGTGCCCCCTGTCGCCACGGCCCTGACCTCTGTACATCACATGGGTGCTGCCGGCCCCCAGCCCCCTGGGCACCCCCTGTCGCCAAAGCGCTGACCTCTGTGCACAGGTGATCGGGTGACCAAATGCCTTTCCTCCCTCTTTGTTTCCTGACTGGGTACCCATGAAAATTCTGTGTACTTTGGGCCCAGACATCCCTTCAGGAACAAGAGTGGTGAGAAGTCTGCAGCTTCCTGACTGCAGGCTTTTATTTTCAACTTGTCACAGAGAGTGAGCCACCCCCACATAGTCGTGCTGTCCCTGGAGGGTTGGACGGCACCAGCCACCCATGAGCAGAGGGCGTGCTCTACTGAAGGCTTGAGCGCCCGTCAGGCAGTCTCTTCCTGTGTCTTGCTTTCTCAGAAACTTGATTGAGGATGAAAGGAGACTTTCCTGAGTGTCATGTTCCTCTGGTAGTGAACACTTAGCGGGAAGACTAGTTATATCCTATTGGAAAGGGTAATTCTAGCTGTCTCAACCATGGATTTCAAGTACCACGGACAAGAGAGGAAGGTGATTTAATTAGGGAGACAGCATCACTGGGACAAAGCTGAAGAGCTTCTTGACTGTTCATCAGGCACATGTGATTAAATATGACCGTAGAATTGTGTTTCATCCCAAAAGCTTGATTTTTTTTTTCAATTTTGAGGAGAAATGCAGCGTATTCTTGATATTTTAAATTATTGTGTTCAGAGTTGGATACCATAGGATTTTTTCTTTGACTAGACCTTTTGTGTTGAGAGGCTTACACTGAGGTGATGATCACAGGAAGACTAGTGGAAACCTCCAGACTTAGAATTACTAACTGCAGGCCATGCTTTTCCTCATGCTTGTGGGAGAGGCCACTGGGCTGAAAATAGGCTGGAAATGTCTGTGCTTTATTGAAAAGTAATCACGAGCAGGCATGGAAGAACTTTTCTCCATACTTTTCAAGTTTCTCTGTCTTGAATGATTTTCAGAATTATTTTCTGTGAATTTCTCTTAAGCGTTTCCACAGACTGTGCTTCTGGAAGGAAACCACTCTCATCGCCTTTTTGAGGTTTTTAGGTTAAAAATAAAAAGACAGACTCTTGCAGGTTGACGTGACTACTTTTATTGGCAGATATTAAGTCCTCTCTGCCCTGGAACAGGGTCAGCAAACTTCTCCTGTAAGGAACCAGAGAATGAGTGTTTTAGGCTCTGAGGGGCTACCCAGTCCCTGTCCTGGTCCCTCACCCCACGGTGTGGCCTGCGGGCTGCGTGGGCAGTCCAGAGACGAACGAGCCCAGGTAGGCTTCAGTGAAACTTTATGGACATGGAAATGTGAATTTCACATCACTTTCCCATCATGAAATAATAGTCTTTTAAATTTTTTCCAACCACTTAAAATTGTAAAAGCCATTCTTTAGCTCATAGGCAGTACAGAAACAGGTGGTGTGTGCCATCCCTTCTTTAGCGGGAATGTTCTAGACACTTCAGAGGAGAAAGACAAACAGTGCCTGAGCTACGGAATTGATTTTCTTGAAAGAGTTTCAGATAACGTGGCGAAGCCAAGTTGTTTTATTAATCTGCCCTTCTGCTTTGCGTGGTTAGAATTTTGCGGTGTGTCTGAATATTGCCAATATTTACAATAATTAGTTTCAAATGCAAGGAGACCTCTTGGCTTATGTGCCCTGGCTGTCTTGGCAGGTGATTTGGGAGTCTTTGGAGCCAGTTGGATTTCAGACATGCTTCATCCTGCCTCTAGTGTTTTTCAAAAATTGTTTCCATTTCAGTCATAGCTGTGGTTGGGCTGGCTCCCTGCTCCCCAGGGTGCGTGCTGTGTGGCCTGGATGGTCCTGCTTCTCCATGTCACTCTAATTAGTGCTGGTTCTTAACTTTTCCCTCTTTTTAGTCTTGTCTTTTCTGGACATCTGGTAGTACAGTGCATGCATTTCCTGAGTCAGATTGCTGCAGACTCATGTGGAGGATGGACAGCTTATTCAGGAGGTGATAGGCTGCTCTTTCCTTAAGATGCTTTTATGCTTTTAGGAAGGTTGGAGCTCGCTTCCACCACATATCTTACAATCTCTCGTTTTTGCTTCTTTTCAGTCAAGTGTCTATTTATGAGGTGGACAAGCAAGATTGTCGCAAATTTTGCACTACTGGCATCGACGGAGCCATGACAATTTGGGATTTCAAGGTATTTTCTACCTTTCAGAACAAATCTGGTTTGTATTAAAACTCTTCCTGGGAGAAGACTTTCTCATTTCTTGGAACGACCGGTCAGATCCAGCGCACAGCACAAGTGCAGTGCATTCGGCTGCATTTCTCCTTAAAATCTGAACATTATTAGCAGGAGAAAAGCACACTCTCTCAGTGAGATGGAACACACCCGCTGGTGGTCCATTTCCTCACTGGAGAACAGTGGGGTGCTGTTTTTGTAGCAGGCCCCGTATTGGGTACCAGTCTAGTTTACTGCATAGGTTAAACATTCCCTGACTGCCTGCCAGGTGCCAGGCACGGTGTGGCCATTGAGGACACTGAGGGAAAGGAGCCCTGAGGGGCCTCTCTGGTGGAAGAGCGGGTTGGGGCGGGGGCCGGGGTGTGGTTCCAGAGGAGAAGCCAGTGCTCTGTCTCACATTGAGGAGTCGGGGAAACGCAGGGGAGACTGTACCAGGGCTGTGAAGGCAGCACGTGCAGACCAGCCGTTCGGGCAGTGGTGGGGCCTGCTGAAGCCCCAGCTGGAGCTAGAAAGGAGCCAGGGCGCGGTCAGGGCGCGGGAGCCGGGCTGTGCCCGCAGACAGACAGGCCTTTCTAGAGCCCACACAGGAAGCACCAGACTGTGAGGTGCGGGCAGCCTGGGCCACCGTGGGCTTCCATGAACAAAGGACACAGATGTGACCTCCAGCTGTGCTGGGGGGCATGGCCAGGAAGCTCTGGACTGGAGAGGTTTGGGGGCTGAATGGAAGGGCACTGTGACAGTGAGGGACAAGTCCCGGAGGACTCTGCACCCTGGCTTCGGGATTAGGCAGATGGCGGGTGGGTGAGGTAGGGAACCAAGGAGGGGCGCAGGGGTCAGAGAGCCTGGCTCCTGTGTGCAGCTGTGAATGGATCCTCCAAAAGTTAACCATTTGCAGAATTTTGCCACTGCCTTGCAAAACCATGATGTTTTTTTCTCCCCCTGGGAGTCTCTCCCACACCCTTTTTACCTTCACCTACTTTTAGGTCCTGGGCTCTGCGCACCTGTGTGATAGCTCCACCTGGGCAGTTACAGCTCCACTCTTTATTCTTTGATCCCTCCTGCCCAGTCCTTTTCTCTCCTTCTACGTGTGTGAGCTAGAAGTCTCAGTGCCCTTTCCTCTGATCCGTCCACCTTTGAGCCCCTGCAGTGTTGTGCGCCAGGCTGGCTGCGTGTGGTTTACAATAACATAGGAGTGCCCATCATGAGGGCATCGAGAGTGAAGGGCCGGCCATGCGCACAGATGGCCCTGGTCAGCACGGGCCAGTGTCACACATGATAATAAGCACACATGTGTCCTGAGAACAGGAGTGTGCCCAGAGCCTGTGGGCTGGGGCCATGGGGACAAGGGAGCAAGGGCCTGAAAGAGCCAGCAGGGGGAGCCCTGTCCTGGAGAGTTGCTGGCCAGAGGCGGGAGTCGGGGAGAGCATTTCTCAGAGGTGGGGGCCAGATTTGGGTGTCGGCTGCCCCTCAGCCAGGGAGGAGGGGGAGGAGTGGGGTGTCACGGGGAAGACGCCAGAATGGACGGATCTCAGTGACGATCTGTGTTCTTTCTGCCGTTCTGCAGACCCTAGAGTCTTCTATCCAGGGCCTCCGGATAATGTGAAGCTGAGCACGCCTCCCAGACCCAGCACGACAGACGGACAGGCTGTGAGGAGCAGCTCCACCGAGTGCATGACGGGAGGAGAGCCGGCCGCCAAGAAACACTGAAGACGCAGATGGCGCAAATATTGTGTGTTTTGTTTGAATATAATTGGTGAAAGTGTTGGTTTTTTAAAAGCAGCAGTGATTTGGGTTTTGTTTTTGTTTTTTTGTTTTGCTATTTCATTCCATTCTTGACCAAAGCTTCTCTTTAAGTAGTTTATTATGGAAAAGCGTCACACTAACTTAAAGGAAGGGGTGGGGGAGGTATGTAAATTGTCTGCTAAAAAATAAAAATACTGAATGTGTTTTTTGGTTTTGTCTCCTTACACTGTTTGCATTTTTAGGAGGAAAATATGGGCGAATTCTTTGTTGGGTTAGTCAGTTTTGGGGGTAGAATCTTAAGAGTCTTAGTTTCTTAAATCGAGCCCTCTTTACAGCCTTTAACCAGAAGAACCGTTTCTCAAATGCTGTCTTTTAGCCTTGCAGCCCTTCTGTGGAGACAGTGCATGTCCCAGCTTGTGTACTGGCGGCAGAGAAGCCGCCTCCGCCGGCAGCCAGGCCCGGATGGAGGCCTCAGCCCAGTGCCCCAGCAGGTGGGCGCCCGCAGCGGACATGTGCAGGGGAGGGTGCGGGGGGAGAAAAGGCACAGCCTTTTTGGTTTAAAGATTATTGGACCCAAACTAAGTTATCTTCATCATAATTGGACATGAACTTTGACATTGCAAAGCAGAGACTCTTGAGAGGTGCAAATATAGGTAAGTTGCCAGGAAAGTGAGTACAGAGCAGCCTGGAGGGTGGCCTTATTCTGGGTCTCTCAGGTCCGGGAGAGCAGGGGTCCGGACACAGCTCTAGTTTCAGGTGTAACAGCGCTTCTCAGGGAACATCATGGTGTTCTCAAAAGAGGAACTTCACCTTCTTGCTGACCCCTGGCCTCTTCCCAGTTTGCTACAGCATCCTTTCTGGACCCCCAGTGGCAGGAGCTCTTCTGTGTACATGTGTTTGTACCAGTGCATCGGCAAGGCGGTGGTCACAGAGCCAGGACAGACAAAAGCAGGCCAAGAAACAGGAATTAGCTGCAGATTTCTGTGCAGTTTCATGAAGTCACATGGTTTGGGGAGTAAGCCCAGAGGATTTTAGAGAAACAATGTATTCCATGAAAGAAACAATGTACTAACTTGGCCTCCAAGAACTTAGGCACAGAGTCATCTTTTTTCTTTTTTTAACTTGGGTCAACTCACACCCACGGAAGCTGGCCCCTCCCCATCCGGGCAGCCAAAGCCCTGCGGTGCTGCACCACAGCGCTGCGGTCTCACCGTGGGAGGGCCCTTCTCTCCCCGCCCTGCCTGTGAGGCTCAGACCAGGCCTCCGTCCAGTGACCAATTTGGAGGGTTCTGGGTGACCCCTGACTATTGCAGGACACGCTGGCCAAAGCCCTTGGATCGGAGGTTTTGGTGTCAGGTTACATTCTGCCCAGTTGTGTGATCTTCAGCAGTATAGTTAACATCTCTGAGCCTCAGTCTCTTCACTTGTAAAAAATGGGGGTAATAGAGGGTTAGTAAATTCTGTCACTCAGCCAAGGTTTGCTTTCAGGCTTGACAATGCCCTGCAGTCGGCCCCAGAGACCCTTAGTAACAGTGGGGCAGGGTGGGAGTGGTGTACCAAGGAGTCTGCAGGCTCTTCCCAGAATGTTATGCTGAGAAAACAGGTGAGTCTCAGAACCCAGATTAATTGCTCAGTCACGACCATACAGCTTGGCCCAACGGTCACACAAGGGTTTTCGTTCTCATGTGTGCCTGATGAAGCAGTGATGGGACGGCCTCGTACCCTCAGGTGCCTGCGATGGAGCTGAGGGACTAAAGCCACCCTGAACAGTGCACATCAGTGTCTAAATTGTTACAAAGCTACGTAGTTGGAGTTGTGTGTGTGTAATTGAAGTACTAGGTGTGGTAGGTAGATCACAGGCCCCACAAACATGTTCATATCCAATCCCCAGACCCTGTGAACTTTGTCAGTGGGATTAAGTTCAAGATCTTGAGATTGGGGGGAAGGGCAGAGCTCAGTGGCAGAGCACGTGGTTGGCTTTATACAAGGCTCTAGGTTCAATCCTCAGTGCGTCCATTAAAATAATAAATAAACCTTATTACCTACTCCCCTTAAAAAAAAAATGGATCTTGAGATTGGGGAGAGTATCCTAGATTATCCAGGTGGGCCCAGTGTCATCACAGGGTCCTTACATGAGGGAGGCAGGTAGGTGATGATAGAACACAGGTCAGAGTGTGAGGAGGCCCAGGAACTCGGGTCGCCTCTTAGAGCTGGAAAAAGGAACCTGGTTCTCCCCTGGAGCTTCCACGAGGAACAGCACCCTGCCACCACCAGCTGAGCCCACCGAGACCAGCTGCGGACTTCTGACCTCCAGACCATCAGGGAGGACACTTGTGTTATCTGAAGCCACCCAGTTTGTGGTAAGTTGCTCCCACAGGAAACTACTCCACTGGATCAATTCCGAAAACAGAAGGAAGTAGGGTCTAGAGCAGAGTTTTTCAAACTGAGGCCCAGAGCCCCTTCGTCAGTTGTAAAATCCTCGCTGGCACTTGGGGAGAAAACCACATTCTGCAGTGTGCGGAGTAAGTACCACTTTATGACACTTCTGTGTCAGATCCACGTGGGGGCGTGGAGAGGACACAACATGAGCGCTGTGGGTCGTGATCAAAAAGTCTGAAAGCCACTAAGGTGGAGCCTGTCCCCTGAGACGGGTTGCTGAGGAAGGATGTGGGGAGACAACCCGGCAGGAAGCGCCGGCGGGTGGGCACTAACTCCTCACAGCCACCCTGTGCGGTTGGGACAGTTGTTGCTGCATTTTGGAGATGACAAGACTCAAGTCCAGAGAGGGAGTGACAGCCTCCGTTGGACCCAGGGTGGTCTCCCCAGAGCCCCAGCGATACCCACTCTCTGCTGGGCGGGGGCAAGATGAGGAGAAGCCTAGCCCAGTTCTGTCACTGCGCCCAGGAGCAGGGGGATGTCATTGGTACCAAGGGGAGGGGACCCGTCTGGCGCTGCCTGTGGGGTTTCCTCATAGACCAAATTTCCCAGTTGAGTCCTGTGCCTTGGAAGTGGGTGTGACAGGCATTGGGTGGCAAGTCTTTGATATCGGGGAGAGACCCCATTTGGGGCCAGGCGCAGGCCGATACAGCAGGAGATGATGCTGGGCACCTCTGGGGAAGGTTTTCCTCCCTAGTGTCCCACTGCTTTGACCCGCCTGCCCATTCTGAAGTCCCTATGCCTGGAGCGTGGCTGCCATCTTGTGACCAGGAGGCAGGAAGGCCAGTGCAGTGAGGAGGAAGGAGCAGAAAGCCAGAAAGGACCTCAAGGGTCCTGAGACACTGCACCAGCCCCCAGCTGCCAGCCCTCCCCAAGTCAGTCAGCCCTGAAGAGTCAGCCTGGGAATGTGGCTGCCTTCCTGGGAATCCTGAGAAGGCAGAAAAGAAGGGACAGTGTAGTATCTTCATCCCAGGGCTGCACGGGGGAGGTACATGCCAGGAAGAAACAGCTCCCTGAGTTGTTCGGAGAATTCCAGATGAAGTTCCTCCACCCCCAGGGTCTCCCCACCCAAGGACTCATTCCACTTAAGGCTTAGAAAATTGTCCCCCAAGGGAGCCATTTCAAATAACACCCCCATGGCTTCCCAGTCTGCAGTGTGCTTCCCATCCATTGGGTCTTCCCACAATGACTGCAGGCCTGTGAAATGTTAGTCTACAGAGGCAGGAACCCAGGCGCTGCAAGGAGAGTGACCTGCCTGAAGTTACACTCCAGGTTACCGGGCAGAGCCAGAGCTGGGCTCAGGTTTCTCACCTGACGTGTTCCTTCCTTCTTCTTTCATTCAGCAGATACATACTGAGCTCCTCCTCCACGCCAGGCATGGCTCTAGGCCCCAGGCTGAATAATGCAAACTTGGTTTCTGCTTGCACTAAGCTTGAGTCTTCTTTTCATCAAATCAGCTCAGTTTCACAAGGAGGAAAAGGGAGTCCTCAGGTGTGCATACTTGTTAGGATGCTTTTGTGATAAGTAACAGAAAAACAACTCAAACCAGTTTAAAAATTAGATTCCTTGGCTCACATATCCAAAACCCCCGCAGGCAGGTTGGGCTCAGGCCGTCAGCCAGAGGCTGACCAGGGCTCTGCTCTGGTCGTTTCCTGGGCTTCCCTCTGTCACACTCCCCTGTGTCATCTGGCTTCCCTGTGGCTCTTCCACTTTCGTACTGGGAATCACACATGTCACCCAGAAGGCACTGCTTTCCCCTCCATCTTCATCAGAAGTCCTGGGCTTTCTCTGACCAGACCATCTTAGGTCACAAGTCCAGGACTGGGTAGGGGTAGGGTGGGGGGTGGGGGAACCACGAGCTGACTGGGTTAGAGCACTCAGGGGCCACCATCAGAGGTGGGGATCAGTCCCACCCAGGGTCACTCCCTAGGCATCTACAAAGCTGGGGAGGGTAAACAGTAGCCAGGAACACGGGTCACCAAACTGTGCTTGTCCCCATGGGAAGGAGGCTGCCAGTAGAGGCCGTCTGAAACTTTTTCCTGACTAAAGCCATCCCTTGGATCTGCCCAGGCTGGATGGGGCTCGAGGGTGGGGGGGTTGGTAACAGCCCCTCAGTGTCTCCTCAGAGCCAGCAAGGCTCAGGGTCTTACTAATCAAAGCTGAAGTTTACTGAACACTGTGTGCTCACCTCAAAATGCTCCTCACCCTTGGACACATTTAATCCTCCCAACCATCCCGGGGGGTGGAATTGTGTAATAGGATCTGGGGCTGGTGAGCACAGATCCTGTTGAGGTGGGGGTTGGGGTCAAAGTGACCTCAGGGACACTCATTCATGTCCTGCAGGGTAAAAAAGTTGGCCAGGTGCGGACAGGGTGGGACAGGTGTTCCAGGCAGAAAGAACAGCATGTGTCAAAGCCCAGAAACCTGACAGCGTGGGTGCCTGGCTCCGGACCTCCTGAGACTGGTGAAGACCCCACACTCCTCCCCTGATGTACTTAGTGCCTGGCGGACCAGATGAGCTGAATCCTGCGGTAAGGGGCCTGACGCATGAGAGGGTCACCTCCATCTGCCGGGCCACCTGGCCACATCTCCATGGATGGGGCAGGGGGCAGGGATGGAAAGACCCCTCGGGACCACCTGGCCCAAGACCCAGATTCAGGCGGCTGCAAGGCCGCCGCGTAACTTAAAGGCGAGAAGCGGCCTGCGGTGGAAAGAGGGGCAGGAAGTTGGCACCGAGAAGGTGCTGGACCAGCCGGGGTCAGAGCCCGTTTCGGAGTGAGGACACCGGTGGCGGGCCAGCTGCCGGGGCTACGCCTTACTGCCCACACCCGCACTCTGGCGCCCAGTGGGCATCAACTCGCGAACGAAGGTGTGGTTCCCGCGAGGCTGGGGCCCGAGGGTCCCCGCGGTAGTGGGCGGCCGTGCGCGCTGCCCCGCTCTGGTTCCAGCCCAGTCAGGGCGCCCCGATCCGAGCCTCAGTTTCCCAGTACGCAAGGGGGCGAGGGGCGAGCGCCTGGATGCCCCGCGTCCGGCAGCCCTAACCCGGGGGGTGGGCGGAACCTGGGCACTCCCGGACGCCCAGGCCCCGCCCCGTCACCGCGGGGCTGAGCCGGGAGGCCCCGCCCCCCGCCCACGAGGAAGTGGCCGCGCAGCGCGGGGCCCAGAGCCGGTTCGGCGCGTCGACTGCCCAGAGTCCGCGGCCGCGGCGCCCCGAGGTGAGGGGGCGCAGGGGGCGGCCGTGAGGTGGGGAGTCGTGGTGGAGGGGCGCGGGGATGAGAAAGGGCGCGGGGAGGAGGCGCGTGCAGGTGGGGAGAACACGGTGGGGATCCCCCGAGGAGATGTGGGGGCGAAGGGAACTCGGGGATGAGAAAGGGCACGAGGGGCTCGCCTGGAGGTGAGCGGACGCGCGGGGCACCGTGTGCGGGCACCCTCCTCCCGGCCAGGGAAGCACGACGATCCCCGCACTCTGCGCCCTCGGGGCGCCCAGGCCTGCGCGTCCGCCTCCCCCTCCCCTGCCTCTTCTCCCGGCCTACCCTCTCCCTCCGCACCCCCAACTCTGCCCTGCCGTCGGTGTCCCCCGTTATTTAGGGCCGCGAGGGCCCCACGCCCAGGTCACTTCCCCTCCATCCTCCAGCCTTCCGGGTTGCTCCTGCCGGGAAATGAGCTGGCGCCCCCGCCCGCCTCGCCCCTCCCTCCCTCCCTCCCGGCCACCGCCCCCTCCACCAGCCCGCCTCTGGCCCCCGGAGCCAGACCCGAGGGGTCGGGTCCTGGGAGGGGTTGGCCGGGGTTGGGGACGCGCCCTCTGAGGTCTCGGGCGCTGGACCGGAGTGATCCGAACGGCCCCTCCCTCGCCGGCGGCGCGGGGACAGCGGCCAGGGCCGGGGCAGGGCCGGGACCGTGATATAGTAATAACTGGCATGAAGCCTCGGGCGGTAGCCTAGTGCGGACGCGGAGGTTATGCCAGGCTGTTCCCAGGCTCCTCCAATCTGGCGGGCAGTGCTACCCAGTGGTTAAGAGAACCCAAGGCCGGTGAGGTCTCGGGGACAAGACGCTGGGAAGGGGGACAAGACGCTGGGAAGAGGGCCAGCTCTTTCCTTCACTGGCCACTGACCTTAGCAAGGCATCTAGGGGCCTCAACTTTGCTTCTCTGGAAAATGGGAAACTTTCAAGTTGCTAGGCTTAGATGTGATCATGTGTGTAAGACATTTGGCAATGTGCCAGGCGCACACACGATAAATGTTCAGTTACCGGCCTTGCTGCTATTGTAAGGCCTGCCAACATTTATCAAAGTGTCCAGGTGAACCTAACCTCTGAGATTTGGGGTCAGAATCCCAGGCTGTGCCGTTTAGGAGCTGGGTGACTTTGAGCAAAGCTTGGTTTTTGTCTGTTTCCTCCTGTACAAAACAAAGGTTAAAACAAATACCAGAAAACTTCTTACTTAGGCTTGTTTTAGGAGGTAAAAGAGAATGTATGTCAAAGTCCTGGACAAATTCTGAGCATTTATAGATGCCAAGTAAGTGAATTAATTACATGCGCTGTTTGTATGTAAGCGACATAGTGATGTTAACATGTTGGGATGAGATCTACTTCTCTTAACATATTTGTAGTCACCTGCATTTTTCTACCCCGTCATCATTATAAAGGGGGTTATTTTGAACATGTTTTCTTAAAAAAAATGTTGGCGGCTGCTTTATTAGCAACAAATTGAGTTTATGCCACCAAAGAGTGTTAACAATTTGTTAAGTTCCTGTTCATGTTATTCTATTGTTTGTTCCCACCCAGTTGGTTGGGTTGAATGTTATCACCAATGTGATAAATCTCTTCCGGAAGGCTGAGCACACTGGCAACAAATGAGAATTTCTCCATAGTCCTGCCAGCACTGAGTTTTATGTTTTGGGGTTTTGTTTTGCTTGGATTATTTTAGCTGGTGCTTTATGGTGCCTTGTGAGTCTTCTCAAGTTTCTTAACTTGACTTTGCCTGGTTTGTAAGGCCTCAGGAGCAGAGCTGGGGGGAAGGGGTTGGCTGGTCTGTTTGGGGTGACAAGGGCTGTTCCGCACACAACAGGAAGTTGAGTAACAGCTTAGCACGTGTGCAAAATGGCTTGCTAGCAGCTCCCTCAGGCGCCTGAGCTGGGTGGGGACTTCCCTGAGTGCCTATAGAGCAGAGATCCTCGCTCCAGGCAGCTCCTGCATGGTTTAGCCTCAAACACAGCCAAACCTCTGGAGTCAAAGAAGGCTTGGCTGGCAGAGCTTCTCTGAAAGCAAGAAAGAACGTACAGACGATGCCTCGTCCAGCCCCAGACTTTTCTGGATAGAGATGTGAGAGGAACATTGGTTGAGGGCACCAAACCAGTAAAAAAGAGTTAGAATTTGAAGCCAGCCTGTGAGGAAGGGACACCAGGCCTGAGACCCTTAGCTTTGCCTGGCTTGTTTTGCTTTGGAAGGGAGCTGTAGTTCCCCTGAATCCTCAGAGAGGACCCTTTAGATGGAAGATTTCCATGCTTTTCTGCTCATTAACCCCATCAGGAAAAAACTTGAGCATATACTCCCCAATAAATATTTACAAACAGTTGACATGTGCCACTGAAATAATTCGCTATATTCCTTATAGACCACCTCCAAAATGTGAAGGAAAAAAAGAAGGATGTGATTCATTCATTCAACCACATTCAAGAAATATTTATTGGGGAGTGTATAGCTCAGTGGTAGGGTGCATGCTTAGCATGCATGAGGTCCTGGGTTCGATCCCCAGTACCTCCATTAAAAAGTATAATTTAAAAAAAATCAAAAGACCTAATTACCTCCTCCCAAAGAAATAAGTAAAAAAATAAAATTAAAAAAAAATTTTTAAGAGAAAAAAAAAAGAAACACTGAGCGCCTACTATGTGCCAGGCACTCTAATTGGCCCTGGGGATACCTCTGTGAACAAAAGAGATTCTCTGATCCCCATCCCCGGTGCATGGCACCCCCTGCATGGAGACCCATGCCCCACTTTGGAAACCCAAGGCCCCTCCCGGCCATCGTGCTCTCTGTGCCCTCGCACCCCCAGCCCTGGGTGATGCCCCGTCTATTCAGCCTGAGCACCCAGTGCCGGCCACAAGGGAAGTGCTCCTGGGAGCACAGAGATCCTGGCTCCAGGCTGGTGGGAAGGCGGCACGGTGGGGGTGGGGGGAGTAGGTACTGCACTGGCGGCACACTTGGGCAGGGCAGCCCTGGTTGTAATTTACTCAGCGGGGTGGCTGGCTGGCAGTGTTGGGCACCCCTAGCTACCCTTCCTGCCTTTAGTAGGGCGGAGGTTGTCCTGGGAATTATTAAGTCATAGCTCCTGTGACAAGGTGGCCTGGTGTGAAGGCTGCTTCCCTGAGTCTGTCCCACGGAATGATCCCTGAGCCAGGAGTTTAGAACCTGAGGCTGCAGTGGCTGCAGAAGCCACACCCCTCTCTGGGCTCCCACTTCCTCATTTGTAACTTGTGGGGGTGGGAAGTCAGAACTGAGGCTCTGCTGGTTTCAATTGCTTTGCAGAAGTTATGAAAAAGTTATAAAAAAGGGGAAACACATCTTCCTCTCTCCCACTCCTTTCACCCATCCCCCCTCCTCCCTTTAAGGTGTTGGTCAGTCAGTAGACTAGGGAGTACTTCTGTCTGAATTTATACTAAAGTGTGATTGGCTGATAGATGTGGTCTGAACCTCCCTCCCTACCTGTCCCACTGTGCTGTGGCCATCTTTAACAACTCTTCCCTCTCCAGTGTGGGGCTGCTGTCCTCAGCAGACCCAACCTCTCCATCTTCACAGCCTGGAACTCAGGAACATCACTAGATGGGCTTTTACAGCCCAGCCCACACATCTGAACACTTATTCACCAAGACCCTGTGAGGAGCAGAGATTCCTGGCCACATAGCGAGTCTGTGACAGTTGGAGTTGGGAAGTTGGATTCTGCTCCTGGCCAAGTCTAGGGTCCAGGGATCCTTTGGGTGGCAACTGTAGGGCTCCTTCCTTCTGGGCTACTTAGGCTGAAGGACGGGGTGGGGGTGGTTGGCCTACCCTGGAGCCTAGGGGCCAAGAAGAACCTGGCTGGCATTGGGAAGTGGGCTTCTGGCCTTGGCATGCTCTCCCCACCCTTGGTGACCTTGGGAGATGGGGGTGGGCAGATCAGCACAGCAGGATAGACAGGCCTGGTGCTGCCAGTCCCGAGTCTTGTCATCTGTGGACATGGGTGACCCTCTGCCCAGCCCAGATGTCCCGGAAGCGCTCGGGGAAGCCCCATCGGGCCTGCTGCCCTGGGCCCAGGGCTCTGAGGTGCCATTTCCGGGGCCTCTGCTTTACACAAAGAGGCCTTGTAAGGAGAGAGAGGCTGGGAGGCAGCTGCCGGGGGAGTGGTGTGCCTGTATGTGCAAGGCCGAGCACACATGTGCAGCTGGGAAAAATAGTGTGCTTGTGTGTGTACAAGGCCGCACGTGAGTACGTGTGTCCACTTTCTCCTTCTCGGCAGATGTGGCCCGAGGTCCCTACTTGGTGCCGTGCTCTGGGCCCGGGGGACCAGATGCAGTCCCTGCCCTGGACATGCATGTGTGTGCGCACATGACCGGGCAGCTTTAGGAACTGTCCAGGACTTCCTGCTGTAAATTAAAGCAGGTGGTTTGCGTCTGGGCTGAGCAGGAGGTGGGCAGGCCGGACAGGGCTCACCACATGGCTGGCTGGGGGGCAGGAAGCCAGGCCCGGTGGGTTCTGTGGTGCAACCTGGGGCAGATGGGTTGTGAGTCCCGGAGTCCCCGCTGTACAATGAATGGGCCACACTGCAGCCGGGCCCTGGAGCCTGGGCCTGGACCCATGCTGTTCCTCCCAGAGGGGCCTTGGTAGAGACCACCAGAGAAAGACCCCAGGGCCCCTGGCAGCTGTGTGGGTGACCCCGGCCTGAACACCAGCTTCCAGGCAGGCAGGGCTCAGGCCCCGGGCTGAGGAGCAGCCTTCCTGGGGTCCGTCCACCAGATGCAAGCCTGCCAGTCTGGTGGGGGAGGCAGCCGAGTTCCTGGTGACCGCCCCCTGTCCCTGGGAGCCGTGTGACTCTGGGCAGGTGGCTTCCCCCTGCTGACCCTCAGCCTCCACATCTGTGGTGCTGTGACCCCTGAGCGTTCCCATAGAGAACACAAGAGTGCTCAGAGCTGGTGGGAGAGGAGCACCCAGGAAATGCTGCATGGCTTTTTTTTTTTTTTTTTTTTTTTTGGTTTACATTTTTAAAAACAGCTTACCCTCCTGGGCACTAATGGTCATGAACAATTGTGTCATCAAATATTTACTGAGCACCTACTGTGTGACCAGCATTTAGGCCCTGGGGATAGAAACGTGAACAAGATAGTCAAAAATCAGGGGGAGAGAAAAACGGGCAGAATAAGTGTGCACAGTGTATGTGCGATACTGATCATCTGTGGAGAAAATAAACAGGGACAAGGGAGGGGAGTGCTGGGTGGGGCCCACGGCTGCCTGGTTCAGAAGGTGGGCCAGACACAGGCAGGCGTGAATGGCATTGGTGAGGGCTGGAGCCATGCCAGCCTCTGGAGCCATGCCAGAGCTCCAAAAGCGGAGGGAACAGCCAGGGTGAAGACCTGAGGCTCGTGTGCCCCAGGACCGGCCCCTGGTCTGGCTGGGAGGCCCACTCCTAACGGGTCAAGCATGCTGGGTGTCATCACGTCCATTAGGGACCAAGAGCTGACATTTCATGAACACCTACTACGTGCCAGGCGTAGTATATCATCTTACTTCACCCTCTACACCTTTGGGGGCAGGATTCTTATTCCCATTTTGCAGATGCAGCAAAAATGAAGTTCAGAGAGGGTGAGTAACATGCCCAGGGTCACAGCTGGTGAGCAGTGCTGCAGGGCTCCAACCCTGGGTCCCTGTGACTCTGGGAAGCTGAGTCATGGTGGGGGCTGGGGAGGGTGGGGTGGGGAGAGAATGGGTTTGAGGAAGTGGTGTTCACTTTGGGTCTTTACGGAGTAGGACTTTGCTGAATAGAACGGGGCGGGGGGGGGGAGAGGTATTTGATGGCTCAGAGAGAATAACATGCCACTGTGAAATGTGGACAGAATTGGCCTCGAAGGCACATCAGGCTTGGCCTTCCCTGCAGCAGGAACAGCATGTGCAAAGGCCAGGAGGCCCGGCACGCTCCAGGCATGGAGACTGGCTGTGGGCTACAAGTTTAGCACAAAGAACAACAGCCAGTGAGAAAGTGGGTGGCCTGAGAGGGCAGTTGCTGGGAGGAGCCAGTCCAGGGCTGCGGGGCCGAAGTGAGCAGAGCTGGGTGAGGAGGGGTGAGAGTGAGAGGGAGGCTGCCCGTGATGGGCCTTGGGTGTGCACCTGCCCCACCTCGGGCCTAGGGGGCTCCTCTGAAGGTCAGTGGCCGGGGAGGAGGCGAGGGATGTGCTGGGGCTGAGCTGGGGTTGGGGAGGGCCAGCACATGCATGCTGGGCACCACTCTCGGGTTCTGAATTTGTTTCATTTCACCCTTACCCCATCCTTCTGGGCTGTTGGTGGGGTGGTTGGTAGGTGGGCCTTCACCTATAAGGAAACTGAGGCACGGATGATGAGTGAAGGCCTGTCTGGGACAGGGTCCCAGCACACCTGACTCGCTGTAGTGGTTTCACCGACACCCATTCCCCCAACTCCCCACCCCACCCTTTGTTTAGTTCTTGGAGCCTCTGAGACCTCCCATGAGAGCTGCCATTTTAGGAGGGGAGACTGAGGCCCCAGGAGGGAAACAAGGCACCAGGCCAGAATTGAGGCCAGAATTGGGAGGCCAGGGTGGCCGCTGCTGCTGTCCGGCAAGGCCGGCTGGCCAGTGGGGCCGGGCGGGGCTGACCTGGGTTCCCTCCCCATCTTGGGCACAGGAGCGGAGCGGCCATGGCCTATCACAGCTTCCTGGTGGAGCCCATCAGCTGCCACGCCTGGAACAAGGACCGCACCCGTGAGTGCCTCCCCCACCATGACACGAGAGGCTGTCCCCTGGCTCCACCCCTGGTCCTGAGTGCTTAGGAGGGAGGGGACCTGAGTAGGAGCACCCAGGCAAGCGGGCATAGGGAGTGGAGGCCAGAGTGCAGGTCATCACGCCAGGCCCTGCTGTGGGTGCCCGGACCCAGGTGGGCACGACAGCAGGGCCTGCGCTCAGGCTCAAAGGCCGGGAGAGGGCTTAGGGACAGGAAATGTCACCTGTGGTGGTGGGCAGCGTAATGAGCTCTGGAGAGACACACAGAATGAGGGGAAAGCGATGGAGGCAGAGGCACTGGTTTAGAAAAGATGGCGAGGGAAGGCCTTTGCTGGGGTGGGGTGGCATTTGCATGGAGACCCAGAGGAGGTGAGGGGTCCAGCCGAGGGGGCCAGGGCAGATGCAGAGGCCCAGAGGAGGGAGAGCCTGGTGCTCTCAGGAGCAGTAATGAGGCTGGGGCTGGAGCTGCGGAGCAGGGCAGCAGCGGGGGAGGGGAGAGCTCCCAGAGGCCACAAGACTAGTTCAGGGGCACAGGGGGCGATGGCTGCAGGTGGAGGTTGGCTCCTGGGGAGATGACACAAGGGGGTCCAGCAGGGCCTTGGGGGCACCCCCCGAAGCAGAGGAGGAGAGCCTGTGAGGGTGGTCCAGGTAGGGGGAGTGGCGGGAAGAGTGGGGAGCCTGGGTGCACACTGCCCACGCCAGCCCGTCTCCCTGCAGAAATCGCCATCTGCCCCAACAACCATGAGGTGCACATCTACGAGAAGAGCGGGAACAAGTGGGTCCAGGTGCATGAGCTCAAGGAGCACAACGGGCAGGTGACAGGTAGGCCTGGCTGGCTGCAGTCACCCTCCTGAAAGGAGGTGGGGGGGCGGAGCAGGGCTGGCCAGGGCCATCCACCTACTCACTGTTAGGACAGTTCGGGCTGCAAGTAACACAGCTCTGATTCAAAGTGGCTTAAGTTATAAAGGGATTACCTTGGTTCATGTTACTGAAAAACTCAGAGTTTGCAGGCTTTAGGAAAGGCTTGATCCAGCAGCTCAGCATTACCCATTTCTTTTATGCTTGATGGTAGGGGGAGAGCTGTAACACCCCCAGTGAGCTCTAGCTGCACCCCCAGGAGTAGCTCTCATCCGGATTGTGGCCTCTCAGCCCCTCCTGTGTGGACACTGTAGGGCCACCTCTGTATGAGTAACTGCAGCCTAGTGGCTCCTCCCCACCCTACAGGCATCGACTGGGCCCCCGAGAGTAACCGCATCGTGACCTGCGGCACAGACCGCAACGCCTACGTGTGGACGCTGAAGGGCCGCACGTGGAAGCCCACACTCGTCATCCTGCGCATCAACCGCGCCGCCCGCTGTGTGCGCTGGGCCCCCCAGGAGAACAAGTTCGCTGTGGGCAGTGGCTCCCGCGTCATCTCCATCTGCTATTTTGAGCAGGAAAATGACTGGTGGGTGCCTGGGCAGAACCCGAGTGGGCTGGAAGGACCCCAGGGCTGCAGACCAACAGGTACTGGGACTAGAAGGTCCCAGAAAGCACTGGACAGGGTGACAGTCCCTCTGTCCCTCCGCCCAGGTGGGTGTGCAAGCACATCAAGAAGCCCATCCGCTCCACCGTCCTCAGCCTGGACTGGCACCCCAACAACGTGCTCCTGGCCGCTGGCTCCTGCGACTTCAAGTGCCGGTGAGGGGGGTGGCTCTGACATCAACACAGGAACAAGGAACAAGGACTGGAGGGCGGGTGGAGGGGAGCCCTGTCATGGGTGCCCCACATCCCGCCTTCCAGACCAGTTCTGCTGCCAGCAGGGTGACCAGAGGCCTCAGTCAACCTTGTGAGGTTTTGTTCCTTGAAGGGTCATCCTGGGTCCTGTCTCCAGCCTCTGGGGAGTCTTCACAGGACTTGCCCCTAACACCTCTTCATGTCAGCAAGCTTTCTTTCTGCGGCCCTCCTGTCCTGCCTCATTAGAACCTCCTACCCCTTCAGCTTCCTGGCTTCTGTCTGGAGGAAAATGAGTGGGTGTACTTTTTCACACTGAGGTGTAAATGACTGATAGGCTGGAACAAGCCCTGCTTCAGTATCTCAAGGCCTGAAACACAGAGTCTCCAGTTGCCATTGGCTGCTTGTCACTTCTGGGCCCAGCACCCCAAGTCTCCCAAGGTCTCCAGCTCCCAGCTCCAGGCAGATGGCCTGGGTTTCTGAATCTCCCTTGGGAAATGAGGCCCCACCAGGCACTAGAGGCCCCAGGCACAGAGAGGATGACATTCTGATGAGGCTCATTGGTGGGTGGGGAGCTGGTTTGTTCCCACCCTGATCTATCAGGTGACCCCTGGCTGTCTGGGTTACTGTGTGAGAGTGGTGTGCAGGAGAGTTGACAGGAGTCGGGACAGGGTTGGTTCAAGGTGCAGCGCAGGAGGGAGGAGGGGCATCCTAGGGGCTGGTGTGGAGTGCAATGGCCAGCATGAGGGGGACCAGGACACCCCCTGGGGGCCGTGTCAGCCATGGATGGTCAGTCATCTGGTGAGGGCCCTGAGGACCCCAGGAGCCCTCAGGACTCCTAGCTGGGAGACCTTCTGGCCCTACTCCATTGCACAAAGTGGGCACCAAGGCCCAGACTTGTCAGAGTGTGAAGATGCTGGTCATGAAAAGCCGGCTCTGGCTTCACCAGGCCCGTTTGGGAGAGGGAGTCCTTTGTTGGGCCTGTCCCAAGCCCCTCAGTCACCTCCATTTTTTGCCTCCCCGGCAGGATCTTCTCAGCCTACATCAAGGAGGTGGAGGAGCGGCCAGCGCCCACCCCGTGGGGCTCCAAGATGCCCTTCGGGGAGCTGATGTTCGAGTCCAGCAGCAGCTGTGGCTGGGTGCACGGCGTCTGCTTTTCAGCCAGCGGTAGCCGTGTGGCCTGGGTCAGCCACGACAGCACCGTGTGCCTGGCTGATGCCGACAAGAAGATGGCGTGAGTACAGGCCACCCAGGTACGGGGCAACCATGGCACCGAGCAGGCAGGCCCAGGGTGGCTGATGTCCCTCTTTCACGCAGTGTTGCGACGCTGGCCTCGGAAACACTGCCGCTGCTGGCCCTCACCTTCATCACGGAGAACAGCCTGGTGGCAGCGGTAAGGAGGGAGGGGAGGGGAGCAGTGGCCAGTGTCAGCAGTCTTCCTCCCAGGGAGCCCCAAGGTGCCCAGGCAGCTCTCTCCTTGTCCCCCTCCCTCCCACCCATCCATCTCTGTTGGTCAGAATAAGTTGGGTTACGCTGCAGTTACAAAACCCTCAGCTGCAGGGGCTTCACACAGTAAAGGTTTATTTCTTGCTCACTTTGAGTGTCCAGCGGGGGTGCTGTGACGGGGGCTCTGCTTGGTGCAGATGGAGGCTTGGTCTCCAACATACTCCCCCACTGCACAGAGTCAGGGGGGAGATGGGAACGTGCCCTGGACCCTAACGTTTCTGCTTACGTTTTACCGGCCAGTGGAAATGGCAGGGCCACACCTCATTCAGAGAACCGGTACTGGTAAGGAGGGTGCAGTCTGGCCCTGCGTCCGGCAGAGCACCACTCTCCCGCCCTCCTCCTGCGCACCTGACTGTCGAGTCTCTTTTCGGGCCTCAGCAAACCTCATGGGGTCCCTGAGGGGGATCCGGCATGCTCAGCCTAGAGCAACGTCCAGCTGTGGGCTGTCCCCTGGCTGGCATCGGTTTCCCAGTAGCTCTACCAAAGTCCAGAGCCACTAAATTCTTGGCCAGATGCCCATCAGCGCGCCTCCCCTTCGGCCTCGGTTTCCCTATGCGGAAGATGGGGGTGCTGTGCCTGCTCCAGGCTGGCACTCCAGTGCACCCAAATGCACCCCACCTGCCGCAGGGCCATGACTGCTTCCCAGTGCTATTTACCTATGACGGCGCCGCGGGGACGCTGAGCTTCGGTGGGCGGCTGGACGTGCCCAAGCAAAGCTCGCAGCGCGGCCTGACGGCCCGTGAGCGCTTCCAGAACCTCGACAAGAAGGCGAGCTCGGAGGGCAGCGCGGCGGCGGGCGCGGGCCTGGACTCGCTGCACAAGAACAGCGTCAGGTGAGCGCTGGCCGAGGGGCGGGGTGGGTGGGGCCTGGAGGGTGGGCTCCACCCACACCTCCCAGCGTCTGGGTGGGGCCCTGTCTTCAGAAGCTGGTCAGTTTCTTTAGGCTGCGCAAAAATAGCATCAGGTCGGGGCAGAGCAGCAGCCTCACTGCATTTTTAGGACAAGGCGGCCATGTGGGGCCGTCGTAGGGGTGGGGGCTGCGGTCTTCACGGACAGGGCCAGAGCCGAAGCGGGTCTAGTGCTAGAACCTGGCGGGCAAGGGCGGAACTGAGGGTCTCGCAGCAGCCTCTCTGAGGGTCCAGAGCGAGGGACCTCCCAAATCCTGCGAGCCCCCGGTGCCCACCCCACGGCCAGTCAGAGGAAGAAGTGTGGCAGGACTGGGCTGGGTAAATCCTGTGGCTGCCTGGTCCAGTGTCCTCAGACTGGGCCCCTCTGTCCAGCTTCCAAGTCTTCCCAGCCCCGTCTTTTGCTGCTTTTCCTCACCCTGCTGTGCTGCTGTCACTCCAGACACGTGTCCTCCAGGCCCTGCCCAGCCTGTGTGTCCCCTTTTGTGCTGTGCACCTTGCACAGTACTGCACGAGCCCCATCCTGTGTTACCTGTCACAGCCTGCCTCCCGGGCTCTCCTTGCTGGACACACATACCCAGGCTGCATGTCTTACTACAGAGGGCTCCCCCAGAAGTTGGGGAGCTCCTGGAGGACAGGGTGGGCTGGAGCCCAGCATGGGCACAGGCTGGGATCTGTAAAGCCCTCATCCTCTCTGCAGCCAGATCTCAGTGCTCAGCGGGGGTAAGGCCAAGTGCTCACAGTTCTGCACTACAGGCATGGACGGTGGCATGAGCATCTGGGACGTAAAGGTGAGGCTGGCCCCACCCCAGCTCCCCACAGGGCCCCTCCCCCACCACCCTGTCCTTGCTGGATGCCTCCAGCAGAGCACGTCATTAGGATGAGGTAGGGGAGGAGGGCAGCCCCCGGGCACCTTTAAGGCAGGGATTCAAACCCAGGTCTGTCTGACCCCAAAGACCAGGTTCTCTGTCCTGGGCAAGGCTGGGGCGGGGGCAAGTGTGGGCCAGGCCCCTGAGGGACAGCTGAGAGCCAGCCCGTCTGTTCTGCTTGTGCCCTTCCAGAGCTTGGAGTCAGCCTTGAAGGACCTTAAGATCAAATGACCTGTGAGGAGTCTGGCCCTCATCCCATCTGCTGAGGGAGGGGTCAGGGAGGCTAAGGGTCGCTTTGCTGAATGTTTCTAGGATACCAGTTCAGGTCCCCACGGGGGCTGCTCCCTCAGGAGGGGAGAGGGGAGGGGTGGGGGGCTTTTCTTACCTATTGAAGAACAATTGCCTTTTTCTTAAGGAAATGCTTTCATTATTGTTAAAAAAAAAAAAAAAGTCCCCAAAGCACTCTGCTGGTCATGAATCGCTTCAGAATGTGGAGGTAATAAAAATGCAGCTGTAGACATGTTGGCCTGTGTGTCTGGAAGGAGACGGTAGTTTGGGCAAAGCGTTGATAGCTTATTTTTGTTTGCTGGCAAAATTGATCCTAAACCCAAGGGTCTTCCCCTAAAAGGTTCCTTACCCACCGGGGGCCAGCCTGGGCGACGCCAGGACCAGGTGTCTTTCCTGTCACTCACTCAGCAGTCAGATTCCTAAACAGGTGGTTGTCCATTCCAGGCAGGTTCTGGGCCTTAATGGAAACTTACTATTTCTCCATCTGATGTTTGCAGTTGGTTTTTAATAATTGCTCATCATTTTTTAGGATTTTTTCCCCCTGTTCCTATTTTACTCAGAAGGTATTTTTGCTTAATCACATGCTTTTCAGCTGTTCCTATAATCATGGTTTTTCTCTTTTAGTTTAAGTAGGTAATGAGTTACATCAGTGGCTCTCCTAATTGTGAACCATCATCACAGCTGCAGGACAAACTGTACCTAGAATCCGAACTTTTCCCCCCTGTTCTAGGGCCTGTCCCTCCGGAGAGCTTCTCCTTTAAATCAGGAGACAAGTTCTAAGTCCTTAGGAGACAGTGCAGGCCACACAGTGTTGATTCTTTACCACCGCCCTGCCCAGTGCCCAGTCACCTCAGGACACTGCAGTTTAGGAGGCGGAGCGCCCCTCCCGGAGTGGTGCACAAGTAGGGCCTGCACTGTGGTTGAGTCTGCAGGCAGCCCACATGATTGTGCTAAGCCTCAGTTTCCCCACTGCCACCCACACCATGAAGGAGGTAATGAATGCCTGGCAGTCATGTTGGGTGTTGGGAAGCGTCCAGCACCGAAATCCTGAGGCTGTCACCACCAGGGGGCGCCTAGAGGACAGGCCAGGGAGGCCTGGTGCTGCCAACTGCCTGCTGTGTGCAGTGGACAGGTCCCTGGCTGCTCTGGCCTGAGGTCCCTACTTGGTTAAAAGGAAGGGGACTGGCTTCTGTATCCTGAAATCTCTCCCAGTCCAGAGGTCCAGGGTCTGGTGCCTGTACCCGGATCAGTGTTACCTGAATCCTGTGGAATGGGCCTGCCTGAGAGTGACACCATGCCCTGCTGGGTGAAGGCAGCCCAGGCATGGGGGCCCAGAGACGGATCACAGAACCAGGATTACGATAATGTCGTTTAATCTGCCAAATATACAAGTTGGGTTTGTGGAGCCTGTTTGGCCTGGGTGCTACAGAGTAAACAGGTTTCTTGAAATGATCCACGGGCAGGGTTAAGAATGGGCCCGGGGCCTGGCCAGAGTAGGGGGTGGGGGAAGGGGTGGAAAGGGCAGAGAGGAGGTCTCAGCCAGAGGGGACTGGCCAGGGAGGAGCCATGACCCTCAGGAACCCGGGCTCCCAGACGACAGCCCCTCCAAGCGAGCACCCAGGCAACACAGCCGGGGGGGGGGGGGGGGAGAGCTGGCTGTCGCAAACCTGTCAGCAGCTGCGGGGGCTTGACCTCCCTGGCCGCACAACCTACTGGACAAACGAAGCTCCTCTTACCCCACCTCCCAGCGCCCCCGACAAGGGTTCTGAATTCTAAAAACAGCCAAAACATTCAAATGGTTACATATGAAATGCTGCCCTGCATCTTTCTGTCTCAAAGATAGCAGCTGCCCCCTCCCCCAGCCCCCCACCCACCATCCCCCCAAACGATTTCCGTGCCAAGATGAAGAAGTCCCAGGCCGTGGGGGGCTCCTCGCCATGAGGGGCGGATGCAGCGGCGCCGGGGCACAGGGTGGGCGAGACACGGCAGAGGTCCTGGCAGCATGGCCCGGTCCCTGGCATCTCCTCCCACAGGCCATGCTACTTATTCAGGGAGAGCGACTGCATTCGTTTTCCTGACAAAGTTGCATCATCTTTTGCTGAGAAGCAGGAAGGGAAGGAGTCACTACCAAACCGAAACAGCCCTCCCTGCCCATCCCAGAATAGCAGAACCAAACATCCAAAGGCCTCAGAAAACTTTTTGTGCAACTGGCTCAGCTGGCAGATGAGGCAGAGACCTGAGGAGAAGGGCCCAGCCTGACGCCCTCCCGCTGGCCCGTGTCCAGACATTCTCGTCAAGTCTGGGTGGCTGTCCCCTCCACAGAGGCCCACCAACGTGCACTCCACTGGGCAAACGGACACCATTCCTACCCCACCCCCAGGCAGAACCCTGTAATTCTAACCTCTCCTTGTGGGTTCTGAAGTCTGCAATCAGCAGCAACATTCAAATAGTTACACATGAGGTCCTTTCCTGCTTTGGGGTTTGTGAACAAGAGCTACTTAGTGGGGAGCTGAGATAACTATGTCTCGTGTGGGGACAATGCCCTGGGGCAACTGATTTCCCATTTCCAGGCCTAGAAGTCAGGACAGCAAGATCCCCACAGACTCATGCCCCCCACACCCCCGACTCTCCAACACTGAGTGGAGAAAGGAGTGCATGAGGCCAGAAGGTCACGAGGCAAATGCTCCTTTAGACCAGATTGACTCCCCACAGCCAATCTGGCCTGGAAGAAACCCTACGGCCTTCGGCCCCCCTGGAGGGGAGGGCATGGGGAAGAGGGACCCTGGGCCAGATTTCATCGGGGTCTGCACCATAAAAATCAAGCCCACGCCCACAATAAACTCCCCAGCCCCTCAGGCATACAGTGGTAACCCCAGGCAGCTCTCCTGGCTACTCAGGGCACCCCAGACCATAGTGGAACCTTCTAGCATCGAAGGCAGGTGCATCCTGAGGCCTCCCTCAGATGCTGTGGACGGTGCTCTGCTGAGATTCAAACCCACATCTGGCTCCACTGCTGCCGGGCTCTCCCAGCATCCTGGGAGGTGCTGGCAGGAACACCCACCTCCATCTGACTCTGAGAAAGGCAGGCCCAGGTGCGCACACACACAGCAGGGGCCTCTACTGAACACCGTGACCCCGCCCATTTTGCAGCAAGGATGCTTAAGTGCAGGGCTTGGTAGCTTGTCCAAAACCAGAGTTGGCCCCCACACCAGAGGCTCCAGACTCACCTTTCCTCTCCTCTTCCTTCTTCCGGGCGGCCTCCTCCCGCTGCCTCCGGATGATCGCCAGTCGCGCAAGGTCGGCCTTGGCCTGCTCGGTCTTCCCCGCTAAGTGCATTTTCATGTAACGCTCTTTTGCTTTCTGCTTTTCGATTTCTTCTCTGTTTGGATAAAATGGTGTCACAGGGGATATCCTTCCCAACATTATCAGCCAAACTGGACGTGGAAGCCAGAATAAAGGCCACTCAAGCCCAGGCCCAAGCTGGGGAGGGGGCCCTGGTTCCACCTGCCCCTCCCGATGGACACTCACCAGACAAGCAGAGGCCGTCGGCTCTGCAACCTCACTTGGTTTCACTGGTGAGAAGGAAGCTGCTTGAGGGGGAAGAGTCCTTAGCAGCCTCCAACCACATCCCAAGCCAGTGGACCTTCCCCTCCATGGGGTTTTCTGAAACCCCTCAGCTGTCATGGTCAACACAGCAAGGTGGATTTAAATCTAGCAGCCCAGTTAGGAGAGAAACCACAGTGGCTCTCCCTAAGAGCCTTCAACCTCCTGTAAGGCCCGATGTCACCTGGTGGCCATGAAAAGTCAGGGAACGACTTGTCAAAGACAGGCCTGTACAGGACACTTTAGGATTCGGCCACAATCCTCCTACAGCGTACAGGGGAGCTGTCAGCAGCTCCATTTTCACCTGGGACTCAGAGAGGACTGGGGTAGCCAGGAGACCTCCCTGCACTGCTCTGGACGGCAAGAGCCCCTAGTCCTCTCCCGATCCTATGGCCATGACATGAGGGATGGAGGCAGGCCAAGAATGGTCAGATCAGGCTGGATAAGGGAAGTGTCCCTGGAGTGGGGGTGTCTCGGAGAAAAGGACTGTAGAGTAACCATCCATATATTATTTCCTTCAAGTGCAACACTCAGATCTGAATCCGCTGTTCTATCTTCCCTGCTATGTTTCTGCTGGGGGAAAAGATGTTTTTTGTTTTGTTTGTTTTTTTAAGAAGCTTCTATAGGGCCTTTGGGGGAAGGAGATGAAACAGAAATAAACACCATAGCTGGAGCCCCCACCTAGCCACTGGGGACCCCAGAGCCCAGGAAACGAGGGCAGAGGAGCTGATGCCTCAGCCCTCTGCAGGTCAGACCCTGCCCGTCACGAGGCCCAGCAGCACAGGCTACCTTTCTCTCCTTGAAAGCTCCTTGGGTCCGTCCAGGTCCAGCTGTGTGACTTTTTTGGTTGTCTGTGCCACCCGGTTGGGGTTCTCAATGTCGATGAGCCCTTCTACACCTTTGCGCTTTTGCTAAGATAGGATGAGAAGTTGTGTTGAAGTCCGGTCCTGCAGGGCCCAGGGGCCACACCCACCTTCTCCCAATAACCCGCATGGACCAGGACAAACTCCTGCTCCACCCCGAGTCCAACGCGACGCTCGGCCCAAGCCTTCCGGTGGGAACAGCACGCAGGAGTGTCTGCATCAGCCTGGGAGGTGCAAGGGGAGTAAGTGCGTGTGAACTGAGCCCCACCCGTGCCCAGTCCCAGCAGGCAAGGATGTTATCCCAGCTTCAGAGGTGGCTGAAGGGAGGCACAGGGTAGAATAACATGCCTGAGGCCACCGGGAAGTAGACAGGAAATGAGATGTGAACCCAAGCCCAACTCACAAGCTCTCAGCCTAGAGGGTTACTCCCTCACTTTGACTCAGCCTCCAAAAGCAGCTTCCCAAGGAATTTCATGCTTGACTACAACAAGCAATGCTGGATCCCCAGAGCAAGGCAGGCCAAGGATGCCAGTCCCCAGCCATCCAGGTAATGGGAGGGAAATGTGACTTGGGAATGAGCCACCCAGTCTACAGGTGTGGGGAGCTGGCACCAGAACGTGGAGCTCACACCTCCGACCTGCCCTGGGGAAGCTGAGGAAGAAATGAGAGCACAAATTCTCCATGTAGCAGGTTTGGTCAGAGTTTCAGGCCCTGTCAATCCCAGCATTTCTCTTTAAGAGACCAGACAGATGGCTTCCAAACGCCAGTTAATCTAACCACTGTGTGCAGCTTCAGACACCTATACCCAGCCGGCTGTGTGTATACACGTCCACTTGGGTACCTGACATCACAACCTAAACTTGTCTAAAACAGAACTCAAAACTCCCCATTATAATGTAAACCCTTAAAAGCAAGGACTCTGCATGTACCACTGGGACCACTACACAACTGGTGCTTGTTGAATGGGTGAGTCTATGTCCCAAGCCCCTGTAAGACCCAGTACCTGGTAATCATCTTCTTCATCCTCACTCTCATCTGAATCTAAGGATTTCTTCTCCTTTTTGGGGTCACCTGCAGCCCCATCTCCACCTTCTTCTCCTTGTTCCTCTTCTTCCTGCTTCAGAAATGAACAATCTGTGGAATCAGAAACGTGAAACAAGCCCCCAAGACTATGACCTCGCCCCCAGACCGTGGACCTTGAGAAGTTAAGCCCCCAGAAGGCTGCAACCAAGTATGATAACAGTCCTACTCTGCGATGCTGGCCCCAGGGGGGGACCCTGGGTCAAAGGCAGCCTGTCCACTTGGCTCCACAGCCTAGAAGTCATTCCCAGTCCAGCAAACCCTCATACGGCCATAAAAGGCCCTGCTCTTCTTCCCAGCCCAGGTACCTCAGAGAGCCTGGATGAGCTGCTCAGTCTCCCAGGGTCCGAAGGACTTGGCTGCGGGGCTGGAAACCACAGTCCAGCTCAGCTCCTCTCCTGCTCCCCCTGCTGCCACGTGCAGCTGCCAAACTGTACTCATTTCCCTGGGCAAGACCTCCCCTGCCTTCCACTCCCACGGTCAGTGGCAGGCCAGCCACTCCAGCCTGCCCACACAGACGCCCTGCTGCACCAGCTTCCCGTGACAACACCCTGGCATGCCACTTCCCTCCGCCTTTCTTGCCTCCCAACCAAAAACATTCCTTACAAAAACCACACACTCCCCCGCTTAACACTTACCCACACACTCTCCAAGGTCCTGCTCAGTCGCCAGCTTCTCACCCCCCTCCCCCGGCCCAGTTAGATGCGGCTTTTTTCTCCCAAGCACTTCACAGCTGTGCCACTCATCCAGCCTGACTGCGCTCCCTTTGGCTCTTATCCCGGTGAGGACCTAATGGTGTGGTTGGGACGTGGACACCAACGATGGAAACATTCTGTTTCCTGACAGTTGGCTGGAAAAAACGCTGTGGGACCAGAGTAGAGGGACCTCTTAAGCTTAGACTGGAGGGGGAAGGGTGGGTAGCATCAGTGAGAGTCACAGAAGAGGAGATGTTGAGCAAGGTCTGGAGGAATGCACGGCGCTTTGCCCGCTGGGGGCGTGGGAAGGCAGGGCATCACGTCACACTGGGGTTGGCAGCCGTCCTGCATGGCTGGAGCACACCAGTAGCGCGGCTGAGAGCCCAAGGCGTGATGGGCAGAGCCTGGGGGAGGGAGAGCCCCCAAAACACAGGAACCCAGGACGAAGACGAGAGTCCTACCAAGGCAAACGCTGCTGAATGAAGAGAGTCCTAACTGATCCGAGGATGGCCCTCCCCGTGATTGGTAGTTCTGGGATTCCCATCTGCTACCTGCTGTCCACCACTGCCCCGCCCCCACCACAACCTCAGGCACTGGCTTCTTCCTGAGAATGGGTGGTCCTTGCCTGGTCACTCTGGATTCCAAAAGGCAGAATGCCACTCTTGGTCACTGGCATGGACTGGACAGGCTCGTACTCACCCTGACCTTCTGCTTTTCAGCCTGGAGCTGCGCGTCGATCTCCTCAGGGCTCGTGTACTGCCTTGCCCGGCCTTTGTGGCCTCCCTTTCTCCCTGCACGAGGATCGGCAGTTCAGGAAGGTGGAAAGGGAGCAGCTACCCTGAACACCCCGAGCCCCAGGCTGTATCCAGCTTGAGGTGCTCTCATCAGAGGCTGCAGAACCTCACCTATCCTTCCCCAAACACCACCCAAGACCTGTGCTTCCCCACCCTCCCATGTTCAAAGGGACAAAAGAGGCAACATGTGGTCACCTGATGCAGCACCAACTGCGTGCTGGATGCGGGCTCCCACAAATAAGACCTGAGGGGAGGATCTGGGGGAGGGCGCAGCGCAAGGAGAGACTGGCTAAATCTCCTGGCCCCTGAGAAGTACCAGGCTGACTTAGATGCACTGATGAGAATGTGCAGCACTCATGTCCCTGCTGTCAAAGCTACAGTGCTTTTTACTTGCACTGTTCTGTCTCAGGCACAGGCTCATCTGATCCCCCTGACCAAGCCTATTGCGCACGATCATGGCTGGCCCCATTACATACACAAGGAGACTTGAGACCACAGCAAAGCAGGGAAGAGCGCACATATCAGAGTCCAACCTTTGGGTTCAAATCTCAGCTCTAGCACTTGCTAGCTCTATGACTGCGGGCAGGTACTTAACCTGCCAGAGTCTCAGTTGCTTCACCCGTGTCCCTACCTCATAGGGCTGTCATGAGGATGGATTTGTTAACATGTGTGAAACTACTGGAACAGTACCCGGCACTGGATAGGCGCTACAAAAAGGTTTGCTATGACTGTTACGCTTCTAATATAGGACCTGGTGGGGAAAAGAAAACAAGGCCACTGGTCACGTCAGTGATTTACTACAGGGAATATAATAAACTATTTCACATTCACCTAAGTGGTATGGTAGAAAAAGAACACTTCAAATCTGTAAGAGAAAACCTTCCTGTGCTTGGAGTAGGAAACATAGCTGGCAAAAAAAGTTAAAGATGAAAATAAACTTGACTACCGTCTAAGAGTTAAAAATGTGACTAGCAATTAAAGTTCATCACAGAATATCAGTTTTACAGTTTGACAATCTGGAGCCAAGATACTAGACTGACCCCTACTAAAGTCATCAGTCAGTTTTAAAGGAGGGAGGCACCCTTTCAGCTGGTCCCAGAGGACACTGGGGTGGCTGTGGCCTTGATCCACTTCCACGTCTCCTGGAGGCTGCAACCCACCTGACTTCCAGTGAGTCTTGCATCAAGAACAGAGAATCTGTAATTAGCCAGAGCTGCTCTGGGCTCCAGAGACTGCAGCAAAGATCCTGGCCTCCCTTGATTTCCTAGACAGCAGCTGCAGAGCCATAATTGAGCTGCTACAGACCACACCACCCATTTTTAATGACTACCCAGGTTCCCAGGGGTGTCTCATTCTATGTTCATCAAAGTCCTACTGTGTGAGGTCAAGTTTGCCATCAAAAAAAAAACGTAACACCTGTTCTCTCTTAATGTTCAAACTAATAGAAACAACTCAAAATTGCCAGTATAGGCTCTCATCCAGCATCCTTGGCTGTGAGATACTGATGTTGGCTTGGTCTACAGTAATTTTTATCAGAAGCTCTCCATGCCTTTAAAACGCTTCACAGTTATATAACAAAGAGCTGGTCCTTTGCTCCTAGAAAATTTTATCATTTTTTTTAAACATCTTCATGTTTTCTTTTGCTTTTCAAGCAAATGAACAGAATCAAGAAATGTAAACCTTTTTTTTTTGCCCATAAAGCTTACACAAGCCAAAAGGCCAAGTCATTTAAACAAGAATCCACAGTTAGGATTTTCTAATTATAACCTCCAATCTTGGCTCAAAGTATCTATTAAGTAGGACTCTTAGAATTCTGAAGCCAGGAGGGCTCATTTAGTACCCTCCTGCAGGAGACTGAGAACACAGAGGAGACATGGCTCTTCCTACCACAGAATAAATCAGTAGAGAGCGAGGTTTAAAGGGATTCAGCTCTGTAAACCCGTTATCTCTCAGAGTAGAGAGTCAGGAAGTCATTTAGGTCTGAAAAGGCTCCAAGCAGACCTTCCTGTGGGCTGACGCATCTTAATCAACATGACACGAGCTACCAATATTAATTCAAAATCTGTTCTGTGCCAGGAGCTAGCCAGGCATGTCGCGTGCTCTATAATTTTATGAATCCGATCCCACCTCTCCAAGCTAAGGGTTATTAGCCAGGTGTTCAGATGAGGAAAACAGACTGGAAAAAGTGATAATTTGTTCAAGGCTACAGGATTAGACAGTGACATAGGTGGGTCTAGAACTATTGACTCTTAGGGATAAAAGGACGGAGAACGGTCGACAATGTACTGGGAAGCCATGGATCCTTTACCGTCTTGGCCAAGGAATTGGCAAAGTCTTACGAATAACAATAGTTACTGTTTACTGGGCACTTAGCGACTGTCCCGCACTGAACTGAGCCCTCCACGTGGATTACCTAGTTTAAGGCTCGCATCAGTATTATGAGGTATATATAATCATAACCCCCACTTGCACGTGAGAAAACTTAAGACAGGGGGAGGTTAGACGACTGGCTTAAAGGCACGCATCGAGCCGCTGCCAAATAGGGCAGTCAAAGCTAGGTCTCCCAGGCTTAAGAGCATCAAATTAGGTGGCAGCAGACAGGCCTCCTCCCGAGCCCCAGAAGGCCCACGTTTCACGCGCGAAGCAGGCGGGCCCGGCACAGGCGCAGGACGCGGTGACTCAGTTCCCCGCGAGCCTAAAAATGGGAGGAAACTCCAGATCCCCCAGGCCAGGAAAAGCGCGGCCCAGATCAGCTTTAAGTGTCGACGAGGACCCAAAGCCTCTGAGTCTCCTCAGACCCCCGAGTGAGTGGCTCGAGGCCGCTACAGTCCTTAGTTTCCCCAGCTGGACAATTGGGCGTCGAGGCCCAGGCCTCGTCCTCAGCCGGCGCGGACATGCTCCCTCTGCGCCGTTCTCTGAGACGCCCGCGAGCTGAGCGGACAGAGGGCGCCTGACTCGGGCCGTCCCTCGAGGCCCGCGGGCCGCGCGCGCCCGCTCCTCACCTCCTTTAGGCATCGCGGCTCCGGCGGCTGCGGCGGCGGCGCCTCGAACTGACACCGGAAGCGGAAACACCTCGGGCTGGACTTCTTCCGCCCGGCTAGACCCTCCTCCTCTAAGCGCGCCGCCGCCGCCGCCGCCGTCTCCGCTAAGACCGGGGACCTCAGGGAGGCCTGAGCGCCAAACAGGATTGTCCCACGCACCGCCTGAGCCCAGGCTTGCCTGCGCGCTGCCGGGCAACAACGTCCTCAGTACCCCTCGCCTGGGGAGGCGCGCGAGCCTGCTAGTCACTTCCCCCCGGGAAGTGAGGGCAAAAGGCAACAGCGGTTCTGGAATTCTATACAGGCAGAGCTGTGGACACCTAAGATAACGCAATCTCCGCGCACGGTGGGGCGGGGCTTCGCGAGGACCTCACCCTGATGTGATTATCTTGATGGGATCGCTGGGGAGGCGGAAGCTGTCTATAGAGAAGGGGCATTCGACGGTGGCCGAGGTTTTGGTGAGTGTTTTTTCTCTGTGCTCCAGTACCTTGGTAACGACTGGGGCCGGGAATCGCAGGTCTGCATTGGTCCAGAGGGCGATCTGAACGGCTGGGGTAGGACGGGCTCGGGCCTGTGGACCGAGAGGTCGAGGTGAGTTCCCGAGGGGAGGCGGCGCCTTGCCTGTTAGGCTGAAAGGATGGGAGATTTCTGAAAGGATGGGAGATTTGGGGGTTCTCTTGCTTTTAGGCTTTTCCCTCTTTTTTTCCCCATGCTCTTTTCTCCGCTGGTAGTTTTCTGTCTAAATAACTACTTATTTGTGTAAGCCTGGTTCAGATGCCATTGTCTTTATCAGCCTTTCTTACATCCCCGGCTGTAACGTCTTCCCTCTCTCCGAACGTCTCTCGCCGCCTCTCCCGAGCGCCACCACCCCTCTTATACCGCCCCACTCCTCTTTTTTTTTTTTTTTTTTTTGATCTATTACTTCTTAAATGTTATCTCTCCTGGGAGGCCTCTTCTGACTCCCCGCCTGGGCCAAGGCCTCGAATCTCCCTGGGTCATAGCAAAGTGGTCATTCCCGTGTTTGTCCTCTCAGCCCGCGCGCTTTGGGACAGGGACCGGATTCCATCCATCTCTAGCTTCAGCGCAGGGGAGACAAGTGCAGAGATCCCTGATTTGGGAGTCAGGAGCCCCCAGACTCTTGTCAGTTCCCAACTGTGTGCGACCCCGAGTTTACCTCTTGTAGTCTGATTCCTCATCAGTAGGATTGTTACGAAGAACTCATGGAAAGAGGGTGGGGCGGGGCTTTACAAACTTGTCAGGCACCCTACAGTAGGGAGGAACTGAATGAATTTGGGAGAGAGGAGTCTGCTTTGCTAAAAGATAAGAAATAATTAACCTGAGTTCTCTTTGCCAGCAGGTAAATACTATGTGGTTTGAAAAATGACTTGCTATGTAAATTTGGATGGGCTTTACATGGCTTTACGTGACTTGCCTTTATGTCGTGTGTTGGTTGAGTGTAAAAGAGATCTCGGCAATCAGGCTAATACACTGCTCTTGTTTTACAGACGAGACTGAGAACCAGAGAGCGAATGTGACCTCCTCCAAATCACAGAGTAATTGGTAGAGCTGGATAAGAACCTAAACCTATAACTGAAGAGACCAGAGATCTTTCTGTTACACTTTTGGGAAACAGGTCCTAAGGTACTTTCGTTTTACACTGTCTTTCCATTTTTAAACCCTCATCTTCTCTCCTCTCCCAGTCATAGTCTACCTCACACTGTATTGTAATTCCCTTTTCACTTTTTATTTCCTTGTTGGAATATCACCTTCTCAGGAATAGAGGTTGTATCTTATTGTTTGTTCTGTATTTCCAGTACAGAGACAGGGACCGGCTCATAGTTGATGTCAGTTAGTAACAGCAAAAATCTATTAAGCACACATTAAGTGTTATGTGTGTATTCATGTTATGTATAATTATAATTAAGTCTTCACAATGATCCTATGAAATCCTATGAAGTAGATTCTATTATCCCCATTTTACAGATGAGGAAACAGATTTAGGGATATGAATGTACACCAAAGTTGTGGCTTGTGAAGTCCTTTGGGGACCTGAGGCTCAGAAACCAATTCATGTAATTTTTTCCCGACAGATCTTTGCAAGTTATCTTCCAGGGAAAAAATGCCTAAAGTCAAAAGAAGCCGGAAGGCTCCCCCAGATGGCTGGGAGTTGATTGAGCCAACATTGGATGAATTAGATCAAAAGATGAGAGAAGGTGAGTGGAGGAGTTCTTGTCTCGGTGGGCCGTGTCCCAGGGTCTCCGGCTTAGATGCCCCCAGGCGCCAGGCACAAATGCAGCTACACATGGGAAGTGACAGGCAGTACCACTGTGGCCTCCTGACGCTGATGGGCTTTGTTTGCGTATTAACTCATAAGAGCACCAGAAATGCCAGAACGTCATACAATACTCACAGAAAGCCCTCAAAAATGTTTTGGGGCCAATTTAAGTAAAAGTTTTAGGGAGTATAGATCCAATAGTCTACCTATAATTATTTACTCTGTTGGAGGTATATTTGAAGTCATACAAAGTACATTTACTTGGGAAAGCCTGTTCTTTTTCACTTCCACATTTTTTGAAACATTTTTATGTAGATTTTTCTCGTGAGTCTGATTGTTTTCATCATCACTTTGTTTTTGCATCATCTGCCAGTTTTCCAGAATGCACCACCTTTACTTCCCTCTAAATGTTGTGTGATCCTGCACTTTGTAATCGGTGTAGTGGACAGTTCGGGGAAATTTTATCTGAAGCCATAAGCATCTGTTGGCTTTATAATCGCAGTATAGACATTTACTGAATTGTTTTTTAAAGCAATCTTTTTTTTTTTTTTGAGGTTTTTGGTAACTAATCTAACCATTATTATTAAGTCATACCTCCAGCAACAACTACTGAGTGAGTCATAAACTACTTTGCTTCCTTTTTTTTGAAGCTGATTGTATCAGGTAGTTCTCTTAGATTCCTAGAACTTGCAGTAATCAAGGGCATTTTGGGCTAGGAGGTTTCTTCCCCAAACAGGTCCTTATTCAGAATAAAGGAACTTGGAGATTGTTGTAATAGGAAATATTTTATGAGTCCCTGAAAATAAGTCTTCCTGTTTTAAGGGATGACTTTTTGGAGGGAGAGTGTTTACATGCAAAAGGTGTGATGACGGCTATCCTAGTGGGTATGAAGTAGGATTTATTCTTTATCCCTTCTTATTAAAAAAAACCACTATATCCTGTGCAGACCAACCCTGCCTCCCAAACCAAAACAAACACACGTGTTTCCTCCCCAGCTGAAACAGAGCCTCATGAGGGAAAGAGGAAGGTGGAATCTCTGTGGCCCATCTTCAGGATACACCACCAGAAAACCCGCTATATTTTTGACCTCTTCTACAAGCGGAAAGCTATAAGCAGAGGTACCTGGACAGATTCTCTTGGCCTTTCCAACTTGAGTGGCTTTCAAATTTAAGTAGTTCTTGCAAGCTCAGCAAATGTCACTTTTCTTGCCACCAAAAAGGGGCAAGGGGGCAGTATTGGTTAAATACTTTTGGGGGAGGGTAATTAGGTTATTTATTTATTTACTTTGATGGAGGTACTGGGGATTGAACCCAGGACCTCGTGCATGCTAAGCACATTCTCTACCACTGAGCTACACCCTCCCCACTAAATACTTTTTACGGGTGGGTAGTGATGGGTTGGGGGAGCTTTGTTAGACCATGGTGTGATGCCCTTTCCCCATCTTTTTGACAGAACTCTATGAATATTGTATTAAGGAAGGCTACGCAGATAAAAACCTGATCGCAAAATGGAAAAAGCAGGGCTACGAGAACTTATGCTGCCTGCGGTGCATTCAGACACGGGACACCAATTTTGGGACAAACTGCATTTGCCGGGTCCCCAAAAGCAAGCTGGAAGTGGTAATGCCGCCCTCCCCCAACCCCGTAATGTCTGACGATTGAGTTTGACGTTACTCTCTGTTCAGGGTTCTGCCCTAGTTGACCGCAAGGGACTTTGTTATTTTGTTGGGCTGGAATGTAGTTTTGTGGCTGGATGTCCTAATGGCCACCCCCACACCCCAGGAGTGAGTCCCTCTGTTGGGGGAGCTGTACCAGGCAGCTTGGCAGTAATCGTGTTTGTTAGGTCTGGGGGCCAGTCTCAACTCCTGTGGGCAAATTATTGGGCTCCTTTTCTCACTTGCAAAGTGGGGGTGACGACCCTCCCCAAGGTGGCCATGAGGGCTGAGTCGGGGGGAGGGTGGGCCAGTTGGCAGGAGGCGTCCATCTTCCCCTAGTGCTTGCCCTTCAGCCACCCTACTCTGCAGGCCTCTTGTCCTTCCCAGTGTCACGTTAACATTATCATCACTGCATTTCTTTGTTTAAAAAGTAGAGGTACTGGGGATTGAACCCAGGACCTCATGCATGCTGAGTACGCGCTCCACCACTGGGCTACACCCTCCTGCCATCACTGCATTCCTTGTCAGAACTTCCTGTCCCAAAGCTAGGCTGGGTGGCTCGGGGACGGTCCTGGGTGTGCGGTAGCTGAGCTCCAGGCACCAGCGCCTCCCAAAGTGGGGCTGCAGGAGGAGGCCAGAATGGCCTTTGAGTGTAGCCCCTCAGCTGACCGCTGTGGGCCCCGCTGAGTTCAGCCCAGGTGGCTTCTTCCACAGGGTCCCTCATCACCAGTTCCCTTCATGTCATCAGGTCCCTTCCCGCTGCAGCCCTAGTTACAGTTTGTAGAGCTTCGGTTTTGGGCCAAGGGCTTTTAGCTCAGCAGGCAGCTGTGTCACCCAGAATCATCTGGAAGTTCAAGGACAGGCACACTGAGCAATGGAGAGCAAGCAAGGGACGCCTCCCTGAGGGAAGGCGCTGCTGCTGGTTCTCGGAGCGGGGCAGCAGAAGCCCTGCTCCTCTGGGACCCCCGGGATTCCATGGCGACATCTACCTGGGGTGCTGCCCCAGCCCCGTGGCCAGAACAGCCTGCTTTGGATTTAGCTTGGGTTTCACCACCGGATCTTGTTTGCTTAGACAAGGGTTTTGCTCCTCCAAAATAAGAGGAAAAAGGAAGATGATGAACACTGTTGCTCTGGGGCAGGCCCTCGGCCAGACATTAGGCCACACCTGGCCTGGGGGACGAGACTGTTCTGCTGCCACAGATTCTGGAACACACCGTCTCTCTCCCCACACCCCACTAGAAAGTTTCCCCAGAGGCGGCCCTGGGCCCCTGGCACTGAGCCCTCGGAGCAGTAGCAGACCCGCCTCCGCTCACTGCATGGTATCTCTGCCTCACAGAATAACAAGAATCATTCAGACAGATTGTTTTCCTTTTTTTGGGAGCAAATGTGTACACTGAATTTGCATAAATTAAATACACTTAAAAGTTGTAACTTCAGTTTATCAGCAGTAGCAGTTTCCACCATCACAAGGGAACGGAATTCTCCCCATCCAGAACTGTCACAGAGGGTTTCTGAGTGTCCTGTAGGCAGTAAGTGTCCTGTGGCCACCCCTCCTGCAGGAGGACACCTGCACAAGGGTGTGCGGCACGTGGCGGGGGCGTGGTGGCTCAGCTGTCCTCTGTCCTCCGTCCGCAGGGCCGGATCATCGAATGCACGCACTGCGGCTGCCGGGGCTGCTCCGGCTGAGGCCCTTGCACCGTGACTGCCTCCGCCCTGGACTCTTGGCTGCGCAGGAGTCTGCCTGTCACACTGCCCCTTTCCTGGAAGCAGCTCTACCCACAGAGCGGCACCCAAGGCCCGAGTTGGAGCATGGTCTCTACATGCGAAGGCTTTGGTGTTCATCAGCTGTGATTTGTAGAAATAAAACTTTTAAACCTGTTGGGCCCTGCACTCCTTCTCTCAGAGCCAGTGGGACCCAGTGGGACAGCACCAGGCCCTGGAGACCAGTTGCCTTTAGGACAACTCCACCTTGAGCAGATTCACTCTCCTCATCAGTGATGGGGGTGACAACCTCTCAGGTGAGGATGGCCTGAGATGGTGTACCATGGTGGCCCATGCTCCCTGGGACGTGCCATGAACTTGGGCACACGGGGCCCAGCATTTGTCCTCAGACCAATGCCTGGAAGGGCTGCAGCTCTCACTTTGTCCTGGACCAGACCTTTCCCCTCATACCTGCAGCTACAGCAGCACATTCGTGAGTCTTTTACATGAGAGGGACTCCTGGGGCTCCCCCAAAGCCCTGGGAAGGCTGCGTACTTGGTTCCAGCTCTGCTGGGGGTCCCCAGGGTCTCCCCATCACTGGCCCCCAGGGTCTCTGTCCACATCAGCCACGGTGACGGTGTCCTGCTCTCCCTTTGGTCTGGTTCGGAATTTCTGCCATGGGTGGGGGGTTTCCTCTGCTGGCATCACTTTTAGCCATTGCTTATAATAAGCTCGGAAGCCATCGATCTTCTCCAGGTAGGTGTTCTTCCCTTTGTACTGTAATTGGAAAAGCATGGGGTTCCGGGTTCAGGGGGGCCATGATTAGACTTGTTGCATGTTACATACAGCTCAGCCCAAATCATGGCAGCTGGCTCAGGCCTCAGGGAAGCTGTTCCGGCTTCCAGATGGTCAAGAGAGAGGGCAGAAATGCCGTTCAATACTGAGTAGTGTGCCATGGAGAAACAAAGCTGTACTGTGGGGCAGGCCCAGACTCCCATCTGCTAACCATCCTTCCTAAGTATGTGCAGCTGGGCTCCTATACCCAGGATAGCACCCCAGCCCCCACAGCTACAATCGCTGGGTGCCACAAACTGACCCCACAGTCTGCTGAGCGCCTCCCCCTGTGCCCGCTGCTCCCTGCTGACCGTCCCCTCAGCACTGCTGCCGTGTTCTCTGTGCAGAGGTGGTGGGAGAAAAGGAAACAGTGTGCCAGGCAGATGCCAAGAGAAAGTGGGTAGAAGAATACACCAAAAAACCCAAAAAAGTCTGACAAAGACTTACCACGTGATGACAAAAGGGTTGATTCAAAAGACTGAACACCTCTAAACTTGTACCTAATATAGCCTAGATGTACAGGGAGCAGAACGACCATCGCAAGCAGAAATGAGCCCACCACCAGCAGAATTGAGCCCACCACCGTAAGGAAGCAGGAATGTGTGACTGAACACGATCAGCTTCAAGCCGATGGGAGTTTGGTGACTGTTGACTGTGGGCCCCACACAGAGTGGACACAACTAACTAGAAGTTACTTGCAACATGGAACCAACAAAAGACTGACATCCGGAATATATAAAGAACTCTGAGGAATCAGTAAGACAACACTAACAGTCAACTGTTCAAAGATGCCCAGCTATGCCCTCTGCCTGGCAGCCTCACTGAGTCTTAACAATGGCACTCAAACAGCCCTGCATGGCCATCCCTGACTCCTCAGAATGAGGGAGAGGAACGGCCGTTACAAATCAGGTCCATCACTGCCCAGCCGTCCTGTTCACTTGACAAACAGTCTACACCGGGCACCGGACAATGGGCAGGCACTCGGGACCCAGGTGAGCAAGGGAGACAGTCTCCACCTCCAGGGGCTGATGATCTCAAGGCGAGAGTCACGCACGTGCACACGTTAACTACAGGCTGGGAAGCTGGGGAAAGGCACAGCGCCACGTGGAGAAAGAGCCAGCTAAGCCGAGACCTACGGGATGAGAAGGAACCAGACACGTGACGGGCAGGGGCGCCTATTCAGGGGGGAGGGCAGAGGCCGGTGTTATCCAGAAGTGGGCAAAGGCCAGCGGGACTGGCGCAGTGAACCAAGGGAAGCGTGGCCTGAGATGAAAGCCACGCGGACGCTGTGGTCTGAGGAGTTCGGGATTTTCCTCAAGGGGAGCCACTGTCAGTTTAAAGCCAGGGGACGCCCATCCCGGGAGGCCGGACCCGGGGGCAGGGGGGGCGCTGGTGAAGAGACGGGGGCATGTACCCGGTCAAAGGTGGGGGGGTACTGGGCGGCAAACTCCAGCTGGCGGATGACCACTTCATTCACCGGGACTCTGTCCCGCCTCATGTCCTTCAGGATGTCGATAAGATAGGTGTAGTCCAGCTTCTTCAGGGCCGCGTTGATGAGGGTGCTGTAGAAGTGGGTGTTGGGGGTCACCTGGGATCTCTGGAACATCATAGACAGCAAGATGATGGCCGCTGTGGCGTGTCAGGCTTGGGGCGTGACCCTGCCAGTCAGGCCTGCTCTGCAGACCAGCCACCAGGGACAAGACGGGCAGGACCTCGTAGCAGCCACGGGCTGCACTCCCCCTCCAACGGGAAAGCACGTGTGGGTCCAGCCCACCCAGCTGAGGGCCCTACCTCCCAGCCCTGAAGAGCCCGGAGAGGAACCAGTGTTGTTCTGAGACAATGGACTCAGGCGGTAAACCACAGGCAGACCACCTCCCGTGAATTTACTGCAGCCTCTGTCCCCCGAGAATTCTGATACAGCCCTGCTCCAGCCACACCCTCCATCCCTCAGAGGGCTGGGGCCGAGACCTGTCCCCACGCCTCAATCTCACCCCGAGGCCACCACCTTCAAGATCATGATACCCCGTCTCTGTGCAGCGGCTCATCAGCATCTACCTTCTTCCAAGTTGGGCCAATGACTGTTCTATACCTGAAGCTAGAGTGACCCCATACTCCCTGCACCCCCCAGCAGTCTACCCTGACTGCAGAGGTCTGGGGCTTTGGGAGGGCCCCCACCTCCCTGACCCAGCTTTCTTTTTCCGCACCACGGGTCCTGCCCAGGCCCGGGCCCCCTCACCTTCATGTCTGCGAGCAGCTGCAGACCATCCGCTGGCCTGCGGCACCCGATGGCCAGGTTGCAGAACGTCTGCAGGTTGGGGATAATTCCTCTCCTTGCCAGGACTGGCAGCAGGGCCTGTGGGCACAGACATGGCATCAGCGTAAGCTGCAGCCCACCAGCCCAAGCAAGAGCCTTCTCTGGTGACGCCAGTGGCTGGATGCTAGACACCAGGGGCACCTGAAGGCAGGAGCTGTATGTGTCTGTCACCCTCAATGCTCACGAGGGCCCAGGTCAGTGCTCCTGGCAAACACGGTATCACGTTGAAACATGCACAAAAGGACAAAATTCCCGTGAGGGCCCTGGTGTCCCCATCTGTGAGATGAGGACCACCACACGCCCACAGTGCCTCCAGGTGTGGTCAGTAAAGAAACAAATGGACGTGACACTCTCAGAACAGCATCGAGCTCCGAGTGAGCGTGATGTCAACCCGGGGGGCCACCAGCCTCCCAGGCCACGTGTCCCCACAGGCCCCACACCCCTCATCAGTGTGAGGACGTGTTTGGTGTCTACCTCCCACCACTGGGAGCTCCCCTGGAAGGGCGGGAAGTGTGGCTGGTCCACCAATGCATTCCCAGCTTTCCACCCAAGTCCAGGCCCAGAGTGGGGGCCTGGACAGTCTGCGCACCTACTGCGGGGATGGACGACACACCGGGCAGGGCAGGGGCCCAGCCAAGGGCCCTGTGCCCCCGAGCCCCTCACCTTCGCCCCCTCCAGATCACCCCGCCTGCTCTTCTTCCTCATCAGCGTGTTGAAGAAGGTCACGTCAGCCTCCACCTGGTGCGTGTCCAGGACGCTCAGCAGTGAGGACTCTGCGGGGCTCCCGGGCTCCACCGCCTCAGCCAGCAGCGTGAGGGTCTTGATGTCGGGCCGAAGCCCGTGCTCCGCCATCTTGCCCAGGAAACCCTCCAGGCCCCCCATCAAGGCCAGTCTGTCGGCTGGGGTGGTCACTGTCCCAAAGGACACCACCGCCGAGGGGACCGCCCCCATGGTCAGGAGGTTGGCCTTCAGCCCCCAAGGAGGTGGTTCTGGGGCCACAGAGGGGAGGGCCACCCTGTGATCAGGCTCCGCCTTCGTTTCCACTCTAGGTTGAGCCATGCTGGGGGCCCCAGCCTCCTGAATTTCCGGAGACCCCTCAAGTGCCTGAGAAGGTTCCCAAAACAGCTGCCTCTCCAGGGCCTCCACGAGCAGCCTGGCCCATGTGCTGCTGTCCGCCCCGGCCCGGGCTCTCCTCTTTGCCCGCTGCCTGCCTGCCAGGGGCTGCAGCAGGGCCATCTCCTTCCTGGGCCTCAGAAGCACGGCCGCGGCCACCTCCGGGTCCCCCAGGCCGCAGTCCCGAGCTGCCCCCAACAGCAGGTTGTAGCTGTGCCGGCTGGGCTGAAGCCCCAGATGCAGCATCTGCCTCCACACCTGGCGGGAGAGACGAGCCTTCCGCAGGGCGGGCACTGGGAGGCAGCACCCAGCCGGCCAACGTGGGGCTGTGGGAAGGACCTGGCAATCCTCGATCCCAGCACCAGGCTCTGGGCAACTAAGAACCCAAGAACCTGGAAGCTCTGGGAGCCTCCACGGGGTGCCATTCTTTCCTCTCCAGCTCACCCCAAAACTGGTGTCGCAGCTCCAGCCCCCCTGCCTCCCCAGGGCCCTGCACCAGGGAACAGGCTTGGCCCCGGGCCTCTGCCACCTTCTCTGTACTCCCCAGGAAGGGACGGCCAGAGTGAGACTCTGGAAGAGTCCAGGCTGACTTAAGGACTGGATTTAGCCGCACTTCCCGAGTGCCTACTGTGCGCCCTGCCCCATTTGGCGCCCTCGGCTCCCTCGAGGGTGCAGAGTGGGTGCGGGCGGAGGGTGTCTCAGCCGGGAAGAGCGCCTCACAAGCTGTGGGCCCAGGCAGCCCCGTTTCCTCTCGAGATGAGATCGTTTTCACCCCCTAGAGAGGCATCTAGTGCACTGGTGTGTTCCCAGGGGGCCCTTCTGATCATGTGTGGGTCACCCTGACACTGGTGACCCAAGATGCCACAAGAGGCTCATGGTCTCACTGGCTCCTCTGTCTGTAGGCTCAATGGGAGGCCGAGACTGCATCTGAGCGTGCAGATGAGGCGTGGGCTGGGGGGACCTGGGTGGGTACAGATCCACCAGACAGGGTCCCGAGGAGGGCAAGGGTCTCGGCAGCCACCTCCATGGGGCACGCTGACAGAACTGAGGTTTATCAGGGACACACATGCTACCCTGAGGCAGCAGGGATTCAGGCTCTAGAGTCAGACCCTGGTTCAAATCCCAGCCCTGCTGCTTAGTGGCTGTGAGACATTAGGCAGTTACTTAACCTCTGTGAGCCTCAGCCTCCTCATCTGTAAAATGGGGCTAATGGTGCGTAGCTCAAGCAGCTTAACAAGTGTGACACAAACTGGCCATTAGTGTTCTAGACCACCTCTGACTAGGACAGACCTGGGCCAAAGAGAGGGGGAACTAGAGCTTGTCTGCTTTTCTCTCTCAAGAAGCCAGGGCATGGCTGGCAGCCACGGCTCACCAGGAGCCTGCAAAGGGGAGGCACTTGGCCCAGGGCTGTCTGAGATCACTAGGGCTCAAACTCCGTGTGGACCAACCGCCTGGGGATCTGGCTGAGATGCCAACATGGACACACGAGGCCCCGGTGCGGCTGATGCTGCAGGTCTGTGGGCCCCACCTTAAATTAGAGCTTCAGGCGAGCTCCAGGTCCTTCCCAACACCTCGGAGCAGGGAAAGCAGCTGGGGTACCACCAGCTAACTAACTACCACTGCTAACCCTGCCTCTCTGGGGGCCTGAGGTGGGATTAGAGCACTGTGCCTCAACTCTGATGTCCCTAAGAATCTCTCAGGCATGAATGCTGACTTCTGGGTCCGTCCTGCAGAGATGTTGAGTGGGGGATGGGCTGAACATGCCCTCGGGGACCGTAAGGTCAGCGGGTCTGGGCTGGCTGCACAGCCAGCAGCGTGAGAGAGTGCAGGCCGGCTGTGCCCTCACTCGGGGGACAGCGGCACCTCCTCTGCCTGTCATCTGTAAAATGCAGGGACCAGTGTGCTCTGGGAAGGCCAAAAGCTTGTAAATATAAAATACCCAGCACAGGGCAGTAGCAGGTGCTCAAGAAATGCACACAGGATCCTCATGTGCACCCAACACAAGCACAGGGGGAGCAGAGCGGGGCAGCAGGAGAGGCAGGAAGCAGACCCGGGAGGAACAGACCTGCAGAGCACGTCGGAAGCCTGTCTCCTTGTCCTGGATGCAGCCCATTAGCAGGTAACTGAAGGTCTCCTCAGTGACCACATGCCCTTTCTGGACGATTTCCTGGGGGAGGGAACGAGGAGGCCCACTGAGAATCTGCAGCAGAGCCCAGGCCCAGGCCTGAGGGGACTGGCTTAGGGCCGACAGCCCCAGGACTGGCCCAGGTCTGCACATCTTGAAGCGGTGGGGCCTGAATCCGGCTGTGGGGCCGACACAGTCCCAGCTCCCGAGCAGAGCTGTCCAGCTGCTGCCTGCATTTCCTCCTCCTCTCCCTCCCGGCCTCTCTTCCTGGATCCTGGCTCCGCTCCCATCACTTCTGCACAGCCCATCTACAAACACCACCCCAGCAGCCACTTTTAACCCCTGCACACGAGGCTTTGGAATTGCACGGAACTGGCTTCAGGTCCTGACTTCACCACTGGCCAGCCATGAGAGTGTGGGCAAAGCATTAGGCCCCCTGGCCTCAGTTTTCTCATCTGTGGAGTGGGGTCACAGACTTGCCTTATAGGATCTTTGGGATGACCCCTCAGTGAGCACCAACTCATCTTCAGTGCTATGAAGCCCACTCCCCACTGTCTGCACCACCACAGAGTCCCACACAGCACAAATGACCCACCACCCTCACTGGGCTGGAGGCTGTCAGACCGAGGCCTCTGAGAACGGGGTCTCACCGGATTCATCTACGAAGCCCAGAGCCAGCCTAGAGCCTGTCTCATTGGCCCCCGAACCTTCCCACATGAGGAACACAGACAGCACAGCCTCACACCTGCCACGTGGCTCACTCTGAGTAGAGAGGAGGAAGGAAGGGATGTCCCCACCTTAAACACATCCAGGCACATTCTGAGGTCTGCGCACATGGCAGCCACCTTCAGCAGGGCATGGTATGTTTTCAAGTTGAGCTGGTAGTTTCTGGCCCGCAGCTGCTGCCGTAGCTTCAGGGCGCTCTGCAGAGCTGAGTCCTTCCAGGGAGACTCAGCGCAGACGTTGAACAGGGCTGTATAGGTGGCGTCTGAGGGCTCCAGGTCCCGCTTCTTCATCTGTGGAGATGGGGGAAAAGGAGGAGGTGGCTCTGGGATCTGCCAGATGCACAGACGATAGCCACTCTGGGAGGGAGCTAGACAGGACTCTGCCCCCGAGACGAACAGGCCTGGGAGCAGGGCCGTGCTTGGCCCTCCAAACCCCCAGCTCAGCCTGAGGGACTTGGAGAACTGATCCTGCACCCCAAAAGCACCAACAAGAAACCGTCATCCCGTGAGTAACGCACTAGCAGGTGACATGTTCAGGATCTGCACCCAGCCCTCTTTGGAACCAAAGCTATGGTCTTTGGAGCCTGGTCCCTGCCACCTCCATGCCCCACGCTCACGTCATTGTAGAGCCTGAAGGCCTTCTTCAGGTAGCCGGCCCGCCCACAGCCCCCGATCAGCACCGTGTAGTTGCACTCAAGGGGCTGGAGTTGCTCCTCCTTCAGCATCTGTCTCTCAAACAGGTCCATGGCCTCAACCAGCTGTGGAAGATGAAGGGGAAGGAGGACACAAGGGAAGGGGCTCAGGATGGCCTCGGAGACCCTCAGCAGAGGGAGGGAGACTGAGGCTGAGGGACCCTCCCTGAACCCAAGCCTGCTTGGGAGCCAAACACCCAACCTGGGCCTCTGCCACCAGTCTCTTGGTCCCTGAGCTCAGAAGCAAGAGAATTTTGTGATGGCCAGGAAGGAAAGGCCACCAGACATCCACCACCTATGAGAGCTCTGGGGTCCCACTGCTGTAGGGGACTCCCAGAGGGCAGGGGCAAGGCCCAGGAGAACAAAGATGGGAAAGAGGGGAGGGGAGGAGCCATGTGCAAAGGCCCTGAAGCAGGAGTGTGCCCGGGAGCTGGAGGAGCAGGGAGGAGGTTGAGGTGGCTGCAGGGAAGTAAGTAAGTAAGTGAAGGAGGGGGAGATGAGGGCAGAGAGGTAAGGGACGGGGGCAGTTCTTACAGGCCATTGTGAGGACTCTAGCGTCTTTTTGTATATTTCTCAATCTTTCATTATGGAAACTCTCAAGGGTACACAAAAGGAGAGAGAACAGTGTAACTACAATGACTGCTAATGTTTGGCCAATCTCGTCTAGTCTATGCTCTGCACCTCTCCAACAAGCTGACTTTTTTAAAGCAAATTCCAGACATCCCATCGTTTCATTCACAAATTTTGCAACACATACCTCTAAGAGATTTTTAAACATGAATGGAAGATCATTACCAAACCTAAGAATGTGAACTCCATCAATGTCACTGACTGCACTGGGGGCTCTGGAGAGAGAAGTAATGCCCTGAGCTCCCTGCTGGAGCCAGACGGCTCTGTCCTGTGAGCCCATGTCGAGGCAAGAGATGGAGAGAGCCTCGGGGAGACAGCCCAGTGACAAGCGCTGTGATCGCTAAGGCAGGGGTGAGGAGGAGGCTAGGCCTGGGTGTTCAGAGGTAGGCTGTGAGAAGGTAGGACTGGTGACATTTGGAAGCTCGATCTGGCAAGACAGAGAAGACTTAGGGATGACCTGGAGGCACTTGGCCGCAGCTGATGGCACAATGGGGCTGCCATTTAGTGAGATGAAGAAAGTGTAGGGAAATCAAGGCTGGGAACAAAAATTTCAGGCGTGTAAGGGAGATGGTGAGGAGGCATTTCGCTACACTGATCGGAAGTCCATGTTTGGCCGGGGCAGAAAGAGGAGGATGAGGACAGCATGGAGGAGGGGGACACTGAGAGCGAGCAGGCAGGCGGGTCACCCGGTGCAGGACCCGGGGTGAGGGAAGACAGAGAGGAGACACGAGCCCTGAGCACCCCACCACTCAGAGATTATCAGGAAGGAGGGATGGCCCCTCACCAAATACAGAGGCACTGAGAAGAAGCAGCTGGGAACAGCAGAATGCGAACGCTCCCTACCTTTCCTTCCTTGATCAGGCGTCTGCACTGAAGGAAGTACCAGTAAGGGGTGTTTCTCCGGCCCCGCCACAACTTTGGCTCCAGCTCCCCTTCCTCATCTTCAATACTCTGTTCCCTGAGCCGTAGGTTATACAACTGGGCTGTCGATTTGTGGAACATTCTCCGGGAGGAGTATTTGTCAGAGAGAGTCCCAAAGCTCTCCTCCACCTCTTCCTCCTGGGTGGCTGTGGGGCTGGGCTGGCTTGGTTTCTTGCTGAGGCTGCCTGTGTTCTGGCTTCCCTGGCCAAGAGACAGCTGAGAGAGGGAGCTGCTGAAGGCTGCTGGCACTGGCCGAATCAGCCCTGTGGCCCTCAGCCGGGCGGGACCCTCCCTGCCTCCTGCCCATCTGGCTCCGAGAGGGTCAAGGTGCTGTAGGATGGACAGTGCTAGGGGGCGGGGGCCGGAGAAGAGCCAGGTGAGTCTCAGGAGGTCCATCTCTGGCGTTCCCCTCCAGGGCCTGGCATAGGTCAGCAAAATAATGAGAGTCAACTCGAGTTCATAGTCACCAAGGGCAAAAGGGAGACTGAGAAGTGGATACAAGCATGAGCCCTAAGGTTAGAAAGCCTCAGTTCAGATTTCAGCTCTGCTAAACAACCATCTGTGTGTCCCTGGGCACCCGTTGCTCTGGCCTCAGTCTCCTCACCTGTAAACTGGGGTTAACTAACATTACCCACACAGCACCATAGCAATGAGTAAATGAGGTCTCAGACATACAGTGTCCAGATAAATCTCGGTGCTGGCACAGTGAATCCTCAACAAACATAAGACTATTGAAATATGTTATCAAGCCATGACCTAAGAGATCTGGGTACCGAAAGCAGAGCTGACTTTGAGCCCTGGACAGAGCTGTGTAATTGGGCCCATTGCTGGACCTTCCTGGGCCTTGATTTCTTCAGCTGCAAGATGAGGAGAATCCCACCTTATCACAAAATTATAAAGATGAAATGAGATGTTTTTAGCACAATGCCTGGGGTTTAACAGGTATTCAAAAAATTGTAGCCATTATCACTTATTATCAAGAAAAAATTGTTGGCATTTTGGGTCTCTGCACAGGGAAGTTAACTTAAGCACTTCTTTTCTGCAAAATTTGTGGACAAATGGGCTAGAGCCATGCTGTCCAATGTGGCTAGAGTACCTGAAATGTGGCCAGTCTACATGGAAATGTGCTGTAGTGTAAATTATACACCAGATTTCAAAGACTTTGTTAAAAAAAAAAAAGATGGTAAAACACACACAATTTTCTTACGGGTTGAAATGGTATTTCAGATATCCTGGGCTAAAAAAAATTTAATACTAATTTTGCAATTTTTAAACTTTATTTCACGTGGCTACTTAAAAGTTTAAAATTACATAGGTGCTCACGTTATATTTCTATTGCACAGTGCGAGGCTAGTGAATCTGGTCTGTATACTTGAAACTCTAAATAAAATATCAGAATAACAAGCACGAAAACATTTGAAGTCTGGTTATACTAGGAGGTCACCATTGGAAAGACCGCAGGGGTGATGACAGATGGGGACAGATTAATAACTGGGGCCCAGGGAGGGGAGTGACTTGCTGGGGGCCCTGCAACAGTGCAGTGGGCGAGACTGGCTAGGTAGGTCTGGGAACTGGCTGGCTTTAAACCCCAGTCCCTGTAACGTATCAGATGGCCTCTCTGGACCAGCTCCCTAGTGACACTCGTGCAGAGGGCCTTTTCCACTATGCACCTGGTGAGGCTCCAATAGAAATGTAGCGTGAGTATGTATGCAATTTAAAATATTCAAGTAGCCACTTAAAGTGTTTACACACGTTAATCAAAAGACAAAGAATTTGAGTTACTGATGTTGGAACAGGTGCCAAAATGTTTTTTAAACAAATGTTGTATTAATATATATGCTCCTTTTTCAAACATGAAATAAAGTCCAATCGTCACGTAAAAGTGGTGATGACTGTAAAAGACAGTAGGTGCAGATACTCTTATCTCCAACCAACATTTTCACTCATCCCCCTTTGAAATCACGACTTCGTCTTGGGCATAGTGAACGCCACTTGGCCGGTCGCCACTTGGTCGGTCAAGGAAGGACATGGTAAATTTCACACAGCGACAATAAAGGTGTCATTTCTTCCTCCCCAAGTTCCTACCAGCTTAATAACCCCTGAATTAGAGACACGCTGCCGCCGTCCTCCCTCGGGGAGGACGCTCCCCGGAACCCTCAGGACAACCCGACCCTTCTCCACGCTGACCTTCAGAGCCCCGCTTTTCTCAGGGGACGTCCTCGGCTCCGGCTCGGGCTGAGACCCTCGCCGCCCCTCTGGCCAGTCTTCGCCCGGGGCCCGGGCTCCTGTGAGGGTCAAACAGGAACTCGCTCAAGGAGGCCGACCCAGATAACGCGGCCCCACCTGACCCCCCCGGGCCCGCGCCGTCCCCGCCCCGCCTCGCGTCACCCCCGAGTCCCGGCCCCGTCGCGCGGCACACGGGGCTCTTGGTCCCCGTTACCCACTCCGAGGCGCGCCTCTGCCGACCTCGCGCAAGCGCAGCCCGCGACGCGAACTCCCGGCGCACGTGGTTTCAGGTCGCCCGCGACAGCGAGGTGGGCGTTCCGTAGGCGGCTAGCCGGGCCTAGCGGAGCGGCCCGTACTCTGCGTTCGATTGGCCCAGTCTGGGAAGGGGAAAGGGTCGGCGCGGGCTGTGGGCGCTCCCGGCATCCCTCGGGCGGCGGCGGCGGCGGCGGCGGCGGCGGCGGCAGCAGCAGCCAGGCGAGGCGAGGCGACGTGGGGGAGGACCGTGTGCGGCCGGGCCGGCGGCGGGTAGAGGTGTGAGGGCGGCAAGGGACCTGAACGGGAGCCGGGCCGGTGTGGCCGCCGCCGCCGCCATGCAGGAAATCATCGCCAGCGTGGACCACATCAAGTTCGACTTGGAGATCGCGGTGGAGCAGCAGCTCGGGGCGCAGCCGCTGCCCTTCCCCGGCATGGACAGTGAGCGCGGGGTCGGGGCAGGCGGGGAGGGGCGCGACCGACTCGGCCCCGGAACCTCCCTCCTCTAATTCCGGGACGCCCTCCTTCTCGGCTCGAGAGTTTCTCCCCCTCGGTCCCGGGGATCCTTGGATTCTCCCTTCTTCTTCCCTTACTTGGACTAAGGAGCCCGTCTACCCCGATCTTCGATCCCCGGGGGCTATTCTAAAGCAGTCTTCAGAAGGGCAGGACCACTTCCCGCAGTTCAAATAATTCTTGAGTGAAGGCGGGTATCCTGGATTGGAAATCCTGTCCCCACTCGCACGCACTCCCCAACTACAAGAAAGTACTAAGATATCCCCTTTCCCCATCCTGCAGCCCCCAACTTGGAGCACCCTCTTCATGCTTTCATCAAAGCTGGGCCGTTGAAGGAGTCTTGCTGAGGGAAGGATCCACCTCCTCTTCGTAGTAGACCCCCTGTGAGACTCTGAAGTTCCAGTTTCCTCCTAGGACTCGCATTCCTGGGAGCCCATCCCTCACTGTTTCTCTGGACTCCACCTCTGGGTCATTCCTCGCACCCAGGCAGCTGCCTGAGTTCCCTTCACTCTCCCCCTTGTCATGGTGGCTCCCTGGCCTCCCCCACCATTCAACTCAGATGGGACGTCTAGCACATTAAAAGAAACCAGCAGTTTTCTGCTCCCCTTTCCAGACACACTTGAAATCTAATGCTATAGCAGGAGAGCTCAGTGGGCTCTTAGAGGTCATTGAGCTCAAGCATCAGCCCGGGTTGGGGAAGGGACTTGCTGAAGACTGCTCAGTTCGTGGTGAAGCTAGGGTTCTTTCCCTTTCTATCTGCAGTTCCCTGTGCCTCTCCCCATATGTGCCAGAGGACCTGGGCCACAGTCCCGTATTCTGCCACCTGTCCCTGGGCTGGTAGAGTCTCCCTGCAGCCTCATTCCCCTCAAGCGGCCACAGTTCTCATGCATACGTGACCTCTGTTTTGTCCCTCTCATGCTAACACTTCTTTGTGCAATAATGCTTATACCCAGGAGACATAATTCTAACAACTTTTCTTTATATACACACAAGCAGTGTCTCCACTGTACACGACTTATAAGCAGCTGCTTAAGTGCAGATCCACTCTCGCATACATGGCCTTTTCTTATGTTGATGGCACTAGCTTGAGGCCATGGAACCTTCCCTGCAGGGCAGCTCTTTCCTTCCCGCCCCTCTCCAGCCTGGGACCACAGATACTTGAGCCTGTGAGGGCAGGTACACCATTGAGGGGCCCACAAATGTGTTCTTAGAGGGGGGTCCAGGACATAACCCCAGCCCGGGGCATCAGACTTGGTAAGCACCCTTAGCACTCACTGCCTGCCCTCGATCGCTCAGTGTGTTGGAGCTCAGCGAGGGCACAGACCTTCCTCCCGGGTCCCTGCACTTTACTCCTGTCTTAATTTGGAGAAGAAATTGAGAAGAACCGTCAGTTCTGCCCTGAAGTCATACTCCTTCATCCTGTCTGCTGAAGACCCAGTCTCCAGGACTGTGGAGACTCCACAGGACTCCAGGACTGTGGACTTTGGCTTTTAAGGAATCAAACAGTCTTCACCTCAAAAGAATGAAGGCCCAGAAATACTCTTAAATGCTACATTTTGAAATACAAACGAGTGACACCCCTGTGACATCCACTTCTGTAACCTTAAATCTACCCTAGCGAAACCTGCCTGCTTCCAAGAAGCCAACAAATCTCTTGCAAGTTAGCAAGGAGAGGCATGTGAGTGGGCTTCAGAGATGCTGCTGGTGGGTTTGAGCAACTCTAAACTGCCTGCTAATGGAGAAGACAGTTGATGAAGACGCGGACGGTTTATACTGGTGGCTGTGGCAGCTGGATTCTTGGGCTCAGTGGACGGCCCTGGACCTCACTGCCCCTGCGCTCAGCCTTTCTCTTTCCTGTTCCGCTCACCTGAACCAGCTGCACCTGTGGACACGGAAGACCGAGCTCCTTTAATTGCCGTGTGTTGGTGGTGCAGGTTGAGAGCAGTCCTGCTCCTGTGTCTTCATTATGCTCTTCCCTCCAGACTGGCGTCCCCAGGGCACCTCAGAGTCGTCCCCCTCCCAATTCAATTGTTTGTGCTTCCTGTGAGATCATTCCCTCCCTCTGCCTCGGGTTAAAATGCCTCTGAACTAGCCCTCTGGAAGGTCTGAGCGGGGGTAATTAATTTCTGTGATCTTGGGCTCCTTTTTTGCTTCCCCCACCCACTCCTAACTCCTTGAAAGCATCTTGCTTAGAGGAAGCTCTCAGAAAGCCCCGAGTGATGACTGGTCTCAGCATATACGTCTCATTTACAGGAACAACTGAAATAAGAGCTTTTTGCTTGCTTGGTTGGGCTGTACTTTTTTTCCCCCGCACTTTCTGTCCTGTACTTTGAACCCTCCATAGGTTAAAGTCCAGATGTCACCAGTAGCAATCGCACCCCGCTTTGTTTGACACCTCTCCTTCTCTCTGCAGAGTCGGGGGCTGCTGTCTGTGAGTTCTTTTTGAAGGCTGCCTGTGGCAAAGGTAAGAGAGTCCTGGCTCCCCGACATTCCCTGTGAGGTGCGTTTCACCCCCCACTCCCCAGCAGGCTCTCAGGCTCTCGGATCCCTGGCCTGTCCTGCCTTCGGCAGACTAAGTGTCCCGAGATGAAACTGGGCTGTGGATAGGCTAGGAATGTGATGGGGTGTTCTGCCCAGAACCTGAAACACAGGCCTGAAGCTGGCTGTCAGTCTGCCTTCTTGCCTTCACATTCTTGGAGGCCACGAGCTGACCTGTGACATGGATAGAGGCCCCCAGCACTGAACAGGTGTTCAGGAACTTTCTCAAGGCCACAGAGTTAGTGAATGGCTGAGCCTGGTGTCTCAGCCCAGGCCTTTCTGAGTCTACAGTCTACACAAGCTCACATCCTATGCGTCCTCTCATCAAAAACACTCCGTGATTGTGTGTCTCGTGGAGTTCTTGTTCGTACTAACCGGGTCCCAACAGAGGCGGCGTGAGCCAGACTCACTGATTGAGAAGCCAGATTGCTGGGTGGGACCTCACGTACCATGGATGGATCTGGGTATTTTTCTTCCCGTGGCCACATGTCTGTGGAAACTAAATTTTAATCCAAAGCTTGAATAGAGAGCACAGAATTTGAGCCAGGGGATGGGTGATTTGGGCAAGTTGTGGTTCTGTAACCCAAGTCCTTTACCCGGCCAGGTAGAGCAGCCAGGTTGACCTCAGGCTTTCTGTTGGGAACTTTATTGCCCTGCTGGGCTCCTGGTCTCATTCCTGTCTTTGCTCAGTAATTCTGTCTTCCTGACTCACCACCTTCTGTTAGCATAGCCATCCTTAACACAGGGCAGTACGAGTATCTCTGTTTAACTAATATCATAGCCACTTGCGGCCTGTGGCTGTTAGGGTTTAATTAAGATGAAATAAAATGGGAAGTTCTTTAGTCACATTAGTCGTGTTTTGGTTGACAGCCACGTGTGGCTAGTGGCTGCCGTGCTGGACCACGTGGATCCAGAGCGTCCCCACCCCCGCAGCAAGCTCTGTCAGGCAGGGCTGGTCTAGATCTCTTCTAGTCACATCTCACTGTGGTCGGGCCTTCCCACTAGTCCCACCAGGGCACCAGTTAGAAACAGGACTTTCCCAGGGTACGGCTCTGTCCTGTTTGGGTGATTGATCGCTCAGGTCTTCGTGCAGAAGGCGGACCTCCCCTGGTCTGTATACAATGCATTTCTTCAATCCTGAAATTGATTTTCTTCAGTCTTGGAGTCTGAGTGGGTGCTTTTAGCTAGAGATGGAGCCTGCCTGGAGTCCAAGCTTCTGCTGGTGGTCCTGTTTACCTTCCGTCTTTTGAGGCTGTGTCTCCCAAACACCAGGCTTTCTTTTACTGCCCCTGCAAATTTTGCCATGTCTTTATCACTGGAACTATTCTTTGATTAAGAAAAACACCACCCCCGCCCCTGCCACTGCCCTTAGGGCTTGTTAAGTTTCCATCTTACAGAATTATCTGTGAAGTCATGATTTGGTGTTTTAGTTAGATTTTTCCAAGACACTTTAAAATGAAATCGATAACTGCCAAAACTTGAAACGTGTGCTCATGAAGGGCCTGTGATCACACTGCCTTCTGCCAGGGCAGCCTCCACCTGCCGGGACATGCTGCTTTCAGGTGCTTGGGGGAGGTGTGGGGTGAAGGGGCCTCTGCTCCCCCAGGCCCAGAGCCCCCGCTTAGGGCCACCTCTCTCCCTGGCAGGGGGCATGTGCCCGTTCCGCCACATCAGCGGCGAGAAGACCGTTGTGTGCAAACACTGGCTGCGGGGGCTGTGCAAGAAGGGGGACCAGTGCGAGTTCCTGCACGAGTACGACATGACCAAGATGCCCGAGTGCTACTTCTACTCCAAGTTTGGTGAGATGGCCGGCCGGGTCCCCGCCCCCCAGACCCCCAGACCCCGGGCCGGGCGCCCGGGAGGATGCACCGGGAATGAGAGCCCAGAGGGCTCAGCGGTGGCCCCGGTTCCTCTGCTGGCCCTTCAGTCACGGGGAGTGGGGGCTGCTCTCGGTGATCCCCGTGTCTGTAGTGCTGTTTTCCAAGCACTTATAGGTGCTTCAGGAACTGGAGACTGATCGGGGCTCGGGGTAGGTGTGTGAGCAGCACAGCCAGCTGGAGGCCTCGATTCCGCCGGTGGGTGTGCTCCCCTGAATCAGCTGCTGCTTCCCGAGTGGCCCCCCAGGCCTGAGTAGTCGATTCCTTCTCCCTGGGAGTATGATCCTGGGTAGTAATTTATCCATCCTAAATAACCCAGAATAAGAGGTGCAGGGGGCTGTCTTCTGATGGCAAAGAGTCCTCTTCACCCCAAAACTGAAATGTAGGCTTTATCTCTGCTTAGAGGACACGTGGAGAAGCCGGGGCCAGCCGGGGTGGTGGGCTGGCCCAGGGCTCTGTGGGGCTGAGGTGCTGCCCCCTGATGGAGCTAGGATCCCCCGGCTCTCTGCCCTGGGGGAGGTTGCCCAGGAAGAAGTCCTGCTAGCCAGGGTGATGGTGGGCTATGTCCCGGGTGGGGCCGGCAGGAGGCGGGGAGCCTGCTGTACTGTGTTGGGCTGAGGAGCGCAGCTCGCATTCAAAGTGCTATTGTCAGAGGAGATGCTAATTATTTCAGCAGCCCAAACAGGTTTGGCCTGCTGACTTATTAATGATAGCTGTGGCTTTTTTGGTCGAGGCAGCATAAGTTGAAAAGTCAAAGGTGGATAGAAAATAGGAACTAGGCTTCCCAGGTCCCCATCCTCTCCCTCCCGCCCGTGGCAGCAGGGGGACCAGTGGTGGAAGGGCCGCAGCTTCTCCTTGGTAGCCGGCTCCCATCTGTCCCCAAAGGCAGGAGCCAGCCCTCCAGGGCAGATTCCCAAGGGCATCTCTGCAGGCTGGCCTGGGTTCCCTCCTTCCCTGCTGATGGCCCTGGAGCAGCCCCCCAGGCCTCAGGGACAATCCACTGCCCGCACTTGCCTGCAGAGCCTGTCCTGGTGCAGACGCACTGTTTGCAGCTCCCATCACCTAGGCCACAGGGAGGCACTGGGAGGACAGTGGTAAAGAGGACAGACACCGTCCTTGCCCCGAGGCGCTTTTGCTTGAGGGGCCCAGGGAGAGAGGCAGCTAGAACAGCAGTGAGACAAAGCAGAGGTATTCAGGATGAGGGCTCTGAAGGAGACAGACGGCAGTGGGGTCACTTGAGGAACTCTCCTTGAGGCAGAGTGGTCAGGGAAGGCCTTTCTGAGGAGGTGAGGCCTGGGATCTGAAGGCTAAGATAGGGCGGTCCTGGCAGAGGACAGAGGACTTGGAATTTGTTGCTGGGAGGCCAGTGGCTGGAGAGGGGGCTGGGCTAGACCACAGATGGACTTGCAGGTCTCTCGAGGAGTTTGCTCTGAACAGTAGCCATGGGACTGGCTTTTCATGTGTAAATGGACTGGAGGTGGCTCAGCCACCCAGGTCGGCAGTGCCTGTACTTGGGTGAAAGATGCTGGTGGCAGCTGGGCCAGCTGCTCCTGAGAGGAGCTGTCATAAAGGCTTTCTCACGTTCTGCTGCAGGGACCCAGCCTGGAGTTCCCAAACCTTCCCCACTTTTGCCCTAGAAGGTCGACTCCTCAGACCTCTGCCCTGCCCCGGCCAGGAGACACGAAGCGCCCAGCATCAGCAGAGCCAGAGGAGAGCGGTGGCTTCCTGCTGGTCTCCTTCCTGCTGGCTTGTGTATCTGGGCCCCCCCGCCCCACATCGCCCAGGACACCTCCTTTGGGTAAGGGGTGGAGTCATGAGTTACTTGAGTGTGTTTCCACCTCTGTGTCATTGACCCTCAAGGCAGCATGGACACCTGTGAGGGAAGGACCATCACAGCCCACGTACAGGTCAGGAAACTGAGGCTCTGAGACACTCTGCCCTGGGTCTCGGGGCTGCCAGGCCAGCACTGGACACCAGAACCAGCTGGCCCTCTTTGCTGCACAGCGGGGCCTTGGGAGAAGTGGAGATGGGTCTGGGCCCAGCTGTCCCAGGTGGACGCGTGTCTTGCTTCCCCCTGCAGGGGAGTGCAGCAACAAGGAGTGTCCCTTCCTGCACATTGACCCCGAGTCCAAGATCAAGGACTGTCCTTGGTACGACCGTGGCTTCTGCAAGCACGGTAGGTGTCGCGGTGGCTGGGCCGCCTGGCCGGAGGCCAGTCCTCTCTTCCCCCGCCCGCATGACCCTCTGCCTGTCCCTCCTGTCCCTGCAAAACCTGGGGTTAGGCATTTAGGGGCTCGTGAGGCTTTTTCACACCCTCAGCTCCCCGAGTCTCCCCGGGCTCCCTCGTGGACTGCATTCTCACCTGTGTTTTTGATAAGGAAGGTGGTATTTGAGAGGTAGTGTGCCCTGCCTGCTGTCTCCTCTGAATAAGAGCCAGAGCCAGCACTTGAAGCCCTGCTCTTAGTCTCCGCACCCCAGGCAGCTGTGTGGGCAGGGCTCTGACTGGCAGAGGGGCATGAGGGCAGGTGTCCACCGAAGAAGGGATGACAGTCTGACCCTGACGCTTGGCTCCACAGGCCCCCTGTGCAGGCACCGGCACACGCGGAGAGTCATCTGTGTGAATTACCTCGTGGGCTTCTGCCCGGAGGGGCCCTCGTGTAAATTTATGCAGTGAGTAGCCAGCCCCTGCCCAGGCCCTGCTGCTCCCTTTGTCTCTCCTGGGTCCGCCTGGGCTCTGGTTCCTGGGTAGTGTCATCACAGCGGTCTGGGGCAGGGGTGGGTGGGACGTGGGGAGGGACCAGCGCTGCTTCCTGAGCCCAGAGGTGGCTGCGCCCAAACCAGTGCTTAAGCTTTGTTGGGTCACAGGCATCTTAGACGCAGATGAAAGCTGTGGGCCCCATGATCCAGAAACACGCACATACGACCTTGCTGATCATTTAGGGACCTCAGGTCAAGAACCTGTGCCCTAAAGGAAGGGAACTTGGGGTTACTCTGGTTCATGGAACTCTCATACGTGAAAGAAGATCCCAATTTCATACATGGGAACGCTGAGGCTCAGAGCTCAGCCACTGGCCAGGGTCATGAGGACGCAGGTCTTTGGCCTCTAAATCCAGAACCTCCTTGCCCAGCGTTCCTCTCCTGGGCCTCAGTGCACATCTGTCACTTTGGGTGGTTGTGGGGTGGCACTGGGACCGTAGTGACCTCCCTGTGCTGCCTCCGTCCACACTGCTGGCACCTACGCAGAAGCAGTGTTGCTGCCACGTGGTGGGCAGTGGCTGGTGCTGCTGGCTTGGTCCCACTCCATAGGTGGCAGCCCAGGGGACTACAAGTGGCCCGGTGATCCCTCCTAGCGGGGCAGGGGCTGGAGGGGTGTTGGTGTGTCCCCCAGGGATTCTGTTGTCGGACCCTGAGGGGAGGGTGTGTGTAGGGAGGGCCTTCTGTGTACGAAGTGCCTCTGGAGAGGCTCTGAAGGTACCGCCTGTGTTTCCCTCCTTTCTCCAGGGGTGCAGGGGTGGAGCTGGGCGCCAGCACCCAGCCAACCTCCAGGTGGTTTGTGTTGCTCTGTGCTTGGCTAGAGGCTGGCTGTGATTTTCCTGGGGCCAGAACTTGAGAATCCCACCTGGCCTCTCATCTCTCTCACCTCGTCTTCTCCTTCTCTTGTTCCTATCCCCTCCTGCTGCCTGGTGACCAGCCCTCGATTTGAACTGCCGATGGGAACCACCGAGCAGCCCCCACTGCCACAGCAGACGCAGCCACCCGCAAAGGTACTGTGCCTCGGCCCTGCGGTGCCGCTGGCCCTGGCTGCGCCCTTGCAGCAACAAACACAGTGCCTGCCTCAGTGCAGGGCTTGCCGTAGACTGGGCTGGAGCCCTGGCGACTGTGGGAGAGGAGGGCAGGGAGGAGGCGGGAGAGGAGGGGGGTCACCCTGGTTCCAGCAGGAAATCCAGGCAGCAGATCAGTTTGCACCTTTCTCTGGAGGTGGAGAGCTGTCTGCTGGGGCCGGAGGCCCGCTGGGCTTCTCCCTTCCTGCCGGGTGAGTGCGGGTGAGTGCCGAGACGGCTCAGCGCCGGCCCCGGGAGCCGGACTGGAGGGCGGCGTGGGCGCCACGTGTCTGCTGCTCTTGCTTCTGGTTCAGACCCTTCCCTCTATGAGTGGGACTCACGTGAGAGGCCCCAGCTGGGCAGGAGCAGACTTGAGGCTGACTGGTTCTCTGGCTGGGCCGTTACTGCTCGGTGGAGAGGCTCCCGGCTGCAGGGAGGGGTGCTGGGAAGAGAGGGCTGAAGGACCAGCCGGCTCTGGTCTCCTAGGTGAGGGGCTGCCACCACCTAGTGGTGGGCTGGTCCCCTCAAGCATGGGGAGAGGGACTGCTACAGACAAATGGGGATATGCCTCAGTGCCCCCAAAACCAAGGGCACCTGGGGTTTGGTTATAGGATAGGGGTTTGGGGGCCCAGAGGAAGGCTGGCCGGGTGTCCTAGGCAGGGTCTCAACAGGCTGAGTAAATTGCCCTGCGATCTTAAGTCTGCACCTCTCACCTGGTTGGACTCAGCCCGTTGCTGAAGCCCTGCCTGGCCCTCCTCCGTGCAGGCGGCTGCACTCACTGCACTGACCCCCCACGCCCCCGCCAGGAGGGTGTGGGGTAAATCAGACGCAACTCCTTGTTGGCAGAGCTGGGCATGGCTGCGTGCGGGCGCAGCCACCACAATGGGGGCTCCAGCTCAGGGCTCCTACATTTATGGGGCCAGAGGCAAGAACCCACTCGGTAGGGAGATGGCCTTGCTGTCCAGGCCCCACTCCAGGAGCCCCATCCCCCTCGCTCACGTGACTCCCTAGCGGAGGGCCCCTCAGCCCCTAGACCACAGGTCAGCCTGTCAGCCTCCAACTGTTTTTCTGTGACTTGCTCGCCGTGTAGGCTGCTAAACACCTGGCTGAACCAAGCGTTCATCCTGACCTGAAGCTAGAACCTCACAAACAAAAGTAAGGCCTGCTCATGCCCTCGCCCTGCCACCCCAGAGACCGCCTCGTCTCTTTGGTGTTTTGTTTTCAACTTTTATTTTTCGTTTTTGTGTGTCTGCATGGTGTTTTTCGGGCAGTGGCTCCTGCCATCATCGCCAGATGTTTCTCTGCCGCCCGCTCTCCCGAGCAGGGCCACTGCGGAAGCCCTTCTTCCTGCTGGTCGTGCGGGAGAAGTCCCGCCCTCTTTTTTTCCGTCCCCATTGGTAGTCCGCGTGCACGCGTTTTCCGCAGTAAAACCGTGTTGTGTAACTCTTTCCAGCAAAGTAACAATCCGCCATTACAAAGGTCGTCCTCCTTGATCCAGTTAACGAGTCAGAACTCTTCTCCCAATCAGCAGAGAGCCCCGCAGGTCATCGGGGTCATGCAGAGTCAAAACAGCAGCGCAGGCAACCGGGGACCCCGGCCGCTGGAGCAGGTCACCTGTTACAAGGTGAGTCCCGGGGCTGGAGGGCAGGGCGGGGTCTTCACAGTCAGCAGCCATTCCCTCACTCCCCAGAGAGTTAGCTAACTTTGATGAATGAAAACGTCTTAAGGCCCGGAACAAAGTGGGTGCACGAATCCAAGGAACAGAGAGAGTCCTGAAGCCTCTGGGTGTTCTCAGATCCCACGTGACACACCCAAGGGGAAGGGACAAAGCTTTAGGCCTACTTGGGGAGGAACTGGATTAGAACCCCCCTCCCACCACTCCCTCCCCCCAAAAAACAGGATGCTCTGGGAAAGGGTAAAATTTTAAAAACCTACTAGAAAACTTGTCTGTTTCATTCTTGGCTCTGGATGGAAAGTGGGGAGAAAAGCCCCTTCAGAGCTTGTGGCCACAGGCAGGCCCTTCCTTGGGTTTGGGCCTATGTCCACGCCCTTGGTGAGGGCTGAAGAGCTACAGAGTTTTCCAGCCTGAAACAGCTCCGGATGGGTGAGCCTGGGTGCCTGGCTTTGAGAAATTTAGTCTCAACCCAGGTCACACAGAATTTCCACAACTAGAGTTCTGAAGAATGAGTTCACAGTTGAAAGTCACAAAACAGAAAAGGTAACGAGTACCACCAAGTGAGTAATGATAGAACGAGACTCGCGAAGAGTTCAGATTTGGGGATCACAAGACAAAGTACAAAATTAGCATGTGCTTTTGTAAAAACCTTTTATTAGATGACATAGCATTGTTTAGGGTACAGGTGAGTGTTGTACCTTATTCCTAACCTTTCCTAAAAGAGCCACTTTCCTCAGCTCTTCGGTCCTCGTGTGTTTTGTATTCAGTACCCTCCTTTAACACTGCAAAACTCCTGAAGGGGACCCCGCTCAGAGAAGTCTCTTCTAAGCTTTTATTCACATAAGCACAAGGACAGTACATATTTTAATATATGTAGGGCCCGAGTACATACATTCTATCATCTTTTTTCTTTATAACATGTTCTAGATCTATGTCAATATATGGAAATCTAATGTATTTGAGGGACCGCATAATTTTACCAATTCTGTTAGTAAACAGTTATTTATAGTCTTTGCTGCTAAAAGCAGTGCTGAATCTGACATTTGTGAGCTCCCGTCTGGTGTCTGGAGCAGCCATGCCTACGAGGAGACATGCCAAGTCAAAAAAGCATATGCCTATATTGTTCCTAGAGCTTGCCTTTAAGAAAGGCTGAGCCACTGGCCACCTGTCGGCCATCAGACCCTCCAAGTGAGCACCTGCTCGGCTGAGAAACCCGACTGCTGTGCTCCTTGCCGGGAGGGGTCTGGTTCCGAGGGAGGGGAAGGCAGGTGCCCAGACGCCGAAGGTAGAAGTGCACATGCACTTACGGAGGGCCTCAGAGGTTTCTGAGCCTGAGCCCTAACAGGTGAGGCGAGTTAGAAAGGGGGCCGTTAACGAAGGTGAAGGGAGGTGGCAGGCAGGCAGATGGCTTCCCACCAGGCAGTTCTCAAGAACAGTGAGAAAACTCGGGTGTCCTGAGTCAGCTGAGCTGTCTTCTTGCCCTCCCCACCCGGGACTCCAGCAGGGCCTCTGTCAAGCAAGCTCTCCGGAGTCCTGGAACCTCAGACGGGTGGGGGTGGGGCTGGGGGGACGAATCTAACAGCCTCTTCCTACCACGGGGACATCACAGTTAATATTAAGGACACCTTGTGGGAATCCTGGATTCCCCAGGATCAGCTGCGGAGGCCAATGGACAAGCCAAGTGCCGTATGCAGGGTCACCAAGTCCCTCCCCTTGGTTATCACACCTGCCAAAGCAGCTCCCCTGGCCACTCGTCCACGAGTCACACCTGTAGATCAGACAGACTGGACAACACAGGGACTGTGGGGTTGGGGAACAGAGCAGGCAGGAGTTCCGGGCGGTGACCAAGTAGAGCCCCAAGTCCCAGGCCGAGGAAGCAGGGACTGGGAGGGCGCAGCGTGGCTGCCCCCACCACCTGTCTCCCTCCCCTTGTCCAGTGCTCAAGGCTGCCCTCTCCTTCCTTGTAATTCCCTTCTGCTCTTTGAGGAGTAACAAGAACAAATGGAGAGAAGCTAAGGAAGGGCCTGGAAAACCAGCCGGGACAAGTTGGGGTCAGTGCTAGAGTTCTGAGAGCTGATTCCACCGGGTCTGCTCACCAAGTCTCATCAATGTCCCGTCTCTCTGGTCCTGTGACCAAAACCTATCCCCAGGGGTAGCTTAGGCCAGTACGCAGGAGCCAGGAGGGAAAACTGGGTGCAGCCCTCCTGTCCACGCAGTGAATCCCTCAGTGGGGGGAGGAGCCTGGTGGCTTCTCTCGCCTTGTTGCCTCCCGTCTCCAGGGAGTCGCAGATGGGTGCCTCAGAGGTAAGTGACTGGCCAGCGTGCAGCGGGGCGCTCTGGTGCCACGGCCCTCTCGTCCTGCCCCCCACAAGAGCCCTTCCGTGTCTGGCGTGGGCCCGCCCCTGCCCAGAGCAGCACCCACCCTGCCGTGTGCTTTCTGCCGCACGGTCTCCTCCATCTGCTGAGCTGCTGGCTGCAGTGTCTGCACCGCTGTACCTTCTAAAGCTCCTTTTCCCTCATGTTTGAATGAAAATCTGCCACTGGGAATTCCAGAGTCCCTGTCCCCAACCTGGTATTTGGTGGGTGCCACCTTAGTTGAAAATTGCATTTGAAACTTTTTTTTTTTGTCTCCTCCTTCCCTTCTTGCTATTCCCAGTGTGGTGAAAAAGGACACTACGCCAACAGATGCACCAAAGGGCACTTGGCCTTTCTCAGTGGACAGTGACAGCAGCTGGAGCCAGCCCAGAGCAGCCCGAGGGGCCTGTTGTTGGGGACCACTCCGGGCTGTCCTTGGGAGTGTACATTTAACTGCTCAGTGCCAGTGCCGGGGCAGCTCTGGCTGGAGCTGGCGGGCGGGCGCGCTGGGTTTTATTCTGTGGGGCTATGTCTGTCAGTTTCCCTGTCATTTTGCTGTGACCTTTTTTTTAAAGGACATGTGCTCCAGTTTGGTCCCTCAAGTTGGCATCATGTTTGTGTAGGCATCGAGGCCTATCTGGGGCTCCCTGCACACCACTCTCTGGGGAGGGAGTTGGTGCGGAAGAGCCGTGCTCAGCAGCTCTGTATGGAAGATGGCCCTTCCCTTCAGGGCCTCATTCAACACCAGGGGGCCGGTGGATCATTTAAAGCTACGGCCAGGGTGTGCTTGCTTCTTCCCGTCCTGCTGAATCAGGCTGTGCCTATCTGTGTGATTTGAACGAGGCAGCCCTTCAGGGCAAGGTCAAGTGCACCAGGGCCCGCTCCCAGGTAGCGGCTGTTGAGAGGAAGGGCGTGGGGCTCTCCCATGTGAAGGTCTTTTCCCTCTGGGCTTATTTTCTTGGGGCACCTGCTTGACAGTGTTTAAGGTCTATGTTAGGCCGGAGCTCCAGACACCTTTACACAGATGATGCAGTCCATCTGTGTACCTACCTCCTGCCCTATGGAGCATCTGTGCGGTCACTCGGACACCTCTGGTCTGGAGGAGGGGCCCCTGCCTCTGAGCCTGGAAATGTGAAACGCACCTGCGACCTGCTGGGCGAGTGGGCCTATTCAAGTTCAATTACAAAAACAATTTTTATGAAGTTGATTAATTAAAGCTTGTTTTTTAAGCTGTGTCTCGTCACTTTAGGGACTCTGTGCTGAGAAGATTCTTGCTACTGGCTGCAGTAGCTGCCTGGCACGAAGCTTTGACGTTGGTGCTCACTTTTGCCCTTTTGGTGAATCTCATGATGGGAAGTGATGCTGCCAAGGAAAGAGAGGCCTTTGTACCAGTAGCTGGTAAAGTTTGAAAGCCTGGCCTTTGGGATGACCACTTGACAGGCATCTTTCATTTCAGATGTTAGATACTTGTTCATTCTAATTCAGATCTTCTAGGACATAATTAGCCACAGCACCTCACCATGTTACGCTCCATGCAGTATATGCTCACCACACGTCCCTTAATAAGAAACCAATTCTGACCTAACGTCACTTTTCTTAAGGCCTTTGTGAAGGGTAAGGAAGAAGTGCTGGATACAGGGGCAGTTGCGGGTGCTTATCAGGGCCTGTGCGTCCCCTTACGCCCCTTAATCATCCCACTGAGCTTCCTTCCCACACGTCCTGACTCCCTGGTACCCCAACACCCCCAGGGTGGTACAGAACGGTAGGGGATGGGAAGGCATTCTTAGGAACCCGGGGCTGCTCTATACTGTGACAGTGTCAGCTCACAAAAGGCCAAAAGCAAGGCACAGCACAGGAGGCCACTTCAGCACTGCAGACGGGAGGCTCTAGACCCAGGGCATCTAGACTGGGCAGAACCACCCCATCCCACCTGGTGCGGTGGGAGCTACCAGCGCGCAGGGGAACAGCTGAACCAGTGAGGCAGTCCAGGTACAGTCATCTTTTATTGGGTGGTGATTCTCTAGTAGGATGTGAAAGGATTCGGGGGTGCAGGGCAAAGGTCCTGGTCAGGAATGCAGAGTGCGCCTCCTTCAGTGGTACTTGCGCAGCCGCTCGTGTTCTGAAGTTAGAAAGCAAAATGGTAAGTTTCTTCAAAGGTGTGGTCAAAGCACAGGCTGACGGGGAGGGTGGCAGGCTAAGGTCACAGAAGCCATCCTGAGGTTTCCTTTCAGATGGCCCAGAACCTGCAGAATTGGGTGCTAATGTGCCACCTGGCCAGACTCTTCCTTCCTAGGAGGGACACCTACTCAGACAAACCATGCCCAAGACCCCGTCCTTCACGGCCAGCGTGCTTTGGGCACCACAGACTAGCAGAGGGCTGGATGCTGTCAGAAATGGCCCAGGCAACCCAATCGGTGGCCACTGCACACTGTTCCTGGCACTTCCCATCAGACTGACTCCTCTCCGGTCTCAGCACCAGGAACAACCATGCTTTTACGGAGCGCTGCACAGACTCCGGACTGTGGCACTCGACCTGTTTCCCTCCTCACACTGGCTGCTGGGAAGATACAGCCGGATTTCCCACCAACCTTTGAGAGAGCCTGCAGTATCCTACAGAATGCTGCCTAAGTATTACCCTCACCCCAGCTTCATCTTATTTTTCCTATCTTTCTCTATACCAATTTTCTCACTTAAAATAATATCTTATATACTGTATTTTGCTAAGTCCTTCCAATCCCTCAGCTGTCAGAATGGTGCACTTCTAACTAAATCTGACAGTGAACCAGCATCACCCTGCCATGGGAAACCCCACCGCAGGCAGAGCAACCCCGGAGACTCACTGAGCTCCTTGTAACAGCGGCAGTAGTTGAAGAGCACGTAAGCTGCCAGCACCATGGACAGCCCCGCGACGCTCCCCTTCTTCACGTTGACGTACTTGTTGTAATACCGGTAGTAACCTGCAAACAGGAGAGGAGGCCACGCTCTGCCCGTTCTAATGAGGAAAAAACTGAGGAAAGGCCTGAGGGCAGGAAGAAACAGTCCGCAAAAGGGAGCCACAGAGTGGCCAGAATTACAAAGACGAACACAGAAGGGGAGGGGCCCCTGAGGAGGCGGGCGACTTCACAGGCCCCCAAAGGATGATGACACGGGTTCCCCAGGACCAATCTGACTAGTGCACTTTAAAATGCACGGGCCTGAAGGACAGACCATTTCAAATATTCGTCTTGGAAGTTCTGCCTGGCAGGGGGTGAGCATGGTGGACTGATGTCCCCTATGCTTCATTTTCATCTTAAGTCTTACAACAGTTCTTTAAGATGGAAGGAGTGGTACTGATTCCAAGCAACAGAAAACATTGCCTTTTCTGAAATGCCTCAGAGCCCTCCTTTGACAGGACCAATCAAACAAGGAAATTCAAGGGCTAACAATCTCGCCATGTCCTTCTCTACGTAACTTACTGGTCTTAGACAAGGCTTTTACTGGCCAAAATAATTCAGGGCAAAAAGAGACCTGAAGGCCCAGAGACTTGCTTTTATTTACGCATGCCCTTAAGGCTCTGACCTCTTTGAAACGCTCCAGCAATGCCTCTAGGGGTGAAATCCCGCATCAGTATCCAGCTTGGCAGCTCCCCTAATTTGACATCCAGGAGCCTCTTCTCCTTCAGTGGTACTGAAAAGGTAGAGCAAGAAAACACACACTCAAAAATCCCCCAATAACACAAACACCTTTCGTATCACTTACCTCAACCATTCAAGAAAGGTGCATTTGATAACATCACTGAACAGAGGCTGCCCGCGACGCTACGGATAAACCTGGCACAGCAAATACACTGTTTTAAGCCAGAGCCTATGTACTGGCAGAACTGCTGCAGCATGAGTTTTATTAATGAACAGGACTGTGCATAACAGCTTGCTGGGAATAACTGTGAAAAGAGAACCAAGGGCCATGAGGAAGAAATAAGATGGAGGATAGATGTCTTATTTTATAAGCAGGGGTTGGGGAGACTAACTCAGAGAGGTTAGGCAAATCTTGGCCAAAGGCACATGGCATGCAGGCTGCGGAGGCAGGACTCGACCCTAGTCTGGCCCCCATGCTCCTGAAGCCAATCTGACTTCTACCTCAAGCATCCTACCTCAGACCACAGAAGTCAGATGACAGTAAAAACCACTCCAAAGACCCAATGGGCCCCTTCACTTTCCGATGAGGATCTGAGGACAGGAAGGGCTCCTGGTTGGGGCCATACTGTATTTATCTCTGGACTTAAGAGTAAAACAGGAAGGAGGCTAGGGAGGGCCTGGCCCTGTGAATGTCCAGAAGCTCATAAGGAGGAAGTGGTCTCCATTCCCTGTCCTCTTCCCAGAGATTAACTTTAAAAAGCTGCTTAGCAGGTGTCCTCTTCAGAGCAAGAAATCAAGGACTACTGCCTCTTCTTAAAGATGACCAGTCACAGGAGGTGCCAGACTAAATTACTCCCAGGTTTCTTCTCCATTTGGGGGAATCTAAGGAAAAACTCAGGCTCCTTAAGGACCAGCCTCAAGAGTCCACTGTCCACTCACAGGTCTCCTGACTTCTCCCAACCCTTAACAAAGGCAAGGCTGTCAGGCTTAATGACAGCTTCTAATCTACTACAGGTTGCCTGAAGAACTAGACATTTGGCCTTGATGGACTAGACTGACTGCCTGTCAAGAGGCCGTAAGTGACAGGTGGAGACATACATGGCTTTAGGGTCATGGTTTAGGCTGCCCGTCCCAAACAAACTGGCCCAACCTTCCAACTAGACTTAGCCAAAAATATGGAGCTCCTACTGCATGCCAGGCAGCATGCTGAGCACCGTGGATACAGCACTGACTGCAGATGAGAGCCTTGTTCTCAGAAGCCAGCATTCTATTGAAGACAACCATCTCATAGCCACTCATCTTCCCTGGCTCACACTTCAGCCAAACCCTTTTCTTTTTCTCACATATAGCAGGATTATTTTCACCTGAGGGCCTTTGTATCTGCAGTGCCCCTGGCTCATCAGGGCTACCTCAACTTAAATGTCATCTCCTAAAAGGCCTCCTTCCCTGCCTGCCCTGTCTCAAATGCCAGCACTTCCTTCCTGTATAACCTGAGCTCCACTTTCCTCGTCTGTGAAATAGCTTATTCCAAGGACTGAATGAGAATCTATGTAAAAGCACTTGGAACAGTGCTCAGAACTGTAAACTGTTAGTATTACTGTTGGAATCTCATTAAAGACTATACAAAACATTCAAGGAAAAAAGGGAGAGGGTCAAGAAAGAAATGGCATAGAACCGAACTTTAGGACATTTTAAGCATATAGAGTTTCAGAAACTGATTGCATCCTTTATTCTTTTACAAACAGAAAACTGTAATTAGTTTGGTCATATTTTTGAAATGTGAGATAGTCAAATGAATTTCAGGATATGTTCCAAACCTTTACTGGAGTTTAGTGTCAATGATAACTGAGCTCAACACCAAACAATGTCATCTGAGAATGGTCTATACCCTTCTGTCACCTTGCCTGTGCTGTTTCGAGAAACGTTTAACACGTACACATCTTACGTCTCCATCTTGTCTTCACTTGGATTAGTAGGCTTTTCGTCCAAGAATTACAAAACCACATTTCTTCCTGAGTAAGGGCACAGTGAATCTTGCATGCAGTGAGAACAAACATGTCATTCTAAAAGCACCTGGCTTTAAATGAGGCAGCGCAGTGAAGAGTGGACTATGCAGGCGCAGATGCTGCCACCTGCTAATGCTGGGCAGTGAGCACAAAAACGTCCACTGTGTTATTCTATTTCCTTTGTATTTGAAACCTTCCATAATGAAAGGGTTGAAAATGCTTTTAAAAAAAGAACTATGCTGGGAGAAATGTGCAAAAGAAACAGCATTTTAAAAGTATTTTCGACTGGCATAAGGCTGGTGACTCAAAAAAAAAAATCAAGTCACTGCTAGGCCAGGTGAAGCCATTTCTTCACATTTACACATACTACGAAAACATACTCACGTAGTCCACATTCTCATTATACATTCAGGTGCTGACATAGTGCCTTGACATATCATAGGAGGAAAAAGCCAAAAATTTAAATTTATTTTCCTACATATTTGTTTCTCTACTATGAAGACAAGACCATTTCCATAACCAAAACAAGAAATGTATAAGCACAGAAAAAAAAATCATTAGCCTTAAGGAGAGCCAAGTACAGCACCATCACAAAACTCCAAGAGACCATCAGATTCATCAGAGATGTATCTACACTTAATCCAAGAACTTCTTGTTTTGCTGAAGACAAAGGCCTTGGTCCTTCGCAGCCATACTGGAACCCTCCCCCAACACTCCTCTGCAGTGGCTGGTTCACACCAGCAGAGTGTGGTGATGAACAGAGCAGACTCTGGCATCAAGTATTCTGGGTCTAGTGCCACGGTGTAGCTGTGTGCCCTTGGGCAAGTTACTGCCCTCTCTGTGCCTCAGTTTCCCCCTTTGTAAAATAAGGGTAACTATAGTGCCCACCTTGGTACTTAGCTCTAGATACTATGTAAATAGGAATTATTATTATCTTTCTGCCTGTCTATGAGCTAACTGAAGGTCGAAGTTCCCCACACTCAGTTCCTGGTCATGGCAGAGTTTCAATGAAGGTTGAGAAAGGACCACAGGTTCTTGGGGGGGCACGTGGCTGCTTGGCTTGATTTTATGACTTAAAGAAGCATACTGTCCACCTATATGGAGAGGCATGGAAATGCCAAGTGTCTTCTGGGTGCTAAATCCAGGTTTGTTTCCCAGCTCATCACATTCATGAGCTGTGACCTTGAATGGGTCACTTCACCTCTCTAAGCCTATTCAACATACACAGGCGTCGAACCTTCCTGGTGTCAGGCACCGTCCTAGGCATCAGCTCCTCCTAGAACTTAATTTCAGCTTCGGCTTTGCGCGTAGGGTTCAGGTGCAAAGCGCCTGGGTCGCGGCAGGGATGAGAGCAGCTATTCCTCAGCGGGGAGAGAGAGTGGGGCCCGAGACAGCGCATTCCCAAGCCCAGAGGCGCGTCGCCGGGCTGCCGTCATCCTCCCCACCGCAGCTGTGGGCCGCGGGCCCTGGGCAGGCGGGAGGCGCGGCGGGGACATCGGAGAAGGGTCGGACGGCGCAGAACCCTGGGCAAAGGGTCCGGTGCACCTCAGTGAGGGAGAGGCGAAGGCCCTGAGCGAAGGGCAGGAGGCTCTGTCACTCGGCCCCTCCCCTCCCAGTGTGGCTCTGAGCACTGGACCCCGAACCCGACTCCTGCCTGCAACCTGGTGGCCTTAACCCTCCGGACACTCACCAATTGACGCCATCTTGGAGTCCTGGCTGTCCGCTTCTCGGGGCCGCGCGAGGACTGCTGGGTAGAGAGCATGCGCCCTGGGAGACCCAGGAGCAGAGGCTCACGGGAAGCAGGTCTTGACTGGTACGAGGCTTGGGCTGCAAGTGCGCCATGGGTTGAAGGGCGAAGGCCTTGGAGGGCAGAGCCCCGCGACCCCGCAGTTGGGAACCCAGAGGTTGCGGTGGTAGGGGTGGGGGTGATAAGGCTTAGCCTGGACTCCCAGTTCTGGGAGGAAGGAGGCTGGAAGGAACCAAAAAAAAAAGGGAAGTGAGGGAAGCGCATCCTAGCTTTCTTACTCTGTCGCCTTAAATTTGTTGTGAAAGATGACAGGGGCATATTAAGACCTTTCCTCCCATCTGTGCTTGATGAGAGGTAAGCTCCGACTCTCAAGGAATCCCCAGTCACCAGGAAAAGCCAGCGTCCAGGCTTAGGCTCCTAACAGCTTTGATTGAAGAGTACCTATATGTGTCCAGGCTCTGAGACTGCACTCTAGGGACAGAAATAAGCAAGACCCTAGGGTTACACAGCTCTAGCCCTTCTTTTTGCCACTTCTTTTCCAGGCACAGTGATGCCTCACCACCATTTTGGGGTTTTTTTCTGGAAAGACCAGGATAAGCATTCCTAGTTAAACAATTCTGATTTGGGCAAGATGTTTCCATACCCTGAATTTCAGTTTTCTCCTCTGTAAAATAGGGATGGAATGCTTAAACCTGGCTTCCTTGTTGTAGGAATTAAACAATATGTGTCAAAATAAAGGATTGAGAACTGAGAGTGGGTAGTGGAAATTGGACCAGTGAACTGGTTTTCCTCAAGAAAGTGACTTGGGCAGTTAATTATCAAACTCATTTGTTATCATTCACTGAATACACATTGCTATTTACTGGGTACTAGAGACACAGAAATCAACCAAAGTCTTTGTGTTCTAGGATTTCTAGTGTTGTGCAGGAGACAGCTGTGTGGACAGGTGAGAGCACAGCAGTGTATCTATGTATGCACAGCAGGAGGCCAGGAACTCCTTAATTAAGGGTAGGTATATGGTACCACAATAAAAAAAGTACAAAGTGATGGTTGAGATAGGAAGTGAGACTGAAGAGGCAACCAAGGGTCAGAACATAAATGCTGTGAATACTAGGTGAAGAGCGGAGTTCATCCTGATGGCTCATGGCAGGGTAAACAGATGTAGGATTGGCAAATCTGAATAATTTCAGGGGGCTCCAGGGTGTAGGTTCTGGGGTGATTAGGGCAGATGGATATTGGCCCAGAGTGTAAGGGTCAGAAAAAAGAGGTGGTTGAGGATGTAAGTTCTGGAATGGTTGGTTTGTATTTAAAAGATGTTCTCTCGTGGCAGGTTTTTAGATTCATTTGGCAATTTAATCAACTTCTGTCCCCTATGAGACCACAGTGGAGGAAGTCACAGCCAGCTGGCACCAGTGACAGCGGCAAGGGGTAGGCTTGGTTAGAGCTGCCTGCATCCAGGCACTTTGAGAACTGTACAATTATCTTCCCTATTCAAAAAAGAGCCCAAGTGTGAAAACCAAAAGGATTTGTGGGTATGTTAAAACTAAGAGTCTAAGCAGACCCTGGGGCCACCATGCATGGGCTTCCCCAAGACTCATGATTTCTAAGCCCGACCTATTCATCCTCAGAAGGAAGTAAGGACATGGGGTGATGTCCCCAGATCACCAGGTAAACCCCCTAGCCTTGAAGCTTGGTGCCAGGGTCACAACACTGGACAGGTGGGCTATAATTTACTTCTTCACAGGTCCATCAAGAAAATGCATTCCTCGTAATAAATAACCTTTAATGAAAAAGAATATGAAAATGAATATATGTATGTATATGCATGACTGGGACACTGTGCTGTACACCAGAAATTGACACATTGTAACTGACTGTACTTCAATTTTAAAAAAAGAAGGAAAACGGATTCCCATGAGGAATGCTTTTCTTTCCTTCTTTCTCTTAAAATAAAAATCCAATGCTCTTTGAGGTGGCTTTGGACAGTATGTTTCTTCTTCTGTGTATTGCACACAGAACGTTATTAATAACAGTTCACTGATGGAATGACCACAAGAATTCATTGAAACACTACTATGTGCAGAGTGGGCACTTGACTCTTCCAGCCATTCAACAAGTATGTATAGATCATCTGTTAGACTCCTGTGTGAGCATGTGCATGGGCACTGGGACCACAACCCTGAGCAAAAGAGACACAAACATTCATCCTCGGGGAACTTACATTGAAGTTATATATTAGTTATCTGAATGTGTGCCCTGGGGAATTCCCCAGGTGTACTCTAATGGAGAAGTTCCCCAAGAAGTCTTCATGACATCACATCTCTTCAAACATTAGGTGTGGGTTGTTACTCACATCTGCCCACCAGGGGGCACTATAGGCACAGAAAACCTTTGACTTTTTTTAATTAAAAAAATTTTTAATTTTTTTCATCTTTTTTGAGGGGGAGGCAATTAGATTATTAATTTTTAATGGAGGTACTGGGGATTGAATCCAGGACTCTGTGCATGCTAAGCACGCACTGCACCACTGAGCTATGCCCTCCCCCTCAAAGAGTAAGTTTAATCAGAGAAATAAGAAAATACAGAAACAAAGGAAAATAGTCAAGCTAAAGAAAATAATAATAGTTTAGTCATTAAACAACGTCAGAGACCTTTAGTTCCTCCTCAAGGGCTCTAACTAGTATTCTGAGCCGGGTCCTTTGAGCGGTCCTGTAGATACTACAAGCCCCACCAGGTGGAGGAAGTTAACTACGTGATGCCCAGACTGTAGCCGTGACACAAGCTGCCACAACTCAGAGAACTGGCCTTAAAGAGATGGGAACAGACTGACCCTGGAACTGAAGATTACCTGTACTTAAAACAATCAGGATGACACTGATCTGCCCACCACATGACTAATTTCAAGATGACTATCAGAGCTGAGTGTAATAGCCCCTTCCCTCTGTCTGTACACCCCTGACACTCCCCTTTAAATGCACCTGCCCACTAATTGTCAGAGGGTGAGGTGAGGGGAGTTGGCTTTTAGACAGGAGTCTGCTGCCTCCTCCCTTCCCACCCCCTTTGCTGGCCTAAAGCAAACTTTGAGAGAAGCATTGTTGGGCTGCTCCCTGTTCAAAACTCCTCACCTCTGACACATCTCTGAGTCCAGTAAAGGCTCAACGGGGACTCAGTGTCTCAAAGAAAGGAGGAAGGATAAGGGAGCCACACCTGCAGTATCTGCTAGGGAGAGGGAGATGGGAGACCAGGGGTCTTGACCAGTGAAAGACACAGGAATTCAGGGTGTGACAGTTGGGGGAACTGCAGACATGGGTGGTTAGGGTTTGTGTGGGAGAGTACTTGAGGCAGTTTGGTCAGTGGTGGGTGTGAGGTTGAGTTGTGGGGCTCTGGGGTCGGTGTCTGATATGGCTGGGGAGCAGGAACCCATGCAATCTGTGATTTTGGGGTCTTCGAGGGTCAGTGGTTGTGGTTGGGTGGGGTCAGCAGTTTGTGGGTCTCTGTGGGGTTGGGGATGGTGACTTAGGCATGTGAGAGATGAAAGCAGACGTCCTTGTCTTTCCTATGTTCTGGAGAACAAAATTCACCTCAATGATAGAATCTCCTTCCGCTGGGGAGAGGATCCAACACTGGGTGAGGCATGGTGCCCTGCTGAGAGCCAGCTGGTTCCCAGTGCCCCAGCTCACTGCCCAGTGGGAGCAACAGGTGGGACCCCTGGAGGAATCACCTCTTGTTTTTCAAGTAAACATGTAATAAGTTCCCAGAAAACTCCTGAAAAATGGCCCCAAAGTCTTCAAGACCCACAGGCATTGTCAACCTGAGGGAAAGTACAGAGTTCTTCCTGTGATTGATGAAAAACCTATAGCCCACATTACACATTAATGGTAAAAGACTGGACAGTTTCTCCCTAAAATCAGGAACAAGGCAAGGATATCTCCTCCCACCTCCTGGGCGTCAAGGTCAAGTCTGAGTTCTTGGGGGGCGCAAAAGGGTAAGGCTATGTATCCGGAGGTTCCAGCTTTAGCGACATTTGGGGGCAGGGTGTCCATTTTAAATCCGACCGCTATGCAGTTGCTTCATTTCCAGCCTAATAATCCCCCTCGCAGGTGCAGGCGCGGAGCTGCTTCAAGGCCTCTCCAGCGGGGACGGGGCGCCTCCAGGGAAACACCGTGGTTTTATTCGAATAAAAACGCGCTTTTTGAGACATCAAGTATAGCAGTTTTCCATTGTTTGATGACAGAAAGTTTCTTGTTTCAATCCGTTCAACTTTTTTTTTTCCCTTTTCAAGTGAAACTGCTTGAGAACAAAAAAGCGCTACTGGGGTGGGCGCGCAGCTGCTGACCCCAATCGGGCGGAAAATCTCCCACGGCTGATCCCACCTGCGAGGGCATCGGGGTTAGGGGGCTTCCTGGGGGAAAAGAAATATGGCGGGGTGGGGGGCGGGGGCTCTCTTTGGCCCTCCCCACACACCTCGGCTGGAGTTTGGGGAGAATTCCTCGTATCAGGCGTGAGATTCCCAAGTCTGTGTCCTGAAGGTGCTCACTTCACCGTTCTGTTATTTTTAAATAACTTTTTTTTTTTTAACGGAAGTACCGGGGATTGAACCCAGGACCTTGTGCATGCTAAGCACACGCTCTACCACTGAGCTATATCCTCCCCACCTCCTTCTGTTATTTTTAAATCGACTCTCATTAAAAAGAAATGTCTGTCTATCTGTCTGTCTGCCTATCTATCTTAGAAGGAGATACATCTAGAGATCCTTTACATCCAGTGGCTCTATATCTCAATATAAAGGGAAACTAGCATCATTTGCTATAATTTGAAAATAAAATACATTCTTGAAACAACAAAAAATTACTTTTCTTCGTGTTGCACCTTGAACTGGCGCCGTCCAAGCTCTGAGAAATGCGGGGAGGGGAGTGGGTGCGATGAAGGCTGTTTCTCCAGTTGCTGCAGCAAATTCACTACAGGGCGTACAGTACACTGCCGGGCATGGCCGTTCTTTTATAAATGACATGACACCCAGGAGGCCTGGATATGGGGGGGGGGGGGAGAAGGAAGGCCCTGTGGAACCCCGCGCAGAACCAGAGGCCCTCGAGTCTTCAGCCCAAAGCGCTCCCAGCCAGGCTAGTCGTGACACACAAATGAGGGACTATCTAAACCATTCTTGGTTCCCGACTCAAACAGCATTCTCTCTGCGTGTCCTAAAACTCAGAAATGGAGCGTCTCGCATAATACCACCAAGGATATGGAGAGTCAGCCTTCGTACTTCATCCAGGAAGCTTGTATGATGCCCAAGTCGGGGACAACTGGCTGTCCCACGACTCCCGAGTCCAGGTCTCCCAGATGCCAACTCCACCCCACCCTGCTGAGCGCAGCGCACCGAGCGCTACTGCTGAAGTCTGCTCCCGGTGGGGCAGGCGCGACATCCCAGCCATAAAGCGTTGGGCTCCCCTCCCCCACCCCTCTGTTCTTTCACTTGAAAAAGGTGAAAAGTCAGGTGGGACGTCGTACAGACCCCGGTGCCTGCGGGCGCTCAATGCTTCTTAGGGTAGTGGGTTTTGTTTTGTTTTGTCTTGTATCTGACGAGATTTCTAAAGGGAGTATGCTATTTTTAAAGAAAAAAGAAGAAAAGAAAAAAAGAGAAAAAAAAAAGAAAAAGAAAACCGGAAACTTCTAAGCCTCCGTTTGGTAAAGGGAAATAGTGTCCCCCATAGGTGTGGCTCACTGCAAACCCCCGCGGGGCTCGGGGCGCAGGGGGGCTCGGGGAAGAGAGAATCCGGAGCCCTGATCACCGCGCTCCACCTTCCCTGTGAGCTGAACTTCTCATTTTCCAGTCTTTCCCCAAACATCGCTCCCTAAAAGCCTCGGCAGGGGAGGTGGGATTCCTGGATTAGGAGGGCGAGTAGTCCCTGAGCCCTCAGTTTCCCACCCGCTTCATTTACATTTACGTCTCGCTTGGAGTAGCCTCGTTATAAAAGGGGCAAAGAGCTCACAGTTAACCCCAAGCCACAATAAAGGCAGTGTTAGGAAAAAAATACTGGACACTGTATCTGACAACCGCTGAAATTGTCCCTCTAAGGCACAAAAAAGAGCGCTGTCCCCAGGGCCTCGTGGCGCAACGGTAGCGCGTCTGACTCCAGATCAGAAGGTTGCGTGTTCAAATCACGTCGGGGTCAAGGGCGTGTCTTTTTAGCCACCGGGATAGATTCGGTCGTGAACAAAACGGAAGTGGTGTCTGTCCGCGGGCTCCCAATAGTGGATTTTCTCTTACCTTTTCTTTAGTCCAAAGAGACTTCTTATGAACAACTAAGCCATGGAAAGGGACTTGAGCTGCAGGGCAAGGATGACCTGGAAGAGAAGAAAACCCCACGTGAGCCAGCGTTTAGGTCGTTTCCAACCTATCCTTATTAGGACTATTCTTCAGATAGCAATCAGGGAGGACATTAAAACAGGGCATGCAGAGACTTTGTTAATGAATTCACTCTGGTGTGAACAGTTTTATTGGTCCCCAGACAGATGTGGCACTGTCTCCTTGTTGATATTTCTGTCATCTTGATGAAGTCAGTTCCCCAGTCCCAGCTCCCCACCCCAACCACCATTACCACGCAGTTTAAGCTTCCTCCGTCAAAAGCCTCTGAACATTACAGCTAAAGAGAAAATACTGTGAGGTTGATTCAAAATTTATGTTGATGATGGAGTTCTTGAACTCTATGAGAGTGGAAAGTTACCCTGGCATTTATCACCTTGTTACTTAGGATTCATTTAAATCCTCCAAGAGGGGTATGAAACAATCAAGTCCCAGATACAAACCAGTTCCTCGCTCACGACCTGAGTGGGGAAAACCCCAGGTTAGCAGAAATGGAGATCGTTGTGGATTTATCAGGATTAAGCTTTCACTGTGACAGCCCCACTCCCTCTTCGGTTTAAACGTCTGTAAGTCTGTCCTTTGCTGAGCTTAAAAAAAAAAGCCTCCTTTAGGTGTGGTTTTTAAAGGCCAATGATTGGTGAAATCTCAGAATTGACAGCATAACACCTGCTTTGACGCCAAAGTGATTTGAATGCTCAACTATCTGATCTAAAATCAGATGTGCTACTGCTGTACCACAAAGTCACAAATGCCCACCTGTTTTGTATATTTATCACATGCTAACTTCTTCACTTCCCAGTTGCAGAATTCAGTATTTGCTATCCTTGGGCGTCCCGACAGTTTGGGGGTTTCCCTCTGGGTTTCTTGTCCTTTCATCACTGGGATGTACAAAGCAGGATGCAAAGGTGGACAAGGTAGAATTAGACAGGGTGAGGGGAAGGGGCTCAGGGAACACTTGCTTTTGACTCCAGAAATAACCTTCAGGTCCCTGGGGATTTTGAGGCTCTGGCCATCCTCCCAGCAGCGCTGGAATATTCCATGATTCTAAGGCATCATGGTGGTATAAGAGGCACCATTACTTTCTGAGCCACCAATAAAGAAAAAAAAAAAAAAAACGCCAACTAAATGACAATAGAATACTTTATCACTTTGACCTTTTATTTCATACTATTAATAGCTCCCTTTTAGACTTACTAGCCATAATTTTAATCATACATTTAAAAATGATATATGCCTCTTGTACTCACATAAAAAGGAAAATAAAATGGTGAAGGTATTGCTTAACTCTTCACATTCTGAATTCTATTCTGAACCATTTTCCCATTCAGCGTTGTCCGTGCACGTTTTTACACTCAGTATCGTTTTCCTTGCCACCAAGAGTATTGGAATATAGCAGTTCTTAAGTATGTTCCACTCTTGTCTCTGGGATTTTCTTCCAAGCTGTTGACACCCATTCTGGTGTGCCCATGTACATTAAATAACAGGGAGAAAAATGTGTAATTATAAATTGTGGCAAGTCTATGGAGATAAAAAACAGGGTTCTGTGAAACAATGTGAATTAAAGGGAAGGGAGGGGGAGGGAAGGCTTCTCTGGAGAAGTGACATTTGAACTGAAATCTAAAGTATGATTAGAGTGCGATGTTCTAAGCAGAGAGAATGTGCAGATTAAGGGATAGCAAAGAGTTTGGGTTGTGTGAGGTACTAAAAAGGCCACATGATCTGAGTATAAAGATAGGGAAATAGCCACAGATAATCTAGGATTGGCAGAGGCAGATTATGCAGGGTTTTATTATCTGTGTTAAGGAATTTACATCTTACTCCAGGTCACAGGGAACCACTGAAGGGTTCTGAGAAGAGTGACACTGACAGATTTAACTTTTAAAAGTTAATCTTGCCTGCTTTGAATAGCACAGATTGAGGAAAGGCAAGAAGAGATGTGGAGACTGTTCCAGTGACTATGTTAACGTGGACTAGAAATGACAACTGAGATACTAACGGTTTCTCTGGATTTCTGTGAAGACCTAGAGCTATAGCCCTGAGTGTTTTCAACAAGGAAGAAAGAAGTGTCTCTGTTTTGGTTTATCTTTGGCTCCAGGAAGCCACCCTTCCAGGACTAATGTCCCTAAACTCTAGGTCCGCACAGTTCTCCACTTCAGAGCCAACCTCCCTACAAGCTGCTGCTGCTTCTCATATCTGACTTCCTTGTGAACTCATTCCTAACCGTGTTTCTTCTTTTCTATCTCTCCTATCAGGGCAATGGCTTCTCCCGTCTGCCTATGCTTTTTAAATCAGCCGGAAAGCTTTCAACAAAATCAGCACTAGCACTCGGTTTCCAGATTTGCGGCTTTATTACAAGACAGAAATGCTAGGAAAAACACTGTGTCACAAGTCCCCATCGTCCACCTCCAATTAATAATTACACACTAAAATCACTTGGAGCTTTTAAAGAACAGCTTTTTGTTGTTGTTGTTGTTTTCCTTGGCGGGAGGGGGGATAGGTTTATTTATTAAATGGAGGTACTGGGGATTGAACCCAGGACCTCGCTGATACTAAGCACGCGCTCTACCACTGAGCTTATACCGTCCCCCGCTGACAGCTTCTCATTTTATTCAGAAGAGACCTGTCCGATGGGGAATTGTCTCCATTTTAAAGCCGACAGTGACGGCCCGCAGTTCTCTGCCCTCGCGCTGCAGACGCCCACCGGGACAGGCATCGGTGTCCCCGAGCCCTCTGGGAAGTGGAGTCCTTCCGCCGGGACCCCCGACCCGGCGCGGTCGCCTCCAAGTGCGCAGATGCAACTCCAGACGGAGCCTCGGGCTCGAGCCTTTTGTCTCCCCGCAGCTCCGAGGGTCCGGACGGCGACTGCGTCCGCCTCTCCCGCCCCTCCCAGAGCGCAGCCCGGCGGGGAACCAGCCCCAGGCCCGGAGCCGGGTCCGCAGGGCGTCCGGGGTAAGAGAAAGCCGGGCCCGAGGCGCCGGTCTCGGGGACCCGCACGTCGGGCGCGCGGCTCCCGCGCCTCCCACCGCAGCGAAGGCGGGGCTGTCGGGTCGGCCTGGGCGGGGAAGGGCTGGGCCGCGCTGGACCGGGCCTACGTCCCACAGCCCCGGGCGCTCCGCACACTCCTCTGAGGTGTTTTCGGCTGGGTAGCGAGCCGGCTTTGTGAGCTTTGTTCTCAGCCGAGGAGCGTCCCAGCAGCGAGGTTGCCGCTAAGCACTCTGGGAAATGGAGTCCGCGGGCACTAAAGGGGGCGTGGCAGATCGGGGGATTCTGGGAAGAGGAATGAGGAGGTCGCAGAGCCAGGCTTCCGAGGAGCGGAGAACGCGAGCGTCTCCTGCTGGTGGTGGCTTTAGGTTTTGTCACTGCACTGAGAGCCTTGAAGTTCTGAACTCTGGGGACAGAAAGAAAAAAATGGGGTCCGTGTCCTACTCATGTCCCCTCTGTGTTTTGCTCTGTCAGAGTTTTAGAGGGCCTGGGTAAAGGGTTCGACTCTGAGCGTGGAAGGGAATCCCAGCCTGTATATTTTCAGAGTCTTATGGAGCGAGTGAGGAATCGGATGTACGGCCCCATTTATCAGTTTCAGTGTGTTTATGAATCACAAGGATGAAGCAACTGTGGGAGCCCTGCTTTTAGTTACTGCAGCAATAATCACAGGCTAGCTAATGGCCACTTCTGTGCTTTAGGGTCTCATGAGAGTGTCTGGACCGTCTGGAACCAGGTGTGTGACTGAGGCTCACAGTTCACTGTCCTGATTCTCTATTTTTGCCCTGGTGTGGAATATAATGACTGATCTGAGTACTCCAAAGGATGCCCTTCCAGCTGCGGAGGTTAATCTAGACTAATGAAGGATCCAAGCAAAGTAAAATGACTTCTGAGGCCCTAGGACTTAACTTTTCCTAGGAGAAGAGGGAGAGGGAGGTGCCCCAGGGAGTGGGAATCAATTCCAGAGTGGGGGGCTGGTGGTGGCAAACCTAACCCCCACATCTCTCTCCAGGGCTTCAGAGTAGAGTTGAATGATTTACAGAAAGAAGCAGATTAGGTATTGCTGAGAAGCCCATGTTTATTTCATCGGAAACAGTGAGTACAGAGGAAGTCAGCAATAACAGGACAAGGAAGAGAAGCTGATTATGGACCACTGAACTTGAGGAAAAAGGTAACAATTACAGAAATAAACATGGAATTGAAAGTGGGGACAAGTGGAGGAAATACCCTTGATGGGAATGAAAAGGTTAGGTGACCTTGCATGATAGGAACAGTGCAGCAGACACACATCAGGAGAAGGCCCCAAAGTAGAGAAACGCAGGCAATGACCATGCTTGGAAATCACTAAGTAGAATCCTTGTAATACATCTCCCTGTCCCATCTTCCTCTTTCAGCACTTCAGTGCTCATCCACATTCCCTCTGAAGCCATGGAAGGGAGGATATTCCATAGTGCTTGCTTTTGTAAAAAAGAGCAGGTCACACTTTTTCAGCCCTGTTAGACTGTTGCAAAAGGTTGACATATTATGGGTCCTTGAGTTTAACTTGGTCAAAGCCCTTTCATGTTGTTATTGTCTTTCTCCTCATTAGAGCTTTTGGAGTTGAGTAGAGTAGGGATTATGTATATAATTCACCTGTCTTGTGATAGCTTTTGTCCTACTGGATTTGGAAGTGGGAAGATAGTATTTACCTCCCTCATGGCTTTTTTCCTACTCCTTCCAGCCATGACTACTAAGGATGCTTCTCTGCCCCAAGAACAGAGCACAGAAGAAATGAGTCCTACCGTAGAGCTCCTTCCTGTTGAATTCCAAGTGAGTCTGAGTTTAATTTCCCTCCCCTGAAATTTCAGCTTGGTGTTCATAGAGTGTTCTAATTTATTTCTTTCATCTTGCTTCAGAGGTTCATGGAAATCCCATCCGGAGAACTGAACCAAAGTAATTTTTCCCTGACCACTTGAAGCTCTAGGGAGAGCTCAGGCAGGAGCTTTAAATTTGGGAGTAATCGGTGTGAATGGTACTTTAAAGTATGAAACTGTGATCACTAAGGGAATAAGTGTAGACAGAAAAGAGATGGGATCTTATTACTGAGCCCTGTAGCTTCCAACACTTCAAGGTCAGGAAGCTGAAGAGGAACCAGCAAAGGAGACTGAGAAGATGTGGCCAGTGAGGCGGGGGAAGTTCAAAGTGTGGCATCCTGGTAACCAATTGAGGAAAGTGTTCTAAGGAGAAGGGAGTCATCAGCTTTGTTAAAAGCAGCTGCTGAGTCAAGTGAGACGATACGTGAGCACTGACTGTTGGATTTGGCAATAGGAAGACCATTGGCGACTGCCAAGAACAATTTCATGGAGTGACAGGAGTGAGAGCCTAACTGGAACGGGCTCAGAAGAAAATGGGAGGAGAAAAATTGGCCCCAGAGGCTACAGACAACTAGTTTGGAGAGTTTTACTCTAAAGAAAAGGAGAGGAGTCGGATGATAGCTGGAAGGAGTATTAAGACCAAAGAGGGTTTTTTGGATTTTTGTTTTCTTTTTAAGATGGGAGAAGTAAGGGATTGTTTATAGGTATGTAAGAGTAGGTGAAAGAGAAGATGTCTAGATTGAGTGCTGGGGAACTCCAACATTTAGAACCACTTTTCAAACATTACTTTACTGATTTTAAACAAATACTCCTGTGAGTTAGGGGTGATGCCTATTTCACAGTAAACTGAGGCTCCCGGTAACCTGCTCAGAATCATAAAAGGGTTTGAACCCTAATCAGATCCCAGGTATGTCTGATTCTAAATCTTATGCCTCTAACCACTCTGTTCTGTTGACTGGCTTTCCCACAAAGCATTTTCCAATTAATTATGGTCAACAAAGTACACTCACATGGCTGTCAATGTAACAGAGTAGGAGTCTTAGAACAGGTGGCCATTTTCAGTTTCAAATCAGCAAATCCACTCATTCAAAACAACTTTAATTACAAGAGGATAACTAAATAAATCTGAGTCATGGCCCAAAGCACCGAGAAAGAAGAAAAGTACTGAGAAAGAAGCAGCCTCTGTTAGAACAGCATGACCGTCTATATACATTTAGGATATCAAGCTGAATTTCTATAAAATCTCAGAATATTCCAGAAATCGGTATAAATTACATTTCTGAGCTTTATCCCATCTACAGCATAATCAGTAATTAACATTTCATTGTCATTCAATGGTTCATTTATATTAGGTTTACTTAGTAAAATATGTAAGAGAAGAGTATAATTAAGAGTATAGCTTTGAAGACACCTGCACCCCACTGTTCACCGCAGCACTATTTACAATAGCCAGGACATGGAAACAGCCTAAATGTCCATTGACAGATGACTGGATAAAAAAGATGTGGTATATTTATACAATGGAATACTATTCAGCCATAAAAACAACATAACACCATTTGCAGCAACATGGATGTCCTTGGAGAATGTCATTCTAAGTGAAGTAAGCCAGAAAGAGAAAGAAAAATACCATATGAGATCCCTCATATGTGGAATCTAAAAAAAAAAAACCAAAACAAATACAAAACAGAAACAGACTCATAGACATAGAATACAAACTTGTGGTTGCTAAGGGGGTGGGGGGTGGGAAGGGACAGACTGGGAGTTCAAAATGCATAACAGATAAACAAGATTATACTGTATGGCACAGGGAAATATATACAAGATCTTGTGGTAGCTCACAGTGAAAAAAAAAGTAACAATATATATATGTTCATGTATAACTGAAAAATTGTGCTCTACACTGGAATTTGACACAACATTGTAAAATGAGTATAACTCAATAAAAGAAATGTTTATAAAAAAAAAGACTGCCTGTGTCCAAATCTCAGATCTGATCCTCACATCTGTAAACAATGTTAATAATAGTACTTACCTAACATCATTATTATTACAAGAGGTAGTTCAAAGGACTTAGTACATAGAAAACATTGTAATTGTTAGTTATTATTATTTTCCCTAACATAGATTAATACTTAGAAAATTTAGAATATTCCATTAAAATAGTTAAAATAAAGGTTTAACCTTCAGATTAAAAAACTCTTCCTGTTCTAGATTGTTCTCTTCCCTCAGGGATTACCAAGTCCTATAAGAATGTGCTGTTCTTCCAGGAACTGGTGACAGTCAAGGATGAGGAAATGGACTTCACCCATGTGGAGGAGGAACAGCTGAATTCTGCCCAAAGATTCGTGGGCATGGATATGAAGGTGGAGAATTGTGGGAGCCTGGTATTTTGGGGTAAGGAAGTTATTTTTCAATGCATACTGCTTACTGGGACATAAGCTAATGGCATCTAAAATGCCATACTTTTGCTTAAGACGCAGAGACCTCTTATCCCCTAGGGGATTCATGATCATTTTGTGCTCAAAGTTGGGCTTCTGTTCTCTTTTGGCAAGTAAACGTTTGCCATATATGGGACTGAAAAAGGACAGCTCCATTATTATATTGGTTTTAAGACTTAGAAAGCTATACTAATTAAAACAGTGTGGTATTGGTGAAAGGACAGATGTAAATCAGTAGGACAGAGCAGACAGTCCAGAAATTGACCCACACATGTATGGTCAATTAATTTCTGACAAAGATGAAAAAGCAATTCAACGTTAAAAGGATGATGCTGAAAACGTTCAATAGATGATGCTGAAAAAGTTGGACATCCATATACAAAAAAAATGAACTTAAATCTATACTTCCCACCATATATACTAAGTAACTCAAATGGATCACAGATCTAAGTATAAAAACTAAAACTATAAAACTTCTAGAAGAAACATTAGAGGCAGTCTTTATGACCTTTTATAAGGCAAAATTTTATTAGCTATGACACCAAAAGCTCAATCCAGTAAAGCCATCTGGGTCTTGAGTTTGCTTTTTTGGAAGGTTTTCAACCTTCGATCCAGGTCCCTTGGTAGTTATAGGACTATTCAAATGATCTATTTCTTCTTGAACGAGCTCTGGTAGTAGTTTCCTGCCTTTCATTTCTGTAACTGGTAATCCGTATCTTCTGTTTTAATTTTGTTGGTCTTCCTAGGAGTTTAACATTTTTGGTGATCTTTTCAAAGAACCAGCTTTTGATTTCATCGATTCTGCTGTTTTCTGTTTGCCGCGTTATGCACTGATGCTCTTACCGTTATTATTTTTCTCCTCTGCTTTGTTTAATTTGCTCTCCTTTTTTTTAGTTTCCCAAGGGGATCACTGGTATATGATCTTTCTTCTCTACTATGAACATTTAATGCCGTAAATTTCCTTCTGCTTTAGCTGCATTCCACAATTTTGATACATGGTATTTTCATTTTCATTCAATTCAAAATAATTTCTATTTTCACTTGTCTCCTCTGACTCTTGGTTATTTACACAAATTTCTGTTTTCAATTTTGTAGTTTGATTCTGTTGTGGTCAGAGATACTTTGTATGATTTTAGTTATTTAAAATGTTTGAGCTTTGTTGTGTTATTTATAAGTGCATAATGTTCCATACACACTTGGAAATAAATGTTAAGTAGGTCAGGTTGCTTGACAGTATTGTAGGTTTTCTCTGTCTTTACTGATTTCCTGCCTGTTGGCCTCTACTGATTACTAACTGTGGAGTGTTGCATTCTGCAACTATAATTGTGGGCTTTTCTACTTATCCTTTTAGTTCCATCAGTTTTTCTTGATGTATTCTGAAACTCTTGTTAGGTATATTCTCATTAAGAATTGTTACGTCTTCTTGGTGAATTGACCCCTTTATCATTATGCAGTGTCCCTCTTTGACCTTGGTAATATTCCTTATTTGGAAGTTTATTTTGTCTTACATTAATATGACCACTCTAACTTCCTTTTTTGTTGTTGTTGTTTCTTCTAGCTTCCTTTTAATTTTTGTTTACATAGTATATGTTCCCATTCTTTTTGTTTAAACTATTCAGAGTGAGTTTTTTGTAGGCAGCATATAATTGGGTCTGGTTTTTAAATCCATTCTGACAATCTGTGTGATTTTTCAGTTGGTGTGTATAGACCATTTAAAGTAATTATTGTTATGGATGTATTTAAATCCTCTATGCAGCTAGTTGTTCTGTTTTTGCTCCAACTTTTCTTTGTTCATTTTTATCTTTTTCTGCCTGTCTTTTGATTATTTTTTATTATTCCATTTTATCTCCACTATTAACTTAGCATTAAATCTTATTTTAAAAGTTTTTTAGTGGTTATACTAGAGTTCCCAATATCCTTCTTTAATTAATAATAATATACCTTTAAAGAATATTATAAAACTCCATGTATAGTATGAGAAACCTTACTTCAGTAAACTTCTAATTTGTCCCTCCCATCTTTTGTGTAATTGTCATGCATTTGACCTTTACATATGCTGTAAGACCACAATACACTGCTACTATTTTTGTTTAAGACAGTTATCTTTCAGAGCAATTTAAAAAATGAAAAAAAAAAGACTTTTATATTTATTTTCATTCACAGTTTTTTTTTTCTTTCAGCACCTTAACTGTCACTTCATTGTCTCTGGCTTATAATTTGTGACAAAAAGTTTGCTATCATTTTGATCTTTGTTCTTCCATATGAAATGTGTCTTTTTCCTATGGCTACCTTTAGGATTTTTGCCTGAATCTTTGATTTTCTACAGTTTGAATATGATGTGTCTAGGTGTGTGAGTGTGTTTCATTCTACTTGGGGTTCTGAGCTTCCCTGGATCTTTGGTTTGATGTCCTCTGTTAGTTGTTTTCAGCCATTGACACATCAGGCACTGTTTCTGCCCACTCCATCTCTGCTCCTTCCAAGGTTGCAGTTCCGTGTGCATTTAAGCCTTTGATACTGTCCTACAGCTCTTAGCTGCTCTCTTCTGCTTTGTTAGTTTTTCAGTCTTTTTCCCTCTTTGTGTTTTAGTTTGGATAATTTCTGTTGACCTATTTGCACGTTTACTGATTCTTTTCTTAGCTTTGTTGACTCTATGGATGTGCCCATCAAAGAAATTCTTCATCTCCATTACTATATTTTTTCCTTTCTAGAATTTCCATTTGACTTTCTCTTATAGTTTCCATCTCTCTGCTAAGATTCCCCAAGCATTAATGTGTATTGTGCACCTTTTCCACTAGAGCCTTTTACATATTAATCATAGTTATTTTAAATCCCCTCCTGGGTCCAATATCCGGGTAATCATTGAATCTGGCTCTGTTGGTTACTCTGAATATGGTTTTATACAATCTGATTTGAGTGGGGCTGGGAAGGGGTGCTTGGAGAGAGGATGCAAGCAGACCCCTTGTGAGGCTGTTGCATTAGTTTAGGTGAAAGGTGATGGTGGCTGAACTGGTGTGGTAATAACAGGGAGGAAGAATACAGGATGTATTTGAGAGAGATTTGGGGGGTATAATCCATAGAACTTGGTTTCTTTGTTGTGGCTGGTTTCTGACGTTCAGCTAGAAAATCTTTTTGAGGTTTTGTTAGGTTTAGATATGTACTAAGTAGTAGACTGGTAGCTTACAGATAATAAACACTGCGTAAGTGTCTAATATTATAGTTCAAAGCATATGTTAAACTTTATGTACTGTGATATTATCAACTTGTGAAAATTATGGCAGCATTAAAAATATGTTTTACTGAAACATCAGTTATGTTTCTATAATGGGATAAAAGGATATTAAGAAAGGCTATCACAGTGGGGCAGGATATAGCTTAGTGGCAGAGCGCATGCTTAGCATGCACAAGGTCTTGGGTTCAATCCCCAGTACCTCCATTAAAAACAAATAAACAAACCTAACCGCCCCCCCCAAAAGAAACAAACAAAAAAGAATGGCTAGCGCCCTCTAGATTTGCCTCATTGCTGTATTATTTGTGTTCAGTTGGGTTCATACAGCATATATTTAAGCATGTACTTGCTCTCTACAACACTGTCAGAGGCCCTAAGAAATATCAGTGAGCAAAAGGGGTGTGCTTCCTGTCCTCAGAGAACTTACCTTATGGTGAGGAAAGAAGGAAAGAAAGAAGGAAGGGAAAGAAGAAAGGAAAAATGAAGAAAGGGAGGGAAGGAGGGAGAGGTCAGTGGTTAGTGGAGACACAAAATCTTAAAGCCTATGCTAAACAAACAAAAAATCTGTGCCTTTAAAGAAGGACTAGAGAACTATTTAAAAAGTCAAAAGTAGCGGGGAGGGTGTAGCTCAGTGGTAGAGCACGTGCTTAGCATGCATGAGGTCCTGGGTTCAATCCCCAGTACCTCTATTTAAAAAAAAAACAAATTATCACCCCTCCCAAACAAAAACTAAAACAAAGAAACAAGTCAAAAGTGGTTGTCTCCAGGTGGTATTATTGTAAGTGATTTTTTTTGTTTTCTTCTTTTTTTAATAAGTAATTTTTTTGTCTAATACTTTTTCAGTACCGCCCAATCTCAACCCGTGTTTTCATCACTCTCCTTCCTGCTCCCTCCGTTATTTTATTTTAACATTTGTTCTCATCCCGTCTGCTTATCCTCTTCCATGGTTATTCTGTTCAGTCTTCCATTCTCTCAGGTAGAGCGTCCTCACTGTCTGACGTCTTATTGTCCCTCATATTAGTCGTTCTCTCATCTCTGTTATTCACTGAAACTTTGTTGTCTGCTATTGCCATGAAGGTCTTTCTGAGAACATTCCAGTAAGCATTTTTAATGGGCATCATTTTAATTCTTTCTAGCTTCTTGCCACCTCAGCAGTTTTCTTTCTCTTAGCACAGAGAACACCAACCTTTGTACTTTTTATTTATTTCAGATTCCGATGCCATACCTGAAACTAAAGTGTCCCTTTCAAAGCAGGACGCTTATGAAGAAATACCCCCTGAACAGGAGCTGATAATTCAAAGACTTGAAAAGGATGATGCCTGGGAATGTGGAGGCACATTAGAAAGGCAGCAAAGAATTCCGAAGAAAGATGTAAGGCAAGTCATAATTAAACACAGGAGAAACCCCGTGGAGGATTGTAACGGAATCGGGGTAGGTTCAAACTCAGTTAAACATCAGAAAGTTTACTCAGTGAAAAAGCCTTGGAAGTGCACTGAGTGTGGGAAGTCCTTCACTTACTGCTCAGCCTTTGTCCTGCATCAGAGGATTCATACGGGAGAGAAGCCCTATGTGTGTATGGACTGCGGAAAGGCCTTCAGCCGGAGCTCATCGCTCATGCAGCATTGGAGGATTCACACCGGAGAGAAACCCTACGGGTGTAACGAATGTGCGAAAGCTTTCAGTCACCGGTCAGCCCTCATCCAACATCACATCATCCATACTGGAGAAAAGCCCTATGAGTGCAATGAGTGTGGGAAGGCCTTCAACCAAAGCACGTACCTTATCCAGCATCACAGAATACACACTGGAGAGAAACCCTATAAATGCAAGCAGTGTGGGAAACCTTTCAATGACACCTCCTCCCTTATTAAACATCAGCGGGTTCATACAGGAGAAAAACCCTACGGATGTAACGAGTGTGGGAAAGCCTTTAGCGACAGGTCAGGCCTCACTCAACATCAGAGGACTCACACGGGGGAAAAGCCGTACGAATGCAGCGAATGTGGGAAAGTGTTCAGTTACTGTTCAGCTCTTATTCAAAACCAAGGAACCCACACTGGGGAGAAACCTTACAAGTGTAATGAATGTGGGAAAGCCTTCAGTGACCGCTCAGCTCTTGTAAGACATCAGAGGATTCACACTGGGGAGAAGCCTTACAAATGTAAAGAATGTGAGAAAGCCTTTAGCCAGAGCTCATCCCTGACCAAGCACCTGAGAACGCACACTGGAGAGAAGCCGTATAAATGCAGTGACTGCGACCAGGCCTTCAGCCAGAGCTCATCTCTTATTCAACACCAGAAAATTCATACAGGAGAAAAACCCTATAAATGTAAGAGGCGTGAGAAAACCTTCCGTGGGCGTTCAGCCTTTCATCAGCATAAAGGAATTCATGCTGAATAGGACGCAGCAAACTCATGAGGTAATTGTGTATCTTCTCCTGATTGTATAGACCTGCTCTAAGTATCACAGGGCGGGTCACAAAAACGTGTGTGGCTGTGCCTCCCAGAAACTGGCTCTCTTCCTTGAAGTGTTATTAGGTCTGGAAGGGGGCAGGAGGTCCATGGATGTCTCAGTTACAAATCATATGGCTGAAGCAGAGAAGAGAATTTCCAGGGAAGCCCGGAGGAGAAAGTCTAGTTTAGCTGGAGAAACAGAGTAAGGAGCTGAGCGTCTAATATCAGTAGAAAAGTTAATCGGAGGAGCAGACTGAACATTGCTTGAGGCTGAGGGCTCTCTAAACAGCAGTTTTCAACCTGAAGTCAAAGTGGGGAGGATCAGGATCCCAAGAAGGAAAATCACCAGGAAGTTTCTAGAGGCGAAAAGAGAGAGAAAAATCCAAGCCCAGAAGCCTCCTTTCCTCTGTCCCTACACGCCACCTGTTCACTTGCACATTTGCAAACATTTAAACCAATAGTGATTTACCTTGTATGCACACTGAAATCATCTGGGAAACTTTAAACAAATGCCTGCATCCCAGCCTTAGAGATTCTGATTAAGTTGGACTGGGGTGTAGTCTGGGCATCAGGAATTTTAAAACTTCTCTGGCAATTCCAGTGTGCAGCCAAGATTAAATGCCACTGATTTAGACTCTTTCTGCACAAGGATCAACTCAGTGAGACAGGATCACAGGCAGCTGAGGGGAAAACAGTCCACGTTAGCTCACGAGAGCTCTTTGTGTTCTTGCTTCCACCTTTTCTTTTCTCTTACTAATTATATAACATCATCTTTTCCACCTGATTTTGGATCCCTTTGCTTGGACCTTGTTTTCTCTGACTTCATGTGAACCAAACTGCTCGATACTGACGTCTGCTCTGGCCCTGACCCTTGCTAAGTGCACTCCTTTAAGCCCAGTTACAGCTTTCTCAGCCACTTCTGACTACCTGGATCATATATAATGCTTGCCACCCGTGGCCCAGTGGTGGCAAATATTAACCATAAGAAAAAGTCTTAGAGAAGGACCTAAAGACCAGAAATCAGGACTGAAGAAGTGACTGTAAGGGACTTTCAAAGAGGTAAACTTCAGTTGTGTGCAGGAACTAATACTGAACTTCGCAGGATGTAGGTGGGAGGGAGGGTAAACTAGGAACATTCATTCCTACATTTTACAGGAAGTACAACTGTAACTCTAAAGGGAGTTACGAGAAATTACAGATGACATTGTAATCCCTATAGAACATCTGTTAAGAGATGGCATAAGTAGAGGAATTAAATGACATACTAAGAAATGTTTAACCCAAAAGAAGGCAGGAAGGAGGGAGAGAGAAACAAACAAACAGATGGGACAAACAGTAAACAGAAAAATGGCAGACTGTACTCAGCCATATCAATAATTACCTTAACTGTAAAGACAATGGCTGAAATGAAACTCAGATTGTCAGGCTGAATAAAGAAGAATGGCCCAACTGTATCTGAAAGACACATACTGTAAATACAGAATGTTCAAAAGATCAAAATGTTTAGAGTAATGATGTTGAGTTTTGTTGGAAGCTTTTTCTGCATCTGTTGAGAAGATCTTATTCTGATTTTTATTCTTCAATTTGTTGATGTGGTGTGAAGGAGATTAAGAAGTACAAACGTTCACCTACAAGATAAATGAGTCACGGGTATGAAATGTACAGTGTGGGGAACAGTCAATAATTTTGTAATACCTTTGTAGGGTGAAGATGGAAACTAGACTTATCATGGTGGTTATTTTGAAATGTATAAAAATACTGAATCACTATGTTGTGTATCAGGAACTAACATAGTGTTGTAGGTCAATTATAACTTAAAAACAAACAAATGAACCAACTCAGAAAAAGAGATCAGATTTGTAGTTACCAGAGGGATGGGGTGGCAAGAGGGGAACTGGATGGAGGCAGGCAGAAGGCACAGACTTCCAGTGATAAGATAAATAACTACCAGGGATGTAATGTACAATATGATAATAGAATTAACAGTGCTGTACGTTATAAAGGAAAGCCATCAGGAGAGTAAATCCTAAATAGTTCTCATCACAGGGAAGAAAACCCATCAAAAATTTTCTTTACATTTCTATCTTTGTAGATGATGGATGTTCACTAAACTTACCATGGTCACCATTTCATGATGTAAGTCAAATCACTATCCCGTACACTTTAAACTTACACAGTGCTGTACAGCAGTTACATCTCAATAAAACTAGAAGAAAAAAAAGGAAAAGAATTTTTAAATGTCACTAAGGGACTGTAAATATAGTGGAATGTTTAAGAGAATTCTGATGTTTCATTTGTACTTTTTTTTACTCAGAACTATGGCCTAGAGTCACTGGGAAATTCAGATCTTCATCTTTTCAATTGAAGGAATCAACAGAGACATCCGTTTGTTACCAGTGTCATTCCAGAATGTTCCACATGGGACTCTGGCAGCTTCATCCTCGGGGAACGAGCTTCCTGACAAGGTCCATTGTACAAACCAAATGGCGTTAAAATCCCAAACCTTTAGATTTCAAGGTGAATCAGAATATCACAAAATAATCAACATACAGATACAACACATTGGGGGGGAGGGTATAGCTCAAGTGGTAAAGCCTATGCTTAGCACACAGGAGGTCCTGGGTTCAATCCCCAGCACCTCCATTAAAAAAAAAAAAGCACATTAAAACTCTACTGAGTTTCCTCTTCTGACCCTGATGCAGTTACTACAACTGGACTAACTTACTAGACTCGTTGTTAAACACTATCAAACCAGACAGAAGATATGAAAAAAATGATCTCAGACCTTGGACAACAGTCAGTGCAGACCCATGACCCCCGAGGAAAAGGAAACAAGTCACAAGTCGGGTGAGGCCTGCGTTTGCCCTGACTTTCTAACTGGGCGCACGTTCCAGACCACAGTGCAGGGGAGGGGGATCCCACAGACCACAGCAGGCTCTCTGAGACGTGGAGACAGAGATTTGAGTTCAAGGAGGCAGAGGTAGCGGGGTCTGGGTAGCAGAATCCTAGACAGCTAGAAGCCGCACACAGAAAAAGCTCCAGAAATCTCCATAAGGGTCCTCCTGACTTTGCTCCTGACAGAGCGAATGCCGGGCAAAGAAGGAGCAGGAAGATAGAAGCTAACAATCCCCAGAGCTCACACACAGCTGGGGATGTTCACGTCCTGACCAGCCATGACAGAGTCCTCCCTGAGCCCCCGAGGCGCTGAGCAGACACACAGAGGACAAAGGCCGAGTAAAAGCGCCAGACAGGCCCAGAGGGCCTCGAGACTTGCTCCAGCTTTCAAGCCAAGATCTCACCTTTCCTGGGGGTGACGCACCCTCACAAAGCTTCAAAACAAGCCTTGAAAGAATCCAGCTGAAGGTAACTTGAACTGCCAGGAAAGAAAAGCTTTTACTGGTAAAATACACATACCATAAAATTTACCTTTGTTAAGTGTACAGTTCAGTGGCACTAAGTACATTCACACTGTTGTGCAACCACCACCACGGCCCATCTCCAGAACTTTCTTCATCTTCACAAACTGAAACTCTGCACCCACTGAACAGTAATAAAAACAGTTAACTCTGTTTCCCCGCCCACTCAGCGCCTGGCAACCAGCCTTCCACTTGGTGTCTATGAATTTGACTAGCCTAGGTATCTTATATAGGTGGAACCATACAGTGTTTGTCCTTTTGTGTCTGGCCTGAGCATTTAGCCTCATGTCCTCAAGGTTCATCCATGCTGTAGCATTTGTCAGAACACCCTCCCACCCGGGCGTCAGACACCAATCACCAGTCCAGGTTGTCACCTGTGCTTCTGATCCACTGGCTAGAAATTAGGGCCCACACGACCCACTCCCTGGGTCCATCAATTTGCCAGAGTGGCTCACAGGACTCAGAAAACAGTTTACTTACTCGATTGCTGGTTTGTTGTAAAAGGATGTAACTGGAGAACAGCCTCTGGGAAGGGATGCACAGGGCGGGAGGCGGGGCGGGGGGAGCAGAGCCTCGTGCCCCTCCCGGCTCCACACCTCCCAGCACCCTCACGATGCAGCAGCCATTTCTGGGTTCTCATGGGGGCCCTACGTGGGCGGGACGGGTCCAGTCATCAGCCTTTGACATGACTGGTTCGACCCCAGCCCCTCCCCTCCCCTCAGGGGGTGGGGTGAAAGCGCCCCCCTCTCATCACGTGCTCTGTTACCCAGGCCTCCAGCCCAGCCTGGGTGTTTTCCACGGTTGCCACGTTAGCATAAACTCAGGTGTCGTTGAAGGGACCTGTCAGGAGTAACAAGACATTCCTCTGACCTGTGCTGCTCGGGAGCTATTTCAGAAACCAAGGACAAAGCCTAGATATTAAAAGACGCTCCTTTGCTGTTACAGGAAATTTCAAGGGTTTTAGGAACTCTGTGCCAGAAACAGGCAGGAGGATCAAATATCTGTTTCTTATATAAATCCCTGTGTCACAAGGGGAGGAGGGTGGAGAGAGAAAAGGGAGTGTCATGGTCACTGGATCTAGGCCCTGGAGGAGACAGGAGAAAGAGAGGATGGAGTGGAGGCAGAGGAAGGGTCACTAGAAGGGCAGCCCCTTCCTCTGGGGGAGGAGAGAAGAGGGCGAGGACACGCGCAGGACTGTCTGGGGAGGTGGGAATGCGGGAGGAGGTAAGGGGCTATTTTCTGGGGCAGGACTGGCAGTACCTTCTGAGAGGAGGGGATGGGGTGAGCCCGGTGTCCTCACAGCCCCTTGTGCCCCCTCGCAGTGTGGACCCCTGGATCGATACTATGCAACTTCTGCTTCCTCACTGGACTCTTCACTCCCTGAAGCAGGGCCGGGGCTCTGAGGGTTGTACAGGTTGTGCACTTAGCAGCTCTAGGAGCCCCGTCCACACAGCTTTGATGTGAGGGCATCCCCTGGAGTTGAGCAGTGCACAGCCTGAGTAGCTGTATCCTGTAGCCCCGGTGGGAGCTGCAACCTCTGTGCGTTTCTGTTGCTGGCATGTAGCCTGGAGACCGGCAACTTCTCGGTGCTCAATAAACATTTCCTGAAGGAACGAGAGAGATAAAGGTGTAGATGTAGAAAGACCTGATAATCTGAAGGGTGTGAAATAGTATCTAATTGGCTTAAATTGCATTTCTCTTATTACTTACGTCATTGAGCATCTTTTCATCTTCATGGACTCTAATTCCTATGTTGTCTTTTCCTAATGCAATGTAGTTGAATTTATCAATCTTTAATAAGGCTCATGCTTTTTGAGTCTTGTTGCAGATTGCTACCAGTTTATCAAAAATTTGTTTTCCTTCTTCCTGGGCACACTCACAGTAGAATGTAATTTAGCACTTGCTTTTGGGGAGAGAAATTGGGAGGGTGGAGTGGAAGCCACAGGACAGCTCACACACTGATCAAGGAATTCTACCTCTGGGAATGTAGCCTTAGATTCTAAAGAGCAATCCAAATTATCCTAAAATTATATTGATATTCACTTTAGCATTGTTTGCAACAATAAAAACTGAGACATGCCTGGAATGCCCAAGAAAAGGAACTGTTACATCCACTTGATGGACAATGAGCAGCTATTAGGCAAAAGGTTATGAAAACCATGTAAAAAATTTTAAGACATAATACTAAAGATACAAAATATAAACCCTGTGGTTTTTGTTATATAAAAAATGCACAAAAAAATCAGACGGAAATACATCCCAATGCTTGTAACAAGCGGATCACGGCGTTGGGATTATGGGTGATTTTCTCCCATTGTGTCCCTAAATATCAAATAATGTACTTATATTCCCTTAATATAAAAAAAGTTCAAAAAGAATTTGGATGCAATATATGTTATTTGTGTACAGCACTAGAGAGATAGTAAGAAAGATTTAGGCTCTAATCCAAATTTGTAGCTGTGGCTAACCAAACAAGCAAAGAATGAGAAAGCAACAGGGACTCTGCAAAATTAGTTTTTCACAAAGTCAAAAATATAGAGTGCTTCTTGTAGGCACTGAACTTTACAGGGTGTTTTGGGTTATAAAATATTGACCATCTAAGTAGCAAGACAGTTCTAAGTGACGGAAATCCATTCTCTGGGAAGTAACTGGAGTGGGCAAGGTTTGGTCCAAAAGCAGAGGTAGGAAGCGTGAAGAGACGAGGACAGACTGTCACGGGTCAGCCCTCGCTCATGTCAGCGTCTCCTTGATGCGGCTCCCGACTTGAGCATCTCTCTCCGTCCTGGTGATAGGTTATCCAAGTACGTCCCAAGGCTGCAGTCGGACTCTGTTTTGGGTGTGTTGCCCAAGGCAATTCCATCCACAGTGACTGAAATACTCCAAAGCCAAAGAATGTGGTTTCTGGAAACAAAGAGAGAGAGAGGGAGAGAGAGAGAAACAAAACAGCTCAGGCAGAAGCATGTCAAAATGACAGGACTTTATTTCTATGGATTCTTTGGTGTCGGATGAGGTGGGAACTCTGTCTAAAGCTCTCCCCACATTCAAGACACCTGTAGGGCTTCTCGCCAGTGTGAGTTCTCTGGTGTTTGATGAGGGTGGCGCTCTGGCTGAAGCGCTTCCCGCAGGTGGAACACCCGTAGGGCTTCTCCCCGGTGTGGATCCTCTGGTGCTTGGCGAGGTCGGAGCACCGTTTGAAGCCCTTGTGACACTCCTCACACGTGTAGGGCCTCTCCCCGGCGTGTGCTCGCTGGTGCCTGGCACGGTGGGCCACCCGGCAGGTGCCCCCGCACTCGGCGCATCTGTAGCTTTTCTCCCCCAGATGGATCCTTTGATGCCGACTGAGATGTGAGCTCTGCCTGAAGCGGTCCCCGCACCTGGGACACGTGTATGGCTTCTCGCCCGTGTGCGTCCTCTGGTGCTTGATGAGGGTGGCGCTCTGGCTGAAGCGCTTTCCACATTCTTGGCATTTATAGGGCTTCTCCCCGGTGTGGGTTCTCTGGTGCTTCAAGAGGTCAGAACGCTGTTTAAAACCCTTCACACATTTATCGCATTTGTAAGGTCTTTCTTCTGGGAACCGTCTTGGGGTCTCCAAAAGGCCCGGACCCTGGCAATTTCCCTCCTGGTCAATATTTTTGTGGGGTTTTACCACAGCTAAGCTGTGTTTGCAGCTGTCCCCACGGCCGTCACTCAGCAGGGGACTCTCTGCGGTCTGCACGTGCTGACAAAGAACAGAGTCTGAACTTCTGATGCTCTTCCCCAATTCACTGATTTTGGAGTCTTTCTCTTCTCTGGGGCCGTTCTGGAGATCTGAGATGCCGGGGACTCCCGGCTCTTCAGGAGAATGTTCAAGTTTCAGCGATGAGGGCTTCCCTGAGTGCTCTTCTGCCCTGTCCTCATGCGCCTCACCCCACTCGCAAGACAGGTGCTCCTGGGACCCTGGTAGCTGCCCCTGGGGCTCCACTTCGTCTAGAGTTTCTTGCTTTGGAATCAACTCTCTGTTCTCGGTTCCGGTTTCCGAACCTGAAACATTAAAACACAGACTGCTGACAGGCCGTCCCTGGGGGAGAGTGAATAAGAAAGAGGCAGCAGAGAAACCACCCGCCCCAAACCCTTTTAATATTCTCCACAAAACCACTCTTGAAGTGAAAGTATTTTAATTAACCTGTCAGGTGTGCTCACGCTTCCTGCACAAACCCCGCACCTTCCCTTTGAAGCTTGTGCTTACTCCCTCCGACCCGCCTCTCCCCACCCCCACGCCGCTGTCCTAGAGTCAGTATGTCACAGAAGGCAAATCAGGAAAGGGGGGTGGAGAGAGATGGTACAGCCTTTATCCCATGCATGAAGGATGGTTTAACAGGAGAAATTCTATTCATGTGATGAGTGACAGTAACAGGCATACCAAGTGCCTCCTGTGTGAAGGCAGGATCTGGGTAGGCAATAAATCTAGGACTGATGGAAGTCGGTAGGGGATCCCATCCCTCAGTCTAGAATTCTTGCAGTTCACTCTCTCGGAAGGCTGAACCAGATCAGCGCTGGACTAGAGCCATCAGGCACACCTGAGAGTAGGGGACAGGCACCACTCTCCCATCTGGAGAATCAAGTGAAAGCTGACACTAACTGACAGACCCTCAGGGCACTGTCCTCTGTTCAGGCTCAAACTGTCGGCTCCAAAGTTTACCTCCTCCAGGCTGGGGCAGGGATTTCACAGGCTTTACTCCCTACCGTATCCCCATCTAGAACAGCACCTGGCTTATCTGCAGACACTATAGGGTATCTGTGGAATGAATCTCTCTATGGTGAAGCCAGTCAGGGCGTTTGCTTGGTGGAGACCTGGTTGGAGAGTGTTCCAGGCATATGGAGTGATCAGAGCAAAGACCGTGAGGCAGGATGCCCGCCACGTCCAAGGAGCAGCAAGGTCAGTGAGGCTGGAGCTGAGTGAGTGAGGGGAGGTGGGAGGTATGAGGGCCGTGCCACGTTGGGCATCACAGGCTTTTACTCCGCGTGAAATGAGGAGTACCGCACGTTCTGGGCAGAGGCGGGGCGCAGCCCAGCATTTAAAAAGGAATCCTTGGTGGCGGAGGATACAGCTCAGTGGTGGAGTGCATGCTTAGCTTCGTGTGTATAAGGTCCTGGGTTCAATCCCCAGTACTTCCTTATAAATAAACCTAATTACCTCGCCCGTCCTCCCCACTCCCACCCCCCAAAAAAGAAAAAAGGAATACTTGGGCGACTGTGTTAGGACATCATGCCATCAGCTGAACACCAAATGTGGACAAGAATGTGGGGAAAGAATTCTCATGCACTGCTGGTAGGAGGGCACACTGGTGCCAATCATTCTGGACAGCAAGGCGGGCAAACATCCCTAAGTACACTCTCCTCAGAGACCCCTACAGAGGAACACCAGGAGAAAGATACGAGAGCGTCTGGTGTAATACTGCGTGCAGTGGTGAAACACTAGAAGCCTGCAAGTCCACTGGCAGGAGGATGGATAATGTATATTGGAACATTCACACAATGAAACATACAGGTGTTCAAACAAATAAACTATAGCTACTCGCATCAACAGGGCTAAATCCCAAAAATGTAAGAAAAAAGGCAAGGTGGAAAGGACTATACAGCAATATAATTTATATCCCATAAAAACATGTAAAAATGCTATATATATTTACATACATTATATATATTATATATGGTAACATAATTTATATCCCATAAAACATGTAAAAATACTATATATGTTTACATGCTTACATACATTTATATAGAGAGAGTGCATTTGTAGAGAGAATATAAAACAAACATGGAAATGATAAATCAGGATATTAGTTACATCTGGAGAAGGAGCGAGGGGACAGCTTTTAGGGAGGGTACACAGAGCTTTACTTACAGTTTTGGCTGTAATATAGTCTTTCATTGAAAAAAAAATGAAGCCAATATGGCTAATATTAAAATTTGATAAACCTGGGTGGTAAATACACAGGTGCTCACTGTACTTTTTTTTAATACTTTCTGTATGTATTTTATTCAAAATGAACCAAAATAAAAAGCTGAATCTATCACCTAACAATACAGAACAGAAAAGTCTCGCTGGGGTCACAAAAGGGACCCGAAGGCTCTCAACCTGTGTCTGAGTGGCATTTACTGAAGATTACTCGCAGATTTACTGAAGCCAGCCCCTCACAAGTCTCAGCCAGCTGGAAACAAGCAAAGGCAGGCGCTTACCTGGCGAGGCTGTGTTCCCACAATCCTGCAGCGTGCCCTCCCTGTAGGCGTCCCTCAGTGCTGGGCCCAGATGCTGCCACTCCTCCCAGGTGAGAGATGCAGCCACATCCCGGGCTGTCACCAACCCCTGAAACAACATGAAATCCCCCTTTAGCACTTGCTGTCCCCAGATGGCATTACTAGTGTCAGGATGAGGCCGGACTCCAGAGAGGAGTCTGCAGCACTGAGAAATCGAGTCCCCACCATGGCTGTTGAGTCTTTACCGGCGAGCCTGGTACTGATGGGGCAGTTGCTGGCATTCCCCGGTAGTCCTGAGAAGCCTTTCTGTGGGCTGTCTATGCTAATCTGGGGTAAGAGTGAACTGTTCATTTGAGTTATATCACTGTGATTTATCAAAATGGAAACCAGATATGGATTAAAAATATACAGGTAGCCCAAGTCCCGAGTTTCAATACTGGCTTTCAGACAGTTTTCTCATGTAAGAGATGGATCCAAAGATCTATCTAAAGATGAAGGTAACAGCAGGTGCTTTCCCTCCCACTGACCACACTGCACAATAAGATAGTTAGCCAACGAGATGACCTTTTGAGATGGTTTATTTAAATGTATGTTGATCATCCCTAGAAGGTAATGCCACAGTTCTTACAAAGGGAAGATTCTAAAATAGTGCAGGGAGATGGCTGTCCAGGTTTCAGCAACGGGTCACAAACTGACTCCAAGGATCTCTCAATGACAGGGACGATGAATGTATTTTTTTTAAATTGAAGTATAGTTAATTTACAATATTGTGTTAGTTTCAGGTGTACAGCAAAGTGATTCAGTTACATTTTTTTCAGATTATTTTCCATTATAGGCTATTACAAGACATTGAATATAATTCCCTATGCTATACAGTAAATCCTTGTTGCTTATCAATTTTATGTGTTTCTATCTGTTAATCCTATACTCCTAACTTATCCCTCCCCCCTCTCCCTTTTCCCCTTTGGTAACCATTAATTTTTTTTTTCTATGTCTGTGAGTCTTTTTCTGTTTTGTATACAGATTAATTTGTATTATTTTTCAGATTCCACGTGAGTGATATGTAATATTTGTCTTTGACTTACTTCACTAAGTATATTCTGTAAGTCCACTGAGGTTGCTGCAAATGTCAATATTTTTATTGGCTGAGTAATATTCCAGTGTGTGTGTGTGTGTGTGTGTGTGTGTGTGTGTGTGTGTGTGTGTGTGTGTGTGTGTGTGTATTTATACATCTTAAGTCAGTCATCTTTTGATGGGCCCTTGGGTTGTTTCCATGTCTTGGCTTTTGTAAATAGTGCTGCTATGAACATTGGGGTGCATGTGTCTTTCTGAATTAAGAGTTTTCTCCAGGTATATACCAAGGAGTGGGATTGCTAGATCATATGATTAAGTCTATTTTTAGTTTTTTAAGGAACCTCTGTACTGTTTTCCATAGTGGCTGCATCAATTTAAGAGCAATGTATTTTAAAATTTTCTGTTATGTTTTGACATCATTAAAAACAACAACAAATCTTTCTGGCTGTGGAGACTGCCAAATTCTTAAGAGCAAAAGGATCAGCCAAAACTAGTTAATCCTGAGCCACATCTCCTCTGTCTGGCCTGTACACTCCAGGAGGTAACATTCCCCTGCCTCAATCACCCCAAGGCAGGGTACAGGCAACGAGGGACCACTGCTATAATTTAGAGCGCACTGAAATTATTCACACCAGCCAGTTCTAAACTGTTCTCCCGCCCTGCCTTACCTTTCCTTCCAAAACCCCGACATAACCTCTGGCCTCACCTTTCCCCTTCCTCCTGTCATCTGCGTCCTGACCACCCTTGTATCTTTCCCATGAGGCTCTGAGTGGCATTTGGTGCCTCCTGTTTCCAGCACCTGAGTATAATAAAATTTGTTTTTTCCTGAGCCTCTTCTCTCCCTGTAAAGGACGACCACACTCCTGTGTGTCTCAATACTCTGAAGTCTTCTCTACAACACTCCTTCACTTCTGACACCACAGGTGTGCACTTTCATAGGTCAAGCAATTCTGCGACACCAGCTGGGTGGACTATAGTTGAACAATTCTGACCCTGCCTACCTGGAGATGGTGTCAGATCCCACAGATTAAAGGCTTAGTCTTACAAGACCCCCCTCCAACCCCCGCCGCACTTCAGACACCAAGTCCACGTGGTCACCTATAGACCTGCTTCTGACCACTTGGCTATAGATCTGAAGTTCCCGTGACCTCTCTCTCAGTTCGATTAATTTGCTACAGTGGCTCCAGAACTCAGGAAAACAGTTTACATAATAGATTACCAGTTTATGATAAAAGTATAAGTCAGAAACAGCCAGATGGAAGAGATGCATAGGGTAAGGTCTGGGAGGTCCCGAGTACAAGAACTTTTGTCCTCCTGGAGTTGGGGTTCCTCACACTCCCGCTAAGTGGATGTGTTGACCAACCCAGGAGCTCTCTGAAACCCCTACTATTGGGATTTTATGGTGGCTTCATCACGTAGGCATGATTAAGTATTAACTCCATTTCCAGCCTCTCTTTCCTCTCTGGAGTACCATTATCAATTGTGGGAGTAAAACGGATGCTCACTTTTGAAGCGGTGGTGAACTGTTACAGCATAGTGTAACACACTTTCCTTCCTGACCTCTTTCTTCCCAAATTATCTAGTTAGACAAGAGGGTGTCTTACAATGGGTAAACAATACTCCTGTGGTGGTTTTGTGCCTAAATGTCTACAACCCATGGACCATTTCCGGGATGGATTTATTGGTCACTGTTTCCTACAGAAAAGAAAATGTTTCATGCACATCCTAAAGTCCACACAAAACGTAATAAGGACAACTTTTGAAGCCCACAGCATCCTTCACACCTCCACTCCCCATCCTCCCACCACTAGAACATTTTCACTCCTCACCTTGGGTGAGGTCCCGTTAAGTGCTCGCTGAAGAGCCCGCACCAGGGCGGCAGCCTCCTCCCCACTCTCCGGGCGGCGCTTCCGCGCCCAAGCCTGGAGCTCCCGGGGCAGGATGGTCAGGAACTGCTCCAGCACCAGCAGCTCCAGGATCTGCTCTTTCGAGTGCTTCTCGGGCCGCAGCCACTGACGACAAAGTTCCCTGAGCCGGCTCAGCGCCTCTTCGGGTCCGGCCACCTCCTGATAACGGAACCGCCTAAAACGCAGTCGGGAAGTTTCGGGATCCTGACAGTCCCCGGGCAGGTCGGCCTCCCGCCCTCCAGGTGAGTCCTCTTCCACTTTCACTATCCAAGGTCCCTCACGCAGGGGCGGCGCGGCGACCCTGCCTGGACTTGCGGTCAAGCTCCAACTCATCTTCCCCCCGCACGCGCTGACTTCCCCGGAGTTCTGCCTTCCGCTGAGAAGACAGCAAACCCAACAAAATGCTACGGGACGAATCGGACCTCCCCAGAGCGGTGGCTCAGGACGGCCCCGCCCCAAACAGGCTCCCACCTGGCCCGGCCCCCGCCCAGACTACTCCCACCCGCAGCTACCCGCCCCCAGAAGTCGCTACAGCCCGTGACAAAATATACTAACAGCCCATGCCGGAAGTGCGTCACCGACTCCCTGTGGCGCACATCCCTGCGGGCATTTCCGGTTCCTCTCTAGGCGCCCCGGAGGACTGAGGTGCATCTCGGTGGTTTGCCGTCCTCACACTTAGCGAGGGACTCTACCTGTGTACCTTGCAGGGTGGAGCTTGCAGTCCTTAAGGTTACAGAACTACAGGATATTCTTCCTTTAAAAATGAACGTCATTATTTAACACATTATCTGTGGATAAAGTTTTGTAAATTTTGTCTTAGGGAAAGTTAAAGATCCAACGGTACAAGTGGTAATTCATTGGATATTCATTTATGCAAGAAGGTGTCGTAGCGTATCTATATGCCAGGCACCGTGCTTAACACTATAAATACGCAACTGGGAAGACAGAGTCCCTGTCCTCAAGTTGCTCACAGTCTTCTAAAGGAGACAGAAAAATTCTTACAGGACGGTGTAGTAAATGCTTTGAAGTGAATACAGTGTTGATTTGTCTAACTAGAGGTGGAAATGATCAACCATGCCTGATGAGGAGGGTACAGTAAGAGACTTCAGAGAAGAGATTAAAGCTTAAAGAGTCCATGTGGACTGAAGACATTTTTTTAATTAAAAAATGGGTTAAATTTATAGGCAATCAATCCATAGTAGATTGTATCATTCCCTCCAATTTTATGATTTTCTACACCAAGCTCCCTTGCAACGCTTTGAACTTGCTATCCAAGTTGCCAAGGATTTGTCCTCTTCTAAAACCAACTCCCCTGTTGTGTCATTTACTCCCTCTTCCTCACTTTAAAGTATCAGCATGGACACTGCCCCACCTTTTCTGTGCCAGTGTTCAGAAAAACAAATCATGCAGGGAGTTGTGGTATAGCTCCGTGGTAAAGTCTGTGCTTAGTATGAATGAGGTCCTGGGTTCAATCCCAAGTATCTCCATGAAAACAAACAAACAAACAAACCAGACCTCAAGAGACCCTAATACTTAAACTACACTCTACTTCCTTCACAGAATCAGCTTTTTTGAGTTGTGCTTTGATACCTGCCATCGGCTAACATTGAAGGGTCATTAAAACCTATTAATCTTATTTACTACAGAGATCTTATTAAGATATTGTCCACTGTGTCATACATATAGTGTCCTTTTCCTGGGCAGTCGTGGAAATTTCTCTTCCCTCTGAGTACCAAGAATAGCTTGATTTCTCCTAAGTCAATATGAATACTTGGCTTCTACCCAAGATATACTGCAAATCATAACTGATCTTGTTTCCTTCTTGCATTGCTTGCTGAGGCTTCTCAGAGCCAAATTGTGGGCTATCTTTTGCCAGCGTATAGGAGTTTACATACAGTAGGCAATTTGTAAACCCCTTATCCCTGGCTCCGTCTTATTTATCCCTTCCCTATTTTTTCTTTTCTCACTTTATTTTATCACTTAATTTTTTTTAAAAGATGAGGCTGCTAGCATTTTTCAATTAACTTCTGTGAACAAAGCACCAGAAAAGGCTTTGGGGACACAGAAATATATCATTCAGTGATAGCAGTGAGAGAAGATGAAAGCACTTGATATTCTGCAGATGAAGGCAAAAGTTACATTACAGGAGAAAGGGAGATAAGACCTAAGCAAATAACTATATGATGATCGGAGTCCATGGTCATACAACCCAGAAACAGGAATTGGTGGAGCCAGACTGTTAATTAGCTGGAAAGCAGACAGAACCTGTATCTCCTCTCACTGGGAGGAGATGAAAAATGCTTCTACCGCCCTCATAGTACTTGGTAGTCTCTTCCGGATCCAAAGATTGTACAAAAGCACAGATATTAAGACCAATTATTAATCCTCAATAACATTAACACAACATAGAATTATCACACATGTAGACAAACAGACCAATGCAGCAGTATAGAAAATCTAGAAACAAACTTCAAAACACAGGCAAATTTAACATACGATAAAGGCAGCATCACAAATAAATAAGGAATAAAGATACAATTTTTCATAAATGTTGGGAGAACTGGGTAATGATTTGGAAAAAGATAAAGTTGGATCTATACTTTGCATCATACACCAAGATAATTTTTAATGGACCAAAGACTCAACGTTTAAAAATGAAACCATGCAATGTTCTATTAAAATCAAACATAAACATACATCAGACTTGAAAATTCCCTGAGAAGACAAAGCTAATTTAGTCATAAAAACAAAGCTTAATTTAGCTTATTTTGCAAAACAAGCCAGGCTAAATTGACCTGGATAATTTCTTGCTTATGCCTCTAAAAATCATCAGCAAAACTTAAATTGTTCCCCCAATTTGATATGAAGTAATCACTACCCAATTTCCTTTAGTTTAAGAAAATTCTAAATTGTAACCAATCACCGTGAAGAATAACCAGTCACTGCCTCCACATTATGTAAGATGCTTTATAACAATGTACTTCTGAGCCTCATTCCGTAGTTTGGTTTGAGTGCTCCCAGTTTGCATTCTGCCTTTTGGTGCCTGCACAATAAACTATTAATGACTAATTCAGTGATTCATTGGTTTTACTTCTGGGTTTGTTTGTTTGTTTGTTTGAACTTTTGACAATTCTAACTGTAAAAAGTGAAACCACACAAATACTACATTGCGCCAAACATACCGCAGTGTCAGTTTAAGCGTCTCCCGCTATAGGTCTGGAAATAGTAGAGAATTTTCTGCGTTTCTTCATTCCCATAAAGTAGACCACGGCGCTGGCAAGACAGTCCCCAAACCTCATTCCTGGTTTGAGTGAAAATTCACAACATACAGAAAAAAAACAAACAAAACCTCTCCTGGAGTATCTAAGGATATAAGCCTTCTGATTCAGAGTAGAGTCGGTGAGCCTCATCCTTCTTCGTGACATGTAAAACAGTGACTGTCGCCCTGCCTGTCGCACAGCTTTGTAAACGGATACAAAAATGAGAGACTATTAAATTTGGGATCCCCTTGGCTAGAGAAGCCCTGAGGAGACGCCTCCTCTCTCCGTCCCCACTGTCTCCAGCCAGGAGAAGACCCTGTCCCGACACTCAGCCTCCCACTGGAGGCGCCGAGGAAACGTCTCCCTGACCTCCCGCATTCTGATAGGCCCGCGAGACGAGGCTGCGAAGAGAGCCGCGGTCCTATTGGCTGGAGGGCGTGGCCCGCGTGGGGCTTCCTGGGAGATGTAGTCCCGATAGTTGCTGGCTCCCGCGACTCGCGGGTCTGACGTCGGAGATTTCTGCCGTCTGAGCTGACGGCGGTGGTAAGGAGGTGGGTGTGTCTGGAGACAGGGTGCGGGAAGTGGCGAGGATTCAGGAGAAGAAATCGAAGGGTCCATTAGAGAGAAGTAAGGGTTGCGGGCTCGCAGAAAGGTACGGACCTGTTTTGAACTGGGACGCAGAGCGTTGGGGCTGAGGGAGCGCAAGTTCCACGGCCAACTAGACACAAGCGACTGTCGCCTTAGCAAGCGCTCCGGACACCTAAGGCCCCTAAGGAAAGGGGCGGGCTCGGGCTGTTTAAGTGGTTTTGGGGAAGAGGGCGGCTCGGTTTTCTCCCTGTCTCTGGGGACGCTATACCTGCGGCTCGGTGGGCGGGGAACGGCCGCGTTACCGGAGGTTGGACTGGAATCCCAGGCCGGCGCCCTATCTCCCCGCCGATTGGCCCGCAGCCCCTGAGGGCGGGGCTCGGGGCGGGACCTGGGGCAGGCACGTCCCGCCCGCTGCGAGGCAAGGGCCTCCGGGATTCCTAGAGAGGACTCGGAAGTGCTCTCGGGGGTGGGATCTACGGCTCTACCCCGTTGGTCAGGGAAAGCTTGGACTTGCTTACTTCCGGCGAGGAAGTGTTGCGAAGTGTCGGCTTCGGTTTTCTCTCTGTTTGTAAGAAGAAACCCATCTTCCCAGCCTTGGCTGCGGGAGCTTGATCTTCCAGGAGAGCTCCCCGGGGCTGGGACCTTGAGCAAGGGGGATGCCCTTTGTGTCCAGACGAGGGTCCTGTCCCTAACCTTGATCGGGCAGGTTTCCGTGGCTCGGGGTCAGGGGCGATTGTCGGGAATCCGAGTGCAGAATCTGTACTTAGAACCCCGGTTCTCTTCGGGACCCATGAAGTCCCCCGTTGATCTGTCAAGCTCTTACGGCTTGAAGGACAGGTCCAGTTTTGACCGTTGTGATGTTTTTGACCTCTGTTCTGACTTAAGTTTGGCTTGTGGTAGAGAAAGGAGCGGCTGCGTCTGGACTAACTAGTTAGTAAGTCTTGTCCTACTATTTATATGAAATTTAGTCTTCTTCACTACTAAGGTTGTCTTTGAGTAGGCTAGATGTCAGATTTTTATTGCTCTCCTGTATCCTTTTTAAATGTTGGAAATATCCCCTGTTGGTAATTATCTTGTGAGTGGAGTGCTGGCTGTCTTGCAGGACGCATTTTTAAGTAAATTACTCTGTTGAGCGATCATCTCTTTGCTGATAATGATTTCCAATGTATCAGTAGGTTGCACGCTAATGAGAGTGTCCTTCATAAGATCTTAAAGAGCAAAAGGCAGATTTGATCAGTGTAACCCAGCTTACCTGGAGAGCTATCCCAGTTGGAATGATAATGACAGAAACTGGGGAAGTTATAGACTTAGACCCTCCGGCTGAGACTTCACAAGAGCAGGAAGACCTTCTGATCGTGAAGGTAGAGGAAGAAGACTGCACCTGGATGCAAGAGTACAACCCGCCAGTGTTTGAGACTTTCTATCAGCGCTTCAAACACTTCCAGTACCACGAGGCGTCAGGCCCCCGGGAGGCCCTCAGCCAGCTCCGGGTGCTCTGCTGCGAGTGGCTGAGGCCCGAACTGCACACCAAGGAGCAGATCCTGGAGCTGCTGGTGCTGGAGCAGTTCCTGACCATCCTGCCCGAAGAGTTCCAGACCTGGGTGAGAGAACATCACCCTGAAAGTGGAGAAGAGGCTGTGGCTGTGGTAGAAAATATCCAGAGAGAGCTAGAGGAACGCAGACAACAGGTGAGTGAAAGAGGAGATCTTGGAGCAATGAGGAAGGAGAGGAAGAGAGTTAAGGAGCTGCTGAGCAGGGGTGAGAGCCTGAGCGCCCTGGTGCTTCATTCATATTCTTTTGTTCTCCTGGGATTAGGTCCACTGTGGAGATTTCCTGCCACTCCAGCAAAGAGAAGCAGTATCCAGTGTGTTAACCTGGAGAAGACAGTCTGCGATTTTATTTGTGTTTTAAATCACTGTATTTATTTTTTGAATGACATGATACAAAATTCAAAAGGTACATAAGGTTGTAATGAAAAGTAAGTTTCCCTCCCACCCCTGAGTCCCTGGCTGCCTGAGTTCTCACCAGAGGCCACCATTGTCACGTGATACATGTGTATCCTTACAGAGATCTACTGTATTCTGTAGATATTAGCATCTATGTGTATGACTTTTTTTAAAAAAACAGATTTTTTTATATCACTGTGCACTTCTGCCTCTTGCTTTTTTCTTAGAATATATCTTGGCTTGTTCTGTGTCAATGTGGATAGAGCTGTCTCACCATTCTGTTCCACTGAGTGGATGTACCGTAACTTAACTCCTGGTGAAAGCCATTTAAATTATTCCTTTAGATTGCTTCTGAATTTTTACTGTAACAAACTTTGCTGCAATGACTATCCTTTACGTACATCGTTAACTGTAGAATAAAAGCTTAGAAGTCAAATTGTTGGCTCAGAGGCCATGCGCATTTGTAATTTGGACAGCTGTGGACAGTCTATTCTCTGTAGAGGTCAGACCAGTTTATTTTCCCAACAGCCATGGAGGAGAGAAATTTTTTGCTCGCAGTGTGATAACACGATGTTATCCAACTTTTTGATTATTGCCAATCTGAAAGATGCAATATTCCATTTCTGTGATTCTCATATGCATTTTTCTTATGATGAATGAGTTTGACCACAGTACAGTTTAAAAAGCTATGCATATACCCTTTCTCTTGAACTATCTGTTTATACTAACCTTTTAGATAAAGTAAGCACTGTGTCTGTCATCTGAGTCGCAAGTGTTATTTTTCCCCCTTGCTTTTGCTTCTGGAAATTTTTACTTTACAGGATTTTTTATTTTGATGCAGTCAGTTGAAATCTTTTTTTTTTTTTTTTTAGTTGAAATCTTTTTTTTTGTTGTTGAAGTCTTTTAACTGATGGTTTCTGGGTTTTGTGCCATGCTTTGAAAGGCCCCCTCTGCTAGAGTTACGAGAAACTTTTCTAATAGTTTCTTCTCCATAGTTTTTTTGTTGTTATTGTTTTGTTTTACTCTTTGAAATGACTGCTCCATCTGGAATTCATTTTGGTGTAGGATGTTTGGGGTGGTTGTAGCTTAATGTTTTTCTCACATGTCTGTGCAGTTGTTCCAGCAACTTGTATGGTGATCTCTTTTTTTCCTCTCTGATTAAAATGCTATCTTTATTCTATTCCAAATTTCTGCATATATGGCTCCATTTCTGGTCCTTTTATTGTATTTTATTGATCTTACTGTTTGTTCATATGTCAGTATTTATTTGAGCTCTGAAAAGTATTTGGTATTCAGTAGGTCTGCCCTTCCCCCTTGCAGTTTTTTCTTTTCAGTATTTCCTTTCTTCTGTATAAACTTGAGAGTTACTTAGTTCCCACCACCCCAAAGTTGGTATTTTTGTTGGGACTGCATGAAATCATATAGTAATTTAAGAAGGATCGTTATCTTTCTGTTGCTGTTGTCTTCTTGTCCCTTCTCTCTCATTTATCACCTGACTTTCTACCTCCCTCTTGTTGTTAGGCTCACACACTCTTAAACTTTAATTTTTTTTTTAATAGCAAAGAAACAAAAATCGTGGGAGCATAGGTCTGCAGGAGTTTGAAGCCAATTAGAGAATTTCCCTCATTTTCAGAGCCATTGCATTTGAGGGTAAGGTATCTGAATCTTTATTCTTCCCCTCTGGGTCCAGGGTACTTCAGTATTCCAGAACATCCCCAGGCTCTTGGCTGGTTTAGTTCACCCATTAGGCAAGTGGGGAGCAGAGGGAGCTGCTCTGGCCCTGCTGTCAAACCCTGCAGCTGTGCTGAATGCCTGTCTTGCAAACAGGAGTGTCAGAACCTTTCCCTTGCTTCTGTCAGGATGGGAAGTCGAAGTTCGGTGGTGCGTCTAGTTATCCTTTCTTACGCCTCATTTGGGACACCAGTGGACAGACTTTTCCCTACTTTTTTCTAGTAATAAATATTCAAAAGCATAGTGAAAAACAAAAAGCACTTTTTAAATAGAGGATTTACAGCAGATCTTACACACTGACCGCTCTATTTTGATACACACCCCATCTGTGGAAGGAACACAGAGAACGATCATTTCTGAGTTCTTGTCAGGGATTTGGGGCCTCCAAGCTCAGTGTGTTTGCCTTTCTCTCTGCCTGCCTTCCATAATCCTGATGTTACTCTTTTAAAATTTTTTTTTATTTTTTAATTGAAGTGCCATCAGTTACAGTGTGTCAATTTCTGGTGTACAGCACAGTGTCCCAGTCATGTATGTACATACATACATTCATTTTCATATTTTGACGTTATCCTTCAACTTAATCTCCAGGTAGGTCTTGTCTCTGGCCAGCCTTTCCCAGGCTTTATCCTTTACCCCTCCTCTTTGGTTTCTCTGTCCTGGTCTCAGGGGACCTCAAGGGCTGCTTTGCTTCTTTGGTGCCCCACTACCCTTTGACATACTTGGCATCGTCTTAACTCTTGTTCTGAGTGGGACCCCAAGGACACTCCCTTGCAGAGTCATACTTGCACAAGTGTTCTGCCTCTTAATGTGACACCTGGACCACATTTGGCCAGCACTCAGAGGATTAACATTGAAAGTGCTTTGAAACCTACGGGAGGGGGAAGGAGGGGGAGGTGGTGATTCTATCTCAAAGCAGGATCTTATTACCTGCTAGGAGCTAGTACCTTCCAGAAGAGGCAGATTCTAGAGCCTGGTGTGGCAGAGTGACTGTGTGTCCCCAGGCTGTAGAAGAGCAAAGAACAGAAAGATGGAGGATGTACCAGCGTGAACTTGCTCTGGTCTTGGTGTCAGTCTGTCCTAGTCGAACCTGGTCTGCCAGGGCGCTGAGCGTGGCTTCCTGAGTCTTAGGTTGACCTTTCCAAGCTCATTTCTCAACCCTCACCCCCCTTCACTAAACATGGTCCACACCGGCCTTATGTTTCCTTGACCGTCCCCAGCACCCACTTTCTGCCTGAGGGCCTTTGCTTATGTCGTGCTGTGTGCCTGGGACACCCCTTACTTTCTCCTGGCTGGCTTCTTACATCCTTTAGGTGTTCATTTCAGTGGCACCTCCTTAGAAAAGCCTTTCTTGGCCACCCAATTGAAAACGGGTCTCATCTGTTCTGCCTCCTGGTGCCATTTCTTCTCCTTTCTAACATATAGCACTGTTTGCAATTATTTATCTGTGTGTTGATATGTTTAATAGAAGTTGTGTTCAACTAGACATAGACTGTGCTTACCAAGCCACTGTGTAATTAATGCCCGGCTCGCTGGAGATTCACAGTAAATACTTGGCAAAGGGAGGGATGCAGGAATAACGGGAGCTCACTGGATTCTCCTGCAGCCTTTCCTGTAACGTGCTGACAGGTGTGGTTGTGGTTGTTAGATTGTGGCGTTTCCCGAAGGGCTTCCTCAGAAGATAGAGCCCCCTGGAGCCAGGCCCGAGTCCTTCAGTCACCAGCTCCTGCCTGTGGACCCGCAGCCCGAACAAGAGCCACAGAAGCCTCATGTTCTAGAGGAAGACGGTGAGGACGTGGGATTCGGTGGAACGGATGTGGGTGCCCTGGCCACGCGGTCAGCAGTGTCTGTAGAGAGAGGCTTTGGGCGGGGCAGCCCCTCTGTAGTCAGCCTGATCTGGGGGTTGGGAAGGGGTGGAGACCCGGAATCGAGTCCCTGGTCAGCAGACAGGCCTGGCCAGGAACCACCTGACCACACTTGAGAGCTGTCACGCAGCTGATGGCAACTCTAAGTGCAGGTACTGTTAAAAGATTGGCAGAAGTCTTTTACAAAAGTATTCTATGTGTCTTGCAACAGTTTTCCGACCCTGCTGCGTGCATTTTGCCATCCTCACACTCAACACAGACAGAGCCCTCCAGTTCCTGACAGCACTTGTGGCTGCTCAGACCTTCGCTGCAAAATCTTGTTTTAAGCTGTGCTTCACAATGACCTTCAGAGCATCTGTTCTCTCTGTCTCTCCTTCCCTCGCTCTCGCTCTCGCTTTTATTAAACTGTGTTAGATCCATCAAGGAACAAAAGTGAACAGTTAAATATCTTGTTAATTTTTTAAATTGAAGTATGGACGATTTACAATGTGTTCATTTCTTGTGTACAGCACAGTGATTCACGTATATATATTCCTTTCCATACTTTTTTTCATTATAGGCCATTACAAGATATTGAATATAGTTCTCCGTGCTGTACAGTAGGACCTTGTTGTTTACCTACTTTACATACAGTCGTGCGTATCTGCAGATCCTGATGAATACCCCACTTATGATGATGTATTCCACAAGTCTGTCCCTCATCAGAAACTCTTGGTATCAGATACATTTTAGAATTTAGAATTTTTCAGATTTAGAGAGATGAGATGATTTACATATGTACATCATACTCCCAACAGGATTTGAGGTGGGACCCCTTAATCACACACATTAATTTAATATTTCGGCAGTGAAATGTATGCATAATTCCAGTAAGTGCATTAAATAAAAACTTCAAATAGCTTCACATCAGGTCTGGTCAGGTTTTGCTGTCAAATTAGTTCAATGGCCAACTTAATGAAAAAAACAAAACAAAAAAACTTGATGTTTTGAGCTCTGGGATTTCAGAATGTGGATAAGAATTGTGAACCCGTATTTCCTACTTGGCCCCAGGCTTTCTTCCAGGCTTCTTGGAGTGGCTGGCCTTTCAGTTGACATCCCGGGGCTCTAAGCTTTTCCAGCTTTCCTTCCCCTGTGGTAACAGTAACTGAAGCGGCAGCAGCTACTCCTTACGTGGTGTTCACTGTGTGTCAGGGGCCGTTCTAAGCTTTACCTGGATGAACTCATTTAACCCTCAGTGCACTGGGAAAATAGTCCTCACCGTTTAATAGCTGGGGTTGATGGATCCTATTTTTTAAAAATATTTTTAAGTCATTTTATGAATAATTTACAGAAGAGTCAAAGGATAATGAAAAAGAATTTTAAAAGAAATTTTAGTAAGAATTAAACCTCTCTGTATCAAGGAACTTTGGATAATATAAAAGCCATAAAAAATGACTAAGGGCCACCCCAAAACTTCTGAGGCAGAATCTGCCCTGTTCCAAGACCCCCAGGTGATTTGTTTGCACAGTAAAGTTTGAGAAGCCTCAGGCTCTCAGCTTCGTGGAAGATGTGGGACTTTGGAGATTCTTTGAGACGACTAGATTTGACCTTGGCAGAGCAGAGTGCATCCTTTGTAGGGGAGTGGCACCATATGCGGTCAGCAGCAGGACTAGCCTGACCAAAGCAGGGCGTCTGGTTTTGGAGGGGAAGAGTGCGTATACGGTAGGTGCCGGGGAGCTAAAAAGTAGAGGGTCTTGACAGCCAAGCCCTGATGCCACTGGGCGCCATTGTGGATTCCTGAGCAAAAGTGGAACATGATGGCAGTTGGAACTGGGCAGAGAGATGCTCACTGACACCTCTTTTTCTCCCCCCTCAGCCCTTCCTGCTCTCCAAGTTCCCTCCCTTCCCCTGAAGGACAGCCAGGAGCTGACAGCCTCACTTCTCTCAGCTGGGTCCCAGGTGAGCCGGCATCCCTGTGCCCACATTGAGGACCCATGTCTATTCTTCAACCAGTAGCTGCCTTAAGCCTGAATCTTTATCAGAGTTCTGTCTCTTTAACCAGAGACTGGGCCCATCGCGTTTGTGCTTTAATGTCTTTTTCTGGTCTACACCTCTGGCCTCTGTGAAGCATTGTCCCTCCCCTTTTTCTTTCCTTAGTGCCCACCCCCAACCCCTGTTCCTCCCCTCACTCCAAATTTGAACGTAGGGAATTTAGTGGTGATTTTGTGTTTCAGAAGTTGGTGAAAATTGAAGATGTGGCTGATGTGGCTGTATCCTTCATCCTGGAGGAATGGGGACATTTGGACCAGTCCCAGAAGTCCCTCTATAGGGATGACAGGAAGGAGAATTATGGGAGTGTTACTTCCATGGGTAAGAATTATTTCGTCTGCATGGATTAGGACATCTTAATTTTGTTATCTTCGAAAGAATATTTCTAGCATGTCCTATATAAAAGCGTGTATGTTTTCATTGCTATGACCTTGCTTATTTTTTTATCCTATGAAAGAACCAGCTTTCTCCCTCTTTTCTTCCTTGTTCAGCTTATTCTGATGATTTCCATCATAATATGTTTATGATTGAGGACTGATAATGCTTTGGGGATCTCATTTGCAGTCCAGCAAATGTCATGTTTAGCTTCAAGCTAACAGGATTGGATTCTAACAGATTTATAGTAGTTATTGTGCTCTGCTCCTTGACAAATTGAATAATTGTTAACTGAGTCATTCTCAGGTGTGAAAGCATCTCAGACTTCGCTGCATAACCGTTGATTACAGTAGTTATTACAGTATCTCAATAGCGTTAATTCTTTTCCTTTCTTCTCACGCGTGGATGGTGAGTGGTCCACCCCATTACCTTTCTCACATCCCTGGTACCTATTTTGTGTTGTTCACCTTGACATTGGCATTTTACACATCTTATCCCTTCTTGAATTTTGCGCCCCAGATGAGATTTTTGAACCTGTTTCTGGCTAAGTTATGATCCTGGAAACTAATATTTGATTGTGCTGCCTGGAGCAATTATAAAAAAAAATCTCAGCACTTGGCCAACACTTTGGAGCTTAGGCTTTTAGCTTCTTTTGAATGAACTATTTTGGAAGAACGACTATATAGCAAGCACACTGGCAGACGTTAGAGGAAGTACATACATGATAATGCCAAATTTCTTTTGAAGAGCATTCTTTTTGAAATGAACTACGTGTTCATTCACTCACAGGCTTTTATTTAAAAAAAATAAAATTGACTTCTGCTTTTTAAAATTTTCCATTTCTTTTATTACTATTGGTATATATTTGTGTTCTTTCATTTATAGGTACATGCCCTCTGCTTGTTTATCTGTTGGAATCTTAGTGGTAGTCGCAAGGAATTATTTATGTAGTGTAAATATTATACTTAATGCAATTTTTTTCATTCTCTCCTTTTAAAACTAATTTCAAATACCTTCCTGGTCTGATTTGAGTCAATAAGTATTTTTTTAATCTTTTTCTATTACATTATAGGTATTTAATGGGTTTCAGAGTTTCAGAACTTGGCATAGTTCTTTTGTATACCATTCTCCAGGCTGTTCTGAATTCTTGCTTTCTGATTTTTTTTTTTCTCATTATCCATCTCTTCATTACAGTAGCTTTACAACTTGAGCATATTTTTCTACATTAAGAACATACTCAGTGGTTTCTCAATAACTTCTCTGGGAAGGTCGCATTAGATTAGTTTCATGCCTGTATGTTCCTGACAGCACCAGAGAAGGTGAAGATTCTAAAAGTATCCATCAGATTTAGAAACGAGATTTTTAAAAATTAGCGAATGAATATTGGAGACAGCCATTTCAGTGGAGTGGCTGGGGTGTTGGGGAACAAGAGACAGTTTCTTGGAAGATTGCAAAGGAGAGGAATTTGAGGAAGCTGTTCTTGAAAAACCTTCGAGAGCATTGTCTGTGAAGGGAAGGTGAAAGAGGGCTGATCACTGAAAGGGTACATGGTTTAGATGGATGGATGATTTTGTATTTCGTCTCTATTAATGGGGGAGGTTTTAAGCCTACTTAAATGCTACTGGGAAAGCACTGAGAAGAATGAGTGGGAAACCAGCCACCCTTAGACACATAGAATGCCAGCTGGGTATCAGTGAGATTGAAGAGTGTGAATTTGTAAAGCAGTAAATCCACTGATTGGGCATTTTTTGTACCAACTTCCCCTCCTCGCCCCCAAGCACTAAGCACCCAGGCATAGCATTGAGCAAGGACCACAGTTCTCTGTCAGACATACAGTTAGCCAGGAGAGTCAGCAGGAAGCTTATGATGTCCTCAGAGAAGAGGTGGGGAAAGAGGAGAAAAGCGAATCCGTAAGCCAGTTGGTAAAACAACCTGTATAATCACCTTCTCTGGAGAAGGGTGATCGTTAAGTGCCCCAAAGAGGTGCACTGAGCACATATGATTTTTTCACGTCCACCCCTAGAAAAAGAAAGCCATGAGCTTGTTCAACTTGCTGAATGGGAGAGAATTCTAGTATGAATAAAATGTGTGGGCATAAGTGGCTGTGAATAAGAGAGAAATACTGTGATAGCTGAGATTACCTGCTTAGTTAAATGGGGGAGGAAAAAACATGTCAAAAGTCTGGTTTTGTGATAGAATTCTTCTGTTTATATGCTTATTTGTTTCCACTGTTAAAAATGTCTTTTTAGGAAGAGAATTGAGTAAAAATAGTTGTAAGATAAATTAAAGTTGCCTTCATGGTACAAGACTTACAGCTCCTCACTATGTCAAGAAAGGACAGCATCCACCTCAGAGGGTCGTCGTAAGGACTGAAAGCCGTAAAACTGGAAAGCACTTGCGGGCTCAGTGCCTCGTGCGTGGTGCGCACTCAGCCACTGTTGGTGCTTTAGTTCCGTTTTTGTGTTAAGACTTGAAAACAGCTTTTTTTTTCTTTTACAAGAAAATCTTATTAGAAAGTTCTCAGTAGGCCATGATCTATCTCCCCAGCATTTAAAAAACATTCCTTATTTTTTGTTAACTGCTGAAGGCTTGTCTTTGCAAACCCTAGTAAATGTCAGTGTTTTGAGTGAAATGTATGTTGCTAAACTAGTTCCACAAGGAACTGATCAGTCTCTTAAAGGTCTCTATTCATCAGTGACTGCTGTGTGCTAAGCTAGCTCTTGACAGTTGAAGGGCTTCTCTGGGTATAGACAGAATGCCTTTTCTCCTTTATATGAATTCACACCAAACTGAGATTCTTTGAGGATTAAAAAAGTGAGAAAGAGCTTCTTTCTTCTCCAGGCTGTGAATAAACAGGAAGGGGAAAGTGAAGCCCGGGTTAGCTGCATAACCCAATATCAAATTTGATTGAGAACAGTTAACATTGAAGGGGCAGGGTACAGCTCAGTGGTAGAGTGCATGCTCAGCACGCATGGGGTCCTGGGTTCAATCCCCCGTACCTCCATTAGAGAATAAATAAGTAGATAAATGACCAGACCCCCCCCCCCCAATAGTGAACAGGTATTCACAAACAAGGACTGTGGAAATACCACACCGAGAGGGTATCATCTTCATTAAATAGAACGACTACACTCCCAGTCTCATCCTCCGAACCATTCTTACCGGCTCTTTCTTCCCTAACCTGCCTCAGTTTCCTGCTTCAGCATTGTGTTTCCCATCCCTGTATTGTAAAGTCATTTTGCAGGCGACTTTACCAGGTCCTGCATTGCCAGAACCTGTTGGTTTCATATCATTATCCCGTATTCCTCGGTCATTTTTCTTTTCTTTGAATGCAGGGAATAAGCTAACTTTTCCATTTTCCTTCCACTATCTCAGATTATGAATCCAGGAATGACAGCATGGAAGTCTTGGTAAAGCAGATTTCCAAGGAGGCCGAATCGCCATGGATGACCTCAGGAAGCACAGAAAGGAATGTTCCCCCGAGCCAGGGGTTTGCAGAAGTCAGTGACCTTCACAGCAGGGTAGACAGGTGGCAGGTAAACCCCACGGTGGGGCGATCAAGGCAGAACCCTCCTCAGAAAAGAGGTCTGGGTGCCATCACGGACGTTCACCGTCAGCAGAACCCAAGCCGCGAGAGGGGTCACAAATGTAATGACTGTGGGAAATTTTTCCTCCAAGCCTCCAACTTCATTCAGCACCGGCGCATCCACACAGGGGAGAAGCCTTTCCAGTGCGGGGAGTGCGGAAAAAGCTACAACCAGCGCGTGCACCTGACGCAGCACCAGCGGGTCCACACCGGGGAGAAGCCCTACAAGTGCCAGGTGTGCGGGAAGGCCTTCCGCGTCAGCTCGCACCTGGTGCAGCACCACAGCGTGCACAGCGGCGAGAGGCCCTACGGCTGCTCCGAGTGCGGCAAGAGCTTCGGCCGCCACTCGCACCTGATCGAGCACCTCAAGCGCCACTTCAGAGAGAAATCCCAGAGATGTAGGTGTCGGGAGCGCGCCTTCGGGGAGGAAAGGGAGGCAGACGTTGCCTTATAGGCTTAGAACTCTAGGACAGGCGGGTTGAGATCCAGGGAGCAGGAGTTGGGAGGGGCGGAGATGGACAGTCTGGGATCACTCGTGCTTGAATTAGCCGTCAAATTAGTCAGCAGAACGCTCTGCCCTCCCTGCCACCCCCCACTTCCCTTTCCCCAGAGGTCCTGGGCTCAGCAGTCCCCTGTTTCTTCTGGTAATTCCATGTTTTAAAATAATACTGCTCATCAATTTCAGACACCCTCTACTGACTTTCTGTTTAGTAAATGAGGATTTGAGCTCTCTTACATGCTTCTTTCCCCTTTTCCCAATTGAGTTATTTCATTTCATTTTATTTCAGGGCAGGGAGGGAGGTAATTAGGTTTATTTATGTATGTATTTAATGGAGGTACTGGGGATTGAACTCAGGACCTCGTGCTTGCTAAGCACACACTCTACCACTGAGCTGTATCCCCTGCCTCATTTATTTTAAAATGAGACAATAGTACAGTTGACCCTTGCAGAACGCAGGGGTTCGGGGCACTGACACCCCGCTCCACAGTCCACAGACCACGTGTAACTTTACCCGCAGCCCTCTGTGTCCGGTTCCACATCCTTGGATTCACCCAGCTGTGAACCGTGTAGGAGTGCAGTACATGTTTATTGGAAAAAATCGTGCATCTGAGTGGACCCTCACAGGTCAAACCAGTCTTGTTCATAGGTCAACTGTTCAGGAAGTTTGGGGGAAAGAAAGTGGGAGGGAAATAAATCACTCATAATCCCACCACCTTAACTAATAGAACTATAATTCTTTAGTGTATTTCCATCTTTTTTTCACAAGCCTATTTTTATATCGAGGTGTTCATAGTGTACAGTTAAATACTAGGCACGTTTTGCGGTGTTGCTTGGCCCTCCTGTTTGTTATTTCTGACAGCCTGGCGTTGTGTGGGGACATCATAATCTACTCAGCTGTTCCCCAGTTGAAATTCTCATTTTTTCCTCTTTTGTCCCGATAGCTGTGTTTATGCTTTTTTCTGTATTTAAGATTATTTCCTTATGATAGGTGCCCAGAAGCGAGGCTAGTGGATGAAAAGCCAAAAACATTTTTATGGCTCTTGCTATGTATCACCAAATTGCTTTTTAAAACAGTTATACTGCATGTGGGAGCTTCAGTTGCACGACATTTCTTCCGGGGTTATCAGAACATTTTTTTAGCAAATTGAGTCAGCAGAAGAGAATTCTTTGCTATGTTCATTTTCATTAATTTGGTGATGAGTAAGTTTGAGTAATTTCCCTGTTTCCTTATTTTTTTATCTGCTCACATGATTTACATAACGGTGAGCTCACCATAAACTGTGCTGTGAACTTAAAGGTTCTTATTAATATTCTTTAGAAAATGCAAAGACTGCCCAAAGTGTTTATTTTTAAATTATGCCTTTGATGTCCCCAAGCCCACCTACTTGTCATTCACACCAACAGCCACTGCCCCCTCTTCCAACATGGAATTGAAGCTTAGGAAGCCCACGGTGTCTTTAATGTTCTGGGCTGAGCTGAGCTGAGCTGTTTCCCCAGCCAGGTCCATCTCGTTCTACTTGGCGACTGCATCATTGGGGAAACCAATCCAGCAGCACCCTGGACCTGGAAAGCAGTTGTTTTTAAATAGGATCTTTTCTTTCACATCACCCCAGTAACTGTCCTCAGGCCTCGTTTCCTAGCCACCACTCACCTGCCTCCCCCATGTTTTTGACTGAAGGAGGGGTAGTTTGTGTGCTCAGCCAACCATGTTTATTGAGAGCCTCCATGGCTGGGTGCTTGGGGTACAGCAGGAAACAGCAGACACAGTTCATGCCCGTGTGGAGCTGGTGGTCTGACGGGAGGAACAGATGTGAGAGGTGATGGGCGTTCCCAGATGAGGAATGTTGGGCACCATGGGAGGGACGGAAGCTGGGGCATTGGCTGAGGGACGAGAGCACAGAGATTGGTGCATCACATCCCCTCTTGACAATAGTTTTTATTGGCTCATTTCTCATCTTTCCTGGCTCATATTCAGATGTTCTTCTAACTCCATCACCCTTTCACACTCCTTTGCTTCCCATTCCTCCGGGTTCTGTCCGTTCTCACCATCCAGTTGTGCGTCTTTGTTCTATCTCATTCCGTCTGCTGGGCTTCTGTTGGGGCAATGACCCTTCCACGTTTCCTACCTCCTCTCCCATGTCAGAATTCCTTCCTGTCCTTCCTGTGTCATCATTGTTTGGCTTTTCCCTGTGATTGCCTAACCTCCACCCTTCTCATCACCCTCCCAAGTAAGCCTCTCTTCTTTGTCTTGTTCTCGTCACCGGACAGATCCCAGAAGATTCTTTTCATTTCTGCTGGCCTCACGCACATGCCTGCACCCCCACTTCGTTACTCCTGTTACATCATAGTTCCTTTTGATTATCCTTTTTTCCCCCGGTAGTTCATTTTTCTTCTGTAGAAGAACTGATAACTTTTGTGTCTCCTCTTTATTTTTTCAGGCAGTGATAAAAGAAGTAAAAATACAAAACTGAATGTTAAGAAGAAGATTTCAGAGTTTTCAGCGGCAGACGTGGAACTCACAGGAAGAATCCAGAGAAGTGTTCCTCCAGTTCAAGATTTTGGAGAAGGCCATGAACAGCAGGGCAAGTTGGAGAGAAAGCAGGGAATTCCCATGAAAGAGAGACTAGGACAAGCCTCTTCAAAGAGGGTGAATTTCAACGAAGTCACGTACGTCCACAAAAAGTCCTCCCCAGGAGAGAGACCACATAAATGCAACGAGTGTGGGAAAAGCTTTATCCAGAGCGCACATCTTATTCAGCATCAGCGCATCCACACGGGGGAGAAACCATTTCGGTGCGACGAGTGCGGGAAAAGCTACAACCAGCGCGTGCACCTGACGCAGCACCAGCGGGTCCACACCGGGGAGAAGCCCTACACCTGTCCCTTGTGCGGAAAAGCGTTTAGAGTGAGGTCCCACTTGGTTCAGCATCAGAGCGTGCACAGCGGGGAGAGACCATTTAAGTGCAGTGAGTGCGGGAAAGGCTTTGGGAGGCGTTCGCACCTCGCCGGGCATCTGAGGCTCCACTCGAGAGAGAAATCCCATCAGTGTCACGAATGTGGGGAGATCTTTTTTCAGTACGTGAGCCTCATTGAACATCAGGTGCTCCACGTGGGCCAGAAAAATGAAAAAAACGGCATGTGTGAGGAAGCGTATAGTTGGAACTTAACCGTGATTGAAGATAAGAAGATGGAGTTACAGGAGCAGCCTTATAAGTGTGACGTGTGTGGCAAAGCCTTTCGCTTTAGTTCAGACCTGATTCAGCATTACAGAGCTCACACCGCAGAGAAAACCTCCAAGTGCGAGACGTGTCGAGGAATCGCTGGCCAGTGTTCCCACATAAAGCAACATCCAAAAAGCTGCTCCAACCTGAAATCCCATCAGTGTAACGAGTGTGGCAGAGGCTTCACTCTCAAGTCACATCTCAATCAACATCAGAGAACCCACACTGGTGAGAAACCCTTTCAGTGCAAAGAGTGTGGAATGAGTTTCAGCTGGAGTTGTAGCCTCTTTAAACATCTGAGAAGTCATGAGAGGACAGATCCCATAAACACCTTGAGTGTGTAGGTGTTTCTCTCGTAGAAGCACTCGTACACAGTCTTAGAGAAGCCTTCCTGAGAAGGAGCCCCACTCCTGTAATGAACGTAATAGCAACTTCAAGCATCTTCTCCGACGTAACCATCAAACCTCCAGATGTGTTGCAATCCTTCAGTTAGAACTTAGGAACACTGGAGAATCCACAACAAAGGTAGCTGCTCTTCCCACTGAGAAATGCTTTCGTTAGCATCTTCATGCTTAAGAATCTAGACAAGAGAGAAGCTAGGGATACAGGGGGTGAAGGGAAACCTTCAGATGACACTCATTCTTCACGTGAGTCTCAGCACATTGACACTGGGGAAGGCCTCACGAATGCAGTAGAAATAAGCTTTAGTAGTTTCTGCCTCATTTGACAGTTTATCTATTCAGGGAAGAGCATGGTGACAGGAAGAGAGGACTTCAGCATGATCCTGATTTTGGTACCTCGGCAATGAATCTCCGAGGTATGATCCTCCCAGCCACTAGAATGCTCCAGGCTCCGTTCCCTTTGAGTAGTAAACCCTTCAAAAAGAAACTGACTTAAGGTATTTATGTTTTGGTAAAGTTGAGGTTCGGAGGCTGGACGGGGATGTGTTCTTGTTGCCTTATTCAATCTACAACTTCTCCGTGAAACACCCTCTACCTTTTTGTTTTGTTTTGATTCTCCCTAGCATCAAGTTTAGCTAGTAGAAAGAGAAGTCAAGTTTGTAAATTCAGGAGAAACTGTGTTGGCCAGTCACTTCTTGGGGAGAGGGGAGCGGGACCTTAGGGGCATAGAGAAGAGAAGAACTGTGGACTGGTTTTTAGTCTTATTACCCACAAGAATGAGGGCAGCTACATCCATAGAAGGAATTGGACAACGCTGAGTGAAGAATTATGGTCCAAGCAGTGTATGTACCAGCTCCCAGTTGCCATGGAGATAGAGCTCTCCCATAGGATAATGGCGTGTAGAATGAGCTTCAATTTGAGTTGCAGCTGGATTTGAAACTAAACATTAATTAGGAGCCAGGAGGTTATGGTCTGGTGAGCCCTGCCTTGTGGGAAGGTCTGGGTGGGATTGTGGGGGAAAGACAATTACATGGATGAGGGTTAACTTGAGCCTGTTTGCTAGAGAGGGACACAGGCTTCTGGGCGCTGCTGAAGTAAGTCCTGCTTCTGCTGACTGCCTGGCTTAACAATAAACACCCAAGAAACACTTTGACTGTGTGTGTTGTACACTGGTCCCCTGTGCAGACCCCCATTACAGGCTGGTGTCTCCGTGCCCCAGCTGCTCTGAGTTTTGGCTGCCAAGTGCTCACAACTCTCCCCCTTCTCCTTTGGAGAATTACCCTCAGTGGGTGGGAGCTGCCTCACCCAGGAGTTAGCTGCCCTCCGCCCCCCAGCCCATGACTGATTGATATGGGGGTACCAAGGGCTGATCACCCGCTTCAGGGTGGGAAGCTGTGCAGTTTGTGGATCAGGCCAAGGCTAGACTTGATCAGACAGGCTTTATCAGACTCCACTCAGGCTCTTGGCCTTCTCCATCCTGTCTCGTTCCCTCCATGCCCTCAGCAACTCAACGTGGCTCTGAATCCCTGGCTCAAGCTTTGCCTTAGGGAGCCTGATCTAAGAGATGGTGCCATGAGTGGTCTTGTAAGAATGAGTTGTGGAGTTGGCCACTCACCAAGAGGCAATGAGGACCACTGTGGTGGGCAGAGCACTGATAGTCCCCGGCGTGTGGTGGCTGCTTGATTAGGAGACATTCACTTTGGTGAACTGGGATGGAATATAGGTGGAAAGGGATATACTGACTTGGGTAATTTGGGGGGAACAAAATGAAAAGAATTATGGACTCGAGTGCTTCTTGCTGAAAGCCACTGAGTTGCAGAGAGAAAATGACACGCTCAGGACAAATATCCACCAACTTAATGCAACGTTTGAGTATCAGAGGGCCTCCTTGGTAGCTTTTAAGAAGACATTTGTCACCTGCAAACAGAATCTTAGAGCTAAAGGTCGGGTATAGTTGAGAATGACAGCTTCAGCAAAACATGGTGTTAATGTCTGTTGAGCACTTAACCGTGTTCTAAACACCATGCCGAGTGTTTTGTGTGGATCACTTCACTTAATCCTCCCATTATGAAGTGGTTTCACTTCTAGTACCCTCATTTTACAGTTGGGAAAAACAGGTTCAGAATAGTTAATTCACTCGCCCAAAGTCACACAGCCAATAAGTGGCAGAACCAGCATTTAAACCAAGATCACTTTGCCTCCAAATGCTAAGCTCATCAGCACCAAACTATAATATGTCATATTATTTAAACATCAAACATTAAAGAAGTGATGAAACTGTTCTTGTCAGTTTGTGTGAAAAAGTTTTGATCCAAGATATGATAAAATCATACAATAATAGAATCTCAGAGTTGAAAAAGGTTCAGTGGGACCATAAAAACCCAACTGCCCACGTATGGAGGAATCCCCATTCAGTTTGTAGGCATGTGCCTGGAACAGTAACTGTGTTGAACTGGAGAAAACATTTCGTGGCATCTTGATTATTCAGTTTCTACATGAAACACTTGCAGTGATGGGAAATTTATTGCCTCCCAAAGCAGCCTCTTTAAAGCCTCTTCTTTAAAACAACTGATTGTCAGAAACTTCTTAATGAGCTGAAGACTACTCTCATTTGTAGTCTTACATCTTTTTCTTATTGCTTCTAATTGCAGGAAAAAGTTGAGTTTCATGATTTGAACATTTGATGGCAAAGGTTTTTGCTGCCATTCAGTCATCACATCCATCCTCCAAAAGGAAAGGGAAACAAAACTTTTTTTTTTTTTTTTGCTCAATTTGGGGCGAGTTAGATCAAGATATGTTTGCTCAAGACGCTGCTTCATTATCCTTTTTAACATTAAAATGTTGGAAAGGACTAAGGGTAAAAAAGGAACGGAACAGTAGAATTTGCATTCCAATTGTATCAGTAAAGGTGCACGGAGAACGTGGCTGAATTCTACAGACGTGTATGCTAGGTACTGGGGCAGGGAGGAAGCCTGTGGTAGATGCTATCAAAATTCGTTGTTGTTTTTACAAAAGTACCAGAGCCATCTGAGTACGACCAGTCTGGTCATCAGCTTCGGATCCTTTCCCTGCAGAAGGAACAATTAGAAACATGCCATGTCTAGTTCTCAAAACCTGTGACCTGCACCTTCCACTCAGGTTAGATTCCCCATCAATTCCTTATTTCCTTCTCATTAGTGAGGAGCTGCTTCTGAATCTTGGTCTTTTCCCTAGATTGAGGAGATTAAATTCCCTAGATTTGTAGAGGAACCACCGAGACCGCGAGACCTCCTGGATTCCTAGAGAACACTGGTGGGGGTGAGCTCCCGGGGAGGGGGCGGAACGGTGACGCGCTTCCGGTAGCGTTTCCGGAACTTGTTGTGTTTGTCCTGCTGGTTCGGTGTTCCGTCCGCTTGTCCTCAGTTTCCCGCGTTATCCCTGCGGCTCGCAGTTCCCGGCTGCGGGTGGTGGAGGAGACACGCGATGCGTCGCTGCTGTCCCCGGCAGGATGTTGGGAGAAGCCCCTCTCCCTCGTTTCCCGCCCCCTCTCCCAGTGCAGCCTTGTGCTTCGGCTTAACCTAAGTGAGGCGATCATTAGGAAAGGCATTGGAGAGAAGACAGGAGCATTTCCCCGAGGTGTCCGCAGGGTGGGTTTCTCCGAGCCCTCGCCCTTCAGCTTGTATACGGCCGACTTCTCTGTGTATATGCACTCCTGGTGTCCGTTCTTCTTGTAAGGATACCAGTCCTATCCCTGAAGACCCCATCCTCATGACCTCATTTGACCTTAATCACCTCCTTAAAGGCCCTGTCTCCAGATTCAGTCACACTGCGGGTTGGGGCTTCAATGCATGGATTTTGTGAGGGACACACAATTCGGTCCAGAACAATTGGGAACTATCTTACTGCTCTTTGTATTTTCCTGTGGCACCCAACACAGTGTCCTGCAAAATGGTAAATTTAGATTTTTGTAAACAAAGTGATAAAAGACCTTACTGGAGCCGGGAGAGAAGTTATAAAGTCATTTAAATCTATTGTCTTAGCCTACCTTGGTTTTTAAAATTTCTGAGCTCTATTCTGGAAGGCCCTAGGCCCTGCGTGGGACTTCAGGGTCTGGAGGGCAATGGCACCAAGGTAAAAGGGAAGCTTCTGGGGCCTCGGGGTGGGAACTACAGGGGTGGGGTCTGTGCCCTCCCACTAACCCCAACAGAGGGAGCGACCCCGGGGTAACAAGCATCCGTAGTTACTAGAGAGGATTCAGGGAAGGGCTATCTATCTGGCAGGTGCACTGGGGGCCACCAAGGCAGGAACGGTGAGCCCGTGCTTCTCACATGCTTACCCTCTGGCAGGATTCTGAACAGTCTGTGGTAACCATTATTGCCCCAGCAGGTGCCACAATGGATGTGGGATGACTGGATAATCACAGCATGTGGCCACAGGGGGCCTCTGTGACCATTCATCTTGGTGTGCAGATGTCACATTGCCACTTCGAGTGACTGGACTAGAGCGTCTGTCTGTCTTGGCATCCTGTCCTCAGAACCCATGCTGGAATCTTTTGGTGAGCAAAGGGCTTATTATAACTGGGCTCCCCATTTTTAATGATTTTTTTTAAATTGTCCAAGGCCCACTTGCATGATTATATGGCTTAGCTTTTGGCCACAGCCTAAGAATAGCCTTTAGGGCATGTGACTAGTCTCCTGTAGCTAAGTTTACTGCCTATAATTGACTCTTCCTCAGGCCAGATTGCTGATTTCCAGATCAGGTCTCCTCCATACAACTGAGAGCTGCCATCAGAAACAAAGCCGCCATTTTTTTCCTTTGCTTTATCAGGGCTTCCTCTTGACAAGGTTCTTGCATGCGGGGTTGGGGGGGGGGTTGTTACTGTCAATCCCCTGGTGGTGCTGCTGCTCCTCATTGAGTTGTCACGTGCCCCTCTCAAGGCCGGATATCCTTGATCTAAAGCTTTGGGGAGTATATGTTTCAAAAATCAGAAATTTTCCGTTTTTAAAAAAGTAAGATATATTATGCAACATCATTTAGGGATTTGGGCTGGTACACCATAACTCAGCATGTTAATATTTCTGGAACAAAATGTGTGAATATGTGAATATGTACTGGGGATAAATAGTCTTTATTTCACCATAAATAGTCTCCATTTACAGTTATTACAAAATACTGGCTCTATTTCCTGTGTTGTACAACACATCCCTGTAGCCTGTTACAGCCAATAGTTTGTACCTCACACTGTCCCCCTGTATTGCCCCAACCCCCCTCCCCACTGGTAACCACTAGTTTGTTCTCTGTATCTGTGAGTCTGCTGCTTTTTGTTGCTGTTATATTCACTAGTGTATTGTATTTTTTAGATTCCTCATATAAATGATACAGTACGTCTTTCTCTCTCTGACTTATTTCACTTATCATAATGCCCTTCCAAGTCCATCCATGTTGCTGCAAATGGCAAAATTTCATTCTTTTTTATGAGTACTATTCCATTGTATATATATACCACATCTTCTTTATCCATTTATCTGTTGTTGGACCCTTAGGTTGCTTCCATATCTTCACTATTATAAATAATGCTGCTAGGAACATTGGGGTACATGTATCTTTTCAAATTAATGTCTTAGGTTTTTTCAGATATATACCCAGGACTGGAATTGTTAGGTTGTATGGTAGTTCTGTTTTTAACCTTTTGAGAAACCTCCATACTGTTTTCCACAGTGGTTGCAACAATTTATATTTCCACCAACAGTGTAGGAGGGTTCCCTTTTCTCCACATCCTCATCAACATTTTTGTTGGTAGCCATTCTGACAGGCATGAGGTGGTATCTCATTGTGGTTTTGGTTTGCATTTCCCTGATTAAGGATGTTGAGCATCTTTTCATGTGCCTGTTGGCTATCTGCATTTCCTCTTTGAAAAAAATGTCTATCCAGTTCTTCTGCCCATTTTTAAATCAGGTTGTTTGGTTTTTTGTATGTGGAGTTACATGAGCTGTTTATATATGTTGGATATTAATCCCTTATCAGTCATATCATTTGCAAATATTTTCTCCTATTCAGTAGATTGTCTTTTTGTTTTGTCAATAGTTTCCTTTGCTGTGCAAAATCTTTTAAGTTTAATTAGGTTCCATTTGTTTATTTTTGCTCTTATTTCCTTTACTTTAGGAGATGGATCCAAAAAATACTGCTGTTGTGATTTATGTCAAAGAGTGTTCTGCCTATGTTTTCCTCTAGGAGTTTTATAGTATCTGGTCTTACATTTAGATCTTTAATCCATTTTGAGTTTATTTTTGTATATGGTGTTATAGAATGTTCTAATTTCATTCTTTTACATGTAGCTGTCCAGTTTTCCCAGTACCACTTATTGAAGAGAGTCTTTTCTCCACTGTATATTCTTGCCTTCTTTGTTGTAGATTAATTGACCATAAGCATGTGGGCTTATTTTTTGCATTTTCTATCCTGTTCCATTGAGCTATGGGTCTGTTCTTGTGCCAGTACTATACTGTTTCTGTTTTGACTGTAGCTTTGTAATATTGTCTGAAGTCAGGAAGTGTGATTCCTCCAGCTCTGTTCTTCCTCAAGATTGTTTTGGCTACTCGAAGTCTTTTGTGATCTCCTACAAATTTTAAAATTATTTGTTAATAGTTCTGTGAAAAATGCTGTTGGTATTTTGATAAGGATTGCATTGAATCTGTAGATTGCCTTGGGTAGTGTGGTCATTTTAACAATATGGAGTCTTTCAATCCAAGAAGATGGTATAACCTTCCATCTTTTTATGTCGTCTTCAATTTCTTTTATCAGTGTCTTACAGTTTTCTAAGTATAGGTACGTTAACAAGTTGAAGGTACACCACATTAACTGAAGAATAAAAACCATATGATCATCTCAATAGATTCAGAAAAAGCTTTCAATAAAATTCAACATCCATTTCTGATAAAAACCACCCAGAAAGCAGGCAGAGAGGGAACATACCTCAACATAATAAAGAACACATATGACAAACCCACAGCTAACATCGCACTCGATGGAGAGAAGCTGAAGCGCTTCCTCCAAGATCAGGAATGAGACAAGGATGCCCACTCTCGCCACTTTATTCAACATAGTTCTGGAAGTCCTACCCAGAGCAATCAGAGAAGAAAAAGAAAGAAAAGGAATCTAAATTGGAAAGGAAGAAGGAAGACTGTCACTGTTTGCAGATGACATGACACCATACATAGAAAATCCTAAAGGTGCCACCAGAAAACTACTAGAGCTCATCAATGAATTTGGTAAAGTTGCAGGACACAAAATTAGTATACAGAAATCTGCATTTCTATACACTAATAGTGAAGTATCAGAAAGAGAAATTATGGAAACAATCCCATTTACCATCACATCAAAAAGAATAAAATACCGAGGAATAAACCTACCTAAGGAGATGAAAGAGCTTTTTTAAAATATGAAATTGAAAAAAAGGGATTGTGGACATTCATATACAAAGGCCTTGAAAATTTACATATGTATATTTAGAAGTATAAATGTACATGTAGCTACCTATCTAAATAAAAATTTAAATAGGTATCCAGACACACACAAACAAGGCCGAATTGTACGGATAGAGGGCCCTTACCCAGCAAGTTCTGTTTCCCTAGTTTCCCAGCATCACATCTTTGTAGATATTCTTCTGAATCAAGTTCCAGTCTTTCTACTTCCCTCTGGTGAAATACACAGCCACTTCCTCAAAGGACAGCAACTCCTGAAGAAATAGCAAATAATTATAATTTTTGTAAAGTACTGAAGTTAAAGCATATGGGCATTTTAAGTTCTTGATATTTGGAAGTGCCTCATTCATCGTCTCACTGGACCCCTCAGGTTTAAAAAAATTTTTAGTGAAGTACAATTTACAATATAAGCAAATTAAATCAACTTTTGACAAACTAAACATACCCATGTAAGCAGCTTCCAGATCAGTAAACCAAACACTACCAGCCCCCAGAAGCCCCTCCACCTTGGGCTCCACAGCAGTCATTCTCTCCCAGCCCGAAGCATTAGCCTGTCTTCAAGCAACAGATTAGTTTCACCTGCTTCTGTGCTTTATATAAATGGAATCACCCAGTGTGTTTTCTGTTTGGTTTGCTTTACTTACATCTTTGAAATTAATCCATATTGTTGCATGTAGTCATAGACATTTGTTACGGACTAAAGGTTTGCATCCCCTGAAATTCATGTATTGAAGCCCTCTGTGTGGCTGTATTTGGAGACGGGGGCTTCTAAAGAAATCAAGTTAAATGAGGACATAAGGGTGGGGCCTGATCCAACAGGATTAGTGTCCTTATAAGAAGACACATCAGAGAGCTTTCTTCCTCCCCACACATTGACTGAGGAAAGGCCAGCTGGCTGTAGCCAGGTAGAGACCTCATCAGAAATGAAATCAGCCATACAGTTTATTTTGTCACAGTTCTGGAGGCTACGAGTCCAAAATCAAGGTGTCTAGGCAGGGTTGTTCCTTCTGAAGCCTCCTTGGCTTATGCCTGTCTTCTTCCTATGTTTTCACATGGTCTTCTGTGTAGATCTGTATCCAAATTTCCTCATTTTATAAGGAAATCAGTCAGCTTGGATTGGCGCCCACTCTAATGACCTCATTTTAGCTTAATCACCTCTTTAAAGGCCCTGCCTCCAAACAGTCACATTCTGAGGTACTAGGGGTTAGAATTTCAACATACGAATTTTGGGAGATGGGGACACAACTCAGCCCAACATGTATGGCAGTTGCCAAAAGACCAGGTTTAGTTATTTGTCCAATAATTCATCCAGTTCTTGATTGAGATTCTTCTAGACTTTTGGGAAAAAATGCAGGAAGTACTGATCTCGGATTAGTGAAGAATATCTTAAATGTATATTAAGTCAGTTTAGTGATAACAGCTCTAACAAATAGACCTACAAAGGTCTAGTTGCTCAAACACAATAGAAGTTTGTTTTTCAGACCTGTAACCGCCTCGGGCAGACGCACATGACTGGCAGGGAGGCTCTCCTCCAAGCAGTCAATCTGATGGCAGCCCTGCCATCTTCACACATGGCTTCCAAGACCTCCTTGGGGGTTTTCTAACCTAGTCAACTGGCAGACAAGGCCCGGAGGTGTGAGAGGGCTTTAAGGGCCAAGCCAAAAAGTGGCACACGTCATCTCTACTCACGTTCCACTGGCTAGAACGCAGCTGCCTAGCCACATTTAACAACAATACAAGCTCTGAAATGTACTCTGGCTGTGTGTCCAGAAGGAGAAAAACAAATTTTTGATAAACTAGTAGCAATTTGCACCAAGATTCAAAAAGCACTGACTATATTAGGTTGAGAAGTTCAACTGTGTTATAGTAAACAAACAGGAAGCACAGCTCAGGAAGATGGAGGTGCTCAGTGACATTAGTAATGAAGAGAAATACAGATCAAACCACAATTAGACAAAATTTCACACCTCATAGATTATCAGATCTTTCAAAATCTGTTAGTACCAAGTACTGACAAAGATGTAGAGAGATGGGAACTCCCACCCACTGCTGTCGGGTGTGTAAACTGTTACATTTATTAGGGAAAACAGTTTGGCAGTACTTCTTAAAGTTGAACATGTATGTATCTTATTTCTAGTTCTTTTCATAGGGAACCAAGAGGCACGTTGTGCGTGACATGCTATTTTGTAAAATCTCCAAACTGGACACATCCAGAAAACCCATCAACCAAAGATCCGTAAATTGTGCTGTATTTCTGCAATGGGATACTCAGAGTCAGTGAATGTGACTGAACCACAGCTACTCAGAAATATGCATGATTCTCAAAACATACGTGCAGTGAGGGAACAGGAGTATGATTCCACATATGTGAGTTCCAGAAAAAACAGAACCAGGTAATATATTGTCCAGACATAAATTACAAGATCTTGTATCCATAAGCAATATATGTAGTATTACAGGATTTAAAATGTTATGCAGAACATAACTGTACTCCTAATGTCACGTTGGAACCAGTTTTGCCATTTTAAGATTGATTTATGCTTATGCATATAGACCCAGTTGATTCAAACTGCTATAAATTAGTCCCAGAGAGAGCTGGAAAAAATTTAAACTTGGTAAATCTGGGTAGATGGTGTAAAGGATTCTCTATATTATTTTTGTAATTTGGAAATTATTTCAGAACAACAACATCACTACTGAGTCATTTATATTAGCAATACACACTTGGAAATGGAAGTGGGGAAAATACCGCTTTATGATAATGACACAATAACTGGCCATAAATTTATTTGGAAAAAATCGAAGAGCTTACCTGAAAATTTACATTTTGCCAGAAAGTCATCCATTTCTAACTTATTTTACAACTTAGAATTTCATGTAGTATTTGTGCTTTATGCTTCCCCTCCACACTTCCACCAGCTAAGAGATACTGACAAAGAAGCCACCTTGATGAGAGCTGTAGTCGAGAATGAACTTGAACAAGATCTAGACTCACAGGTGTCGTCAAAGGTGTAAGCTGCCCACCAGGCATATGACCACGTGACATTTTAGTGAACTGTATTCCCAGGGTGTGAAAATAGGAGAAAATGAAAGCATTCAGTGATTTTTTAATCTTTTTTTTTTCAGTCATTCGAATTTTAACACAGCCTGCTTTTTAATTTATAGTTTAGCACTATTAGCTAAAGAAACAGCTTTTGTACTATTAAATTTTCACTTTGATTTAAATATGGTGAAAAAAGCTTCACTGGTCTTGTCAAAAAAAAAAAAAAAAGTGCACCTTTTCTAGTCCAGTGGAGTATTCTAGACTCTTGGTGCCAGACTCTTGTGACCTTTGCGCTGATGGTTTGAGCTGATGGTTGCTCAGTCCAGCCAGGCGTGAGGGTCAATGGGTCCAGCCCATTAGCCAAACAGGAAAGCCAAAACTTGAGCATTTCTTCTCCATCACCATCCTGGTTTGGAGCTCTTGCCCTCTGGCTAAATGTTGGCAGATGAGACCATACACTGATGTTGACATCACTAATCTGTGCTCTTGGCCTGGTGACTGTCCGCACTCTGGGGAAGGCAGGAAGTCTCGCTTGCACTCTGGGCACTCTTGAGCCGGGGAATCCTTCCTCCCAAAGCAAGTTAGTTCAGCAAGGCTTCCAGACCAGCCCCACCCCTCTCCTTTGTGTCCCAGGAATTCTACTGAAAAAAATATTTTCAGCAAATCAAACATTTGGGGCCACTTATAGAGAAGGAAGTCCATTTAATTCAGTTGTAGAGAAGTAAGTGGCACCAAATACCAGTTCCCTGGTTCCTCCACCAGGAGTCCTTGGGGTCTCTCTACAGTGCTGTCCAGTCAGCCCGAGGGGATGGCAACATCCTGTACCTGTGCCGGTCTTGAAATGTGGCTTTTGATTGAGGCACTTAGTTTTTTAATTTTTAAAAATTTTAACTTAAATAGGCTCATATGGCGAGTGGCCACCACACTGAATAATGCAACTCTCTTTTCCTCCTTGGGACAGATGTGGCTGGTGGTAGGCATTTTCACGTTACCTCACGTTATCCTTGGTTGGACCCTCTCTCTCTCTGGAAAGCTGGAAACAGGTACGTTTTCTACACAGAGTAGATTTAAAAGCCTGAGCCAGACTTCTGGGTACTCACGCCCAGATCTGCTTTTCAGGGGTCCCCAGCTCCCAAGTTTGCTGTAAGCAAGAATTCTCTCTCACTGGCTTACTATTTCCTCCTTAGTCAGAGGTCTCCACTTGTTAATTTTGCTGAGGGAACTACAATTTGGCAGCCCCTCCTTCCAGCCAGGCCCTGCTGACCAGTACAGAAGTGCTGGCATATTGAGCCCCGTGTATAATCCAGCACCTACTGTCTTCCTCCTGCAAGGCTCAAGGTTCCCTTGTTTCATGGGATGCCACTTGCTTTTTTCTCATTCCCGGTGGAACTTTGTTGTTTTTATATGTTTTTGTAGTTATATTTCTTTTATAGAAGAAATCATGGTCCTGGTAGGAAAGAAAATAATACAATCAAGAGGAAACTCTTGGTTAACGTGAGAGGGTCTAAATGGCAGCAAGGTCCTTGTGGGGAGGCGAGGTGCCGACACAGTGGTAGGGGAGTGAGGGGACACAGAGGAGGGGAGAGCGCCAAGAAGGGAGCTGCCACGGAGCATGAGAAACCTTGGAAGACGGCGTGAACATGTGCTTCAGAGATAGCCCACTCTAGGGGTAGGGAGAGCTGGTGTTCATCGGACGCCATCAGTGGACTTTCATGGTTTTAGAAAAAGCCTGCAGGCCGAGACAGAGAGAGTGCAAGGCAGATAAAGCACACAGAGGGGTGAGGCCAGGGGCGCAGGGGCCGGGCACCAGCAGCGTCTGCTGTGAACGCTGACCAGGGACCCTCAGTAGAATCTGGTAGCGCGCTCAGTTTAGTTTGCTGGATACATTTTAGTAATTCTTACTGCCTCAATAGTACTAGTGAGTAGCCCTTTATTTTAACAAAATTGATGCAACCTCAAATAATGTTTCTATGTGAAACCAAGAAAGGCATCCTCAAATCTTTCACGGTCCAGGAAATGGTCTCCAGCCTGGGGGACCACAGAGCAAAGCTTCCATGCCTCCCACCTGCCTTAACTTGACTTGGGGAAATGCAGGTACAGGGAGCTCAGGGAGGCTGGACTCGGGAGCCTGTGACTTTTCTGTTAGGTAATGCTTAACGACGGCAAGGTTAGCTACAAAAAGAGGGTCCCCACAGAGAAACCATTTCAGTTCCTGTTTATTAATTTTCATAAAACAATTGAGTTATACATACTCGCAATAGGAGTTAAGTTCTGGTCTTTAAATGGTCGCCTTTCCTATAGCATCACGCAGACGGCTGCTCTCGGTGAGTACCCTGATGCTTAATGAAGCTTGTGCGCCAGCTGAAAGCTTTCCCACATCTGTCACATCTGTAGGGTCTCTCTCCAGTGTGAATGACCTCGTGGCGATGAAGATTTGCCTTAAAACTGAAAGTTTTCCCACATTCTCTGCATTCAAAGAACTCCTCCTTGGTGTGGATTCTTTGATGCTGAATGAGATCTACAGCCCGACCAAAGGACTGTCCGCATTCACTGCATTTATGGGTGTGCTGTTTGGCGTGAATTTGCTGATGGCTCAGAAGGGTTGAATGCCGGCCAAAGGCTTTTCCACATTCATGGCATTTATGGGGTTTCTCTCCACTGTGAATTAACTGATGTCGAATAAGGGTGGAATTCTGACTGAACGTTCTTTCACAGTCGCTGCATTTATAGGGTTTTTCTTTGGTGTGGATCCTCTTATGCTCGACAAGATACGCCATCTGACGGAAACATTTCCCACAGTCGTGACATTTATATGGCTTTTTCTGTGAGTGACACTGTTTGTGGGCCATCAGGGCGGACTTCTGTCTGAAGGCCTGCCCACATATGTCGCACTCAAAGGGAGCCTCAGAACTGTGAATTCTCTGATGTCGAAGGAAATTTGCCTGACGCCGGAAGATCTTTCCACATTCGCTGCATTCATAGGATTTTGCATTTGTAAGAATTCGCTTATGCCTCAAAAGCAGTGGTCTCTGGCTGAGAAGTTTTTCATACCCCTCGTATTTGCCCTGCTTCGTCCTTGTCTGAGCTTTCTGATCTTGAATAAGGTGAAAGTTCTGGAAGTAGTTTTTATAGCATTCGTCACCAAGAGGAGAGAGCGAAAGTCCACAAATGTCCACAAATGTGTTACATTCACGCAACTCTTCTGAAGGCTTCTTGGCCTTTTTCTGCTTTACCACTGATATCTTATGTGACTCTAAGTCTTCAGAAATGTTCTGCTTTGGAGTTAGCTCTCTCGTCTTGAATCTGGTTTCGGAACCTAGCCAAATAAGAAGGAAGTACATAAGTGACCTGACCGCCACAGAAGGAAGAGAAGGAAAGAAGCCAGCTGTTTGTGATAGAAGACTCTCAGACGAGGCCAAGCACTGCTCGCCTAATGACATCATTGTCTGCAGAGACCGGTATCTGGAATCTCACAGAACTCTCAGCTTTCATATCAGAAAGAGCTCTTGATATCAACTGACCAACTAAAATATGCATGATAGTGTGTGTCAGAGAATGTGGGCCTGAATCCACCCATCACCACTGAGGGGAAAACAACCTACTCTAGGTCCTCGGCAGCGTCACAGAACTGTAGGGGAGATGGCATCTCACACTTCCTAGATGAGCATGTTTTTAATAATTCTGGGAGAAACACCTTCTTAAAAATGGATTCAGTATGTAAGATAGGAGAGAAAAGGAACCAGAGAGAAATAGATACAAAAGCCAATGGAACGGAGCAGTGATTTTCAACCAGGGAGGCTGCTAACCACCCTACAATGCACAGGACAGCCCACAACAAAGGACACCCGGTGCCAAACCTCCAGTGCCGAGGCCGAGGAAGCACGGAGGAGAGGGATGTGCACAAGGGCACAAGCTGCGATCAGGACATAGTAAGTAGGAAAAAGTAGGTACATCAAGAAACACCGAGGGGATATGAAAACAAAATGGAAGCAAGGGGACAAGAGAAAGTGGAGAGAAAGGGTGAGTGACGAGGGCAGGACAAAGGAGCCCCTAGGATGGCAGAAGAGCTGTCAGAAGACACCAGACCGGCTGCTTCACACAGGCACTTCAACTGCAGTAGAAAGAGGATGAGCTTTGCAGAACTGAAGTCAAATCCCAACCACAAACTACTAGTGGTGTCACAGTTACCGTGTCCCCTTACTTTCTCCACCTGGAAAAGGGGATGACGATCACACCTACCACCTTCGGAGGGCAACAGGGATGAACCAGCAGAACACGTGCCAAACACCAGCCTGGTGTCTGGGGCACAGGAGGGGCTCGTTAGTGGGGCTTCCCTTCCTCTGCCTGAGTCCCACGGGGCGGGGCCTTTCCTCACCCACCTGGGCAGGCACTACCGGAAGCCTTCCTAGTCCCAGCTCTTGGTAGATCCAGGATCCATGGCTCTTCCCACTGCTCCAGCTGACAGATGACCTCAGGTTTGGGAAACTGAAATCCTACTCGTGGGGAAGTAAATGGGACGTGGTGGTTAGTGAGTTGCAGATGTCCTAGAGCTCAATTTACCCCTTGGGGTCTAGGTGGTGGGTCTACAGTGACAAGCAGAGGTAAGACAATAATCAAGAGGGCTGGCGAGGTGAGAAATTGGCACAAATCTGCGAAAATTTGGCAATCGTTATTGAAAGCCTGAACAATATCCACACTCTGGGTTGTGATAGTTTCACTCTTAGAAATGTAGGCTAGGGAAAAACTGGGACAAAGATTAAGGTACCAGAGGCGTCTGCAGAGTTCTAACAGTGCAAAACTGGAAATAAACTGAATGTCAGTTGGGGAATGATTAAAGTGTAGCACGTGAACACAATGGACGCAGAAGTTTTAGGCAAAAACTGAAAATGCACTGTTCAAAGGACATTTCTTAAAATAGGAAAATGCTCCCTAGATCTTTTAAAGCAGAGTACAAGAGTCATGGGTAGCATGATTCAAAACTCAAGCAAATTATGATCCAGATTTTGTTTTTAAAAACTACATGTATGTGTGTGATCTTCCTCTACTTATGACAGGGTAACATCCCGGTAAGCCATCCTAAGTTGAAGATTTCCTAAGTCAGAAATGCATTTAAAAATAGCTCACCTGCCAAACATCATGGCTTAGCCTAGCCGACCTGAAACATGCTAGGAACACTTACATTAGCCCACAATTGGGCAAAACCATCTAACACAAAGCGCTTTTTCTAATAATGTGATGAGTATCTCATGTAACTTACTGAATACTATACTGAAAGTGAAAAACAGAATGTCTGTCTGGGTCCAGAATGGCTGTAAGAGTTGTTTACCCTCGTGATCATGTGATCACATGGCTGTCATGGCTCTGAGCCCAGCATCACCGGAGAGTGTGGTACTGCGTATCACTACCCAAGGAAAGGATCAAAATGCAAGTACACTTTCCACTGAACATGTGTTGCTTTCCCACCATCATAAAGTCGAAAATCTTAAGTTGAACTATCAGAAACTGTACCATATGTATATATGGCCCTTCATATATATATGAAAAGAGTAGGAAAAAGTAAACCAAAATGTTAACTGGGTTCGTGCTGGGCAGTGGACATGCAGATGGTTTTAATTTTCTGCTCTATGGGTTTTTTAAAATGACACAGGGAAAATGCTACTATAATAAATTTTAAAGGGGTTACAGAATTATACACAGAATATGCTCAGCTTAGCTTTTTTGTTTTTAAATTTTTAAAGCATAGGGAAAACACAGGAAGAAAGTATTCCAGAATACTAACAGTGTTACCCCTGAATGTTTTCCCTTCCCTTCCCTTCATGCTTTCCTATGCCTTCATGTATTCAAGTATGCTCTTGTAATGCTTTTAAAACAAAAATAAACATTAAAACATCCAGTTATGGGTGGACAGTCCCACAAGAGGGGGTTAAGACTCGGTGCCAAGAATGTCAGTGTGGGGTCAAACGTGCCCCAGACAGAAAAGTTCATGCAGGAACTTCCCAGAGTACGGGACTCTGCGTGGGAATAAGACAGAGGTGGGTCCCTGGGAAGATGGAGGCTGTGAAGGTTCAGAGATGAAGAATCATTTCCTGGGCACCCAGTGATGCTGTAAACAAGAGAGGAAACCACTGTCAGAGAGATGAGAGAAAAAGACTTCGCAAGAGAGTAAGATGCTAGACATCGGAATCCAAATCGGCCACAATCTTTTCAACCCCTAGGGGACTTAGAGATGCGGAGGGCCGGAGCTGGGGTGGGGAATGGACTCATGTCCCTGAGCCCTAAAGCAAAAGGAAACTGTTCACCGCCCACTACCCCTTATTTGGAAACCTTGAGGCCAGATGTGGTTCAGGACTCGGAATCTTTCCAGATTTCTTAAAGGTGACTTGGTGTGTGTTTTCTACGATGACCACCCCCAACAGGGTTTGGACCTGAAACCTTAATTAAGCACACTGATACGTCTGAGGCTGTATGTATAGATACAAAGAACAGATGAGAAAAAGGGTGATAAATGGCAGGTGATGAACAGCTTCCTATAGGATGAAATCAGGTTTTACCACCTGAGGACTGCAGGTTGGGCCTTACAGCCACACAAGTTGTGAAAAAACTGCTTTTCAGAGCTTTTTCTGCTTTTGGGATTGCAGATAAGGGACTGAAGACTTGTGTCGACATTCAAAGCACTCAAAGTGAAATCTTCAAGCCAAACCATTACCCAGGACGATCATGTTTCTGTAATTCTCCAGCATGACGTCTCTGTAGAGATCCTTCTGAGCCCAGTCAAGTCTGCTCCACTCCTCTCTGGTGAAGTACAGAGCCACATCCTCAAAGGACAGCGACTCCTGAAAACACAGTGCTAATTATATCCGTGGTTCTTACCCAACTTCCTGAGCGGTTACTGCTCTACAGGTGAGGGCTGAAGAGGCAGTGGGTGAAGCTCGTAAGTTATAAGCAGAGTCAAGGCTCCATCCTCTCATCCTCTCTTGTCTCCTCCAGGGCCTTGATCCAGTGACCATGATGCTCCCTTTTCTCTCTCCACCCTCCTCCCCTTGTGACACTGGAATTTATATAAGAAACAGATATTTGATCCTCCTGCCTGTTTCTGGCACAGAGTTCCTAAAACCCTTGAAATTTCCTGTAACAGCAAAGGAGCGTCTTTTAATATCTAGGCTTTGTCCTTGGTTTCTGAAATAGCTCCCGAGCAGCACAGGTCAGAGGAATGTCTTGTTACTCCTGACAGGTCCCTTCAACGACACCTGAGTTTATGCTAACGTGGCAACCGTGGAAAACACCCAGGCTGGGCTGGAGGCCTGGGTAACAGAGCACGTGATGAGAGGGGGGCGCTTTCACCCCACCCCCTGAGGGGAGGGGAGGGGCTGGGGTCGAACCAGTCATGTCAAAGGCTGATGACTGGACCCGTCCCGCCCACGTAGGGCCCCCATGAGAACCCAGAAATGGCTGCTGCATCGTGAGGGTGCTGGGAGGTGTGGAGCCGGGAGGGGCACGAGGCTCTGCTCCCCCCGCCCCGCCTCCCGCCCTGTGCATCCCTTCCCAGAGGCTGTTCTCCAGTTACATCCTTTTACAACAAACCAGCAATCGAGTAAGTAAACTGTTTTCTGAGTCCTGTGAGCCACTCTTGCAAATCGATGGAACCCAGGGAGTGGGTCGTGGAAATCCCAACTTCTAGCCAGTGAGTCAGAAGCACAGATGACAACCCAAATTGGTGACTGGTGTCTGATGCCGGGGGTGGGGATGGGGGTGGGGGGTTGTTGGACGGTCTTGGTTGGACTGAGCCCTTAACCAGTGGGTCCACTGCTAATGCCAGGTGGAGAGTGACAGAACTGAGTTATACTGCAGGGCGCCCTGCTGGTGTCACAGACGTGCTTGGTGTGGGGGACCCCCCATGTCTGACGTCAGAAGTGAGCATGGTGGGAAAGTAGAGAAAGACAGCAGTGCTCACCCAGCACTCCCTACCCCTCATTCCTCCTCTCAGCCAGCAAGGAGGCTGAACCCTCTCCTGTCCTTAAAAAGATGCTTCCTGTGCCTTCCTTCCTCTGGTTGCCCCTCTCTCTCCTCCCCTCCTGGACCAGCTTCTGTAAAGGACACTCTACACACTCACCTCCAGTCCCTCCACAAGCCTCCCCCCTGGCTTCTGCCTTCACAGCTCCTCTGAGACTGTTCTAAGCCCCAGCCCTGCCCTCCCACTTGGGAACACATGGAGGAAGAATGTAGTATACAGTGGAGGTCAGAGAGATGCTGATTTCTAAACTGAGTCTTAAAACAGGAAGAGGTGAGTTTGCCTGTGGATGGAGAGAACAGGATACAACCAGGATGGGGGACAAGAGGAGCGAACACATCCCTGCCTGAAGATTCTGGGCCATCAGAGGAGCTGGAGATGCCACGGGAGAGGCAGGCGGGGCTCTGCGATTGCTCAGCAAATTCGGACACGCTGGGGCCTCGCTAGGGACTGCTGCCCCTCCAACCCCCTCCCTCCCATCCCAGACTCTTCCTTCCAAATTGTCCCAGTGGCTTCCTAACGTATCTCCTGACTTTTCAACTCACCTTCTCATGATCCCCCTCTGTAATGTTACAAATTCAATAACTAAGCTTCCATTGTACCCTTTAATACCAAGAAGTCAGAATTTATCCTGTATTGCAAGAGTCGGTTTATATATCTCCCTCTGCAAACGGCTCGTAAGCTCCTTAGGTAAGAGTTTATCTCCCAGCACAAAGGACGGTACTATCTGGTATACAGCAGGTGCACAAGAATGCTCACTGACACAAGGAGCGGTAACAACAGTTAAAACAGAGTGCTCAAAATGTCACAGGTACTCTGCAAAGTACTCCAGCCTCATTCCATCTCATCCTCACAATTCTGTGATACTGTCATTATCCCATTTTACAGATAAGGAAGCTGTGGCCCACAGAGATTATGTAACTTGTGAAGGTAACACATACTGAACAGAGCCTGGATCTGAATCTTCTGACCCCGGAGTTCAAGCTCTTTACATCACAGCTTCCAAGGAGGAAAAGTCCCCTAACTGATGAAAGTGGCTCACCCTGAACGAAGGAGTCAAAGCCACATGAAGGCCATCACCCAGCTGCAGGGACTCACCCAAGGAAGTGGAGGAGGAAACCAGCTCACCTTCCACCAGGCTGTCAGGAACACAGCGTCCATGGCCTGGTCACTGAGACGGGGCAGGATCCCGGCCATCAGGCTAGGCTGAAGGAAAGAAAAAGAGAACCAGTAAGGCCAGCCCCAATTTGAAGCTCTCTCACCAGGCAGCCCTGGGACAGGAAATTCTAATGAGGTAACAAATCTCAAGTAATGCACAGTCACTGTGTTTGTGATAAATGAAAGCAACCACTAGAATAGTCATTTTAGGAGATTCTAAAGCTAGGTCAATTTCCAACATTTATCCAAGGAATCCTGTGGTTCTGCCCCTGCTCCTCCCTAGAATATATTCTGCAGCACTCGCCAAGAGACTCAGTACACCAAGGGACCAGACCATGGGAGAAAACAGAACTCTGACCTGAAACCCCCAGCAACCAGCCTGGAACCCAAACCACAAGCAATGCAGCAAGAGGTCCCAAGTCAGGACCTGGTCAACCAATGTCAGCTTATCCCTGATACGTCTACCCCTCCTCCATCTAGAACCGACAGAAAAGTCAAATATGCTCCCCTCCCAATCACACAGGAGGTACCGCTTCTATTTATTTAATCTGCTTCCAGTTTTTCCAAGCCAATAACCTCCAAACACGGCATATTTGAATTTTCCCTTTTTTCCACTATAAAGCTTCCCCTGCTTCCTTCGAGTCTCTGCCAAACACAAGTGATAGTGGCTGAGTCCCTTGGTACAGCCAGCTCTGAATGAAGAACCTTTACCTGTTCTCATTTGGAGGGGGGAGTCTTCATTTATTTCTGCACTACACAGAATCAGCTCAAAGGGTGTGAGAATGATTTTCAGGCAGCTGTCAGAGGTTTCAGGCTACATATTATATACAAAGAGGTAATGGTCAAGAGAAAATTCAGAGGACTTCACTTGATAGCAACATTTTATTGAGCGAAAGCCAAACCGTGAACGAGGCTTCAAAACTGAAAGTGTGCAGAAGCTGGGCTCTCAACCGTTACCGCTTAGTTTATAAAGCATGTGAAAGGGTGGCAATAGAAGAAGCCACCCCACAATATGCCACTGTGGAATACTGATTATTTTGGGCTGCACGCACTCAAAAAACAGCTGTTAAAAAGAGACACCAGGCCCAAAAGGGGCTCACGCATGCTAAGCCCGATGTCAGCAAACCAAGACTGAAATACCTCACCTAACTGCAGTTCCGGCCTCTGCTTTCCCTGTGAAGATGGTATGTGGGCCTGAATTAGAAGACACCTCAGGAGTTAATCATTTTCCCTCCGGTACCTCCCATATATACATGGGGTATACACGTTAAGAAATTTGTTTCAACTTTTTATCACAGGGGTCTCAGCTAAGAATTCAGAAGGATAGAGAGAAAATTACTTTCCTCCCACGCACACGCGTGAGGAAGTACACTATTTTCTATTGGTACTGGCTACTAGAAACTTCCATTCCTTCTAGAATAGCAGCACTGTACAGGTTTACTTGTTTGTAGCTGACTGGCTGGGAAGCTGCAAGGCCACCCTGACATGAAGAAAGCATGTTTCCTTTAAGGACAGAGTCAGCATTTGAGGGAAATTAGGACAGTTTAAGTTTTGGTTCCCCAGCTTTGGGCGGTTGGCCTCGGGGCATACCCAAACTGCGGACTCCATTTTGGTTCTTTAACCTAAATTCAGTGTTGTTACTCTCAGGGAGTGCACAAATGATGGGATACAGGGGGGTTTCATTTTTTTCTTGTGTTTTTCTGGCCGTCAGTGAACTCTGCTTTATGTAGGTGCATCTTTAAGGAAGCCCCCCACCCCCAACACTGTTTCTAAGCCCTCCTGCCTCTTAAAGCAAGGAGGCACTCCCCAGGCGGTCCAGATCATCGGCTCCAAGGCTGAAGAAGGGATCTCAACCCTTTCATTGTCTCAACTAGGTTACCTGCTGTGATCATTGTGCACCTAGAAGTCAGAAGCTTTGGTCTAATTTGTTAATCTATAACAAAACCAAAGCAAACAATAGGATTAACCAGACATTCATTCGTCGGACTCTGTTCTTCCCTAATGCTGAAGACCTGACACACTCAATACGCAAAAACTGGCCTCTTCAGGAAGACGCTCCGCAAATGCCCTGTGATTTCCTCTTAAGACTGGGATGGGGAGGGCGACGGAGGAGGGAGCGTCTCTCGAGCCCTGACACCTTCTGTGGCAAGACCACCGTGGCTTTTTCGCGGTACCCACCCCTCCCATCACACTAGCTCCCTTCTCCCCAAACCTCGGCGCCTCTGACTCCCGCCGCGCCGCCGCCTCCAGGAAGTCCTCAGGATGTACCTGTGGTTGCCATGGGGGCTGGGGTCCCCTCTGGAGGTGCCGGGCCGGACCTGGAATCTGGTCGGAGCCTCTCACCTAAACCCCACCTGAGGGCGCGACGCGGAAGGTCCGCGTCCCTGTCGCCTGGCTCACTGGCGCGCGCGGGGCACAGCGTTCCAGCCCGCGTACCTTCTAGGAATCGCGGAGGCTTCGCAACTCTCTGGTCCGGGTAAGAGCCGAGGGGAGATGGGGAAGGGAGGGGGCGGGAGCTCCCGTCTCACGCACCTGGCCAGGGGCCAATCATCGGCCGCGGAGGGCGTTGGCTCGGCCACGTGACTTCCAGGCCGGGTCTCGGCAGGTCCCGCCTACCCCGGAGGTCCCGAGTCTAGTAAGAATGGTTTAGGCGCTTTGAAAGTGCGAGTTCCCAGCCCTCTCCCTTCGCGTCAATTGTAGTGGAATCTCTAGGGGTGAGCCCTCGTGCTACTGGGTATTTTTAAGCTTCTCTTGGTGGTTTAATGTAGGGTGACCAGTTTTTTAGAGAGCCAACCGTCAACAGCCCTACCAGACAAAAAATACTATGTTGAATATAATGATTTATAATACACATGCATGTATCATTTTAACATAGAAACATGAGAATAGATATTTATCTGAAATTATGTGATTCAAAAATATTTACTTTTCTGCACATGAAGGCTCGTATTTGAACAAAGCAACAGAGGACTACTTAATGACAATTAGTTGTAATTGATAGTAGGGCTAATAAATCTTTGCTATGATTCCATATGTTTACTTTTTTTAAAAGTAAGAGAAAACAGATTAAAAATAAAAACAAAACTTTTTGAGGTATTGTGTGAAATCTCCCTCCAAGTCTTGATTCCTGTGGGCCCAAAACACTGTATGTATAGTGTTTGTTTTACCAGTGTCATACTAGTTGTTGGACCTGGGACAAATTGCTTAGGTCCTCTGTGCCTTATCTTCTATGCATGTAAAATGAGGATACCAGTACTAAGAATTTCAAGGGGGGAGGGTATAGCTCAAGTGGTAGGGTGCTTGCTTAGCATCCACAGGGTCCTGGGTTCAATTCCTAGTACCTCCTCTAAACAAGTAAATAAATAAGTAAACCTAATTACCTCCTCCCCCACCAAAAAAAAAAAAAAAAAGAATTTCATAAGGTTGTTTTGAGTTTTACATGAATTAATATATGGAAAGTGCTTAAAACAATGCCTGGTACATAATAAATGTTCCTCAAGTATTAGAAAACCTTCAGTTTTCCAAACATCTTTAGATGAATACAGTTTTGACTCAGTGTTGCAGCAGTTTGAAATTTCCATAGGAGAATTAAGAAAATCAGGAAATAAAATGAAAGTCATTAATTCAATGAATATTGAGTGCCTAGAATGTGCCAGGCACTGTTTAATTTTAAATATTATGCATTTAAATGTGACTCAAAGCATTTCAGGCTTGGTCCAGGCGAAAGGCTGCTGACTCAGGCAGAAAAATGCTCACACAGTTGAGCTTCTGACAATCATGCTATGCTAAGGTGTCAACATTGGGAGACCTGAGGGCCTCGAACTCCAGGGACAGTTCTCCTATCAATACATTTACTGATACCTGGAGCTACATGGAGCAGACTGCTACAGACCTATGCTGGAACACCGGGAAAGGGAGAGGGATTTTCCAGTCTCCCAGTGCTTATGAGATAAAGACCACTATGGAGTGGAGATCAATAATTGTAAGTCCTGTAAGCAGTAGTTCCTACTGCTACTTTTTAAGCTCACTGATCCTTCCAGATATTGGTGCCTTTAAAAATCAGTCTAAGTTCAATATATTTCTTTTTATTATGTTGTGTTTTTCTGTTCATTATGTTCATGCTTTCTTTTAAATCGAGCCTATCCATAATAATTATTTTACAGTCCTTGTCTTAAACCCCACAATTTCTGTACTTTCTGGATCTTTTTTTTTATTGACTTTTTATTTTTCTGGGTTCGGATTACTTTTTTTGCTTTTTTACATATCTACTTATTTTTGATCAGATGCTAGACATTATGAATTTTTCATTGTGTATTAGAGTTTGTTGTCTTCCTTTAAAAATCACTAGAACCATACAATCCAGAAATTCCACTTCTGGGTAAGAACCCCAAAGAATTGAGAGCAGCAACTCAAACAGATACTTGTACATCTGCTCTTGTCATAGTATTATTCACAAAAAACAGAAAGGGGAAGCAAGTGTCCTTGTCGGATGAATGGACAAATGGTGGTCTACATACAATGGAATATTATTCAGCATTAAATAGGAAGAAAGTTCTGGCAAATGCTATAACATGGATGAACCTTGAAAATGCTACGCCAAATGAAATAGGCCAGACACAAAAGGATAAACACTGTATGGTTCCACTTATATAAGTTACCTGGACTAGTCAAATTCATAGAGACAAAGTGGAAGGCTGGTTGCCAGGCGCTGAGTGGGCGGGGAAACAGAGTTAACTGTTTTTATTACTGTTCAGTGGGTGCAGAGTTTCAGTTTGTGAAGATGAAGAAAGTTCTGGAGATGGGCCGTGGTGGTGGTTGCACAACAGTGTGAATGTACTTAGTGCCACTGAACTGTACACTTAACAAAGGTAAATTTTATGGTATGTGTATTTTACCAGTAAAAGCTTTTCTTTCCTGGCAGTTCAAGTTACCTTCAGCTGGATTCTTTCAAGGCTTGTTTTGAAGCTTTGTGAGGGTGCGTCACCCCCAGGAAAGGTGAGATCTTGGCTTGAAAGCTGGAGCAAGTCTCGAGGCCCTCTGGGCCTGTCTGGCGCTTTTACTCGGCCTTTGTCCTCTGTGTGTCTGCTCAGCGCCTCGGGGGCTCAGGGAGGACTCTGTCATGGCTGGTCAGGATGTGAACATCCCCAGCTGTGTGTGAGCTCTGGGGATTGTTAGCTTCTATCTTCCTGCTCCTTCTTTGCCCGGCATTCGCTCTGTCAGGAGCAAAGTCAGGAGGACCCTTATGGAGATTTCTGGAGCTTTTTCTGTGTGCGGCTTCTAGCTGTCTAGGATTCTGCTACCCAGACCCCGCTACCTCTGCCTCCTTGAACTCAAATCTCTGTCTCCACGTCTCAGAGAGCCTGCTGTGGTCTGTGGGATCCCCCTCCCCTGCACTGTGGTCTGGAAAGTGCGCCCAGTTAGAAAGTCAGGGCAAACGCAGGCCTCACCCGACTTGTTTCCTTTTCCTCGGGGGTCATGGGTCTGCACTGACTGTTGTCCAAGGTCTGAAAACAGTTTTTCATATCTTCTGTCTGGTTTGATAGTTTTTTTAAGGGTCTAGTCAGTCAGTCCAGTTGTAGTAACTGCATCAGGGTTGGAAGAGGAAACTCAGTATAATTTTAACATGCTTTTTTTTTTTTTAAATGAATGCACTCAAATTTTTTATACATTTAAATTCCATTTGCACTTTCTTAGTGAACTGTCTGTAATTGAATTTGGATGTTTTTCTCTTGGGGTATCAGGCCATGGATTTTGGTCTCAACATCCCTGACACTTGCTCAGTATTTTCTCCTCTATTGGTCGAAATGTAAAGATAGGAAATGGGGACGGAGAAGACATACTCTTACCTGAGGACACCTGGGCTATCTATCCAACACCATGCCGTTCATCCCAGGGTAAAGGAAGACAGTAGGTAGCTTTGCTCCTGTGGTATCTTATTCACAAGACAAGTCACCTTTGGGTGATTGATTATTTCCTTTGCCCAGTGTAGTTGCTTATGATCAAGGAAATCTAATCTTATAGAACTTTCCCCTGTCAAACCATTCCTGAGCTGTGGGTTTTCTGGTGCAGTACTTAAAAGATCAGAGCTGCCGTCAAACCTCCTGTGCACAGCACTGGGAAGTTTTCTCTCCCAGGTAGATGCGGTAATGTAAAATGAAGCTAGGGCCACACATCCAGGATTTGCAGGGTCTCTCTCCCGTGCATCAAAAAGGTTATGCTGAAGTTGGAAGCCTCACACCCGTCGCACTGTAGGGGCTCTCCTACAGTTGGTTTCTCTGGTGCACGGTGAGGCGTGAGCTTAACCTGAAGCCTTCCCCGCACTCCCCACAAGGACAGGATTTCTCCTCACTGTGGCCCCCTGGTGGTGATGAGGGTGCTGAGCTCTGCCTGAAGCTTTTTACCACTCTCACTCTTTTTATGGTTTCATTTGAGTGTTGGTTCTCTGATGAACCTTCTGGGTGATACAGGTAAGGTTTTCTCAACTCAAGGCAATGATATGGCCTCTCCCTCATGTGGGGCATGGTGAGGCATTAGCCAGAAGTAAAGTTATTCTTACACTTGCCGCACACTTAGAGCCTGTCCTGCGTGTGGACTCCCAGCCCTTGTCTGGCTGAAACTTTTCCCACATTCCTTACATTGGTAGGGCTTCTCTCCAGCATGGTCTTCTGCCGGCACATCAGAGCTCTGCCAAGATTTTAAACAGAAAAGACCCCACAAAAACTGCCATGGGGCATAAGGACGATGCTTGTGCAAACCTGTATCTTACAGCTTGGCCAGAGGCCAGTCAGGAGCCATCATCAGTCAGGAGCCAAACAGATCTTGATGCTGGGCAGGGGAAACCAAACAAAGCAAGCCTTAAGGACACAGAGATGAGACTTGGTCTCTCTTGCCTCCATCCTGGCCGGTTTGGATTCTAGTTCATGGGACCCACGTGACTCCCAAACCAAACCACCAACCCCTAACACTTCTCTGGAACTGAAATGGACAGTTTCAGCAGCTGTTCTCAATATAGCTCGAAATCATGCATGCAGAACACAATTACGCAGTGCTCAAATCTGTCAGAAGCTCGTTGTTTCCCTGCTTCCTTGTACAGAATGTGAATGATGAACTGAGCTGCCGTAATTCATTCTCCTCTTCAGGCACCAAATTTAACTCAGTTATTGATTCTGGGGTTTAAAAAGCAAATGGAGCTTTCATCCAAGTATTTTCCTTTAACGATTCAAATTTCCCTTCCGGAAAGTAATGATTAAAGGTTTGAGACAAGGAAGTGAGATGCAACAGTGTCTCTAATTTTATTTCTATTAAGCAGTCTTGGTGAATTACGTTCTCTTCAATGTGTTGCAGCAGTGTTGGGAACATACAGTAGCTAGGGCGATTACTTTTAAGTCTGGTTTGCCACAACAATAATGTCTTTTGGAATCCTTGAATATGGCTCAAGATACTGAAATATATCATTGTTTTTCCCTTGTAGTTTTACATTTAATTCCCGAGGAATGCCGAAAATATCACTTAAATATGCCAATTTTGTTACCCAAATATCATCTTCAAAAGTATTTGCCAAGTGAGATTGCTTCTCAGTGAGAAAACTGTAAATCTCATTCCTGAGTTCATATACTCTGCTCAGTATTTTTCCTTGAGACAACCAATGGACTACTGTACGAAACAGTAACTGGGTATGGTTAACGCCAATCTCTGAACAAAATATTTCAAGAAGTCGGCTATTCAGTGAGCTTCCTTTAATAAGATTAACAATTGTCACTGCATTTTTCAATACATCCATGAGGCTGGGCGGAATTTCTTTGGATACCAAAGCTTCTCGATGAATAAAACAGTGATTCCAAAGATCACTGTTACAGGTTGCTTCTAACAATTTTTCAATAACTCTGCTATGTCTTCCTGTCATGTTTGCTGCCCCATCACTTGAAATTCCTTAACAGTTTTTCTATTTTAATTTATATTGACCAACAATGCCCTTTTCTAATTCAGTGAGTAAATCTAATCCAGGAAGCTGTGAATTTAAATATAAATAACACAACAGATCCCCTATAAAATCACCTTGCCACACATATCTGTTATATACCAAGACTGTTGGACAACTTGCAATACCAGTGCTCTTGTCAAGCTAGATGGCAAAATCTATACCAGACTGTAGCCGTGTGACAAGCATTGCTTCTAAATGCTTTGCAATAGTACAGATTTGATGAGATACTGTATTGTCACTAAGAGGTATAGTTCTTAATTTATCAGCTGATTTGTCATCAAAGATTGTCTATACCATAACCATACAGGCTGGAAGAATGATTTTTTTCAGCAGCCGTGTGAGCCATCTTCTCTTTTGCCACACAATATGCAACTAAATATGATGATAGCAAGGCTCGCTCATTCATAGTTGTAGAATGACTAAGAAATTGTGGTGCCAATTCTGTGTTCTTTCTTTCCCTTTGAAAATGGTCTTCCTTATAGTCTTCCTTCTCCACTTTCACTATCAATATGCCTTCCATCTTCTGGGTAGGCTGGGGAGACAAACCTATAGCATCCCCTGACTCAGCAGTCATTGTTCGGGTTCAGAGAACTGGCTCACTTGATCCAGACAAGGTCTGTCTGCAGGACTGTCCTTTCTGTTCTAGACGTTTTATGAGAGCAAGTTTTGCTCTCCCGCGGGGTAGAAAAATTTAATAGCAGTATTAAAAAGTAACCTTGTTTTGTTTTTTTTTGGGGGGGGGTAATTAGGTTTATTTATTTATGCTTAGGGCGGTACTGGGGATTGAACCCAGGACCTTGTGCGTACTAAGCATGCACTCTACCAGAGCTATACCCTCTCCTCCAGATTAACCTTGTATTCCTACACTACTAACACCTCATCCATAAAGACAGCTCACTAAATCCAGTGGTGTGACAGTGAATGTTGAGTGACTGTCATTCCTGTTAGTTGTGTACCAGGCAGATTCAGCACATTAGTACATTACATACACAGCTCATCTAATACACATGGAAACCTCATGAAGTACACATTACTATTCCTAGTTTAAAAGCTGAGAAAGAGTAAATCATGTGTCTAACAACATAGTGTAGTGGGTCCCGCTGTTACACCCAAGTCTGAAGCCCAGAGTCCTAACTAAGCTGCTACATTGCCATCTAGTCACTCTTTTTCAGTCCATGTGCTGCCGCAGTGAGCATAACCATCTAGTCACTCTTAAAAAGTGACCACCAAAGTAGGGGGCACAAGACTATTCACTATTCAGGGGAAAAAAATTAAACCTTGCATTTGTATTTTAAAAATATTTAAACCCATTTAAGCTTTGATAGCCATCTTAAAGCATTTACGTTCTCTGCCATCACTTGTGCTACTGGTCCCATCTTCCAACAACTGTATTTTCTTTGCTCATTTTCATTCGTTGTTAGTGATATTGATATTGTCTGAAAATCTTGTTCTGTCTCAGATATTTTAAGATCAAGCAAAAGGAAACTTGGTTTTTGACATCTGGGTCAAAGATTTAAAAGTGGAGGATGGGGAAAAACACTCCTAGAGGCCCTCCCTCCCAGCGGCAATAGGAATTAAAATGATGGGACCCCAAGGAAGTGAAACTCAAAAATACAGGACTGAGGTCAGGATCTGGACAGGCCCTCCTGGGGAGTGTTTTCTTACTCATACTCTGGGCAAGTAGCAGCAGACTGGGTTTTACTTTATATTTCCTGAATGATCACAGTACCAATCATCTCTTGACTTTATGCTCATATGTCTCCATCCCTAGTTTGGTACATATTTTGATAGCTTTCACCCTGAAATTTAATTTTTAATGCTTTCATGCCTTATCTCAACTAGACTACTCCTCAAGAATAAAGACTGTCTTTTGTTTTTATTGTGGCCCTTAGGTCACTTAACATAGTTCCTTGCAACCAGGAGATATTTTTAAAAAATCTGTTTGAATAAATACAATGTCAACATTTTTTTGCCCATTTGTAGAAAGTTCAATAAATTCATTATAGGCCTGGTATTTCAAAACTTGCAAGGGCATGTCATTTATAAATTAAGAGATTCCACTGCATTAAAATTGTCAGGTTACTTATGAAACATCTGAGGAAGAATGGGAAGAGTATTATAGAAGTGCAGGTTTAAAATACAGAAATAAATATTGCGTCCATGGGTAAGTTACTTATATGTCTCCTGTTACACTGTGTAATGAACCTATCTCCAGCAAAGAGGAAGAACACTTAATTGATCTGCTTGAAATACATTCTCCACAACTTATTTATTGATTGCATATGATCTGTTTAGTACAGGTTTGTATAACCGTTTTCTTTGGTCCTCTGCTACTTAACAGCCTCTCTCAGTAATGAAAGCATCTTTGTGTATGCTGGTGGCACTTCAGGAAATGGTGATGGGGCACTAGCTGGATGGTTCAGTTAATTTCCCTTTATCAGTGAATATCCAAGTTGGAAGGGCCCTTTGAGACAGTCTAGTTTATTTTACTTAGGATAAATATGAGACTTGCTGTTTTGTTTGATAAATATGAGACTTTGGTGAGGTTTGGAGCATCCGCTAATGAGTGTCAGAGAGTGTGTGGGTGACCAGTTTCATGGCCCAAGGAAAGCAAATGGGGACAACTGGGGGGCACAGAAATTAGACTAGGGTCATCTGTCCCTCTGGGGAGAAAACCGAGAATGAGGCGGCGCAGTTGGGGCTCGCAGGCTGCCTCTTCCCGGTCCCACAGGGATCTCATCTCATCCCAGCCCAGAAACGGAAACGGCGTTCCCTTCCCGCCTGTATCCAAGGCCGTCCCTCCGGGGCGACTGCGCTTCCTACGGCCGAGGCTGGGACGAAGGCCGGGAACACGGACCCGCCACTCGGTTTGAGGACGGTAGTGACGAGGGGGATCGCGGAACACGGCCGTACACATCCACCTGTGTCCCCGCCCGTCCTCCCCGGCCGGACCCACGTCTCACCGTGAGCCCCGGCGAGATCTGGGGTGCTGGGACAGAACAGGGAGGTGACTCTGGGGATTAAAGGGCAGGGGACGTGGACCCAGACCCAGGTCCTCCGCTCGCCAAAACCCAGAGTGTCACAAAAACCGGAAGTGCGTCCACACCCGCCTTCCGGGCCTGCGCCGCGCTTCGCCGTCCTCTCTAGGAAAGTGGGAGGGCTTCACAACCATGTTCCCCAGTCGCTGGGTCTGGCTTTTGGGAGCCCTTTCCTTCGCTCATCCTTTTCCATCCTGGAAAAGGGGGGTTAAGTTTCCTTTGATACCATCTTACACAGATACTTATACAATTCTCCTTTTTCTCCTGATGCCAGTAACCGTAATAATTCTAGTTAGTTACTATCAATAATAGTGATTGTCTGTGGCAGAGGAACTGAAAGAAAAACGTAGACAGAAGGTCACAGTGAAGTCAAGGGTGAATGGTTTCACAAGACCGACATGGTTGGGTCTCCGGGGACTTTGATTATATATTACTTGCATGGACAGTATTTTCAAGTATTTGTTCAGTAGGCAACAGACAACTCGGTCCAATATCAGATAGTTGTAAGATTCTGAGCTTGGCTAATGTTCCCAGGTAGTTTTCAGAGTGATCATAATGAATTACTATAGTAACACGAATTTGAGACATTTCTGTTGTCAAAATATTATCACAATAACTACATCTTTTACTAATACCTCACCTTTTATAAAACAGTAACGAAGATCTGACATGACTCAAGCTCTGAGGCAAGCTTGATGGCCACAATGGAAAGCCCACAAAAGGAACAGCCACCAACTACAGAGGCCACCAATGACTAGGTGGTATTCTGACTAACCTTCCCAGCTCTGAATAACGTTCCACCTCATGAGGGCTGACCTTGCTGTGGTTGCCACCGTTTTCTCCTTCTCCGTGACTCTTCCATGATCTACTTGAGTAGCTCTTTGCTCCTTTACCACTGGCTGGCCACCTGACCTGTGGTCCTCTTAGAAGACATTGTATTCCCAGAACTTCTTCCTCCAGATACTTCCTCCTATTTCCTTCCAGTGTTGCAAGTCATCTTTAAGAGCATTGTATTGTGCATTGTATTTTGTCTAAACCTGCCCTCTCCCCTGACCCCCTTCCCTACGTTAAAGTGCCTAAAGGGTTCAGGAAGGTAGGTTATTGAATGCAGCTGGCTGGGTATGTTTTTGTATTGATGTGTGTGTGGAAGGGACTGTAGGGGGCATTTATAATAACTCTATTCTTTGCCTACTTATATACTGGCACAAGGCTAAGGTGGGCTGGTGGTATTCTCAGTTTCCAGTTCAGCAGACCACTTTATGTAGCTCCTAGAAGAAATGTTCTTCCTAAGACCCATAACCCAGTAAACTCTAGATTGGAGACAGGAAGCACAAATTCCACAATTGGGTTACTGCTTAGGATAGCAATAGGGGCCACTCCTGTTTCCACCCCTTGGTTCCTGTATCCACGTAGTCCTTCTATTGGAGACACATTACTGCATATATGTTATTGGTTTAATGCATATATTGTATCCTGGAGGACAGCTCCCCAACTTTGCAAGGTGCTGTATCATGTATCAGCAATTTAGCTGAGTCTTCAACATGCCATTCCATAGTTTGATCATGCTAGCTGCTTCTGGGAGATAAGTAAGTACCACGAGTTCTGTGGTTAAAAGATCACTGTCACACCTCTCTGACTACAAAATAGGTTCCTTGGTTTAAGGTATGTCCAATGGGTAAGCCATCTTGGAAGCCCTCAGATGATGGTGCTGATGGAGGCAAAGCAGTCAGGGAAGACAAACCCGTATTCAGATTGTGTATCAATTCTGGTGTGATATTTTCCTTCTTTTGTATCCATGCCTAGTGCAGGGGTGGGCATGTGGGAAAGATGTGTTCAATCCCTTGGGAATAGTTGCTCATACGTTTTCTTTAAAGCAATATAGTTTAAGTTCAAAAGCACAAATTTTGAGTTGGTTGTTTCCACCTGTATTATCTGAAGAATGGTTGAAAGAAAATTTTGCTCAAGGGCAAAACAGTGGCTACTGCTTCTTACTAGTCTTTGTTAGGGATTTGTGCCTATTGGAGGGAAGGGGTCTCTTAAATGGGTGCTTCCTATGGTCCTCTCGCTGGAGGAAACTGCTGAGTCAGCTAAAACTTAGACACAAAGGCACCACTGTCATAGTTTGCTCATCTCTGTCGCAGAAATGCAACACTCTGCTAAGAGGTACAGCTTGTGGGGAAATGGTGACTCAGGAAAGAACTTCAAACCTATAGCTATCCTAGAACATTAGAAGAGCCTGAAATGGTGCCCCAGTTCTTAAGCTTGTCTTACAGAACAACAGCGAGCTGTCCAACAAGCAATTGACCAAGCGTTTCATTTTCTTTTTTTTCTAAGCAGTGCGTTTTCAATCTGTGATGCTGACACCACTGTGAACAGACAATGTAGCTAAGAGCAATTGTGTTATGGTAGGAAGTTGCTTTAGATCAATGCTACCCAAAGAAGAAAGAAAGAGCAGTTATATCAGAATCTCCCAGGGGCTCATGTGGTTTGAAAAAGCGTATTGATTTTCACTTGATTTTTCTTATACTTAATTGGAAATGTCAAGTATCATTAAAGGATAATATTTGCCTTGTGAGCTTAAATAAAGGAGTAGTATCTAAAGTCCCTTCCAAATCACTTTTTTGATTTTTTAGGCGCTTGCCAGTCTAGTTCCACCACAGGACAACACATTCTCTAAGGATCCAGGACGTCATAATGCCCTAGGGTCTTGTGTTCTAGCCCCGCGCCGGCCTGTCCACCTGCTCCGTGCTTTACCCATCCCTGCTTCCTGTAGTCCAGTCTTTCCACCAGGAATGCAGCTCTCTTCCAGTCTGTTTCCTTCTTCCACTCCAAGTGCTGAACGCCCACACCTTCCCCCAAGAACCCTGGTAGATTCCGATCTCACGATTTCTGTGGTCCTCATATCACCGAAGCACCTTCAACTCTTCGCTTTAAAAATCAGCATATTTTGTACCCCTGTGCTAGTTCCCGACCGGCGGACCCATGGAGGTCGGACCATTAGGTCTGCATGCGTCCTCGTCCCCGACAGGCACCCAGGCGGGAGGGCCACCATCCGCGGGGTGTTTCGCGGGTTGGCTGGAGCCAGGGAAGGGCCAGCGGGGGCGCTTTCCCAGGTCCGGGGCTGTCGCGGTCATTACCGGTATACTGGCTACAGAGCAGCCAGCGGGATCAGCAGGAAAGGTGAGGCCGACAGAAGGGGAGTGAAAAAGCCTCGCAGAAGAGCCTCCTCAATTCCCTCATCCGGGGCCCTCATCCGGGGCCCTCATCCGGGGCCCTCATCCGGGGCCCGCCCTGCCCCCGGTCATCGGACTCCGCCTCCGGAAGTACCACAGAGAAGCGCAGGCCTCCAAGCGGTCTAGAGCGACCCTCGAGAGGCTGGGGCGGCCCCGCGAGTCAGGGTGTCCGCGACGGGACGGCCGCCTGGCCCGCCCCTCCGCTCGGGTGAGTCCCCGGAAGCCGTTCTGGGGTCGCGGTGGGCCAGCGCCTTGTTTAGCACCCCCGGGAGAAGAAAGAGTCGCCCGGTTCTGGCTGACGGTGGCTCCTGTCTCCGGGAACGTGCGGGGCCGGGGTGCGAGGGCCCGTTTCTCTTCAGTCAGGGTTCGTCCGGACGCCCCGCGGACTGAGGGCCGAGCCATCCGGACCCGGTGACCGTGCCCTCCTGTGAGCTGGGTTTCTGTGGCGCTCCTCGCCCTTTTGGGACCGTGTCTTGACCTCACAGGGAAGTGGGAGGAGGGCATTGCCAGGCGAGGCCTTCTGAGGACCGGGCGCCAGGGCCCTTCCTGACCGTGTGGAAGGGGGTTGGAACCCTGTGGCGTCCTTGGGAGTGAAGGACAACCGGTCAGACCTGTTTGAGTCGCAGCCCTTCCCTGGGTTACTGTCAGGATCAGGGGAAAGGCCTGCCTACCTAGTCTGAGTTACTGCAGGGGCTGACCCCCGAAGTGGAATTATTAATCAGGCCCGTTCAGTAATTCAAAGTGGGCTGACACAGTGTTTACCACGTAATTCCTGAGAGGCCAGCTTTTTAAAAAATGAGTAATCGGAACTAGCATGTTTCTCTCGGTACATACTTGAGCCTTGAAAGAAGTTTGTACATTTTAAGTATTTTAAATTTCCACACAAATTTTTATTAAATTGTACTTACTTGATTTTTTTTTTAAATACCACACAGTCTGAATTAGTGGAGTTCAAATAAACTTGCATACTCGGACCATATGATTTGGTTCTTAAATATTTGAATAATCCATTTTTCTTTCTGCTGTTTATTTTAGGTGGTTAATCAGCTATTTTCGTTAAGTATCTACAGTGTGTGAGATAACTTTGCAAAGTCCTGAGGCTGTAAAATGATGAGCTGTTTTAACTTATGACAATCATTTCTCCTGATCTCACCCCACAGTCCTTCAGAACAGGGATGGAGGACATACCGGCCCAAGAAGCAGCGGGATCTCCAAGGGTCCAGTTTCAGTCTTTGGACACCCACTCTGAGGGTCTGTCCCCAGAGCCTCAGTTCGTGCAGGACACCGACATGGAGCAGGGACTCACCGGGGGTAAGGCATAGAGAGCACTTAAATCCAGGATACTGGGAGTGGGGCACCTGGGCCTGGCATGAGAGAGGCCAGAACTCCAATGAGACGATGGCCCCTACAGGGAGGTCTGGAAGGGTGAGACAGACGTGACTCAGTTCAGTTCTGCTTTGGGCCCCTCTGTTGAGATCAGCTGGCAGAGTGATACTCACTCACTCTGCTCTGGCTGTGTTTCCTTCATACAACCTTCACTTCATCCCAGTTAGCACATTTCAGAATAATTTCCAAGATCTGCTTTTGCCATGTCTCACAATCCTTGCTTTGCTTTCATTTCCTCCTAGATTAGGGCCTGTTCCTCCCCTGGTTCCCTTAACTTAGTTTTATTCCCTCCTTGACCTCTTGTGCTTTGCCACCTGCCCTTCTGTTGCAACTGCAGTATTTGTGGCTCAGCTAATTTTGGTCAAGAAAGCAACCATTTAATTCTTTGGTTGAGCCCAGTGCCTGTAACAATGGACACGTATCACATATTGACTATAAAATAACATTTTATGAGACGTATGGATAGGTTGATCTGTCTTGTACCTCCTTTGTTTTGTATGAACTTTGTCTTAGATTTCTTGTGGCCAACGGTAGTGCTGAAATAACTTGCGTGTCAGGAATACCAGTGCAGTGCCACAGTGTGTAGAGCGCTGTGGGACACCGAGAGTGCAGAACGGATTATGAGGAAGTAGATGACCATTCCTTATTCTTGGGGGCCTTACACGCTGGTTGCAGAGACAGTGCCCATTCTCAAAAGGAAGGATTAATGAACTTTACAGAACAGTATCTGGGAAAGGGTTAAAGGTCTACTAAATAACCGTGTCCCCAGACAAGTCACTGCAAGTCTTTAAGCTTTGCTTTGCCCAACTGCCAAATAGGTAACAGTGCTTATCCTTTTGTTAGGGGAATGTCGTGTCATGGGATATAGTGAAATGTGAGATTTTATAATAAAACTGTGTATCATGGGTCAAAACGTGTAGGACATGCAAGTGCTGAGAAGGTAGAGAGCACAGTACTTGGTAAATGTTCACTGGTTTTACTATAATGTCGACCTGAAGAAGGGTCCCACTGACTCTCTTTTTTAAGGGAGCCCTGGGAAAGGGCTGCTCTCACTCTTGGCTCCTTTCTCCTCCCTCAGCTCCACCTGTTCCCCAGGTGCCTGCTCTTCCCCATGAGGGAAGCCCAGGAGACCAGGCAGCTGCGCTCCTGACAGCCAGGTACCAGGTGAGCTGAGGAACCCTCTGCTTTTCCTCAGGGACTGTTGCTGCTGATTGAATGTCGCCCTTTCCTCATCCCATCCATAAACCTTGTCTGGATTTCTATTTTTTTTTAAGTAGCAGACCCCAGTTTGGGAACTGATCATCTTCAGAGACCTGGACTTCACCCAAACCACCTTTCCATCTCCCCAGTACCACCAGCAAACACTGTTCCTTTATCCCTGGTGCCATCATGGGTGCTTATGAGATGTTAAAGGGTTGTGGAACCTATTCCCTAGATTCTACTCTGTTCTCCCTCCTCTCCAACATTAATGCGCACTGCAGACTCTCTCTATACCGTCTCCTTCATTCCCTGGCCATGATGCTGTGGCGGCCTCATTCCCCAGAGCAGCCAGGCTATGTTATTTCAGGAGTTTGTGACATTCGAGGATGTGGCTGTGCACCTTACTCGAGAGGAATGGGGATGCCTGGACCCTGTTCAGAGGGATCTCTACAGAGAAGTGATGTTAGAGAATTATGGGAACCTGGTCTCACTGGGTAAGGATTGTCTTTCTTATTATTCAGTTTACTTGTTAGGACTTCTTTACTTGCTTGTTTCTCAGTAAGTGTGACGTCTCTGAGGGTGGCTCAGATTCCAGGTCTTAGAGCCTCCGAATCCTCCATCTTTAAGGTCATCTTGTCTGGGAGTGGTTTTCCTTTGGGGGTTTCAGGAGGAGGAGATGTTCTACTCCTTCTCCTCAGTTAATGTTTCCTGCTTTTGTGGCGCATTGGTTTCCCTGTTGGAAAAGGGAAACCTGCTGGTGCTTCGCCTAAGTTCTCTCTTTCCTTATCTTTTCCTTTTTTATGAGAGAGACTCTAGGGCCTCCCAGCCCACAACCACACACTTTCCTTTCTGGTAATTCAGTGCCCCTGTATCAGAATTTCCCATTTTTCTCAGAAGAAATACCTTTTTTAAAGATAGACTGAAGTCTTTGTTGAATAATCCCTCACCTCTTAAGATCCCTAAATTCATCTGCAACCAGGCAGAATTTGAGAGACTTGATTTAAAGACATGACTCACTGTGAGTACGTTTCAGTGAGTCACCCAGATGGTTATCCTGCATAACGTCACCCGAGCGGTGGAAGACGCAGACTTAGACTGAGTCTCTCCTTTGCCATTTGGGTGGCGCAGTTGGCTGCTGAGATTAGGCAACCTGTGATGCTGGAGAAAAGCATCAGTGGGAGTTGTTGGCATCCCCCTTGATGTGAGCATTGCTTCTTTTCCTTTTTCTTATTTTGCCTGTCTCTGCTGCTTTTTTTTTTTCTAAATATAAATGTACTTAATTACCCTTTCTCTCTCTCGCTCTCTCTTTTTTTTTTTTGCTTTGCGTATGCTGGTGGCATCCAGGGCATTGCTTTGTCTGCTTGGTTACACTCAGGATTAAAGAGGTCTTCTTATCTAGTGGGGAGGCAGCCTGCCCACTGGGCAGGTTTATAGTGTGTTTTCCATTCCTGGCTCTTTGATCTTTGTAGGCATACTTCTCCGCCTTCCCACCACCCGGATTCCTAGTGTGAATTCCTGCCCGGCCCTGAGTCATACCCAGGCAAGTGCTTTCTCTGGAGAAACACTTGCAGTCCTTTCAGCAGGAATCTCCAAGAGATGGCCCAGGTATCGGCTTCCCATCGATAGTGCTCGTTCCTGCTCGGAAACTCCTTTTCCACGGTTGTGAGATATTACACTGATTGACGGAGTAGATGCTTCCCAGGATGCCACCACTATGTAAAATCGCAGCTCCTCAAGTGACCTTTGATAAATTTCAAGGGGGCCAAGGAAGCCCTCCATTGCAACCAAAATTTTGAACCCTGAATTCTGAGGTCATTCAGAAGCCATGGTTGGTGGTCATCTACTTGTGTTCTCAGAAACCACAAAGTTCAACTCCAGCTCTTCGGTTATGATCTTCTCATGTTATTTTAGAATGTGGGACATATATTGTGTGCCCCTCCTGTTCTGAAGTGAACACGAGCTGCCCGTTCTCTTGCCTAAATATCCTGGGACCCTTGGGCCTTCCTCATATTTAACATTCTAGTCTTCTCCTTCCTTTAAATTGCTGTAGCCCCCTCCAGGGTCCTGCCTTCGTCCCCTTTATTCTTTGTGGTACTGTACAGATTGATATGTTTATATGACCTTTCCTGATCAGGTGTTCCTTAGCTCTGGTCTTGATGGAGGGAACATGGGAGGGTAAAAGAGTTCAATTTCTTTATTCCGGCTATCAAATTGAATGTGTATTTAACAACTTGTAAACTGTAAAGTGACATGTAATTGTAAACTACTGTTAATTTTATCTAATAATTACATAATTTCCAACAATTAACCTGTCTACGTTTTGGAGTAAAGAGACTTCATAGTTCAGTCAGCCCAATAGCACAGTGTGCTGTTAGACTGAACTATATCCCATTTCCTCTGTCATCTCTGCACACACACAGGACACAAACACACACTCACACCTACTGGGCATGATTACATACAAGAAACTTTCCTATTCAGCTTGCTTTTGTGACCAAGTCAGCAGCATGTCCTTAGTACTTTTTTTTATAGTCTTTGGGAAGTAATTTTTATAATTGTGGGTTCAGCAAATTCCACCTGAAATTTAAGTTTATACACTTAATTAACTTAGCTTAATCTTTGGTATTGTAAAATAAGGACTTTATAATTCAGTCTCTGACTTAGCAGCCCCGTTTTCCAGTTCATATCTTTTTCCCAAGGTGGTAGCTCTGAGTTGTAGTTATCACAGACATCAGAGCTTTGGCCCTTTGGTTGAATGCTTTCACTATATAGCAGTAAATATACAGAGTAAAAGAATAAAAAACTAGGTAAAAAGTCACAATTTTCATTACCAAATCTTAAAAGAAGCATATACTATTGTGTGAATTACTGGCTTGATGGTCACACCCGAAGGGAAGTTATCTGTGATTTAGTGTTGGAAATTAAGACCGGGAAAAAGGCCCGGATTACATTTCACATGGGCAGTGTCGCAGGTGCCCTGTTAGAGGACGGCATTAGAAACGTGCTTACCAAAATTCTGCTTAATGATGAGTAAGCTGATAAATCAGGACTGTTTGGCACATACCCCTTGTTTTTTGAAGTTGAGTTCATGGGGATAGAAATGATTTTGTGTAGAATGTCTTTCACTGCCACAGCTATTTACTATATACTGAGCAGCCAGTATGTTACTAGGTACTATACATATATCTCATTTAATCCTTATACAGCCTGTGAGCAGATATTATTCTATTTTATACCTGAGGAATTGAGGCTAAGAGAAGTTAAGTGAGTCCCTCAGGATCAAAGCCAGGTTTGGGACTCAGACCTGTCTCTGAAGGCCATGCTCTTTTTTACTCTTTGGTGCCTTAGGTCAGTTAGTCCAACCACATGTGGTATTTTTTATATTTTTATGGCCCTGTATTCCAGTGATAATTTTAAATGGCCATGATGAATTGGACAGACAGGCACAAGGTTGTACAATTTAGGAGCAGAAAGGGTATGCATTCAAGAAGTAGAATTGTCAAGGGATCCATTCCATTATATTGGTATCTACACAAGAATGATATCGCTAAGGAGAGATTTTGTATGTTTATTAAGGACCAGGAAGAAACGCATGAAGTTTTTCAGATGGCTGAAATCTTAGCACAACACTGATACAGGCGACAAACAGTGCGGTAAATTTTAAATGTTATTTTTAGAGACCAGATTAAATTAAAATAAATCTAATTAGGAAACGGTCAAGGTTTAAATTTAAAAGATTTAATGTTTTAATTAAAAAATCAAGTAATTTTAGATAAAAATTTAAAGCAAATACATATTTTGAAAGCATTGAGTTTTGATTTAAATTTAGGAAAAAGGCATTCAGACCAGTGATAAGAAAACCTGCTTTAATGCTTTCTGTGATCCTTAGCATAGATAGGAAACAATATAAACTATGGGTTCCATTTACCATCTGTGATTGAACAGATTATTTCAGCTGATTATAATGAATTTTTTCATTTATAAAACATGAAAAATAATGTCTACTTTCTGTCTTGTGCCAAGGATTAAATTAGATTATGTATGTAAGAACCTGGCTTGTGGTAGTTACTGAATGTTTTTCTGGAAAGGACAGCAAGTGATACGAGCTACAGACCAGATTCCCTAATACAAACAAAAATTTCGAGAGAGTGTTCAAATTATTTCCTTACGATGGAATTTTCTGGGATTGAGTATTACTCAGACTGTGTCTAGGGTTTTGGATTTTTGTTATAAAGAGATTTTCATTTGTTTGACACTAATGTTTTCTTAGATCCCTTTTATTAAAATAGCCATAATTCCAAGCCTGTTGGATCCTGGCTCTCCATGTATTGTTCTAATTACCGTTTCTCTGTTCTTTTTATTGTTTTCACCTTTTGCTCCGTTGTCGATATGCTAGTCTTCTGTTCTCATTCTGTACAAATTTAGAGGAAGGGATCAATTTCATTCACAATCATTATTTTTTGGTGATAGATTATTTAAAAGCCAGTTTCTGCAATAAGACTGAATTTGAGCCCTAGCTTCACCAGTTACCATGACCTTGAGGAAATTACTTAATCTTTCTGAGTCTTAGTTTTCCCATTTGAAAAATTGGTAAAAACAATAACTCCTACCTCATGAAGATATAGTGAGTATTGAGTGAGTGAAAGCTTATAAAGCTCTTGGTGTGATATTTCTTACCTACCAAATGCTTAGTAAATCTGAGCTTAATATTTTGATGATAATGATAATACAAGTGACTTTAAGTCTATCTCTTGAACTCTGTTCTCTCTCCTGAACTGCAGTCTTGGATCTCTGACTGCCCCCTAGGCATTCTCTCTCCTGCCTTCCTACATTGTCTTAAACATGTGTCTAAAATCAACCCCTCATCCCACATGTAGATGATCTTTTTATTGTGCATATGTGGTTTTAAGTGTATACATAGAGAAAATAACAAAGATTTGTTTTAATTATCAAATACTTAGAAACACCTTAATAAATATCTTGGTTAAAATTTGCAAATTAGGTTATCAGAATTCTCAGCAGAATAGTTGCTGCTTCATGCCATACTTTTTTTATATACTTGCAAAACTATTTAATTTGTCATGGAGGTCCTTAACTAAAATAAATTTCCAAAAAGAGAAGCGACTCTAGTAATGCCCATTCAGAAACACAGTAAATGCCTTTCTTATAGCTGTTCTGAATCCCTGCTCATAGGCTCTCACGTGGAATCCCAATAGGGCAGCTGTTGGCTTATCATATTTTTTAGACCCAGAGCCCTTTTTAAAACAGTGAATATCTGTTGACACACTTGGGCACAAAATTGGCACTCAATGAATATCTCTTGAGTAAGTGAATTGGATGAAGTGCAAGATACAAGATACATAGTCTGGTATCAGAGAGTTTATAGGTCAAGTAATGATGATAATACCTGAAAACAGTTTTAAAAAAATCTATAAACTCCATTATATACAGACATGTCAGGGTAAGAGGAACAAATAATACACTTTGTAGATATTCTGTAAGTAGAGAGAAAGGCTTTTGGAGGTGAGGGGCTTGAACTAGACCTTGTATGTGTGCTACTAGAAGCTTTATGGGCTGAATATAGATGAAAACTGCCCCTTTGATACTGTGATAGTTCTGCCTCGCTCAGAAGCAGACTGCTTCTTGCTTTTGCTTTAAAGGAAATTAGATCTAGCCATCCATTATGCAAGCCAGAGAAAGACCATTTTATGTGAAAACGCACTTTTATTGCACTTGCCTCAGTATGTCATGTTAGAACACATTCTTTCTTTCTGTCTCTGCAGTTAGAGTGTAAGGTTTTTGAGGGGATAGACCTTAACTGCTTGGGCTCTTTATCTCCTACATACTTTGCTTGTAGGAGGCAGCCCACAAATGTTTGTTGAATAAACAAGAATATAAGCTAATGGGTAAGGAGGTGTCATACTATTTTTTTCCTCATGTGTTCTGAAATGAGTTGTTTCTTGAGATTGGTCCTTGGAATATTTATTCAGTAGTCACTGATTCTGCTGCTAGTTTAGCTCACCACACAACAGGTGCCTGAGTATTCACCTTTTTTTCCAGTCCAGCAGAGTTCTATTTTGATGACCTCCATTTTGACCAGGTCTAATACAAAGACTGATCTGTTGGCAAGAGATGAAGAGTGATAATGATAATTTCTGTGAAAACAGGTACACACATGTACAGATTCCCTGGTCTGAATAATGTTTAAATGAATACTTCTGCTCTCCAAAGTCATCAACTTGCCCCTTAAGCACACTTCTTTCTAGAGCACAAATGTGAGCTCCCTGAGGGTCTTTGCCCTTCTTTCTCTCCAGGCCTTCCTAATGTCTTCTAAGAATTTACTTTCTCTATTAACCATTAAGAGAAGAAGTGGCTGGTGTAGTATCTGCGGATAAATTGCCACATCCCATTTCCTTCTTTGTGAGCAGGATATCCAGTTTCCAAGCCTGATGGGATCTTTCAGCTGGAACAAGATCTACAGGTCTTTGATCTGGAAACTAAGAATAGAGAAGTCTTAAGAGATGACTACTCAGGTGAGTAAGGCAGGATCAATCACATGGAATTAGTAGAGGATTAAAGTCTAGTTGCTGAGCCAAGCTGTAGCTGCTTTGGCAGTCAGTGTAGAGCTCTGCATCCCAGAGTGGAGAGCTCTTTCCCTTCAGTTTTAATGAGCTCTTTCCATTTATTTCATCCCTTATCCGTAAATTGTACTAGGACCCTATTCAAATTGCTTATCTGTAATTCTGTTGAACTATTTCCCTATTACCTCCTTTGAGACACCTTAATTGGTTATCTTCTTATTCTGCTGAACATCCTTCTGTTTCTACCACAACCTGAACCACTTGGTTCCTACCTCCCTGCTCCGATTCATGTCCTTACAGCTGCTTTTGAGATTTTGTGCCTGTGTTTTAGAGTAAATAAACTTACCCTGGTAGATTGTAGATTATTTAGTTTTAAGTTTTCTTTTTCTAAGCCAGGTACAGATTACATTTGCATTTTCTATTTATGTATTGAATCAGATGGAGAGACCAGAGAAGAGAACAAGCTGTTGATTGCTAAGCAGAAAATTCCAGAAGAAGTACATTCATACAAAGTGAGAGTAGGAAGACTCAAAAAGGATATTGCCCAGGTTCCTGAGACTAGAGAAGTGTCTAAGCCTGAGGACAGATTAGAAAGGCTTCAGGAAATCCTAAGGAAATTTCTCTTCCTGGAGAGAGAGTTTAGGCAAATAACAATCAGTAAGAAAACCTTCACTGGTGAGAAGAACAGTGAATGTAATGAACCTGAAAAACACTTTAGTCTGGACTCTACTCTTGATACAGATCAGAGAGTTCTTAGAATACAGAATATTGATGACATTGATAAGTATGACATGGACCTCAACCAGAATTCAGCTGGTAAACACGAACAAGTAAATCTGACACAGGATTTTCATAGTAGTGAATATAAGGAAAGTTTAATGGAACTCTCCCACCTTAACAAATGTGAGAGCATGCCTGCCACTGAGAAATCCTATAAATGTGATGCGTGTGAGAAAATCTTCTATCAGAGTTCAGCCCTTTCTAGACATCAGAGAATTCATACTAGAGAGAAACCCTACAAATGTAAAGAATGTGAAAAATCTTTCAGTCAGAGCTCAAGCCTTAGTCGGCATAAAAGGATACACACTAGAGAAAAACCCTACAAATGTGAAGCATCTGATAAATCCTGTGACGTGTCTGATAAGTCATGTAGTCAGAGCTCAGACATTATTCAACATAAGAGAATTCACACTAGAGCAAAGTCTTATAAATGTAGCAATTGTGAAAGAGTCTTCAGTCGTAGCGTACACCTTACTCAACATCAGAGAGTTCACAGAGAGATGTCTTGTAAGTGTACTGTGTGTGGCAGTGACTTCTGCCATACCTCGTACCTAGCCGAACATCAGAAGGTCCATCGTGAAGACAAGTCCTATGACTACAATGAACGTGGGTTGACCTTTATTAAACATCACGGAATTCGTCTCAGAGAAAAGCCCTACACGTGTAATGAATGTGGAAAAGACTTCAGATTGAATTCCCATCTTATTCAGCATCAAAGAATTCACACAGGAGAGAAACCGCATGAATGTAATGAATGTGGAAAAGCTTTCAGTCAAACCTCATGCCTTATTCAGCATCACAAAACTCATAGGAAAGAGAAATCCTATGAGTGTAATGATTATGAGGAAAGCTTCAGTCATGGCTCAGATCTCGTCCTGCAACAAGAAGTCCTTGCCAGAGAAAAAGCCTTTGATTGTGATGTATGGGAAAAGAACCTCAGTCAGAGAGCACACCTTGTTCACCATCAAGGAATTCATACCAAAGAGAAGCCTTATGAATGTGATGAGAGTGGGGAGACATTTAGTCAAGTTCAAGCCTCATTCAACATCTGAGAGCTCACACCAGGGAGAAATCGTGTGTGGACTGAATGTGGTAAAGCCTCAGTCACAGCTTAGCCTTTATTCAGCATTGGGGGATTCACACCAGAGACCCTTTGAATGTGACAAATGTAGGCAGGCTACTAGTCAGTGTTAAACTCTTGACACCTGCAAACCCAAACCAATGAGAAAACCTACAGATATATTGAATGTGATAGATGCTTCATGCTATTTTCGTACCTTGGTCACCATTGGAGGATTCATACTGTAAAAAAATTCCATCTCTGAAATGAATGTGAAAAAGCCTTCAGTCAAAGAAACTACCTTGTTGAGCATCAAACTCATTCCATGCAGAATACCTACGAATGTAATAAATGTGTATGTGTGGGAAGATTCAGCCATATTCCAGCCATTCAACATCGGAGTCTGTACCCAAGAGAGATCATTTGGGTATAGTAAACGTGACAGATCTTTCAGTAGGAGTTCAAGTCTTTTCATCAGAATATCCACACCAGACCAGAAGCTGATGTAAATGGAAACATTTAGCACCATATTTAAGGCTTTACTCAACATCAAAATATTGAAGAGAAAATTATTATTTGTGTATGGAATTATTATAGTCCCAATCTTTTTCATTGCAGAAGAATCTAGTCTGAGTGACTGTTTTCTCATGGCATTCTTTTATTTAATAGGTGTTACAAGTAGGTACGTATACTTTATTTATGGATCTCATTTAAGCTATTTTTATTTTAATGTGGCCTATAAACATTTTTATTTTTCCTGAAATTGGTTCTTACTGTTCACAGCTTCCCTAAGATATGTTAATACACCAATGTTAAAACATACCAACTTCTGAAAAGTTTGTCATTTAGCTTTTTCTGCTGTTCTCAGCCAAAGATCTCTCCAAAACAGACTCTTAGGCCTGCTCTTTCCTGAGGACCCTGTTCCTTTCCGGCCACAACATTTGGATTCTTGTTGATGTCTCCATTCTCTCAAGCACCTTCAGTGATGGTTTCCTAGTTTTAAAAAAGCTTTACACTAGCAGGTATGCCATCCCTACTTACTGTTATGGTGTCTTCTTTCCTAATGTAAAGCATCTTCCTTTAAAAGAATTGGATTTACACATCCTGTCCATCCATGAGTATGAAGGATTCTGCTTCCCCTGAGTTTGTGGAGGCAGCTAAACATTTTCAAGTGACACCCAAGTTCTTAGCTGTGTTAACAATCTGTGCCAACAAGACTGGTGGTGACTTAGCTATATTCAGCACCTACTCTGCATGCCTAAGTTTAGAATTATTTTATCTATGTCCACTGAAGGCCAGCAAAATGCTTAAGTCTATTTTTGATAGGATAAAACATAAAGAATTTACACTTAAGAAATCAGAGATCTTCATAAGGGAATGCTGCCTTCCATCAAAGGTGTTGCTGCTCTTATATTTCCAGAGAGCGTATTTCAAGAATGGCGGAAATACCTGTAAAATTTAACTGTTAACAAAATTTGTTTTATTATCTGTTTGGATTTCTGCACTCAGTCTCCCCTCATCAATTCAGGTCAGTATTTGAAGTGTATAGTTGTTTCTACATGCATATTTTTTGTATTTTGCTTGAGTCTAGAGGCCATATAAAAGAACATGGGTTTTTTAGGCTGATGAAACTGATCACAGATGTTGGCTCCAGAGTTCAGGGTCACTGTCATAACACCTAGCAAGAGTTCATGATTTTTTAGATGATGTCAAAGCATTTCGTTATATTTTCCCATCTTAAGCATCATAACATTTTGTGAATAAGACAAGTGTTACTTAAAATTCTAGTTGTTCCAGCGATTCAGGCTTTCATAGTCCATATGTTAAAATATTCACTGGGGAGTCCTTAACAAATATATAGAAATGCTTTGCTTTGTAAGCCTCTTGTGGCTAACCTCTAGGATAGTTCTCCAGCCATATTTGACCTCTTAGCCATCAGCAAGCATAAGGTCTCATCAGGGCAAGGCAGGGACCTAAATGAATTGATCTAAATGTAAAAGCAAATGAAAAAAATGCATGTTTTTTTTTCCTGTTTATGAACATGTATACCGTTACAAATAGAGACCAGTGTCACCTCTGGTGATTATGAAACAGAGGATTAAGTAATCTCTAAATAGAAGAAAATGTAAAAATCACATGTATGCATTTGGTTTAGGAATGTGCTTTTATACTTCCACTTGAATAAAGGTGTGTTTGATACTCTGAGAATCTGTTTCAAATAAAATCTGAAGTCCTCAGCCAGAAGCATTTGGGAATCTTGGAATCACCTTCCTGGCTGTGACTCAGTTCCTTCTAGAAACCTGCTTCACAGCAGGAATAGGTCACTCTCCATATGGATACAAAGTTTGCTCTTCCACAGACCTCTTGAAAAAAGTCTAAATGCTCAAGATTTAAAGGGTCATTCGATTGGGATGGTGTTCAAACATAGAGTAAGAGTAAATAGTTTGAGGTTTCAGTGGAGTTAGGCAGAATTTTTTAAAAAATAAAAACCCCACATTAAAAAAAAAAAGAGAAACCAGAACAATCCTTGAGGGCAAGTAACTTGTCCCTTTAAGCTTACTGATATTTAATCGGTCCAATATAATATGAGTTAGTGTTCTTAGTCTTTTTAGTCTTGGAAGATGGGGGAGGGAGGAGAAGAAATCTAATAGTTGGGACACTTAATTTTATGTATCTGTCCACTTGCCTACTTACATATATGTATGTATGCACATATGCAGACAACACCTTCGCAAGGGAGCCAGCTCTGTTTTACAGAGGAACTGAGGTGTAGAGAGGTTGAAGAACCTGTTAGTGTCACACAGCAAGTTAATGGCTCCAAGTCGGAGCTGTTTGACTCCAAAGCTTTCCGTCATCATGGTGTTGGTATCAGACACATCCCAGAACCCAGAGAAGAGATGTTTTCTTTGATAGCTCTTCATTCCCTGTTACATACCCAGTGATTTACTGTTCGTTTGCAGCTGATCCTAAATGTTCCCAGAGCTTTCTGGGAAGCTGGGAGAAAATATCCCATTATCTTTTGGGAGCCACTCAGAACCTCCCTACCCCCGCACCATTCTCTGAAACAGGCTTAGACAATTTTGACAATGACAGGCCATAGGTCAAAGCTCCCAAATTACTGTCTCCTGTCAAGACAGCTCCACTGCCATCACTAGATTGGTATTTCCATTTCTCAGTGCACCAGATGTGCTCTTAGTTTTTTTTTCTGGGAACTAGAACTTGCTGATGGATGTTTTCCTACCAAGATTTACTCTTACCTCTGGCTGTATTACAGCAGTGGAGCAAAGTGGATAGTGGGAAAATTAAGTTTGATTCCTAGGTTTTTGGCTTAAGCAAGAGTAGATAGAGGTAGACTGGAGAGAGAGCACTGAAAGTGGAGCAGGGAGAGCATTTCAGGCAAAGCATGTCAGAAGGCCTGCATATGAAAGAGTATGGCATTTTCAAGGCAATAATAAATGAGCTCTTTGGAGAATGCCTCACCCTAGGAAATAGTATGTTAAGTAACTGAGGGTTTAAGAACAAACTTCAGAGGAAGCCCCTAGGGTGTTATGTCATCAAAGCACTATGGAGTTCTCACATCCAAAAATGTAACCTCGTATGTCCTTTCACTCATTCAGTAATACAGTTACCAGGCACTGTGATATTTAGTGCTAGCCGATGGGTACAGTTAACCTAATCAAACAGTCTATTGAGTAGAGAAGACAAACTGGTTAGTCAAAGCAATGACTTTGGAATTAGATATACCTATGTTTGAACTTTCTTTGCTAGCTGTATGACTTTGGGCATTTTACTTAGCCTTTCTAGTTTTCTTGTCTATCCAACGTAGTTAGTAATAGCATGAAAATTAAATGAGGTAATGTAAAAGCTACTGGTCATATAGTGAGTGCCAGCAAGTGATTCATGTACATACTAATATAAAAACCACTAAAGTAAGAGGAGAGACACTTAGCATAAAATCTAAAAAAGAGAGAATGAGCCAGACTTTACCCGTGGAGGACTAGCATTGTCCAGGGAGGGATACCCTGGGTTAGGAGAACTTAAATATGACTAGAGGAATCATTCATTAGGCATCGTGGGCTGTGGTAACTGCCTCCTGGCAGGCACTTCCTGCTGGGGTCAGCAAACTGTGACCTGTCCCTTCTTTCTAATGTTTGTTTCCTATGACATCACATCTTACACTCCCTTCAAAACAGGAGTGCATGAAGGAACCACATGTTAAATCTAAGGCTGTTAAGAATGGTTTCAAATAGATGGTACCCTGTACAAACCAACAAGAAAATACAAACTGGAATTTTTTATTTTGTTGCTCAATAGCATTCACTCTCTTCACTTTTAAGAAAATGGTTAACCTCTTATATTTGTATTTCACCCATGTTTATAAAGTTACAACTGAGGCATAATTACAGGTGTCTGTCTTTTTTTCTTGCCCACAGTTGCTCATTTACAAAATTTCCCGCAGTCTTCCTCCATTGTCTTTCCATTGGCAGGTGTGGTTAGCTGCCAGGCTCTGGTTTCAATGGGCCAGGGTTCAAATCCTGCCTCAAGTTTGCTTACTAACTCTGCAGCTTCTGGCGTGTAAGATAGTGAAAAGTACCAGCTACACGGGATTGTATTCATGAGATCATGTTAGTTTCAGTAGTTATTTTTGAGTTTAGCAGGAAAGTCCTCTTTAACGTGAACAACTCATTTCCTTAATCTTCTTTCCTGGCTCAGCGTATCATATGTGCCTCAGCAACCCTGTACTCCAGGTGCGGTAGGTGTTGGGACCCTGACCCTATCTCTAAGGTTTTTCTTTCTCTTTAAACCCATTGGTACCATGGTACATGCTCCAGGCAAAACTGGGAGGCCTGCGTATGGAAGGGACACCAGGTGGGTTGGAACGGCAAAGGGAGAGAAGGACAGGCTGGACTGAGGGTGTAGGTAACGGATTTTGGCCCGGCAGGGTCAGCGTGGCCTGTGATCATGAAGAAAGGATGTGGAGGTGGGTGGTAAAGCAGGGCAGGAGAAGAGCTGAGCAGGCAAGTGGGCTGCACACGGGACAGTGGGGATGAGGAAGCAACAACCGGTTTAGATCCTAAGTCCACTTGGGCGATGAGGGGCAAGTGGAGAAATCTTGTGTCCTGCAACCCTTCCTTGAGAGGAGGACAAACGCCGAAGGAGGTCCCCATCCAGCTCCCCAGCGGCCCCTAGAGAACCCGCGATCGAGATTAGACCTCCGAGCTGCCTAGATGGGACCCGGAAGTGCGCGCCCAGGAACCCGCGTTTCCAGGCGTCCCCCTGGAGGCCCAGGTCGCCGGCACTGGGCGCTCGGCGGGCAGAGAGTGAGTGTCGGGGTCCCGCGACCCCGGGCTGGCGGGAGAGGGGCGGGCGGGCGGCGCGGGGCGGCGGCGGCGGCGGCGGGGACTTCCGCGGGGCGCGGGCGGGGGGCGCTGCGGGCCGGGCGGCTCCTCGGCGGCGGGGCCCAGCCTGCCCGCCAGGCGGACGGAGCCTCCCGGGAGACGCCACCCACCGTTTTCCCTACATCTGCCCCCTTGTCGCTCTTTCCTGAAGTGACTGCTGGTCCCTCGTGTCGGGTTCTGAAGAGCATTTAGACAAGATCTTGGCCTTGGAGCGGCACCGGGGAGTGGACCCAGCCCATGGAGAAGCTGCCTGAGCATTTGTCTCCGGAGTCCCTGTGTCCATCCCCCGAGCAGGAGCCTGGAAAGAGCAAGGGTGAGGAGCTGACCTAGCTGACTTTCTTTGTCTAAACTTTGTCCTTCCCACCAAGCCCTCAGATCAGATGGACACGATTAACCGTACACTTAGAATTGTCCTGGTGCCAGACAGATTCTTTTTTGTTTTTAATTCAAAGCTCTATACCACGTAAATAAAGCCAATAACTGTTTCCTCTCTAACTGTGTGGAACAAACCTGCAGACCTGCAGCAGCACTGTCCCTAGCACCGTCTTGAGGATCTGTCATTCCAACACCTGTTAACTTTTTTTTTTTTTTTTTAAGTGGCGGTGCTGGGGATTGAATCCAGGACCTAGTGCATGCTAAGCACACACTCTACCACTGAGCTATACTCTCCTCCCACTGGTAGTTTTTTTGGTCTTTAGAGAAGCTCGGTAAATGTGCGAATAAATAAATGAATGAACCCAGCCACGTGTGTCCCATACCCCAAGTACCAGGAAAAGAGTGCCTCCCGAGTTGTGTTTCATCATTAGGGAAGATATGTTTTCCACCTAAGGTGTAAACTTCAAGAGGGTGGCTTGCCTGTGGAGTACAGTAGACAGGCCAGCCACCTGCTGATGGAAAATGAAGTTAAACTGTAAATACCAGCATTTTAATTTCAATCTGCTGTCCCAAGATTATCTGGTATGTGCCTGGCCTTTAAAAAAAAATGGACTTGGATTATTTAATTGGGAGACAAAGGCATATATAACCCTCATCGTGAGTTTTGAGATGGTTTACGCTTGGGGGTTTTCTTTTACACATTTAGCCTTCTAATGATGCTTTCAGCTGATTTTTAACTCAAGTATTTATTGAGTTGTTACTAGAAGGTGCTGAGACTAAGATGAAAGAAAACCTAATCTCTGCCCACCTACCAGCTTGGAGTTGAGTTGGAATAGTTTTACCTGTGAGAGGCTACAGGACAGTAAACAGTGTAGAAGTTCACAAGAGGAGGTCCCTATGAACTGGGTATTGGCCCAGGAAGCCTTAGAAAGTCAACAGTTTGGTCTTGAAAGAATTTAGAGTAAGAGAAGAATCAGGTTTTAGGTGAGAGGGGTAGGCCTTAGCACAGGCTTCTCGCTGTGAGTCTAAGAGACCAAGTGTCTTATTTGCCTTCCTGAAATACTTATTTATATTTGTCCATACTGCATAGCCTGGCATTCAGGGTTCTCCGCGGTGTGGTCTCAACCCAACTTTAAAGTCTTCATCTCAGTGTTTCCCCAGACAGACCAGCAAGACTGGTGTGTCTGCACATGGTGATGCTGAAGACACTTTGCACCATCCACCGTTGTGCCTTTGGGCCCTTTTCCTGCGTTGCCGTCCTCTCCATTCTCTGTACCTAAACCCCACACATCCCAGCCCCCCATGCTTGAAACTTCGGCACAGGGCAGCCTCCTCCATGAAGCTTCTGAATCAGACTGGGCGCGTTGGAGGAAGGAAACAAACAGAGACATTTACGTGGAAACCTGCAGGACTTGGTAGTGGAGCAGTTGTGGGAACTTGGGTGCACTTGCCTCTGTTCCCTTTGCTGTCACACCTCTTAAAAAAAAAATCTTCACCAGTCACTATTATCTTTGTGACTCCCCTTCACTTCTCAGTGCGGAGCACTTCTTTTGCTCCAAGGAAACAGGTTATATCCGGATTGCCAGTGGCTTGACTGATGGATCCACTGGACACATTTTTTTTCACCCCTAATTTGTTTGACCCCATGATATTTTTGTTGATGTGATCACTATTCCTTGTGACTCTTGTTCTTTGGTTTTGGAAGCACCGTTTTATCCTGGTCCTGCCTCTTGCCTCCTCAGGGCCTTTCCCACCCCTGTTGTTCCACCTGTTTCCTAAACATCGATTTTCTCCAAGACTGTTCTCGGCCCTCTTCTCTTTTTCCTCCTGTGGGTGATCTTGTCCCCTTCTTATGACTTTAGTGTCCACTGTATGCTGCTCTTGCTTCCCACTGAACTGGATGTTCCTAGGCGTCCTTCCGGGCCAGTCTGTTCTGCCACCCCCGCCTCCCTCCCTTCCAGTGACTACCTTGGCTAATTTTAGTAAGTGCTTTTCCCAAGCCAGGAAACTGGGCGTCATCCCCTACATTCTCCTCTCTTCTATATTCACTTGGCTACCAAATCCTGTCAGTTTTCCTTCAGAAAGGCCCGAGTCTGTCGCCTGTCACCTCCACTTCCTCGCTGAGGACGTTGTCTTTCTCTCGGGTTGTTGACGAGCTATTGGTGGCTCCCCCACTCTTGGCTGCCCTCCGTACTGCTGCCGGAGAGAACTTCCCCAGGAACAAATTGATGATTTGATTCTCTGCCTATAGAATAAAGTTCAGAATCCTGAGTACGGCATATCGCTCTTCATTATCTGTGTGTTTTAAAAAAAAAATTGGTTAGAGTGAATTATTATTTTTTTGTCTCTTCATTATCTGGCTTTATTTTTCTGCCACACATTTAGAGTAGATGTTTTGGTCACACTGAATTTTTTTTATCACTACTCCTTAAACTTAGTATTCCTTTTTATGTTTCTGAGCCTTAACATATGCTATTATTCCTGCCTGGAATTCTCTTTACCTTGTTGATCCTGTTCATTGTAGCTCAGGATGCAGCTCAGTTTCATTCTTGGAGGATGCCAACCCCAAGTCACCCAGGCAGGGGCTGTCGTTCCTAATTGTGCTTTGAAGCACCATTATCATCTCTCTGCCAGTGTCTTATGCGTGCTAAGTGGCTCATATGGTTGTTGAGTGATTAAATCAGAAGGGAAGTATTTAGTTTCCTAGGACTGCTGGAACAAATTGCAACTGCATGGCTTAAAACAACAGCACTGTTTTCTCTCACAACTCTGGAAGCTAGCGTCCAAGAGGGCCAGGCTCGCACTGAAGGCTCTAGGGGAGAATCCTTCTCTGACTCTTTCTAGCTCCTGGTGCCTCCCGGCCATCCCTGGTGCTCCTTGACTTGTGGCTGCATCTCTCCAGTCTCTGCCTCCACTGTCACAGGGCCTTCGTTCCCGTGTTTCTGTGTCTGAGTCCTCCTCTCCTTTCTCTTATAAAGATACCAGTCATTGGGTTTAGGGCTCACCCTAATCCATTATGGCCTCATCTTCACTATTTACCTCTGCAAAGACCCTATTTCCAAATTAGGTCACATTCTGAAGTGCGCATGAATTTGGGGGAGGTGGGGCACCGTCAGACCCAGTACAGGAAGCATTGCTCATTTCTTCTGCTGTTAGAAGTCAGTGTGCTTGGGGTCACACAGTTTTGTAGATAAACCACTTGAAGAGCTGTGTAGATCTCCCCCTCCCTTTAAGTGAGAAGCAAATCAGTCTAGAAACATTTTTTTTAAACCTTCACCCACAGGAACACATTTGACGTGCCTACTCTTTCAGAGGCAGCTGCTCTCTTCTTGGGCTTGTCTCGCTCTGTCTCAGATTGGCCACTGTCTGTCGAGGCATTCCTGGGGGTCCTGCCACCTGCCAGAGTTTGGATCCAAGTTTTTGATATTTCTTCTGCAAATGGCTCAAACCCATGAGGAGATAATACCTCTCTGAATTCTATTTAAGTCTCAGTCCTGAAGAGGTTTTATAAATGGTCCTTTTGGGACCCTCTGTGATTTATAGATTCTTCCCTTGATGGAGTAGAACTTCCTTTTAATGGATTGCTAGGAAATAATCAAGAGCATTTAAAAGCCTGTAATGTGTGCAGAGTTCTTTGTGTAATGCTGGGATTGGAGGAAAAGGAAGATATCTTTTACTCTAGAGATGCTTTCAGTATAAATACTGAAGGGAACACACAAACACACAACTAAACATTTCTAAGGAGAGGTCCGAAGACAATATGGTTAGACTCCATGAGGGAGGCAGGAACCGTACGCTTTAGAGATTCAAAGGAAAGAGGTCACTTCCAGCTGGGGGTTGGGGCAGGGTTAGATTTCAGGAAGGAGGCTGCCTGTGACCTGGGTCTTGAAGGGTGGATAGGAGTTTGAGAGGTGAAGTTGGAGGGAAGGCTCCTGTGGGTGGAGAGAGGAGGCTCAGCGGAGAAGCAGGTGTGTGGGGATGTAAATGTTCAGATTAACTGGAGTGCAGAGAAGATGTGACACAGGATGAGACTGTGAAACAGGCAGAGTGGAGTTAGATCGTGGAAAATGAAGGCCAGGCCAAAGAGTTGAGATTTTGTTTGGCAGAAGTTGAAGTATGTTAGCTTTGCTTAACAGGAGGATAGCCAGGGAATGTTGCAAATCAAGAAAGAGAATCTGATTTGTTTAGTGCGAGAAGTGATTAGGACCTGACTTTAAGGTATGAGCAGTGGTAATAGGGAGGCAGGGACAAAATCAAGAAGTTGTGCTGGAGGTAGAAGCAGTAGCACTTGTTTACTGCACAGACGTGGGGGCCCAGTCACTGATCATTGTAACCGCACCCCAACCCCACTTTTCATTTTGAAGAATGTTAAAGCTACAGATGAGTTGCAAGAATACGCTACCAAATACTCACACGCCAGTGTCTGTGCAGGGTGGGGACGTGTTGCTCTCGGGAGACTGGTGTGAGAGCCGCCACATGGAGATCTTCCTAGATTCTTGGAAGTGCTGCAGCTGTTTTACAGATGTCCCCTGTCTTGGTCAGTGGGACACTGTCTGTCCAGCTGTTCAACCCAGAGATAAACCTTCGTCTCCTTCGTATCCACGTCCATCGGTCAGTAATCCTGTCAGTGCGACCGTCAACATTTTCTCCAGAGTCTGAGCACATTTTATTACCTTCTCTGCCGCCACCTGGGTTTAGGTCGCTGTCATCTCTCACCTGGATTATTACAGCAGCCTGGCTGGTTCTCCGTGCAACGCCTTCCCGCGGTCTACACAAGACAGCAGCCAGGGTGATCCCGCTAAAATGTCGGATCTTGTCTTCCTCTGGTCGGAAGCCTCCAGTGGCTTCCTGTGCCACTCAGTGAAAGCAAACCTCTTACAGACCTGTACCTACAGCCCATAAAAGGGTCCTCTGATCCCCTTTTTTATGTCTCTGACCTCATTTCGTACTACTCTCCCTGTTGCTTATTCCACTCCAGTCACACTTGCCTCCTTGAACACCCAGGGCCTTTGCACTTGCTGTGTCTTCTGTGGGTAAAGCTATTTCCCAGACAGCCTTCTCTCCTTCAAGTCTTTGCTTATGCCATTTTCTTAGTCCTTCTTTGACTGTGATGTTTAAAGTTGCAACGTTTTGGCGTACTCCCCTGTCCCCTGCACCCTAATCCTTGTTCCTTGCTTTTTCCCCTCAATAGCACTTTTATGACCTTTCAGCAGTATGTAATTTACGTAGTTTATTATCTATCTCCCTTACTAAAATGAAAGATCTTAGAGGCTTTTTTGTCTGTTTCAGCCACTGATGTATCTCACTGTCTGGAACTGTACATGGAATGTTTCTGGTGCTCAATAAAATGCGCCGAGTGTCACATGACTTGTGAAGATGAGAAGTATTTCTGGATTTGTAGGAGAAGGGCCACCTTCAGCTTCATGGAGAAGGTGATACTGAACAGGGCCTGAGAGCAACGAGGTTGACATTCTTGACTTTGACGGGCAGGCGGTCAAATCTTGGGCAGTGGGTCAAATAAAGGGCACATCCTTTAGAATGTAAGCCTTCGCATGTTGTGGGAGAGAATGAATAGAGTGGTTCAACAGATGGTAAAGAACTTTGTGTAAGGAGATCAGAATGGGGCTGGAAGACAGGTGGGGACCAGATCAGGGACATATCAAAGAAACCTTAGTTCCTGCTCCCACGAGATTGCAGTCTGACAGATAAGGTGACACATGTGCAAGGGGATGTGAAAACATTAAGCCAGTCATCCATTCACACCTGTCAGAATGGCTGTCATCAAAAAGACAAGAAATAACAAGTGTTGGTGAGGACGGGGAGAAAAGGGAACCCCCGTGCACTGTTGGTGCAGCCACTATGGAAAATGGTAGGGGGGTTCCTCAAAAAAATTAAAAATAGAACTGCCATAGGATCCAGCAATTCCACTTCTGGGTATTTATCCAAAGGAAACGAAATCATTATCTCAAAAAGATATCTGCACCCACATGTTCACTGCAGCATTATTTACAGTAGCCAGGACATGAAAGCAGCTTAAGTGTCCATTGACAGATGAATGGATGAGAATGTGCTATAGATGTGCACAGTGGAATATTATCCAGCCATAAAAAAGATGGAATTCCTGCCATTGCAACAAGGATGGACTTTGACGGCATTATGCTAAGTGAAATAAGTCAGAGAAGGAGAGATACTATATGACCTCACTTGTATGTGGAACCTGAAAAGTCCAAACTCACAGATATAGAGAAGAGATTAGTGGTTGCCAGAGGTGCGGGGTGAGGAGTGGGAGAATTGGATGAAGGGGGCCCAAACTTTTGGTTATAAGATAAATAAGTCCCAGGAATGTAATGTACAATTTGGTGACTATAGTTAACAGTACTATATTGTATATTTCAAAGTTGCTTAGAGTCGATCTTAAAAGTTCTCATCACAGGAAAAAAAGTGTGAAAAAAGCAAAACCAAAACAATATCTAGACTGAGTGTACAGAAGATGAGGGCATATCTGGAGATGGAGAACAAGGGTAAATATGTTTCTGTGATAAGATATCACAGGTAATAAATTCCTTAAAGGCAATTTCCATTCCCCCAATAAAATCAGGGCTGCCTACGTTTGAGGCTTTTACTGCTGATGGAAATGCTGCATTGGATATTTCTCGGCACCCTCTTCCAGAAAGATCCCTGTAAGCAGAGGGCCTGCTTTCTCTAGTATCACTGCACTTTAGTAAGCCATGCTTAATAAATAAAACTTAAGAGGAGAAAAGAATTAAAGTAAACAGGAGATGTTTTTCTGTCATCTCCTTTCAATGCAGCCAGGGTGCAGAATTGGCTTTTGTGTGTTCTCTTAGAGTTGAAAAGATTTGGAAGTATTTCTCACTACCCTATGCTTCATATTGTAAACAACCTTTCCTCCTCTTCTTCCCCTCCCTTTATCAAATCCCCCCATTTTGCAAAAAGTTTCCAAAAGATGCATAAAAAGTCCGAGTATGTCCACGTTTGTAAGTGAGCATCTGCGTGTAGAGAGAGATTCTCAACAGGAGAGAGGAAGGCACTGGGATCTGGTTATGGGAAGGGAGCCTTTCCTGTTACCACAGTGACAATCCATGTGGCCAGGGTACCATGTGGACAGAGCCTCTGCCGTGAGGTTCCCCTCTTATTATCCGCTCAGTCCCTGTGCCTCCCCACACGTAGCCCCCAGCATCAGCCTTCCTGTATTCTGAGCTAACTCCGCTTCCCTCAGACTCTGCTTTCCTGTTCTGCTAATTCCAGTGTATCTGTCCGGTCAGGTATTCGTGTGTAAACCCCAGCTTCGGTTTCCCCTCCACGTCTCCAGCTCTGCTCCACTTGTACCCATCTTTTCCCTACGTTGCAGGGCCATTTTTCATGCCTCTTGGAACCAAATAGCCTGGAATACTTTGACCATCCCATTTCCCACCAGGAGTTTTTATTGTTACATATACCTTTTTTGTATTTTCTATCAGATGGTGAGACCTGGACTGAGGATCAATTAATTATAAAGCAGAAAACTCTTGAAGTAGGGACACAACTACATGAAGGAGATGAATGTGAACAAAACAAACATGAGGGACCCTTTGAGTGTGGACGAAACTTCTGTAATACCGCACACTTTATCCACCAGCCACAAGTTCTTATTGAAGAGAAACCCCAAATGTGTAACATGTATGGGAAATTATTCAGGCAGAGCTCATACATTATTCAGCATGAAAAAATCCACATGCAAGAGAAACCTTACGAGTGTCGTGAATGTGGAAAAGCCTTTGGTCATAGTTCAAATCTTATTCAGCATCAAAGAATACACACTGAAGAGAAACTCTATGAATGCAGTCAGTGTGGGAAGACCTTCCGGCGCAGCTCACACTTAATCCAGCATCAGATAACCCATACGAGGGAGATGCCTTATATGTGTAATGAATGTGGAAAAGCGTTCAGCCGGAGCTCAAGTCTTACTCGACACCAGAGAATCCACACTAGGGAGAAACCCTATGAATGTGCCGAATGTGGGAAGGCCTTCAGCCAGAGCTCACATCTGATAGAACATCAGTGAGTTCACACCAAAGAGAGACCATATGAGTGCAGTGACTGTGGGAAAACTTACAGTCGTAACTCACACCTCATCGAACATCAGAGAGTCCATACAGGGGAGATGCCTTATGATTGTAATGAGTGTGGGAAATCTTTTAGTAGGAGTTCACTCCTTATCAAACATCACAGAATTCACACTGGAGAGAGACCCTATGAATGTAGTGACTGTGGGAAGGCCTTTAGTCAGAACTCCCACCTCACTCAGCATCAGAAGACTCACTGTGGAGTAAAACCTTCTGAATGTAAAGAATGTGGGAAAACCTTCAAGAATAGTCCATACCTTACTGATCACCTGGAAATCCATACAAGAGAGAAACTGTGAGTGAATCCTTTGCTGGGAATTCAGCTTTTATTGAATGTGCACTGGGAAGAAAACTTGGCTGTAGTGAGTGTGGATAGCCTTCAGTCCTAGTTCAGGTCTTACTAAGACCTGAAAACTGACAGTGGCCAAGTATTTTGGACGTGTTCAATGCAGGAAGACCTTTAGACAGAGTTCCTGCCTTACTCAGCGTCAGCAGGTTCACTTTGGAGGAATGATGGCCATGAGGAGAGCCTTGCCATGTGTCGGGGGGACATGAAAGGGGCACGGTGTGACACTCCGGGGGGGTGACTAAAGGAGAGCCTTTAGGTAGCTCTGCTTTTTATTTGATTTTGAGGATCTACATCAGAGGGAGATTCCCTGGTTTGTCTGTCAGATCTCCATAGTCATCTTTTGAAAATGGAACAAATTAGGACCATTCCAGAGAAGAAGGAATCAGGGATTCTGGATTCAGGCCCAGAGATCAGGAAAGCGGTGGGCTGACCTTTGAACCCAATAGCTCTCCTGTGTCATCTGACCTGTTGTAACTATACTTGGAAATGGCTCTGGGAGTCTTCTTGGACCAGTGTTTTGCACCTCAGTGTCCTGTAGGCTACTGGATCTCTTTTTGTCTTGTGTGACATGAATGCTTTTAATAAATGGGCACCTTTTCCAAGCCAGTTAATTTCTCAGTATACCACGTCGTGGGCTTTGCTGTGTGTCGGCTTTAGTGGGCGGAGCTGCTTTTGTCAGACTTCCCCGTCCTGTCTTTTTCCCTTTGTGTTGGTGTGAACCACAGGGAGATGCTTGGGAGCAGCAGTTTTTCGCAGCCCACACCTGTTGTTGCTGAGGTGCTGACTCTCCTCCCTGGGGCGCAGCGGCAGCTGGGCCTGACACTGGTCTGCCTGCCCCGGCTTCCGTTCTGCCTTCCCTGGGCCAGGTGTATGTGTGTGTGTGTGTGTGTCTCCCTGCCTGGGCTGTGTGTCTGTGTGTGTGTGTTTCTCCTTATGGCTTTACTTCTCTAACTGAATCCTGGTCATACACCTGCTTGCTAACTTACCAAAAATACCTATTTATTTCAAGTTTGGGTGGAGAAAAGTGGTAAATGTCTGGCTGTTTCTTAAAAAGAACCTCAATAATAATAAGTCTCAGGATTTGCTATCAGGAGCATCTACTGTTCAGACTCCTTTGTAAGAAAAATTCCATCACAGCTCGAGGCAGAGCTTCCCTACCGTGTACTTGTCGAGGGAAAAGTTTGCAAAGCAGTTGAAGAGTATGATATGTAATTGACTGATAAAAATTAAAAAAAATCAAAACTTCTGAGCACCCGTTTATCATGAGCATTTTACTTATTAAAGGAAATTCCAGAATAACTACCAGGCAGTACATACTTAGATTTATTCTAGGTCTAAGAGAAATACCTAGTTTGTTGTGAATGTTTATTTTTTGATTGCAAAAAATCAGATTAATGGTTCCTCCCATTGGTATGGATTAATGATGATCTAAACTATCAGTGAAAACTGTACTTGTGTTGGAGACGTGACATTGAAAGTTGCCTTTCTTTTGTAGCCTTGTCCATGCCTGGTCTGGTGCTGTACACACAGGAGGTGTTCAGTGGCTGCGGAATGAATCTGTTTTACTGGAAACCAAAGTCTTGTTTGTCTCAGCTCTCCTCTCTGCACTCCACTGCCTTCCCCCACCATTCCTACAGGTGATCATCAGCTCTCAGTAAGGGTCACCCTGCCGTCTGGATGCCCTGAGTGTGGGCTCTGTGAGGTCGGGTCTGAGCTCTGAGCCGCCGTTGAGCCCACTTAATCCACTTGGCACGCGACCCTCCTCAAGTCCCTCCCACCCCCTTGTACCCAGAAAGGGCCCTTTCTGCGGTGTCTGAGAAGCCTCAGGGGTGAGGCAGGGCTTGATGAGTTGGGATTGAAGGCAGGGTAGGATTCTGGTTGGCAGAGGAAATAACAGAGAAGGACACCCCAGGACAAGGTGAATGTGTGTGGGGTCACAGGCCAGGGCTCGAGGGCGGAGGTGTCCACAGAGGTCAGGAAAGGGGAGGAAAGTTTGCCTAGCAGTATCAGAAGCACTAAAGCAGGACTCTGGTTCTTTGGCACAAATATCACTAATGGATATGTTAGTTCATCCAGCTGTTGGAGCTCAGGTGAGCACAAGGCGACCAGCTCATCCCAGTTTGCCAGGACCGTCTCGGTCTTGGCCTTGAAAGTTTCTGTAAAATGTTCAGTCCTCCACAGACCGGCGTGGCTGATCCCCTGAACCTGTCATGACCTTGTACCCCCCCACGTCACGGCTCCTAGATGCAGCAAGAGACAGCAGAGCAGAAATTCTCAACCTGGGTCACATGCTGGAGTCACCCGCGCTTTCCAAGTGCCGAGGCCTTGGCCCCAGTCCTGAGACTGTGTGTGGTGTGGTGCGTGGCCTGGGTATTGGGAGTTCGTAGGTTCCCAGGTAATTCTAATGTGCTGCCGAGGCTGAGAATCTTCACAGTAGAGGATATCAGTGCCAAGAGGACACAAAGAGGCCACATAGGATCTGATGGCTTTGTCACTGAGGGCTAGTGAGAGGGCTGGGCTGGGGGTACAGAGAGCCTCCAGGGCCCATGTGAAAGGAAAGGGGGTCCCAGGCTGGGTGGAAGGAGCGATGGGAGGGGACCATTGCACTGGGTGGAGCCAGCTATTGGGTGGGTTCCCTGAGGGCAGTCAGCTGGGAGCAAGGGCCTGCTCCTTGCCAGATTCTGGTTCTGTTACGGGCAGTAAAACTACAATGTGGGGGACTTGGGTTTTCCCTTTGGAGCTTTGGACCAAGTAAGTGCAGAGTCTGGGGGAGTCAGAATTCTGAAGGCCCCAGCCCCAGCTTGTGGGCACTCCACTCCCTCTTCCAGCAGACAGTTCCTTCTTCCCTTGCCTGTCCCTTTACCCTAAATCTAGGAAAACATGAAAACGCTTCTGGAGGAGGCTATCACCTAAACTTATGCACACCTTCTAAAATTTCCTGTCCTGGGAGGGGCTGGCCTGGCAGTCCCCAGCCATGCCTTGAACACAGTTTTGGGTGCCCTGGGTGAGAGGCATTTCCTGTGCTTTAGTTGAAGAGGTCAGAGTCTTTGGGCAAAGAGGAAATGGGAAGAGGAACTTTGGCAGTGGCACCCAGATGTGACTGCTTTAATCCCGCTGAAGGCCCCTCGTGGCCCTCAGGATGAAATCACAAGACCCTTCACATCCCAGCTCTGCCCACTGACTTCTCCAGCCCTCTTGTGGCCACTCCTCCCAGTCACTTTGAAATTCACTGGATCCTAGAACACAGAATTTTTCAAACATAGGTCAAGAGCCACAGGGTGGGGAGGAGGGGGTCATAAAGTTAATTTGTTGTAAAGAGTGGCAACCAGCAAAGGGTAAAAGAAAAAAGTAGGCAGAATTAGAATGGCGTGGAAAACACCCATTACAAAGGTAAGTGAGACTTCTGTTCCATCTGTGCGCAAGGGCGCATGTGTGCAAAGCACAGCGAGTGGTGGCTCTCGCTGTAGAGCAGGTGAGAGTCTTTGCGCAGTGCTGTCCCCTCCTGGGAGTTACATTCTGTCTAGACGGGCCTCCTTAGCAGGACTTCCCTTGGACTGAATTGTTCTTGCTCTGCAATTCCCATAGCATGCTCTACTTCCTTTGTGTACCAATCACACTTTAAAAAAATGACTAATTCAGTCGCCTGTCTTCTGTGCTGATTGCAGGCGTGATGAGGACAGCGAGCACCTTACCTGTCATTAGAGGAAGCGCTTGTGCTGAGCGACTGAGCCGTAGACCCGGGTTCAGGCTCCGGCTGTGTGTTTTCTTAGGCACGTTCTCTTTTTATTTTTTTCTGATTTTATCTGAAAGATTATATGCAGAGAAGTTGAAAGAATAGTGTAATGAACACCCTGTATATCCTTCATTTAGATGAACAATTATGAACATTTTTCCATATTTGCTTTCTACATATCTATGTTTTTTTCTGAACCATTTAAGTAAGTTCAGATACCTGCACCCTAAATACTATGGCATGCTTCTCTGAAGAGTAAGGTCATTCTCCTGCACAATCGCCACACTGTTAACACACTTAAGAAAAAGAATTTAATTCCATACTACCTTCTAAAATGCAGCCTCTATTTAGATTTCCCCCAGTTGCCCCAAGAATGTGTTTTATAGCTATATTATTTCAAATCGGAGGGAAAAAAAAATCAAGGGTCACATTACATTTGGCTTTCTGCCTCTTTAGTTTCTTTTTATCTAGAATTTTAATCTAGAATAGTTCCACTTTTTTTTTAATGACAGTGACTTTTGGAGATGTCAAGGACAGTTATTATAATTTTCCACAAAATTGATTCCCTTGTGTTCTTGCGGTGGTATTTAACTTCCTTCTCAGCCCTCTGTGTTTTCTCTAAACTGGAACAAGGTTTAGAGGTTCGATTACATAAATTTTTGACAAGAATACCTCACGGGTGATGTCTCCTTCATACTGTTGTCACCTCAGGAGGCACATGCTGTCAGATCATTCCACCCCAGGTAGTGGCTGCCAGGTCCCCTGTGTAAAGCTATGTTTTCCTTTTGCAGTTAGTAATTTGTGAGGATGGTGAACTCCAGCACCATGTGAAGAATCTGTTTTTCTACAGCCTAATGTTTTTAGGAATCATCCACTATCTTTTAGCAGCTATCCATGTGATAGTTTGGGCATGTTCTTAACCTGAGACTCAGTTTTTTCATTTGCAATCTGGGTAAAATAATGGCTGTGATTTGGATTTGCTGTGTAATGACATTTCAAAGTATTACATAGAGTGTGTATGAAGATGCTGTCATGGGTCTGCCATAATTTCTCCTTCTGAGAACACCATCCCCCTTCCTTTTAGAAAGTTCTTACACTGCTCCAGATGATGGCCCAAATCGCTGGCTTCTGAGATGCTCCCACCTGCCTGGCCACTGGACTCATCTTCTTTGGCCAGAGTGGAATGAACTTGTGACCAGAACTGAGCCAATCAGAATGCTTCCCTGGGAAATTTCCAACCAAATAGGGGTGGGAATGTGAGGATGTGAGACTGGAAGTTGACCATTTCCCCTGCCACGCAGACAGTGAAAGCCTGTGGGGTGCAGGGGATCAAAGCCATCTCTCTGAGATCAGGGCAGAGGGGAGCTATCCAGGGGTCTCCCTGGCCTGGCTCCAGTCCTTGCCAGCTGTACCTCTGCCCTGCCCCAGCTAAGCCAATAAAGACCCTGTCTTGCCTGAGCGCTTACAAATTGGGGTCTGAAGCTTACACAGAATCCTGACTAGTATGAGGACCTGTCTTGGGCCTCTCCCAGGTGATTCAGGAAATTAATGGTTCACCTGCTCTCATCCCTTCCTGTTGTCTTTGAAATCGTGGTGGCTAGTGGAGAGGTGTGAGGAGGTGCCAGACACGGTCCTGGATTTTTAAAATTTTAATGTTATGAGTGATAAATGCATTTCCTTGGTGGGTGTAGACTCAAAGCAAGGGGGTCGGTGTGGCCGCTCTTGCCACTCAAACCATCCTCCAGCCCGAACCCTACGCCTATAAGCCAGAGTGCCTCTCTGAAGAGTCTAACCCAGTTTAAAACCTGCCCGCTTTGTGAGAGGTGCAAACAGCTTTTTACTGGAGGACAGAGCAGGGGACAGGAATGTGAGGGCGAGGGGGGCCTGAAGGGGGTCAGAGCGCGTGCGCAGGGCAAGGGCGAGGGAGGCCCGGGAGCGGGGAGGATGGGGGAGGAGCGAGGGTCTCGGGGAAGGGGAGCAAACTGGCGGGGCCCTGGGGGCTCAGGAAACTCCGGCTTCTTCCAGGCTCCGGGTTCAGGCTGCTGCTTGTGCAGCCCCTGTGCGGGGTCCGCAGCGACGTCTCTTCCAGGCACTTCTCACGAGCCCCTTTAAGCCGCCCAACAGGAGGACTTACTATTCTTATTCCCGTTTCACAGATGAGAAAACTGACACCCAGGAAGAAGTAACTTATCCAAGGTCACCCTGCTGGTAATGGCAGAGCTGGAATTCGAATTCAGCGGACTTCAGGTTTCTCCAGCCCCAACCCGTTCCCGGCACCGGTGAACGAGGCCGGGACCGCGAACCAACCCGGAGGCCAGGTTCCCCCAGTCGAGGGCCCGGTGAGCGGCGGCGGCGGCCGGACCGAGAGGTGAGCCCCCCCGCCCTCCTCCGCAGGGCCCCGAGGGCTCGGTGGCCTTGCCAGGAAACGGAGCAATCCCTCGCCCGGCCTCGAGGGCCAACGGAAGGTCCGGACCGCGGGCCAAAGGGGCGGACTAGCGGCCGCCGGGAGGGAAGCGCCGCCCGGGAGACGCCGACAGTGCCCCGGCGGAGGGAGGGGAGACCAGCGACGGGAGGACGGGAGCCGAGGTGGCGCCACCGGTCGGTAAGGGGAGGGTGTGGAGCATCCCGCCCCCCGCCCCCAGGCCAAACATTACCCGACGACTGTAGGGACCCGCGGGGCGGGGTTTGGGGGCAGATGGCCAGGTCAGGGCGCATCTCTGAGTCTAGAAAATGTCACTGGGGCTTTGGGGCCACAGAAGGGCCGAGGAGGGTTGTCAGAGGGAAGGAACCTTTGACCAAACCTAAGTCAGTTTGCAGCCCAAGTAGCCACAATTACTGGCGGGAAGGCTGGGGAGTGAGGCTCCCTGCGGCCCAGATGGTTCCCTCCGGGTCCCTGCCCCATTCTAGCCTGGTATACACTTTGTGTTGGCCCCTCTTTCTCTGCCCAGTGTAGTTCTCAGCTGCCCCCGGCTGGCGTGCACAGGGCCTGGGCTGGTGACAGGGCTGCCCCTGGGCTGCTGCACGATGCCTCAGGGGCACTCTCCCAGAGGGAACCCAGGGCCCAGGCTGCCAGATGCCAGTCCAGGCCCCATGGGGAATGCAAGTCTTCTACTTTCCCGTAGCAAAGGCCCTTTTTAAAAATAATAATTAAAACCATCAGTGATAGTAGATGGCAGTTTGTTTTGCATGCCTTTGGCAAAGTCAAACGTCGGCAATCCTGTGTTTCCCCCATTCTCTCCCTGTCTTGCACATTTGGGAATCCCAAACTGAACTGCTGGCCAGTGGCGGCTGGTGGGGAGCGAAGGGCAGCCCTGCAGGATTCTGGTCACTGCCTCTGCTCTGACCCACCAAGAGATCATGGACCAATCAGTTCTTCTCTCCAGCTCTGGTTCTTCATCAGGACAAGGGAATTTGCGAAGCCCCCTTTATATTAACATGTCTATGGTCCTATGAGTCTAGATTATATCAGTGTGTCCCCAAAATTGTGTATCCTTGGCACACAGTCGTCTAGTACTGGCACTCAGGATGTTCTATGCTGGAGGCTGACCTATCCCTGGAGAGCAGCCTGGCGTGGGTGAGGGGGACGAACAGACAGGAGGGGATGTGCCTGGCCTGTCAGTAACCCCAGGCAGGGAGAGGAAAGCACTGCATCGTGTGACAAATGTATGTGTCTCTTCTCCCCAGTAGTTACCAAGAGCCTGCAAGTTCCTGTCTTTTTTCATTCCTGATTCTCCCCATTGGCCTAAGCTGGGCATGGGGCGCCCAGTAAGTACATAGTTAAATTTTGTGAAATGAATGGAAAGTGGCTGGTGACTGGGAGGGTACATGGAGTGGACAGGACCAAGCTGAGCTTTGCAGATGTGGGACTGATAAGGTTTAGAGGAGAAGAAAGGGCACCCCCTAGGGAAAGAACCCAGGCTGGGGATGACTGTGGTGTTCCATGAGTGGAGGGAGACATGGTGGGTGTGGGGGCAGGCGGGCGGGCGAGTGCTTGGGAAACTATGAGAGAAAAACTGAGATGATAAGGAAGGCTAATGAGATTAAGGTGTGGGAGAAATGGGGAAGCCAGAATGAGCTCCAGGCTAACGCGGGTGATGGAGAGAATGACTGAAATAGGGAAGACACTGAGGTCGGTTTTAGACAAACTGAGGTTCAGTGGGGTGGGGTGGGGAACAGGACGGGGCTCAGACCATCAAATGGAAATGTCCAGTGTCCTCCATTCCATCCAGAGGGTGGGGGTCAAGATGCAGCTGGCACTCTTATCTGGAGAGCTTTAGACCCAGGACTCAGTGCTCTCCAGTCCAGCCAACTTCATCCTTTTATTTTATTAAATTTTTTTTTTTTAAATTGAAGTATAGTTGATTTACAATGTCATGTTAGTTTCTGGTGTACAGCATAGTGATTCATTACACATATATATCCCTCTTTTTCATTATAGGTTATTACAAGGTGTTGACTGTAGTTCCCTGTGCTATGCTTGTTGTTTACCTATTCTATACCGATGTCATCCTTTTAGAGTGAAGGAAGCTGAGGCCCTGAAGTTCAGGTGACTTGTCAGTACTGCCCAGAGGGTGGAGGGAAGATCGAAAGGGGAGCTTTGGAGAGAGGGCAGGATACATTTTTCAGGTGGGAAGAAGAGAAACTGGTGAACAAAAGAGGAGAAAGTGCTTTAGAAAGTTGCCAGGCACTGTTGACAGCATTCAAAGAGGAACAGTTGTTAGTCCTTTTATAAACAGCGTATTTCCTCTGCCATCTGCCATTAGGCTTGTTCTGCTACGGTGATCAGCAGTTGTCAAAGTCTCAGAGACACTCCTTGCCCTCAGCTGCAGTGAGGGGGCCTGCATGGGGCCCGTGGAGAGGCCCCAGTGCCCGGCCCTGCGCGCGGAGAGGAGAGGGAAGTGCCCTCACTCCCAGGGCCTTGTCTTCCCCACTCACAGGTGCAGCTTGGAAGCTTGGTGCTGCCCAGCGTGGTCTGGTCAGGCAGGAGCCTCCAGGCCTGGCTTTGGGCATGACTCACAAAGAAGGGCTGTGGTCTTGGAGTGCCCTCCACCTCCCGTGTCATGTCTCTCTCCCACCTCGTGACGCCCTCCTTTCTGCACCACCAGGTAGCCAGGGTCATCACAGTGCCATCACGATGCCTACCCTCCCTGCAGCACCCCAGGCTTCTGGCCACCCCTCCCCTTCCATGCTTGTCCCCCTCCCCTTCTGGAAAACTCATTCCTCTGGGCAGAGGCAGAGAGGAGAGCAGACTAGTTAACTGCATTTGCTCTCAGGTTGTGAATGGCCACTCCTTTCCCTCAGGCATATTTGCATTTTAGGAGAAGTCAGCCCCCTCCCACCCACAACTTTAACCAAGCACCTGGGCCCTAAGCACTTCAGTTTGCAGGATTTCATTTGCCCCTCCCAGTGACCTCACTGGGCAGGTGTTATCTCCTCCTTTTTTTGCTGGGAGGACCTAAGTGCCTAACTAAGAGTTTTAGGAAGTTCCCTGAGGGTACCCAGCTGGCAAGTGATAAGCTGGGATGTGGTCTCAGGATTCTGAAATCCAGCCAGCAAATTATCTCCCACATCACAAGTGCTCCTTCCAAAAAAGACATCCTTCAGGACATGTGGTGACAAAGAAGCTATCCTTAGCTGAGGGCCTTGACCTCCAGGCCTAGAGGGTACCTAGGACTTCAGGAGGGTCTGTAAACTCTAAAACTGTTTGTGAAATATTCTGTGTGTATATGATCTTTTCTTTTTCAGCTGAGGGCTCCTCCCGGCCAGGTGGACCTTTGTCCATCAAAACTGTAGGTCCTGAGACAAGGATAGTCACTGAGTAAAGGCACTTCACACCCTGGTCTTAGTATCTCCCCCGATCCTCACTCTGAAACCTCAAAAGGCAAATAGCTGACAGCTGACTTGAGAGTTTCTCCTGCGGCCAGTGGGCAGGTGTTAACAGAATTGAGAAGTTAGAGCCATTGAGCTGGGAGAGGTCTGGGATGGCCTAGTCCAAAGAGGTGGAAACTGGGGCTCAGAGAAGGGACCTCCACACACTCAAGATCGCCCCATCAGTTAGCGGCAAAAAATGTTTTGTGCATTTTTAGGCCTGCCGAAGAGATCTGTAAGGCTGTAAGGTTAATCAGGGCAAAGAAATCAGCATTTCCTGAGCCTCACGTGCGAGCTGACATTTCCGCAGGCGTCATCATCTCCTTCACACCGAGCTGCGTGAGACGCCCTCACTGTTCCCCTGTGTAGGTGATGCTGACTTTAGAGGACAAGGACATGAAGGGATTCACCTGGGCCACGGCCCCTGCCTTGACCTCCCTGGGCTACCTGCTCATCTTGCTGGCCTCCATCTTTCCCTTCTGGGTGCGTCTCGTGAACGAGGAGTCCCAGGAAGTGTTTTTCAGTGGCCTGTTCGAGAACTGCTTCCATATCAAGTGCTGGAAGCCTCGACCCTTATCCGGTACGGGAGGGGTGGGGCGGCGGGGGTTGGGGAGAGGGAGGTAGGGCCAGCATGGGAGTTGAGGGGGTGACAGGACTGGTTGGGGCAGATAGGACAGAATTTAATACGCCCGTCAGGACGTTTTTTCTGAGTCTCCACTCTCTTGGGGGTCAGAGGGAAGTAGGCAGCTGGGACGGGGTTAATAATAAGAGGTGGAACACTGGGGTCAGGAGCAAATGCCTCAGCAGCGAAGTTTCTTTCTGGGGTGGGAGTGGCTACGCCGAGGATGGGCTGCCTTTAGTCTCTGCAGACGGTACCCTTTTGGGTGGGCGGGGCATCTAGCCTGGGGAACAGCCTGGTTAGCAGAGCCATGGGGCCCTGCCCAGGCTCTGCGGGTGCTGCCCTGCGGGTCCGGGTGCCCGCGCCAGCCCGCTCTCCCTCCCTCCCCTGCAGTTTACATCATCCTCGGCCGCGTTTTCCTGCTGTCTGCGGTCGTCTTGTCTTTCCTCACCACCTTCATCATGGTGTCCTTTGCATCTCAGCTCTTCCCAAGGACCCGGAAGCACAATTTTGTGTCGGCCTCCGTCAGCTTCCTCACAGGTGTGGAGCAGGCCGGCGGGCCTCAGCCTGGGGAGGGGTCCCAAGGCAGGGAGCCGGGTGGGCTCGGTTTGCGATGTCCGGAGAGAGGGAATTTTTAGGGCCCGCCTCCCCTGTTGCCTTCTCTGTGAAGTAGCTCCCCCCGCCCCGGGACTGTGATGCCGCTCCTTTGGGGCTTCTGGGCCCTCTGCACGTCCAGCGGGAACAGCCCTTCCGGCATCTGCCCGGGGGCCTTTCCCCCATAGTCTCTGTCCTAGCGACTGTCACAGAGTCTGGTACAGAGTGATGATATAATTGAATTATATAATATAAGTGAAATATAAATGTTTCTTGGATGAACGAATGGAAGAGACCATCTCTGCCCTTTGGAACCTTTTGACTTTAAAAGGCTGGCCAAGGCCCTACCGTGGGAGGCTCCCAGCAGGTGGAGGAGGTGGAACGCCCACAGTGGGAAAATCAGGTTGAGTTTCATCCAAAGTGTCACACCCAGGGGCCTCGCCTGGGGTCAGCCAGGGAACAGGCACAGAGGGTGCCCGGGAGAGGGATGTCTGCTCAGGGGGCCCCTGGGACGTGAGGCACACGGGCTTTGAGATGAGTTGGGAAGGAAGACGAGACAGGCGCGTGGGGTGGAGGTCATCAGCTCTGAAAGGGCAAGGGGTGCGGGCACAAGACAGGACCCTCCACGCAGGAGCCACACGGGCTGTAGGAAGGCTGGCACCAAGGTGGGAGCCACAGTAGGAGAGCAAGGGCGCCTGTGACCCGCAGGGGCCTGTGCCTTCCTGGCCTTGTTGCTGCATGCGTTGGAGATCCAGAACCTGAGGATGAAGCCCAGCCCCCCGCAGTTCTCCGTGCAGTGGCCTTACTACGTCATGGGCTTTAGCATCCTCCTGTTCATAGTGGCCGGTGAGTGTCTGCGGCTGGGGCCCCTCTCCGTGCCCTCTCTCTGCGTTCGGGAGCTGTGGATGCTCTGGAGCTGCGCTGTTCAAGACCGGCGTCATTACTTGTGGCTATTTAGCATTAATTAATTAAAATAAAATAAAATTAGAAATTCAGCTCCTCAGTCATGCTAGCCACACTTCATATGTTCAAAACCACATTATTACCTGTCTAGTGGCCACCATGTTGAATGGTACAGATGCAGAAAGTTCTACTGGGCAGCGCGGCTTAGAGCCTCAGCCCAGCCCCGTCCTCATCCTCCCCATCTTATCCACCTTGGCTTTAGAACCAAACCTCCAAGTTTTCAGACTCTCCCTTACACCATCCTGGTTCCTAAGACTTTCTGTTCCTATCTCTTTCTTTATCTTGAAATCTTTGGTCTTACTCCTCACTCTGACCCCTTTATCTTTACACACCCTCATCATCTAAATTCTTAATCCATCTAATTTTGTCCCTCCTCTGAATCCTTTTCCCACTATATACCTAGATCCATAATCATAATCTATTTTAACTTGATTTTATTATACATTGAATATATAACAGAGAATACCTCTGTAAAATACAATTACTTATAAATAAAGGATACATCCGTTGCTTCCACCATCTAATTTAAATACTAGCCACATTTTGTTGAATGCATCGATTGTAAGTTACACACTTATTTTATGTACCACAGAGACAGAAGAATTGATGCCAAATCTAATTCTAAGGTGCCGTATGTAGCTTGGAAGGCACATCCTCATTTCAGAGATGTTAAAATGTGAAAAAAAAAAAAAGGGCTTTGTTAAGGTTAATGAGATATGGTAGAACATTAAGTGTTCTGAAGCCTTCCCCCTCCACCATGTGGCTGTCCCTGATTGCACCTTCCTCTCTCCCCTCAGGAGTCAGTCATTCTGAAATTCTTGGCAGTCCTGTTTACTACACGCATAGACATCCTTAAACAATGTATTATTTAGTTTTGCATGCTTTAAAGCTTTATATAATCACACTGTATTTATTCTTCTGGAATTTGCTATGTTTGATCAGCATTATAACCTTGAGATTCCTCCATGTTAATGGGAGGAACTCAGGTTCATTCATTTTTACCCCCTTGAGTACTTAATTGTATACCTAAGCTTTCCTGTGAAAGGAGCATGGCATTTCTCTGGGAGAATTTTAAGCTCATGATTCAGTTTCTTTAATGATTATAGGACTATTCAGGTATTTTATTTCTTCTTGAGTCAGTTTTGCTAATTTATATTTTTCTTTAAATGTGTACATTTTATCTAAGTTTTAAAATTTTATGGACATAAAGTTACTCAAAATGTTTTCTTTTTTGACTTTTTAATCTGTGCTACATCTGAATTCTTTTTTCATGCCTAGTTTTCTCTTTTTTTATTGCCAGTTTTGTCAGAGGTTTATAAATGTTTCAGTCTTTTAAAAGAACCAGCTTTTAGCTTTCTTGACCCTTCATGTTATGTTTGTTTTCTATTTAATTAACTTTTGCTTCTTACTTTCAACTTTCCTCCCTAATACTGGTTTTTTTTTTTTTTTTTTTTTTGCATTTATTCTCCTATTCTTTTTTCCAGCTTCTTAAGTCAGGATCTAATAAGCTCATCGATTATTTCTTCTTTTCTAAGTAGGCGTTTGAAGCTCTAATTCCCTTCTAAGGGCTACATCTTTATTTGCATCTCTCACTTTTATGTGTGGTATTTTTTGTTACTGTTCTATCAAATGCTTTCCAGTATCTCTTACGATTTCTTCTTTGATCCATGAATTACTGTAAAGTATAGTTTTAAGTTTCCAAGCATAAAATTTTTAGTGTATCTTTGTGTTAATGATTTTAATTTAATTTCAATTTGATGAGAGATCATGGTCTATGTAATCTTAATATTTTTAGATTTATTTAAACTTGGTTTATAGCCTAATCTGAGGGCCATTTTCACGTTTCATGTTGAATGCAACCTCTTAACTATAAACATTACACCACGCTTGTTTATTATCTTGTTTACAGTTTGATTTAGAATTGTTGTATTTTACTAGTGAATTGAACTTTTATCATTATGCAGTGACCCTTTTTATTTCTAATAATGCTTTTTGTTGTAAAGTCTGTTTTATCTGATATTACTATAGCTACCTCTCTATTCCTTAGGTTAATATTTGCCTGTTATGTCTTTTACTTTAAAGCTTTCTCTGTCTTCATGATTTGGATGTCTCTTATAGATAGCTTATGACTGAGTTTTTTCATCTAGCCTTTCTTTTTCCTTTTTTAATGGAGGTACTGGGGATTGAGCCCAGGACTTCGTGCGTGCTAAGGATGCGCTCTACCACTGAGCTGTACCCTCCCCCATAGTGCTTTTTAATGAGGGTCAATTAGAGATACACTCTCTTGTATTTTATTTGTATGCAATTTCTTTCATTTTTCTTTATTAAAGTTAAGTTTTGCTGAACATACATTTTAAAGTGGATAGTTCTTCTCTCAGCATTCAAGATTTTATTCTATACCTTTCCCACTTCCATTCTTGTTTTTGAGGAGTTGGTTCTCTTTAAAAATACCGTTCTTTTTGAGGCAACGTTCTTTTCTCTGAGACTGTCTGTGGTATTTTGCAGGGGGTGGACGTCACGTTAGGGTTTGGTGTGTGAACTGAGCATCAGGCGTGGCATCTTCCTGCACTTCTAGGGCGTTTCTGTCTCCTCCCCATGGTCTTTCCCTTCCTGTCCTTTGTGGGGCTTCAGGAAGACTTCTGCTAGACCTTGATACTCTGTCCTACATGTCTCTTAACTTCTCTTTCATATTTTCTGTCTCTGTCTTTCTGGGCTGCGTTCTCAATACCTTATATAGATGTATCTTCAATTTACCCACTTGCTTTTTAGCTGCGTGCAGCCTGTCTGACCCAGCCATGAAAGCTTATTTCAGTGAATCAATTTTGTAACTGGAAGTTGCATTTTCCTCTAAATCGCATCGTTGTATATCCTTTTCCCTTAAACTTTAAATCTATTCTCCAAATACATTTTTGTTATACATGTTATAAGCATACTTATTTTATATTCTGTGTCTTAGATGTTTAACAACTGAATTATTTGCCACTGTTTCTACAGGCTCTTGCCTACTTGTGGTGCCCTGATTTTTGGAAATGTTCTGTGGGTTTTGACCGTGAACTCGTTTTTCTGGAATTTTGTTGTTATCATTGGAAATTCTTTGAGGTCTGTGTTTAAAGTGCTTCCTCAAAAAAGGACTTGCATTTGCTTCTGCCCAGGGTCTGGGTGTACTCCTGCCTGGGTCACAGACAGAATACATAGCTACTGTGACGTTAGCTGCAGACCCACAGAGCAGCTAGCCTGTGCTTATGAATTCTGAGTCGATGCAGGTAACTTCGAAGTTCCAGCTTCATGTGGCTGACTCTTACTAGATTTCCCATCACGGGCTTTCCTTTGATTTTCTGTGTCCCCAGCGGCCAGTGGAATGGAAACTCAGGATCCCCTGGGCTGAGCGTATGTCCCCAAGGTGATGGCTAATTGTGTGCTTGCTTAACTCTAGATTCCTGTTACCGCTCTGGTTTTGGCCTCTAAGAATGTCTTACTCTGATGCCAGCTTGATGATGTATTTGCAAATACGTTTTTGAAGAAATGGTTAGGATTTTTGTTGTTCTCAGTGGGAGAGTGTCTAGTCTGCTGTAAGGCTGAAAGTAGAAGTTGTCTTTTATCTTAGTCGTAGCCTTAATACAGCTTTATTATTCACTCAAGATATCTCTGTTCTTAAGAACACTCATTCTCTTCTTCCTTTCTTTTACTTTACTGAGGGTCTTGAGCAAGTCACGCATCAAGAGGCCCAGGGTTTGGTGTGACCTTCCTCTCTGAACCTTGTTTTCTGACCTATTAACGGTTAGACAGTTGCTAAGATGCCTTTCAGCCTGGCCACGGCTCCATGAGCTGGTCCATCTATTTGTATGCCTTGTCCTTTGACGCAGACTGTTTTCCCTCCTGTTTCTGCAGTGGTCTAAACACGAGGGGAGAACCGGGGAGGGCAGGTGCAGGCCAGAGGGAGTCACCCATCAGAGGAGGGAGTTTCCGACCTCCGGGGCATGGCGCCTGGCACCCTCCCTCTCCTGACCCCAACTTCTGCCGTTACCCAGGTGCCATCTGCCTCGTTCAAGAAACAGCCTGCCTTCGCTGCCGTTTGTTGCCCATTTCCCAGAATTTTGAGGAGACCCAAGGGATCTCGCACCTGGAAAACCTGGAGAGTCTGGGAGGAGAACTGAGCACAATACAAAAGGAGACACTGCTGAAGGAAGAAACAATGATCTAGCCCAGGCTAGGCTGCGCTCTGCGCTCCGTCGGGCCGTGCGCGCGCCCGCGGGCCTGCGTAGGTGGCCCCCGCCTCGGCCAGCCTCCGCACTTCTGATGAGGCTCTTGGGTGTCAGGATCGGCCCTCCACGCCCCTGCTCACGGGGACTCTATCTTGCTTGTGTTTGAAATTTGTTAAAAGTTTTTTTAATTCTTCTGAACTTCCTGAGTGGTTTTTATTTTAGTTGTGGGGGGTGGGGAACAGGGGTTTTCAATAAAAGAATGACTAATGTCTGTTAATCCGTACCTCAAAAAACCAGTCTGGAGCCTGGAGGGCAGGGTGGGTGGGAGGCATATTACAAAATGATCAAGTGACGTGAGCTTTTGTAAAACAAAAACTCAGCAGAATATAATCACGACAGAAGGTGTCTGAGTTAGTGATACTAAAAAGAAAAAGTGATGTCCCCAGACAAAAGTGCGACTCCGTGCAGGAGACGTTTCTCAAGTGTGTGTTGGAGGGAAGGGCTGGGAGTGGTAAAGGTGGAAGCCTCCCCAGGATTGAGCTCCCAGGTCTGGAAGTCTGAGCGTAAGAAGCCGTGCCTCTGGGGAAGGCACAGGCAACTTAGCCAGTCGTGTCGGCCTTCCACCCCTTCACTAGAGCCGGAAGCCTCCTGAAGGCACCTCCGAGTGCCCCCTTCACAGTCCTGAAGGTGCTTTCAGACTGGGGAGCACTCTGCTTCCCAGCTAGGATGGGTGTAGCTGGGAGGTACAGGTGCCCTGGGGCAGCGGGAAGGCTGGAACGGTGATCCGAGCCCTCTGCTGGCTTCACACCCACCCTTCATCTCAACAGCACCAGTAGCAGTGCCGCCCCTCCTCTCTTTCTAAAGAACACGGATGTGGGAAAATCTCTTAGAACTTAGGCAGTGCAACCTCCAAATAAGTCCAGGGAGCTGTGCGTATCTTTCTGGAGAGAGGATGTGGTGGATGAGGCTAGAATCAGTTGGGCTCTGTTGTGACTATTAGACATTGTTCATTAAAGGCTGACCTGGTGTAGTGCCCCATGGGGGTGCGCAGAGGTGTCAGTCAACTCCCGCCCCCCGGAGGCCCACGCTCAAGCAGAAGGGCTAAGACCTACACACTTGGAAAACAGGCACTAGGTGTGCTCGTTAGATTGTTTCTAGTTTCTTGTTCCATTTCTCTCCAAAAGGTGTCTTGGGAGTTTCTCTTATAGGCATATGGTGACAGCCCAGTTCCAGTCTTCTCACTTGTCCCCCTTCAAAAAAAATAGGAACTATAATTGTCAGTGAAACTGGGAATAGCGAAAATCTACAAACTCTGAAATATGTAGGCCCAAACTTCCCTCACCCAGCAGACCCAGGATGGGAAGCCCCAGCTGGGAGGGCGGCAGGGTGGGCGCAGTGGGCCGGGTCACTAGTTGCCCTAGTGGTGGCAGATTCCAAAAATTACTAGCAAATATGGATTCAGCTTCAGGTGTCTGAGAAGGACCCACCCTCAGGCAATGGCTATGACTAAGAGAAAAAATGTGGTGGGGCAGTGTGTGTTGAAGGGGGCAGGGCTGGCGTGGAAATAGCATGGGAGTCGACTAAGAGAAACATGGAAGACAGTCCCATGTATAGAAGAGGGGTGATCTGCTTGGAAGGCAGATGGCAGTATCTCTTGAGCAGCGGCTGCTGGGGAACGGAAGGGAGTGAATAGTGGTACCAGCCCTCTGAACCAAGTCAGGACAGAAGAATCGGGAATCCTGGCTACATGCGGAGCTACATATTCAAAAAGAATCCCTCAGTGAAGCAATGGAAGGAAGAGCCCCTGCGCCTAGACATGGAGTGCTCTGCTTACCCGCCCTATAGCGCTCCCCCGACAGTACCCCCCTGAAAATGGCTCCTCCAGGAAAATCAAACATACTCAGCTACAACTAAAACCGCAATGTCAACACAAAGGTATTATAAGAAAAAGCAGAAAGGCAAGTGAAAGTCTGGAGATGAAGAAAACTCACCGGAAAACTTGCCACAAAGTGGAGGAATTATAATCCAACATAAACTAGGAAATTTATAAAGCAACTCCAGCTGGGGGCGGGGGGGGGGGGAATCCCACAAAGCAGAATTACAGGAACTTTGGGAAGAAATGCCCTGACAATGGAAGGTGAGGGCCAGATAACAGGAAGACAGGAAATGGGAACTGATAGAATCCAAGAAAGAACTGGAGAAAGTCAGAAATGAAGACTGAATACAAGACGCACCAGAGAGAACAGATACCAGGACAGTAAGACATAAAGGATGAAAATACTAAAAGTGAAGAAAATGAAATGAGGAAATGAAAAGACTGGAGTGAAAAGTGGAAGAGAGCTATAAAAAGACAGGTAAAGGCGATTGAATATGTAAAATAGGAGTCCTGGGGGAAGAACACAGAAAAGCAGGGGCCATCTGTGGGGACCTGGGGCAGGTGGGGGAAAAAAAAGAAATAAAGGACAAAATAAATATTTAAAACTAAAATTCAAGAAACTTTTCCTGAAATAAAGTTCCACTGAAAATGAGCCTAATGGAAAGGAGTAACGTTTACTTAGGAAAATTGATACACGATGTCAACTTCTTCCATGATGAGGCAGAGCTTTGTTTTTTTTTTGTTTTTTTTTTTTACTGGAATAGACGCTTACTCTGGAACAAAGCCCGGCCCCATCATGGAAGTCCGGGAGCCTCTTTACTTCCCTTATGCACGAATACTGGCATACAGTGCAGAATTACTAGACATGCAAAAAATGTGACTGACAAGAGAATAACCAACCAATAGAAGCAGATACCACAGTGACCCATATACTGGGGTTAGCAGACACCAACTTTCAAACAATTTTATACTAATAAATTTTGTAATAATTGTTTATTACAATTACAAAAATTATAATAAATAATTTATTATAATAAAATTGTATTAAACTCTTATTAATGTGTTAAAGAAACTGGAAGAAAAGAAGTGCAGAATTTTCAAAACATGGAGAAAACTACCAAAATGCCATTTCTCCATATGAGATTTGCAAAAATCCAAAGTTTGATGCAACACATTGGGTTGGCCAAAAGACCAGGAAACAGGCACCGTCATACATTGTGGATGGAAATGCAAAGTGATGCAGCCCTACTGAGGGGAATCTGGCGGTATCTACAAAACTGGAGAAGCCATAATGATTTAACCCTGCCCAAAGTCTCCGTTTAAGAATTTATCTAACAGATAAACCTGCACACATATTTAAAAATGGCATAGGTGCATGGTTATTAATTACTGCTGCATTTGTAATAACAAATGATTAGAAGCAACTCAAATGTCCATCAGCAGGGGATACTTTAAATAAAGTATTGTTACATCCACACCAGCTTTAAAAAAGAAGGAAGAGAAAGGCCTCTATGTACTGATACGGAATCTTTTCTAGGACATATTACACGATAAGAAGCAAGGTGCCTACTGTACTTCCTTTTGTGTTAGAAAGGAGGAGAAAATAGGAGAATATATGATTATTAGTATTTATAAATAAATAAACACTTGAAGACTGTATAATAAACTAATTGATCTTTAGAGGTGAGGGTAGGTTAGGGAATGGGGTGGGTGGCGTGGGCAGAGGCAGGAGTAATAGTTCTGTGTGTAACTTTTTATATGAGTTTATATTTATACTATTGAATCATGTAAATGTATTGAATTAGATAAAAATTCATATTAAATCTTAAAGGGTAAGTTGGGTAATAAAAGTCAAATATCCAAAACTGTCCACATCAGCACTATGACCTCCTATAACCTTCATTTCTATAGTTAAGGCTAAAACAGTATTCACGCCTACCATTTCTGCTAAAGATAGGCCAGGTATAGTGCTACCCATTTTTTTATTAAAGAGCCAGAGAGGTGAATTATTTACTCCAATGCCGGACCTGATACCCAAGCCCTCTGATGTTCAGTACAGGTTTTTAAATTTTTAAAGTGAACTCTGCTGCCTTTTCTCCTGTTTCCTCTCTATGGTCATGACACTGTCTATATTTCATCTTGTACCCTCATCTCTTCTCTATCTCTTGTCTAATGATTTTCTTCCTCTCTCCCTCTGTATCTCTGTCCCTTTCTCCTTCCTTTCCTCCCTTTTTCCCTTCTTTTTTCTTGCCCCCACAATGCTCTCCATTCATTCCGTACCATGTTCTTTGCTAGGAAAAAAATGCCTTCATTTGCTCACCTTCATGAAATCTGTCTTCGGACAGTGCCATTTCCCTGGCAATCCTCAGTTATCATCTGGTCTCTCAGGGCTAGGAGCATGAGGTCAGAATTTATCTGGTTAAGAATGAACTCCTTAAAGCTTTCTCTAGAATAATTTTAAAATAATCGACTTCAGAGGTGAGCAAACTACAGTTCTTGTGTCAAATCCAGCCCTGGCTGCGAGCTAAGAATGGTTCTTACAATTTTAAAGGATTGTAAAAATGAAGAACAGGTGACAGACTCTGTGTCCTGAAAAGCCTAGGGTAGTTACTCTCTGGCCCTTCACAGGAAAAGTTTACTGAGCCCTAACCGAAACCATCACCCATCTTTGGTTCTTTTCTTCCCAATTCAGAGGATCCCATTTTTCTTCTCCAAGGCTGATCTGGAAACATGTGATCTGATTCAATCTCTCTCTCCCTCTTCCAGAATGCCCTCTTCCCTATGTCTTCTCCATGGCAAGGTGAATAATGGTTTTTGATATCGCTGGGTATAATTCATTCTTCCAAGACAGATTGTCTGAGCCTGTTGGGCTGTTTCTCTTGGCCCTGGATGGTAAGGTTTGGCCTCATCCCTCTTGGATGTGAGGGCATGTTAGTGAATGAGGAGGCCATCCGACGCTATTTCCAAGATGGGTTGATAATGTAATTTGTAATATAAAAGAACGTGAGACTCTGTGAACATGGCTGGATTGTGCCCTGGCTTGTGGTATAAGGAATGGACCCAGTGTTACCTTCTTCCAGATAACCAACCAGTTGTCTGCTTTTTAAAAGTCCATTCTTATTAATATGAGAATGTGGCCTTTGTCATTTACTAAATTATCCCACTTTCTCTCTCATCCTCCGCATCCAATCAATCCTCAAACGTTGCCAATTTTATTTCCCAAATAGGTTTCATACCCAAACCCTCCTTGCAGTCTCTAGTCTCACGACTGCCCCGGTTCTGTCTCTCATCCTCTCTCCCTTGGACTGCAGTATCTAGCCTCATCTTAAACCTACAGTCATCTTCTCATTTCCCCACCTCCCTCTCCTCTTGCCTAGTCTCTCTCGCAGGTTTCTCGTAGTATCTTTCTAAAATCTGTCCCTCCCCGCCTTTAAATCTTCCCGCGGCTTCCCATCGCCTCCAGGTTACCACCCGAATGACCAAGTTCAGCCGCCCGCTCCAGTGGCTGTGACGGTGTGGCAATGCCATCGATCCTCACGGCTCGCTGGGCTCGTCGTGCTCCCTCTGCTGGGGGCACTCTGACCTCACTTCTTGGTTCACCCCACCCATCAAATCTGAGCTCAGGTGCCGGCTCTTCCAGGAAGCCTTTCCCGACCACTCCCTGCCCCCACACACTACTTGGGGTCGCGGCCTTTTTTATGTGAACCCGTAAGACTCGGTGCTTCCCTTCGAACACTCCACCCCTACGCCTCGCACCAAGCAACAGAGGCGTGGAATAAACACGTGTTGACCCTGACTGGGCTCTAAAGCCCCTGGAGGGAGGCGCTGGGTCCAACGGTGTGTCTGGAAGGTCGTTCTTACAGAGGGAAAGCAGGTGTAAAGGCATGGAGTAGTAAAGGGCCCTGGCGACCGCGAGCCTTGAGGGGCGCAGTTAGCGCGGGAGGTGCCCCTGGTGCTCCAGCGCGCGCTCTTGCACGGTCCCCGGGGACGAGCGACCACCGAGACGCACCGGCCTCCGAGAGTCCTAGAGAGGAAACGGAAGGCGCCCTTCCTTTACGCACCTGTCTGACAGCGCCCGCGGCCCACTTCCGGCCTGCGGAGGGCCAGAGCGAGCCCGGCTCAGGTGGGGGGCAGTGGGAAGAGCCGCCTCGGGGCGGCGGGGAGGAGGTGGCCGGGGTGGCGGGGCCGGGCTGTGGGGCCGCTGCGGGCCTCGGCGGTGGCGGCGGGACTGACGCAGCAGGCGGCGAGTCTCCCCAGAGCTGCCTCCCGCGGCGCCGAGGCCTTGCGGGTCCGGACCCGGCGGCCCGCGCCGCGCGAGGCTCAGGTAGGAGCGAGGCTGATCCCGCCCGGCCAGGGTTGGCTTAACGGAGGGGTGTCCACGACCCCGATGCCTTGAACCACGGCGGAACGCTGTGAAAAGTCAGAGTGACCATTTAAAAACGAGACGTAGGACGCTCAATTAAAGAATAACCACGGGACGCCTTTTAGTTGTCAAGTGCCGGGGATAAAAGATGAATGAGGACCTATCTTGACTAAAGGAGTCTGGTAGCTGGAGATATACGGGTAAACACTGGCCCTATAATGCGATTAATGCAATAGTGGGATGAATACATGCAATAGCTAGGAAGCCAGGAAAGAGAAGTCTCAATGCAGCAAAGAAAATGAATAGACTGAAAATCTAAAATAGATTTAAGAAGGATAGATAAATACACAAACGCCCAATAGAATATTCAGCAGAAGCTTCGGACGTACCTACTGCCAGTTGCTTATTCTATGCTCCGTTTAGGGTGATCTTCCCCCCTCCCCCCAAAGTCTACTACAGGCCTCTTCTTTCTCATGAGGACTTGAACCTGCATAGACCTTTCTCTCTTTTTGGCTTCCTGTGTTTCTCATTTATACCGTATATTTGGGAGGCTGACCTTGGCCAGCAGTCTAACCTCGGCCAGCAATCTAACCTCTTACATCTTCAGTTTCTTCATCTGAAAAGCAGGGGGAGTAGTACTTGCCTTGAGAATGGTTAAGTATTAAATGAGATTATGTGCTCACATGCTTTCTAAATGGTAACGTCTATACAAGTTAGAAATCTTTCCAGCAGTTTTAGTAACTGTATATATATACTTACATTGCTCTGTTGTTTTCTTTAGGCTGAGCACGTCGTCACATCCTGGCTACCAGCAAATCTATTGGTTTTACCTCCAAAATATGTCTTGACTTTGCTTCTTTACCACCACCCTGGTCTAAGCCCCTATCATCTCCTACTTGGATCAAGGTAAGTGCAGCTTCCTTTCTCGTCTCTTCTTAGTTATTCTCTGTTGACACTTCATTTCAAAGTGACCTTTGAAGAACACGTATCTCACCACTAAACTATGTAGTAAGAGTAAAGCCCATAATTTCTGCTACGTGCCCAGACCCTGGATAATCTGGTTTCCACCTGCCTCTGAGCTCTGGCCCTCCCTCGCTCTGCTGAAGCCACACTGCACTTTGGCTTGTTCTCTCACCTGCAGAGTTAATTTCTAGCCACAAGGCTTTTGTCTGGAATGCTCTTTGAATGGCTGGATCATTCTCATTTTTAGGTTGGATCTCAGCCTATGTGTCATTTCTCCAGAGAAGCCTTCTCCAAGTTGGTTGTCCCCCATTAACACCCCACTTATTTCCTTTCGAGAACTTGTCCCCATTTATAATTTAAACTTATTTACTTACATTTGTTTTTTTCTGTCTGCTGCACCAGTATGTGAGTTTCAAAGGGCAAGTTCGCTATTGTATTTCTAGTTTCTGCAGGCCAGGCATAGTTATGTTTTCAATATGCATTTTCTGTAGTGTTGGAAGAGTGGGCCCCGGTGACTGGCTTAGTTATAACCCATCTTAGATTCTGTGATTGTAGTGTTACCTCCTTCATGAGATCCTAAGCAATCTGTGAGTGTAAGCCAAGTGCTGTTTACCCTTTGCACATAATGAGTGTTTGGCAAATACTGAGTCGGATTGATGTGATTTTCAGGATATATGTTCAGCCTTTTGAAGATGCCTCATTGCCATATTCTCCAGCAGAATGTTCACTGATGTGGAGATAGAACTGGGCTGGATGGACCTTTCCTGGGTCTCATTTATGCTGTCCTCACTGCCTGTCTGGTCTTCCCAACAGGCCCTCAGTCTTCTGGGAGAGAGTGTGAAGATGCTGAAAGAGCGTCCAGGGATGGCGGAAGACCCTCAGCTGCAAATGGGTGTGCGGGCGGTCAAACTAGAGAAAGAGTTGCCGTGGGGCAGGGCAAGGGAGGACCCCAGTCCCGAGACTTTTCGTCTGCGATTTCGGCAGTTCCGCTACCAGGAGGCGGCAGGTCCCCAGGAGGCCCTCAGGGAACTCCAGGAGCTCTGTCGCCGGTGGCTGAGGCCCGAGCTGCACACCAAGGAGCAGATCCTGGAGCTGCTGGTGCTGGAGCAGTTCTTGACCATCCTGCCCCGGGAGTTCTACGCCTGGATTCAGGAGCATGGCCTGGAGAGCGGCAGGGCCCTGGTGGGCATGGTGGAGGACCTCACAGAGAGAGCCCTGGAGGCCAAGGCGGTGGGTGAGAAGGGGTATCTGGGCCTTGTTTTGTTGGTGTGGGGAGGGAAGATTTAAAGAATTGAAAGGTTTGAGGAAGCAGTGGGAGTGGGTGAGGTCCAGAATCTCCCTTCTCTTCTCCCAGGCTCCCTGAGGTACTTTTCTGGAGGGCAGAGGGGTTTTCAGCAAGGAAAGCCATTCTCAGGGAAGGTGCGGGACCAGTTGAAGGGCAGTTAGCTACTTTTTTGATCACTGGGGCAGAGGCCTGGCCACGTTTCCTTTGTGAGCCTCAGGCCCAAAGAAGACGGTTGTGATCAATTTCTAGGGCCCTGGTGGACCCTTTCCTCTCTGGGCAGAGATGCCTGTGGGAATGCAGGGAACTCCACTTGGTGAATATTCTTCCTAAGGAGAGTTGTCTGTAGCAGTGCTATTTCCACACCTGGGGCCGTGGCTCAAAAGGCCCACGTGGTGATTCTGTGGTGGTGTTCTGCTGACGCCAGATGACTTTGCACCTCAGATGCTCCCGTGGGATTCTGGCCATGTCTCTGTCCCTCTCTGGTACAGTTTCCTGATTGCTGTCTGGGAGAGAGAGCAGGGCTGAACATTACTGTTTTGCTTACAGGTAACAATCCTTTTTCAGTTTCTCCTCCCTCTTCCCACTGCAGTCCCTCTGACTTCTGTATAATCCTAAGGGACTTTTTGTTTGTTTTTTGTTGTACTCTCTACCAAGGAGCTTAAAAGTGGACCAGGAAGGGCCAGTTTTTGTGAGCTCTAATTTTCCTTGCTGTTTTTAGAGCAACTAATTCACCATAGAGTCGAGGCTTGTGTTTTTTACTCTCAGCATCTGTAACTGGGGAACCTTTTTTGCTAATAGTTTGTTTTGGGCAAAAGTTCTCAGTGAAATAATAGTAATATCTCTCTGTGATGTTATTCATGGTGGAATTGGATCAGTATCAAGGCAGGCAGAAGGGACCCTTGTAAAATGGCGTGGATACATGAAAGGTGCTCAGAGCCGGGGAAAGACAATTTGGCTTCCTTTTCACCTTTCACTGGTGTCCTGGGGAAGAGCTGAGCCAGCTTGTCCTTTCTCTCCCCTGCAGCTGGAACGGTTCTCTTTTTAGGTTTTAATTCAACTCCTTTCATGACAGCCTTATGCAGGGTTCGTTCTAATAAGTGCTGGGGACTGTTCGTAGGTTCCGTGCCACGTGCAGGGAGAGCAGGAGGAGACGGCGCTTTGCAGAGGCCCTTGGGAAGCAGGCGTCCACCTGGGGCCTGTGGAAGTCAAGCCTGAGTGGGGGATGCCCCATGGGGAAGGCGTTCAAGGTCTAGACCAAGGCGCTGAGGAGCAGCTCAGCCAGGACCCTGGAGGTGGGACGCAGGCCTTCCAGGAGCAGGGTAAGATGCGAACAGTAAGGAAGAAAGGGCACAGAGAATGGTGCTTTGTGCCCTGCCCCTTCCCCTTTCCTTTACAAACCCTGCAGCTCATTAGGTTACCTGTGGGGTGTAATTCTGAGTTTTCCTGGCTACTTCCTGGACTTCGGTAGGAGACAGAGGAAGTGAGATTTTCTGTACCTTGACCTCTCTGATTTCTGTGAGGGGTATCTGGGATCATGCTGTTATCATTTCTTTTCGGTAACCTCACACCCCTTCTAGAAACTGCCAGGACATAAAGAAGCTGACGTGTAGGGATATTTTTAAGTGGGCAGATAAACCATATCCCGGAAAGTAACGTGTGACTTTATCGTGTTCCTGAATCTCAGGGGTGGTTCCCGAAGTGTGACTAGGGAGCCTGAGCAGCCCTGAAGGGGCAGGGCGTCTTGGGCGGGGAAGGTGCTCCCGGCTGAGAACAGGGGAGGGTGCACTCACACCGCTGCCTGTCTGGAGCCTCCTTTCGGTTCCTGGGGTTGTGTGTGGCAGGCAGTAGATGCCTGTGAATGTAAGCCCGTGCCTGCAGGTCAGCGCTAATCCTGCTCGTGGTTTGTTTTCCCTGCTCAGCTCTGCCGGTTCTTCAGGCTGGTCCTGGCCTCCCTGCAGTGAACACCAGAGACCAAGAGATGGCAGCTGGGTTCCTTACAGCCGGACCCCAGGTGAGCTGCAGCCCTGCCCCTCCAGGGGTCTCGGTGTTGCTTTGAATGAGGTTCGCCTTCCCCGAGGTTCTGAGGTTCTCTGCACAGCAGAGCACCATCCACATAGCTGAATTACTCTTCCTTTCTTGTTCTGATGGATGTGACAGCTTTGTTTTCTCCACTTTACTGTCACTAATTATTAATCTGAGTTGAACCCTATGCCTTAGGGTCCAGGCATGAAGCTCAATTGACTCGTATTGCTCTTTGATTTTTTTTTTTCTCAGTTGACTGAGTTTACCCTTAAAATTTTAAGGAGGAAGACATTATTGATGGAAACCCCACAGGTGAACTCTAGGCTGTGGTGGTTGGCCAGGAGATCAGGTACCCTTTGTGGACAACCTTGCTGCTCTTCCTCTGGACCCCAGCCTCCCCCCATGTCTGCAGGGTGAGCTGACTCAGGGTGGGGGCTCCCAGGAGCCCTGAGCAGAGTGGTGTCTCTGGCCCGTACTGTGTCCGCAGCGGGAGTTTTGGCCTTGTTCGTACTTCTTAGCCTGCCACAAATGGGCTAACCAGAGCACAGATGGGGCACTCTTGCCACCATGTAAATCTCTTCTGTGGGATGCCCTGGATGCCCAGGGAAGTAGGGATTTCCAGGGTGGCATCTTTCTGAATGGGACAGTGAGCCTTTAAGTGAAGAATTCCTTATAGAAGAAAGGATGTCATTGGCAGAAGAAAAGGAATGAGTCAGGTTTGAGCAGTACTTGGGCAGGGGTGATGCCTGCGCCGTTTCCTGTTTGTGTTTTCCAAGGACATGGTTTGGAGGTGATGAAGAATGACACCAGCGTTTATGAATTTGGTCAGACTCCCCTCTTCTACCATGAGAGTTCTTCTTTGTGGAGTTGTGAAGGACAGGGCATTCATTTTAACGTGGCTTTGTTCTTAAGACAGGGCCTACCCAAATGTTTACTTATCTCTGAGGGAACATCAGTTCCGCACAAGAGGATAAATAGCAGCTCTCAGTATCCATCAGACGTGAGGATCGAGTGGAGGGGATTGAACGGTGGAAATTAGATGCTGTGGTTTTGGGTACAAGCTCAGTGGCTGCAGCAGAGACTCAAAAATACGGTGGCTCAGACAAATGCATCACTTCTGTGTCGAGAAGGAGGCACTTCCGGTCCCAGGGCCGTGTAGGGACCCCAGTTCCTTGTGTCTTCTTGCTCTGTTCTTCCCTGGCCTGTTGTCCCCTCTCTGTCTGCTTTCCCGCTGCTCCTGCTTTGGGATTATTTTCTTTGTCCATAGCAGTCTCCTGTGTTGTTTCAGGGGTTGGGCTCATTTAAAGATATAGCCCTGGCTTTCCCCGAGGAGGAGTGGAGGCACGTGGCCCCAGCCCAGATAGACTGCTTTGGGGAATACGTGGAGCCCCAGGACTGCAGGGTCTCACTTCCAGGTAAGACTGTTTCCACCCCCAGTTTGGAAAGCTATGGGTTAGAGTTCTTGCCTTTGCCCCAGATTTCGGACCCTGATGCTGTGGTAAAGGAAGGGGCTTCATGGCAGACGGGTAAGCGGGTCTGAGGAAAGAGCGTGGACCAGGGCATGTGGGGAGCTAGCAAGGTGCTTTCCTGTGCCAGGAGAGGAGCAGACAAGGGGGTAAGAAAACACGAGGTGGTTATTCCAGCTGCAATGGCACAGGTTGGTCATTAGGATTCCCTGAGGGAACGCCTGCTCTGTGTCTGACTGAAGGTACGTTCTCAGGGCTGGAGAGTGATGGAAAAGCAGCAAAAGAGGGACGCTCTGGTTTCGATTACCAGCAGGTGTTCATGGAGTGCCCCCTGCGGGCAGACCCCATGTTAGCAGCTCTGTACTGGGGCAGGACTGACCTCCGGGGAACCGCAGCGTGTGTGTGGAGGGCAGGAGGCTGCACGGTCAGACTTTAGAAACGGGGGAGGTGGGTACAGGCTCACGTCACAGAGCAGGCAGAGCCTCCGTGGGGCTATGCGAGGGGGCGGCCGGTTTTACCCGGGAGCTGGGCGGACACGAAAGGAGGAGAGCAGCAGGAGAGGAGAGGAGGGAAGTGCGGGGTGAGGGCCCTACAGGCAGGACAGGGGAGGCCCCGCAGGGGCTGAGGGACGGCCAGGTGAAGAGCAGCGGGGACCATCTCGAGACGTGGCGAGAGCAGTGGCTGGAGGAGGAGAAGCGTGCTTGGGAGTGGGCCTCTCCCTTGTTCCCTCTGATTCTCTCCTTCAGCTTGTTGGTAAGTTATGTGCTGACCACTCATCTGTATTGACGTCTCCTGGTCTTCTTCCATCTTCAAATATGTTGAGGGATGAGCAGGTGTGTCGTTGTACAGTTGACCCATGAACAACACGGGTTTGAACTGTGCAGGTCCACTTAGACGCAGATTTTTTGAATAAATATGTACTGCAGTCCTGCACCATCCGCTGTTGGTTGAGCCTGCGGATGAGGGACCTCGGATATGGAGGGCTGACTGTCAAGTTAAATGTGGATTTTTACTGCCCCTGGTCCTCCGTGTTGTTCAAGGGTCAACTGTGCTTCCTTCAGGACAGGAGAGAACCCATCCTGGCCATGCCACCTACTAACTGTGACCTCTCCTTGCATCTCGCTTACCTTTGGGTCTGTTTTCTGAGTCCTATAATGAGGATATTCACAGAACACTGTCTCCCGGAGTTGTGAGGATTAAGTGAGATAATAAATGTAAACATTTGGCGAGTGTGTATGTTAGGTATTTTTATTAGTTGTGTAAATGTTATTGAGAGATTCCTTTATGGGCCAGTCAACATTCATCCTTTTATTCCCACAAAAACGTTTATTTGGCATGGGCTCTGTGGCCAGCACTCTTCTGGTCCTCATGGAGAGCTGCAGAAATACAGGAGCCCCCCTCTGTGACCTCAGCAGCCCCGGGAAGAGCCCAGGGCATGTCCCAGTGGGCGGCATGGGGTAGTGTCAGCGGCACAGAGGAGGGGGCTCAGGAGGCCTGGGCCCAGGACTGGGTCGTCACCCATGACAAAGGTATGTAAGTTTCTGTGATGCCAGAGGGCGTAGAAACCCTCAGCGCTAACTGCACAGCCCAGGAGCCCGGGCACGGTGCCCCCACGAAGGTACCCACATCCCAGCGCCTTAATCCTCCCCCCAGGGATGTGCCTCTGCCAGTGATGCCCCCGTGTGGGGTGAGGGTAAGGACTCTCCCTCCTGTTACTGGCAAGTTTTTACACCCTCCTGGCCATTTCCGACTGTTCCAGAGACTGGCTGTGTGCTTGTCCTCTCACTCCTTGCTGTTCAGAACAACCCAACACTTCCCTGATGTTTATGGTGAGGTCGGCTCACCCAAAGATCCTGTGGCTGTCTCAGCCTTGAGGTCTTCCTGAGATTCATGGCCACCTGATGACAGCTCTTGGGCTGACAACTGTGTAGGATTGGGCCTGAGAAAATGAGCATAAATTCCATGATTTGTGATATCAAGCACGTGCTCACATTTCCCCAGGGGCCAGCTAAGGTTCATGCATTGCATTTAGTCTTAATTTTGCTTAAAAAAAAAAACCAACCTAAAAAGGGAGGAGCCTATAGCTCAGTGGTAGAGTGTGTGCTCAGCATGCACAAGGTCCTGGGTTCAGTCTCCAGTACTTCCATTAAAAAAAATAATATGAAAGAAAGTTTTAGTTTTGCTGTTTATAATACCTCAAAATGGGAAACCAAAATGAACATGAGTCAGATTAATAAGTAGAGAGTAATATGTTCTTAACAGTGTAATGTCACACAAGGATGAGAAAGGATGTGGGGCAGCTACAGCTGCTCACCCCCATATAGGTGAATCTCACAGCACAGTATTGAACAGGAGAAGCCAGACACAGCATATGAAGCCAGAACGTCCAGTTCAAGAACAGGCAGGAATACTTCATGGTGATAAAAGCCTGGAAGACGTGCTACACTGGGGGCAGGATGTCATCACTGGAGGGGAGGGGAGAGCTCCTTCCCTTCCCTTTCCCTTCCCTTTCCCTTCCCTTTCCCTTCCCTTTTCCTTCCCTTTTCCTTCCCTTTTCCTTCCCTTCCCTTTTCCTTCCCTTTCCCTTTTCCTTCCCTTTCCCTTCCCTTCCCTTTCCGTTCCCTTCCCTTTCCCTTCCCCTTCCCTTCCCTTTTCCTTCCCTTCCCTTTTCCTTCCCTTCCCTTTCCTTTTCCTTCCTTCCTTCCTTTCTCTCTTTCTTTCTCTCCTTCCTTCCTTTCTTCCCTTCCTTTCCCTTTTCCTTCTTTTTTTGGGGGGGGTATACTATTTTTTTCACATTCAAATTTCACCATCAAACACTGAGCTCAAATATATGCTGGCCCTGTGTTCAGATTTTTGAAATAAAGATAGATTGACAGCTTTAAGGGTTCAATGTATTAAATACTGCACAATATATTCAACAATTAGAAATCTAGGGGGAGTTTATATAAACATATATACATACATATACCCTTATATGAGTATAGGGACAAGCCCTGCAATTTGAGGGAAAACCCGTTCAGGACAGAGAGGTCCTTGGGGAAAGGATTTCTGGCTGCTGGTAACGTTTCTTGAACTGGCTGCTGTTTACATGTGCTCATTATCAGCATTCTTGCAGCTCTATATGTTTTACACACTTCTGCTATATGAAAAGTGTGCAAAAGAAAAAGAATACATCAGAAGTGATAGCCGTGTCCTTCATATTTTATCAAATCAGGAGGCACACTGTGTCCTTTTCCTTTTGCCCTTTAATGGCCTTGCCTGAAGGGCCTCTCCCATTTCAGGGTCGCTCATCACTTCCCTCTTTTCTGTCTTGGCTTCTTTGCTCCCTAGTACTTCTCTTTTTTTCTCCTCCCCTTCCTCTTGATTTTCTATAAACAATTGTGCTGTTAATTTTGAGAGAGTGTGAGAGGGATCAGAGGACGGGTGTAGAAGGGCGTTTCAGTCCTAAGAAGCATGCTGCTGTAGAGGCGGTCTGGTATAGACTGGGTTCGTTCGTTCATCCAGCATCTCCCCTGAGTCAGTGCCTGTGCCAGGCTCCCAGAGACCCAGATTAATAAGACAGGGTTAGGTGGAGGGCGGAGCGTGTGCAGGGACAGTGAGCTGAGTGAGCGCAGGGGGTCATGGAGAAGTGCCAGGAGCTCCCCATTGCTGGAACAGGTCTGTCACTGTGGAAGCTGGACTCTTGTAAAGTGGCACATGGAAGGTCACGTGTAAGTCAGTGCGGAGTAAACAAGTGCTAACTGAGTCCCTGTGCTGACGAGACCCGGGGTCAGGCAGTGATCAGGGCGTGTTTCCTGGGAGAAATCACTGAGTGAGATTTTGAAGGAAAGCAAAGTCTGAATTAGTAGAACGTGAGGAGGAAGGGTGTTAATACTTGGCAGACTGTTCCGTGACAAGGCGTGGGGATTGCCTTAGCGTGGGCTGCTGTACCACCAAATGGGCGGCTTAAGCAGCACACTTACATCTTCTGGAGGCTGGAAAGTGCAAGATCAAGTTGCTGGCAGATTCCTTGCCTGGTGAGGGTCTCTTCCTGGTTCATGGACGGCCACCTTCTTGCCGTGTTCTCACATGGCAGAGAGGGGGAGGGAGAGATCTCATGTCTCTTCCTCATTTTATAAGGACATTAATCCCATCACGAGGGAACCGGCTCCCATGACCTCTGTGTGTGTGTCTGTGTAGAGCCCTGGCGTCTCTTCCTACTGGACAGTAATTCATCCTGGGGGCTCCACCCTCACGGCCTCACCTAATTAGTTCCCAGAGGCCCCACCCCCTAGTATCCGCACATGGAGTTCTTAGAACTTGAGCCTATGAATTTGGGCAGGAACACAAACAGTCCATAACAGATGGAAAGAAGTAAAGGAGTGTCTGGATTTAGAGTCAGAGAAAGTGAAATGTATTGAGGTTGTTGGTCAGAGGGAAAAAGAAGGCATTGTTGATGGGACCCCTTAGAAGTCAAGTTCTAACATCCGAGTTTACTTTCAGATTTGCTGCCGAATCAGTCTGTATCTCCTTTGTCCTGTAGGCACTGGGAGCAAGGGGAAGGAGGCAAGGACCCAGCAGGCAGACCTCAAGGGGCCGCTTACTCCGGTGTCGTCAGAGAGGTTTGAGGAAGCCGTGGTCCATGGCCCCGAGCTTGGAAGGACCTGTGAGCAGGAGGCCGGGAGCTCGGCGGGAAACATCCCGGGGCCGCCTCCTCCCCAGCACGGCGTCGTCCCCCTGCCTGGTGACCTCAAGACCCACAGCTCCTTCTGGAAGCCTTTCCAGTGCCCTGAGTGTGGAAAAGGCTTCAGTCGGAGCTCCAATCTGGTCAGACACCAGCGGACCCACGAAGAAGAGAAGGCCTATGGCTGCGTTGAGTGTGGGAAGGGGTTCACCCTGCGGGAGTACCTCATGAAGCACCAGAGGACCCACCTGGGGAAGCGGCCCTACGTGTGCAGCGAGTGCTGGAAGGCCTTCAGCCAGAGGCACCACCTGGAGGTCCACCGGAGGAGCCACACCGGGGAGAAGCCCTACACGTGCGGGGACTGCTGGAGGAGCTTCAGCCGCAGGCAGCACCTTCAGGTGCATCGGAGGACGCACACCGGGGAGAAGCCCTACACCTGTGAGTGCGGCAAGAGCTTCAGCAGGAATGCCAACCTGGCCGTGCACCGGCGGGCCCACACCGGGGAGAAGCCCTATGGCTGCCAGGTGTGCGGGAAGCGCTTCAGTAAGGGCGAGCGGCTGGTCAGACACCAGAGGATCCACACCGGGGAGAAGCCCTACCGCTGCCCTGCCTGTGGGCGGAGCTTCAACCAGAGGTCCATCCTCAACCGGCACCAGAAGACCCAGCATCGCCAGGAGAGCCCGGTGCAGTGAGGAGGAGGCGGGTCCTTCCAGGACCGCCGGGCCGGGGGAGAGCTCGCTGGAGGACGCGCTCACCTTCACTCACTGCAGGGCGGCGGGTGTCCAGCAGCGACGGGTGCAGAAAGGCACTTTGACCCCTTTCCCTCCCACTCACTCTTAAATGTAGGGAAAGGGCAAGGCCTGGCTTACGTGAGTTGCCAGAGGGCACAGCGTCTCATGGCTCCTACCCAAGTGGTGCTAACACTCTCTCACCATCTCTTGGGGAAGCGAGATCCCGAGTTTCGGTCCAGGTTGGGGTTCCCCTCCTTCAGTGGATGTTCACATCCACCTCCTGAGCAAGTCCGGTTGTCAAGGCGAAATCTTGTCCCACGTCGGCAGCTTGAACCTCGTTTTTCTGAGGGCTGTTATCTTTGCAAGATCATTAGCTCAGACTCTGTCTCCCTGCGCCCCACGCTGTCCCATTTAACAAGTATTTACTGCACACCTACTGTGCGCCTGGCGCTGGGAGCACAGCGAACGAGACAGATGAGACCTCGTTCCCGGAGCTGGTGGTTGGGCGCCGGACGCACCCTCGAGGCCGGTAATGACCCGGAGTGCCGACCTTTCCCTCTGCAGTTGGAGTCGCTCAGGCAGCCTGGGTCATTTTACTTTATTCTTCGCCCCCTTTGTCTCTGTAGTATCCTACCCTCACCTGTCGTCTCCCCCTTCCTCTGTTCCTGGTACAGTAATACCAGTCCATGCATCTGTTAGAAGATTAATATTTTGCTATTGATCACTGAATAAACGTGAGAGTATTTTACAAAAACATCCAGTTCTGTATAAAGATCTAATTAAATGAATCTGAAAGATGAGCTAGTATTAATACCCTGTGTTTGATGGCACTTTACAATATGTAAAGTATGCTTCCCTAGTTTCTTGCTTCACTCATTCCGCAGATGTTCAGTGAGGGCCGACGGTGCCCGGAGCTCTTGTAAGTGCTCTGGATACATCAGTGAATCAAACCGGGGGAAGAGCCCTGTCCTGATGGAGCTTGTGTTTTTGTGAATGTGTTTGATCTTCAGAACCACCCAGGGTGGAACCTGTGGGTGCTCCCAGGAACCCTGTGGGCCTGCCATCTGAGCCTGTGCCTTGGTCCTGTCAGCTCCTTGCCCAGAAATGTGTTCGTCACCACCTACCTCTCATTGCCGAGTAACCTCTGTCCTCAGTGCACCTTGGTTCTTGCCATCTGACAGGTGCTTGGGATCCTCAGTGCCACCTGGATGTGGTGAGATGGTGACAGTCTGTTGTGCATGAGTGCCAATGTAGGAAAAAGAAAGATGTTTGTAGGTGTTAAAAGAATAGATTTTTTTATATTAATGAGAAGATGCAGTATTTGTAACTGAGTTTAAGCTTTCTTACAGTATTTTGCCATCATTAAAGGGTTTCCTTTGTCTCAGACATTCTGGGAACCGCAGGACTAGCGCGGACCGTGCTGCAGTGTGAGTGCTGTGTCCTTGGACGCCGGCAGCTGAGTAAGTTAGTCCTGGAAGTCCTGTTTGTCAGTTTGTCTTCTGACAGCGTCCTGTAATTGCAAGGTGTGATCTGCCCCGTCGTGCCTCTTAATACGGTGTTCTCTCGCTGGGGGTTCTCTTTCCCCGTTTTCCCTGTAAATAAGATGAACGGTCATGACTTTAACACAGAGAGTTGCAGGACCCAGCCCACTCTGCAACACATTTTAGCACTCATTTCTTGGCAGGTATCCAGGGTGTTGACTTTTGATTTAGCAGGTGACCTCCTGGCCCCTCAGCTGTCCCCACGGGGCCGCACTGACCAGGGCGTGAGGGAGACATCCACCCTGAGGCGCTGGGCTGCTGCCGCTTCCGGCAGCGTCGAGGTCTGGGTGCAGAGTCTGCTGCTTTCCTGCCCGCTCCGCAGGCAGGCCGGGCAGTGCCGACAGCCGCCTGGCAGCCAGACCCAGTGGAAGGCTTTTCCTCAGCCCCTGGCCTCCAGTCTGCAGGATGTGGGGGCTGACCTAACACGAGTTTGGCCTTTTCTAGGAGGCCTGTATTCCAAAGCTAGGCAAGGAGCGCGGAGCCGCCGCGGGCTGGGAGTTGCTTGCCAGGGGTCTTCTGTTTACGTGCATTACATTGTGGGTTCTCTGACTATACGTCTGGACAAACGAGTGTCTGGGTTTTCGGCCAGTGGCAGCTTTTGAAGGAAGCTTCTGTGAGAGTCAGGCCTTGCTGTCTCTCCCACTTGTGCCCCGCTGTCTGCTTTGAGACCGATGCTTACGGACAGACAGTTCCTCAGGAAAGCTTCAAAAGAGAATTTTCCCCATGGGATTGTAGTAGCCTGATTTTTGATGTCTTTTCAAATGTGAAGTATTTTATTTTCTGTATTTAGAAACTTTTTATGATAGAAAACTTCAAACGTATATAAACGATTCCTCGTGTAATCTTTCAGCTTTAACCGTCATATGCTCATAGCCGATCTTGTTTCATCTCTGCCCCGTCCTCCTTCCTATCTTCCTCCCCAACCAAAGTATTTTGAAGCAAATCCCAAATGTTGTTTGTAGATATTTCAGTGCATGCCTCTAAAGGGTAAGGATTCTTAAAAAAAGAAAAACAAAAACAAAATACTATTGTCATACCCAAACATCGAGCAATTCCTTAATTCCCAATTAATGTTTTTTAAAAAGCCACATAATTTTTAAGAAGCTTCTTTGAGTTAAGGTCCAAGTAAGATCCATACATTGTGATTGGCTGCTGTGTCTTCTAAGTCTAATAGTCTGTAGTTCTTACCCTTTTTCCTTTTGAAATTCATTCATTGAAACAACTGGGTTATTTATCGTGCAGAATTTCTCACATTCTGAATTTTGTTTGCGTGCTCATGGCATTGTTGAATGTAGTTCTCTGCCCTCTGATTAGCTAAGAACTTGCAGGTGTAGAGGTGTTGCCAGACTCGCATTTCACGTTTTGGCAGGAACACATTACAGCTGGTGGCATGTCTGCTTGTTTCTCATTATATGATGTTAGGAGCCTAAATCCATTTATTTTGCTAATTCTAGAAAAAAATCCTTTATTAATTAGCTGGAACGCTTCTGTAAGGAAAATTTCCCTCACTGGTAGATACAATTCACAGAGGAAAGGAAGTGCTTGATTTTTCCATCCTTCCCTTTATCTACTTGTCTTCACAGTACTGATCTGGGTATTTTGCTTCCCATAAAAGTGATGATTATTTTTTAATGAAAATGCATTCACAGGTTTAGACCAGTCCACTGCAGTTATGGTTCTTACTGATGCTCCAGTCATTTTACTTTTGGCCAGTGGGAGCCTCTTCATGCTGGCTCCTGAATTCCTTTTGACAGAACCCTGATCATCTTGGATGGGTTTTTTGCTCTCTGATGTGGCAGGGTGTTCCAAGCACATCTTGTACATTTCCCGCCCCTTTTGCGAGTGAAGGGAAGTGCTGTTAATCAAGTTAGAACAGTGATATAAACTGGGACCCCAGGGCAAACGGGGACATACGGTCACTTTATATTTAGCCCTTCTCATGTACAATTGGGCGTCTGCAGTTCCCTCACGCAAGGGTGATGCTGTGTGCTCTCCGGGCCTGGCTGTGTGTGCCAGGCTGCTCTGAGGGTGAGGAAGGTTGCCGCACACAGGTGTGAACTTTGTAAGAGGAGCTGCCGTTTTATCACCTGGGTTGCAGCAGAACCAGGTGACTTTCTGCCTGAGGTCTGTCTTGGGAAGCTAATGCTTTAGAAAATTGCTTCTCGAATTGTATGCCGTGAATGTTGTCTGCAGGCTGAGTAACTGTGCTCAGATACTTTCAGTACCTGTTTTATCCCAGCTTAAGGACTAGTAGAGGAACCTTTGTTTCTTAAAAAATAAGCTGGTTTCAGGTCCCCCTTGCAATGCAAGTTGACTTTATCCACTTCAAGTCGGAGAAAGTAGTTGCTGAACATGTCTCTCTAGAGTCTGCTTGCTTTTTTAAACTCTGACCGAGTTTCTCAGCCTCGGCACTATTGACATTTTGTGCCAAGTAATCCTTTGTCTTGGAGGCTGTCCAAGCTGTTTTGTGCATTGTAGGCTGTTTCGCAAGATCCTTGGCCTTGATCTATTCAGTGCCAATTGTGATAACTCAGAATGTCTCCGGATGTTGCCAGAAACCCCTGGGGGGCAGAACTGACCCTAGCTGAGAACCCTTGTTCTTAGCTTTCAGGATAAGAAGTGAAGCGAATTAGATGGTTTAGCTGTTGAACAGAAGGACTTGGATTCCAAGGACTGGACCTGTTTTCTGCTAACCTTATAGAGCCTTGGCCTAATTTCTAGAAAACAAAGGCGTTTTACTGGTGATCATGTGGGTTAAATGTAATATTGCCAGGCAGAGCCCAGAGCTACTGAAGTAGAAGCTGAGGAAGCGGTGCTGAGAATCTGTAACAGGCAGCCGTGGTGGTCCCTGTGCGGCAGCCGGCTGGTTGCTTTGGGCTCCTGTCAGGCCTGCGCCTACCGTGAAGCGTGCACGCCACAGTGAGCTTTGGCTCGGGCCCGGACTCCCCTTCCCCAGTACCTGCACGTACGTAGTGGGGGCCACTTCAGCTCAGTCCAGCTAGTTCCCACCTTTTTTGCCCTAACAATTAGGTCTTCGAGGCACCCAGTAGGCAGTAAGTACTTGAATGAATGAAAGCCTGGATTTCTGCCTTTTTCATAGCTTGAAGGCTCTCTAGAGGGTGCCTTAGGAGGGAAGGACACTATAGCAAATTGTCCCCTGCTGGTCTCCCAGTCCGGCAGTCGTCTGTAGCTGTCGCCCCACCAATTGCAGTGACATCGAATTTACTTAGAAAACCCACAAGTCAAAGAAGTTCACTTGGAACTTTGACAGTTTCATATTCCTATCTTGCCTTTTTTCTTTCTTTTTTTGATCTCAGTGAAGGGTGTATTTCTAGGGGTAGGTCTTGTCCAGCCCATTCCCAGGATTGTCATGTTTCAATAAAAAATTACCATAGACATTTGTCATGAAGTGGGGGAGGTAGGCGATCCTTGTGTCTGTCGCTGGGAACTTCAGCTGCTGGGAGAGTGAGGGTGGAGGGCAGGTGCTGTGCCCTAGAACGAGGGGGACTTAGGAGAAGCAGTTTTGGAAGAATGAATAGATTCTAGTAAAAGGGCCACCATCACTGCCACGTGCACCAGTCACAACTGCGTTGTCCAAGTGGCCAGAGACGAGGAGATGCAGCAAACCCAAGAGCTCGCTTCATCTGTTTCTCTTTCCTACATAAAACATGTATTCCCTTGAGAAGGTGGTATGTAAGCTTTTAGCTGGAGACTGGGAAAAAAGAGGTGGTAGAAATTTGTATGTGCCTTCTTGATTCCCGCCTCCAGAATCTATTTGAGCCCCACACCATCTCCATGTCTGTGAGAAGTTTGAGGAAAACCCAGTCTTGGTCATGATGTTTCACTGACTCCAGCGGGAGGGCTCAGTGTGCCATGTGAGCAGGAAGAGGAGGGTGAACGATGAGCAGGTTACCGCTGAGAGCCAGTCTTCTCTCTAGGTTTTCCTAGTCTTCATTTCTAAGAGTTCCTGCTGCCTAGACTCAGGTGCTAACGGAAAGAATGGGAAATAAATGATGGAAAAACCAACAGTTAAAACAATGTGGTAGAAGCACAAATGGACCAATGGGACAGAGTAAAAGGTTGAGAAATAGACCCAACTGCCTGTAGAGATCCAGTGTATGACAAAGGCGGCATCTCAGCTTACTGGGCAGAGGCTGAGTTTCTATAAAATGGTACTGTGATACCCAGGTAACCATTTGGAAAAAGAAAATATAGATCATTTGTCCCACCATATTCAAGAATAAACATCAAGTGAATCAGGAACCTAAAGGAAAAAAGTGAAACTATACAAGTACTAGAAGACAATGTGGATGACTTCCTCTGAAACCTGGGTTCAGGAGAAAGACTTTTAAATGTGACTCAAAATCCAGATGCAATAAAAGAAAAGATTGATGAATTCCTTCATAAAACATTTAAAACTTCTGAATGGCAGAAACAGCAACCAAAGACAAATGACAGATTGGGAGAAATAATTGCAACATGATGCAGAGGTATATTCCTAATATACCAAGAACTTTCTTAAAAAAAAAAAGTTCCTTTTTTAAAAAGGAAAAAAAAAAACCCCAAAAATCCTATGGAAAAATTGACAAACTTGTATTCACAAAAAAGATAAAAATGGCTCAAACATATAGAAAGGTGTTCACCTTCATTCATAATGAAATAAATGCCAATTAAAACTACACTGAGGTATTTTGTATCCCATCAGATTGGTCAAAATTCAAGTGTGGTAGTATATGCTCTTGATGAGTTTTTCGGGAAACAGGAATTCTTACGCACCGTGGATGGAAGACAGAATGATACAACCTCATATGAGGGGAATTTAGCACTAACAAAATTATGTGTAAATTTACTCTGAAGACACACCTCTAGCAATATGAAAATACATATGCACAAGGTTATTCATTGCAGCATTCTTTGTAACTGCAGAAATACCGGAAACTGCCTGAATACCCAAGTCAGATGACTGAATGAACGACGGCGCATCCACATGGTGGAGTATTATGCAGCTTAAAAAAAGAATACTATAGGGGCAATTGACAAAATTGAATTATGTATCCAGATTGAATTATTGTATCAATGTTAAACGCACTAACATTGATAACTGCGCTATGGTTATGTAAGAAAATATCCCTGTTCTTAGGAAATAGAGAAGTTTTGGGGGATTAAAGCACCATTGTGTGTGTGTATGTGTGTGTGTGTGTGTGTGGAGAGAGAGGTAGAGAGGTGGGGGGAGGAGGGGAATGGGGGAGGGAGGGGGAAAGAGAAAGGAGGAGGAGGCAGAGGGAGAGGAGGAGGAGAGAGGAGAGGAATTGGGGTAAAAAAGTTACTAAGTCAATCTGGATAAAGACTATATGGTATTTTGCACTACTATTGCAACTTTTCTGTAAGCTTTAAGTTATTTTCATGTAAGCATTTTAAATGTAAAAAGAATCAACAGGATTTACTAGTTAGTGTGGTAGGAAAAGGGTTCCAATCCTTTGTCGTATGGTAAGCGCCATATGGCAGGTGGGGATGGGAGGGTGAGGCTGCGCATACCTGAGATGCACTGGTTTCACCGCACCTGGTCTTGTGCAAGAGCTGCAGGTTCCGCCTATCCTGTTTTCACCATGTGCGTGACTGGCCAAAGCCTGTTCACACGGCTTCTGCAGGAGCACCTCTGGTGCTGGAAGCTCCCTTTCTTTGTGGAAAGTCCCATTTTCAGTGTCTTCATCCTTGGTCTTAGTTTTGTGTTGGTGTCCTGAGAATACTTTGACCTCACCAGCCTTTAGACAGATCACTTCCCTTGAGGGCTTGTGGTCTCTACCGGTGCTTTCACCCATGTTACACCTCCTGCCCCAAATTAGAGACTGTGCTTCTAGAAACTGATGGCTTTAGGCCATTGCTTCAGTGAGCGTCTTTTGTAATTAATGTATGTTCTCGTTAACGCATATATGCAGATATCCCCATGGGCATTCAATCTCACAATGTTTTGGAATTATTTCCTAATTTATGATTTGGTTGGTTCTTGTGACAGACCTCTAAAAACAGGGCAAAACTGATGGTCAAATAAATGAAATCTGGAGGGATAACTGGTTTGAACAGCAGTGATTTAAAGGGGAAAAATTAGTCTAATTTTAGAATTGTTGAATATGAAATAACAGAAGGGTTGTTAGATGTTGGGGACCAGTCCAGAAAGCAGGTCAGGATCGAAGGTCCCGTTTTTTGTTTTCTTAAATACGCTGGGAGTTAGGCAGCCGGAAAGCACTGGCTCCACACTTCTAGTGTGTGATAGTTTATGTATCTCCCATTAGCTATGGGTGTACGTCTGGGAGCTCCCCCAACACCGGGCCCTGAGAAATCTTGGAGAAGCTCAGCTCCAGCCCACATCCAGCATCTTCATGTACTGTTAGGTCAGCAGGAGCTGTTACACCTAGAGACCCACACTTTCCCCGGGTTTCTCTGCCCACTCCCACTCCAGAGGTGCCCCAGATACCTCGCTGGTAAACCCCCACCGGGCCCTGATCACACCTCTGTGTTGTGGTAGTTTATACTTCAGGAAACTCAGGGAAGCAGTAGGGCAGGTACCTAGATTGTGTGGGGTTTGACTCCAGAAGATCATTTGCTCATAGAGTAATGGCACCTGATTCAGAAGACTCAATGCAGGGGGTCTAGAGGTGATCCAGCCCCAAAGTCTTAGAACATCCCCTTGCTTTCCGTGGTACTGCAGAGGGTACTGCTGCTTCTGGGTGGTGCTCAATACCCAGTTAAGCCAGCTCTACCAGCTTGCTGGTGTGTTATTTACAGCCTTGGTGGTGGTGGGTCCGCAAGTCCCTGTCATACTTAACGCTCAAGATGAAAGCCATCCTTAGGCTATTCCAGGTCGAAGTTTTGTCCTTCATGCTGGTAAATTATAAACAAGGAGGCCCTTAGACAGAGGTGGTTCTAATGCCTTGGCAGCCTACATAAGCAAACCAAAACTTAAGCCTGTAAGCGCCTTGAGTTTAAAAAATTGAAACCCAAGGGTCCCCAATCACAAACAGCCAGCTAGGCGTTGCTGTGTAAGGCAGCCTGCAGCTATGGCCCATCAAATAATTTTCTCGCTCTGCTTCCTTGTCTCCTCGGTAGAGGCCTTGCCCCTCCTTCCTGCAGCTGCGCTGCTGCTAACTGCCGGCTTGCTGCTGCCTGACTGCAATGGCTGTGGCTCTAATAAGCTCTTAAAAATTTTAATATGTCTGAGTTTGTCTTTTAACTGCTTTTCAGCAGAAATTCTCAAAGTATCATCTGGAGATCACTCACCTCACAGCCTCTCAGGGAGCTTATTGGAAGAGTATTTGGGAGCGGCGCAGCTCGCCGCTGGGGCTCAGGCCTCTCCACTTCACCCAGCTCCTTGGGTGACGGAAACGCACGCACGTTCTGAGAAGGTTGCTGCGTCGTGTGGGACGCTGCGGCTGCACCCGCGCGCTCGTCACACGTGTGAACAGATCTGAAGGCTCCCTCCCTCCGCGCCGGCCCAGAGCAGGTGGAACAGCAAGGCGTGGTCCTCACGGCGGAGTGCTGCTCTACTGCTATCGGTTGGAAGCCACGACACGTGAGTCTCTTCAACGATACAGGACAGTTACGTCCCTGATTTCTCCTGGGGAAAAGACTTGGATTTTTTTTTTTTTTTTTGGTCAGAAATCCATCTACTGCTGTGTCTCAGCACTCAGCATGATGCCCAGCTTAATAAAGGTGCTTAATAGACGTCCTCAATGAATCCGTGCCTTTTGCAGTTGCTGCCTCATATCTCCTCCGCCTGCCCCCCCCCCCCCCCAATTTTCTCAGTTGCCACTGGTCTTCTCTAATTTCATGTCCCGTAATGGGGCAGGCAAATGAAGCGCTTTCCTCTGGGCACCTCGAGACAGCAGCTTTACGGAAAACGCTTGAGTTCTGTTGTTGGTGCGGTTGTGTGTGCCCACGACTAGGTGCGGGGCTGGGTGTGGAGAGCACAGCCAGGCGAGTTGTGGCGGGGCTGGGAGGATTCAGCAGGAACACTTCAACAAAGCTGTATCTGTCAGCTGTCCTGAAATCTGTCAGGAACGTTTATCTTTAACGGTTTCCTTTTGGGTAAACTGGTATCACTTTGTCCTTCATAACTGTAGAGGGGGACGCAGAGGGCATTGAAGGCATTGATGGAGAGACCACTGAAATAATACAGGAGAGTCTGGGAAAGGGAACAGCTTCTGTGATTGACTGAGAATCAGTCCTGGTCCAGAGCCTTGTTCAACAGAAGACTGACTGGATTCTAGATAGTTTGGAATCTATTCAAGAGAGAAGAAAATTCCCTTTTGCTTTCTTTTGAATGAGGTGTTATTTTCTCTGATTTTACCTTGGCTTCTTAGTAAAATATCTTGAAATGTAATTCTTTGTGCTTGGCTAAAGGAATGTCCTGCTTTGTGAAAAGAAAAGGAAGATGAGGGGGAGCTCACCTGGGAGGGGAGGAGTGGATTCAGAGCCGTTTGTGGATGCAGCGGTCACTTTGTGTTGGGAGAGGCTATCACAAAGGCGTGAGTCCTTAATTACGCACAGATGGCACAAACAATTCTCTGTATCTTCCTCACTCCACTGTATCTTTTCTCAGTTTTAATATCTACTTCCCAACCACCTTCCTACCCAAAATGTTTCATCGTCCCACCCAACCTACTTTATTTACATAGGGCGGACTCTTGGAACCATCTAAGCAGAGACTCATTCCTCTACTGCAATTTGATGGTCAGAATAATTCAGTGCATACAGAAAACACTGACACGATATCTTAACATTGGATCCTTACTCAATATGTATTGTATTCTTGCATTTCACCTTCATTTCCTAATTTAGGGAGTGTAGCAGCAAAAAAGAAAAAAAGAATTAATATAACCCCAAACTAGAAATAGATAGCAAAGACCTGCAGCTTTCCACTAAAGACCTTTAACAGATTTCAGTTGTTTTTTTATCTCTTTGTTTGGATGTGGAGAAATTGGAACACTTGTGCACTGTTGGTGGGAATGTAGAATGGTTGCAGCCACTACAGAAGACAGTATGGTAGTTTCTGAAAAAATTAAAAATAAAATTACCGTCTGACCCAGCAATTCCACTACTGGTGTATACCCCAAAGAATTAAAAACAGGGACTCAAAGAGGTATTTGTACAGCCATGTTTATAGCAGCATTATTCATGATAGGCAATAGCTGGAAGTAACCCAAGTGTTCATCAACAGATGAATGGTTAAAGAAAATGTAGTAGATCTGTACAATGGAATATTATTCACCCCTGAAAAGGAAGGAAATTCTGACATTCTACAACCTGGATAAACCTCGAAGACTTTGTGCTAAGTGAAATAAAAGGACAAGTAGTGTATGATTCCTCTTATAGGAGATACCTAAAGTAGTCAGATTCTTAGAGGCAGAAAGGAGAATAGTGACTGCCAGGGCCTGGGAGCAGAGGGCATGGGGAGGCTACAGAGCTTCACTTTTGCAAAATGAAGAGTTGTGTGGCGGGATGGTGGTGATGATGGCACAGCAGTGTGAGTGTACACCATTGAACTGTGCACTTTGAATGGTTAAGATGGTAAATTCAACATTGTATGTATTTTCCACAATTAAAAAAAAGACTGAGAAATGTGCATTGACTTTATCAACTTGGAGAATCATTGGTGACATTGGTGAGAGCAATTTCAGTGGCCAGATTCCAGTGGGTTGTGAATCTCTCCATTGAATTCTAACTCATGTGTACAACTACCTACCTGAAGTTCAAATGGGCATCTCAAACTTATCACATACAAAGATAAACTGTCTTTTCTCCACCATGCAAACCTATTTCTTCCTCATCTTAGTGAATGGACCCTCCATTCACCCAGTTGCTTAGGCCAAAAAGCCTGGAGCCCTCTCTCTTAGACCCTACATCCAAACCATCAGCAAATCCTATCAGCTCTACTTTCAAAACACAGATGGAATCTCGCAGTTTCCTGTGACTTCCAACACGTTCGGATCCGAGCCGCCGTCTTCTCTCTTGGGCTATGTTAGTAGCCTTCTAATTAATCTCCCTGCTTCTGTTCTTTCCTCTTTATAGTCTATTCACCATATAAGAACCAAATAATCTGTAAAAAGTAAAAGTGAGATTATTTCACTACTCTGTTCAGAACTTCCCAGAGACTTCCCTTCTCATAGTAAGAGCCGAAGCCCTCCCTGAGCTGACGGCCCTTCCGGGAGCCTGTGGGCCGACCTGCAAGGGTACCCCTACCTTGGGGCTGTGCTCTTGTCCTCTGTGTAGAACCTGCTTTCCCGAGACCTTCATACAGCTTTCTCCATCTCTTCAAAGGAGCTTCTGTTTCGAGAGACCTTCCCTAATGATCTGTGATGATTTAAAAACATGTCTGCACATTCTTCCATGTTCTTTCCATCAAGAGAGTCTCATTCCTCTCCTCTTGAATATCACCTGGCCTTAGCGGACTCACTTCTAACAAGTAAAATGTGAAGGCAGTGATGCTGTGTTACTCCCCCTGTTATAAGAGGCAGTCCTTGGGATGTCTGCCCTTGGAACAGAGTCACCATGCTGCGAGGAAGCCCAGTCACAGCGACAGGCCACACGCAGGCATTCCAGCAGCAGCCCTGACTGCGGTCGCTGCTGACAGTCAGGATCAACGGTTGGATGTGAGTGAGGAATCCTAGATGACTCCAGCCCAAGCCTGTTTCTCTACAACTACATGCCATAGACCCTGGAGGAGAATTGCCTGGCTCAGCCCAGTTACCCCCGGAAATGTCACAGAGGAAATAAATGAGTACAATTATTTCAAGCCACTACATTTGGGTGGTTGGTGGTGCATCAGAGAGAAGTGAAGCACAGCCCTACCATGGTAGCTTCCCTAGCAAGCTCTAGTCCCTGATCCAGACTTATTTCTCTTTAGAGCACTTACAGCTCTTTGAAACAGTGGATGTGCATTTGTTCTTTTTTTTTTGGTTTTCCTTCCCTATTTCCTGGAACATCAGGTGCAGGAAAGAAGATACTCTGTTTTGTTTGCTGATATGTCCCTCAGTGCTTATAGGGAACCTGGGACATCATTTTCCCTTCAGCTCAAGTTACATTCATTAGGTGGATGCAGTACCTGTGGTCCTCTGGCGTGGAGAAGGCAGCCATGTGAACAGAGAAACTGTATGATTTGGAATATGTCATGGAGGAGACACTGATCATTCTGATTATTCTTGAAGATGCTTCCACTTTCCTACTAGGGGGTTCTTAATAAGGCTGTTTTAGATAATGAAACTATTCTTTCCCCTTTCTTCTTAAAGGTTTCATTTTAAAAATACAGATGAACATTCTGGTATGTTCACAGTATCGGGTTTATGCTAACGAGTCTGAAAGGGTGGCTGAGCTTCTGAACTTTTTATAGTTGACTTGTGTGCAGGTCATTCCTTTCTGTACCCCTTAGCATGAGGCAAGGGCTAGAGACAGTCTGAAAAGCTGTTTGCTGTAAGAGAAGGATTACCTTATCTTCTGCCCTTCCTTGGAAGACAGTCCTCGAAGGCAGCAAGTGTCCTCACAACCCACCGATGAGCAAGGTCAGTTGAAGGTCTTTCATACTTATTCATTGCTGCCCCTCTTTTTATTTTTTTCTCATTCAGTTTTTTTTTTCAACCTTGGGACCAAATCATTGTGTTATTCTATTATAGCAAATGGATATGAAGACCTCTTCTCCATGCTGATGTCAGCTTTTCTTCCCATCATTTTTACGGTTTGAGGTGAGATTTTACTGCTATTATTGTGGTTTGATGATCGGGGACCTAGGAAAGCCTAAATTCTGCTCTGCCAATAATCCCGACTCCTGAGGGATCCCAAGGAAACAATGTGCTCAAGGAACAACAGCAAACTTGGAGCTGAAGTATAACTTTGTTAGTTTCTGAGTTATGCCCAGTAACCTCCATCGTGGGCTCACTGGTAAAAGGTGAGCTGGAAAGTAGCTCAGGCCTACCTTGCTTCCCCTTCTCAGCCTGAGATCTGAAGTTAGGACCTGTGTGCTCAGGCAAGGGTTGGAGATAGAGCAAGAAGTGACTGGACCCCAAGTGGGGACTCCAACCAGACACGTGAATGGAAAAGGACTAACCGGGGGCCAGGCTGGAAGGAAGGGAGCTTCACCCCTGGACGATGACCCTTAAAGGCACACTGCCCTTTGTAAGATATGGACCAATGAACTTCTTGGCCTCTGACCAACCAGGTTGGAAACTCTTTTTCCTTGGATGGGCTTGGGGAGATATTTTATACTTTTATTATTGGTCAAGGGAAAGTCACGGGGAGAAAGGTTGTGAGCATTCTTTCCCCAAGTTTGCCACCATCGTCGTCATCATTGTCATCATCGGTAGCCACATACTTTAACTAAGTCATTATTTTAACCCAGGCACTGTGGTAGTCTTCTGAAGGTGAGTTTATTAAGATGAGCAAGACTTTTTACAATAAGATATAAAGGTCTAAATTAAAAAATTAAAATAAGAAAGAATTAAAATCTCTACTCCAACGACGTCTGGAGTAGAGTTGAGGTGAACACGAGTTAGCAAAGCACAGCACGAAAAGGGCTGTAGTAGAATTCAAATTATATGGCATTCCAGCGCAGAGAGGACGCTCCTTTTGGCCGGGGAGACTTGAGGCGGCTTCATGAAGGGCGTGGTGTTTTATCTAAGCCTGGAAGGGCAGCTGGAGTTCTGATGGCTAGAAGTGGGTGAGGAGGGACTGCTGGAGCAGCATGAGCAGGGACGGAAGCAGCAGCCTGTTTGGGAGAGCGGTGAATGTCAGGTGGACTGGAGTCAAACGGCCAGTGATGGGAGGAGCCCGGACTAGATGCCGGTGGCTCTGACTTTCTGTGTAATCCTCTTCCCAGCGCCGCCACACCCCTTGCAGCCTAGGATATTATTCTGTTGGACATGAGGCCACATATAACTTCTTCAGCCATAAACTCACTGAGGCCTCCCCCATTTGTCTCCTTCTCCAGGTCGACTTGTGGAGAAGCACCTTCACAAAGATTCTCATGGCCTGTTCCCTTTATGTTCTTCACACCCAGGGGACGAACTCTAAGTCTAGCCTCTCTTCTCTCTTTACCATGTGGATGGCATGTATGTGGAACACATACGTGGGACGGCGTCGGGCCCTCCTAGGTGCTCAGCTGAGACACTCAACTCTACACGTTCGTGACACAAGCAGAGCTGTGGAACTCACCAGGCAGGACTCAAGGCCAAGAGTGGCACACTTTCCAGGAGGACTGTCAAGCCTGTCTCCAAAGCTAGGTTCAACCCAGGGTGTGGAGATGGCGGCTGAGGAAGTGGGGGTGCAGCAGAGGAGTTTGGAAGTTGAGATGCTTGAGGGTTAGGATTTGAGGAACTGTGGGGTGTGCGGGGGTTCTTAGAGGGCACCGACCTTTTTGGCACAGGCTGTCAACACAGGTCACAGATTCCTGTGAGTTTACCTTTTCCACATGTACCCGCCCCAGAGGCCTGCAGAGAAAGCTAATTTACGTTCATTTATGTATTTCTGTCTTCACGGGAGAGTTTATCCCCTTCCTGGTGGTCTGCGCAGTCTGTGTAGGGGCCAAGAAGCTTTGGACTTGCAAATTACTTACAAAGCAATGAGAGGATTCCCTGCCCCTGGTGGCAACTGAGGACAACAGGGTCTGTGTTCTACCCTCTGCATGTGGAGCCTGTCCCTGGGGTTCATCCCCTTCCCAGGGCAAAGGTCCTGAGGGGAAGCTCTGCTGTCACAGCCCATGGGGTGGAGCCTTCACGCTGACTAGTTTCCTTAGAGCTCCCTTCATGTCCTGGTTCCTCAGGCAGTAGATAAAGGGGTTCAGCATGGGGGTGACCACCATATACATCACTGACGCCAGTGAATCCTTGTCAGCTGAGTGGGAGGATGAGGGACTCAAGTAGACCCCTGTGATGGTCCCATAGAAGAAGATGACTGCCGTGAGGTGGGAGCCACAGGTGGAAAAGGCCTTTTGTTTGCCCCGGGCTGATGGGAACTTGAGCACAGCAGACACGATGTGGACGTAGGAGATGAGAATGCCAAGGAAGGGGATGAAGACGATCAGGCCCCCCACCAGCAGAATCATGAGTTGGTTGAGTTGGGTTTTGGAGCAGGAGAGCTGGAGCAGGGGAACGAGGTCGCAAAAGAAGTAAGAGATGACGTTGCTGGCACAGAACTCCAGCCAACTCCAGCCGAGCCATGAGGAGGGTGTGCAGCAGGGAGTGGGAGCTGGCGATGAGCCAGGAGCTCCCCAGCATCAGGGCACAGATCCACAGACTCATCACAGTGGAGTAGCGCAGCGGGTGGCAGATAGCCACGTAGCGGTCATAAGCCATGGCCGTCAGGAGGAAGCTGTCCATGTTGGCAAGCAAAATGCAGAAGTAGATCTGGGCTAGGCAGCCACCATAGGAAATGGACTGAGTCTTTGTCTGGATGTTCACGAGCATCTTGGGGACTGTGGCAGAGATGAAGCAGAAATCCACCAGGGAGAGGCTGCTGAGGAGGAAGTACATGGGTGTGTGGGGGTGCGAGTCTGAGCCAACGGCCAGGAAGATGAGCAAGTTCCCTGCTGCCCCGACCGGGTACATGGCAAGGAAGAGCCCAAAGATCAGCTCCCGCCTCTCGGGCCGGCTGGAGAGCCCTAGGAGGAGGAACTCAGAGGCGCTTGCGTGGTTTCCCGTCTCCATGGTCAACTGGTCCTGCTGGGAGATCCAGGCCAGGCTCAGGCCTTAGAGACGGGGGAGGTGCCCACGCCCCTCTCCTTCCCTCATACGACCCCTCAACTCACATTTGGCCACATCTCTGTGTTCATTTGCAAGAGAAGGCTCTCTGCCTGTCAAAGGGAATACTTCAACCAAGGAGTCTTATGGCCCCAGCAGATCCCAAAGCCAGGGATTTAATTAGTTTTGCCACCGAAATGCTCCTGGTCCTGAGCCCCACGAAGCTCCATGTGCCACCTCTCCAAGGAGAATACTTGTGATGTATGGCCAGGTACTCAGTGGCGGTGACAACAAGAGAGGGGTGCTTAGGGTGTCTTACCCCAGATATTTCCCTCATACTCTCATTCTTTGTCATGATGTCTCGATATTAAGTAAAGCGCTATAGGAACGTAGCTTCCTCCTACGCCCAGTAAGATTGCCACCCAAAGGCCCTTTCTATTCAGAATTCTGGAACCACAGTGGCACACACATTGAACCAGAGGGTAATACTGGTAAACATCCTCCTTCCCCGTCAATATTTTATCTCCCCTTGTTCTTACACCCACATAGAGCCCGAGGCTCAGGGTGTTCAGGTTCATACTTCTCACCAGCTCTGGGCTGCCTTGGTCCGGGTGACGCTGTGGGAAGCCGGAGGCCAGAGCAAGCCTGCGCAGGGAGCCTGCTGACTGGACGGCCCAGCCAGCCCTTCTGACTGGCCTTACCCAGGAAGGGCCTGGCCTCTGGTGGGTAAGAGTCGCCCCTGCAGAGAACAAAGAGAAACTACAGGTGCAACGTTGCCCAAAGTAACACGGCGGGTAGCAGGGCGCCACAGGGACCCCTCTGAGTTGGAGTTCATAATAGTTCAGTGTGAGCTCAGCTGAAGTTTCATTAGATATAATATAAATTACTTTTCACTGCCTCACAAGGCACAGTTAGTTGGGATTTGGGTCCTATAGGATGTAGATTATTAAGAGGGAAGAGGGGAAAAGGAGGAACTGGAGTTACTGTGCTGGTCTGTCCTCACCCGACCCGTCTGAGGTTAGCTTTAGCTCCCAGGCACCATCTTTCTAAACCCAACAAGCTGGAGTTCGCACCGTTGGCCACTTCCTCCTTCTTGGAGCCTGATCTTCACTTGGTTTCGAAGCACAGTTCTGTGTTGGCACCTCCCTGCCTCATGGGTCACTCGCTCCTGGTGTCCCCTGCTCGTTCCTCCTCTTCTGCCCTCCAGCTGTTGGGGTGCCCAGCAACTCCTCAAGCCCCGTCTTTCTCTGTCTGCACTCATTCTATACATGATCTCATTAGTCCCAAAGCTTTAAATACCAGCCAAATTTCTATCTCCTGTTTGGGATTTTCCCCTTGAACTTCAAACTCCTTTGTTTGTTTTATGAAGGGGAGGTAGTTAGGTTTACTTATTTATTTGTATTTGGAGGAGGTCCTGGGGACTGAACCCAGGACCTTGTGCATGCATGAGCTCTACCACTTGAGCTATACCCTTCCCACCGAACTTCTTTATGTCTAACCGCCTACTCCCCATATCCATTTAGATCTCACAGGCATCTCTGACCTAACTTATCTAAAACCACGTCGCTGATCTCCTCCTCTTCAAACTTGCTATTTCCTCAGTCATCCCATCTTGTTCTTCCAATTGCTCGAGCCAAGACCTTAGCACCAGTCTTAAATCCTCTTTCTTTTTTCTGTCCTCATTCCAGTACTTTGGCAAAGCCTGCCATCTCTGCCTTCGAAATATAACCAGAAGGGGACCACTTTCTCTCTGTAGCCACTGCTGCCTTCTTAGCCCCCAGACAATTTTTTTCCATCCAGAGCATTACAGTAGTCTCTTAACGGGGCTCCCTGTTTCTGTCCACACCCGACCCTCAATAGTCTGTTTCTACACAGCAACCAGAGTGAATGTTAAGAAATGTAAGTCAGATCGTGTTACTTCTCTGCTCAAAATCCTCCAGTGGCTTCCTGCCTCTCTCTGAACAAAGCCCAAAGTCCTTTCCAAATCCTGCAGGGCTGTGCCTGACCCGGGCCTCCCCCGTCCCTCTCCCTGATCTCACCTCCTTCTGTTGCCCCTCACTTTTGGTAGGCCGGCCACAGTGGCCTCCTCACCACGCCTGAGAGCAGGAACTTTATTTTTATTTACTGCGATATTTCTAGTTTCTCCAACATTCCTGGACTACAGGAGACATGCCGTGTTGTTGAACGAATGGGGATCTCTTCTTAATGTGCCCCTTCGTGACCTCGTGCCTTTGAGACGGTGTGACCTCACAGATGGTCCTCCTTCGCCTCATATCAACCTAGTGCCTCCTAAATGCCAATCATTTTTGTGTATCACCTGTATTTTTGTTTCCTTAGTACCGCTGTTTAACTCACTAAACTTGTGAGTCGAAATTCATTTATTAGAAAAGGAAGTTTGTACATCATGTTAACACTAGAAGGCAATGCCGCTTGGTGAGTTTTAAGCTAGAGACCATTACCTGCAGAGTTCTGAGCCTGAAACCCACTTTTTCTTGATTAAAAAAGATGAATGGAAAGTTGTAGCGAGGAGTTAGGGAAGTAATGCCCGTCTGAGTATTTCTCTGAGAGGGCGTCCGAAGGGGTGGGAGAGAACTCAAGAGGGAACCGCTGTCTTGCCACGCTGTTTGGTGCTATTTGTCTCCGTCTCTGTAAACCCCCTAGTGCCAACTTTCGGCTCCCTGTAGGCGCGGGCTGCGCACTGCGGGAAACACTGCACTAACCCATCTGTACCTGGACTTGGACACCTGTCTGTGCGGGCGGATTCCTGTTCCTGATCCTTGGGCAGCCAGCACGCAGATCGACTTTGTTTTCTTGCTTCAGTGGCAATTCTTCATCTCTCTCTGGTGACCTCCGCAGCTCTGGGGTTTGTGTTGGCCTGAATGCTGTACCTATTCTGTGAAAGCCCCAGGGATTCTGTACTCTGCTTTCTTCTCTGGAAAGTGATGGGGTTGGATTCCTAGGTGGTTTCCAAGGACTGGGTCTCCAGTTGAGAAGTGGAGAAGGAGATGTCTTGGGGCTTATGCATTTTGGGGCACTGACAGGGGAGTGTGTCCTCTTGTCCCCACATTGGCACTGACCTGTCCAGTTGTTCTGATTTCTGCCAGCCCCACTCGAGGAACCTGCCTGCTCTTGACTTGCTCCTCTTCTCCTAAGGCAGGGCAGACAGCTCACAAGCAGCCTAGAGCCTCAGACACAACCCTGGGCCCATTGGAAAGCAGGGTGAGGAACACGTCCGTGCCTGGAAGGCAGGGCGAGCAAGAAGGCTGAGAGAGCAGGGCTCCGTCCCCTGACTCTTGAGCCTTGGAGAGGTGTGTGGGCCTCACACTCAGGTTATCTTCAGAGCTACTCCTAGCCTCTAGGGAGCAGTACCCAATGGGCACTGTTAAAAATAAATATGTAGTAACTACCTTGGGTCTGGCCAGCCTCAGTTCTCCTGGGCTCTGCAGCATCTCCTTAGGGTTTTTCTACTGGAAAGTTTTTGCTTTCAGTCGTTTAATTTGTCACTTTTGTCTACAGGGAAAAATCTTAGTATTTTCTTACTGTATGCCTTCTGTCCAGGGAATTCATCTTGTTTGTTTGCTCAGATCAGAACTCCAGTGTTCATGCTGATGGCCATTTCATTTCAGCTCAAGGAACTCTCTTTACTGTTTCTTCTAAGACAGGTCTAGTGGTGATGAAGTCCCTCAGCTTTTGTTCATTTGTGAAAGTCTTTATTTCTCCTTCATTTCTGAGTAACAGCTTTGCCCATTAAAGTATCCTTGGTTGACAATTTTTTTTTCTTTCAGCACTTTGTAGATATCACCCTGCTCTCTCTTGGCCTGCAAGATTCTGCTGAGAAAGCCACTGAGATGGGAGTCCCCTTGTATGATATGAACTTCTTTTCTCTAACTTCTTTTAAAATTCTCTTTGTTTTGTTGATAGTTTTATTGTAATTATAACGTGTCTTGTTGAAGTTGTCTTTGAGTTGAGTCTGTTGGGGACCTATAAGCTTCACGTACCTGGATACCTGTATCTTTCCCCAGATTAGGGAAATTTTCAGCCATTATTTCTTTAAATAAGTTTTCTATCCCTTCTCTCTCTTCTTCTGAGACTCCCATTATGCAAATATGGTTTTGTTTGATGGTGTCTCATAAGTCACATAGGCTTTCTTTACTCTTTTTCACTCTTTTCTTTTTTCTCCTCTGATAGGATAATTTCAAATGATCTGTCTTTGACTTTACATGTTCTTTCTTCTGTTTGATCAAGTCTGATATGATGCTCTCTGTTTCATTTTTCATTTCATTCACTGTATTCTTCATCTCCAGAATTTCTGTTGGTTCTCTTTTTTTGAATTATCCCTGTTGAACTTCTTGCTTTGCTCACATATTTGTTCCTTGATTTTTATTGAGCTGTCTGTCTGTGCTCTCTTGCAGCTTGCTGAGAACTGTCTATTCTTTGTCTAGCTATTCAAAGACATCTATTTCTTTTGGGTCAGTTGCTGGAAAATGATTGTGTTCCTTTGTTGCTATCATGCTTCCTTGGTTTTTTGTATTTCTTGTAGCCTTGCACTGGTGTCTGTTCCTTTGATGGAACAGTCCCCTCTTCCAGACTTTACAGACTGGTTTTGGTGGGGCAATACTTTCACCTGTGGGTGGGTGTAAGGGTGCTTACTGAGTGGGTTGTGGCAGCTCCAGGGAAGGCTCAGGGGCATAGTCTTTGTGTGTCTCCATCAGCTGAGGTCAGTGTTGGCGAAGACTGCAGGGGTTCTCAATGGGCAGGGCTGGGGATGTCTGCAGCGGCTGTTGAGTGTTCAGCGGTGAAGGCTACTGGGAACTTCCTGATCATTTTTTCTCCCATGGGGGATATTGTGGCTGAGGAGATTCCTTTTAGGACCATGTCCAGCTTGTGGATGCCCTTGTGGTGGTGGCAGCACTGATGTCTGATGTGCCTGCAGGTCTGATGGCCATGAAGTCAGGGACTGAAATGTGGGCGCAGGCAGAGCAGCCATGGCTTTGGGGTGTGGGGCATGCACAAGATTAAGGAGGGCTGGGAGCCCTGCCCCTAGGGTGGTGCAGCAGCAACTCCGTCTGAGGTGGGGGGGGGTGTTGGGCAGTGTCTCCCTCTTCAAGGAGTCTGCAGTGGCAATGGCTGGTAGTTACCTCAAGGGCAAAAGCTGCCTGTGTCCTCTGCAAAGCAGGCCACTGGGGTCCACGCCGATGAGCACTGTGTGAGCCTCTGAGATATCTGCTGGAGTTTGCAGTTTTTGAATTAAAGTCTATTTTGTCTATTTAGTATGACCATCCATGCTCTCTTTTGGTTATAATTCACATTGAATATCTTTTTCCATCCTTTCACTTTCAACCTGTATATGGCATTAAGTCTAACGAAAATCTCTATAGACACAGCATATTTGGATTCTATTTTATCCATTCTGACAATCTGTATCTTTTGATTGGATAGTTTAATCAATTTCTATTTGTATTTAAAGTAATTGCTGATAGGAAAGGACTTGCTATTACCATTTTGATCTTTGTCTTTTGTATGTGTCAAAGCTTTATTGCCCCTCATTTCCTCCCTTACTGCTTCCTTTGTGTTTGGTTGACTTTTTGTAGCGACATGTTTTAATTTCCTTCTCATTTCTTGTTGTGCATATTCAATAGTTTTTTTTTTTGTGGTTACCATGGGGATTACATAAAACATCCTAAAGTATAACAGTCTATTTTAAACAAGTTCAATTGCATAAATAATACTTCTTTACAGCTCTGCACCCACTTTTTGTTATTCATGTCATAAATTACATCTTTGTATATTATGTACCCTTTAATATAAAATTATTTTTATGCTTTTGTCTTTTAAATCCTATAATAGAGTAAAAAGTGGAGTTAAAAATCAAAATTACAATAAAACAGGCTGTTATATTTGTCCATATGTTTATCTTTACTGTAGAGCTATGTATTTTTATATGATTTTGAATTACTGTGTAGAAAAAAAAGGTGAATCCATTTGTACCAGCCTATCAGAGACCAAAGGATTGCCACACAGTCCCTGCCTCTTTTTTTAGAGGTATTTGAAAAATTCTGTCTTCCGTTATTGCTGAAGTAACTTCATCAGCATTGGTTTATTGATTAAAGTCCTCCAAATAATTTAATGGATATGAACCTGTTATGTTTTAGTCAATTTCCACGGGACCCTTTTTTTGGTGCATATAATTTCTGGGCACGCAAGTAACAGAATTTTTGGTTCTCTTTCAATGTATATATTCTAAGAAAATGGAAACTGTCAAATCTTGACTTTTAATGACAGTCCCATAGTAGAGTTGTCCCACAGCAATGTGCTCCTGGGGTGAACTGATTTCATATTTTCAACTTGTCTGAACTAGTCTGATTATAGTCTGAACTTCCTAAGGTTCATATGCGAGTTTAGGTCATTGTTTAATATTCAACAAAAATTATGCCAGCGAGGCAGTGCTGTAGGAAAACATCAGAAATGTGTTGTCACTGGTGCTTTGATTTGAGTTGCAACATAACCCATCTGGCTATTGATCTCAGCTGCCACCATCCTTGCCTCTATTTCTGTCTTCCAAGTTTATAACCTTGGGAGATTTGAACTTAGTTCATAAAATTTTATTACCTGGACACTGAGAACATGTAGTACAACCTCCCTCTGTGACAGACAGAGAGTTGAGACCGTCTTGCTCACGGTCAGGTGAGTGAATGAAGGACTGGAGCAGGACCCCGTGGTCTGGACTCCCACAATGACTTCCTCCCAACCGTACTATTCCAGTTACTCCTTTATTTCTTCCATAATCTCATGTCTGGTCTGATCCAGCTTATTCCTGCTTCCTACTCCCCCCCTTCCCCAGTGCTCCCTCCCATAGGTCACTCTGTGGCCCTCGACTACAATCTTAGAAAGAATGCTTAGCCTCAGTTTACAAAGCTGTTCTGGGTGAGACTGATGGGAGGCCTGGACCTTTTCTATTTGGCATCGTCATCCTCTGACATCTGTTTTCCACCTTTAGAGGTGGCTCTTGCTTAAAAAGAGCTGATCCAGAGTCAGACTTGACCCTTTGGCTAATCTTGTAGTCTCACTCAAGCTGTTCTTGTTCTGTTCTGAACTGTCCTGTTCCTTTTGCTCCATCTTCCCTCCCTTACATATGTCCTCTGTTCTAACACATCAATTCTGTGTGTTGTCTCCCTGAAGAGACTGCCTTTCAGGGCTGTGCTGAACTCCATGGAGAGAGCCGCAGGCACTTGGGAGTGGCTTGTAGAAGGCTTTGTGATGGGAGAGGAAGCCAGCCTCAGCTGTTGGCAGGCCAGGAGGGAAAGGCTGAGCATAAAGAGAGATGACAGTTAGCATTTCTTAGGAATACATTATTTTAAAAGTAAGGTATGTACATTTTTTTTAATACATAATTCTGTTGCACACTTAATAGACTAAAATATAGTGTAAACATAATTTATATGCACTGGGAAACCAAAAAATCTGTGTAACTTACTTTACTGCAATAGTCACTTAATGGCAGCGGTCTGAAACCGAGCCCGCAATATCTCCGAGGCCTGGCTGCGCCGTATTTGCGTTCCTGCCTTCCTCGAGTCCCTTCTTTGTCCTCTCAAAATGCTTCTTGGGATGACTCTCTAAATTAACTATTTATTTTCAAATATTTAACTCAAGTTCTATTTTTGAGGAAATTAAAATGAAGAGCCCTATTATGTGCCTACGGTTTGACACCCATTATCTTATATACTTTTTACACAAGCCATGGAATATGCACCAGATCCTTTTTAGAGATGAGGATGCTGAGGTTCACAGAGGTTTAACAAGTTCCCCAGAGTCACTAAGCTAACAAGCGTAGAACCAGGGTTTGGAACTCTGTCTGACCCCTAAGCCTATCCCATTTCAACCATTTCTAGGACCTCAGGGGAAAACCCCGTGGGTCGGCATCAGCAGACCTAAGCTCTGGGTTCAGTTTTTCCTCCACGACCATGTGTGACCTTGGGCAGACTCCTTGGTTGTTCTTGGCCTAAATCTCATTTGCATTCCCACCTCAGGGTTTTTGCACAAGTTATTTGCTCTGCATGGAATGTTCTTCCTCTAGTTTCTCTCTGTTTCAGAAGTCCCAAAGACCACATCTGGGATCAGTGATTTGCTAGAAGGACTCACAGAACTCAGTAAAGCTTTAATGCTAGTGGTTGTGGTTTATGACAGCGAAAGAACACAGATTAAAATCAGCATCAGTGGATGTGCACACCCATCAAGGCTGGGTGGAGATTGGGGTTGGGAGCTGGCTGCCAGTGAGAAGGGCCCAGGTCAGCGGGGGTGACTCAGACCTGATGGAACCAGACCTGTGGCCTTACTCATTATGCTGTGCTGTTTCCAAACAGCCTCATCGGTCCTGGTGCTGGGATGGAGCACCCAAAGGGCAGGGTGGCTTTGAGGTTAATGTGGGCCCCGTGAATGTCCTTTCGGGGACTAGCATGCTGCTGAGCACTTTGCAGGCCCTCTGCAAAAACGTCTCCTGGCTGTTTGTGAAATACCTGGTGGACTCCCACTGGCACCACTCACCTTTATGCCATTTGGGAATTTCCCAATCCCACTATCAGGAGGTTCATCTAAACCTCAAACATGCCTGGGAGGTTGAGGGAGGTTCTTATCTGGGCTTCTGTTTTGATCCACAAAGATGTCCTGAGCACCACTCTGGGTCAGACACAAGCTGCTCCCAGTTTGGTGGGGAAATGTCAGACCCATGAATGGACCGATTCAATATGGCAGGAGGTTGGCCCCCGTGGTTTGGAAGCAAGAGAAGGAGCACTTAGTTCTAGAGGGGTTTGGGAGGAGGTAACACCTTCTCTGGGGCTTTTAAAATTTATTTTTAAAAGCCAAATTCATAGATGTACATGCTTTAAAAAGTCAAACATTCCTACATGGTTTACAATCAAATTAGTGGTGCTTTGCTGTATCTGGTCCCCACTCTGGGATTTCCCTCCAGAGTCCATTTTCAATCCACTGAGAAGTTTCTTCTGATGTTCATCATCATGTCATTAAATGACGTGCTTCTCCTACTGTTCCCTGATTACCCTGGGAGATGAGAGTTCAGGTTTCTGATATCCTCCTTGCCTCACACCCATTTCCCACCTTCCCAAAACAGGGATAGGAATGTGATTCTTATTTGGTGTTCACGTCTTTATGACCTAAGTACTCATTATTCGCACGAGAGCCACACATACTTCTAAGCTTCTGTTTCTGTTTCTGACATCTCATCTTCCTTGGAATCAATAGTTCCTTTTGTAATTTGATGTGTTTTCCTCCATCCCTGTCATCTCTTCCACCAGAAGTGTAAATCCCCTCTCATGATTCTCAAGCCCTCCCCAGGCTCTCTCCTTGCTTAGTCCTAGGCTGCCTGTTCCTGCTTCTGCATAACCATCAGCCTGGGCATTCGCCATGCCTCTGTGCTGCACTGAATTACCTGTTCCCAGGTCCTGGGGCTGTCTCTTTTTTGGTTTTGTCCCTCATTTCCATAGAGGCATCATCTTGTCACTTTCTGAAAAATAATGCATAGGAGTAAATTTTTTAAAAAAGAACTTGCATGTCTCAATAATTCTTTGCTCTATGCTCATGCTTGATTGATGGTTTGGGCATAGAATTGTAGGTGGGGCAGAGTTTTCTCTCTGAATTTGAGGACACAGAGTCTTGCTTCTAGCATGGCTGTTGAGAAGTTTAATGCTCTTCTGCTTTCTGTTCCTGTGTGTGTGACCTGTTTCTTGTCCCCACGTCCTTTTGGAATCTCTTGGGATTTTCTTTTTGTCCCTGGTGTTCTGAAATTTCATGACTATGTGTCTTGGTGGATCGGCTTTCATCCATTATTCTGGGCCAGAGCTGTCCGACCCACCTTTCTGCAATGATACAGATGCTCTCTACCGGTGATGTTCAATATGGTGGCCTCCAGCGGCATTAGGCTACTCAGCACTTGAAATGTGGCTGGTGTGACCAAGGAACTGCATGTCTGGTTTTATCTGACTTTAAATAATTTATATTTTAATGTATCTAGCTACATGTGACCAGGGGCAGCCATATTAGTGCCGTTTATTGACGTCTTAGTCTGGAGACTCTTGCCCTTTGGTTCTGGGAAATTTTCTTGACTTCTTTCTTTTTTTTTTTTTTCTGTTCTCTTTTCTGAAACCCCTGTTGGTTCAGATGATGGAGTTCCTGCATTGAATCTTTACTTTTCTTATCTTTTCTCTCTGATTTTTCATCTTTTGTCCTTTTCTTTTAGAGTGAATTATTTAACTTCACCTGACTACCTTTCAATGGAGTGTTATATCTTCTTTTTTTTTTTTATGTCTATGAATTCATTTTTGCTCTCTGTTCTGATTTCATGTCAGCACAGCACTCAGGCCACTGAGACTGTTTTCCAAAACTCCCTTCTTTTTCCTGCGTCACTTCTGTTCCTTTGAGCTCCCTTTTCTGTTTGTTTTAATCTTTCCCTTAAATGCTGGCCAGTCTGTGCCTGTCTGCTTGTATTTGAGAATGTGTGGGAGTTGTCAATGATGGGCTTCTGGGTAGAGCTGTCTGGCTGGAGCACCTTTAATATGAGGACCTGTAGGTCCTTTGGGCTGTTCCGCTCTGCGGGAAGGACTTCTCTGGTCTCCTGCCAAGGAGATGGAGGGTGATGGCAAGCTCACGATTCCTCCGCTTCCAGTGATGTATCCCAGCCTCCTCTCTGCCACAGGTCTCCAATCCAGAGAATGTCTAGTTCAACATGTGCAGAGAACATCCCCTAGTCTTCTACAGGGCAGGGGAGGTGGCCATAATAGAGTACCATGACCTAAGTGGCTTAAAACAACAGAAACTTTTTGTCTCACAGCTCTGGAGGCCAGAAGCCCAAGATCAAGGTGTCTGCAGGGTTGGTTCTTCCGGAAGGGTCTGAGGGAGAATCTGCCCCAGGCCTCTTCCTAGTGTCTGGTGGTGGCATTAATACTGATTTTTTAAAAAAAATTAATGGGTTAGAATATAGTTTGTCTTGATCACAGATTTTTGGCAATTTTGTGCTCAAGTGGTATGCCTCAATCTTCTTGTCCCAGTCCCTGCCCTGCCTGGAAGTCCTCCCTGAATTTTATAAACACCCTGTGTCTGTAAGGAGGGACTGAGCCTTCCTTACTCCTGTTTTTTGTTCCTTTGAGGTTCGTCTTTTCTCTGCCAACAGTGCACTCACTTTGGGAACTTTTTAGAAACAATTTCTGCCCCAGGATAGGAGGAGGGGGCATTTCAACCCAGGGGGATTTGAGGTCCTACAGGAGTGGGGAAAGTGTGGCTGGAGGTCCTGCTCAGGGCCCTGAGCTCGCACAGCTGGACAGACCCCCCCCCCCCCGCCCCCATGAGAACCCAGGAAATTAAATGCTAAACATTTATGACTCAGTGGTTCCACACACAGCAGGTGATAAAAAGAGCCATTTAGACACAGTCAGTAAGAATGAAAAAGGAAAAGAGTTCATAGTCAGCAAAATCCCAACCTTTTAATTATTTTTCAACTACAACTTGAACTTGTGTCTCCTCTTACTAACAAAAGATTCGTCCATAACTTGTGATTACTCTGTAACTCTCATCCTTTTTAGCACTAGCGGAAATGTTTATGAGCTCAAACAGTTGAACGCTTCTGAGGGCCTACTGCAGGCCCCGTGTCCGACTGGGCAACATCACATGTTCTCTTCCTTCAGAGCCACCAGGAGGCCGACATGCAGATCCAGGCTTCAAGCCCCTCCGGTCATGGGCCCGGGTCTGGCCTGGTCTGGGCTCCTTTAGGAGGGAAAGACACAGCTATTAACACTCAGTCTATAGATCAGGCAGCTGGGGCTGAGAGGGTTTCAATCCCTCACCCAGGGCTTGCGTGTCAGTCACACTCCATGCATGGATCCCGCCTAGCCAGCTGTCTGCACAGCAATCCCTGGAGTCCAAAGACAGCTCAAGGGCCACCTGGGGCAGGTTCCCAGCCAGGCGCTTTTCTTATCCCTCTCTGTCTCTGGCAAATTCTTACAGATTCTTAATTAATGTGGCTGCACAAAGTCAAAATCCCAGAATGTTTACTATTTCAAAAAAACTAGGATAGCTATTAAAAAAGAGGAAAGAACAAGTGATGGTGAGGATGTAGGAAAATTGGAACCCTTATCCGTGGCTGGTGGGGATGCAACATGGTGCAGCCCCCGTGGAGAACAGTTTGGCAGCTCCTCAGAAAGAGAGCATAGAATCACCGTACGACCCAGCACTTGCGCTCCTGGGTAGATACCCAAGAGAACTGAACACAATTTCTCAAAAAAAAAAAAAAAAGTACCTTCAAGTTCATAGCAGTACTATTCACAATAGCCAAAATGTGGAAGCAGGGCAGATCAGGGGATGAATAAGTAAACAAATCCATACAAGAGGGTATTCTTCAGCCATCAGAGGAGTGAAGTACTGATACACGGTGCAAGAGGGGTGAACCTCGAACACATGTAAATGAAAGAATCCAGACACAAGAGGCTACACATAACATGATTCTGCTCATATGAAACATCCAGAAAGGGCAAATCTATGGAGACAGAGTGTAGAGTGGTGGTTGCCACGGGCTGTGGCAGGGGAGAGTGGGGAGAAACTGCTTCATGGGCACAGGAGGTCACTTGGGCGTGATGGAGATGCTTTGGAACTAGACAGAGGCGGTGGTGGCACAACGTTGTGAATGTACTCGATGACACGAAATTGTTCAGTTTAAAATGGTTAACTTTATGTCATGTGAATTTTATCACAGTGAAATTTTTAAAATCCCAGGAATGTCCCCTAACACATACAAGACAGGTCACTATGGTGCCTGCGAAGCCCAGTGGCCTTTTCCAGAGGCCCTGCACAGTCTTCAGCTCCCTGCTGACCTGTCCAGGCTGGAACCTTGTCCCTATAAAGACAGAACCTGTGATCTGTCACTTCCTTATTAGCAATAATAAATATTCGGTTGACTTAGACACTGTGCTTTGCAATCAGGCGATGACAGACATACTCAGCAATGACAGTGACGGCCAGTTGGCTCATTCTCATGGCCTGAAAAGCGCTCTCTCCTTCTCTCCTTCTGGCAAGCACTGCTCTGTCCATGGTAGTGCAAGCGGTGCCACCTCCTCTGGGAAGCCCACCATCCGCCCGGTGTCTCAGGATCCCATTATCTCTACCTTGCCCAACCTCTGGACACCTTTGGAGGAGTCTGCTTGTGTGGGCCCCCCACCTAGGCACCGGTGCCCTCCATCATGGTCTTGTTCGCACTTTGTGCCCATGGTGTGTCATGGCACCGGGCACAGTGAAGACCAGTTCAGACCGACAGAGAGGGCCCTGTGACCCTGGGGATAACTGTGTGACTGAGTGGAAAGAGGCACCTTGTCTTGGAGTCCAGGTGTGGGCCGGACTTGGCTGGGCAGGGCCCCTGGAAAAAGTCCCTGGGCTTGGCAGGCACCGTGGTCATATGTCTCCTTAGGAACTTTTGGAACTGTGCGTACGAACAATGAGTGTTTGTTTTCTGGGGCAATGGTTTATTTTTTTCCATCTGATTATCTCAGGAGTTGATGTTCTTACCAAAGGTGAAGAACTCGGCTTGTGAACCTAGGTGATCGCGGCTGGATGAACCCACTGGATGAACCCGCAAAACTGAACTCCTGTGGTCAGTTCAAACAGCTTCAAAGGTAGAAAAATGTTTAACTTACTAGTGATTTTAAACTGTTCACCCTGGGATCCAAAAGCTGGGTTTCTGGAAAAGACAAGTAATGACATTCTTTTCACTTATCCAAAAAGTTTATTGATGGGATTTTATTTATATAGAAAATGTTACAAATTTTGAAAAGGCTATATGTACACGTGGTAAAACATTAAAATGATATAAGCAGATAATGCTTTTATACTATGAAGAATTAAGTTTTCTTAGGGTTTTTTTGTAGATACTTCTATCAGTTAAGGATACTCATTGCTATTAGTAGTTTAAGTTCTTCCTGTATCGTAAAGGACATACTGAGTACTATCAAATGCACTTTCTGAAATTATTGGGATGATATGATTTTTCTCTCTTAGTCAATTAACCTAGTAACTGATATTTATATTTATTGTCTGTTAACCACCCTTGAGCTCCAGGGTGAAGCATGGTGCATCACCACTGCTGGGTGAGGGTTGCCTCCATGTTGTTCAGGATTTTTGTACTGAAGCCCATGAGTGAGAGGGGCACGCAGTCTTTCTTTTTCATCCTGTTTTTGTTCTGTTTTGGATCAAGTTGACCCTGTCCTCATAGAATAATCTGGGCGTGATGCCTTCTTGTTCAGTCATCTGGATTGTTTGCATTGGACAATTAGGAATCTCTTGGCTTCACCTCTGTGTCACATCCTCTAAGACCTCTAAGACCAGCAGTGGTGCTGCCTCCAGGCAGTTACGCCCCTGTTTAACCGCCTCTCATTGGTGTGGCTGGGCCCGGTGAATAGAATATGGCAAAAGAGACGGGATCACTTCTGAGATTAGGTTATGAAAAGACTGTGGCTTCCTATCTTGGGCGTCCTCTCTGACCCACTCACTCTGAGGGAAGCCAGCTGTCATGCTGTGAGCTGCCCTGTGGAGAGACCCAGGTGGCAAAGATCTGAGGGAGGCTTCTGGCTCACAGCCAGCCGGGAACTGAGTCCATGAGCTTGTGGGGAGATGAATCCTGTCAGACCACCTAGTGGGCCTGAAAGTGAATCCTCTCCCAGTTGAGACTTTGGATGGGACACGGTCCAGCCTGACAGCAGGACTGTAGCCTCATGAGAGAGCCCGAGCCAGAGGTACCCAGCTAAGTCATACCAGGATTCCTAACCCAAGGAACTGGCCATAATAAATGCTACTGGGTAATCTGTTAGACAGCATTAAGAACTAACTTGCTTGTCCTGGTCTTTGGACACATGTTTAGTTCCAGACACAACTGCAGGGACCATCTTTGCATGGATTCCAATTAAATTTGTGGAGATGAAGCCTGACCGTGCCTCCCGACCTACCAAATCATCTGTAATACAGACGTTTTAGAGAATCACTGTCCCATGGAACAAACATTTACCCCAAAGGAGAAGGAAGCCAGTGGACACCCTCTTCCCCACTCCTTCCCCTGACGGGCCATCCTGGATGGTCATAGGGCCTCTCAGAAGATGGCCTCTGTTGATCAAAGAGTTGGTTGCTTTTGATACCAATTGTTAGCCAGGTTGGTTAAGGCACCTGGTGTCGATTATGTGTCCTTCCATGCTTCATTCCTATTTTCCTTCACCCTTGTTCCCTTGGGATCAAATGCCCTATAAAATAGTAGCACAAAAGCCTGTGTCTCAGGCTCTCCTTTTTTGGGAAATCAAGCTAAGTCATACATGTTCCTTAAAGTTCACTGTAAAACCCTCTGGAGGTTGTGTTTTCCTTGTGGGAAGATTTTGACTTCCACTTAATTTTTTTAATGACTTTTTTTTTTTTTTTTTGACTATTTAACTTTCTATTCTTCTTGGGCTGGTTTTGGTCAATTATGTTTTCCTAGGAACTTGCCTGTTGCTTCTGATATTTCAACTAATGTTTTTCACAATTCTTAGCAACAATTAAATTAATAGGTATAATTTTCTTGAGCTTAAGACTTTACCCCACAAATTTCAGATATTATTACATCTGGGAGTTTGACCTCTTAATCCCTTCACCTATTTTGTCTGTCTGGTGACCCATGACCCTCCTCCCTTCTGGCAACTACCAGTTTGTTCTCTGTATCTATGAATCTGTTTCTGTATTGTTCTGTTTGTTTGTTTATTTGTTTTGTTTTTTTAGAGTCCACTTATAAGTGAAATCATATGGAGTTTGTTTTTCTCTGACTCATTATACTTGGCATAATACCCCCTAGGTCAATATTAAAAACCTCAAACATCCTGAGAAGAATGTTCAGAACAAATGGGCAGAAGACATTAATAGGCATTTTTCCAAAGACATACAGGTGGCCAACAGGCGCAAGAAAACATGGTTGATATCACTGACCATCAGGCATTGCAAATCAAAACCACAGTGAGATATCATTTCACGTCGTCAGAATGACTGTTAGCAAACAGACAAGAAACAACAAGTGTTGATGATGATGTGGAGAAAAGAGAGCTCTCCTGCACTGTCACTGGTGATGCAAATTGGTGCAGCCATAATAGAAAACAGTATGCACATTCCTTAAAAAACTAAAAAGAGAACTACCATACAGTCCAGCAAGTTCACTTCTGGGCATTTATCCTAAGAAAATGAAAAAGCTAATTTGAAAAGCATGGGGGAGGGTGTAGCTCAGTGGCAGAGTGTGTGCTTAGTGTGCACGAAGTCCTGGGTTCAATCCCCATACCTCCATTAAAAGAAAAAAACCCCAAATATCAACACCCCCCAAAATAATTGGAAAAAAAAAAAGAAACACTATATATCCCTTTGCTCATGCAGCGCCGTTTACAATAGCCAAGAGGTGGAGGCGAACTAAGTGTCCAACAAGGGTCTTGAGTTACTACCTCAAGGCATTCGGGTTTAATACTGGATGTTGGGAGTGGTAGGAGAGATTTGAGCAACCCTGAGAAACGTTGAGAGACTCATGTTTTACCAGTCCCTGTCTGGTGGCAGAGCACGGAGTCCCCTGGATGAGGCCAGCGTAGGATCAGGCAAAACTCATTCGGAGGTCACTGCAGCATTTAGGGGAAACCGCCGATGCTTCCCCCTTCTTCACAACATAACCTGGGATGCTCATCTCTTCCTTCATCTTACGCTTCCTGTTTCATTAATTCCCTTCCTTGTGATCTTCTGAAATTTGCCTCCCATTCTCTGATTCCTCTTTCACTCATTGGTTTCATCATCTTTTACTTCTTGCTTTCTTGGAAACCTAAATGACTGAGACACGTCAGAATTATTTGCAACATCCCTTATCTGCTGACTCTATGAGTTCATGAATACACAAAATTCAGGAGTGGGTAGAAGGATGTGCTCTCCTTTTATGTGGCCACAAACAGCTCTGTAGCATTTATGACAACACTGGAACATGATGGAGGGTGTGGAAAGAAATTTTTACCCCATGTGGGGCTGTCACGACCTGCCAAGTTACATCAGGAAGCCCCTTGGAATTCAAGCAAGCAAGTTACTGGCACAATTTAGAATCACAAGATCTAGCTCCATGCCCTGCATTCATGGTTTAATACTTGGGCCACATTCTTCTCCACCCTGAGCTTCTGTTTCCACATCTGTAAAGTGGAAATTAAATAATCCCAGCACTGCTTAACTCACCGAATGAGGATCAATTAAAAGAGGCATGAAAGAACTTTATAAGGTGTGCAGTGTACTAGAGATATTAGTGGTTAGTTTATCAAGGAAGAGGAACTCAGGAATGGGAAAGTGCGCAGCCATGAGGAGGCCCTCCTGCTCCTCTCCCCTTTGCTGTGAAGTCTGTGGAAGTGCTTCTGCTCCAGGGTGTGGGGGGCTTTCTGCATGATGGGATGTGTGGGGGTCAGAAAGGACCTAATCTCAGGCCAGGAGACCTATTGGTTAAAGTTAAGACTGAACTCTAAACCTAGATGATTTAAATTTGAATCCCAGCTCTGCTAGTGGTTAGTGTTGAATCCTTGGATGATCACTTAACTTTCCTGTGACCCAGTTTGCTCATCTGTAATATAGGGATCAAAACAGTGCCTGTCTCCTAAGGGCGTTGAGTGGGTTGAGTTAGTTAATGCAGGCCAAGTACTCAGAATAAGAAATAGTAGGTCTCCTTGCCTGAGGTTAGGTCTTGCTCTGTGTGTGTGTGTGTGTGTGTGTGTGTGTATGTGGCGTGCATTTCTTTCTATAGTCCCAGTTAGAAACCACTCTACAATTAGAGCTCAAGTCCTGAATGGGTGGTTTTCTTCTCCCAAGTCCATCCTGGTCCATCTTGGCTCTCCATCCTGCCCTCAGGGATTCTTGGTTCCTGACTAGGGTACTTGAGGGCCCTAAATGACATAAAGGAAAGAGAATAAAGGACGAGGGAGGGACACAGGCTCAGGGTTTCAGGCAGTGAAGGGGACTTGTGGAAGGGGCCTCTTAGGTCAGTTCTGGTCAGTTTCCCTCGTGGACAGATGAGGAGCCAGACCCAGGGCCGGGGTCACACGCTTCCAATGCCATTCCTGTTGGTTCTGTTGTCTTCATATCTTTCAAGGAGAACAGAGTTTAAGGAAAGAAAGAAAGGTCAACTATATTAATGCTAAGGGAGCTTAAGAAAGGGGATTCTTTTATTTCCTAGCACATGTCCCAACATATAGCTCAATATTTATTTGTGTGGTTATTTGTTTAGACCCTCTCTCCTGCTTGCCTTCGGTAAGGGCAAGATCCTGACTCTTCTGTATTTAAGCTCGGCACATGGCCTGAACACAGCAGGTATAGGTCCCAGTCAATACACAGTGACACTGGGGCAAGGGGCTCACCTCCTCCAAGGCCAAGAGGGAATGTCCACAGACATGCCGCTTACCTCACCACTCCCCCACCAACCTCCGCACCCAGCCACCAAGCTTAGATACCACCTGGTTACCCCGAAATAGCAAGATCAAGTTGTGCCCTACTGAGAATGAGAGCTTGAGAGTTGAGTTACAGATGCATGATCTTTTTTTTTTAATTGAAATGTAGTTGATTTACAATGTATTAGTTTCTGGTATATAGCACAGTGATTCAGTTATATATATGTATACACACACACACACACACATAGACACATACACACACAAATATTCTGTGTTCTTTTCCATTACAGGTTACTATAAGCCATTGAATGTAGTTCCCTGTGCTATATAGTAGGACCTTGTTGTTTATCTATTCTGTACATAGTAGTTTGTATCTGCCAATCCTAAACTTCCAGTTTATCTGTCCCTCCCCTCGTCTCCCCCGGTAACCATAAGTTTGTTTTCTATGTCTGTGAGTCTGTTTCTGTTTTGTAAATAAGTTTGTATGTGTCATTTTTTTTAGGTTCCTCATATAAGTGATAGCATATGATATTTCAAACACATAATCTTGCTTTTATTTTATTTTTTTTTACACTCCAGATTGTGGCCTGTGAAATTAGACTCTAACACACAAAGCACCCTGAGCAATACTGCCTCCCCACATTGTGAGCAATTCTCTCAGCCAGAACTCAGGACAGGCTTCTCAGAAAAGGAGCCACCTCTGAAAGGTCAGGACTAGCAGACTTGATGGTGCCTTTTGTGTCACTGAGACCTGACACCCTGTTCACCTGTACTGATATCTGAGCCTATGCTTTCCTGAGTGCTACTTGATTTTCAACCCTGACCGATTGCTGAGGACTGAGAAAGCAGATAAGCCAGTGACCCTTGATGAAGACTCTGTGTTTCTAAAACCTGCACAATTATTATATCTTGGCTGTACTATATCTACCTGTTCATTTGTTTCTATCTTCAGCCTGAATACCGTTGGGGTCTGAGCCATATCTGCACCTTAAGCATTTAGAACTGAGCTTTGCAGTACGTGACGAGCCCGCCAATACACAGGTGAGCAGAACAGAGACGCGGGGTTGGGGCGCCCTTCAGGCACACGTCTTCCTAAACAGTCTTAGTGCCGCGCCCCTTCACATGAGGTGCTCCCTGCTGTGGATCGAAGGGGCGCAAAGATCATGCCTTCTGTCACTTCCCCTTGCAGAGCAAGGCCACTTGCAGTTGTTAGCATTTGGCACTGGGGACATGTTATTCCCAAACAATGACTAGCCTACTGTCACTGGGATAGATTCCAACCAGTTGGACAGGGCAGGTGAACAGGGCAGGTGATGGTCATATTAGGCTTAGTAAGAAAATCATCATAGCCGAGTATGTGTTTTGGAGGAAGAGGAAAGCATATACTTTCCACAAGGGTTGTGTTTCCAAGAAGAGTAAGAAAGGCTTTGGGATTAGTTGAGTAAATTAGGTTATAACTAGTTATCAGATGACACCCTAATCTTTCCATGTTGGATATAATTTCTGTACCTCTCAGTCGGGAACATAGAGAGGTAGATCTTACACGGCAAGACCCTTAGTATCCTCATGACTTGCATGTGTCTTTATTTCTGCTGAGATGAGATGCAGTCCTTAGTTCTGGAGGCCCACAGGGAAGCTCCTGGGTCCGGGGTAGCCATCTAGACCAAAACCAGAATTTTAACGAAATGCTTTTGCAGCCTTGAGTCTCACTATTTCCCTGAGTGACCCTTATCACCAAAAGGCAAATGTTGAGTATCAGCATTTCAGGGCCGCAGAGGACCTGCCCGGCTTCCTTCATATTAGCGTATTTACAGCATTTCTGTTGTTGTGATCAGTAGTTGTTGGGAAGCCACTTGAACTCACTGAGCCTTACTTTCTACATCTATAAACTAGGGAGTGTATCATGACCCTGTTTACAGGTAGCCAGAGAAGGCGCCAAAATGGAGCAGAAAAGTGTCAGATCTCCTAGGACTTTCTATTCTCCTTTCTTTGGGGGATCATCTTCCAGCTTCCTGTGTCTGTCCTTTTGGTGTTCAGGTTTACAGCCACTTCTGTCCTTAGTTATGTCTCGGTGGGGCTCTATTATTCCAGAGATCCCAAGATGTGCCACATACTGAGCATGGTTGTGTGCCTCACTCCCTCCACGGGGAGGCGGCTCCCAAAGCGGGGACTGTATGGCTTCCAGCCCACAGCCCAGCGCATCACCTGCACCTGACATTCACCTGTGTGGCTTTGAATCAATGGACAGATAAATGGATGCATTCATGCATTGTATTTCTAGTGGCAACTATGGATTTTAACAGGTGCCTCCTGGAGAAAGCCTGAACCCAAAGTTGACGAACTATGACGGTAGGAATTTCATGCTGCATGACAAGCTCCCAAGGAAATAAAAGAAGGCAGAGGGGGAGATAGTTGGGACCTACTGCGTTTTACCAATGAGACATCCACCCACTCAGGCTGGTGTCAGGCAGCCCCGGGAACTTTCAGGCCAGAGGGATGGAAAGAGTTGGCAAGAGATGAGTATCACTTTCCACAGAAGAACTGAAAGAGAGAAAAATATAGAGAGGAGGGAAGTGCACATGCAGGTTAAATGTCTTCTATTTCTGTTGAGTTTTAATCACCTTTGAGGTTTTGTTTTTCACATAATCCATAGTTTCTTGGGCCAAGCAAACACAGGACACGGTTCAGAGTGAAGATACTGAGCTGGTGTAATTTCTCCACGCTCAGGCCTCATATTTCTCCCATCAGGAATGCAGTGGGGAACCTCACAGGTGACACCGACTGCTACTCTAGGCCTCCTCTTTACCAGCCCCTCACTACCCAATAAAAAATTCCACACTTGTCAACAAGCGGGAACCCATCTGCTCTGATCACCCCTCTTTGACCCAGAGAAAAACTTCATGTCATCCTTTGGAGACCTGTCTATGGTACGTGCCACATCACTGGTGGAGAAGGTGGTTGGGGCCCACTTGGCTGATTTATTTTCTTTGCTCCCTTCACACCTGTTGGTCTTGGATTATGACCTTTCCAAAGAGAGGGGCCATTCTTTGGTCTAGAATCTATCTAGCTTGTTCTTATTGTGGGACCCTCTGAGGTCGGTTGTGCAGGAAGCAGCCTGAATTGATATCCCTTGGTGCAGCCATCATCATCTGGTCCATGTCCTGCCTCTCCTTCAAGCGCCTCTTGTCAACAGAATTCTGATGGATGATCCTGCATGTGCAGTGATGGTGGCCAAGGTCTAGCCAGGCCCTCTTATTGCATTAATAATCCTGGAAGATGGCATGATCATCAAAGAACCACAGGGAAAGAGCACGCAGGTGCCCAGAGGTCTTACCTCTAGCAGCTCAATTCCACCAACCTTTTGGGATGCCCACTCTGCAGGATGCACCCTGCTAGATACTAGGGAGAGACATAATGGTGACTAATACCCACCCAGGCTTTGCCCAAGTTCTCCATCTGGTAAGGGAACTAGGTGTGGAAACCAACAGTGATGCTGGAGACAACAGGATTGTGTGCAGGGGACAGAAGTCCCTTGAGGAGGAAATAGTTATGTCTGTTCAAGGAGGTTGGTTAGGAAAGATTCTAACATACAGGTTCTGTCTGAGCTGGGATTTGAAGGATGAGTAGGAACCTCACAGGGGCAGCAAGGGTATTTGTAGGCAGGGGAAACTGCGTGGGTAAAGATCTGTAGACCTAACTTGTCTAAAGAATTTCAAGTATTTTGGAGTGTGGGCAGCAATGGAGACAAGGGCAGTATAGAAGAGATATGGCCAGTGGCTTTGAGTTTCTGTAACTTTTGGGCCTACATCAGATGACACTGATTGAATTGTTCATTGATTTTCTATAGAACATGAACTCAAGGGAGGCCAAACTGGAGTGTCCAAGATGCTTTGCCAACTTAAGGCAGAGTGAGCTTCTGCAAGTGGAGCACAGGTGTTCCTCCTACTGGCTGCAGCTCCAGCCCCACCCTCTTCCCAGCACATAAACCTTCCAGCCTCACTGGATCTCCATGGGCAGGACGGGGAGCTCCACGCTCACAGGCAAAGAGCAGCGCACACAGCGGCGAGGGAACTTGGAGGAGAGAGTCACGGAGGACAGTGGCCATGGACCTGATCCCAAGCTTTTCCATAGAAACGTGGGTTCTCCTGGCTACCAGCCTGGTGCTCCTCTATCTGTGAGTAACTGTCTAGGCTTGTCTCTTCTGTAACCTTGGACTTGGGGGCCAATCAGTTCTCCCTTTCCCTTAGCTGTTTGAAGTTTAAAGTAAATGGAAGGGAAGTAGTTGAAGCTTTGGGTGTTTTGAACAAAAGGGTAGTTATTATTGAGCTTACCCAGATCTGTTGTGGAGTTAACCCATACCCCCTTTCCCAAGTTCCTGTTACTATAGCCGGACAAATCGACCGGAGTCTGGCAGAGGCAGATTAAAAACAAATGGCTCACCCCTTCCCAAGCTCTGGGGATCCTGGAGACAGGAGGAAGAAACTTGGGTTTCTGTCTCATTATCTTCACCTTCTGCATCCTGTATCTGCAGCAAGACATGTGTAGAAGGGTTGGCCCCTGTGTCACTCAGAGTTCCTGCTCCCTTCTCTCCCTCCCCAGGTGTCATTTACACAAGGCTCCTGGTCACCCAGACTTTGTGAAGGGCTGGGACTGATTGCCATTCTCTTTCAGGCTCAGCTCTTCCCCCTTTTCTGTCCCCGTTCCCTGGCACTCCCTTTCTAGGACTCAGTTTACCTACCCTGTACTATGCAGAACTAGCCCCAAATGAGAAATCTTTAGATCAGGGGAGACTTGGCAGAAATCTTGAAATTGTATTAGTTTCTTTCACCTTTTCTTCCAGTCTCTGGAAGGGTCAGTATCATTGTATAAGTTTATTTTCTCCGCGATATGAAACCTGCTAAGCCTTCAAAGGCACAAGCCTCAAAATCCAATTTAAGTGTTTTTTTTTTTTTTCCTCCTTTAAGTACAGTACAGGAGGATGAATCAAAATCACCCAGCAGAGGAATTCCTTTCAATGCCAGGACTCCTGGCATCACGGAGCAGGTTGGGAGAGGAGCAATTTTCAACAAGCGGGTAGACACCCCCCTTCACACCGCATTTGACTTCTACCTCAATTTCGCTTTCATCAGGTCTAGGAAATCGCGATGACATAGACATAGATAATACAAGCCTTGTTTTAATTCTTCGAAAGAAATATTAGAAATTCAAGGTATTGTAGCACCATATTTTCTGTCTGATGACATTATAAAATTGATTGATATGGTTTCATTTCATTCTATTTAATATAATTTTTATTGATATAAGAGTATTTCCAGCACGCTCTTTCTGAAGGGCTGATTTTCAGTATTTATGACTACAAAGGCATGTAAATAAATTCACCCTTCTACAGTAAACTCCAGAATATGACTCTAGTATTCAAATATACTCTATAGTATAGGTTTTAAAATATACCTGCCCAGAAAAGGAAAGCGCGAGGACCGCCGCCGCCAGCGCCGCCGCGCCGAGGCCAGGCCGAGGAGACCCCCCGCCACCCCGCCGCGCCTTCCGCCGCCGGTCCCGAGTCCTTGCACTCGTTCCGACAGCCTGCTGAAACGTGGTGGATTACTATGAAGTTCTAGGCGTGCACAGACATGCCTCAGCCGAGGACATTAAAAAGGCATATCGGGAACTGGCCCTGAAATGGCATCCAGATAAAAATCCTGAGAAGAAAGAAGAAGCGGAGAGAAAATTCAAGCAAGTGGCTGAGGCGTATGAGGTGTTACCAGATGCTAACAAACGGGACATCTACGGCAGATACGGCAAAGAAGGATTAGACGGTGGCCGAGGGGGTGGAAGTCACTTTGACGGTCCGTTTGGGTTTGGCTTCACATTCTGAAACCCAGATGACGTCTTCAGGGAATTTTTTGGTGGAAGAGACCCATTTTCATTCGACTTCTTCGAAGACCCATTTGAGGACTTCTTCGGGAATCAAAGGGGCCCGCGTGGGAGCCGGAACCGAGGCACAGGGTCGTTCTTCTCCGGTTTCAGTGGATTTCCTGCCTTTGGAGGGAGATTTTCTTCTTTTGATACAGGATTCACGTCCTTTGGTTCACTAGGTCATGGAGGCATCGCGTCTTTTTCTTTCACGGCATTCGGTGGCGGTGGAATGGGCAACCACAAATCTGTGTCAGCTTCTACTAAGATGGTTAACGGCAGAAAAAGCACTACAAGGAGGATTGTCGAGAACGGTCAGGAAAGAGTGGAAGTGGAAGAGAACGGCCAGTTCAAGTCCTTGATGATAAATGGTAAGGAGCAGCTGCTTGCTGCGCTTGGAGAACAAGCAGCTCCCGGCCCGCGCGGCCCAGGGACGTTCCGTGTAGCGGGCGCCCCGGGGACTGGCGCGTTTCAGACGAACTCACCTTCCCATGTAATTGTACCTGATCTAACGTGTTTATACACAGCTCGTCGGAGCCCTGTTTGTCATAGACGTTCGAGTTTATTGTTGGGACCACATGATAGGACCATTTTTTTGTCTTTAAAATTGTTGTATATCTCTGTATGCACTTTGCTTTTTTATTAAACGTAACTCAAGGAGGCCGTGACTCTTTCGTACACTAACACCTGCACGGGCCTGCTTCCCATTGTGCTTGCAACGTGAGCCAAGTAGTGTCAGCCTGCTGTGAAGCTAACATTGCCGGGACGAACCTTCCACAAAAGTAATTCCAGTTTTCTTCAGTATTTTCAGTAGTGAAAGACATTAATGTGTTAATGGTAACACATTGCTGGTTTAATATAAGTTGAGGATGTTTTCTAGTTGTGCATGAATGCTGGAAACTTAGTAAGTTTTGAAAATTGTTTAGATATGTAATGTTAAGCTTAGGTTTAAAAAAGTAAAGCTGGTAAACTGGGTCTTTGTTATTTGCTTAAAAAAAGAAAATAAATGCAAATGTGTTTGGTGCATTCAAAACAAAAAACAAAAAACAAAAAAAACCCTGCCCAGCAGGTTATTTTAATGTCTCAGTGCAGGTGAGTAAGCATGCCTGGGAACCAGTGATGATGTGAGAGGCATCCAGGGAGGGGTCAGGATGGAGGGGGAGAATATTCTTCACTCCTCAAAGCAGACCTCCCAGAGATACTCCTTAGACCTGGTCCCACAGGAGGTCAGCAGGGTTGGCATCCCATCTGCTTGAAGCCTGGGGGAAGGAGCACAATCTAAGTCACATGATGTGTTATCCATCTGACAGTGGGGGCTGGCACTAGACAAGGTCACCACCAGGCAAACAACACTGTTGCCTTAGAAGACACTGGTGCAGCCACAAGTCAGTAGCTGTAGACAAGGCCCTCCTTATGCCAGCACAATGTAAACACAGTAAGAAATGATCCGCTTTATTGTGAGCCTCTCCTTTGTACTCAAGGCAGCATTACTCCACCAAAATGAGAGGAGCTAGAAAGAATTCACCCAGCCCACCCTCTACCTTGACATGGAATCATGAGGTTAGACACTAGACCAGATCATTCCTTGGGACTAATGTTCTGACACATTCACTCAGTTGCTTGGCAGCATTGAAAGTTCAGAAGCCGAAACTGATTTGCGCTGGTTGTGATGGCAGAGGAAGGAATTGGGGTGGGACTAGCCCAGGCTGCCTCCTTTTTGGCAGTCAGTGTACACACCTCCACCACCTGTTCTGGAGGAGGGTCCAAAAGCCAAGCTGGGCCTGGCTAAGGTACCTCTGTGGGCCCTTCCAACACAGGTCCTTCTGGGTAATTTGGGGGGTTTCTTTTTATCACATATCATAGGATTACTGGATTTGTACAGAAAATTTGAACCTGTACTACCTTAAAGCCTAACCTCCTGAGAAGGAGAGACAGGGTCCTAGTCAACCAATGTGGGATGTTTTGTGGTTACTCATTTTATGTCTTGTGATGCGCCTCTTGCTGCCCACAGGACGGTACCTGAAGGCTGGAAGGCTTTTAGCTGAGAGTGCCTGTAAGGCATGTTGAACCATTTACACAGAGCGCACTTTTCAGCCATACCTTCCTAATTTACCTCTGCAGAGCTAGCCTTGCAGGCCTAGCAACTCGTGGTTAAAATGATTGCTGGCAGCCTCTTTTCTCCTCCACTCTGTCGTCTCTCAGTAACACCAGAGTTCTACCCCCACTCTTGCACCCCATGACATCTTTTGGGACTTGAGACATGGAACAAGAGCTTTCTGCTTTACTTCTTGGCCTTCAGAGGAGTCTGAGCAGGGAGTGGATATAACTGAGAAAGGTGGTGGTTGTCTATTTACTTCAGACTTGTAAAGATCCAGAACCTTGAGTTGTGTGACTTCTCATGTAATAATGAAAGATGAGTTGCAGGACTGCATCCTATTGGAAGCACCAGCCTTAATGAGTTTTTGAGATAGCTGATGCACAGAGGCAGTAAACTAACTTCTTCGTGACTGAGCATCTTGCAAAAAAAATGAGTGTGCCTGGCACTATGCTTAGCAGGTGAGTCTCACAGGTTGGAGGACCAGATGCCATGAGTGGAGGATAGTCTGGAAATGGATCCTTTAGTCACTGGTCCCTTTATACAGTTTCATTCAGGGAACACAGGGGTCAATTGCCCTTCTCTGTAGCTCAGTCAGCCAATTTGCTTGACAACAGAGACTTGGGTATATCTGAAATGTGCTCACATTTCTATGATGGTAATGGAAATCTTTTTTTTTCTTTTTTTTTACTTTTTAAATGTCTTATTATGAAAACTGTCAAGCATACACAAAGAAGCAAGAGTGAATTAACAATCTTCATATACACAACACACACCTTCAACAATAATAAACATTATGCCAATCTTGTTTCATCTAGCCAGTCATGGAAGTCTTGAGCACAGTTTTCATTCTACAGAAATAAAAACAGTATTCTTCTCTGAGGCCTGATTATGAAGATAGATTTAAGAAGAATCAGATCCTAAAATGGGACCAGGGCATAGAGGGAAGGAAAAGCATAAAAGTCTAAGCAAACTAAGAGCAGTGTCGGGGAAGGCTCCCAGTAACTCTGTTACTGGGTGGATGCAGTTAAACAAAATCTCGTGTTTGGAACGGGAAAAAAAAGTTTCCCATTTGTGCCTTGAATGAGAATCTTTTCATGAAAGTGTCAACTTACTAAATAAATATGAATGAATTTTCTGGAGGAATATGACCTAAACATCTCAGGGGCTCTCAAATTGTAAACATTTATCATGTATCCACTCTAGGATTGGAACCGTGAAGACTTCAGCTGCTTTGAGCTAAACATCATTACCTTTTGTGGGTCTCACAGTGAAAATGGGAAAGGAGACAATGAGTGAACGTTATTATTGCTTTTGGAGTTGCTGTTCTTATTCATTGCCTACTTGTTGTCTCCATAGGTTGACTGTGCCAGTTCTGAGTCAGGGACCCGCCAGCCTCAGTAGCTGTATTCCACCATTCCTGTGACCTGGTTTTCTCTTTCACTTTACAGCTATGGGACTTATTCACATGGACTTTTTAAGAAGCTGGGGATTCCTGGGCCGACACCTCTGCCTTATTTTGGAAATGTTCTGGCCTACAGAAAGGTGTGTGTTGTTTGAATTCCCTCTTTTGCTTCCTATAGCAGCAAATTCCAGCTGAGTTCCATTAAAAAAAAAAAAAAAGCCTCGTTTCAGGTGGAAGTTCTGAGGTTTCACACTTTGCAGAAATTGCATCATAGGCCCCACGCAGCACATAGCCAGTTTGACCCCAGGGATCTCGTCTCACCTGTTAGGAGCTTCAGGTTTTGCCTCAGTCAGACAGCACAGCTCTCTGGCTGGTTCAGCACAGGACTTGAAGCTGCAACCTGTAAGCATCGTGAAGAGGATCTTCTTTCTGCCAGGTGCACATTCTCAGGAAGGCGCAGTCCTACTAATTATTAGGAGAAAGGCATGAAGGGAGTGTCTGGTCATGGCTCATTAAGCTGTGTACACTAGGGCCACACATTCCTGTTAGTAGCGTAAGCTCTGGGTACCCTTTTTTTTGCTTTCTGAGGAGCAGGTAATTAGGTTTCTTCATTGATTTCCGCTTGGAGGAGGTACCGGGGATTGAACCCAGGACCTCTTGGGTGCTGAGCATGCGCTCTACCACTCTACCAGCTATACCCTTCCCCCGGGTATATTGGACATTTCCATTTCTAAGGCAGCCTACGTGATTTGCACCAGGTAATTTGCACATACGTGGATTCTCTCAAGAATTGCTAAGCTCTGCAGTTTCTTCGATGTTCTACCCCCACTCTTGCACCCCATGACATCTTTTGGGACTTGAGAGATGGAACAAGAGCTTTCTGCTTTACTTCTTGGCCTTCAGAGGAGTCTGAGCAGGGAGTGGATATAACTGAGAAAGGTGGTGGTTGTCTGTTTACTTCAGATATTTAACCACTAAATGAGTTGTCGGCTTTTTCCTTTTAAATAAGGCAGAATCACTTACACAAAATCACTAGAGAGGAAGTGATTTGACAAAATTATTAAAAATTTAGCTGAATGGAATGTACTAGGTGACACAGACTGTGACTTCCAGCAGAGCCTTGATGCTAATCCAGCTCTGACGCCTCCTAGCCCGGGGCCTGGCCCCTGAGCTGAAGGTCAGGAGCGGTGCCCGGACGTCCAGGGGCAGAGCCTCGTGTGCAGGCTGCTCTTGGCCTCAGACTTCCTTTCCCGCAGACCTGAGGCTTGTTCCTCAGATCCTCATTCTCCATCCTGAGCCTTCATTGTCTCATTACCGCGTAAGAACTGCTTGAACTTTGTTCCTTCTGAAAAGGCAAAATTTCCTTTCCACCATCCCCAGATGAAGTCCTTAATGGATGCACTCCAAGACCCACATTTCTTTTGCATAGTTAAGCCATCAAATACCACAGCAGAAACATAGTGACAGGAAGGGTTTTTTTTTAAAGTTATAAAAGTGAAAACTCATGCAAGTGTCTTAATTGCATTGTCCTTTGCTGAATAATGAGGCATCTCCTTATCTTTTCCATGTTGAGCTGCAACACTAGAAGGCTAGACCACTTTGTCACTCATTCACTCACTCACTTTCCCACTCAGCACGCATGCCTTAGATACACTTACATTTGCTAGACTATTAGAGGTCACTGGTGCTTTAACTTCCTCTTTCTGCTAGAATTCTAGAGAGGGCTCATGAGAAAAATGAAAAGGCTGCTTAATTAGGAGAGGAAAGTAGGTACAGGCCACGCTGACTTCCCCCCAGCTTCAGTTTTCTCACGAGTCCGTAGAGGGTTTAGAGGGCTATGAGATTTTAGAGACAACACATGCTCTTGCAAAAACACTTCAGAAAGACAAGGAGTCACTTAGTATTCACTGACAGGGATAAGTGTTTAGTATCTGTGATACTCAGAGAAAATTCAAGAGTAATTTTCAGTGATCAGTTTCGAATATCTCATCTGTTTTCTCTCCTTTCCCTTAAGACGTCTGTGAATAAGAGAATTCACTATTTCATGAATTAGAGGTAGGGTTCAGTGCATTATCTTAATTATTTAATTTTGTTTCTCCTTGCAGGGTCTTTGGGATTTTGACAGTAAATGTTTTAAAAAGTATGGAAAAATGTGGGGGTGAGTATTCTGGAAACTTCCATCGGATAGACCTGTTATGGTGAGGCCCCCGTGATGCGGAGGACAACCTCAGTCCAGAGTGTCTTGGAATGAAGCCATCTACTGTGCAGCTTTGGAGACTTGTTCTATCAGGGATCCCCGAGGTCACCAGGTGTCCAGGTCTGCAGTCTGAGTCAGGCCTGGAGAATTGCAGGCCATCACTTTTCTCTGGACTTTGATGGCCCAGGGACTCCCAGCATCACCTTCTGTCCCGTATCTCGCTCTTCCTCTTTTCTCTGTGTTTCCTTCCTTAGGTTGCCTTTAATTGCATGATTCCGGACCCTTCTAATATGTGCTTATAAATGCATGTCATTGCCCCTTTCCCACAAGATTCATGTTTAATTAAAGCTAAAAAAAGCTTTATTTAAAATTTGCATTTAATATGCCCTTTTGAAAAAGGTCTCAGGGATACAGGTAAACCCAAGGAGAAACCATTTCTGCTCAGCTTTTTTTTTTTTTCCAACTTTCTCCACGAGTATGGAGTTTAGTTCTTTTTTTGGTTTTGGTTTTGGTTTTTACATTTTAAATCAAGACTTTTCCATAGAAGTGTACACAATTATTGCTTCACCTACTCTATTCCTTTGACTTTGAAGAGATGTGGGATATTTCTAACCCAGTGTGCTTGCTGGTGGGCTGACAGATTCAGTGACTTTGTTGAGTGGCCTTGGCTGACTGCCATGGCTTTTGCCTCTCGCAGCTGGTGGAGGTTTGGTGAGAGCAGGGGAGAGACGAAATACAGTTCTTGTTTGCCAGAAGCAAGCGGGAGAAGCTCTACCTCTCCGCCCCTCTTATCCTCTCGTCAAGTCCTCAAACCACAGGGCTCTGCTGAGTTCTCCTGGCCCCAGAGGGCAACGTCATCCCGGGGCGAGAAGAACACGCAGTGCTGGATCGCCACTGTGTTTTTGGAAATGGGCAGCGAGAAGTGCAGCGATTCTCGCTGATTTTTATATGTGATCACAAGACCATTTGAAATTCCTCTTTGAAATCAAAGGAGCAAGATGTGGCGTGTAGAAAACCTGCCATTTTGCTCTAGAATTGCAAATAGTTGAGAGTGGAAAACAAAATGTCAGAAGACAGTGTAATTAACTAACAGTAAGCCTCACTCCGGTGAACCGTCCCCATGAATGGACGTTCTGACAGTCAGGAGATCAGGCCAAATTAGAATGTACTATATATGAGGCGTCAGCTTTGGGTGGTAGGTGGGTCAGAAGTGGGCCGGCCCTGCTTCTAAGGGACGTCACCTACATGGAGCCTCAGGCCTACTTGGGACCCATATATAAGCATAAATATAAGTAATGAAAAGAAAATATTTAAAAAATGAATTATGCGTGTGCCTCTGAATTTCTTTATTCTCTTTGTCCTTTTGTTTCAAATTATTGTAAACTGGATGCTACCAAGGATATCTCCATATTATTTTAAGTAGATTTTTAAAAAATTATAAACTAGTAAGCAAATTCTAGAAAATAGGGTGAAGAACTCGTTCGTAATCCTACTCGTGCTTGTGGAGCTTTCCAAACCTTCCATTTGCAGACACATTGTTACATATTTATGATCACTGTGTCTGCAGTTTTCATCTGCTATGACATCATATGTGTTTTTCATTCTTTTGCTATATCTTTAAAAATGACTGAGTAGGTGGACTCTCCTTATTTTTAAATTTTCAGATAATTTACTTCCTTTCAATTATTAACTAACCTAACTTCCTTTTTGATAATGAACTATATTAAACCTATAAAAATAATGGAGAATGGTGTGGGAAATTCTCACGTACACACCACTTAGATGTAACAATGTTCTAATGGGATTTCTAGTCATGATCTATAGGAATATGGATTATGTAATGTTAGGATGAGAGTCGGGATTTTAGGTGTGGCTCCAGCCACAGAAACTGGCTCATTAAATTTAAACAGTTCTGTTTTCCTGACACAGGTTTTATGATGGTCGACAGCCTGTGTTGGCTATCACAGATCCAGACATGATTAAAACAGTACTGGTGAAAGAATGTTTTTCTGTCTTCACAAACCGGAGGGTAAGCATCCCCTTTTTTAATTTAAAAATTTACTTATCTATTAAATATCTATTTTGAAATAATTATAAATTCACAGGATGTTGTTAAAAGAAAAAATACACGTGGAGGTCCCATGTTATGTACCTTTCATCCTGTTTCCTCCAGTGGTAATATCTTGCATAACTATAGTATAATATCAAAGCAAGAAGTTGACATTGATACTACCACAATACTTATTTGGATTGCATCAGTTTCATATGCACTCATTTGTGTTTGTGTGTGTGTGTGTTGCTCTATGAAAATGTATTATATATGTAGATTTGGGGAACTACCACCACATTCAGTATGCAGACCTGTTTCGTTCCCACAAGGCTCCTTATGTTCTTTTACAGTCATGGTGAGTAGCTTGTCTTTTCTTCTTTTCAGGGTTTCTAGCAGAGAAAACATATTTAAAATTTTTTTTGTTGAGGCCAGTTTATCAATTTTCCTTTTTATGGGTGGTAACTTTGGTGTCAAACCTGGAAACTCTTCACCTAGCCCTTGATCCTGAAGATTTTCTCCCATTTTTTCCTAAACGTTAAGTAGTTTTATGTTGTATATTTAAGTCTACGATCCGTTTGGTGCTAAGTTTTGTATAATGTGTGAAGTATAGGTCATGAGTTTTTGTTTTTGTTTGTTTCACCTGTAAATGTCTAAGTTGCTCCAGCACCATTTATGGAAAGACTTTCTTTCCTTCCATAAATAGCTCTTGCACCATTGTCAAAAATCAGTCAGGCCTATTTATGTGGGTCTATTTCTCACTCTCTATTCTGTTTATTGATCTATGTATCTATCCCTCCACCACACAATCTTGATTCCTAGAGCTATATAGTATGTCTTAGCACGTAGACCATTCCTCCTACTTTATTTTTTCAGAAATTGTTTTAGCTATTCTGGGTCCTTTCTCTTTCCATACAAATTTGGAATAAGTTTATGTATGTTTACAAAAAATTGCCAAGATTTGAATAAGAATTGAATTAAACCTATAGATCAATTTGGGAGAAAATCTGTATTTTTACTAGGTCACATCTTTCAGTCCGTGAACACAGAATGTCTCTCTATTTTATTTAGGTTTTCTTTGATTCTTTTCACAACACTTGTAGTTTTCTGCATAGAGATTCTGTACATGTTTTGTTATATTTTTTCCTAAATTATTTTATTTTCTTTGGAGTGATTGTAAATGGTATTGTGTTTCTAATGTGTTGTTACATATTCATTGTTGCCATATAGAGATGTGGTTGATTTTTGTGTGTTGATCTCATATCCTACAACCCTGTTGAGATCATTTATTAGTTCTAGCGGTTTTCTTTTTATATTCTTTGAGATTTTCTATATTGGTAATTATGTCAGCTGTAAATAGGAACACTTCTGTCTCTTCCTCTCCAACCTACCTGCCTTTTATTTCTTCTTCTTGTCTTTGCTGCACTAGTGAGGACTTAGGATTTTGAGTAAGAGTGTGAGAGTGGACATCTTTTCCTGGCTGATCTCGGAGGATTCAGTGTTTCACCATTAAAACATATTTATTTATTTTCATCTTATATCTGAAAGGAAATTTCACTTATTTCTGCTCTAATCTTTATGATTTCTTTCCCTCTACTAGCTTTGAGTTTTGTTTGCTCTTCTTTCTCCAGCTGCTTTAGGGGTAAGTTGAGGTTGTTTACTTGAGATTGTTCTTTTTTTCTGAGGTAGGCTTGTATCGCTATAAACGTCCCTGTTACAACTGCTTTTTCTGCATCCCAGAGGTTTTGGATTATTGTGTTTTCATTTTCACTTGTCTCAAAGTATTTTTTGATTTCCTCAGTGATCCATTGGTTGTTTAGTGGCATATTATTTAGCCTCCATGTGTTTGCAGTTTTTCAGTTTTTTTTTTCTTGTAGTTGATTTCTAACCTAATAGCATTGTGGTCAGAAAAGATGCCTGGTACAATTTCAATTTTCTTAAATTTACTACAGCTTGCCTTTTGGGCCAACATGTGGTTGATTCTGGAGAATATTCCATGTGCACTTGAGAATGTGTATTCTGTTGCTTTCTGATGGATTGCTCTATAGATATCAATTAACTCCACCTGGCCTAATGTGTCATTTAGGACCTGTATTTCCTTATTGATTTTCTGTCTGGATGGTCTGTCCATCGATGGAAGTGGGGTGTTAGGGTCCCCCCCCTATTATTGTGTTATTGTTGAGTTCTCCTTTTATGTCTGTTAAAATTGCCTTATATATTAAGGTGCTCCTATGTTGGGTGCATGTATATTTACAAGTGTTATATCCTCTTCTTGGATTAATCCCTTGAGCATTATGTAGTGTGCTTCTTTGTCTCTTGTAACAGTCTTTATTTTAAAATCCATTTTGTCTGATGTAAGTATTGTTACTCCAGCCTTCTTTTGGTTTCTGTTTGCATGGAATACCTTTTTCCATCCTCTTATTTTCAGCCTGCATGTCTCTCTAGCTCTGGAGTGAGTCTCTTGTAGATAGCATATATATGCGTCTTGTTTTTTTTATCCTTTCAGCCAGTCTGTGTCTTTTGGTTGGAGCACTTAATCCATTTACATTTAAGGTAGTTATCGATACATATTTTCTTATTGCCATTTTGTTAATTGTTTTGGGTTTGCTTTTGTTAAGTCTTTTTCCCCCCTCTTTCTTCTTTTTGTTCTCTTTTCTTGTGGTTTGATGACTAAAGAAGTTCCTTTAACATTTGCTGTAAAGCTAGTTTGGTGGTGCTGAATTCTTTTAGCTTTTGTTTATCTGTGAAGCTTTTGATTTCTCCATCAAATCTGAATGAGAGCCTTGCTGGATAGAGTATTCTTGGTTATAAGTTTTTCCCTTTTATCACTTTAAATATATCATGCCACTCCCTTCTGGCCTGTAGAATTTCTGCCAAAAAATCAACTCATAATCTTATGGGAGTCCCCTTGTATGTTATGCATTGCTTTTCTCCTGCTGATTTTAATATTTTCTCCTTATCCTTAATTTTTGTCAATTTGATTACTATGTGCTTTCGTGTGTTCCTCTTTGGGTTGATCCCTTGTGGAACTCTCTGTGCTTCTTGGACTTGGGTGACTGTTTCCTTTCCCAAGTTAGGGAAGTTTTCAATTATTATCTCTTTGAAAACTTTCTCAGATCCTTTCTCTCTCTCTTTCTGGGACCCCTATAATATGAATATCAGTGCACTTCATGTTGTCCCAGAGTTCTCTTAAACTATCATCATTTCTTTTCATTCTTTTTTCTCTTTTCTGTTCTGCAGTAGTGATTTCCACTAATCTGTCTTCTAGCTCACTGATCCACTCTTCTGCCTCATTTAGTCTATTCTTAGTTCCTTCTAGTGTGTTATTTATTTCCATAATTTTGTTTTTCAACTCTAAGTATTCTTTATATTTCCCTACTCTTTGCTAAGAACTTCCCCATGTGCATCTATACTCCTTCTGAGTTCTCTGAACATCTTCACCATCATTATTCTAAACTCTTCTTGGATAAATTGCCTATTGCATCATCACTTATTTCTTCTTCTGAAATTTTTTCTTGTGTCTTGGCCTGGAAGATATTTCTCTGCTGCCTCATGTTGTCTGTCTTTCTATTTGTATTTTTAGGTAGCTTAGTTTAGTTATGTTTCTTGAGTTTGGATAAGTGGCCCTCTGTGGGAGATGTCCTATGTGTCCCAGCAGTACACTCCTCTCTTGTCACCCAAGGGCCAGGGTCCAGCTGGTCCCAGTGTAGTCTGGCCTGTGTTTGTGGATTCCTTCTACAGGCTTTGGGATTCTTGTTTTCTTATTTCTGATATCTGCACCCTGGTGGATGAGGCTGGACTAGAGGCTTATGTAGGTTTCCTGGCAGGAAGAGCTGGTGCCTGCCCACTGCTGGGTGAAGCTTGGTCCTCGACCTCTGGTGGCTAGGGCCATGTCTAGGGCAGTGCCTAGAGGCATTTGTGTGGCTCAGGAAGTCTGCTGATGGGTGGGGCTATGTTCCTACCCAGTCTGTTGTTTGGCCTGAGGCTTCCCAGCACTTAAGCCTACAGGCTTTTGGATGGTGCTAGGTCTTGGTGCTAATGATCTAATCAAAATGTCAGCCTCCAGAAAAGCTCATGTAGATGAACACTCCTGGGATGTCTGCCACCAGCTTTTATGTTCCCTGGGTGAGCCACAGCCATCCCCTACCTTCCCAGGAGACTTTCCAAAGCTAGCAGGCAGGTCTGGCCCATGTTCCTATGAAATCACTGTCTCTGCCCTTGGACCTGGTGTACACAAGCTTCTGTGTATGCTTCCCAAGCAAATGAAGTCTCTGTTTCCCCCAGTTCCATGGGTTTCCTGGAGTTATGTCCCACTGGCCTTCAAAACTAGATGTCCTGGGGGTCTCCTCCTCCCAATGCTGGAACCCCAGGCTGGGGAGCCTGATGTGGGGCTCAGAACTCTCACTCTGTCCCTCTGTGGTTCCCTCTTTTCTTTCCAGTTGAAGATCTTCTTTTGCAAGGTCCCAGTCTTTTTTTTTTTTTTTTTTTTTTTTTTTTGTGGTTGTTTAGCAATCAGTTGTGGTATTATTGTAGTTATGAGGAAAGGTGAGCTCATGGTCCTACTACTCTGCCATCTTGACCAGAAAGCGCCTTGTTGAGGATTTTTGCATCTGTGTTCATCAATGATATTGGCCTGTAATTTTTTTTTTTTTTGGTAGTGTCTTTGTCTGGTTTTGGTATCAGGGTGGCTTCATAGATGAGTTTGGAAGTGTTCCCTCCCCTTCAATTTTTTGATAGAGTTTGAGAGAATTGATATGAGTTCTTTGCATGTTTGGTAGAATTTCCCAGTGAAGCCATCTGGTCCTGGACTTTTGTTTGTAGGGAGGTTTTCTGTTTTTTGTTTTTATTGCTGATTCTATTTCATTCCTAGTGATCAGTCTGTTCAAGTGATTTATTTCTTCTGGATTGAGTTTTGGTGGATTGTATGTTTCTAGAAACTTTTCCATTTTTTCTATGCTGTCCAATTTTTTTCCATATAGTTGTTCATAGTATTCTCTAATTTTTTGTGTGTTTCTGTGGTGTTGGTTGCAATCTCTCCATTTTCCTAGCCTTATTTGTTTATTTGTGTCCTTTCTCTTTTCTTTTTGGTGAGCCTGGCCAGAGGTCTGTCGATTCTGTTTACTCTTTCAAAAAGTCAGCTCTGGGTTTGATTGATTTTTTTCTATTATTTTTTAAATCTCTATTTTATTTATTTCCTCTCTGATCTTTATTGTTTCTTTCCTTCTACTGACTTTAGGTTTTGTTTGTTCTTCTTTTTCTAATTCTTTTAGGTGATAGGTTAGGTTATTTATTTGAGATTGTTCTTGTCTTTTGAGGAAGGCCTGTATCACTATGAACTTTCCTCTTAGGACTGCTTTCACTGTATCCCACAGAGTTTGTGTGGTTGTGTTTTCATTGTCATTTGTCTCAAGGTATTTTTAAATTTCTTCTTTGATTTCATTGTTGACCCACTGGTTTTTTATTAGCAGGTTGTTTAGTCTCCATGTAGTCATTTTTTTCTTGTTTGCTTTTCTGTAGTTGATTTCTAGTTTCATGCCATTGTGGTCAAAAAAGATGCTTGAAATAATTTCTAACCTCTTAAATTTGCTGAGGCTTCTTTTGTGCCTGAGTATGTGGTCTATCCTAGAGAATGTTTTCTGCGCACTTGAAAAGAATGTGTATTCTGGTTTTGGGGGATGTAATGTCCTAAAAATATCAACCAAGTGTAACTGTTTTATTATGTATGTCCATTGCCTTATTGATTTTCTGTCTGGAAGATGTGTCCAATGATGTTAATGGAGTGTTAAAGTCTCCTAATTTTACGGTGTTCCCATCAATTTTGGAGATATCCATTTTAAAACAAAATGTAATTTTTAAAGATTGAGGGAATTTTCAAACAGGTTAGCTTGATAGGCCTTACCCAAGCTGAGAAATAGAATTATCTTTTTCTTTTCTCCCTGTGGGAAAAGTGTAGAGAAAAAAGTGTCCCATGTCACTGCAAAATTTTTCAGAATAGCAAATAGATTCCTAATCTTTTGCATATTAACTACTATTTTTTTTAAATCACCATATCAGCACATCCCTTTTCCCATTTGCTCAGACGGTAGATATATGTAAAGACAGTCTGAGGCAAAATACAGTTTTCCAAGGCTATCTGGCTCTCTGTTACCAATCCCTTTCTAATTTGCACAGCCCAGGAGGATGAACGAGGTCTTACTCCTTTCTGTTCCCCTGGAAGAAGTTTCCCTACCACATGGGACATTTTTATTTAAAAAGAGATTGGAATACAAAGACTGGAAACCACATCAAGTGACTGGATATCTCTTCTACCCTCAAAGGAACCTAGATACTTACGGTGTCTATTTACTGCGCATCTAGCATAGGGCCTGGTACTAAGTAACAGTCACTAAATATTTGTTGAATAATTTTTCCCATTTAACAAATTTTCCACAGCTGTTGAGATCTCCAAAACTTATGTAGGGTAGAATATGTTTTGCTTTCGACTCTAGTCCTTTGGTCCAGTGGGAATTCTGAAAAATGCCATCTCTCAGGCTAAAGATGAACAATGGAAGAGAATACGAATATTGCTGTCTCCAGCCTTCACCAGTGGGAAGCTCAAGGAGGTAAGGAAAGAAGAGGACTTGCTATTAGAAACTTAAAGAATAAGGTAGAAAATAAGATCACAGTCCCTTTCCAAGGAGGAATCTGAGGAATTTGAGTTTCCTAAAATTGTCTTTATCTTTATGTCCTAGAAGAGACATTATAAAATTCTTTATAAAATGTCACCTACTGTCCCATGCTGGGGAAAACCAGGTGCTTCTAGGACTTGAGTCTCCATGTTTAACTTTGGATGATGTTGTATTTTGTATCTAGATGTTCCCCATCATTGGCCAGTATGGAGATGTGTTGGTGAGAAACCTGAGGAAGGAAGCAGAGAAAGGCAAGCCTGTCGCCCTGAAAGAGTAAGTAGGGGCGAAGCTGCTGGTATTCTGAGCTCTCCTGAGACCCTAAGCTGTTTGCCATGGAGCTGAAATTCCCACTGTTGAGTTACTCCAGTGACCAGACAGAAGTAGGTGTGTGATGTTACAATCCAGTTGGCCACCCAAGAATGAGTGATGACGTGAGAAAAAAATCAGAAGGGATCTTCTCCTGTGTACATGACCCAGGATTAACTTATCTGCTTAATCATCACTGTGAATATGCTGGAAGACAAGTATAGTTTAGTCTGAGATCAGCGACTGTGATACCTTCAGTTTTGTTCTTTTTTCCTGAGATTGCTTTGGCGATTCACAGACTTTTGTGGTTCCATATAAATTTCAGGATTGTTCTAGTTCTGTGGAAAATGTCATGGATATTTGTGTAAGGATTGCACTAAATCTATAGATTGCTTTAGGTAGTATGGGCATTATAACAATATTAATTCTTTCAATCCATGAACATGAGATATCTTTCCATTTCTTTGTGTCATCTTGTTTCCTTCATCAGAGTTTTATAGTTTTCATGGTATAAATCTTTCACCTCCTTCGTTAAGTTTATTCCTGGTTATTTTATTCTTTTTGATGTGATTTAAAATGGGATTATTCTCTTGCTTTCTCTTTCTGATAGTTCATTATTATTATATAGAAAAGCAACAGAGTTCTGCATATTAATCATGTTCCCGCCACTTTACTGAATTCATTTATTAGTTTTACTAGTTTGTTTTTTGTTTGGTGGAGACTTTAGGATTTTCTATATAAAGTATCATGTCATTTGCAAATAGTGACAGTTATATATATTCCTTTCCAATTTGGATTCTTTTTATTTCTTTTCTTGTCGGATTGCTGTGACTAGGACCTCCAATATGATGTTGAATAGAAGTGGTGAGAGTGGGCATCCTTGTCTTTTTCCTAATATTAGAGAGTAATAGCACAAAAATAGACACATAAATCAATGGAACAGAATACAGAACCCAGAAATAAACCCATGCGCTTATGGTCACTTAATCTATGACAAAGGAGGCAAAAATATACAATGAGGAAAAGATAGTCTCTTCAATAAGTGGGAGAACTGGACAGCTACATGTAAAAGACTGAAATTAGAACATTTTTCTCACATCATATACAAAAACAAACTCAAAATGGATTGAAGACCTAAATGTAAGTCTGGAAACCATAAAAACCTAGAAAAAATAATAGATGGAATGCCCTTTGACATGAATCATAGCAATATCTTTCTGGATTTGACTCTTAAGGCAAAGGCAACAAGAGAAACAATAAACAAATGAGACCTAATTAAACTCAAAAAACTTTTGCACAGCAAAGGAAACCACTGGCAAGATGAAAAGACAACCTACTGAATGAAGGAAATAATTGCAAATGATATGACTAATAAGTGGTTAATATCATATATATATATATATATATATATATATATATATATATATATCAATATCAATCATACAACTCAATATCTGAAAAACAAACAACCCAATTAAAAGTGGGCAGAAGACCTAAAGAGATATTTTCCATGGAAACTATTCAGGTGGCTAACAGGCACATGAAAAGATGCTCGACATTGCTAGTCATCAGAGAAATGCAAATCAAAATCACAATGAGACCACCTCGCACCTATCAGATTGGCTATCATCAGAAAATGTACAAATGGCAAATGTTGGCAAGGATGTGGAGAAAGGAGACCCCTAGTACAAGATTGAGAATGTAAATTGGCGCAGTCACCATGGAAAATAGTATGGAGATTCCTCCAAAAACTAAAAAGAGAACTATCATATCCAGCAATTCTTCTCCTGGGTGTATATCTGATGAAAAGGAAAACACTAATTTGAAAAGATACTTGCATCCTAGTGTTCATAGCATTATTATTTACAATAGTCAAGATATGGAAGCAACCTAAGGGTCCATCAACAGATAAATGGATAAAGAAGATATAGTATATATATATATGTGTGTGTGTGTGTGTGTGTGTGTGTGTGTGTGTGTGTGTGTGTGTGTGTGTGTACACGGTGGAATATTACTCAGCCATAGAAAGGAATGAAAACATGCCATTTACAACAACATGGGTGGACCTAGAGGGCATTATACTAAGTGAAGTAAGTCAGATAAAGACAAATACTGTATGTTATCACTTATATGTGGAATCTAAAGAAGAGAACAAATGAATGAATATAACAAAACAGAAATAGGCTCACAGATATAGAGAACAATAGTGGTTACCAGTTGGGAGAGGAAAGGGGCAGGGGCAAGATAGGGGTTGGAGATTAAGATGCAATTACAGTGTGTAAAATAATTATGCTACAAGGATAGATGGTACAGAACAGGAATTAGAGCCAATATTTAACACTAACTTTAAATGAAGTATAATCTATAGGAATTTAAAATCACTTTTCTGTGCATTTGAAACTAGCACAACATTGTAAATCAACTACACTTCAACAGAAAAAAAGAATAGGTCTAGAGGTGAGAGGGCCGTGATTAATTTGGTGTTGCTGGTTAAATAGTTTTCATTGGTTAAAAAAAAGACCAGGGTGCTGCTGTTCTGTAACGTGCTAAAGAGGAATAACTGTGCACGAGTACTGTGGTGAGGGAGGATGAAGATCAATGTCACCTTTCTGGACTCCTCCAGGAAGAGTTAATTATTCCATTCTTTGTTCTCCTCAGACACAGTGCTTATACACCTACTACTGCCCATAGTCAAAACAAAACACACTACTGTAATTTGTCTGATTATGGATCTGTATCCCTCTATGTCTGAGCTCCTTGAGCCAAGAGCAGTGGGGGTGGGGGCAGTCTAATTTGCCTCAGTGTCCCCGTCACCCCTAGCACAGGGCCATCTGCATCATCATTGGCACCTCATAAACACCTCATGAGTGAGTGTGATGGTAGCATAGATTCTTTTGAAGATCCAGCAGATAGTTCTGAAAGAGTGTGGCTCTTTACTTGTCTTGGGGACCTGAATTTACATACATTCTTGTTGCATGTGTTGGGTAGGGACAGTAAAGAGGTGTGGATTTTAATTGTTCATGTCTTTCTTTCTCTACTCAGCATCTTTGGGGCCTACAGCATGGATGTGATTACCAGCACAGCATTTGGAGTGAACATTGATTCCCTCAACAACCCACAAGATCCCTTTGTGGAAAATTCCAAGAAACTCTTAAGATTTGATTTCCTTGATCCATTCCTTCTTTTAATAAGTATGTGACCTACTATATTTCTTTTTCTTATTCCTCCTTCTTTCCTTCCTTCTTTTCCCTTCTTTTCTCTTCTCTTCTCTCCTCCTCTCCTATCCCCATCCCCTCTTCTCCCCTTCCCATTCCTCCTTCCTTCCTCTCTTTCTTTTCTTCCTTTCTTTCTTCCTTCCTTCTTTCTTCCTTCCCTCTTTCTTCCTTCCTTCCTTCCTTCCTTCCTTCCTTCCTTCCTTCCTTTCTTCCTTCCTTCCTTCCTTCCTTCCTTCCTTTCTTTCTTTCTTTCTTTCTTTCTTTCTTTCTTTCTTTCTTTCTTTCTTTCTTTCTTTCTTTCCTTCTCTCTTTCTCTCTTTCTCTCTTTCTCTCTTTCTCTCTTTCTCTCTTTCTCTTTCTCTCTCTTTCTCTCTTTCTCTTTCTCTCTTTCCACAGTGTTATTGATATGTGATTCACATACTATCAATTAATCCATTTAAAATGTGCAGTTCAGTGGTTTACAACCTAAGTGTCCATCAGATGAATGAATAAGGAAAATGTGATACACACACACACACACACACACACACACACACACACACACTGGAATACTGTTCAGCCATGAAAAAGAAGGAAATCCTGCCATTTGCAACAATGTGGCTGGATCTTGAGGGTATTATATTAAGTGAAATAATTCGGACATAAGGCAAATACTTATATGTTGAATCAAAAGAGGAAAACCAAACTCATAGAAAAACAAGATCAGATTTTTGGTTACCAGAGGCAGGGATTGGGAGGCTGAAGAATTGGATGAAGGTGGTGAAATGGTACAAACTTTCAGTTATTACATAAATAAGTCCTTGTGGTATAATGTACAGTGTGACTATAGTTAACACTGCTGTCTGATATATTTGTACATTGCTAACAGTAGATCCTAAAAATTCTCATCAGTAGGGAAAAATTTTTTCTGCAACTATATGAGGTGAGGGATGTTAAGTGAACTTATGGTGGTAATCATTTCACAGTATATGTATGTCAAGACATTGTACTGTACACCTTAAATTAATACAGTACTATATGTCAGTTATAAATCAATAAAACTGAAAAAAATTTTTAGTACATTCAAAGATATGTGCAGATATCACTGTATTCAATTACAGAACATTTTTATCAACTCAGAAACCCTGTACCTTTTTACTATCACCTCCAACTCCCTTAGCCCTAAGCAACCACTAGTCTACTGAGTATAGACTTGCCTATTCTAGACACTTCATATAAACGGAATCATGTAATGTGTGGTCTTTTGTGGCTGGATTCTTTCATTTAGTCTAATGTTTTCAAAGTTTATCCACATTGTAGCACATGTCAACACTTCTTTGTGTGGCCAAATAATAGTCTATTGTATGGACTTTCTGCATTTTGTTTGTCCATTTGTAAGTTGATGGCCATTTGAGTTGTTTTCACTTTTTGACTGCTGTGAATAGTGCTGTTATGAACATTCATATACTATTTTTGTTTGAACATTTGTTTTTGATTCGTTGGGTGTGTACTCAGAGGTGGAATTGCTGTGTTATATATTAACTTTGTGTTCAGTTTATTAAGGATCTGCCAACCTGTTTCCCACAGTAGCTACACCCTTTTACATTCCCACCAGTAATGTGGGAAGCTTCCAGCTTCTCCATGTTCTTGAAAACACATGGTCAATACTTTCCTGTCTTCTTGCTTGTGCCCCTTACAGTGGGTGTGAAATGGTATCTCATGTGATTTTCATTTTTATTTCCCAAATGTCTAGGGATGATGAAAAACTTTTTTGTTGGCCATTTTAATGTCTTCTTTAGATAGATGTCTATTCAGATCCTTTGCCCATTTATAGTTGGATTGTTTGTCTTTTTTGTTGTTGTTAAGTTGTATTAGTTGTTGGACGTAGTGTATAATATTCTTTTATATGTTACTGGATTCAGTTTGCTAGTATTTTATATCTATTCTAGATAAAAGTCTCATATCAGATATAGAATTTCAAAAACTTTTTCCTCTTCTGTAGGTGTCTTTGCACTTTCTTGATTGTATGCTTTGAATGCAAAATTTTAAATTTTGATTATGTACCACTTCTATATTTTTCCTATTACGTCCTATGCTTTTGTTGTTATAGCTAAGAATCTCTTGCCAATCCTGAGGTCATGAAAACGTACCCCTTGGTTCTCTTGTAAGAGTTGTATAGTTTTAGCTCATATGTTTAGGTCTTTGATCAATTTTGAGTTTGGTGTTTATACGGTGTGAGGTATACCACTCTATTCTTTTGCATGTAACTATTCACTTGTCCCAGTACTGTTTATCGAAAAGGCATTTTCTTCTCCATTGAATGGTCTTGGAAACCTTGTCAACATTCAGTTGACCATTGGCATGTGGGTTTATTTCTGGACTCCAAGCTCTATTCCTTTGATATCTATGTCCATCCTTATTCCAGTACCACCTTGCCTTGATTAATGTAGCTTTGTGGTAAGTTTTGAAATAAAGAAGTGTAACTCCTACAACTTTATTGTTTTTTTCCAGAATGTTTTGTCTTTTCTGGGCAGTTTGCACTTTCATATGTGTTTAAGTTCAGGCTGTCACTTTCTACAAAGAAGCCAGCTAGGATTCTGATAGGGAATGTGTAATATCTGTAGATTTGCCATCTTGACCATGTAAATGTTCTGATACATGAACATGGGACGTCTTTTATTTCCTTAGATCTTATTTAATTTATTTCAAAGTGTTTTATAGTTTTCAGAGTATAAGTTTTGCACTTTTTTGTTAATTTTATTCCTGAGCATTCTATTATTTTTGATGTTACTGTAAAGAGTTATTTTCTTAATTTCACTTTTGGATTATGTATTGCAGTATATAGAAACACAGTTGATTTTGTATATTGATCTTGTATCCTGAGACCTTGCTGAGCCTGTTTATTAATTCTATTAACAAGTTTAGTGGATTCCATAGGATTTCCTACACATAAGATCATGTTATCTGACGATAGAGATAGTTTTACATCTTCATTTCTTACAGGATGCGTTTTATATCGTTTTCTTCATTTATTTTTAGAGGAGGTACTGGGGATTGAACCCAGGACTTCATGCATCCTAAGCATGTGTTCTGCCACTCAAGCTATACCTTCCCCACCATTTTCTTGCCCAATTATTCTGGTTAGAGCCTCTAGTACAATTTTGAGTAGAAGTGATGAGAGAGGCTTCCCTGTCTTTTTCTTAATCTTAGAAAAAAACATCCAACCTCTCACTATTAAGTATGTTGTGAGCTATGGACTTTTTCATAGATGCCCTTTATTAGGTTGATGATATTCTGTTCTGTTCTATTTGTTGAGTGTTTTTTTTTTTAAATCATAAGAGATTGTTGGATTTTGTCAGATACTTTTTATGCATCTGTTTATATAATCACATGGTTTTTGCTTTTTATTCTATTGAAATGATGTGTTACACAATCTTGCATTCCTGGGATTAAACTCCCCTTGGATATGGTGTATAACATCCTTTTATATGTTACTGGATTCAGTTTGCTACTATTTTGTTGAAGATTTGTGCATCCATGATCATAAGATACATTACTCTGCAATTTTCTTTCCCTACACTGTCTTGGTCTGATTTTCGTATCAGATTAATACTGGCCCCACAGAATGAGTTTGGAAGTGTTCTGTCATATTCTATTTTTTGGGAAGAATTTATGAAAAATTGGTATTAATTCTTTCTAATTATTTGGTAGTATTTACCACTGAAACCATCTGGACCTTTGTCAAATTGTGGGGTTTTTTTTAAATTGAAGTTAGTCAGTTACAATGTGTCAATTTCTGGTGTACAGCGCAATGTTGTGGGTTGTTTCTTGATTACTGACTAAAACTTTGTACTCCTTATAGGCCTATTCAAATTGTCTCTTTCTTCTTGAGTCAGTTTCTGCACTTTGTGTCCTTCTAGGAATTTGTCCGCTTCATCTAAGTTTCCTAATTTGTTGGTGTACATTGTTTATAGTATTCCTCTATGGTCCTTCTCACATTTTTGATGTCAATAGTAATCTCCTCTCTTTCATTTCTAATGCTAGATGTTTGAGTCTTTTTTCTTTTTTCTTAGTCAATCTAGCTAAAAACTTCTTTTCAAAGCATCAGCTTTTGGTTTCGTTGATTTTTTTCTATTAGTTTTATTCTCTATTTCATTAATTTCTGCTTTTATCTTTATTATTTTCTTCCTTCTTCTAACTCGAGGTTTAGTCTGCTCTTTTTTCAGTGTGTTAAGGTGGAAAGTTAGGATCATGATTTGAGATGTTTGTTCCTTTTTAAAAATAGACATTTATAGCCTTGAATTTCTCTATGAGCCCTGCTTTTGCTACATCCCACTAGTTTTGGTAAGTAGTATATTTATTTTTATTTATGTCAAAGTAATTCCTGATTATGCTTTTTATACATCATACAACTCATTGATTATTTAGGAATGTGTTGTTTGATTTCCATATATTTGTGAGTATCCTCCATTTTTGTTATTGATTTTTAATTTAATTCCATTGTGGTTAAAAGACATACACTGTTATTTCTATCCTATAATTTTTTGAATAAAATGATTAATTACAGTATCAGACTATAGTCTAGTTTTTCCAAAGAGACTCTAGTCCAATAGACAAAAGGCTGTGAGGGCCAGGAATGCAATCCTGTTCCTTTGATCTTTCAAAAAGCAGAAAGAGCCACTCATCTCACTACAGTAGTGACTGCCCCTATTTGTGGACTTACCCTCGTGCAGTCATTGGATTGGAAGTCTGAGCAAAGGTCATAGGGGGAGTGATTATGGTATATTTTACTCTCTGATAGAGAAAATTATAATTGCCCCTGAGAAATTCTGAATTTTCACTGTGCTTTCCTTTTATCTTTTACCTACAGTGCTCTTTCCATTCCTCACCCCAATATTTGAAGTATTAAATATCTATCTGTTTCCAAAAAGTGTTATGAATTTTTTCACAAGATCCATAAAAAGGATAAAAGAAAGTCGCCTCAAGGATAAACAAACGGTAAAATCCGGTGGTGGTTACATGAGTGTGTTCACGTTTTGAAAATGTATTGACCTGTATACATATGACTTGTGCACTTCTCTGCATTTTTTTTAAGGTTGGTAGAGAACTATAGATTTTAGATCAGGGGAGTTATAACACTTTGGAGGGATGAAGAAGGTAGAGGCTGGGCAAGAAGATAAGAAAATGAGTCAGAGAGCAGTGTTTAAATCTAAGAGTAGGCAATCCAGTTGGTAAGTCACTACATAAATATGATTGAGATAAAAACTACCACTTCCCTTCAATAAACTGTCAAAGGATGAAAAATACTGTTTAAAAATGATTTTACTGGTGTTATAATTTCCCCACATATTAGATTGGCAAGATCACTTCAGTTCCAAGCCTCCTATTTTACAGATTGTCCAGTGGATCGGGCACCTGGTGGAGTGTAGTCTGTGTTAAATTTGAGCCTTGCAATAGTCTGGAGTGGGCAGGAGTCTTCTCTGGGCCATGAGGCTGCAAGCTGGTTAAGCCAGCTTTGCCTTCATGAGGCCTGGAGGTCAGCACAAGGATGTCTCCAGGTCAGGGGGCCAGGACTGGGTACTCCAGGGTGTTGCTGAAGGTTGTGAGGATTTTTGGAAAGGCCAACTGCTTGAAGATGCTTCTAGGAAAGCTGCCGATAAACTCAGCAAATGTCAGATCAATTTATGCGACCGTTTACTCAGAGTTAAAGTTAGAGGGAAAGAAAAGGATGGAAGTCACGGACTTTCTCCTGAGCAAACAGGGATGATGGGAGAGGGATAGACAACTCTTCAGCAAAGAACTGCTTTCAAAAGCCAGAGAAGCCCAAGATCAGAGAGGGCGAGGAGCAAAAAGCCGTTGGGCGTGGCGGCCGGGTTTGCCTCGGGGAATCTTCGTGCTCTCCAAGATTTGCAGCTGAATGTTCCTGTCGATGGGGGACTCAGGCAATACTAGTCAGACCTCTGCTTTTTAAGGGGCTATATTCAGAGGAAAGAGGTTATATACTGCATTCCTGATTTATTTATGACTTCACAAGTAATTTCTGTCATCAGAATTTCTCTTTCTGTTTCCAGCACCGAGTGGATTTACTTCAGCTGATGATTAACTCCCAGAATTCCAAAGAAATTGACACCCATAAAGGTAACCAGGAGTGCTTCGGAGGGCCACTGAGGGGAGGCACAGGGGAGGGCGGTGGTTCTGAAAATATGCAGGGAGTTTTCCAGGCAGATGATATGTTCAGAAAGAAACAGTAGCCAGAGGTACTTCCCAGAACTACGCAGGCACAACTTTGTTCAGAGCGTGAAGGGCGAGGACAACAAGAATGTCACGCCCAGAGTCAGTCCTGGTCCTGGACCACCTGCAGCCCAGCCTCTGGGGAGCTTGTTTCCAGTGTCAATTCTCAGGCTCCTCCAGACTCATTAAGTCAGAACCTCTGCCTGGGAATTTGCACCAAGGCTTCATCGCATTGGGAGGCACTTTACCCCAGTGTTGGTGACCTCAACTGGGAACACTTGGTTGAAGTATGCTCACTAGCTTAATCTACTGTAAAGTTTAATTTTTCCCTTTGTCATTAACATGTGGGAGAAGGCTTTGAGACTGCAATGCTAAATTATATTTAATTTTAATCAATTAAAATTAAAATTTAAATAGCTACGTATTAGAGAGCACAGCTATAAACTTTGAGTATCGTGGGGTTTACGCTCACTGGAGGAAATAATTTGATAGTTGAATTTGCCCACAATTGAATCACAGAAATCATCACTGGGGAGTCAGAATTCTGTAGATCTTTCTTACATTCCTTTTGTGTTGTTTTTGTTGTGAACTATATAGTTGGGGCAGGACAATTTTTTGTTTTTTAAAGATAATTCTTGCTTTTTTGTGTCTCTATGAGCCAGATGTCAGAGTGAAAAACACTCTCAGTTTGACTCTGAATTACTTTTACATGTTTTCCCCTAGGGATTTGGGAGTTTCATTTGAATTTCTCATCATCTAAACTGTGATTTTTTAGCACTGACATGATCTACCTAAAATGGCTTTACTTTCTTTTCAGCTCTATCTGACCTAGAACTTGTGGCCCAAAGCATTATCTTTATTTTTGCTGGCTACGAGACCACCAGCAATTCTCTCTCCTTCATTATGTATGAACTGGCCATGCACCCCGATGTCCAGCAGCAGCTGCAGGAGGAGATCGATGCGACTTTCCCCAACAAGGTGAGTGGATGGTGCCTGAAGGGGGCGGGTAAGGTGAAGCCTTAGCAAGAACGCCTCCTTGCCACTTCTTAGAGATTGTTGCAAAAAGCATAAGCATCCATTCTTTTATCCACACTATCTAGGAAGGATCTAAAGAGTGCAAAACAAAGGGAAAACACAGATAATGCATGCTCCTCACAGCAATATAAGTACTTTGAAAAAAGTGCTGGTCCTGCCAAATCAGATGTCAAGATAATGCCAAGTAAAATTCATAAAACCTCAGTGGCATCTAACAATAAGCATTTGTTGCGCTAGTGTCTGCATAGTTACCTGTTGATATGGCTGGACTTGACTGGTCTGGGTGTTGGCTGATCCAGGCTGACCTTGGCTAAGCTGGCTGGGCTGCCTCAGTTGCACACGTGCCCCCCACATGTCCCTCGTACTCCCTGTGTCTGCTTCTCAGATCAGTGGTAGATGACAGGAGCAAGAAGCCCAATCATACGGGTGGCTTCAAACTCTGCTTGTATCACACTTAGGATACTTTCCACTGATTCAAACAAGCCACCTCGTCAACCTGAGTCAGAAAGGCAGGGCACCACATTTATACAGTTTTTACCTAATATAGTGTTTCCAAATTTTATATGTGGATATTCAAAAGAATTAGCAATCAGCAGTTCTCAACCAGAATACTTTATGTGGAATCGAGATTTCGCTCTTTGATAGATTCTTTTTCCTTGTTATAGATGTGTGACCCTTCTTTTGAAAGGAAACAGTGACTTCACACTATTCCACTTAAGAGTAAGGGCCATAGTCCATTAGTCCCATATGTTCTCGTGAGAAAGAAAAAGCACTGCGTGATAGTGTGTGGGATTACAGACCCTGTTTAGGAGTTGTCCCCAGGGCCTCCCATAGTCATAGCTACTCCACACATCTCAAGGGGCCACTGAGCAGATCAAAGGACATGATGGATATTAAAATGTCTATGAATGCTAAGATCCTTTACCAATTAAATTATTCTCTGGAGATCCTAGCATTTCAATAGTGCTACATAGACTGAGTTTAAAGTTGATCCCAAATCTCAATTTGTCAAAGTCTGTTTCTTTCTTCCCAGGCGCCCCCCACCTACGATGCCCTGGTACAGATGGAGTATCTTGACATGGTGGTGAATGAAATTCTTAGACTATTTTCAATTGCTGGTAGACTTGAGAGAGCCTGTAAGAAAGATGTGGAAATCAAAGGGGTATTCATCCCTAAAGGGACAGTGGTGATGGTGCCAGTCTTTGCTCTTCACAGAGACCCGGAGCTCTGGCCAGAGCCTGAGGAGTTCCGCCCTGAGAGGTACAAGATCCTGGGGAAAGAGAACCCACCCTGATACAGGTTGTTTAGTGTATTCCGATGACTTTTATTATGGGTGACAAATGTGTGAGTGTATAATCATTTATTTTACATCTTTTTATTGTTAAATGCATTTTCTTATTCCAAGAATGACCATTGTTTGAGTCAAAGGTTTACAAACTGTAGACTAGAAAAAAGAAAGTTATAGCCACATACATTTCCAGTACCTTAACGGAGGCCTTACTGATAATGTGATGTGTGTCATTATGGTTACTCTTCTGTACATATATAGATTTTTAAAACTTAGAATGGTATTATATACAATTTGGTTTTTAACTGCTTACCTTAGTTAACAGTAAACTGTAAACAGCAGTCTATGTTTTTAAATATATACATGTATGATTTTTGCATATGCCATAATTTACTTAACTACTGTCTTATTTTAGGTGTGTAGGCATTATATTTTGTTTAAATTTTTCTGTCTATTCTCTTTAGCTCTTTGAATTCACCACTAACATTCCAACATTTTCATTTCTTTAAATATTGGCTGTGCCTCCACCATTATAGTGAGAGTTCAGGCTGAGGACCCAGAGGTTCTCATCCCTGGTGGTTCAGGCAGCCTCACTGAGGGCCAAGAGCATAGGCCCCCGGTGCTGTCTGCGTCTGCAGTCCTGGGCCACCTCACTTCTGCTTCAGTATTTGGTGACCTTCCAAAGAGAAGCCCTGTGACCTCTAGACGTCTGGGACATCCTCCCTGGAGGGGTCTTGAGTATCCTCCTCTGGGAACTCAGAGCCAAAGTCTGGTTATGGCAGCTTGGACTCTGGAAAGAGTTGATAGAGATCCATTTACTATACGGTGAGCAAAATTTGGATTGAACTTTCAGGGAACCAGCTAGAATCTGGACACTTATGAGCCCCTGACTATAAGCTCCCCGATGGCAGGGTTTTGGCTTGTTTGCCATGGTGTCCCTAGTGCTAGCATGACCTAGAACAGAGGCACTTGTCGAAGAAGTCAGAATTGACCAAGTCCTCTGTTTTCTGGACCAGGGAACCTCTGTGGTTCCTCCAAGCTCAGGAGCACCCCACTGCAGCAGCATGAACCCAAAGCCAGAGACCACTCACTGTACTTCTCTTTCATTCATTCAGCCATCAAGCAGGGAGTCAGTTAGTTCTTTCCTACCTGTGCCTGGGACTGGGCCAGCCAAGAAGAAATCCAAATGTTTTAAAAAAGCCTATTATGGAGAATTTTTGACATATACATAAGTGTGTGCATACTTGACTCATATACAAATATGTTCTATAGGCACAAGCCTGTAAACCACTTCTAATGTATCTATCTGTGCCCATTCCCCACCCAGCAACCATCAACTCATGTCTGTGTCATCCACATGCTACCCTTCTCCTGGTCCCCATGTTATTTTATGTCACATTGTCTATCAGTAGTCCTGAATGGTCTCCAAAATAGGGGTTCTGTAAAATACACGTAGCCATAAATGCCATTATCATTTCCCCTAATCCACATTTTTTCCTTAATATATTCAAATGTTGAGGAGTCATATTTGAACAAAACATAAGTCTAACCATGAAGGAATTTGTAGGCTAGTGTATCAGCTAGACAAGGAAATCAGTGGTAATACGAGAGTAGAGTAGCATTATGTGCTTGTGTAAATCTGCTGACCTAAGCATCCTCAGTTTGTGGGAGAGAGAGAAAGAGACACACAGAGAGAGTCACAAGCAGAGCGGGAGGCAGGAGAAGACAAGGGTAAGATAACCTTTTAACAGTGGGAGGTGTTTTGCCTGCTTCCTTCCCCCATGAGGATATGACCGACATAGGTGTGCCTGGAGACAGGAACCCGTGTTTCCTTCAATCAGTCTCATTTCCTAAATACCTTTCAGAGAATGAACATCTCACCACTCTGAATGTAATTTTAGTGTCTAAAGATAATTTCTTTTAAAAAGCATTCATCTCATCTCTTCAACAAGACTGGGAGCTCCTATAGAGTAAAGGGGATGGGAAGGATCTGAAGCTGACCTTTCTCACAGCAAAGTAGCCACAGCGGGATGCATGACTTGCCCACAAAAGGATCCCCAGTGCTGTTCGTTGAAGAATTAAGTTAAAACCTCAGACCTGGAGCTCTTGTGGTTTTTATGTCTCATTAATTTGTTTCATCTACTTCTTTGGATCAAGGTTCAACAAGAAGAACCAGGACAGCATAAATCCTTACACATACCTGCCTTTTGGAACTGGACCCCGAAACTGCATTGGAATGAGGTTTGCTATGATGAACATGAAACTTGCTATTGTCAGAGTCCTGCAGAACTTCTCCTTTAAACCTTGCAAAGAAACACAGGTGAGACAGTTACCTATCTGCATTAATAATGTTTTATTGTTTTTTTAAACTTAGGAGTCTTTATATATGTGTAAGAATGTGTTCTATTCAAAGAATAATTTGTTCTATAGCCAGAGAATCTTTTGGAGCCATATTTAACCTTCAGTTGTCCTTCAACTCTGGATGGCTATGTCTGTAGCTTTACGAAGACCCATCTATACAGGCCGTCTAGAGTCAATGCAGTTAGCAGGACATGACTATAGGCAGTCCACTGAACTGAGCAACATTTTAAACTTTGTTTCACGTCCACTGGAAGGAAGTGTGTGACAGACACAAGCGCAGTGATTACTACATCATGACTTTTCAATGGTGGGCTTCTCTGCTAGAACATCCAGAAGCTCTCCTGGCAGTGGTCCTCAGCCACTGCTTGCAGAATGAAATCATGGGGGAGTTAAAAACCCTAGTGCCTAGGTCATCTCAGACGTTCTAATGTAATTCCCCCAGAGTGCGGCATTCAAAACGCCCCCATTGGGTCTCATGTGCAGACAAGGCGAGAATCCCTGATTGAAAGCATTTCTGCCAGATGTGAAGACTCCCACGGTCCCCCTCACCTTCCAGGAGTCCTGCTGCCATCGGGCTGGGCTCCTTTTGCATTCCAATAATAACTCCACGTGTGTCCTTCCCGCTCCCCCGACCATTCTGTCCTCCCTCTTCAAGTTCTAGCTCAGTCCCTGAGCCTCTCCATGGAACCTCCTCCAAACAGTCCTGAGCCCATTCTCCCCTCTGTTCTTTTTTTTTTTTGAAATTAGATCATTTAAAAAAAATTTTTTAATTGATTTATAATAATTTTACAATGTTGTGTCAAATTCCACTGGAGAGCACAATTTTCAGTTATACATGAACATATATATATTAATTGTCACTTTTTTTCTCTGTGAGCTACCATAAGATCTTGTACGTATTTCCCTGTGCTATACAGTATAATCTTGTTTATCTATTCTACATTTTGAAATCCCAGTCTGTCCCTTCCTACCCCCCACCCCCTTGGCAACCACAAGTTTGTATTCTATGTCTATGAGCCTATTTCTGTTTTGTATTTATGTTTTGTTTGTTTGTTTGTTTTTAATTTTAGATTCCACATACAAGTGATCTCATATGGTATTTTTCTTTCTCTTTCTGGCTTACTTCACTCAGAATGACATTCTCCAGGAGCATCCATGTTGCTGCAAATGGTGTCATGTTGTCGGTTTTTATGGCTGAACAGTATTCCATTGTATAAATATACCACATCTTCTTTATCCAGTCATCCATTGATGGACATTTAGGCTGTTTCCATGTCTTGGCTATTGTAAATAGTGCTGCTATGAACATTGGGGTGCAGGTGTCTTTTTGAAGTAAGGTTCCTTCTGGATATATGCCCAGGAGCGGGATTTCTGGGTCATAAGGTAAGTCTATTCCTTGTCTTTTGAGGAATCTCCATACTGTTTTCCACAGTGGCTGCACCAAAATACATTCCCACCAGCAGTGCAGGAGGGTTCCCTTTTCTCCACAGCCTCTCCAGCATTTGTCATTTGTGGATTTTTGAATGATGGCCATTCTGATTGGTGTCAGGTGAGACCTCATTGTAGTTTTGATTTGCATTTCTCTGATAATTAGCGATATTGAGCATTTTTTTCATGTGCCTATTGATCATTTGTATGTCCTCCTTGGAGAATTGCTTGTTTAAGTCTTCTGCCCATTTTTGGATTGGGTTGTTTGTTTTTTTCTTATTAAGTCATATGAGCTGCTTATACATTCTGGAGATCAGGCCTTTGTTGGTTTCATTTGCAAAAATTTTCTCCCATTCCGTAGGTTGTCTTTTTGTTTTACTTATGGTTTCCTTTGCTGTGCAGAAGCTTGTAAGTTTCATTAGGTCCCATTTGTTTATTCTTGCTTTTATTTCTAATGTTTGAGTAGACTGTTCTAGGAGAACATTTTGAGATGTATGTCAGATAATGTTTTGCCTATATTTTCTTCTAGGAGGTTTATTGTATCTTGTCTTATGTTTAAGTCTTTGATCCATTTTGAGTTTATTTTTGTATATGGTGTAAGGGAGTGTTCTAGTTTCATTGCTTTACATGCTGCTGTCCAGTTTTCCCAACACCATTTGCTGAAGAGACTGTCTTTATTCCATCATATATTCTTGCCTCCTTTGTCGAAGATTAGTTGACCAAAAGTTTGTGGGTTCATTTCTGGGCTCTCTATTCTGTTCCATTGGTCTATATGTCTGTTTTTGTACCAATATGATGCTGTCTTGATGACTGTAGCTCTATAGTATTGTCTCAAGTCCCCTCTGTTCTGTTTTCAGGTACCACTGGCTGGCATCATGGGTCCTACCATGTAACTTAACACTTTGTCATTGAACTATTCAGTTTGGTTTCTATGTTTTCTTTGCACCTAAGAACATCTTTAACTCTAGCCCCTCATTGTGTTCCTTTCATAAATGCCTAATGGTGCCTCCCAGTCATCTGGTAAAGGCTTAAGGAGTGATGAGCAGTTAATTTACAGGTCTTGAACATAGCGCCATTTGCAGCAACATGGATATTCTCGGAGAATGTCATTCTAAGTGAAGTAAGCCAGGAAGAGAAAGAAAAATACAATATGAGATCACTCATATGTGGAATCTGAAAAAAAAAACCAAAAAAAACAGAAATACAAAACAGAAACAGACTCATAGACATAGAATACAAACTTGTGGTTGCCAGGGTGGGGGGTGGGAAGGGATAGACAGGGAGTTCAAAATTTGTAGATACTGACAGGCATATGTAGAATAGATAAACAAGATTATATGGTATAGCACAGGGAAATATATACAAGATCTTGTGGTAGCTCGCTGTGAAAAAGAATGTGACAATGAATATATGTATGTTCATTTATAACTGAAAAAATTGTGCTGTACACTGGACTTGACACAACATTGTAAAATGACTATAACTCAATTAAAAAATGTTTACATAAAAAAATTTACAGGTCTTGGATACAAATGTTGACCTGTTTGAACTTTAAAGATTTAACAAATGACATCTATGTACGTGCTTGTTCTGTTTGTCTGCAGGGGAAATATAAGCATGCCATTTGAAATTTAAAAATACCATATGTTTATAGAAAGATCTGGAGCCACTCCTCTGAAAGAACAATTGTCATTGATTCGCATCAAGCACAGCCCTATGTTAAGGTTTATTTCAGGACTCGGACGGTTAATAAGCTGCTCCAGTTGAGAAGGCTTTCCCAGGGAAGACAGGGATAGAGATGGTTTCCATTTTAATTGTGGGCATCCTTTATGGCAGTCCTGTAAATGTGTACAGACAGGGGACTCAGCCCTGAGAGAAAGGGGGCCATTGACACGTCTGCAAGGGGCAGATGCTCCCTGTAAGCTCCACCCAGTCATCCCCAGGCTGGGGTTCTTCCCCCCATGACAATTTGCTTTCCCTTCAGTCAAATGAGATTAGAGTCACTCTGTTGGTGTCCCCCAACACTGACAGAGTAACTGGGTGAAAACAGGGCTGAAAGTGTCAGATGAAACACTGTAGGTCATTTAAAGTTCATCATTTGCACTACACTTAGGAGCCAGGAGATGTTAAAAAATAGACATAATGCTTCATGAAGATCTCTTCCCCTCATGAAACTGGATAGGTTCCACTGGGAGAGGTGCCTGAACTCTTTAGAAGTCAAGGAAGGCCCATGCAGTTAGCATGTGTAATATGTGCTCAGGCTTCCCTGGCAAGTTTCAACGTACATGAAATTACCTCTGTATCTTTTTTCAAGATAGTTTGCCATAATGTCTAAGAATCCAGTAAATTTTAAAAACTCATTATTTTTACTTAAATTATAAATCAATAAATAACACAGGCCATAAAAAAAGGGCAGGGGTGGGGTGGGGTGGGGGAGGAACACAGGCCATCATGGCTTTGTATCAATCCTGGTACAGAATAGGTACTCAGTAGATGTTTCGAAGAATGAATGATGAATGAATGTTTCCACTGTCCAGTCCTGACAAAGCTTATAGAATAAGTATAGAGAATCAAAGAATGAAGGTGACCAAAAGGTACAAGTTCTAGTTATAGGTAAATAAGTATGAGGGATATAATGTAAAACATGACGACTCTAGTTAACATTTCTGTATGGGATAAGAGAGTAGATCCCAAGAAGTTTCATGCAAGGAAAACAGTATTTTTTTCTTTTTCTTTTCTTTTTCTATGTCTGTGAGATGACGGATGTTAACTAAACTTATTGTGGTAATAATCCACAATATATTTAAGTCAAATTATTATGTTGCAATCTTAAATTTATGCTCTGCTGTAAGGCAGTTATATCTCAATAAAAGTGGAAAATTTTTTAATTTAAAAATTGAGTACTAAGGGAATACTGCAAACAACTTTATGCCCATATATTTTATAACATGAGTTAAATAGATCAGTTCTCTGAAAGTCACAAACTATTAAAAATTCAATCAGGGAAATAGAGATAGCCTGACTGTCCCTGTATCTATTAAACATATTGAATTGGTAGTTAAAAAAATCAAAGATATATGATGCTAAAAGTAGCTTTCATATGATTATAAAGCATTATTGTACATAATGTGTTTTGTCTACTTTGCTTCTTTGGTTGGTGATGCTTCATTAATTGGTTCTCATGCACTTGTTTAACTGTTGCAGATCCCCCCGGAATTAGGCACTCAAGGGATTATACAACCAAAAAAGCCCATTGTATTAAAGGTTGTGCCCAGAAATGGGACACTAAGTGGAGCCTGACTTTCCCTTGTTCTGCAAGGAAGCTGCATCCCGGAACACCAGAGACCTGGATTTACTTTGTGATAAAACCCAGAAATAAAGATGGGCGTCACCCACTGCACATGATGGGTGACTAGGGATTCTGTGCGTTCACTTAGCTCTCTCAGGGTCTACATGGAGTGTTGTATGTTGGGTCATGTAAAAAAAAGTGACTAGTAAGAGCTAGATATGTAGACTCAGCCTCTCAGGTTCTTATAAGACCATCTCTACCCACCCCCAGTTAGTGCCGTCTACTCCTGAGCCCTGACCAAGAATGAAAATTTCTCAACAATTTTTATCAGCAAATTAATGAAAATGAGAATTATTGTAGTGACTGAAGTACTGACATTTATATCACAGATTTAGAATATTCTAAATCAAATATTACATTGAACAAGTCACTGAATATCTCTTTACAAAAGTATTATCTGATGCTTCTGTGCACATTAGGGGGAATGTGTACCACTAAATCAGGGAGATTCAGTGACTGAATGATTCTAACCATTACAATCACTGAGGGGTGGGACCTTTATCAAAACCCCTATTTGACATATTAAATAGTAAGAGTTAATCCACGGTGATTTTGCCCGTCGCTTAGGAAGTCTATTCATAGTTTAAACCTACCTTTTTTGGGTAACGCTCAGCTGAGACACTTATTATTCTATTATTGGTTTTGATTTAATGTTTTCATCTCATCTCCCCTCATGTTTCTGGAAGGCAGTAAGGATGTTTTTTCATGCCTCTTTGTATTCCATCCTTGACTCCAAATTATCTGAACACAATGATCGTGGAATAAAAGGTAGCTGATTGGTCAACTGACTGGGCAGAAAGGCTACAGGCACTGGTCAGTTTCAGCTGGTATCAGAAGCTGCACAGTGCTCCTCCTTTCCCTTTCCTACCCCATTCTCTTCCCTCACTTGCCTTGGCTCCCCTTCCTGGATAATCCAGTCCTAAAACCAGTAGGTGAGGCCCAGACGGTGGGCAGCCTCACACTGCAGGTCAAGGGCAGAGAAGGGAGGCACAGTGGCTCCAAGTCAGAGACTAAGTAGGGAGGGGAGGGTGTCCACAGGAACAGCAGCCTGGCATGGGTGGGGAACCCAAGCAAGGTGAGTAGGTTGTCCACTTGGAAGGGTGGTCTGGGGAGGGCAGCCAGAGCTTAAATAGGGTGTGGAGAACCCAAGTAGGGTGAGGAGGGCATCCATGGATGGAAATGGATTGAGGGGCAATGGCTTCATAAAGGGGGATTAATCAAGTAAGTAAATACATTAAAGATAATGGAAGCCAGATTTCTCTGTGTTGGAGAAGGGAGCAGCTGATTCCGAAAAGGAGAAAAACAGAATAGATCCTGTGCAGTCAGAGATAGGAACTGAATTTATCGGTATAAATCCATGCCTTTCTGTCTAGATAGATGATAGATGATGATGGTCGGATGATACAGACAGATGGTATCAACAGATAGATGGCAGATAGATAATGTGTGTCTGTGTGGTGGGGAGGAGAGTGGGGCTGGAGGTCCTGCTCAGGGCCCTGAGCTCACACAGCCCAACAGACACCACCAGCCCCCATGAGAATCCAGGAAATTAAGTCTTAAACATTTATGACTCAGTGGCTTCACACACAGCAGGTGGTAAAAAAAAAGAGCCATTTAAACACAATCAGTAAGAATGAAAAAAGATAAAAGTTCAGAGTCAGCAAACTCCCAAACTTTTTTCAACTACAACTTCAATTCATGACCCCTTTCTTGCTAACAAAAAATAAATTCCATAATTTGTGATTAGTATGCTTGTCCTTTATAGCTACTAGTTGAACTGCTCATAAGCTCATATGAACGAACATTTCCAGAGGGCCTGCTGAGGGTCAGGTGTCTGGCTGGGCAACGTCACATGTCATCTTCAGTCAAAGCCACCAGGAGGTCAACTTGCAGATCCATGCTTCAGGTAGGGTCTGGTCTGGTCTGGGCTCCTTTAAGAGGGAAAGATAACTATTAACACTCATTTTATAGATTACAGACAACTGAAGCTGAGAGGGTTTAAATAACTCACCCAGGGCCTGCATGTCAGTCTCATTCTATGGATTCCTAAAAGCTGGCTATCTCCACAGCGGACAGCATAGATGTCCCTGGCATCCAGAGAAAGCTAGGGGCCACCCGGGGCAGGTTTCCAGTCACACTATTTGCTTGTCCTCCTCTGTCTCTGGCAATTTCTCAGAGATTCTTAACCATTTTGTTTTTGTGGTTGCACAATGTTAAAATTCCAGGAATTTTACGACTTCACAACTGCTAGGTGGCTATAGAAAAAGAAAAGATCAAAAAGCACATGTTGGTGAGAATGTATAGGAGTTGGAACACACATTCTTTGTTGGTTTGGATATAAATGGTGCAGCCACCATGGAAAACATTTTGGCCGCTTTTTAGAAATGTAAACATCAGATTGTCACGTGGCCTAGCGATTGCAATCCTGGGTGGACACCTGAGAAGCTGAAAACAGCTCATGTTCATGACAGCACTACTGACAATAGCCAAAGGGCGGAGAGAAGGCAATCCAATAAATGAATGGATAAAAATGTTATAGTATATCTATACAATACGATAAAACAAAATTATTTTTAAGGCAGGACAAGGAAAACAAAATTTTAAAACCTAAAATTCTCTGTCATTTGGCTGAGCCAACTCCCCCACCCCCGCCTTTAGTATGCGTTGTGTTCTGCCGTAATGATATCTCCTTAGAAGATACAGGAATGCCTGATTATAGAGAGCTATTTAATCCTGGCGCCAGCAGGATAACTCCTTAGGTGATAACATTACTTCTTAATCTTGTAAGGAATCATGATGACCCACTACTTGCTTTTCATGTGCAGATCTGGGTAGTGAAATTGTCATACATCATTTGATGAATAAAACCTTGGTCTCAAAAACGTATGTAATTGTGCTTTGAACTCTAATGGGCAGAACATTCCTCACAGCTTTCTGAAAGAATGTCTCCCCAGTCATAATCTTCAGATTGGCTCAGATGAAAATTTATGTTTCTCTCTTTGACTATTACTTAATTTTTCATCATCCGTTGCATGGCATAGTTGGCAGGATATTAGAGATACCCACCGGTGGACACCCGAAGTCTACCCCAAATTTGCGCTCAGTACCAGCACAGAACCTTTGATCTCTGACCACCGGCTTCTCAATATTCCTCAGGTATTCCAGTGAGTTCTCCTGATAACCAGATCTCCTTGTTTTTAAGTGCGGATCCTAATTTGTTCAAGCTGTTTTTACTCAGGACATGGAGTCTTAAGAGGCACCAAATGCATTTCTGAGGCAGGAACCTAGGGGGATCTGGGCAGGAGATCCAGGGAGATATCGGTGGCTGGGTTTTGTTAACCATGGCTTAAATTGAAAACAAACAAGTTGATATCTGGCCTGAACAAGCTGTTTGCCAAAGAAATGAGAGAATGAATTATTCACCAGCAAAGAACAAGGGAAATTTGCTCCTTCCAGCCATAATGTGTCCTCAATTGACTGAGAACGTAAGTGTCTGAGGATCAGTCCTTGTGATGTGCAGTGGTCCCACAGGGAATCCCATTGCAACAATTAAGTAAATCCTGCTCACCAAAAATGCACAAGGTAAAGGCTGATCCCCTAGTGCTCTGAGCATCCACGGTGGTTTTAGACTGTTGGAGCAACCGAGACATGTAAAAGAGCTGAGACCCACCTAAAGGTAACTCCTTGGGGAGCTAGACTCTGAATCAGCACACATCTCATCCACCACACTGTCCTCAGAAGGTTATTCAGATCATATCTCATTTCTGAATTAGACTACCAAATTAATAACGGAAATTGTGCCTCACAGTTCAGCTCCCCAGTGGACACCCACCTACAGGAGTACCAGCTGGGTCTGTGCGTGGCACTTGTGGAACTGATACGTGCAAGTACTTACTTAATTGGGATGTAAAGGAAATCCCACCCTGAAACAGCCAAGGTGGGGTTCTTCTGGCATTCCAAAGCTGATTTTTGTGTGCGCAGTTAGAGAAAGCTGGCAGAAGGCAAGAATTCTTCCCATGTCAGTCAGTCTCCTGGACCTGCCTGCAGGGTCTGTTGGAAATAAGAGTAGTAAGAGTTTTGCCCTTTTCTAAATTAGATGAACAGGAGAAAATATTTGTAAGTCTAACCCCTTGGATGTGTTGGATTGGAAAGACCTCTAAATTGTTAAAATTTTAGAGAGCTGTCATCTTACACTGCTGTGCCTATTTCAATTGGCGTGCAGAAACCTGATTAGAGAGAGCTATTTAATCCTGGCCTTTGGGCTTCAAAATCCCAAAACAGTGTCACTGGAGGATTTGCTGTAGAAGGCAAATGAAAAATCAATGATGTAAAAGGTACCTAAAGCAAAAAAACTGAAAGACTGACCTAACTACTGCTCCCCTCTCTCCTCCCTTATCTGAGTACTCATTCTAGTAGTCCTCTGTCTGAATTGCCTTTCCACTCAGAAGAGATTATTAAAAGGTTACCTTTAGAAATGGGACCACTGAGCCTGCAGGCAGCCCTCTTCAGGTCAAGGGTGAACGGGGGGCCATAGTTAAAAGAATTTCTTATATCCCGGGAGGATCCTCAACATTTTTTATAAATAGATTATCAAGATGGGAGGCCACCGGTCTCACTAAACTCATAACCGGTATTCAGAGCCTGATAGGAATCTGGGGTTGGGGCCTTCTCCCTTAAGCTAAATATACCCAGAGGGAAAGAAAAACATTCCAACGTGGTTGGGTGCGTACATCATTCCTTTAATATCATTTAAGTGGTAACTCAGTTCTTTCTGAGAAATTCTGAGAAGTTAAAAACAGCTGTTCTTATTTTACGAATCTAGTCTTTATAGGACCAGAGGTGTGGCTCCAGAAACAGTTCACAGCCCAGCAATCTTTATTCACCACTCCCCAAACCTCCTCTATTTATCTTAAGAAGCTTATATTAAAAAACAAAAACAAAAACAAAACCCCCAGCAACTAGCCTTAATGGAATAAAACTTCCCCCAGGTGAAACTTGCATGTCTCCTCCAATGCTTTGACTTATAAAAGCTCTACTTGGTCTTCTCCAGAACTCTTTTCTAGGCCATTATATTAAAATGGAAATTTCTGGAATGTAACTCCTATTGGGAAAAAAAAGATGGGGGGGTGATAGGTCATTTGGAACTTGACTTGTCAAGGACAAGTATAAATCTTAAGTGTCTTCTCCATAAATGTTAGTAAAAAGGGTTTAACCATCTAAACAGGAGACCTGGATTTGTCCCATCTGCCAGAAACCCAATTTGAATGCTCCTCTTTTGTAACTGTTGAGTTTTGTATATTGTACATGATTCATGGCTGAAATTTTGGAATGGGAACCTGAGGGTCTCTGTGTCTTTGTGTTTGTACGTATCTCTGTATATATGTGTGTGTGTTGTAGATGTGTGTTATTGTCAAAACTAATTTGTCAAAGAGCTCTATTTAATTAATTTAAAGGAAATTAAGCACATGTAAATCCTCAGAAATATAAAAGAAGCTAACCCAAATGAATTTCAGGTTCATGTGATCTGGGAAATAGTATTAAATTAATATTTGTCACTAAAGTTTTGTCAGTTTAATTAATACAGACATCAACATTAAGCATGGGAGGGAGTGCATAGCTCAGTGGTAGCATGCACAAGGTCCTGGGCTCAATCCCCACTAAAAAAAAACTAATTATCCCCCCAAAAGAAAAAAAAATTAAGTATAATACTTTTGTTGTACCTAGGTTTACTTGAAGTCAAATAAAATCTTATTATTCTTGTTAGAAAATTTGTCAGCAAGAAAAATAACTTGATATAAAACTTTTAAGTAAATCAAATGTAGATTTGATAAGAATTTTTAGATGAACTCTTTAGGAATAATTGCTTTAGGACTGTCTACTTAAAAATATTTTCTCCAGATTTTTGGTAACTTGAAACTTTAGAGTTCTGTTAAATCAAGTTAAATGAAGGGAATTCACTGAATAGCCAGATCTATTCAAATAAGATGAAATACTGGAACATTAATTGCTTAAGAAAAGTCTAAGTTGACCTACATCTTCTTATGAGAGAAAAACTAAAGATGTTTGGATTCATTGGTCGTACGTCTTGTGCTCCACTGAGGATAGAAATTCAGTCACAGAATATGTTCGTAAGTTTGCCTGTCAGGAAGTGCTGAGTGACAAGCTATTTTTAATTGCTTGCTTCTTGGTTTTCCACTAGAGATTAAGGTTTTTAAGGGTTAAAAATTGAAATATATAAAATTAGGTATGCAAGGAAAGTAGGATATGTGTTTTCAGTAAAAGAAGGTATAAGGGATGGAAATTCAGTTTGTTAAGGGAAAAGAAATTAATTTTGCCTGAAAGCTGGTTATTCTAAATGGGAAGGAAAATAAGGGAGAAACTACCATGGATACAGAAAGTTGTGGACCGTCTGTGGGAAAGGAACTCGGCAAAAGGAGTCTTGTGCGTGGTCAGGACTGGCTAAGATTAAATTGAATTTCATTGAGTGAATGAATTTTGTTATTACAAGTAAGCTGTTGTAAGACTGCAGTTTTTCTCTCTGTGGGAAGAGTACAAGCTTTTCTTGGAATACTGAGCTGCTTTTGAGAACAGACTGTAAGTTACTTTATCTTTTAAGTGATCTGTTGGAACTTTCTGTATTTGTCTTTGAAATCTTTCATTGTCACTTTGGTTAAGTGAATAAGGATTGTTTCACAGTGGCCTACAAGCCTATTTGACCAAGTGTTTTAAAATATCTTGTATTTTTGACAAGCTTCCCAAAGATCAAATTCTAATTGAAATTCCCTTGACCTTTAGCTAACTCTGGGGTGCTTCATGGGGCCCCTGAAGCGTCTCAGAGAAAGACTTTAGACTCACTAGGCTTATTGGGGATGTCAAATTACATGGGAACCATTGTCAAATGAGTGGTGATCAACTTTCTTAGGTTTATTGTATGGGTAAATGTCATTAATAAAAATGTTCTAGAAATTATACAAAGTTTCTAAAAGTTGAATATGTCCTGGCATAATGTTACCAGTCATTAGTCTAGTTGTCATTTAAAAACGTTGTCTGTCATAGGGAAACCAAGTTTATTTGCCAGTTGCATTGTAATCAAGTCTTTAACAGTCCCTTTTAAAGTCTTTTGTCATTTATAGACAGTTATTGTTGTCCTCTGAAGCTTTTGCCAAAATGCTCCACCTTCAAGAATCACAGAAGGGACCTTTTGACAAGCACAGGTTTCTGATAACTTGTAGATCGTACTGCTGGACTGGGTAAGAAGTTAAAAATTCTTATAGAAAAGCTGATGGCTTCATAAACTGCTAACAAAAGATCAACAAGAATTAGTTACAAATGGCTGTTTAATCTTTGTTTTTCAGATATAAGGAAATCTTCCCCCTTATGCTAATTATGACATAACCTTTGTAAGCAGAATTGAAAGATTTGTATTTCCTCTGTACCCGATCCCTCAAGAAATTGGAAACTCTTAGGTTCCCAGCAGCCTTATCAGGTGAATAAGGAAGGCTACCTCCTAGCAGGTTATGGAATCTCAAGATGTTTGGGGGACCTCAAGAAGAGAGGAATTCACTTAAATCTATAGATATCACAGATGGTAAGGCCTTAGCATAGGTTTTCTTGCCTTGAAAGACCTTTTAAAGGTTCTATTTGAGATTCCTTATAAAAGGTTCCAGTACAGCCAATTTAAAAGAGCCTGTATGGTCAATTACCCTCGTGTAAATAATCAGGCCAAATTTATTGACACCAGACTTATTGTGCAAACAAATTAATCTTAATTTGGCTCTGGTAGAAAAGAGGGTAACTTTAGAGAGAAAAAGTTCTGTTTCAGTGATATTAATTTCTAGTATTGTTGTCTCTGAGGTTTTTTGGTATTTATTGCCTGAGACTCACTTCCCAGATGGCCTCTTGTTCCCATGTTACATTATTGTAAAGTTTAACTGAATTTCTAAAAAGACATTCTAAGTATATTTCTGAAGCTTATCACAGGAATCTATCTTCGGCGGAAGATCAAATGCCTGATGACCTCTTGGGTCAGGCGTCTACTCAGGGTTTGTCTTCTTCTCATCCTGCCCTGCTCATGCTGGTTTCTGTCAAAGTTGGGTGTCAAAAACAGGAGTTACTGTCCCTTCAGGAGAAGAGGACTGACACGGCCCCTTCCAGCATGGCTGTAAAGAGGCCTTTGTCTGATGTCTTTTCCAGTATGCATGGTCTCCTGGTTGTAGGTCACCAGGCATTATAATGAAATCACGATCCTTATTCTCATGAAACCCAGAGTAGATCCTGCACAAGACCCTTAGTCTCCTCATGACTTACACCTGTCTTTATTCCCGCTGAGATGGGAGGAGCCCTCAGTTTGACAAACACTTAGGGGATTCCTGGGCATAGGTGACTATCTAGATGGAAGCCAGGATTTTAACCAAGCACTTTTGCAGCCTTGGGTCTCACTGTTTCTCATAGTGACCCTTATCATAAAATGGCAAACATTGAATATTGGCATTTCAGTGCAGCAGAGGACTTTCCAATCTTTCTTCATATTAGCTTATTTATAGCATGTTGTTGTGATCAGTAGTTGTTGGGAAGCCACTTGCACTCGCTGACCTCAGCTTCTACATCTGTCAACTGGGGATTGTATCATGAGGCTACTTAACAAAGCCCAGAGAAAGCACCAAAATGGGGCAGAAACATATCAGAACTCCTGGGGCTTATACATAATATTTTCCACTGAAAGGAACCAGGGCTTAGAGAAATGGCTGATTCCAGGGCTGGGAAACTACGTGATGACCCTGGAACATCTTGTGCTAGAAAACAAGGAAATGTAAACATCAGTGGGGACACATCGAAAGGACAGAGAAGCCAGCCTGAGGGACTTACACTGACCAAACGAGGACAATTTGAATATCATAATAAATAAGGACAGTAAGAGATTATAAGCCAAGAAAATAGAAAAACATGTGTATGTACAGATATACATAAATAAAATAAATTAATGGATAAATTGCAATTTGATGAGGATACTTTAGTAGCTTCAAGGTAGTGCTGCTCCAAATACCCATTTATTACAGAGCGGAAAGGGTAGCTTTAGAGTGGAGAAACCTGGCAGACACCTCTTTAATCAAGGGATCAGAGAAAGCATTCAGGGATGGGAGAAATTGACTGCATGTTACCTAATGGGACGCAGTGAGACAAACTCACTTCACCTGTGTGATGTTCCCGCCCAGGAGGCAAACCTGAAGGAAACCCTGAAGAGTCAGATGAACCCAAACTAAGGATTATTCTACTCCGTGTCTGTGACTGGCTTGTAGTCTTTGAAAGAGTCAACGTCATGAAAACCGAAGATGGGTTTAAAATGTCCCAGACTCAAGGAGACTATGGAGAGGTGACATCTAAAGGTAACTCATGGGCTGGGTCCTTCTGCGATAAGGACATGGTGGGGACAGGTGAAGAACTGGGGCCCTGAGGTTAAATGGCAGTAATGTGTCTGTGTTAACTTCCTGACTTTGAGTTCGTATTGTGGTCAGGTAGATGATGTTACTGTCTGTGGGTGAGACAGCAGGTTATGAAATCTCAGACTGGCAATTTACTCTGAGATGCATCTGGAAGATAATTCTTTCAACAGACTCTTCAGTAAGTTTGTGATTGATGGGTAACAAGGCACAAAGTAACGTTTTGGCTTACACAGCTCTCCTGTCTCTCACCTTCATCTTCCTTTTATTATTTTAATATAAGGAGGTGGCACCATGCTGTGACTGAGAGATGAGGGGCTGTGACTGAGAGATGAGGGGCTGTGAAGCTGGAGCTTCCGGGTTTCAAATCCCAGTATCATCCAGGGCTGAGTCCAGACCAATCAATGGCTTTGGTCAAGTGAGGACAAAGTCTCCTCTTTGCATTGTGTGGGTCACAGAGTTTGAGCTAAATTTCAGGGCCTGTATGTCCCTCAGCTGAATGTCACTGTGCACAAATTAGCTCAAGCTCAGCCCCTGACTCAGGTTCCCCAAAAGCAGAGCCTGAGGCAGAGCTTTGGGCACAAATAGTTTATGGAGAGCATGCTCTCAGGAGGAGGGAGTGAGGGAATCTGGGTAGGGCAGGAGGAAAAGATGAGTGAAGATGTGGTCTCCATAGTGAAGATGTGATTTCCATAAAGACTGACCCTACAGGGAGCCCTGACCCAGAATTGTTATACAGAGTGAATCCCAGTTTGAGGCAGGGGCCAGCATTTGCACCCATTGGTCAGTCACAGACTGTCCTTCTCATCCCCCAAGAGGCACAGACTCCCAGGTGAAATAGCTTTAGTTTGGCCCAGGGAGCTTCTCCAGAGAATGGGGCAGCCTCTCATTGGTAGCAGCCAGTGCTCCCAGTAACTGGGGCTGAATTTGCAGCACAGGAAGGGATGTGGTAACTTCCACCACTATAGACACTTATGAGTGTGACCTTGAAAATGTTGCTTAATATTGTATACCTTAGTACTTGTTGCTTCACATTCCCCATCTTCAAAGTGGAACTATTTAGGATAGAGACCAGGGAGCATGCAATGAGAGCTTAATAAGTATCAGTATCCCTTTCACAGACGTGTCTTCCTCGGTCCTCAGGAGGCCGATGTTGGTTTTGAAGTTTGGGCTCCAGCATTATCAACTCCAGCTTCACCTACCATTTCAGAAAATAATTGTCAACACCTTTCATGAGGCTTACCTATGAAATCATCAGTGTCTCAGTGATGCCTGATGCTGTTCAGTAATTTTCCAAAGGACAACGTAAACATCCCCCTTCTACTGAGCGCCTTTGTCATCCCAGCTGAGCATGGGGAACCTTGGGGAGGAGGAGCTGCAGTGACCCTGAGGGGAACGCTGCCACTGTGTTCATGTGGGTTCCCTCCCGCCCTCCCTTCAAATTGCTTTTATGGTCCCGGAGTCCTGACAGGCTTCTCTGGTCATGTCTATTCTGTGCAGTGTCTAGGATACATGAAAAGCTAGGATGAAACAGGTTTGTCTCTTCAGACGTGAAAGATACAGAAGCAGGAGCAGGGAAATATCAAGTCAACATTGGTTAGTTCAGGAATTTACTTCCTCTCCTATGACAGACTGGCTGAGAACTTCTGCAGAGTGGGTGATTCACACACTTCCATGGGGCTGGAAGGCCCCAGACGTAGAAGTGTCTAAACTTCCACATTCACTCCTAAAGGCCAACAGTTGTCCTCTCCATGGAATCTTGTTTGATAATGCAAAAACTCCTTGAAACTGTGGTAGTGTAAGTGTCTGTGTGTATGAGATTCTATCATCTATTTATCTGCCTATATTTCCCAGTCATCTATCTTTATCTACCAGTTCATCTGCCATCTGTTTATATCTGCCTATCTTTTACCTGTCACCCATCAATATCTATCATTCACTGATATATATCTTTCATCACTCTATCTACCTATTTTTCTTTCTATCCATCTATCTATAAAAATAGAAATGTCTGAGGAGTCTCAGGTCCTCTCCCAGAGCAGTTGGAGTCTTTCCAACACAGACATGTGAAGAGAGCCTTTGGGATGACCCCAGCTCCAGCATCCCTGCAACTACATGAGGGATCTAAGCTAAGAGCCTCCCAGCTGAGCCCTGTCAGCCCCAGATTCATGAGCAAAATAAAGATCGCTATTTTGGGGTGGTCTGTTAGACCACAGTAGGTCAATGGAAATCTCCTCCTTCGCTTCAGGCAGAGTAGGATGTATAGGACCCAGAAGAGAGACGAGAACTGAGGGGGCTGGGGAAAGCAATAAGCCTTCATGTTACCATGGATCAGTGGAGGTGGCAGTGGGGTAGTGGGTCAGCTCAGAGGAAGAGTTGCCAAGGACTAAGCAGGGGTGACCCTTGGAGTCACATGGTCAAGATGAGAGGGAAAGAGAGGGTACTGACTTTATTGAGTACATATTATGTGCTGGGTATCCATGACACCAAGCCTTTTACTCCTAGCATACCTTTCAGTAGGGTGACACTGTGTTAGTAGGCCGTGGTTGCCGGCTTTCAAGAGCGTCCCAATGATTCTCTCCTCTTGGCATTCACAGCCTTGTGTGGTCTCCTCTCACATGATTAGGGCTGAGATGTGAAGCCACTACGATATTGTGGCCATGATGGTGTGTGACTCCTGCAGCTGAGTTAAAAGAGATACAGGTGCTTTCACCTTGCTCCCTCTTGGGTCACTCATCTGGGGAAAAACAGCTGCCATGTTGTGCGGACACGCAATTTGCTGCATGGTGAGGAACTGAAACCTCCTGCCACCATCCGTCCTGACTTGCCATGTCCATGACTGGGCTACCTTGGAAACAGATTATCCAGCTCTGTCCAGCTTCAAATGAATGGCAGCCCCAGCCAGCATTTTGGCATGAGTGACTCTGAGCCAGAACCACTCAGCTAAGTCACTTCTGAATTCCTCACCCACAAATGTGAGATAATAAACTTGTTGCTCTAAGCCACTATGTTTTAGGGTAATTTGTTACAGAGCACTAGGTAATTCATACAGAGACAGAGGAGCTGAGACACCGTCTTGGATGACTGCAGCCGAGAACTCTAAAGACTGTCCAGGGTCACGACTGTCACTGGACTTGCTAGTCAAGGGCGGGTGGTGGTGGTGGTGGTGGTGGTGGTGGTGTGTGTGTGTGTGTGTGTGTGTGCGTACAGGGGTCTCTTTACACACATGAAGGGGAAGGGTCCCAACCGCTGTCCTGATTGGAGGGTAAAGAGTTGTGCCTCCAGTAGGTGAGGTGGTTGAGGGGCAGGCTCTCCCTAGATTCATTAACCAGCTCTGTCACTTACAAGCTGGGTGATGCCGTTATTTAACCTTAGTGAGCCCCAGTTTCCTCATCTGTGAAGCAGGGGTGATAACAGCACCTACTTCATAGGGCTGTTGACAGGACCAAGGAAGTTAATACAGATGAGACCCTGAGAATGATTCCAAGGTGGATTAGGCGGAACCAGCCTAATTAGCCACAGATCAGTTTGCTGAAGATCCAGTTTGCTGAATGGCTCAGTCACTGGATTTCTGAGGGTATTTTCTAAGGTTTCGGTTCTTTTCCCATTTCCTCTTCTCTGGTCCTGCACTGTGATATGAGGTGGGTTTTCCCCTAAACTGACTTTTCTTTTTTCCTTTCTGGGCTATATCCTGCCCTGACATCTGCCCTGTCGCCTGCATCATCCCTTTCTTGGCCGCACCCTGCTGCCCCCATTCTATGGGCACGTTGGTGCACTGGTGGGTTTCCCCTTAAGCCCAATTTATAGTTCTCTCCATTTTGTCTCTGTCTCTGGCAGAGAAATGGCAGTGACAGGATATCTAGGTATTGATGTTTTATGGTTTTGGTGACTTGACTTATCTTGGATTGACTTCAGGTAACATACTGGAAGCAGGCACTGGGCTTAAATCCGGCCATTCCAGGTATCAGTGGTCTGGGCTTTGGCCACATTTGCCCAAATCTCAACCCTTGTTATTCTAGTGACTTGTGAGTGGCTTACAACATCCTGCCCCATGACTGCTCGTGTTATGCCATAACAATTAATGAATAATCAGTTGGTCTGTTTACAGAGTGATGTAACCTCTGCACTCACCATCTTACTAAAATTTGAAGGCAGTTGTACAAAATGGAGATGATTCCTTCATTCATGTATTTGTTCAAAATCACCATGCCAGTGAGAGCACTCTCAGGCCCCAGGAATACAGAAACGAACAGACTGTGGTTCCTACCCAGAGGACCTCACACTTGAACTGGAGAGACTTATTGTACAGCCACGTGCCCTCACGCACCACTGCTCCAGCCTGAGGGGGGAGGAGACGGGATCTCTATTAGTTTGCTAGGGCTGCCAGAGCAAAGCACAACAGATGGGGGGTTTCCACAACAGAAGTGGGTTCTCCCACAGCTCTGGAGGCTGGAAGTCCAAGATCAAGGTGTCAGCAGCTGTGGTTCCTTCTGAAGCCTCCGTCCATGGCCCGTAGATGGACGTCTTCTCCCCCATCTTCACACATTCCCTCCGTGAGTATCTGTGTCCTCATTTCTTCTTCTTATAAGGACGCCAGTCCTATTGGATTAGGACCCACCTGCATGACCTCGTTTAACCTTAATCACCTCTTTCTGGGCCTTGTCTACAACCGTAGGCACGTTCTGAAGTGCTGGGGTACCAGTAGTCATGGCTGTAGACCCTGGGGCCGTAGACTGGGGCCAGACCACCTGGCTTGAAATCTTGGCTCTATGCCTGTGTTACCTTGCCCAAGTGACCTATCTTCTCTGTGCGCTACAGCTAGGAGTGGTCACCTGTCACTGAGTCTAGGCACAGGCAGTGTGGAACTGTGGGAGGGGTCAAATAGGGGAGTGTCCTGATTAGACATGCAAAGGTTGCCTCTGAGATGGGATCAGACAGGAGCCTGTGGTCTTTGTCTAGGTTAGATATGATGAGGGTGTGCCTGGCATGGGGAGGTGGGGACTTTGAAGACAAGAGAATTTGAAAGGTCTTGAAACTCATAAGAAATATTGCAAGTTATCCCTTCCTAAAATTGTATAACAAAAATTTTCAAATACAGGAAATTTAAACATTAAGATGGAAAAAATTGTATAATAAATACCCATGGACACACCCCCTCAATTGAAAAATAAGGATTTTGCTTTGTTTGCTTCATTACCTGTCTTCCCATCCCTCTATCCATCCATCAACCCACTTTATTTTTTGACTCGTTTCAATGTATGTGCAGAACGAGGACACTTTACCCCTAAACACAGCAGCATGCTTGTCATTAACTAGATGAACCATGATATGTAAGTAAAATTAACTTGCTGATCCTGTCTTCCTTTAAAGTTTTTGATGGTTTGTCCTGCGTAGATTTTTTTTGCATTAATATTGATTTTTTAAACAATACTATGTTAAATTAGAATTTATCTTGATCATAGATTTTTGGCAATTTCGCATTCATGTGGAATGCCTCACTCGCCTTGCCCTAGTCCCTGCCCTGCCCGGAAGTCATGACTGGAGTTTATAAATAAATAACCACGTCTGTAAGGAGGGAATGAGTGCTCCTTACTCCTGTTTTTTGTTCCTTTGGGATTTGTCTTTTCTCTGCCAACAATGGACTCAACTTTGATGACTTTTTAGAAACAATTTCTGCCCCAGGGTAGGAGAAGGGAGCATTTCAACCCAGGGGGATTTGAGGTCCTACAGGAGTGGGGAAAGGGGGGCTGGAGGTCCTGCTCAGGGCCCGGAGCTCACACAGCTGGACAGACCCCCACTCCGCCCCCATGAGAACCCAGGAAATTAAGTCCTAAACATTTATGACTCAGTGGTTACACACACAGCAGGTGATAAAAAGAGCCATTTAAGTACAATCAACAAGAAGAAAAAAGATAAAAATTTCAGAGTCCACAAACTCCCAGCCTTGTAATTACGTTTCAGCTGTAACTGAAACTCGTGTTTCCTCCTCTTGCTAACAAAAAATACATTCCATAATTTGTGATTATGCTTCTAGCTGCACTGTTTATGAGCTCACATGGGTGAACATTTCCAGAGGGCCTGCTGCGGGCCCTGTGTCCGACTGGGCAACATCACACGTTCTCTTCCTGCAGAGCCACCAGGAGGCCAAGATGCAGATCCAGGCTTCAAGCCCCTCCGGTCATGGGCCCAGGTCTGGTCTGGTCTGGGCTCCTTTAGGAGGGAAAGACACAGCTATTAACACTCAGTCTATAGATCAGACAGCTGAGGCTGACAGGGTTTCAATCCCTCACCTGGGGCCGGCGTGTTGGTCACACTCCGTGGACTAGCCAGCTCCCTAGCCAGCTGTCTGCACAGCACAGAGCACAGATGTCCCTGGAGTCCAAAGACAGCTCAAGGGCCACCTGGGGTAGGTTCCCAGCCAGGCGCTTTGCTTGTCCCCCTCTGTCTCTGGCAAATTCTCACACGGTCTTAATTAATATGGTTGTACAAAGTCAAAATCCCAGAATTTTTACTACTTCACAGCCACTAGGATGGCTATTTATTTAAAAAAAAAAAAAAAAAGGAAAAGAACAAGTGATGGTGAGGATGTAGGGAAATTGGAACCCTCATCCGTGGCTGGTGGGGATGCAACATGGTGCAGCCACCATGGAGAACAGTTTGGCAGCTCCTCAGAAAGAGAGCATAGAATCACCGTACGACCCAGCACTTGCGCTCCTGGGTAGATACCCACAAGAACGGAACACAAATTCTCAGACAGGTACATGTGCCTGCATGTTCACAGTAGCACCATTCACAAAAACAAAAGAGTGAAAACAAGGCAAATCAGTGGGTGAATGGATAAACAAATTGTGATGTGTCCACGTAATACGATATTCTTCAGCCATCAAAGGAGTGAAGTACTGATACATGGTGCAAAAGGGATGAACCTCGAAAATACACTAAGTGAAAGAATGCAGACATAAATTATTCATTTATATGAAATATTATATGATTGAAATTCATTTATATGAAACATCCAGAAAGGGCAAATCTATGGAGACAGAGTGTAGAGTGGTGGTTGCCACGGGCTGTGGCAGGGGAGAGTGGGGAGAAACTGCTTCATGGGCACAGGAGGTCACTTGGGCGTGATGGAGATGCTTTGGAACTAGACAGAGGCGGTGGTGGCACAACGTTGTGAATGTACTCGATGACACGAAATTGTTCAGTTTAAAATGGTTAACTTTATGTCATGTGAATTTTATCACAGTGAAATTTTTAAAATCCCAGGAATGTCCCCTAACACATACAAGACAGGTCACTATGGTGCCTGCGAAGCCCAGTGGCCTTTTCCAGAGGCCCTGCACAGTCTTCAGCTCCCTGCTGACCTGTCCAGGCTGGAACCTTGTCCCTACAAAGATAGAACCTGTGACCTGTCACTTCCTTATTAGCAATAATAAATATTCGGTTGACTTAGACACTGTGCTTTGCAATCAGGCGATGACAGACATACTCAGCAATGACAGTGACGGCCAGTTGGCTCATTCTCATGGCCTGAAAAGCGCTCTCTCCTTCTCTCCTTCTGGCAAGCACTGCTCTGTCCATGGTAGTGCAAGCGGTGCCACCTCCTCTGGGAAGCCCACCATCCGCCCGGTGTCTCAGGATCCCATTATCTCTACCTTGCCCAACCTCTGGACACCTTTGGAGGAGTCTGCTTGTGTGGGCCCCCCACCTAGGCACCGGTGCCCTCCATCATAGTCTTGTTCGCACTTTGTGCCCATGGTGTGTCATGGCACCGGGCACAGTGAAGACCAGTTCAGACCGACAGAGAGGGCCCTGTGACCCTGGGGATAACTGTGTGACTGAGCGGAAAGAGGCACCTTGTCTTGGAGTCCAGGTGTGGGCCGGACTTGGCTGGGCAGGGCCCCTGGAAAAAGTCCCTGGGCTTGGCAGGCACCGTGGTCATATGTCTCCTTAGGAACTTTTGGAACTGTGCGTACGAACAATGAGTGTTTGTTTTCTGGGGCAATGGTTTATTTTTTTCCATCTGATTATCTCAGGAGTTGATGTTCTAACCAAAGGTGAAGAACTCGGCTTGTGAACCTAGGTGATCGCGGCTGGATGAACCCACTGGATGAACCCGCAAAATTGAACTCCTGTGGTCAGTTCAAACAGCTTCAAAGGTAGAAAAATGTTTAACTTACTAGTGATTTTAAACTGTTCACCCTGGGATCCAAAAGCTGGGTTTCTGGAAAAAACAAGTAATGACATTCTTTTCACTTATCCAAAAAGTTTATTGATGGGATTTTATTTATATAGAAAATGTTACAAATTTTGAAAAGGCTATATGTACACGTGGTAAAACATTAAAATGATATAAGCAGATAATGCTTTTATACTATGAAGAATTAAGTTTTCTTAGGGTTTTTTTGTAGATACTTCTATCAGTTAAGGATACTCATTGCTATTAGTAGTTTAAGTTCTTCCTGTATCGTAAAGGACATACTGAGTACTATCAAATGCACTTTCTGAAATTATTGGGATGATATGATTTTTCTCTCTTAGTCAATTAACCTAGTAACTGATATTTATATTTATTGTCTGTTAACCACCCTTGAGCTCCAGGGTGAAGCATGGTGCATCACCACTACTGGGTGAGGGTTGCCTCCATGTTGTTCAGGATTTTTGTACTGAAGCCCATGAGTGAGAGGGGCATTAGAAGGTTGCTGCAGCAATTAGGAGAGACCACCAAGGCTTCATTCCTCCCACAAGGTCTTCTGAAATTTGCCTCCCATTCTGCGATTCCTGTTTCACTTGTTGGTTTCATCATCTTTTAATCCTGCTTCCCTGGAAACCCAAATGATTCTGATTGCTCCATAACCAGAACTGTTTGCAGCATCCTCTATCTGCTGATACCATGAGTTCAGTGAATACACAAAGTTTATTATGTGCTGTCATGTTTGTGGACACAAATAGCTCTTGTAGCATTTGCACAAGAGTGGATGCATACTGGGAGGAGGGGAAGGAAATATTTATCCCACATGAGGCTGACACAACCTACCAAGTCATTTCAGAAGGTCCATTGGAATCCAAGCAAGTACACCATTGGCACAATTTTGAATCGCAAGATCTCGCTCCACGTCCTGGATTCATGATTTAATTGCTTGGGCAAGACCCTTCTCCACCCTGAACTTCTGTTTCCACATCTGTAAAGCGGGACTAAAATAATCCCGGCATTGATTATCTCGCAGAGATTTTGTGAGGATTAGTTAAGAGAGATGTGAAAGAGCTTGTAAACTGCCCGCTGCAGCACAGGTGTTAGCGGTTAGTTACCAGGGAAGAGAAACTCTGGGATGGAGCAGAAAGCAGCAGCATGAGGAACCCCCTTTCCTCCCCCCACGCTGTGAAGTCTGCAGACGTTCTTCTGCTTCGGGGCACAGTGGAGGGCTGGGCTTCCTGCACGGTGGGATGTGTATGGGTCAGAAATAGCATCCCCGTACCTCACCCCAGTCCTCATCGGCGGCCTTGCTGAGGAGCCTCACCTGTCCCCTCGTCTCTGCGTTGGGGCCGAGCGCTGGTCACTGCCCTCTCAGAAGACCTGGACTCCAGGGCTGGTCCCCCAGTAATGCTTGAGCAAGGCAAAGCCTCGTTAAAGTGAAGACTTTGGATTCTAAACCTTGATGATCTAAATTCGAATCCCAGCTCTGCTAGTAATTAGTGATAAATCCCTGAACGTTTGCTTAGTCTTTCTGTGCCCCAATGTGCTCGCTTGTAAAATAAGGATCATGACAGCACTTAGAAGGCTGCTGGGCGGGCTGGACTGTTTAATGCAAAACAAGTGCTCAGAACAGGAAAGGTTAGTTCTCCCTGACTGAGTTTAGCTCTTGCTGTGTGCGTGGTGTGTGTGTGCACGTGTGTGTGTGTTCTGTGTGCCCCTCTCTGTGCAGTCCCAGTTGAGAAACCACTCTAGAATTTAGCTCAGGTCCTAAATGGGTGGCTGTCTTTTCCCACATCCATCCTGTTCCATTTTGGCTCTCCATCCTGGCCTCGTGAACTCTTGGTTCCAAACTGGCCTGGGTGCCTGGAGATCCCTAAGTGACATGTAAGGGAAGGGGAGTAAAGGAGGAAGACAGTGGTTCATATAGTCTTCAAAGGACACAGAGGCTGAGAGAGGCAGGCCGTGAAGGGGTCTTGTGGTTGCAATAAGGTCTTAATTCAGTTATGGTCAATTTCCCTCGTGGGCAGATGAGGAAACAGATCCAGGGATGCCCAGGGTCACACACTTCTTTTTTTTTTTTAATTGAGTTATAGTCAGTTCACAATGTGGTGTCAAATTCCAGTGTAGAGCACAATTTTTCAGTTATACATGAACATACATATATTCATTGTCACATTCTTTTTCACCGTGAGCCACCACAGGATCTTGTATGTACTTCCCTGTGCTATACTGTATAATTTTGTTTGTCTATTCTACATATACCTGTCAGTATTGACAAATTTCAAACTCCCAGTCTGTCCCTTCCCACTGCCCTCCCTTCTGGCAACCACAAGTTTGTATTCTATGTCTATGAGTCTGTTTCTGTTTTGTATTTATGTTCATTTGTCTTTTTCTTTCTCTCTTCTTCTTCTTCTTTTTTTTTTTTAGATTCCACATATGAGCAATCTCATATTGTATTTTTCTTTCTCTTTCTGGCTTACTTCACTTAGAATAATATTCTCTAGGGACATCTATGTTGCTGCAAATGGTGCTATGTTGTTGGTTTTTTATGGCTGAATAGTATTCCATTGTATAAATATACCACATCTTCTTTATCCAGTCTAAGTCTAATTCATCAAGTCCTGTTGATTCCATTGTCTTCATATTTTCCAAAGAAGGACAGAGTTTAGAGAAAGGTACGACTATATCTGCTATGAGAGCTTACGAAAGATGGTTCTTAACTTCCTAGCACATGTTCCAGGGGTGTAACTCAGTTTTTATTTGTGTGGGTATTTGTTTGGACCCTTTAGCCCCCTTGCCTTGACAAGGGCAAGATCCTGACTCCTTTGTATTCAGGCTTGGCACATTGCCTGAACACAGCGGGTGTAGATCCTGGCCAACACAAGGATATTGGGGCGAGGAGCCCACCTCCTCCAAGGCCAGGAGAGAATGTCCACAGACTTGCACTTGCCTCACCACTCCCCCACCAAGCACAAGGCCCAGCCACAAAACCTAGATACTGCCTGGTTACCCTGAAATGGCAAGATCAAGTTTTGCCCTACTGAGAAGAATGGGGGCTTGAGAACTAAGTTACCGATACATAACCTTGCCTTTATTATTTTTTTTAACACTCCAGATTGTGACCTGTGAAATTAGAATCTGATACACAAATCACCCTGAGCAACACTGCCTCCCCACAAATGAGCAATTCTCTCAGCCAGTGGAAGTCAGGACAGGCTTTCCAGAAAAGGAGCCACTCGGGTTAACAATATAAAAGGATGAGAGTATCAGACTGATGGTGGTGCCTCTTGCATCACTGAGTCCCTGACAACCTGTTCACCTGTACTGATATCTGAGCCTCATGCCCCTTTGATTGTTATTTATTTGATTTTCAACATTGATTGCTAGGGACCGAGAAGAAAGGTAAGCCATGTATACTGACGAGGACACTGTTCTCCTCATAACTATGTAGCTACTTCACTTAATTGTACTATAATTACCTGTTTATGTATCACTGTCTTCAACCTCAATACTGTCTGGGTCTGAGTCATATCTGCACCCTACGCATTTAGAACTGAGCTCTGAAGTACATGACGAGCCCGCCAGTACGCAAGTGAGCAGAACAGAGACGCGGGGTTGGGGCGCCCTTCAGGCACACGTCTTCCTAGGACAGTCAGTGCCGCGCCCCTTCACGTGAGGTGCTCCCTGCTGTGGATCGAAGGGGTGCAAAGATCATGCCTTCTGTCACTTCCCCCTTGCAGAGCAAGGCCACTTGCATTGCGTAGGAGTGGTACTGGGGACATTTTATTCCCAAGCAATGACTTGCCTATCACCACTGGGATAGATCGCAACCAGCTGGACCAGGCCTTGGGGTGAATAGGCAGGTGATGGTCATATTAGGCTTAATGAGAAAATCATTGTAGTGGAGTATGTTTAAAGGAAGATGAAAGCATACAGTTTCCATGAGGGTTATGTTTTCAAAAGCAATAAGATAGGCTGTGGGTTTAGTTGAGTAAATTATGTTGTCAGTAATGATCAGATGACACACTAATCTTTACACGTTGGATGTATTTTCTATACTTCTCAGTCGGGAACACAGACAAGCAGAACTTACTGAACAAGACCTTTAGTATCCTCGTGACTTGCATCTGTCTTCATTTCTGCTGAGATGAGATGGTGTCTTCAATTCTGGAGACCCATGGCGGAGCTCTTAGGTGGGGGTAGCCATGGATATAGGAACCATAACTTTAACTGATTTTCTGTTGCAGCCTTGGGTCTCATTCTTTGCCATAGTGAGCCTCATTATGATATGGAAAACATCTGAATATTGGCATTTCAGAGCAGCAGAAGACCTGCTCATCTTTCTTCACAGTAGCTAATGTATAACATGCTGTTGTGATCAGTAGTTGTAGGAAGCCACTTGCATTCACTGAGCCTCAATTTCTACCTCTGTAAACTGGGGAGTGTATCATGACCCTACTCAACGATGCCCAGAGAAGGCACCAAAAAGAGGCAGAAAAATATCAGAATTCCTGGGGCTTTCTATTTTACTTTTTCTGGGGATCATCTTCCAGCTTCCCACGTCTGTCCTTTTTGGTGTTCAGGTTTACAGCCACTTCTCTCCTCAGTACGTCTCGGTAGGGCTCTATTACCCCAGAGATTCCACAAGTGTGCCACAAACTGAGCATGGTTGTGTGCCTCACTCCCTCCATGGGGAGGCTGCTCCCAAGGGAGGGACCATATGGCTTCCAGCCCACAACCCAGCGCATCACCTGCACCTGACATTCACCTGCTTGGCCTTGAATCAATAGATGGATAAATAGATGCATTCATGCATTGTATTTCTAATAGCTTTCTCCTCCTGGAGAAAGCCAGAGTTGCCAAACAATGACAGTAGGAATTTCATGCTCCATGACAATCTCCCAAGGAAGTAACAGAGGGCAGGTGAGATAGTTGAGACCTACTGCGTTTTACCAATGAGACATCCACCCACTCAGGCTGGTGTCAGGCAGCCCCGGGAACTTTCAGGCCAGAGGGGTGGAAAGGGTTGGCAAGAGATGAGTATCTCTTCCTGCAGAAGGACTGAAAGAGAAAAAAAATACAGAGAGGAGGGAAGTGCACACACAGTTTAAACGTCTTCTGCTTCTGTAGAGTTTTAAAAAATTTGAAATTTTGTTTCCCCCATAATCCATAGTTTCTCTGGCCAGGCATAAACTTGACATTGTTCGGAGTGACAACAATGAGCCAGTATAATTTTCAGACCCCCAATCCTTGAATTTCTCTCAGCAGGAATGAGTTGGGGCTCACAGATGACACCGACTTCTACTGTAGACATCCTCCTTACTAACTCCTCACTACCTGTTAAAAAATGTCCATCTTGTTAACAATAGGGAGGCGTCTGCTCTGATCAGTCCCCTTGCCCCATAGAAAAGCCTCATGTCACCTTTCAAGTGACACCTTTGAGATATATGTGCCACATCATGGGTGGACAAGGTGGTTCAGGCCCACTTGGTCTTTGGGCAAATTTCTCCTCTTTACTCCCTTTACTACCCATTGATCTTGGGCTTGTGGCCTTTCCAGAGAGAGGCAGGCATTCTTTGGTGGAGAATTTGTCTACTGTCTCCTGCAGGGCCTTCTCATGGGCAGGACAGGAATCAGCCTGAATTCATGCAGCCATCACCCCCTGGTCCATGTCCTGCCTCTCCTTCAAGGGCCTCTTGTCAGCAGAATCCTGATGGATGATCCTGCATGTGCAGTGATGGTGGCCTAGGCACAGCCAGGACCTCTTTTTGTACTGACAACCCAGGAAGATGGTATGGTCACAAAGAACCACAGGGAAAGGATACACAGGGGCTCAGAGGTGTCACTACCCAACTCAAGTTCACCAACCTTTCTAGATGCCCACTCTGTAGAAAGTACTCTGCTAGGTACCAGGAACATAACGATGACTAATACCCAGAATGTGCCCAAGCTCTCAATCTGTTAAGGGACATAGATGTGGAAGCCACCAATGGTGCTGGAAGGTAGAATGACAATAGCAGAACTGTCTGCAGGGGATAGAGGTTGCCCAGAAGGAGAAATGGTTTTTTTTTCTATTCAGGGAGGGTGGTTAGGGAAGACTCTAACACACAATGTTCTTTCTGAGCTGGGTTTTGAAGGGTGAGTAGGAGACTCATACAAGGAACAGGGCATTTCTAGGCAGAGGAAACATCATGGGTAAAGATCTGTATACCCAGCTTGTCTGAAGGCGTTCAAGTATTTTGAAGTGAAGGCAACCAGGGGGAACAAGAGCAGCTTAGAGGAGATATATGGCCAGCGGTATTTTTTATTTGAGTTTCTGTAACCTTCGGCCTCTTGATAGACTGATTGAACTGCTACTGAATTCTCACAGGCTGTTAGTTCAAGGGAGGTCAAACTTGCAGTGCCCATGATGTTTTGCCAACTATCAAGGCTTGGGGTGGGTGGATATTCCTCCTACTGGCTGTAGCTCCAGCCCCACCCCCTTCCCAGCACATAAACCCTCCAGCCTCGGTGCATCTCCACGGGCAGGACGGGGAGCCCCACACTCACAGGCGAAGAGCAGCGCACAAAGCGGCGAGGGAACTCGGAGGAGGGAGTCACAGAGGACAGTGGCCATGGACCTGATCCCAAGCTTTTCCTTAGAAACCTGGGTTCTCCTGGCTACCAGCCTGGTGCTGCTCTATCTGTGAGTAACTGTCCAGGTTCATATCATCTGTAACCTCAACTTGGGGGGCTCATCATGTCCCCTTTCTCTTATCTGTTTGAAGATCAAACTAAATGGAGGGGAAGTTGCTTTAGCAGTGAGTGCTACAAACACCAAAAGGGGTGATTGCTGATTTTAGCCAGATCTGTTGAAGGAGTTAAAACTCTCCCGAGTTCCTTTTATTGTAGTTAGGAGGGAACAACAACGATTTTTCTCCTGGGGATGATCTTTGGATTGACTCCCAGTTTGCGTGGACCTAGACTAAACTGGCATCCAGCAAAGGCAGGTTAAAAAAATTGGCCCCTGTGCAGTGAGGTCCTCACTCCCTTCCCAAACTCTAGGGACCCTGAGAGAGGAAGAAGTAAGTTGGGTTTTTGTCTTTCATTTTCTGGATTCTGTGTCTGCTGCAAAAGATCTCTAGAAGGACTGGCCCCTGGGTCACTCGGGAGGTCCTGCTCCCTTCCCTTCATCCCCAGGCGTCATTTACACAAGGCCCCTGGTCACCCAGACTTTGTGGGGCTGGAGACCGATCTCCCTTTTCTTCAGATTCAGTTCTTCCCTGTCTCTGTGCCCCATCCCTTGGCACTCTCTTCCTAAGACTCAATTCTTCTACCCTGTACTTTGTAGAGCTATCTACCCCAAAACAAGAAGTCTGTAGACCAGAGGTGACTTGGCAGAAATCTTGAAATTATTTTCATTTCTTTCATCTTTTCCTCCAGTCTCTGGGAGGGTTAGCATCAGCATAGAAATTAATTTTCCCCATGATATGAAATCTGCTCAGCCTGCAAAGACACAATTCCCAACATCTAATTTGGCTTTTAAATAGTTCTTCCCTGTAAGTACAGTGCAGGCCGATGAATCAGCCGTCTAGCGGATGGACTCTTTTCAATGGTGGGATCCCCAGCATCGTGGAGCAGGTTAGGAGAGGAGCTATTCCAGCAAATGGGTAGGGAAGGCTCCCTCCATGTCACATTTGACCTGTACCTCAACGTCACTTACATTAAGAGTAGGAAATATGACATGAACATAGACTAGATAAGCCTCATTTTAATTTTTGAAAGTAATGTTAGGAATTCAGATATTGTGGCAACATATTTTCTGTCTGATGACATTTCAAAATTAATTTATATGGTTTAATTTATTCTATGTAATATGAGATTTGTTATTGCCATAAGACTCTTCCTGTTTTTGAGGACAGATCCAAACTCCCAGCTGGGCTTGGCCAAGGTATCTCTGCTGATCCTTCAAGCACAAGTTCTTTTGTAATTTTTCAGGTTTATTTTATAGCATATTATAAGATTTTCTGGATTTATACAGAATACTTGGATCCTGTAAGACCTTAAAGTCTGACCTCCAAAGAAGAAGAGAGAAAGTTTTAATCCACCAATCTGGAACGTTTTATGGTTACTCATTTTATGTCTCACGATGCATCTTTTGCTGTCCACAGGAAGGTACCTAAAGTTTGGAATGCCCCCTGTTTTAGCTAAAAGTGCTTTGTAGGTCACGTTGAGCCCTTTATGCACAGCATACTTTTCAGCCATACCTCCCTAATGTGTACAGTGTTAGCCTTGGAGGCCTAGCAACTTGCGGTTAAAATGATTGCTGGCAGCCTCTTCCCTCTTCCTTCCTTCTCTTCTCCTCCACCCTGCCATCTCTCAGTAACACCAGAGCGAGAAGGCTTGCAGGGACCATGAACCTTGAGTTATTAGGTGTCACACATGATACATGAAAGATGAGTTGCAGCAGACCTGCCATAGGAAGCACCAACCTTAATGGGGTTTTGGGATAGTTGATACAGAGAGGCAATAAACTGACTGCTTTGTGGCTGAGCATCTTGAAAAAAAAATGAGTGTGCCTGGGGCACAAGTTTAGCAGGTGAGTTCACAGGTGGGAGGGCCAGATGCTACAAGGGGAGGAATGATCTGGAAATGGATTCCATAGTCATTGGTTCCTTTATAGTTTCATTCAGGGATAATAAGGGTCAATCACCTTTCTCTGTAGCTCAAGTCAATGAAATTGCCTGACGACATAGACTTGGATGTAGCTGGAAGGTGCTCACATTTCTATGTTGGTAATGGAAGCCTTGAGCACAGTTTCATTCTACAGAAATAAAAACATTATTGTTCTCCAAGGCCTGATTATGAAGATAGATTTAAGAAGAACCAGATCCTGAAATGGGGTCAGGGCGTAGAGGGAAAGAAAAGCATAAAAATCTTCAAGCAAACTATGCAACAATGTCACAGTAGGCTCCTAATACCTCTCTGTTATTGTGTGGATGCCGTTAAGCTACATCTCATTATTAGAACAGAAAAAAAATTCCCCTTTCTACCTAGGATGAGAATCTCCAGATTATCTCTGAGTCAAGTTAGTAAATAAACATGAGTGACTTCCCTGGAAGAATTCCAGCCTGAACCTCTCAGGAGCACTTAAATTCAAAATATTTATCAAGTATTCACTCTAGGATGGGGACCCTGAAGACTTTAGCTGCTTTTAGCTAGTCATCATTACCTTTTGTGAGTCTCACAGTGGAGGTGGGAAGGGAAATGATGAGTGAAAGTAATTATTGCTTTTGGAGTTGCTGTTTTTATTCATCACTTACACGTTACCTCTGTAGATTGACTGTGCCAGTTGCAAGTCAGTGACAGGCCAGCCTCAGGACGTAATCCACAATCCCTGTGACCTGATTTTCTCATTCTCTTCATAGATATGGGACTTATTCACATGGATTTTTTAAGAAGCTGGAGATTCCTGGGCCGAGACCTCTGCCTTATTTTGGAAACGTCCTGGCCTACCGAAAGGTGTGTGCTGTTTGAGCTCCCTCTTTTGCTTCTCTTATGGTTGCAAATCCCAGCTGAGTTCCATCATAAAAATGCCCCTTCTCAGGAGGTTCTGAAGTTTCACACTTTCCAGAAATGCATCGTAGGCCCCACTCAGCACGTGGCCAGTTTTCCCCCAGGCTCCATTATCAGCTGTTAGGAGCCTCAGGTTCTGTCTCAGGCAGACAGCCCAGCTCCCTGGCTGATTCAGCACAGGGCTTGAAGCTCCAACTTGTGAGCATCGTGAAGAGAATTTTCTTCAGATTTCAAGAAGGTACAGTCCCACTGCATTAGGAGAGAAGCCCGAAGGGCTTTCTGAGTCATGGCTCATCAAGCTGTTCCCAGTAGGGCCGGACTTTCCTGTCGGTAGTAGAACTCTTGGCACCCTTTCTTTCCCTCCCCCTGGATTGCTTGGACACTTCAGTTTCTAAGGCAGCCTGAGTATTCCATTTCAGGTAATTTGCACATAATTGGATTCTCTCAAGAACTGCTAACGCCTTAGGTTATATCCATGGCTCTACTCCACTTTAATACCCATGATATCTTTTCTGTTTTGAGAGATGGAACAAAATCTTTCTGCTTTACTTCTGTGCCTTCAAATGAGCTACCTTGTGGGTGAGTCTATGCAAGGAGTGAGGATAACAGAGAAGATGATTGGTGGTTGTCTATTTATTTCAGATATTTAACCACTAAGTGACTTGTGGTTTTTTAAAAACAAGTCAGAATCACTTACACAAAATCATTAGAAAGGACATGCATGACAGAATTATTATAAATTTAATTTAAGTGAATGGAATGTACTAGGTGACAGATGGATTGTGAATTCCAGCTGCCCTGATGTTAATCCATCTCTGATGCCTCCTCGCCCGGGGCCTGGCCCCTCAAGAGAAGTGCCCAGACGTCCAGGGGCAGAGCCTTGTGTGTAGGCTGCTCTCTGCCTCAGATTTCCTTTCCTACAGACCTGAGGCTTGTTTCTCAAATCTTAATTCTCCCAACTGAGGCCTTCACTGTCTCATTACTACCTAAGATCTTCTGAAACTTTTTTTCCTCTGAAAAAGCAGTACTTACCCTTCCACCTTCCCCAGATGAACTCCTTGGTGGATGCACTCCAAAACCCACATTTCTGGGACCTTCATTTGCATAGTTAAACCATCAAATATCACAGTAGAAACTCAGAGACAGGAAGTTGTTTTTGTTTTTGTTTTTTTTTTTTAAGTTACAGAAGAGAAAACTCAGGGCACATGTTTTAATTCCCGCTGTCTTTGTGGAGTTGTGGCGTCTTCCTGCCTATTTTGTGTTGAGCTGGAAAGTTAGAAGGCGAGTCTACTTTGTGATTAATTCATTCACTCACTTTCTTACTCAATTCAAAAGTCCTAGACTTACTTATACTTGTTTGACTAACAGAGGTCACTGGTGTCTTTAACCTCCTACTTCTGCCAGAATTCTAGAGAGAGCTCATGAGATAAATGAAAAGGATGCTCAACTAGAAGGTGAAAGTGTGTACAGGCCACCCTAACTTCCCCTAAACTTCAGTTTTCTCACAGAAGACGAGGAGGTACTTAGTATTCATAGGCAAAGTTAAGCATTTAGTATCTATAGCACTTGGAGAAAAATCAAGTTACTTCAAATTCTCTGCTTCAAATCTCACCTCTATTTTCCCTCCTGTCCCCTAAGACGTCTCTGAACGAGAGCTTCCCTCCAACTGCTGGTGAAACAGTAAGCCTGATTTCAGGGGTTTTTAAGACTTTTTGTCCCAATTAGAGGTAGGATTTAATTTATTTAGTTTAATAATTTATTTTTTGTTTTTCCTTGCAGGGTTTTTGGGCTTTTGACAGTAAATGTTTTAAAAAGTATGGAAAAATATGGGGGTGAGTATTCTGGAAACTTCCATTGAATAGACTTGTTATGGTGAGGCCCCCCACACTGTGGAGGACAATCTCAGTGCAGAGCTGCTTGTGCTGAGACCATCAATAGAAAGCTTTGGGAGGTTGTTCTACCAGGGACCCCCCATGTCACCGGGTGTGCAGGTCTGCAGTCTGAGTCAGGCCCGGAGAGCTGCAGGCCATCACTTTCCTCCAGACTTTGAGGGCCCAGGGACTCTTAGAATCTCTTTCTGTCCAGTGTCTCACGATTCCCCTTTTCTTCATTTTTCTTTCCTTACTTTTATTGGCATAAAATGCATTATTTCAGATCACTTATATTTGCTCCATTCCACCTCTCCCATATGATTCATTTTTAATAAAAGCCAAAAATTCTTTATTTAAATTTTGGATTTATTATGTCCTTTGGGAAAAGAACTGGAGGTTACAGGTAAACAGAATTGCAAAACATTTCTGCTGAGCTTTTTACTTTCTCCACAAGAGGAGTTTTAAAAGTTTAAAAATTGTAAGCCAAGACTTTCCAGCAGACATGCATTTGATTATTGCTTTATCTGCTCTTTTCCTCTGACTTTGAAGAGGTACGGGATTTACCTAACCCAGAGCGTGTCATGTGGGCTGATAGACTTCCGGAGATGTTAGGGGTTCAGTGAGAGCAGCAGGAGAGGTGTAATGTAGTGATTATTTGCCAAAAGCAAGAGGGAGAAGGTTCTACCTCTCCATACCTCTGCATATCTTCTCAAAACTCTTCAGAAACCATAGGGCTCCGCTGAGCTGGCAGGGCCCAAAAGGGAAATGCCATTGAGTGAAAAAGCACATGGCACTGGATGGCCCCTGGGCCAGCTCCAGCAGTTAATGCTTGGGAGCCCAGGGTGGAGTCAGTTTTTCACGGTGGATCCCAGTTCTCTCTTTAGAAAATAGTTCTTATGCGTGGGTGTAAACAAGAACCCCCTGCGAGGGGATGTTAAAAATTCAGGCCTGGGCTTCCCCCTCCAGGAACTCCATAGCTGGGGGATATAGGATGGGGTCCAAGAATCTGAATTTTATCTGGTAGTATACTAAATACTAATGCTGGTGTGACATCATAAATACAAAGTGTTACCGTAAACCACTATCCCTTGTACACACCTTTTTTTTTTTGGAAAAAACATAATGGGAAGAAGGCAGTCACCAAGGAATATGATCAACTGGAAATATGATCAAATGGAAGAGCAGGTGAGGTGCCTCCTCACTCACTTCTGTCACAACGTCAGCACTAAATACACGTGACACCCACTTAAATCCTCTGAGTTTTAGTTTTTGGAAATGGGCAGCAGTAATTAAGTCATTCTCATATATTTTTGTGTGTGATGGTAAAACCATTTGAAATTCCTCTGTCTAGTCAAAGAAAGAATAGCTAACTTGTAGAAACTCTTCCAATTTGTTCTAGCAATTGCAAATGATTGATAGTGGGAAACAAAATGCCAGAAGACAGTGTAATTAACTTACAGTAAACCTCATGTCAGTGGCCCATTCCCATGCGTGGGCATCCTGACAGTCAGGAGATCAAGTCACACGGGGATGTATTACATGTGAAGAGTCAGCTTTGTGTGGTAGGTGCGTCAGGAGGGGACTGGCCCTCCTGCTAAGGGATGTCACCTACGTGGAGCACAGTAAGTAATAAAGTGAATATATGTTTTTAAATGAACTATACATGCTCCAAATTATTTTATTCTTTGTCCTTTTTGTTTCAGATTTTTCTAAACTTAATGCTACCAAGGTTATCTCTTTATTAGTTAAAATAGTATTTCCTTCAAGAAATTATAAACTAGAAAGCAAATTTTAGAAAATAGAGCAAAGAAATCTTTGGTAATCTTACTTTCACTTTTGAGCACTTCAAATCTTCTTCCATTTGTAGATACATTGCTCCATAGTTATGGTCATTGTGTCTACAGATTTTGTATGCATTTTCATGCTTCTGATAGATCTTCAAAAATGAATGAGTGGACTCTCCTAAAATTAATTATTAGTAATCAAATTAATTATTTTTAATTCTTACTTAATTTACTTGCCTTCAAGTATTTACTAAACTAGCTTCCAGTTTGATAATGAAAGATTTTGAACATATAAAAATTTTGGAGAGTAGTGTTGGAAATTACCATGTACAAACCACCTAGACTTAACAAGTGTTCTAATGGTTTTTCCAACCACGATCTCTAGGAGCAAGGATTATGTAACATCAGGATGAAAGTCTGGACTCCAGGTGTGGCTCCAGCTGCAGAAACTGGCTCATTGAATTTAATCAGCTCTGTTTTCCCTACACAGGTTTTATGACGGTCAACAGCCTGTGTTGGCTATCACAGATCCAGACATGATTAAAACAGTACTAGTGAAAGAATGTTATTCTGTCTTCACAAACCGGAGGGTAAGCATCCCCTTTTTTAGCTTAAAACTTTATGTATCATTAAATATTTATTTTAAAATAATTATTCATTCACAGGATGTTGTCAAAAGAGGAAAATGCAGGGAAGTGCCATGTCATTTGCTCTTCATCCTTTCCCCCCAAGTTTAACATCTTGCATGACTATAGTACGGTATCAAAGCAGGAAACTGACGTTGACGCCACCCACAGAGCTTGTTCGGATTTCATCAGTTTCACGTGCACTTGTTTGTGTGCGTGTGTTGCTCTGTGCAGATGTAGTATATACGTGGCTTTGTGGAACTACCTCCACTACCGCTGTGTGGAACTCGTCCATCCCCATAAGGTTTCCTCTAACTATTCCTTAGTCACAGTGAGCAGCTTGTCTTTTCCTCTCATCGAGGTCTTATTAGAGTAAACGTTTTTTTTTATTTCAGTGAGGCCAGTTTATCCATTTCCCCTTTTTCGTGTTGTGCCTTTGGTGTCAGGCGTGAAGCCTCTTCACCTAGCTCTAGTTCTGAAGAGTTTCTCCTATTTTTTCACTAAGCATTGCATAGATACATGTTTTACATTTAAGCCTACGGTCCCTTTTGTGTTAATTTTTGTATAAGATGTGAGGTTTAGGTTATGGGTTTTTTTTCACCTGTAAGTGTCTAAAACTGCTCCAGCACTGTTTGTGGAAAGACGGTTCTTCCTCATTGAAGAGCTTTTGCACCACTGTCAAAAATCAGTTCAGCCTGTTTCTGTGGCTCTGTTTTTCACTCTGTATTCTGTTTACTGATCTTTGTAGCTATCCCTCCGCCAGTACCACACGGTCTTGATTGCTGTCACTCAATAGTAAGCCTTACCATGTAGAATATTCCACCCTCTTAATTTTTTTCAGAATTGTTTAAGTTATTCTAGATCCTTTTCCTTTCTATACAAATTTAGATTATGCTCACGTATGTTTATCAAAAAATTGCTATTAAATTGAATTAACCTGTAGGTCAGTTTGGAGATCTGAGTCAGATCTTTCAATCTATGAGCACAATATGTTGCACCATTTATTTATGTTTTCTTTGATTCCTCTTACAACAGTGTGTAGTTTTCAGCATAGAGATTCCATATGTGTTTTGTTAAATATGTATTTAACAAATTATTGCATTTTCTTTGGAGTGACTGTAAATAGTATTGTGTTTTCAACGTGTTGTCACATATTCATTGTTATTGTAGAGAAATGTGATTGATTTTTGTTTGTTGATCTTATAATCTCTACCATGCTGAGATCAATTATTAGTTCTATAGAGTTTCTTTTTATTTTCTTTGAGATTTTCCATGTTGGCAATCATGTCACATGAAAAGAGGAACACTTCTATTTTTCCCTTTCCAATCTTTATGTCTTTCATTCCTTTTTTCTTTTCTTGCTGCACTAGCTAGTACTAACTGAACTAGTTAAGACTTCTTATGATGTTGGCTAAGAATGATGAGTGGAAATCTTTGACTTGTTCCTGAACAGAGTGAAACATTCAGTCTTTCACCATTTAAAATTTTTTATATATTTTGTACCTATAAAATTATATGCATTTAATGTATGTAACATATTTTGATATATGTATACATTGAGAAAAATATTATCATAAACTAATTACCATAGTTACCTATTTTGTGTATATCATATAAACATTTAAAACCTACTCTTTTAACAAATTTCAGGTATGTACTACAGCATTATTAACTGTACTCACCAGGCTGTACATTAGTTCTCCCAGACTGATCCATCCTATAACTGAAAGATTGTACCCTCATCAGGGTCTTCCCTTCACCTTATTCCCTCGCTCCTCATTAGCCTCTCAGAACCATCATTCTATTCACTGTTACTTTCAGCTTGACTTTTTTTTTAAGTTTTCACAGATAAGTGGGATCATGTGATATTTGCCCTTCCGTGTCTGGCTTAAATCATTTAGCAGGTTGTCCCCAGGGTTCATCCATGTATCTCAAATGGCAGGATTTTCTTCGTTTTTAAAGCTGAGTATCACATTTTCTTTATCCATTCACCTGTCCATCTACATCTAAAGTGATTATTGGTAGCGAGGACTGACTGTTGCCATTTTGTTAATCCAGGAGTTTCGTAGATCCTTTGTTCCTCCTTTTTCTCTTCTTCCTGTATATTTTCTGATTCCATGATTTTTGTTTTATAGTGATATCCTTGATTGCTTTCTCTTTGTCTTTTCTGTGTCTGCTGTAGGTTTTTCTTAATGGCTAACATAATTTGTTAATGAATACACAATATAAAAAGATATACAGTTGACCCTGAACAACATGGGTTTAAACTGCTCGGGTCAATTACACCAGCATTTTTTTCAACAGTAAATAGTACTCTAGTACACAATCTGTGATTAGTTGAATCCCTGAATGCAAAACCACAGATCCTGGGAACCCCAGATACACAGGAACCATGTTAAGGAGGTCTGACTATAAATTATATGCAAATTTTTATTATGACGTGAGGAGCATCAAAGTCCTAACCCCCTGGACCGTTCAAGGATCAACTGTAAACTCAGTAAACTGTGACATCTAACACATAAGATAAGCGGAGGGTGCAGGGTAGTAAAAGCGTTAAGAATTTGAATGAGAAAAAACTGGAGTTATCATAAGCTTAAAATAGACTCATATCTAGAAGATGTTTTATGTAAGCTTCATGTTAACCACTATTTATTTGTTTGTTTGTTTATTTGATGGAGGCACTGGGGATTGAATCCAGGACCTCGTGCAAGCTAAGCACCCACTCTACCACTGAGCTGTACCCTCCCTCAGTGAGACATACATTTTCGATGCTCATGCTGTCGATATACATAAAGACAGACTGGTCTGAGGCAGTACACACTTGCCGAAGCCCTCTGGCTCCCTGTCACCAGTTCTCTCTTACTCTACACAGCCCCGGGGGGGGGGGGGTGAAGGATGTATTATTCCCGTCTGTCCCCCTGGAAGAACAGTGTCCTATCACATGGGTCATGTAGGAGTATGGGATTAACAGATACAAACTACTGTACATAAAACAGACAAGCAAAAGGGTTTACTGTATAGCACAGGGAACTATATCCAATGCCTTGTAATAACCTTTAATGGAAAATAATCTGGAAAAAAATACCTGAATCACTTTGCAGTACACCTGAAACTAACATAATATTGTAAATCAACTATTCAACTATACTTCAATAAAACACTTTTTAAAAAAGAGATTTGTATGCAAAGGCTGGAACCCATATCAAGTGGCTGGATGTCACCTCTGCCCTCACAGGAAGCTATAGACATTTTGGATAAGTATTTCTCAAGCACCTAGGATAGGACATGCTACTAAGTTGACAGTCACTAAATATTTGTTGAATAACTGGTTCCCTAAAAGGGAAATTTTCTACAACTGTTGAAAATTCAAAAACTTTCATAGGGTGAATATGTTTTGATTTTGCCTCCAGTTCATTGGCCCAAGGGGAATTATGAAAAATGCCATGTCTGTGGCTCAGGACGAACAATGGAAGAGAGTACGAACACTGCTGTCTCCAACCTTCACCAGTGGAAAGCTCAAGGAGGTAAGAAAAGAAGAGGACTTTTATTAGAAACTTAAAGAATGACTTTAGGGACAGGTAGAAAATAAGATTATAGTCTGTTTCCAAGGAGAAGTCTGCTGAATTTGAGTTTCTTTAAAACAGTCTTTTATCTTTCCATCCTAGAAGAGACATTTTAAGATTCATTATAAAATGTCACTTCCTGATCCATGCTTAGGAAAACCAGATCCTTCTAGGACTTGAGTCTCTGTACTTAACCTCAGGTGGTGTTGTATTTTTTTGTCTAGATGTTCCCCATCATTGGTCAGTATGGAGATGTGTTGGTGAGAAATATGAGGAAGGAAGCAGAGAAAGGCAACCCCGTCACCATGAAGAAGTAAGTAGGGGTGAAGTTGGTGTTCCGGGCACTGTGGCTCCAGCTGCCTGCCACGGAGCTGAAATTCCCACTACTGAGTTACTCTAGTAACCAGACAGAAGTAGGTGTGTGGTGTTACATTTCCAATGGTCCATCCACCCAAGAAGGAGTGGTGGCTCATCAAAAAGGTAGAGCACCCAAGAGAGAAAGTGTCTCCTCCTGTGGACATAAGCCAGGATTAACTCATCTGCGTGACTGTCACTTTGGATATTCTGGAAGATAAAAATTTTAAGTTTAGAAAGAAGAAACTTTCTTGTGCCAAAGTTTTGAGTTTAGAGGGTATGGAAGGGTGGTGAGGGAAGCCTCTTGGTACATATTGGCAGGCAGTGGGTTGGGCAGAAATGTTATAGTATGGAACTTGAAACAACTTAAATGTCTTCACTTTTTTTTTCTGAGGGTACCTGCAGAAACTAAATATTAATTTTAACCATCATTTGTTCTTCCTTCAATCTCAAAAGGGAGAAGGCCCTGCACAGGCTATGAGTAGGGTGACCACAGCATTTGTTGTCTAAATTGAAATTTTTAAAGAAAATTATGCAGGAACAACAGGTGTAAACTGAGAATGTCCCAGGAAAACTGGGAACATATTATCACCCATCTATGGGATCCCTAAGTCAACGTTGAAGTGATTTATTTATTTTTAAACTATAAACATTTTTGGTTCTTACATTTTACAGAAATGATTCTTCCCTCAGGGCAACCACAGATCAGTGGAGTTGAGGAAGAGTGGGTCTTTCAGGAGCCTTAGCAGGGGTGTAAGACAAGGAGGGTTGGAAGAAAAGGAAGTTGTCCTGGCAACTCAGAACAGGGTGCTGCTGTCCTGTAATGTGCTGAAGAGGAGTCAGTTCTGAGCACAGGTACTGTGTGAGGCAAGACCCACGTCAGTGCCCTGTTTTTCGACTCCCCGGGAAAAGTGTAGTATTCCATCCTTTTTCTGCACAAACACAGTCCTTATATATACATCTATTATTGTCTATAGTCAAAACACACTACTGTAATTTGTCTGATTATGGGGATCTATCCCACCAGGCCTGAGCTCCTTAGAAACAGGTTCTGGGGGGTCTTACTTTCCTTAGTGTCCCCATCATCCCCAGTGCAGCGTCATCTGCATCATTGGAACCTCATAAACACCTCATAGGCAAGTGTTAGTTACACAGACTCTTCAGATGATCCAGCAGGTAGTTCTGAAAGAGTGTGGCTCTTTACTTGTCTTGGGGACCTGAATTTACATACATTCTTGTTGCATGTGTTGGGTAGGGACAGTAAAGAGGTGTGGATTTTAATTGTTCATGTCTTTCTTTCTCTACTCAGCATCTTTGGGGCCTACAGCATGGATGTGATTACCAGCACAGCATTTGGAGTGAACATCGATTCCCTCAACAACCCACAAGATCCCTTTGTGGAAAATTCCAAGAAACTCTTTAGATTTGATTTCCTTGATCCATTCCTTCTCACAATAAGTATGGAGACTACTTTATTTTTCTTTTTATTCATCCTTCTCTTAATCCAGGTTTTAGTGGGAAGGCTATCAGTTTTTCACTATTGAGTATTATGCTGGCTGTGGGTTTGTCATAAATAGCTTTTGTCACGTTGAGATCTATTCCCTCTATACCCACTTTGGTAAGAGTTTTTAGCATAAATGGGTGGATGTTGACTTTTATCAAATGCTTTTTCTGCATCTATTGAAAGCATCATGTGATTTTTGTCCTTTCTTTTCTTGATGTGGTATATGTATCACACTGACTGATTTGTGTATGTTGAACCATACTTGTGTCCCTGGGATGAATCTAACTTGATCATGGTGTACAATCTTTTTCATGTGTTGTTGGATTCTGCTTCCTAATATTTTGTTGAGGATTTTTGCATCTATGTTCATCAGTGATATTGGCCTTTAATTTTCTTTTTTGGTAGTGTCTTTGGTTTTGGCATCAGGATGATGGTGGCTTTATAGAATGAGTTTGGGAGTATTCTCTCCTTTTCAATCTCTTGGAAGAGTTTGAGACAGATCAGTATGAGCTATTCTTTGCACGTTTGGTAGAATTCCCCAGGGAAGCCGTCTGGTCTTGGACTTTTGTTTATAAGGAGGTTTGTTTTTTTTTTTAATTGCTGATTCTACTTCATTCCTAGTGATCAGTCTGTTCAAGTGATCTGTTTCTTCTTAATTCAGTCTTGGTGTTCAGTCTATGTTTCCAGAAACGTGTCCATTTCTTCTAGGTTGTCCAACTTGTTTCTATATAGTTGTTCGTAGCATTCTCTAATTTTTTTTTTTTTTTTGTATTTCTGTAGTACTGGTTGTAATTTCTCCATTTTCCTTTCTTATTTTGCTTATGTGTGTCTTCTCTCTTGTCTTCTTGGTGAGCCTGGCCAGAGGTTTGTTGATTTTGATTATTCTTTCAAAAAATCAGCTCTTGGTTTGATTAATTTTTTCTATTGTTTTTAAAATATCTTTTTTATTTATTTCCTCCCTATACTTATTATTTCTTTCCTTCTGCTGACTTTTAAGTTCTGTTTCCTCTTCTTTTTCTAATTCTTTTAGGTGATAGGTTAGGTTGTTTACTTGAGATTGTTCTTGTTTTTGAGGAAGGCCTATATTGCTATGAACTTCCCTCTTAAGACTGCTTTTGCTGCGTCCCATAGATTTTCCCACATTCTTTTTCATGTGAATGTCTGTTCAAATCCTTTGCCCATTTATAGTTGGATTGCATTCTGTAGTTTTCTTCACTTGTGCTATTTTTGCCTTGTTTTAGAATCAGATTCATACAGTTTGGAAGTGTTTCGATGTCTTCTATTTTGGGGAAGAGTTTGTGAAAAAATGGTGTTAGTTAGTTCTTCTTTAAATATTTGGCAGTATTCATCATTGAAACCATCTGGACCTGAGCTTTTCCTTGCCAAATTGTGGGTGGTTTCTGGATTACTAACTCAAACCTTGTACTTCTTATAGGTGTATTCAGATTATCCATTTCTTTTTGAGTAAGTTTCTGTGGTTTTCGTCTGGAATCTGTTCATTTTATCTCAGTCATCTAATTTATTGCCATATTGCTGTTCATAGATTTCTTTATAGTCCTCAGTTTTTTTTTAAACATCTTTATTGTGGTATGGTTCCTCTACAGTAAACTACACATATTTCAGATGTACAATTTGATTAATTTTAATAGGTGTATGCACCAATAAAACCACCACCATGGTTAACATTTCCGTCACTCCCCAAGGGGTGCAAATTTTGAATTCCCAATTTATCCCTTCTTACCCACTTTACCCTCTGGTAACCGTAAGTTTGTTCTCTATGTTTGTGAGTCTGTTTCTGTTTTGTAGATAAGTTCATTTCTATCTTTTTTTTTTTTTTGGTTTGTTAGTTTCCACATATAAGTGATATCATATGGTATTTTTCTTTCTCTCTCTGTATAGCCCTCAGTTTCAAAATGTCAGTTGCAATCCCCCTTATTTCTTTTCTGGTATTGCAATTTGAGCATTTTCTATTTTTTTCTTGGCCATTCGCTTAAAACTTTTTTTTAAAGCAACAACTTTTGGTTTCATTGATTTTTTTTTTCCATTGCTTTTTAATCCACCTGCTCATTGTAGTTTCTTTTCTCAGCTTTTTATTTTCTTCCTTCTACCCTTTAGGTTTTGTTTGCTTTTCTCTTTTCAGTGTGTTAAGGTGGAAAGTTAGGCTTTTGACTTGAGATCTTTGTTCTTTTAAAATGTAAACCATTGGTTTAAAATGTTTAAATGTTTTAAAACCATTTGGTTTAAAATGTAAACCAAATATATAGCCATAAATTTCTCCCTGAGCATTGCATTTGCTATATCCCATCAGTTTTGGTACATTGTATCTTCATTTTTATTCATCTGAAAGTAATTTTTGATTGTCCTTTTGATATCTTCTACAACCCATTGGTTATTTAGGAGTGTGTCATTTAACTTCCACATACTTGAAATTTTCCCAATTTTCTTTCTCTTATTGATTTCTAACTATATTCTATTGTGATGAAAGACATACACTGTATTATTTCTTTCCTGACTATTATCTTTTTAAATAGCATGGTTGATTGAAGTAACAGACTATGGCCTGGTTTATCCAAAGAGAAACCAGTCCAAGAATTAAAGACACCAAGGCACCAGAATATAATCCTGTTCCTTTGGTCATCCCAAAGATGCAGAAGGGGACACTGACCTCGCTCCTATAGTGATGGCCCCTGGATGTGGACTTACTCTTGCTCAGCCATTGGCTTGGAAGTCTGAGCAAAGGTCGTGGAGGGAATGGCTCCTGCTTGAGTGCTCTGGTGTTTTTATTTTTTGATTGATGGAGTAAATAGTAGTTGCTCCAGGTAAACTTTGCATTTTCACTGTGCTTTCCTTTTGTTTTTTTCCATACAGTATTCTTTCCATTCCTCACCCTAGTCTACGAAGCATTAAATATTACTCTGTTTCCAAAAAGTGCTGTGAATTTTTTCACAAAGTCCGTAAAAAGAATGAAGGAAAATCGACTCAAAGATAAACAAAAGGTAAAGTCTGGTGGTGGTTCCATGAGGATGTTCACTTTTTGATAATTTATTGAGCTACACATGGATGACATATGCACATCTCTGCATTTTTTTAGAGGTATGTAGAAAATTATAGAGTTTAGATCAGGAAATTCTAAAATTTGGAGGGACTGAAGAAGGAGGAGATTGGGGAAGGAAATAAGAATGTGAGTCAGAGAGCAATGTTTGACTATAACAGTAGGCATGCTGATTAGTATGTCATTGCAGAAATATTATTGAGGTAAGGAGCTTACCACTTTTCTTCAATAAATGGTTAAGGGATAAAAGCTACTGATTCAAAATGATTTTACTGGTATTTCCCCACATACTAGATTGTCAGAGAATTACTTAACCTCTCAGCCTCCTATGCTGCATGATCTCCACTGGAAGACCCCATCAGGCACCTGGAAGAGTGCAGTCTATGCTAAATTTGAGGCCTCTCATAGTCTGGAGTGGGCAGGAGTCTTCCCTGGGCCACGAGGCTATAAGCTGGTTAAGCCAGCTTTGCCTTCATGGGTCCTGTAGGTCAGCACAAGGATGCCTGCAGGTCACAGGACAGGGTTGTGTACTCCAGGATGTGACTGAAGATTGTGGAGAGTCCTGGAAGGGTGGGCACTTGAAGATGCTTCTGCAAAAGTTGCTGATGAACTCTGCAGATGTCAGCATATTAATTTATGTGGCCATTCTTTAAGAATTAAAGCTGGTGGGAAAAAAGGGTGGAAGTCACGGCCTTTCTCCTGAGCAAACAGGGATGACGGGAGAGGGACAGACAACTCTACGGCAAAGAATTGTTTCAAAAGCCAGAGAAGCCCGAGATCAGAGAGGGCGAGGAGAAAAAGCAGTTGGGCGTGGTGGCCGGGTTTCCCTCGGGGAATCTTCGTGCTCTCCAAGATTTGCAGGGGGTTGTTTTTGTCCACTGAGAATTCAAATAATACTAGTCAGAACTCTGCTCTGTAAGGGGGCATTTTCTCAGGAAAGAGGTGAAATTCTGCACTTCTGATTTCTTTATGGCTTCACAAGTAACGCTCTGTCACTGAAATTTCTCTTTCTGTTTCCAGCACCGAGTGGATTTTCTTCAGCTGATGATTGACTCCCAGAATTCCAAAGAAACAGACACCCATAAAGGTAACCAGGAGTGCTTCAGAGGGCCACTCTGGGGAGCTGCAGAGGTAGGCGGTGGGTCTGAAAACATGCAGGAAGTTTTCCAGGCTGATGAAATTTTGCAAAATTGAAGAATGTCCAATGTTAAAAAAGAAACAGTAGCCAGAAGTACTTCCCAGAACTACGCTGGCACAACTTTGTTCAGAGCGTGAAGGGCGAGTATGACAAGAACGTCACGCCCAGAGTCAGTCCTGGTCCTGGACCACCTGCAGCCCAGCCTCTGGGGGGCTTGTTTCCAGTGTCAATTCTCAGGCCCCTCCAGACCCACCGAGTCAGAGCCTCTGCCTGGAATTTGCACCAAGGCTTCATCACATCGGGAGGGACATTGCCCCTGTGTTGGTGACCTCAACTGGGAACACTTGGTTAAAGCTGTGTTCACTGGGTTTCTCTACTATAAAGTTTAATTTTTCCTTTTGTCATTAATATGTAACTTGTGGAGAAGCATCTGAGACTATATATTTTGTTCCTCTTCAAAGAGTCACCCACTAGTTTTATCTCCCATGGGTGAGCTTTGACTGAAATGTTACTCTGACGGCTGCAAAATGATGACTTTCTAACTGCATCATTCTTCTGCATTTATGAGTCTGAAATTTTGTAAGGGAGAGGTTTCCATTCTCCCCTATCCATTGATTTGTTCATTTATCTATATCAGTATGACCTCATATATAACTAATTTACTCTCTTACGTCATTCTTTCTCTCTTTATTTATTTTTGAGAATAGAAAAGGAGGTTACTAGGGGTATGCTGCCATAGACAACAGCAGGCCACACGGACAAGAGGTGCCTGTATGAACATCGAGGGCGGCTGTTGGGGTCTTTTATAAGGTCGGGTCACAAGGTGCCTGATCAGCTTGTACATGAGTCTCTGATTGGCTGTAGGTGAGGTAAGAAGTTTAGGGTCTGTGAAGTTTATGACTCTGATAAGGTGGGCTGAAACAAGCCAGCCTGAGCTGTTGTGAGATTAGACATTACCCAGGGCAGTTAGTTTGTTAGGGGAAACACGCCCAGTAAAGGATGTACTTTATCTGTTGAGGGATCACAGGCAGACTTCTGAGAACCCAGGGATGGGGGTCATTGGACTTTTGAAGGACGTCAGTTGGCCTCACATCCCCCCCGACAGATTGGCAGTGACAGATCTTTGAAACAAGGGTGAAGGTCTCATCTTCCGTATCTGCTTCCTGCTGAATGTGGTGTGTCACGCTGTCCCTGTCTCTCATGCTAATCTGTCCAGAGTTTTGGGTCCCCGACATGCCGGCAGCTTTCAAGGTGGGAGTGGAAGGAGACCCCAATGGTGTCCAAGGGCTGCATCACCAGGATGTTGGCTTGGTTCACGGCAGCAATCTTGGTAGGAGGGGTGTATTTGTTCCTAAGTGCACAGATCTTGCAGCTCAAAGTCAGACATTCAGTTTTGTAAGAGAGAAACACAGCATAAAAGAACGTGGGTACCAAGATAAATAGATAAACCCAGCAAAAACAGAGAGAAGAAATTTGAGGATGTCTGAAAAGGAAAAACTTATCCATTCAGGGGACTAAGAAAAGTCATTGGAGAAGCAGTCAGAGGTCTGTTTAGGGACCACCTTACGCTGAACTTTGGCATAAGGACGCCCAGAGCAGTGCGGTTTTGTGAGACAGCTCTCCTTACTGGCCAAAGCAGATGCCACCCTTAATGATTTTAGTGCTTTTCTAGATATGAGGAGATGCAAGAATTTGGGTCATAAACCCTTCTCCTGAAAACATCTAACTACCTGAAGGCCCGTTTCATCAGTTTTTGCAAAGCTCAGAGTGCCTCACTTCCGACCTCCACCCTGAGCTCCTTTCAGGGGGTGCGGAGGGCCATGGCCTTCAGTGGCTTGCGACCTAACCCTTGTAGCGGCAGATGGCCAGCGCCCTTGTGATCAAAAAGTCACCACGGCTTGGAAGGCGTTTCATGACCGTTTCACCCCGGGCGCGAGGAGCGCTCACTTCTAGGTCAGGCGGGGACTCGTTGACAGGCCGCCCACTTGCTGGACGAGGCCTTCTGCACAGGAGCAAAAACCTCTGGCCCACCTGCCTTACTGGCCCGTTACGCTCCAGGGAAACGTTCCCTCTTGTTGCTTCTTCCCACATCTACGGTTACACGGAACCGTACTCACAGCTCCCCTGCAGAGCTGGAGCTCTGCTTACTGCGTCAGGCTGCTGCCTGTTGCTCTGACTGAGCTTCAGTGACTTTGGAAGAAAATCGTATCTGTGGCCAGGATGAGAGCAGGTAGTAACTGGCTGGGTGAGGGAATCCCACCTAGTAATCTCGTTAGGGGCCTGAACAGAACTGTAAGTTCTTTTTTCTAGAATAAATTTCCTAAAGGCCTAGCAGTTAGACCCCTGGAGTGGAGAAATCCACCAAGGTAACCCAGAATTACTGGACTTAGGTAATTAACCATAAACCTGACAATTAGATGAACTTGACTCTGAATAAGATCATGAAATACATATAGATTACTGAGCTTTAGAAAGAAACTTAAAGTTCTTTTAATAATTCAATTAAACCTTGTAATAATCCCCAGGGGCAGGACAGCTTCTTGTTGGCAGTGCCCTGCCCCCTTTGTTGTAACTTAAGGGCAAGACATGGCCTGGGAGGTGAGTATTGTAAATACAGACCTCAGTTAGTAAAACTAGAATTTAAAACCCATCAGTTATAAAAGAAGTTGTATTCAAATTGGGTTTCTGGCAAATGGAACAAATCAAAGACGGTTAAATCCTTTTTACTAGTATTTATGGAAAAGAGACAAGATTCTATTTGTCCTTAACAGATTAAGTTCCAAATCATTTCACCCCTTTCTTGAAAGTTGCGTTTTGGAAAGATGGTGAGATCAGGGTTCTCAGAGAAGGACAGGTAGAATATTTGCATCTCAAAGGCAAGTTCCTCCTAGAATGACTTTGCTCCCTTAGAGGCCAGAGAAAGGTTTTTTTTCTTTTTCTTTTTCTTTTCCTTTTCCTTTTCCTTTCTCTTTTTCTTTTTTTTTTTCTAAGATACTCACAAGTGCCCGAAGCAGGGGAGGCGGGCGGGGGTGGTGGTGATGGGTTGGCGGGCTCTGGGTTCTGTCTGGAGCCACACCTCTGGTCCGGGCACAGAGGGAGCAGTGGCAGCGGCAGTATCTGGCTTGCTGTTCGTCTGTTTCCTTACCTCTTTTCTCCTCTTTAGCCCCGATATTTCCCCCTAATTGTTGGAAATCTTAAAGACGGTGTCCAGTAAAACAGGAAAAGAGAATCGGGAGGGATATGTGCGGCAATTTTTACGAAGATGCGAGTTTGGGGAGAGGGCGGTAAAGGCCTGAGCATAGGGGACTTCAGACGATTTGCCCAGTTTGTGACAGACAGAATCAAGCCGGAAGATTGTATTATAGCTCAGAGCTGCTTTTGCTTTAACGTCTGGGGATCAGCGTTATCCCAGTGTTTTAAACTGCAATCCAAAGGTGAGTCTCGGGGAATAGAAGAGGCGTCTCCCGCTGTAGCTAGGGAGGTATCAAAGAGAGAAGGTTCTACTCTATCCTGGGGCAGCCTAGCCCAGAAGGACACAGGCTGAACTTGTGGTGTCCTTTTACTTTGAGTGTCCCCCAGGAAAGACAAGCCAACCAGTGCAAGGGCCAAAACCCGCACAAGGGCTGTAAAGCAAAGACAAAAAGTGGGGGACTCACCCACCAGCGACTTCTACCTGGCGCAGTGATTGAAGGCAGGAGGCTCAGCAAATCTGGAGGTGTGATCCGCAAAAAGTGGAGAGAAGGTTCAGGGGTGCACCACGTGGTTGGGCTGGAGAGCCAAGGCGTGTCTCAAGGGCCAGAGTCAGAGGAAGGGGGAGACTGAGGAAGGGAGAGATGGAGAGGAGGGTATTTGGAAAAGAAAAGACCCCTTTCCCATGAGTATTCAGCACCAAGGGCCATCTGTCAGACTGGGTTTCAGAGTCCGCTGAGAGGAGCCCACCCAGGGTTCCTCAGTCCTTGGCAAAAGTTTGGAGAATTTGTGAATGACAGGGAAGAGCAGGAAAGTATGAGACAGGGAAGGAAAGCCGAAGAGGGAAGACTGCCCTGAGGATTCCAGCCTCCAGAACTATGCATCCAATCAAGCCAGGGGGAGACTCCCATAAGGAGGAGGGAGAGAGAGAGAGACAGAAGCCCCAAGGACCGCCTGAGGCACCAAATGTTGGCGACACACAACATGGTGGGGGACGGGTGAACCCGTGACGCACGGGTTGGTGAAGGAATTTACCAGAGATGAAGGATGAGAATACAAAAGTTATTTATTAGCGGTGTGCCGCCATGGACAGCAGTGGGCCTCACAGACGGGAGGTGCCTGTGTGAGCCCATCAGTCTTTGTTTTGAGTCTCAGATTCTCTCAGGTTTTCCACTGGAGCTTTTTCAAGTGGGCTCCTGTATCTTTTCCTTCTTTTCCTCTTTTTAAAAATTTTTTTTAATCAATAGACTATTTTTAGAGCAGTTAGGTTCACAGCAAAATCACGTGGAAAATACAAATATTTCCAACATACACCCTGCCCCACCCCGCACTTGGCCTCGCTGTCATCAAAAGAGCACTGCAGAGGGATGCACCTGTGACAGTCGCACACCATTACCGCCTGGCGTCCGTAGTTTACATTAGGTTTCATTTTTGGTGTTGTGCAGACTGTGGGTTTTGACAGGTGCGTGACGAGGTACATCCACCATGATAGCATGGAGCATCGTGTATCCTTTGTATCTGTCATTTTCTGAGACCTTCTTCATTTTCTGATGCGAGACTTGCCAGGTTTCTCTTTGATTTCCATGAGCCGGTTTTCAAGGAGTTCTGGTGCCTGTTAGTGAGAAATGGTATTTAGAAATCCAGATCTAAGATCTAGGAGTGCTCATTGTTACTAGGGTTACCAGGCAAGGATGTCTACTTTGGCTACTTCTGATTAACATAGTATTGCAAGTCCTAGCCATAGCAGTCAGACCAAAATAAAACAAAAAAACAAAACAAAAAAACAAAACAGACAAAGGAATGCAGATGGGAAGGGAAGAAGTAAAACTGTCACTATTTGCAGATGACATGGTACTTCATACAAGAACTCCAAGTTCTCTACCCCGAACCTATTACAACAAATAAATGAATTCAGCAAGGTTGCAGGATCAAGATTAATAGACAGAAATCTGTTGCGTGTCTATATGCTAATAATGAAACGTCAGAAACATAAACTAAAAAGAAAAAAACTATCTAAATAACAATTTTGCACAGTTGTTAAAGATTCACGAATTTTGTGACATGTTTATCAAACTACTGTCAGCTTGAAATTAACCTTGCCTTCTTCCTGAATTCAGTGGGAACACATTCAGATTCATAGTTGCATATTATGTTGGTTGTGGGTTTGTTGTAAATGGCCTTAATTCTTTCCAGATAAGTTTGCCCTGTACCCACATTGATGAGAGCTTCAATCATGAATGCGGTGGAATTTTATCAAGTGCTTTTTCCGCATCCGTTGAGATAATGCTGTGATTTTTAGCCTTCCTTTTGTCAATGTGGTGTATCACAATGATTGGTTTGTGACTGTTCAGCCATCCTTGTGACCCTGGAATAAGTCCAGCTTGATTAAGACGTATGATTATTTTTATGCATTTTCCGATTTAGTTTGCTATTATTTTGTTGAGGATTTTTTCATCTGTATTCATCAATGATACTGGCTTGTAATGTTCTTTTTTGGTAATGTCTTTGTGTGGTTTGGGGATCAAGGTAATGGTGGCCACTGCAGAATGGATTTGGTAGTGTTCCCTCATCTTCAATTTTTTTGGACCAGTTTGAGAAGGATAGCTATGATTTCTTCTTTACATGTTTGGTAGAATTCCCCGGTGAAGCCACCTGGTCCTGGACTTTTTTTTTGCTGGGAGTATTTTAATTACACGTTCAATTTCACTTCTAATGAATGGTCTGTTCAAATTGTCGGTTTCTGATTGACTCAGTCTTGGCAGGCTGTGTGTTTCTAGAAACTTGTCCCTTTTTTCCAGAGCGTCCAATTTGTTGGCACATAACTGTCTATACTATTCTCTGATGTTTTTTTTATCTCTGTTGTATAGATGTTATTTCTCCTTTTTCATTTCTTATTTTGGTTTTTTAGGTGCTCTCTCTTTTCTTGGTGAACCTGGCTAAAGCTTCATTAATGTTGTTTACATTTTCAAAAAACCAACACTTGATTTTAGTAATCTTTTCAATTTTTAATCTCTATTTTATTTATTTTCTCCCTGAAAGTATCTACCCATATTCAATGATGTAAACAGCTTCTCTCTGTCTCAAATAAGAATGCCCTGATATGTAGTGTATTCCATTGCATGAATACTCTCCTGTGGTCAATTTTAAGCCACCAATGGTTTGACAAGCATCTCACAAAATTCTTGAATTTTTAACAATTTGTTTTTAAGCGCAGGTGAGCTGATGACAGCACACCACTATAAATGTATCTAAAATTATGTGTACATCTATATCAATCTATTTATATATTCTCATATATACTACAGTACCTCTTTCCGTGATAAAGGAATATTCTATATCTGCACCTATTCAATATAGTAACTACTAGACTTACGTGCCTATGGAGCACCTGACATGTAGCTAGCAGCACAAAAGAACTGAATGGTACACTGTATTTACTTTTAATCAATTTAAATTTAACTCTCTACATATTAGATGGCACAGCTCTACACTTTATCCTGGGGGGTTGTGAAAACTGGGACGGTAACTTTGAGAGTTGAATTTGCTCAATTACCATCAGAGGTATCATCATTGGGAAATCAAATCCCGTAGACCCTTTTAACAGACTTTTTCTTATCATTATTGTGTGGATCCATGGCTGGGGCAGATACCACCTTGATCTGAGTGCTCTGAGTATGTAAAGGTCCTAGTCCAGTCCCATCAGAAAGATCAGAGCCTGACCGTGCTCGGTTTCCCTCAGGAGAAAATGAAAGGGAGAGAAATGTATCATCACAAGGGCTGTTTGCTGGGCGCACAGGGGGACAGAGAGAGAGGACATGTACCGAGAAAGGTGACACTCAGGCCATGACTGAAACAACATTGCTAATTCCATTCACAGGGCTCTATTTTTCAATGTCCTTTTATGGACATGGTCTTTATTCTGCTATTTTAATGCCCTTGATGAGACCACAGTCAATCAGAACTCTTCTGGCTTTTTGTTGATTCTGGCATCACCAGATGCAGGGGCCAGGATTAGTACAGACAGGCCCAAAAATGGGATTAAGACAATTCTTGTTGTTGTTTTGTTTTGTTTTGATTTCTGCTACTTGAAGGAGGACATGAGAGTGCAAACAATTCTCAGTGTGACTTTGAATTGCTTTTACATTTCTTTCCCTAGGGGTTTGGCAGTTTCATTTGGATTTCTGATCATCTTAACTGTGATATTTTATGTTGCTGTCCTTCACCTACAATGGCTCTCCTCTCCTTTTAGCTCTGACTGACCTAGAAATAGTGGCCCAAGGCATTATCTTTATTTTTGCTGGCTATGAGACCACCAGCAATTCTCTCTCCTTCATTATGTATGAACTGGCCACGCACCCCGATGTCCAGCAGAAGCTACAGAAGGAGATCGATGCGACTTTCCCCAACAAGGTGAGCAGATGGTGCCTGAACGGGGCGGGTAAGGTGAAGCCTCAGAGAGAACACCTCCTCTCCACTTCTTAAGAGATTTTTGCAAAAATCGTGAGCACAAAATCTTTTACCCACACTATTGAGGAAAGATTTAACGAGTGCAAAATGACAGGAGAAACATAGGTGTATGTGCTACTCACAGCAGTGTAAGTACTTCGGAAAACATGCTGGTCCTACCAAATCAGATGTCAGGATAATGCCAAGTAAAAATGACAAAACCTCAGTGCATCGAGCTATAAGCATTTACTGCTCTAGTGTCTGCTTAGTTACCTGTTGATGAGGCTTGACTTGATTTGGTCTGGGTGTTGGCTGGTCTAGGGTGATTGGCTAAGCTGGCTGCGCTCACTCAACTGCACACGTGCCCCACGCATCCCTCATACCCCCCATGTCTGCTTCTCAGGGCAGTGGTAGGTGGCAGGAGAAAGAAACCCACTCATGTGGGTGCCTTCAAACCTTTGCTTGCAGCACAGTTAGGAAACTTTCCACTGTCTCAGACAAGCTGGTCAACCCCAGAGTCAGAAAGCGAGGGCACCACAAAGTTAGATGGCAAAGGCAGGGACACAGGAAGGGGTGGAGAATTGGGACTATCAATTCAATCTCCCACCCTGGGTAAAGTGCAGATGAGGAGGAACCTTGTCACCACAGAGTGCGTAGGGTAGGAAATAGAAGACATGAGTTTGACTCATGACTGTGGTTTTGGACAAGTTTTATGACATTTCAGAGTCCTGGTTCATTTAAATACAAGATAAGGATACAGTGTAGGGCTGACTTAAATTAGAGATAATCCTTCTTCTCTGTTAACCCCGTATTGAGATTTTTTTTTTAACTACAAGAATGTGAAAAGGTCACTAAGAGACCTTTAGTTGGTTAAGTCTTGTGTTCTCCTTTACAATAATGCTTATAATGACCACGATGGTAATGATCGTTTGCTTTTTACTGTATGTGTATGCTCTGAATGCTTTCCATTTAAAATGAATCTAATCTTCCTAAAATTGTGTTTTAAGTCAAGAGAGGCTAAGTTATGCCTCAGTAACAGATGAACCCTCAAATCTCAGGGGCTTTCAGAGCAAAGGTATATTCCCACATTTACAAGTCCCACACGGATGAGTAGTGGAGGATGGGAGTGGGGAGCTCGGATCCAGAGTTACTCAGGGATACTGACTAAGAGGATCCACTACAAGGCTCCAGTCTTGTAGCTGCGTTGTCTGGACCATGAGGTCTTGTTGTCTGGGGATAAGGGACTTGACAGCTGCTCACTGGCTTTTCAAGTGTTTTGTCCCTGAACTGACATAATCAACTCAGTTCACAGCCCACTGCCAACGCTGGTTTCCCTAACTTCAGGTGGGCTGGGAAATGTGGGGACCACGTGGACACTGGGTGAGCAGTGAGTGTCTCTGCCACAGAGCCCTGTGACATGTCAGCTCGAATTATCTCCGTGTGACACGTCAGAAAACTGAGCTGCCGAGAGATGGAATCCTTGCCTACACTAGTCGTGCACCCAGTGGAGAAAAAGCCAAGCTCTGAGCCAGGGGGTCCCTGGCTCCTGAGCCAGTTCTTACCCTTTACGATATTGCCTCTAAAATATAACAGCATGTGGCAGCCACACGTCAGCCTCACTGTTGTCGGATCTCTGCCAAAACTGGAATTTTTAGGAGATCTGGCCTCTGGGGCTGGAGAGGCTTGTTTAGACCTTCAGACCTTGCAGTCAAAACTTCAGTGACAACAGGAGACTGCTCAGCAACGGAGGACAGGGCTGAGGGCGGGGTCCTGACCCTCGGGTAACTTCCCCTAGGTCTGAAATTGTGTCCCCAGGAGCATCCATCTTACCCTTCTTTTGCATATTTGGTCCAGAAAGGAACTCTTTTCTCCCCAAATTATTTATAGGGATTTTAGATTACATAATCTTTTCAAATTGTATATGTATATTCATTAGAATAGTGATCATTAGAAATTCATTAGAATTAGTGATTAGGAGTTTTCAACTTAGAAACTTTATGTTAAAGAGGGAAATTGTTATTTCACACATAACCTTTTCCTTGGTAGAGATGTGTGCCTTCCTTTTAAAACGAAATGATAATTTCAGCACTCACTTAACAGAGCCATATTCTATTAGTCATTTTTTTTAATAAGAAAGAAAAATCACTGCAGGGTAATGTGCAAGATTTCAGGCCCTATTTAGGGGATGGTCTCAATGGTCTCCCATTGTCATACCTACTCCATGCATCTCAAAGAGCCACTAAGCAGGTCAAAGGCCATGAGAGATATTAAAATGTCTATAACTGTTAAGGTCCTTTACCAGTTTAAATTATTCTTCGGAGCACCTAACATTTCAATAGTACTTCATAGACTGAGCCGAAAGTTGATCCCAAGACTCGATGTGTCAAAAGTAATTTCTTTCTTTCCAGGCGCCCCCCACCTATGATGGCCTGCTACACATGGAGTATCTTGACATGGTGGTGAATGAAACTCTCAGAATATTCCCACTTCCTGGGAGACTGGAGAGGGTCTGTAAGAAAGATGTGGAAATCAATGGGGTGTTCATTCCCAAAGGGACACTGGTGATCGTGCCAGTCTACGCTCTTCACAAAGACCCAGCACTTTGGACAGAGCCTGAGGAGTTCCGTCCGGAAAGGTACGAGACCCTGGGGAAAGGAACCCACCCTGACCCTTTTGGGTGCTTGCAAATTCTGGGAACCCTTATAGGTGTCAATTGTGTGATTAGGCAATCATTTATTTCTACGTCTTTTTATTGTTAGAATCTTTTTCTCTTTACAAAAGAGTTCAGTGAGTCAAAATTATACAAACTGTGGACTAGAAAAAAGAAAATTATAGCCAACTTAATTCCTAACGTCTTAAGATAAGCCTCATCGATATGTAATACATGTCTTTACGAACATGTTTCTATGCTTATATAGATTCTTTTTTTAACATTTTTTTACTGAGTTACAGTCATTTTACAATGTTGTGTCAAATTCCACTGGAGAGCACAATTTTCAGTTATACATGAACATATATATATATATTTTCACTGTCACATTTTTTTCTCTGTGAGCTACCAGAAGATCTTGTACATACTTCGCTGTGCTATACAGTATAATCTTGTTTATCTATTCTATCTTTTGAAATCCCAGTCTGTCCCTTCCAACCCCCAACCCCCTTGGCAACCACAACTTTGTATTCAATGTCTATGAGCCTATTTCTGTTTTGTATTTCTGTTTTGTTTGTTTTTGTTTGTTTTTAATTTTAGATTCCACATATGAGAGATCTCATAAGGTATTTTTCTTTCTCTTTCTGGCTTACTTCACTCAGAATGACATTCTCTAGGAGCATCCATGTTGCTGCAAATGGCATTATGTTGTCAGTTTTTATGGCTGAATAGTATTCCATTGTATAAATATGCCACATCTTCTTTAGCCAGTCATCTGTTGATGGACATTTAGGCTGTTTCCATGTCTTGGCTATTGTGAATAGTGCTGCTATGAACATTGGGGCACATGTGTCATTTTGGAGTAGGGTTCCTTCTGGATATATGCCCAGGAGCAGGATGACTGGGTCATACGGTAAGTCTATTCCTAGTCTTTTGAGGAATCTCCACACTGTTTTCCATAGTGGCTGCACCAAACTGCGTTCCCACCAGTGGTGCAGGAGGGTTCCCTTTTTTCCACAGCCTCTCCAGCATTTGTCATTTGTGGATTTTTGAATGATGGCCATTCTGACTGGTGTCAGGTGAGACCTCATTGTAGTTTTGATTTGCATTTCTCTGATAATTAGCGATATTGAGCATTTTTTTCATGTGCCTATTGATCATTTGTATGTCCTCCTTGGAGAATTGCTTCTTTAGGTCTTCTGCCGATTTTTGGATTGGGTTGTTTGTTTTTTTCTTATTAAGTCATATGAGCTGCTTATACATTCTGGAGATCAGGCCTTTGTCGGTTTCATATGCAAAAACTTTCTCCCATTCCGTAGGTTGTCTTTTTGTTTTACTTATGGTTTCCTTTGCTGTGCAGAAGCTTGTTAAGTTTCATTAGGTCCCATTTGTTTATTCTTGCTTTTATTTCTGTTGCTTGAGTAGACTGCCCTAGGAGAACATTTTTGAGATGTATGTCAGATAATGTTTTGCCTATATTTTCTTCTAGGAGGTTTATTGTATCTTGTCTTATGTTTAAGTCTTTGATCCATTTTGAGTTTATTTTTGTGTATGGTGTAAGGGAGTGTTCTAGTTTCCTTGCTTTACATGCTGCTGTCCAGTTTTCCCAACACCAGTTGCTGAAGAGACTGTCTTTATTCCATTGTATCTTCTTGCCTCCTTTCTCGAAGATTAGTTGACCAAAAGTTTGTGGATTCATTTCTAGGCTCTCTATTCTGTTCCATTAGTACATGTGTCTCTTTTTTGTACCAATACCATGCTGTCTTGATGACTGTAGCTCTATAGTATTCTCCGAAGTCTGGTAGAGTTATTCCTCCAGACTCTTTCTTTCTCTTCAGTAATGCTTTGGCAATTCTAGGTCTTTGATGGCTCCATATAAATTTTATTACAATTTGTTCTAGTTCTGTGAAATATGCCCTGGGTAATTTGATAGGGATTGCATTAAACCTGTAGATTGCCTTGGGCAATGTGACCATTTTAACAATGTTGATTCTTCCAATCCAGGAGCATGGGATATCTTTCCATTTTTTAAAGTCTTCTTTAATTTTCTTCATCAATGGTTTATAGTTTTCTGTGTAGAAGCCTTTCACCTCCTTGGTTAGATTTATTCCTAGGTATTTTATTACTCTGAGTGCTATTTTAAAGGGGATTGCTTCTTTAGTTTCTTTTCCTGTTGATTCATTGTTAGTGTAAAGAAATGCAACTGATTTTTGAACATTAATCTTGTAACCTGCTACCTTGCTGAATTCTTCAATCAGCTCTAGTAGTTTTTGTGTGGATCTTTTAGGGTTTTCTATGTATAGTATCGTGACATTGGCATATAGTGACACTTTTACCTCTTCTTTTCTAATTTGGATCCCTCTTATTTCTCTCTCTTGCCTGATTGCTGTGGCTAGGACTTCCAAGACTGTGTTGGAAATAGGAGTGGTGATAGTGGGCATCCTTGTCTTGTCCCAGATTTTAGTGGGAAGTTTTTGAGGTTTTCACTATTGAGTACTATGCTGGCTGTAGGTTTGTCATACATAGCTTTTATTATGTTGAGATATGTTCCCTCCATAGCCACTTTGGTGAGAGTTTTTATCATAAATGGGTGTTGAATTTTATCAAATGCTTTTTCTGCATCTATTGAGATGATCATGTGGTTTTTGTCCTTTCTCTTCTTGATGTGATGTATTACATTGATTGATTTGCGTATGTTGAACCACCCTTGTGTCCCTGGAATGAACCCCACTTGATTATGATGTATAATCTTTTCTATGTGCTGTTGGATTCTATTTGCTAATATTTTGGCAAGGACTTTTCATCTACATACATCAGTGATATTAGTCTATAATTCTCTGTTTAGCTGGTGTCTTTGCCTGGTTTTGGTATCAGGGTAATGGTGGCTTCATAGAATGAGTTTAGGACTATTCCTTGCTTTTCAATCTTCTGAAAGAGTTTGAGAAGGACTGGGATGAGTTCTTCTTTGTATGTTTGGTAGAATTCCCTGGTGAAGCCGGCTGGTCCTGGACTTTTATTTGTAGAGAGGTTTTTTATCGCTAATTCAATTTCATTTCTAGTGATTGGTTTGTTCAAGTGGTCAGTTTCTTCTTGGTTCAGTCTTGGTGGACTGTATGTTTCCAGAAATTTGTCCATCTGCCCTAGGTTATCCATTTTGGTTCCATGTAGTTTTTCACAATATTCTCGTATGATATTCTGCATATATGGATTCTTCACACTTAGAAGGGCATTATAGCTAATTTGGTTTTGTACGGATTACTTGATTTAATGGCAAACTCTAAATAACATTCTGTGTATATGACTTTGCATGTGTATGTCATAATTTACCTAAGCACTATCTTATTTTATGTGTACAGATTTTTTTATTTCCTTTAAGATTTTCTGTCTGTTCTCTTTAATTCTCCGAATTCACCACAAACCTTCCCCCATTTCCGTTTTATGAAACATTGGCTGTCATTTCCTCTAGCATTAATGTGAGGGTTCAGGCTGAGGACCTAGAGGTCCTGGTGGTTCAAGCAGCCTCACTGAGGACAGAGGTGCCCACAGGTTCCCCGGTGCTGTCCGTGGCTGCAGAGCTGGGCCAGCTCCCTTCTCCCTCAGGAGGCTGATGCGGCACATGTGCCCCTTCCCTGCCCAGCCAGCAGCAGCCCGTGTCAGCTGCCCATCCACATGCTCCTGCTACTCTTCTCTGTGCCCCCACATTATTTTAAGTCATATTGCCTATAAATATTACAGGATGTTTGTAAATAGGGCCTCTTTAAAATACACGTAAACACGATGCCAATATCAGTTTCCACAAATCCACATTTTTCCTTAATATATTCAAATACTGAGGAGTCAAATTTGAATGAAACTGAGTCTAAGCACCAAGGAATTTGTAGGCTAATGGAACAGACAGACAAGGACACCAGTGATTAGGGTAGTGTAATCTGACCTAAGTACCTTCTGTGTGTGGGAAAGAGAAAGACGGAGAGACAGACACTGACACAAGGCGGGGGGGGGGGTGAGGAGATAGGATATGAAATACAAGAAAAATAACAATTTGAATTCTCAGAGACACTTCTCCTCCTTCCTTCCTCCATGAGCATGTGACCAACACAAGTGTACATGGAGACAGGAACCCACGTTTCCTTTAGTCAGTCTCATTTCCTGCTTGACTTTCAGAGCATGAACATCTCACCGCCATGACTATAGTTTAAGTGTTTAAAGATCAATTTTCTTTAAACAGCCTTCATCTCATCTCCCCAGCAAGACTGGGAGCTCTTACAGGGTAGAGGGGATGGGAAGGGTCAGGAGCCGACCTTTCTTTCCTCACAACACATTAACCACAGCAGGATGAACGACTAGCCCACAACATGACCCCTAATGCTACTGGTTGAGAGTTTCAGTTAAAACCTCACCTGGAGCTCTTGTGGTTCTTATGTCTCATTAACCTGTTTCATCTACTGTTGTGGATCCAGGTTCAGCAAGAAGAACCAGGACAGCATAAATCCTTACACATACCTGCCTTTTGGAACTGGCCCCCGAAACTGCATCGGCACGAGGTTTGCTATGATGAGCATGAAACTTGCTCTCGTCAAAGTCCTGCAGAACTTCTCCTTCAAACCTTGCAAAGAAACACAGGTCAGAGAGTTTCCTATCTGCGTTAACAATGTTTTATTGGGAGTTTTGTTTTAACAGAGGGGTCTCTCTGTATATATCTAGGAATGTGATCTATTCAGAGAATCATTTGTTCTACTAGGCAGAGATCTATTTGGAGCTGTTGAGCTTCTGACTGTCCATCAGCTCTGGAGGGCTACGTCTGTGGCTGTATAAGTCTCAACTGTAAAGGTCATCTAGAGTCAATGAAGTTAGTGTGACAGCATTAGATGCAGTCCATTGAACTTGAGCAACAATTTACATTTGGACTCAAGTCCCCTTGAGAGAAGGGGAAGTGCGTGCAAAGTCCTGAGGGCAATCATTACCACGTCGTGACTTTTCAGCAACACGCTTCTACAGCAGAACTTCCAAAAGCTCTCCTGACAGTGCTTCTCAGCCACTGCTTGCATAAGGAAAATCTGTGGTCCTTTACAAATTCTGTTGCCTAGGACGTCTGAGGCATCCTAAAATAATTCTCCCAGGGTGACATTCAAAACACCCCTGGAGATTCTGCTGTGGGGAGAAACCCTGATTGAAAGCATTTCTGCCAGATGTGAAGGACTCCCACAGTCCCCCTCACCTTCCAGGAGTCCTGCTGCCATCAGGCTGGGCTCCCTTTGCATTCCAATAATAAGTCCATGTGTGTTCTCTCTACGCCCCCACCATTCTGTTCTCACCCTTCAGTTCTAGTTCAGTCCCCAAGCCCATTCCATGGAGCCCTCCCCCATCTAGTCAAAGCCCACTCTCCCTATGTTCTCTTATTAGTTCACACAGGCTGACCTCATGGGTCCTACCGCCTAACTTAAGACTGCATTGTTGAACAGTCCAGCTTGGCTTTCTGTCTTCTTTCTACCGAAAATGTCTTGAACTCTATCCCCTCCATTTATTCATTTCATAAACTTCCAGTGGTGCCTTGCAGTCATCCAGTAAATGCTAAAGGAGTGACTTGCTGTTGACTTAGAGTTCTTGCACACAAATATTTGAGCAGTTTGAACTTCTAAAATTTAACAAATGACATTTGTGTATTTCTGGGATTTGTGGGTATCCGTCTGTCTGCAGGGAAATGTATGCATGCCCTTTGAAATTCTAAAATACCAAGGTGTAATACTTCTAGAAAGATCTGCTTTCTCTCCTCTGAAGAGCACAAAGGACAGTCGCCATTGACTGGTACGAAGCCCGGCCCTATAACAAGGTCTGTGTCAGGACCCGTGCAGTTAATAAGCAGCTGCTCCACGTGGACAGGCTTTCTCAGGGACGAGGAGGAAAGAGATGGTTTCCATTTTGTTTTGGGGCACCTGTGAGGCAGTCCTGTAATCATGTCCAGACATGGGACTCACCCCTGAGAGAACCGGGGCCCCTGGCACATCTGGGAGGGGCAGACGCTCCCAGCAAGCTGCACCCAGTCACCCGCAGGCTGGGGCTTCTCCCCTCCGTGACGTTTCGCTTTCCCTTCTGTCACCGGATGTTAGAAGGTCACTCTGTTGTTTCCCCCAACTCTGAAGAAGTGACTGAGTGAGAATGGGTCTAAAACATCAGGCAAAACGCTGTAGGCCGTCAGAAGTTTACCATTTGCCCTGCACTTGGGAGCCAGGAGATGTTGAAAACAACGGGCGTAATGCTTCACCATGCCTTCTTTCCACCATGAAAATGACGGGGTCCAACTCAGAGAGGGGGCTGGCCTCTTTACAAGTTGAGGATGGCCCATAAAATTAAAACGTGTAGTACGTACTCAGGGTTACCTTGTAAGCTGACACATACAAAATACCTGTACATCATTTTTCAAGATATTTTGCCATAATGTCTAAGAACCTGGTACATTTTTTAAAATTGAGCATTTTTATTTAAATTCTAAATCAATAAAGAACACAGGCCAACCTGACTTTTGGATCAAGTCTGGTACAGAATAGGCGCTCAAGAGCTATTCTGTGGAGTGAATGATGGATGAATCCTCTCACTATCCACTTTTGACACAGCTTATAGAATAAATATACAGGATCAGAGATAGGAGGGGACATTGAATGAACGTGGTCAAAAGTTACAAACTTCTGATTATAGAATAAATACGGAGCAGGATGTAATGTACCACATGATGGCTGTAGTTAACATCTGTGCAGTGTAAGAGAGGAGATCCTAGGAGTTCCCACACATGGAAGACAATGGTTTGTTTTTTTTTTCCTCTTTTTCTGTCTATATGAGATAATGAATGCTCACAAAACTTAGTATGGTAGTAATTTCACGATATTTATAAGTAGATCACTATGCTATATGCCATAAACTTATGCCCTGCTGTACATCAATTATATCTCAGTAAAAGTGAAAATTTTTTTTAATTTTCAAAGAGGATAAGGGGGTGAGACACAGCTCAGTGGCAGGTGTATGCTTAGCATGCGCAAGGCCCTGGGCCAGTCCTTAGTGACTCTATTTAAAGAAAGAAAATAAATAAATAAACCTAGTTACCTCCCTTCTCCCCCAAAACCACTGTGAAAAAAATTTTTTTTTAATTCTACCCTTATTAGATAAGAAAGGAGTATGGCAAGCACCTTTATGCCCATATAGTTTATGTTAAATTGAACAATTCTCTGAAAGACATAAACTATTAAAATTCAATCAAGGAACTACAGATAGACTGACTGTCCTTTTATCTGTTAAACACATTGAATTAGTAGTTTAAAAAAATCAACGATATAGGCTGCTGAAAGTTAGCTTTTATGTGTTTGTAAAGCATCATTGTCCCTAATGTATCTTGTCTACTTTGCTTCTTGGTGATGCTTCATTAATTGGTTCTCATGCGTTTGTTTAACTGTTGCAGATCCCCCTGGAATTAGGCACTCAAGGCATTTTGCAACCGAAAAAACCCATCATTTTAAAAGTTGTGCCCAGAGACGGAACCTTAAATGAAGCCTGACTTTCCCTAAGGACCTGGGTGTTGTTCTGCAAGGAAGCCGCGTCCCAGAGCACCAGAGACCTGGACTGACTTTATGAGAAAACCCAGAAATGAAAACGGGCCTCACCCGCTGCCTTGTTGGATGATCACGGATCCTGTACATTCATTGAGCCTTTTCAGGGTCTACGGGGAGTGTTGTATGTTGTGTCACATGAAGGAGGTGACTAGGAAGGGCCAGATACGTAGACTCAGCTTCCCAAGTTCTCACAGGACCATCTCCACCCACCCCCAGTTAGTACCATCTACTCCTCTGGAGCACTGATCAAGAATGAAAATTTCTCAACAGTTTTTTCAACAAAATTTAATGAAAACAAGAATTGCAGTGGTGACTGAAGTAGTGACATTTAGATCACAGATTTTTTTGAAGATTCTGAATTAAATATTCTATTGAGCAAGTCAATAAACATCTCTCTGCAGAAGTCTTATCTGCTGCCTTTGTTCACATTAGGGGGAACGCGCACCACTGAATCGGGGAGACTCAGTGACTAAATGCTTTGACCGTCACAATCACTGGTGGGTGGAACCAATCTGATGTATTAAATAGGTAAGAGTTACAGCACTGGGACTTCATCCACTGCTTAGAAAGTATGTTCATAGTTTAAATCTACCTGTTTTGGACACATATTTTCTTCACACCTCTTTGTATTCCATCCCCAACTTCCAGCTGTCTTAACACAATGAATGTGAAATAAAAGCTGGTTGATTGGACAGTTGACTGGGGAGAATGGCTACAAGCACTGGTCATTTTCAGTTGGTATCAGAAGCTACACAGGGTTCTTCCTTTCCCTTTTCTGACCCTTCCCTCCTCTTTCCCTCCCTTGCCTTGCCCCACCTTCCTTGATAATCCAATCCTAAACCAGTAGGTAGGTCACAGAGGGTCTTTGGCAGCCTCACACTGCAGGGCGGGGGCAGTTAAGCAAGGAACAGTGGCTCCAAGTCAGAGGCTGAATAGGCTGGGGACGATGTCCACACAGACAGCAGGCTGGCATGGGTGTGGGAACCCCAAAAGCCCACTCAGGCGGCCTGCAGTACCACCCAGAGCCAAATAGGATGTGGCGATCCCAAGTACGGTGAGGAGGGCATCTGTGGGTAGAAAGGGAATTGGCTGCATAAAGTGGGATTGATCAAGTGGGTAACCAGGTTAAGGATCATAGAAGCCAAGTTTTCCACTGTCAGAGAAAGGAGTCACTGGTTCAGAAAGGGAGGAAACCAGAATAAACCCCGTGGAGTCAGAGACTGCGACTGAATGTATCATTGTCAACCATTTTTTTCCATAAAACATAGGTAGATGATAAAGAGAGAGATGATAGATGGATACAGATGGGTGCTACTGTGTGAGTGAGTGTGTGTGTGTGTGTGTGTGTGTGTGTGTAGATATAAATACACATATTGCCTGTTTCTTTCCACTCTTATGCTTTAGAAACAGTGACACTCTAATAGCAGTAAGTACACTTCGTGCACAAATCTTGGCTTATAAATATCATTTTCCACTGAAAGGAACCAGGGCTTCTTAGAGAAATGCTGTCTCCAGGGCTGGGAAAGCACATGCTGACTCTGGAACATCTCATGCTAGAAAGGAAGAAAACGTTAAACATTGAGGGGGCGCGTCAAAAGGACAGAAGCCAGCCTGAGGGGCTTCCATTGACCAAATCAAGGATAATTTAAACACAATAAATAATAATACATAAGAATAATAAGAGATTGTAAGTCATTCAAGAAAATAGGAAAGCATGAGTACATACAGATATGTATATATAAATTAATAAATTTCAATTTGTTGAGGATACTTACATAGCTTCAGATTAGTGCTGCTCAAAATATCCACTAATTACTAGGGGGCAGGGTATAGCTCAGTGGTAGAGTGCCATGCTTAGCATGCAAGGAATCCTGGGTCCAATTCCCAGTTACCTCCATTAAAAAATAAAATAGATAAATAAATAAACCTAATTAAACCCCCCAAAAAACTTTTAAAAAATCTACTAATTACAGAGGGGAAAGAGTAGCTTTAGAGTGGAGAAACCTGGCAGACAGCCCTTTAATCAAGGGATCAGAGAGAGCATTCAGGGATGGGAGAAACTGACTGCTCGTTACCTAATGGGACGCAGTGAGACGAACTCACTTCACCTGTGCGATGTTCCCGCCCAGGAGGCAAACCTGAAGGAAACCCTGAAGGGTCAGACGAACCCAAACAGGATTATTCTACTCCAGGTCTGCAACTGGTTCATAATCTTGGAAAGAGTCAACATCATGAAAACCAAAGACGGACTGACACTGTTCCAGGCACAAGGAGACTCCAGAGGGGACATCTAAAGGTGACTCTCAGGCCAGGTCCTTCTGCGATAAGGACATGGTGGGGACAGGTGGGGAGCTGGGGGCTCTGAGGTCAGATGGCAGTCATGTGTCTGCGTGAACTTCCTGACTTGGAGGTCGTGCTGTGGTCATGTGCCGGCACATCACGGTTTGTGGGTGAGATGGGGTGTGAAATATCAGGTTGGCAACTTTCTCTGAGATGGGTCAGGAAAATAGTTCTTTGAACAGACTCTTCAGTAAATTTGTGATTATTTGGTGGGGTCACAAAGGCACCTTTTGGCTTATGCATCTCTACCCTAGCCTTCTTTATTTTGATGTGAGGCGGCGGCACCACACTGTGACTGAGAGGTGAGGGGCTCTGAAGCTGGAGTCCTGGGTTTCAAATCCCAGCACCTTCCAGGGCTGAGTCTACACTAATCAGTGGCTTTTGGCAATTGAGGGCAAGCTACCCCTTTGCATAACCTGGCCCACAGAGTTTGAGCTGAATTTCAGCAACTGTGTGTCCCTCAGCTGAATGTCACTGTGCACAAACTAGCTCAGGCTTTGCTGCTCACTTAGGTTGGGTTCCTTGAAAGCAGAGCCCGAGACAGGGGTTCCGGCACAAATGGTTTACGGAGAGGGTGCTCTCTGGAGAAGGGAGTGCGGGGAGCTGGGGAAGGCAGGAAGAAAAGGTGAGTGGCGCTGTGCTCTCTGTGGAGCATTGTCCTACAGAGGGGGTCCCGGTTTGAGGCAGGCGCCAGCTTTGTATCCCATCAGTCACGCACAGACTGGCTGTCCCATCCCCCAGGAGGCGCAAGCTCCCAGGGGCAGTGGCTTTAGTTTGGCCCAGGGAGCTTCTCCAGAGAATGGGGCAGCCTCTCATTGGTAGCAGCCAGTGCTCCCAGTAACTGGGGCTGAATTTGCAGCTCAGGAAGGGATGTGGTAACTTCACTAGAGTCTGTCCTTGAAAACTCAGTTAATATTTTATACCTTGGTTCTTGTCTCAGAGTCCCCACCTGCACAATGGGGGATAACGCCATCACCTACCCTGTGATGATGGAATCAGGCTGCGTGTGAGCCGTTTAGGACACAGACCAGGGGGCACGCATTGAGTGCTGCATAAACCCCGCCTGTCACTTTCACAGACGTGTCATCCTCGGTCCTCAGGAGGCCGATGTTGGTTTTGAAGTTTGGGCTCCAGCATTATCAACTCCGCCTTCAACAGCTCTTGCAGAAACTAATTACAAGCACCACTCACGCAGGTTTACCTATGACAACGTCAGTGCCTCAGTGATGCCTGATGCTGTGCAGTAATTTTCCAAAGGACAACGTAAACATCCCCCTTCTCCTGAGCGCCCTTGTCATCCTAGCTGAGCGTGGGGAACCTTGTGGGGGAGGAGCTGCAGGGACCCTGGGGGGAACGCTGCCACCGTGCTCACGCGGGCTCCCTCCTGCCCTCCCTTCGAATTGCTTTCATGGCCCAGGTTTCCGACAAATGTCACTGCTCATGTCCAATCTGTGCCGTGTCCAGGGTACATGAAAAGCTAGGATGAGACGGGTTTATTCCTTCAGGGGTCAAAGATACATAGGCAGTGTGCCTTTGAATAGGAACCTGGTATAAATTCACTTTCCTTCCATGCTTGGTTCCTTCACTCCTGCTCCCCTGGGATCAAATTCCTTCTAAAATCTTAGCACAATAGTCTGAGTCTCAGGCTCTTCTTTCTCGGGAAAGCAGGCTAAAGTACACTTGCTCCTTGAAGGTCTCTATGTATCCTCTGCGAGCGGACCTAGACCACACTGAAGAAGCTAGCTGTGGCCCAAGGGTATTTCTCCCCCTGTTTATCTTATTTTATTTCATGCATTTTTATTATTTTAAATAGTTGAGTTATAACTAGCATACAACCTTATATTAGTTTCAGGTTTACAACAGAATGTTTCCACATGTCAATGCCCTGTGCCATGAGCACATCAGTGAGGCCGATGCCCATCGGTCACCGCGCAGGGTGGTTAAAACGTTCTTGATCATATTCCCCATGTGTACATTATATCCCCGTGACTTATTTATTTTATATCTAAAGATTTGTACCTCTTAATACATTTTGTCTACCCCGCAACCCTCCTCCCTTCTGGCAACCAGCAGTGTGTTCTCTGTATCTCTGAGACTCTCTCATGTTGTTTTGTTTGTTCATTTGTTTTGTTTTTTTAGATTCCACGTGTAAGTAAAATGATAAGACACTTTTTTTCTCTGATTCATTTCATTTAGCCTAATACCCTCTAAGTCAATATAAAAAGAAAATAAACCAAAAGTGGGCAAACAAATTTAAAGGTGGGCAGAACACCTGAACAGACAGTTTTCCAGTGAAGACGTACAGATGCTCATGAAAATGTGCCCCACATCACCCACCACCAGGAAATGCAAATGAAAACCACAATGAGGGGAGAGGGTGTAGCTCAGGTTCTAGAGCGCGTGCTTAGCATGCACGAGGTCTTGGGTTCAAGCCCCAGGACCTCCTCTGAAAAGAAGTAAATAAACCTAATTCCCTTCCTCCCCACCCCACCCCAAAATAAAATAAATAAAATTAAAAAGTATTTTAAAAACCACAATGAGAGACCACCTCACATCTGTCAAAGTGGTTATTACCAAAAAGACACGTAACACGTTCAGTGATGTGGAGAAAAGGAAGGTCTCCTGTGTTGTTGGTGGGATTGTAAACTGATGCAGCCACTGTAGAAAGCAATATGGAGAGTCCTCAAAAGAATGAAAAAGAGAGCTATCCAATGGTCCAGGAATTCCACTTTTATCTCAAAAGTATGAGAATATAAATTTGAAAGATAACCACCAAAGACCTAGAACTGCCAAAGCATTACTGAAGAAAAAGAAAGAGGCTGGAGGAATAACTCTCCCAGACTTCAGACAATACTACAGAGCTACAGTCATCAAGACAGCATGGTATTGGTACAAAAACAGACATAAGGACCAGTGGAACAGAATAGAGAGCCAGGAATGAACCCACAAACTTTGGGTCAACTAATCTTTGACAAGGAGGCAAGAATATACAATGGAATAAAGACAGTCTCTTCAGCAAATGGTGTTGGGAAAACTGGACAGGAGCATGTAAAGAAATGAAGCTAGAAGACTCCCTTACACCACACACAAAAATGAAAGATATATGTACCCCTGGGCACATTACAGCTCTTTGTAGAACAGCCAAGATATGGAAGCAACCTAAGTTTCCAATGAAGGTCTTGAGTTGCTACCCCGAGGCAGTTGGGTTTTATCCTGTCGATGATGGGAGTGTTTGGAGAGATTTGAAGAAGAGAAGAATGTTACAAGATCCTTATCGTACCAGGCCCTGTCTGGTGGCCAAGGAGACGATTCCTTGGGTGAGGTCAGCCTAGGGTCAGGCAAAACTCATTAGGTGTTTCTGGCAACAGTTAAGAGAGACCACCAAAGTTTTGCCCCTCTTTGCAAGGTAACCTGCGATGCTTACCTTTTCCTTCATCTCACACTTCCTATTTCAGCAACTCCCTTCCATGCGGTCTTCGTAAATTTGCCTCCCATTCTGATTCCTCTTTCACTTGTTGAGTTCACTTTTTTTTTTAACTTCCTGCTTTCTTGGAAGCCCAAATGATTCTGATTGCTACACGTCAGAACTGTTTGCAACATCACCTATCAGCTGACAGCAGCAGTTCAGTGACCCAAATTTAGTAATGAGTAAAAGGATGGGCTGTCATTTTTGCAGACACAACCAGTTCTGTAGCATTTGTACAACAAGGCAAGCACGCTGGGAGGAGTGGGAAGAAATACTCATCCTTACGAGGCTGATAAAACCTGCCAGGTTATTTAGGATGCCCCTGGAAATCCAAGCAAGTGTGCTATTGCAACAATTTTGAATCACAAGATCTGGCTCCCTATCCTGGTTTCATGATTTAATGGCTTGGGCAAAACTCTTCCCCACCCTGAGCTTCTGTTTCCAGATCTATAAAGTGGGAATTAAATAATCTGAGACATTTCATGAGGGTAAGTAAGAGAGACAGGAAAGGATTTTATAAACCACAGTAGAGGTGTTGGTGGGCTCCCCCAGGCCTCACTGATGGGCTTGCGAGGGGCCTCACCCAGTCTCTGTGTTGGGCAGAACACTGGCCACTACCCTCTCAGAAGACCTGGTCTTTAGTGCTAGATCCCCCACTAATTCTTGGGCAAGGCTGAGCCTATTTAAAGTTAAGACCTTGGGCTCTAAACCTAGAAGATGTGAATTTGGATCCCAGCTCTGCTAGTAATTCGTGATGCATCCTTGAATGGTCACGTACCCTTTCGGGGCCCCTTTTGCTTATTTGTAAAATAGGGATCCAGAAAGTACGTATCTCATAGGATTGTTGGGTGGATGGAGTCACTTAATGCAGGCCAAGTCCTCAGAACAAAAATTATTAGCTCTCATTACATGTATGTGAGTGTGTGTGTGTGTTCTGTGTGCCCCTCTCTCTGTAATCCCAGCTGAGACACCACTCTACAGTTTAGAGTTCAGGTCCTAAATGGGTGGCTGTCTTCTCCCAGGCCCATCCTGTTCCATCTCAGCTCTCCATCTTGCCCTCAGGAACTCTTGGTTCCCGATTGGCTGGGGGTACCAGGGGACCCTAAATGACATATATAGGAAAAAGAATAAAGGGAGAGGGAGTGTTTAGAAAACCCTCAAGGGACACAGAAGCTGAGAGAGGCAGCAGTGAAAGGGCCTTGTGGTTGGGGTAAGGTCCTCTTACCTCAATTCTTGACAGTTTTCCTCACCGACACATGAGGAGGCAGACCCAGGGATGCCCAAGGTCACACGCTTCCAGTGCATCAAGTCCTACTATTTCTGTGGTCTTCATATTTTTCAAAGGAGGGCAGAGTCTAAGGAAAGAAAGAAAGGTCAACTATATCAATGCTGTGGGAGCTTAAGAAAGGTGGTTCTTTTATTGCATGGCACATGTCCCAGTATACAACTCAATATTTATTTGTGTGATTATTCGTTTAGTGCCTCTCACCTCCTCGCCTTCATAAGGAAGGATCTGAGTCTTGTATTCTAGGCTTGGCACGTGGCCTGAACACAGCAGTTATAGATCCCGGCCAACATACAGTGTTACAGGGGTGAGGTGGCCACTGCCTCCAAGGCCAAGAGAGGATGTCCACAGACCGGCCGCTTACCTCACCACTCCCCCAGCCAACCTCCGCACCCAGCCACCAAGCTTAGATACCACCTGGTTACCCTGAAATGGCAACACCAGGTTTTTCCCTATGGAGAATAAGGAGGGCTTGAGAGCTGAGGTACAGACCCATAGGCTTGCTTTTAGTAACTAGTTGATTAATTAGTTAATTATGAAACATAATTTTTTTATTTCAACATTGCCAAAACTTCATTTTTCCACATTATTTCACTAGGAGTCTGTAAGGACTTTGGAAATTCTGTTAGTTTTTGTAGCTCCAGTTTATTTCTAAGTGGATGTAGATAATCTCTAGTATTCCTTTGTGATTTTAAAGTTTATGATGTTAAAATCAATGTAGATTTCCAGGGGTGGGTATAGATCCTAGCATGCACGCGGCCCTGGCTTCAATCCCCAGTACTTCCACTAAAATAAATAAACCTGTTTACCTCCCCCACCAAAAAGAAAAAAAAAAGTTTAAAAACAATAAAATCAATGTAGACATTCAATATCTTTAACTCATAGTTGGCTCTGAAAGTGCTTCCTCAGAATCTACCTCAAAGAGTTGCTACGTATGCAGAATGCGTCTTCCAAGCAAGGGTTGGTATTAAACCAAAAGCAGAGAGCAGAGAGTTTGTTTAAACCATTTTAACACTTTGTATGTACTAGCGAAGTGGTTTATTTAATCATTTAGTCAGTATAAAAATCAATACAAGCAAATGAGTAATAAATGTGGAGGGCACTATATTGATTCAATTCAATTTGACGAACATTTATTGAGTAACTGTTTTACGCTGATCTCAGCAATCGGTACAGATTGTGCCAGAATACCAGTCTTGCAGTGTTTACAACCTTTTAGAATTGAACTCTAGTTGATTTGCAATATTGTGTTAAGTTCAGGTGTATAGCAAAGTGACTCAGTTATTATTATATATATACATATGTGTAAACTGTTTAAAGATTATTTTTCATCATAGGTTATTACAAGATTGTGAATATTTTTCCTTGTGTTATATCATAAGTCCTTGTTGCTATCGGTCTTATGCATGGTAGTTTGTATTCGTTAATCCCATATCCCTAATTTCTCTCTCCCTCTCTCCCCTTTGTACCCACAAATTTGTTTTCTGTGTCTGTGAGTCTGACTCTGATTTGTATAAAGATTCATTTGTATTATTTTTTAGGTTCCCCATATACTATTTGTCTTTGATTGCCTTCACTTAGGATGATATTCTCTAGGTCCAGCCATATTGCTCAAATGACAGTATTTCATTCTTTTTTAAGCCTGAGTAATATATATCACACTGTGTGTGTACAAAGAGATATATCACATCTTCTTAAAACAATCACCTGTTGATGGACATTTGGCTTCTTTCCATGTCTTGACTATTCTAAATAATGCTGCCATGAACACTGGGGTGTGTTTATCTTTTCAAATCAGAGTTTTCATCTTTTCTAGGCATATCCTAGGAGTGGGAATGTGGGATCACATGGTAGCTCTATTTTTAGTTTTCCAAGGAACCTCCACACTGTTTCCATAGTGGCTGTACCAATTTACATTCCTACCAACAGTGGAGGGGGCTCCCTTTTCTCCACATCCTCTCCCACATTTATGGTTTGCAGACTTTTTGTTGATGGCATTCTGACAGGTGTGAGGTGATACCTCATTGTGATTTTGATTTACATTTCTCTAATAATTAGGGATGTGGAGCATCTTTTCATGTGCCTATTGGCCATCTGTATGTCTTCTTTGGAGAAATGTCTATTAGATTTTCAGCCCATTTTTTGATTGGCTTGTTTGGGTTTTTTTTATTATATTGAGTTTTATGAGCTGTTCATATATTTTGGAAATTAACCCCTTGTTGGTCTCATCGTTTGCAAATGTTTTCTCCCACTCCATTGGTTGTCTTTTGTTTTGTTGATGGTTTCCTTTGCTGTGAAAAAGCTTTTACATTTGATTAGGTCCCATTGATTTATTTTTGCTTTTGTTTCTTTTGCCTTGGGAGACTCATCTAAAAAAAAATGGCTAGTATTTATGTCCAAAAATGTTTCACCTATGTTCTCTTCTAGGAGTTTTATGGTGTCACGTTTTATATTTAGGTCTTTAAACCATACATCTTGTGAGGGGGTGTTCTAGTTTCATTGATTTCTATGAGGCTGTCCACCTTTCTCACACCTCTTACTGAAAAGATTGTCTTTTCTCCATTGTATATTCTTGCCTTCTTGGTCATAGATTAATTATCCATAGGTGTGTGTGTTTATCTCTGGACTCTCTACTCTGTTCCATTGATTTACATGTGTGTTTTGGGGCCTATACCACAGTGTTTCAATTATTATAGCTTTGTAGTGTTTTCTGAAGTTTGAGAAGGTATGCCTCCAGCTTTGTTCTTTTTTCTAAGGTATGCTTTGGCAATTCTGGATCCTTTGTGGTTCCCTATTCATTTTAGGATTACTTGTTCCAGTTTTGTGAAAAATGTCATAGGTAATTTGATAGCGATCACATTAGAACTGTAGATTGCTTTAGGTAATGTAGCCATTGTAACCATATTAATTCTTTCAATCTGAATTCAATTTCTTTGCATCGTCTTCAATTTCCTTTATCAATGTTTTATATTTTTCAGCACGTAAGTCTTTCATCTCCTTTGTTATGTAACTTGATCATGGTGTATGGTCCTTGTTAGGTTTATTCACCCACTCAGACTGGTGTTGGATTTCTGGCTAGAGGGAGGAAGGAAGTTGGTGAGAGGTGAGCATCAGTATTTACAGAAGGACTGAGAGTGAGAAAGAACAAAAGGAAGAGGAAGTGCGTAAACACAGCTTAAATGTCTTTTGTTTCTGCTGAGTTTTAAGAACTTCTGAGTTTTTGTTTTTCCCATAATCTGTGATTTCTTGGGCCAGGCAGACACAGGACGTTGGTCAGAGAGCCAGAGTAAATTTCAGAACGTCAATCCTCTAGTCCCCGTAGGAATGCAGTGGGCGCTTGAGATGACAACAACTTCTACCATAGGCCTCCTCCTTACGAACTCTCACGGCCTGTGAAAATTTTTCTGTCTAGTCAACAATAGGGAAGCATCTACTCTGATGCCCACTTTGCCCCATAGAGAAACCTCATGTCACCTTTCTAAGTCCTGCAAGCTACGTGCGCCTCACCACGGGTGGTTAAGGCGGTTGGGCTCCATTTTGTCATCAGGTGACTTTCTCCCCTTCACTCCCTTCATACCCATTGATCTTGAACTTGACAACTTTCCAGAGATGGGGGGTGGTTGTGGAGAGGAGGGCGGATTCTTTGGTCGAGAATTTGTCTAACTGCTGTCTGCTACAGGGCCCTCTCATGGGCAGGACAAGACTCCCCCTGAATTGATGCCCCTTGACACAGCCGTTACTGCCTGGTCCATGTCCTGCCTCCCGTTCTGGGGCCTCTTGTCGACAGAATCCTGATGGGTCATCCTGCATGTGCAGTGATGGTGGCTGAGGTCCAGCCAGGCCCTCTGTTGTATTTACAATTCAGGACGTTGGTATGGTCAGCAAGGAACCTCAGGGAAAGGAGACACAGGGGCCCAGGAGTCTTACCTCCACCAACTCACCAAGTTCACCAACCTTTCTGGATGCCCATTCCTCAGAAAGCCCCCTGCTAGCTACCAGGGATATAGGGTCACTAACATCCAGTTTGCGCCCAAGCTCTCAATCTGTTAAGGGCAATAGGTGCGGAGACCAAGAATGTGCGGTTCTGGAGGATAGAAGGACAATGATAGAATTGTGGGGGGTGGGGGAAATATGAGTTGCCCACTCGATTAAGTAGTTATTTCCGCTCAAGGAGGTTGGTTAGGAAGGACTCTGACAAAGGACGTTTTTTCTGAGCTGCGATGTAGAGGATGAGTAGATGCCTTAGAGGAGAAACAAGGGGATTTGTAAGCAGAGGGAACTGCAGGGGCAAAGACCTGTAGACCCAGCTTGTCTGGAGGATTTCATGTATTTTGGACTTTAGGTAGCTACAGAAACAAGGCAGTTTAGAGATTAATGGCTAATGATTTTGTTTGAGTTTCTATAAACTTTGGACTTACTGATTACACTGATTGAGTTGTTATTGAATTCCCAGAGAATATGAACTCAAGGGAGGTCAAATTGTAGTGTCCATGATGCTTTGCCAACTATTAAGGCAGAGGCGGCTCCTGCAGGTGGAGCACAGTTGTTCCTTCAACTGATTGCAGCTCCAACTCCACCCACTTCCCAGTACATAAACCTTTCAGCTTCAAGGCATCATCACTGGGTATGAAAGGAAGCAGGCAGGCAAAGAGTAGCACACATATCTGAAAGGAAACTCAGGGAGGGAATCACGGTGGACGGCGGCCATGGACCTGATCCCAAGCTTTTCCACGGAAACCTGGGTTCTCCTGGCTACCAGCCTGGTGCTGCTCTATCTGTGAGTAACTGTGCAGGCTCGTCCCTTCTGTAACCTTGGACTTGTGCTGCTACTCAGATCCCCTTTCCCTTTATTGTTTTGAAGATCAGAGTTATTGAAGAGAAAGTTGCTTAAGTGGTGGGTGCTACAAGCACCAAAGGGGTTATTATTGATCTTAACCCAGTTCTGTTGAAAGACTAACCAAACCTTCCCCAAGTTCCCATTTTCTGTAGTTCAGGAGGGTTTAGTGACATTATTTGCTCCCAGAGATGATCTTCCGATTGACGACCAGCTTGCATGGACCTAGAATCTACTGAATCCTGGTGGTTGCCAAATCCACCAGGGCGGGATTTAAAACAATTGGTTCCTGTGCAGTGGGGTCCTCTCCCCTTCTTAAGCTCTGGGGTTTCTAGAAACATGAAGAAGTAACTTGAGTTTTTGTCTCAACTTCACCTTCTGGGTGCAGCATCTACTGCAAGAGGTGTATAGACTGACCCCTGTGTGCTCAGGAGTTCCCTGCTCCCTTCCCTCCCACCCTAGGCATCATTTACACAAACCATCTGGTCATCCAGACTTTGTTGGGGGATAGAGACTGATTGCCCTTCTCTTCAGACTCAGCTCTTCTCACTTTTCTGGGCCCCTCCTTTGGGATTCCTTACTGAGACTCAGTTCCCCCACCCTGTACTATGCAGAACTACCTAACCCAAAATGAGAAATCTGTAGAGGAGAGGAGACTTAGCATGAATCTTGAAATTTTATTCATTTCTTTCACCTTTTCCACTGGTCTCCGGGAGGGTTAGTATCACCATAGAAACATATTTTCCTCATGATATGAAATCTGCTAACTACTTGCAAAGGCACAAGTCCCAAAAGCCAATTTGTATTTTAAGTATTTTTTCCCTTTAAGGACAGTACAGGAGGATGAATCACAATCATCTAATAGAGGAATTTTTTTTTTTCAGTGTGAGGTTCCTGGCTTCACACAGCAGGCTGCAAGAGGAATTATTTTCAATGAGTGGGTAGGACAGGTCATCTCCATGTCACACTTGACCTCTATCTCAATTTCACTTTCAGTAGAAAAGAGTAGGAAATCTTGATGACATGAACATGGGCAGTACAAACCTCATTTTAATTCTTTAAAAGTAATGTTAGGAATTCAGGTATTGTGACAACATATTTTATGTCTGATGACATTTTAAAATTTCCAAGTCGTCTAAGAGTTAAGTTACTAAATAAATATGAGTGAATTTCCTGGAAGAATTGCAGCTTAGACCTCTCAGGAAAACTAAATTGGAAAGATTTGTCAAGTATTCCCTCTAGGATTGGAACCATGAAGAGTTCAGATGTTTTTAGCTAATCATCATTGCGTTTTGTGGGTCTCATAGTGGTGGTGGGAAAGGAGATGATGAGTGAATATAATTATTGCTTTTGGAGTTGCTGTTCTTATTTATTGCCTACATGTTGTCTCCGTAGGTTGATTGTTACGGTTCTGAGTCAGTGTCTGGCCAGCTGCAGTTCCTATTCCACAATCCCTGTGACCCAGTTTTCTCTTTCACTTTATAGATATGGGACTTACTCACATGGACATTTTAAGAAGCTAGGGATTCCTGGACCAAGACCTCTGCCTTATTTTGGAAATGTTCTGGCCTACCGAAAGGTGTGTGTTGTTTGAGCTCCCTCTTTTGCTTCTTATGGTTCAAATCCTAGCTGAGTTCCATCATAAAAGGAGGAAGTTCTGAGGTTTCACACTTGCCGGAAATGACTTCATGGGCCCCACTCAGCCTATGGCCAGTTTTACCCCCGGTTCTATTTTTATTTGTTAGGAGCCTCAGGTTTTGCTTCAGACAGCCCAGCTCTCTGGCTGATTCTGCAGAAGACTTGAAGTTCCAACCTGTAAGCATCATGAAGAGGATTTATTTCTGTTAGGTGTCAATTCCCAGGAAGGCACAAGTCTCCTTGATACTAGGAGACAAGCATGAAGGGGGCGCCCAGTCACGGCTTCATCACTAGTGTCAGGCTTTCACGTCGGCAGCATGAGCCCTGGGTAGCATTTTTCTCTTCTTTCTGGTTTGCTTGGTAACTTCAGTGTCTAAGGCACCCTGAGTCCTCACTATCGGGTAGTGTGTGTATACGTAAATTCTCTCAACAACTGCTAATGCCGGCAGCTGTTTCCATGACTCTCTCCACTTTTTGCTGCCCCTGACATCTCTTGGGTTTCGAGAGGCGGAACAAGAGCTTTCTGCCCTACTTCTGTGCCTTCAAGTGCGGCACCCCGCCGGGGCATCTGAGCTGGGCGTGGGTAAAACTGGCATGTCTATTTGCTTCAGATATTTAACCACTAAATGAGTTGCGGGCTTTTTCCTTTTCAACAAGGCAGAATCACTTACACAAAATCATTAGAAAGGACATGAATGACAGAATTATTCTCAATTTAATTTAACTGAACGGAATGTACTAGGTGCCACAGACTGTGACTTCCAGCACAGCCTTGATGCTAATCCAGCTCTGATGCCCCCTCACCCGGGGCCTGGCCCCTGAGATGAAGCTCATGAGTGGTACCCGGACGTCCAGGGGCAGAGCCTCGTGTGCAGGCTGCTCTCGGCCTCAGACTTCCTTTCCCGCAGACCTGAGGCTTGTTTCTCAGACCCTCATTCTCCCACCTGAGCCTTCATTGTCTCATTATCACCTAAGAACTGCTTGAACTTTGTTCCCACTGAAAAGGCAACGATTTCCTTTCCACCTTCCCCAGATAAAGTCCTTAATGGATGCACTCCAAGACCCACACTTCTAGGACCTTCATTTGCATAATTAAACCATCAAATATCACAGCAGAAACTTAACAATAGGGAGTTTTGTTTTTTTTTAAGTTACAGAAGAGAAAACTCAGAGCATGTGTTTTAATTCCCACTGTCTTTGTGGAGTTGTTGTGTCTTCCCATCTATTTTGTGTTGAGCTGGAAAGTTAGAAGGCAAGTCTACTTTGTGATTAATTCATTCACTCACTTTCTTACTCAATTCAAAAGTCCTAGACTTACTTATATTTGCTTGACTAACAGAGGTCACCGGTGTCTTTAACCTCCTAATTCTGCCAGAATTCTAGAGAGAGCTCATGAGATAAATGAAAAGGATGCTCGACTAGAAGATGAAACTGTTTACAGGCCACCCTAACTTTCCCTAAACTTCAATTTTCTCACAGAAGACAAGGAGGTACTTAGAATTCATAGGCAAAGTTAAGCATTTAGTATCTACAACAATCAGAGAAAATGCAACAGTGATTTTAAATCCTGTTTCAAACATCTCTTCTGTTTTTCCTTCTTTCCCCTAAGATATCTCTGAATAAGCACTTCTCTCCAACTGCCAGCAGGAAATAGCCTGATTTCATGGGTTTCAAGTCCCATGAATAGAGGTAGAGTTCAATACAATTTGATTAGTTATCTAATTTTGTTTCTCCTTGCAGGGTCTTTGGGATTTTGACAGTAAGTGTTTTAAAAAGTATGGAAAAATATGGGGGTGAGTATTCTGGAAACTTCCATTGAATAGACTTGTTATGGTGAGGCCCCCCACACTGTGGAGGACAATCTCAGTGCAGAGCTGCTTGTGCTGAGACCATCAATAGAAAGCTTTGGGAGGTTGTTCTACCAGGGACCCCCCATGTCACCAGGTGTGCAGGTCTGCAGTGAGTCAGGCCCGGAGAGCCGCAGGCCATCGCTTTCCTCCAGCCTCACTTTATGCCCAGTGTCTCACTCTTCCTCTTTTCTCCATTTTTCCCCCTTAATAAATAAATAATAAAATGCATTATTGCAGAACGTTCTAATATGTGCTCATAAATGCATTTCATTACACCTTTCCCACATATTTTACTTATAATTAAAAGCCAAAAATTCTTTATTTAATTTTTAGATTTAATATATTCTTTTGGAAAAAGAGCTAGGGGTTATAGGTAAACAGAATGGGAAACTATTTCTGCTCAGCTTTTTATTTTCTCCATAAGTAAGGAGATATTTTTATCTTTATTTTTTAAATTTTAAGCGAAGACTTTCTAGTAGAAGCCTATATAGTTAGTTTTATTGGCTCTTTTCCTCTGACTTTGAGGAGACGCAGGATATACTTAACTCAGAGCGCCACGTGGGTTGATGGACATTAGCAGCCGTTGGAGGTTTGGTGAGAGCAGCACGAGAGCTGTGATGCAGTGATGATTTGCCAAAAGCACGTGGGAGAAGGCTCTGCCCCTCTACCTCTTCATCTTCTCTCACCAAGTCCTCAGAAACCACAGGGCTCCGCTGAGTTGTAATGGCCCAAAAGGGTAACTCACTGAGTGGAGAGAACACGCGGCACTGATCGCCACTGGACCAGCACCAACATTTAGCACTTATGAGCTCAGGATGGGGCCACTTTTTCACGGTGAATTCCAGTTTTCTCGTTAGAAAATGGTTCTCATGTTTGGGTGTAAATAAGAATCACATGGGAGAGCATTTTATAAATGTAGACTTTGACCCCACCCACCAGCGCACTGAATCAGTATGATCTCGGGTGGGGCCTCGAAACCTGAATTTTAACTGGTAGTGAAATTCAGGCTGCTGTGGCATCATGACTGTAATGGATTACGCACAACCATTAGCCCTTCTCCATCCAGGGGTTTCTGAAAAAACATGATGGGAAGAAGGGAGTCTCCAAGAAATACGATCGCTCTGATGGGGCAGCAGGTGAGGGGCTCCTCAGTCGCTTCTGTCCCTGCTTCGGCACTAGATGCGCCTGACAACCTCTTCCACCCTCAGTTTTAGAATAGTTTTGGAAATGGGCAGCAGCAAGCTCAGGGGTTCTCAGTGATTTTTATATGTGATCAAAAAATATTTGAAATTCCTCTGTGAAGTCAAAGGAAGAATAGGTAACTTGTAAAAATCTTCTATTTTGCTTTGTAATTGCAAGTGGTTGACAGTGGAAACAAAATGCCGGAAGACGGGGAGGTTAACTTAGAGTAAATCTCATGCCAGTGGCCCCTTCCCGTGAACAGGCACTCTGACAGCCAGGCAGTCAGGCCAAGCTGGGACGTGTCACACATGAACAGACGGCTTTGTGTGGCACGTGTGTCAAATGCGGGTGCCTGATGCCCCCTGGGGACCCATGTAGAAGAATAAACATAAGTAATGAAAAGAGAATATTTTTAAATGGATTATACACGTTCCTCCGAATTTCTTTATTCTCTTCGTTCTTGTTTCAAATTTTTCTAACCTTGATGCAACCAAGGATATCTCCTTATTATTTAATATATTTTCCTTTAAAAAATTATAAGCTAGAAGCATATTTTAGAAAATAGAGCAATCTTTAATAATCCTGCTCTTACTTGTAAAGTATTCCAAATCTTCCATTTGCCAGCACATTGTTACATATTTATAATCAGTGTGTCTATAAACTTCATATGCATTTTCATGCTTTTGATAAACCTTCAAAAATGACTGAGTGGGTGGACTCTCCATAATTAATTCTTTAATTCTTAGTTAATTTACTTGCCTTCAAGTATTTACTAAGCTAACTTCCTTTTTGATAATAAAATATTTTAACCACATAATATAATGGAGAATGGTATAGGAAAAAGCCATGGACACAACACCTACCCTTAGCAAATGTTCTAGTGGTATTTCCAACCATCATCTCCAGGAGTAAAGATTATATAATCCCAGGATGAGAGTCTGGACTTCCAGATGTGGCTCCAGCTGATTTACTGAATCAGTAAATTTAATCGGTTCTGTTTTCCTGACACAGGTTTTATGATGGTCAGCAGCCTGTGTTGGCTATCACAGATCCAGAGATGATCAAAACAGTCCTAGTGAAAGAATGTTACTCTGTCTTCACAAACCGGCGGGTAGGCAAGAGTTTTTTAAGTTAAAATTTCTTCCTTTCTTCCTTCTTTCCTTCCTTCCTTCCTTCCTTCCTTCCTTCCTTCCTTCCTTCCTTCCTCCCTCCCTCCCTCCCTCCCTCTCTCTCTCTCTCTCTCTCTTTCTTTCTCTCTCTCTCTCTCTCTCTCTTTCTTTCTTTCATTTTGAAATGATTATAAATTCACATGATGTTGTCAAAACAGAAAAATACCGGGAGGTTCCGTGTCGCGTACCCTTCCTCCTTTTTCCCCAGTGTTACTATCTTGCCCAGCTATAATGCAACAGCAAAGCAGGAACTTGGCATTGGTCCTACCCGCAGAGCTCACTCAGGCTTCGTCAGGTTTAGGTGCCCTTGCTGGCGTGTGTGCTGGTCAGCGACAGTGATCGTCTGCGCAGGCTTGCGTGGCTGCCACCGCAGTCGGCGTGCAGAGATGCTGCGTCCCCACAGGCTCCCCGCGTGCTGTTCTTTTCCCGTCACCACGAGCGGCTTTTCTTTTCTCTCACCAAGGCCTTAGTAGAGCAAATTTTAAAAATAATTTTGATGAGGCCAGTTTATTAATCTTTTCTTTTTTGGGTTGTGCCTTTGGTGTCAAATTGAAAACTCGTCACCCAGCCCTAAGATTTTCTCCTATTTTTTCCTGAACATATAACATACATAGTTTTATGTTTTGCATTTTAGTCTATGATCCATTTTGTGTTAATCTTTATATAACGTGTGAAGTTTAGGTCATGGTTCTTTTATGTTTTGCCCGTAAATGTCTAAATTGCCCCCCCCCCCCCCGCCGCTTACCGAAGGACTGCTCTTCCTTCACCGAATAGCGTTGGCGCCGTTGCCAGAGCTCGCGCGGGCCTGTCTGTGGGAGCTGGTTTCCTCGTAGCAGAGGCTCTGGGATCTCCCACTGAGCAGGACACAGAGACCACGGTCATTCCTGCTGTGTGCTTGGCACTGGTCGTCCCTGCCCTTCTTCTTTGTTCCTAGTCTCTGGGTGGCGTGAAGTCAACGTGGGTCATTTGTGCGGTGTTCTGAAAGGCTGGGGAAACTGGGCACTCACCCTGCGGTCCTCCATCCAGCAACGGGAACTGCTTCAGGCTGGGGAGTCCCCTCTCGGCACCTGGCAGTGCTTCCCTGGGGGAGGTGGGCTGATGCAGGCAAAACAAAACTATTCTCCTTACCGATTTGTGAGTTATTCTCAAGTTTTTTTGCGCTACTGTGTTTCTGAAGCTTCTAAGTGGACTCCTGAGGTCTCTGAGACCTATTTTCATTTATTGGGAGCTGTCTAACCATTCTTCTCTGTGATGTGAGGGAGGCTGGAGCCTGCTGCTCTGCCGTTTTGGTGACATCAGTCCAGTATTTCATCATTTGGTGTGATGTTACCTGTAGGTTTTTGTAGATGCTCTTTATCGTGTTGTGTAAGTGTCCTTCTCTATCTAGCATGTAAGCTCCTATCATGAATGAGTGAGGTATCCATTTTAAAACTAAATATAGGTTTGGAATATGGTAAAAAGCCTCAAGCATGTTGGCTTGATAAGCCAGTCACAAGCTGAGAAACAGAATGATCCCTTTCCTTTTCCTTCTATCACTGGAGGAAATATGGGAAGGAAAAGGATTTCCATATAATTATAACAATTCTTCAGAAAGCAAATAGATTCCTGATTTTTAAAGTACTAATTTGTTTTTGAAAAGTCACTATATCAAGACATCTGTTTCCAATGCGCATGCTGTAGATGTATGTAAAGACTGACCTGGCTTGAGGCAACACACGCTTGCCAAGGCTCTGCGGCATCTGTCACCAGCTCTGCACAGCCCAGGAGGATGAACTAGATGTTACTCCTGCCTGTTTCCCTGGAAGAACCCTTACATTGCCACATGGGTCCTACGCATTTAAAAGGAGGCTGGACTATAAAGGCTGGAAACCACATTGAGTGGCCGGGTGTCTCCTTCACCCTCACAGGCAGCCAAGCATTTGGGATAAATATCTCTCAAGCACAGGGCCTGCTACTAAGTAGATGGTCACTAAATATTTCTTGAATAATTGGTTCTTATTTAAGAAATTTTCTACAAATGTTGAAAGTTCCAAAACTTATGGAGGGTAAATGCGTTTTGTTTTTGACTGTAGTCTTTTGGTTTAACCGGTATTATGAAAAATGCCATCTCTATGGCTCAGGACGAACAATGGAAGAGAATACGAACATTGCTGTCTCCAAGCTTCACCAGCGGAAAGCTCAAGGAGGTAAGGAAAGAAGAGCACCTGCTATTAGAAACTTAAAGAATGACTCTAGGGACACATAGAAAATAAGAGTGTAGTCCCTTCTCAAGGAGCAGTCTGCTAAACTTGGGTTTCCTAAAAATAGTCTTTTATCTTTACATCCTAGAAGAAACATTATAAGATGCATTATAAAAATCTCACTTACTGCCCCATTCTTGGGAAAACCAAGTCCTTCTAGGACTTGAGTCTCTGTTTTTAACCTCAGGTGGTGTTGTATTTTGTGCCTAGATGTTCCCCATCATTGGCCAGTACGGAGATATGTTGGTGAGAAACCTGAGGAAGGAAGCAGAGAAAGGCAAGCCCGTCACCATGAAAGAGTAAGTAGGGGCGAAGCTGCCGGTGCTCTGGGCACCGTGGAGACCCTCCAGCTGCCTGCCACGGAGCCGAAAAGCCATGTTGAGTTACCCTAGGGACCAGGCAGAAGCAGGTGTGTGGTGGGACAACTCCAGTGGGCCTCCTCAGAATGAGTGTTGGCTCACCAAAGGATGCAGGACAGTCAGGAGAGAAAGGGTCTTCTGTGAGCATGAGCCAGGATTAACTTATTCGCTTAACTGTCATTTTAGATATTCTGGAAGACAAAAATTCATAGTTTAGAAAGAAGAAATGTTATTGGACCAAAGCTTTGAGTGCAGAGGGTATGGCCTGGTGGCAGGGGAAGTTTCTTTGTACATGCTGGCAGGCAGTGGGCGGGGCAGGAACGTTACAGTATGGAACTGGAAACAACTTCAATCTCTTCACAGTTTTCCAGAGGATACCAGCAAATACTAAATATTAATTCTTAAATACCCTTTGCTCTTCCTTCAACCTCAAAAGAGAGAAGACCCTGTAAAGCCTACGAGTAGGGTGACCACAGCATTTGTTGTCTAAACTGAGATTTTGAGGGGTGGAGTCAAATGTGAAAGCCATGCTTTATTTCTACTTGTTTTTAATTTTGCAGGAACAACAGGTATAAACTGAGAATGTCCTGGGAAAACTGGGAACATATGGTCACCTGTCTATAGGATCCCCTAAATCAATGCTGGAGTCACTTTTTTTTTTTTTTTTAACTAGAAGCATTTTTACTCCTTACATTTTACAGAAATGATTCTGCCCTCAGGGCAACCACAGATCAGTGGCACTGAGGAAGAGAGGGTCTCTGAAGCCTTAGCAGGGGTGCACGCCAAGGAGGGGTGATGTTTCTGGCAGCCCTAGCAGGGTGCTGCTGTCCTGTGATGTGCTTAAGAGGGGTCGGCTGTGAGCACAGAACTGTGTTGAGGCGAGATCCAGATGAATGTCTCCTTTCTTGACTCCCCCAGGAAGAGTTAATTATTCCATCCTTTGTCCTGCTCAGACACAGCGCTTATACACCTGCTATTGCCCATAGTCAAAACACGCTACTGCAATTTGTCTGATTGTGGGCGTCCATCCCTCTATGCCTGAGCTCCTTGAGTTGGGGGTGAGGGTGTCTGACTTGCCTTAGTGTCCCCATCACCCCAGCACAGGGCCAGCTGCATCACTGTCACCTCATATACACCTCATGAGTGAGTGTGATGGCAGCAGAGATTCTTCCATGATCCAGCAGGTGGGCCTTAAACTGGGTGGCTCTTTACCTGTCTTGCCCGGCCATCTGAATTTACATACATTCTTGTTGCATGTGGCGGGTAAGGATGGTAAAGTAGTGCTGATTGTAATTGTCCACGTCTTTCTTTCTCCACTCAGCATCTTTGGAGCCTACAGCATGGATGTGATTACCAGCACAGCATTTGGAGTGAACGTTGATTCCCTCAGCAACCCACAAGATCCCTTTGTGGAATACGGCAAGAAGCTCTTAAAATTTGACTACTTAAATCCATTCGTTCTCTCACTACGTATGTAGACTACTTTATCTCTTTTTCTTTATTCCTTCTTCCCTCCCCTCCCCTCCTCTTCATTCCTTTCGTCCTTCCTTCTTTCCTTCCTTCCTTCCTTTATAATAATAGCTTTATTGAGATACAATTCACATATATAATGCACTACTGTAAAAAAAAATATATATATACACACACACACACACAAATGAATATTATTCAGCCAGAAAAGGAAGAAAATCCTGCCCTTTGCGACAAAGTGGAAAGAGCTTGAGGGTATTATGCGAAGTGAAGTTGAACAGAGCAACGCAAATTCTTATATGTAGAATAACACACACACACACACACACACACACACACACACACACACACACACACACAGAAGAAGAAGAAGAAAACTAAACTCATAGAAAAGCGAAATTAGATTTTTAGTTACCAGAGGTGTGGGTTGGGTGGTGGGGTATTGGATAAAAGTGGTCAAAAGCATACATTTTCAGTTATAACATAAAATTGGTGGCAGTGTAAGGTACTACATAAGTATAATGGACACTGCTGTGTGCTACATTTGTACCTTGCTAAGAAAGTAGATCCTAAAATTTCCCATCACAAGGGAGAATATTTTTTGTAACTATATGAGGTGAGGAATGTTAACTACACATTATGGTGTTAATAATTTCACAATACATGTATGTTAAGTCATTATGCTGAACACAAACTAAGACAGTACTGGACCTCAAGTATAACTCAATGAAACTGAAAAAAAGGTTTTAGTACTTTCAAAGATTGTGCAACCATCTTTACAGTCAGTAGAAGAACATTTTTGTCAGTCACAAACCCGTTACCTTTCACCTGTCACTTCCCACTGCCCTTGACCCTGAACGTCCAGTAATTTCTATCTCTGTAGATTTGTGTGTTGTGGACACTTCAGATAGATGGAATCATCAAATATGTGGTCTTTTGTGGCTGGATTCTCTTATTTACCATGAAGTTTTCAAGGTTCATCCCCACTGTAGCATATATCAGTACCTTATTTATTTGTGTGGCCAAATAATATTCCATTATGTGGACTTTCTGCATTTTGTCCATCCATGCATCAGCTGAGGGACATTTGGGTTGTTTCCACCTTTTGGCTGTGTCAGTAGTACTGCTACACACGTTCATGGGCAGATTTCGTTTGAATATCTGTTTTCAATTCTTCTGGTGGTACTCAGGGGTGAAACTGTAAGTTATGTAGTAACTGTGTTTCAGTAACCACCAAACTGTTTCTTACAGTCTTTTTTAATATAAATGTCTATTCACATCCTTTGCCCATTTATAGTTGAATTGTATTTCTGTTGAGTTGGAAGAGTTCTTTATATATGCTAGATAGGTGTCCCTTATCAGATATATAATTTTAAAAGATTTTTACCTTTCTGTAAGTGTCTTTTCACTTTGTTGTTAGTGTACTTTGAAGTGTAAAATGTTTCATTTTGATCATGTATAATTTCTGGGGATTTTTTTCCTCTTCTTCTCTGTGCTTTTTTGGTGTCATAGCTAAGAATCCATTGCCAAGTCTGAGATCCCAAAGATTTAGCCCTTGGTTTACTTTGAAGAGTTATATAGTTTTAGCTCTTATGTTTAGGTCTTTGGCCTGTTTTGAGTTTATTTTTGTACTTGGTGTGAACCCTAGGCACCTGTGCATTTTACCTGTTATCTTTGCCATACTGTCGTTCATAGATTTCTTTATCCTCCTTCTCATTTTTAAAATGTCAGTTGTAATCCCCCCTCTGGTGCTAGCAGTTTAAGTATTTTCTCTTTTTTCGTGGTCAATCTAGCTAAAAAAAATCTTTTCAGAGAAACAGCTTTTGGTTTCACTGATTTTTTTTCCATTGCTTTTTAATCCTCCTGCTCATTGTAGTTTCTCTTCTCGTCTATTATTTTCTTCCTTCTGCTACTTTAGGTTTTCTTTGCTCTTCTCTTTTCAGTGTGTTAAGTTGGAAAGTTTTTGATCTGAAATCTTTGTTCTTTTAAAAATCTAAACAGATAGCCATAAATGTCTCTCCATGCGCTGCTTTTGTTATAGCCCATCAGTTTGGGTACATTGTGTCTTCATTTTTATTCATCTGAAAGTAATTTTTGATTGTCCTTTTGAGATCTTCTACAACCCATTGGTTATTTAGGAGTGTGTCATTTAACTTCCACATACTTGAAATTTTCCCAATTTTCTTTCTCTTATTGATTTCTAACTATATTCTATTGTGATGAAAGACATACACTGTATTATTTCTATCATGACTATTATTTTTTAAATAGCATAAGTAATTGAAGTAACGGACTATGGTCTGGTTCAACCAAAGAGGCGTTAGTCCAAGAAGTAAAGGCTATGAGGTTCCACAATACATTCCTGCTCCTGTGGTCATCCCAAAGATGCAGAAGGGGACACTGACCTCGCTCCTATAGTGATGGCCCCTGGATGTGGACTTACTCTTGCTCAGCCATTGGCTTGGAAGTCTGAGCAAATGTTGTAGAGGAATGGCTCCTGCTTGAGTGCTCTGGTGTTTTTATTTTTTGATTGATGGAGTAAATAGTAGTTGCTCCAGGTAAACTTTGCATTTTCACTGTGCTTTCCTTTTGTTTTTTTCCCTACAGTATTCTTTCCATTCCTCACCCTAGTCTACGAAGCATTAAATATTTCTCTGTTTCCAAAAAGTGCTGTGAATTTTTTCACAAAGTCCGTAAAAAGAATGAAAGAAAATCGCCTCAAAGATAAACAAAAGGTAAAGTCTGGTGGTGGTTCCATGAGGATGTTCACTTTTTGATAATTTATTGAGCTACACATGGATGACATATGCACATCTCTGCATTTTTTTAGAGGTATGTAGAAAATTACAGAGTTTAGATCAGGAAATTCTAAAATTTGGAGGGACTGAAGAAGGAGGAGATTGGGGAAGGAAATAAGAATGTGAGTCAGAGAGCAATGTTTGACTATAACAGTAGGCATGCTGATTAGTATGTCATTGCAGAAATATTATTGAGGTAAGGAGCTTACCACTTTTCTTCAATAAATGGTTAAGGGATAAAAGCTACTGATTCAAAATGATTTTACTGTATTTCCCCTCATAGTAGATTGGCAAAGAATCACTTAACCTCTCAGCCTCCTATTTTGCATGACCTCCACTGGAAGACCCCATCAGGCACCTGGAAGAGTGCAGTCTATGCTAAATTTGAGGCCTCTCATAGTCTGGAGTGGGCAGGAGTCTTCCCTGGGCCACGAGGCTATAAGCTGGTTAAGCCAGCTTTGCCTTCATGGGTCCTGTAGGTCAGCACAAGGATGCCTGCAGGTCACAGGACAGGGTTGTGTACTCCAGGATGTGACTGAAGATTGTGGAGAGTCCTGGAAGGGTGGGCACTTGAAGATGCTTCTGCAAAAGTTGCTGATGAACTCTGCAGGTGCCAACATATTAATTTATGTGGCCGTTCTTTAAGAATTAAAGCTGGTGGGAAAAAAGGGTGGAAGTCACGGCCTTTCTCCTGAGCAAACAGGGATGACGGGAGAGGGACAGACAACTCTTCGGCAAAGAATTGTTTCAAAAGCCAGAGAAGCCCGAGATCAGAGAGGGCGAGGAGCAAAAAGCAGTTGGGCGTGGTGGCCGGGTTTCCCTCGGGGACACATCATGGTCTCCAAGATTTGCAGGGGGCATTTTTGTCCACTGAGGACTCAGGTGATACTAGTCAGACCTCTGCTCTTTAAGGGGCTGTTGTCTTAGGAAAGAGGTGGAATACTGCACTCCTGATTCATTTCTGTCTTCACAAGTAACGCTCTGTCCCTGAAATTTCTCTTTGTTTCCAGCACCGAGTGGATCTTCTTCAGCTGATGATTGACTCCCAGAATTCCAAAGAAACGGGCACCCATAAAGGTAACCAGGAGTGCTTCAGAGGGCCACTGAGGGGAGGTTCTGAAAACGTGCAGGAAGGTTTCCAGGCAGATGAGAGTTTCTGCCAAATTGAAGAATGTCACATGTTCAAAAATAAACAGTAGCCAGAGGTACTTCCCAGAACTACGCTGGCACAACTTTGTTCAGAGCGTGAAGGGCGAGTATGACAAGAACGTCACGCCCAGAGTCAGTCCTGGTCCTGGACCACCTGCAGCCCAGCCTCTGGGGGGCTTGTTTCCAGTGTCAATTCTCAGGCTCCTCCAGACCCACCAAGTCAGAACCTCTGCCTGGGAATTTGCATCAAGACTTCATCACGTCAGGAGGGACGTTGCCCCAGAGTTGGTGACCTCAGCTTGGAACATTTGGGTAGCGTTTTGTTCACTAGCTTAATCTGCTGTAAAGTTGACATTGACGTGCTTGCCTGACATATCTTTCATCTCCTTTCAGCTCTGTCTGACCTAGAACTGGTGGCCCAAGGCATTATCTTTATTTTTGCTGGCTACGAGACCACCAGCAATTCTCTCTCCCTACTTGTGTATGAACTGGCCACGCACCCCGATGTCCAGCAGAAGCTGCAGGAGGAGATCGATGTGACTTTCCCCAACAAGGTGAGGTGATGACACCTGAAATGAGAGAGACAGTGAAGCCTTAGTGATGCCTCCTCACCACTTCTTATGAGATTTTTGCAAAAAGCAGGATCATAAAATCTTTTACCTGCGCTATTTAGGAAGGACCCAAAGCACACAAAACAAAGGAGGAAACATAGGTTATGCATGCAACACACAGAACTATCGGTACTGTGAAAAAAAAGTGCTGGTCCTGGCATATCAGTTATCACAAAATGCCCCGTAAAAGTCACAAAACCTCAGTGGCATCTTAGAGTAAGCATTTATTGCTCCAGTGTCTGCATAGTTACCCGTTGATATGGCTGGACTTGACTGGTCTGGGTGTTGGCTGGTCCAGGCTGGCCTTGGCTAAGCTAGGGGGGCTGACTCAACTGCACACGTGCCCCACATGTCTCCAATCTCCACATGTCTGCTTCTCAGGGCAGTGGTAGGTGGCAGGAGCAAGGAGCCCAATCATGCGGGTGCCTTCAGAACTCCGCTTGCATCACACTTGGGTGACTTTCCACTGGTTCAAACAAGTCAACTGGTCAATCCCAGAGTCAAAATGGGAGGGCACCACACAGTCAGATGGCAAAGGGCATGAACACAGGAAGGGGCGGAGAGCTGGGACCATTATTCAGTCTCCGACCCTGGGTAAACTGCAGACTAAGAGGAGGGTAGGAAATAGAGGACATGAGCTCAATTCGTGACTGTGGTTTTGGATAAGTTATGACTTTTCAGAATCTTGGGTCCTTCATATACAAGGTGAGGATACAGCATAGGGCCAACCTAAATTAGAGATGATCTGCCTTCTCTGGTAAAACCCATATTGCAATTCTTTTGATGCAATAGGAGGGAAAGGTCGCTAAGAGACAGAGGCTAGCTAAAGCATTGTGTTCTCCTCTGTTTAAAATAATCCTTATAATAACATCAACACTATTGGTTAACATTTACTTCTTTTATATATGTCTACTTAAGTACTTTCTATTTATAAATGAACCTAACCTTCATAAAATTCAGTATTAGTCAGGAGAAGCTAGGTTATGCTCAGACACAGATTAACCCTCAAGTCTCAGGGCTTTATATAGCAAATATTTACTTCTCACTCACATTTTCAAGTCCCACATGGATGGTTAGTGGAGGATGGGAGTGGGGAGCTCGGACACACAGAGTCACTCGGGGATACTGACTAAGAGCCTCCACCGTCTTGCAGCTGCGTTGTCTGGACCATGAGGCCTCCTTGTTTTCTCGGGATAAGGGACTTGAGCGTTGCTCACCAGCTTTTCAAGTATTTTGTCCTCGAACTGACATAATCGCCTCAGTTCACAGCCCACTGCCAACGCTGGTTTCCCTAACTTCAGGTGGGCTGGGAAATGTGGGGACCATGTGGACACTGGGTGAGCAGAGAGTGTCTCTGCCACAGAGCCCTGTGACGTGTCAGCTCGAATTATCTCCGTGTGACACGTCAGAAAACTGAGCTGCCGAGAGATGGAATCCTTGCCTACACTAGTCGTGCGCCCAGTGGAGAAAAAGCCAGGCTCTGAGCCAGGGGGTCCCTGGCTCCTGAGCCAGTTCTTACCCTTTACGATATTGCCTCTAAAATATAACACCATGTGGCAGCCACACGTCAGCCTCACTGTTGTCGGATCTCTGCCAAAACTGGAATTGTTAGGAGACCTGGCCTCTGGGGCTGGAGAGGCTTGTTTAGACCCTCAGACCTTGCAGTCAAAACTTCAGTGACAACAGGAGACTGCTCAGCAATGGAGGGCGGGGCCGAGGGCGGGGTCCTGACCCTCGGGTAACTTCCCCTAGGTCTGAAAGTATGTCCCCTGGAGCATCCATCTTACCCCTCTTTTGCATATTTTCAGTTTAAAAAAGAACTAGTTTCTCCCAAAATCGTTTACTTAGATTTTATTTCACATAGTGTTTTCAAATGTTCTATGCATATACAGGAGAATCAGCAATCAGGAGTTTTCAGCTTAAAAACTGTATGTTAAGGAGGGAAATTGCACATTCACACAAAGCATTTCCTTGGAACGGGTGTGTGGCCTCTCTTATAAAAGGAAACAGTGGCTAAGGGGTATTTCACTTAAGAGTAGGGGTCATAGTCTATTAGTCACGTTTGTTCTCATGAGAAAGAAAAAACACTACATGACAGTGTGTGGGATTTCAGGCCCTGTTTAGGGGGTGTCCCCAGGGCCTCCGGTAGTCGTAACTACCCCACACATCTCTATGGGCCACTGAGCGAGTCAAAGGACATGAAAGATACTAAAATGTCTGTGAATGCTAAGGTCCTTTACGAGTTTTAATTATTCTCTGGAGATTCTAACATTTCAGTAGCACTTCATAGACTGAGTTGAAGGCTGATCCCAAATCTCATGTGTCAAAATCTACTTTTGCCTTCCCAGGCGCCCCCCACCTACGATGGCCTGGTACAGATGGAGTATCTGGACATGGTGGTGAATGAATTGCTCAGGTTAATCCCACTTGCTGGTAGACTGGAGAGGGTCTGTAAGAAAGATGTGGAACTCAACGGGGTGCTCATTCCCAAAGGGACAACGGTGATGGTGCCAGTCTTCATTCTTCACCATGACCCAGAGCTCTGGCCAGAGCCTGAGGAGTTCCGTCCCGAAAGGTTCGAGACCCTGGGGAAAGGACCCACCCTGATCCTTTTTGGTGCTTGCAAATTCTGAGAACCCTCATAGGCGACAAATGTGTGATTGTGCAGTCATTTATTTGTACGTCTTTCTATTGTTAGATTTTTCTCTTTACAAGAGAGTGTTTATTGTTTGAGTTAAAATTATATAAACTGTATATTAGTAAATAGATAGTAACAGCTGGCTACACTCCTAGTACCTTCAGACGGGCCTCGTTAATACTGTGGCGTATGTCCTTGTGGACGTTTTCCCAATGCATATATAGATTTAAAAACTTTAGAATGGTATTATACTTCTTTTGTTTTTGAACTGCTTACCTTATTTAACAGCAAACTATGAACAACATTCTATGTTGTGTTTGTATGTATTTGTATATATGCTGTAATTGACCTAACCACTACATTATTTTAGGTGTATAGGCTTTTTATTTCCTTGAAGTCTTTCTGTCTGTTCTCTTCAGCTCTTTGAATTCACCACCAACGTTCCCACATTTCCATGTTTTTAAACATTGACTGTCACGTCGTCTACCATTACTGTGAGAGTTCAGGCTGAGAGCCCGGGGGTGATGTCACCCCTGGTGGTTCGAGCAGCCTCACTGAGGGCCGAGGGGAGCACGGCCCCCAGTGCTGTCTGTGTCTGCAGTCCTGGGCCACCTCCCTTCTGCCTCAGTATTTGGTGACCTTCCAAAGAGAAGTCCTCTGACCTCTGGACGTCTGGGACATCCTCCTTGCAGGGGCTTGAGCATCCTCTTCAGGAACCAGGAGCAGAGGGCTGGTTTGGGCACAGCTTGAACTCTGGAAAGAGTTGATGGTCCCATTTATTGTATAATGAGTAAAATGTGGAATGAACTTTTTCAGGCCCCAGCTGGGACCTAGACTTTTATTACCCCTGCCTTTAAACCCCCTGATGGCAGGGACTTGGTCTTATTGCCACAGTGTCCCTAGTGCTAGCATCATGGCCACACGTAACACTTGTTGAAAGGAGAAGTCAGAGTGGACCAAGTCCTTCGTTTTCTGAACCAGGGAACCTGTGGTTCCTCCCAGCTCAGCAGCTCCCCCGCCCCCTGACCCACAGCTCCACAGTCCTAACCCCAGACAGAGACACTCACTCCCCTTCTCTTGGGTTCATTCCGTCATCACGCAGGGAGTGCTTACCTCTGTGTGTCAGGGACTGAGCCAGGAGCAGTGAAATCCACATGTTAGAAAAAGCCTATTATGGAGAATTTTTTAAATATACACAAGTGTATGTGTAATTGACACATTCACAAGTATATTCTATAGGTACAAGTCTATGGAATACTTGTATCTGTCTGTGCCCATTCCCTGCTCAACAACCATCAACCTACGTCACTGCTCCATCACATGCCACTCTTACCCTCCTAATCCCTGTACCGTTGTGAGTCACATGGCCTGTAAATATGACAGAATGTTTTGCAAGATAGGGATTCTTTAAAATATACATTAACCACCACAACTTTATCACTTTCTCCAAATCCACCTTTTTTTCCTTAATATATTCAAATACTGAGAAGTCAGATTTGAATAAAACCTAGGTCTAATGACCAAGGAATTCATAGGCTAGTGGAACAGACAGACAGGGAAATTAGTGATTGGGGGTAGAGTGGAATCATATGATTCTGTGAATCTTTTGACCTAAGCATTTTGTGTACAGCAGAGAAAGACACACAGACAGTGACACAAGAGAAGGGAAGGGGAAGGTAAGGGAAAACAGGGAAAAATAATAATTTAAATACTCAGAGACATTTCTCCTTCCTTCCTCCAGGAGCATGTGGCCAACACAAGTGTACATGGAGACAGGAACCCACGTTTCCTTTAGTCAGTCTCATTTCCTGCTTGACTTTCAGAGCGTGAACATCTCACCTCCCTGAATGTAGTTTAAGTGTTTAAATATTAATTTTCGTTAAACAGCATTGATCTCATCTCCTCAGCAAGACTGGGAGCTCTTATAGGGTGGGGGGGATGGGAAGGAACTGGAGCTGACCTTTCTCATAGCAAAGTAACCACAGCAGGATGAATGACTCTCCCACAAAAGGATCCCTAATGCTACTGGTTGAGAGTTTCAGTTAAAACCTCACCTGGAGCTCTTGTGGGTTTTGTATCTCATTAACCTGTCTCATCTACTGTTGTGGATCCAGGTTCAGCAAGAGGAACCAGGACAGCATAAATCCTTACACATACCTGCCTTTTGGAACTGGACCCCGAAACTGCATCGGCATGAGGTTTGCTATGATGAGCATGAAACTGGCTCTTGTCAAAGTCCTGCAGAACTTCTCCTTCAAACCTTGTAAAGAAACACAGGTCAGACAGTTCACTTTCTGCATTCACAATGTTTTATTGGGGGGTTGTTTTCTTAACTGAGGGTTCGGTCTCTATGCCTAAGAATGTGATCTATTCAAAGAATAATGTATTCTCTTCGGCTGAGAATCTATTTGCCAATCAGCTCTGGAGGGCTAAGTCTGTGGCTTCATAGAGACTCAACTATAATGTTCATCTAGAGTCAGTGCAGTTAGCATGGCCTGATTATACGCAGTCCATTGAAGTTCAGCAACATTTTAAACTTGGTTTCAAGTCTACAGGAAGGAAGGGGAAGTGTGTGCACAGTCGTGAGTGCAGTGATGACCATGTCGTGCCTTTTCAACAACATGATTTTCCACCAGGACTTCCAGAAGCTCTCCTGGCAGTGGTCCTCAGCCACTGCTTGCAGAATGAAATCATGGGGGAGTTAAAAAACCCTAGCGCCTAGGTCATCTCGGACGTTCTAATGTAATTCCCCCAGAGTGCGGCATTCAAAACATCTCCGTGCAGCCAAGGCGAGAATCCCTGATTGAAAGCATTTCTGTCAGATGTGAAGACTCCCACGGTCCCCCTCACCTTCCAGGAGTCCTGCTGCCATCGGGCTGGGCTCCCTTTGCATTCCAATAATAATTCCACGTGTGTCCTTCCCGCTCCCCCGACCATTCTGTCCTCCCCCTTCAAGTACTAGTTCAATCCCTAAGCCTCTCCACAGAGCCTCCTCCAAACAGTCCTGAGCCCATTTGCTGCTCTATTCTGTTATTGGTTTACACAGGCTGACGTCATGGGTCCAACCATCTACCTTAATACTTCATCACTGAACCATCCAGTTTGGTTTCTGTGTTTCCTTTGCACATAAGAACGTCTTTAACTCTAGCCCCTCATTGTGTTCCTTTCATAAATGCCTAATGGTTCCTCCCAGTCATCTGGTAAAGGCTTAAGGAGTGATGAGCAGTTAATTTACAGGTCTTGGATACAAACGTTAAACTGTTGGAACTTTAAAGATTTAACAAATGATATCTATGTACGTGCTTGTTCTGTGTGTGTCTGTCTGCAGGGGAAATATATGCATGCCATTTGAAATTTTAAAATACAAGACGTTATATTTACAGTAAGATCTGGAATCTTTCCCGGAGAGCACAAGGAATAGTTGCCATTGATTCATAGCAAGCTTGACCCTATAATAAGGCTTATTTCTAGGACTCATACATTTAATAAGCAGCTCCCCCCCTTAAGTAGGCTTTCTCAGGGAGGCGGGGGATGGAGATGGTTCTCATTTTACTTGTGGGCATCCTTATGGCAGTCCTGTAACGGTGGACAGACAGGGGACTTGGCCCTGAGAGAAAGGGGGCCTCCGGCACATCCGGGAGGGGGCAGACACTCCCTGTAAGCTCCACCCAGTCATCCACAGGCTGGGCTTCTCCCCTCCGTGACAATTTGCTTTCCCTTCTGTCAACTGACATTGGAAGGAAGCTCCACCAACACTGATGGAGTGACTGGGTGAGAATGGAGCTAAAAGTATCAGAAAAAATAAAAGCACTGTAAGTCTTCAGAAGTTCACCATTTGTACTATACTTGGGAGCCAGGAGATTTTTAGAAACAGACATGATGCCTCACAAACACCTCTCCATCCTGAAACTGGTTGGGTTCTACTGGGAGAAGTAACTGAGCTCTTTGGAAGCTGAGAATGGCCCATACAATTAACCTGTGTCATAACTGCACAGGATTACCTTTTGAATTCCAGCACACAAAAGATTACCTCTATATCCTTTTTCAAGATATTTTGCCATAATGTCTAAGAATCTGGTACGTTTTTAAAACTCAGTATTTTTACTTAAAATTTAAATCAATAAAGAACACAGGCCAACCTGATTCTGTATCAAACCTGGTATAGAGTAAGTGTTCAATAGACATTTTTTGGAATAAATGATGGGTGAATGTTCTCACTATCCAGTCCTAACACAGCTTATAGAATAAGTATAAAGGATCAAAAGACGAATGTGATCAAAAGGTACAAACGTCCAGTTAAAGTAAGTCCTAGGGCTGTAATGCAAACGTGATGACAACAGTTAACATTTCTGTTTGGTGTAAGAGAGTAGCTCCTCAGAGTTCTCACACAGGGAAAACAATATTTCTTTTTCTATCTACACAAGATGATGAATGTTAACAAAATGTACCTTGTTAATAATTTCACGATATGTAGAAGTCACATCATTATGCTCTACACCCTAAATTTTTGCACTGCTGTAAGTCAATTATATCTCAATAAAAATGGATTTAAAAAAAAAAACCTTAAATAGGGCATAATAAGGGAATACTATGAACAACTTTATTCCCATGTGTTTTATAACATATGTTAAATAGACCAATTCTCTGAAAGAGGCAAACTATTGAAATTCAATTAGGAAATATAGACAGCCTGATCATTCCTATATCATTAAACATATTGAATTGGTAGTTTTTAAAAAATCAGATTCACATGATGCTAAAAATAGCTTTTATGTGTTTGTAAAGCTATTTTCTGTAACGTGTCTTGTCTGCTTTGCTTTCCTCGGCGGCAGTGCTCCATCACTCAGTTCTCATGAGCTTGTTTAACCATTACAGATCCCCCTGAAATTAATCACTCAGTCGCTTTCACAACCGGAAAGACCTGTTGTTCTAAAGGTGGAGCCCAGAGATGGGACTGTAAATGGAGCCTGACTTTCCCTAAGGACCTGTGCTTTATTCTGCGAGGAAGCTGCATCCCGGAACACCAGAGACCTGGACTGACTTTGTGAGAAAACCCAGAAATAAAGACGGGCGTCACCCACTGCACGTGATGGGTGACTGGGGATTCTGTGCGTTCATTTAGCTCTCTCAGGGTCTCTCTCAGGGTCTACATGGAGTGTGGTATACTGCGTCATATGAAGGAGGTGACTAGTAAGGGCCAGCTATGTAGACTCAGCTTATCTGGGCCTCCCAGGACCATCTCCACCCACCCCCAGTTAGTACCATCTACTCCTCCTGAGTGCTGATCAGAATGAAAATTTCTCAACAATTTTATCAACAGACCTAGTGAAAATAAGAATGATAGTGGTGACTGAAGTAGTGACATTTATGTCACAGATTTTATTTTGAATGTTCTAAATTAAATATTATAATGAACAAGTCAATAAAAATCTCTTTACCAAAGTATTATCTGATGCCAGGCTGCACATTAAGGGGAACGTACCACTGAATCAGGGAGATTCAGATGCTAAATGCTTTGGACCATCACCATCACTGGTGGGTGGGCCTTTTCCAAAACTCCAATTTGATATATTAAATAGTAAGTGTTAATCCACTGGGACTTCATCCACTGCTTAGAAAGTATGTTCATAGTTTAAATCTACCTTTTTTGGAGCAAATATTTTTCATACCACTTTGTATTCCACCCTCAATTCCCATCTGTCTTAACAAAATGAACGTGGTATAGAAGATGGTTGATTGGTCAACTGACTGGGCAGAAAGACTACAGGCACTGGTCAGTTTCACTTGGTATCGGAAGCTGCACAGAGCTCCTCCTTTCCCTCTTCTACGTCTTTCCTCCGCTCTCCTTCCCCCACGTCACCTCCCCTTCCTGGATAGTCCAGTCTAAAACCAGCAGGTGGGGCATGGAGGTGGGCAGGCATGCGCTGCAGGGCAGAGCAGAGAATGCAGGCACAGGGGCTCCAAATCAGAGACCAAGTAGGGAGGGCAGGGTGTCCACAGGGATGGCAGCCTGGCATGGCTGTGGGGACCCGCAGCACCCACTCAGATGGGTGGCCTGCAACAGCAGCCAGAGCCTAAATACCAGGGTGGAGATCCCGATTATGGTGAGGGGGGCATCCATGTGTGGAAAGGGATGAATCGTGGATTAGGTTGATCAAGGAAGTAAATATATACAGGATGATGGAGGCCAGAATTCTCACTGTTGGAGAAGGGAGTCACTTATGTAGAGAGGGAGAAAACCAGAATAAAGCCTGTGGAGTCAAAGACTGGAATGGGATGTATCTGTGTAAATCCATGCTTTTCTCGGTAGACAGATGATAGCAGAAGAGATGATATAGACAGACAGATGGTAGACAGACAGGTGGATAGATAGATACAGATACAGATAGATGGGTATGTGTGTGTGTTTGTGTAGCTATAAAAACACGTATTACCCACTTCTCTCCACTGATACAGTTTAGAAACAGTGACACCCCAATAGCAATAAGCATATCTCGTGCCCAGACCTTGGTTTGTAAACATCATTTTCCACTGAAAGAAACCAGATCTTCTTAGAGAAATGGCTGATTCCAGGTCTGGGAAAGTACATCATGATCCTGGAACATCTTGGGCTAGAAAACGAGGAAATGTGAAGATTGAGGTGGACTTGTCAAAAGGACGCAAAAGCTAGCCTGATGGATCGCCACTGACCAAATCAAGGACAAGCTGACCATCATAATAAATTTGGAAAGTAAGAGATTATAAGCCATTCAAGAAAACAGAAAAACATGAGAACACACAAACAAATATAAATAAATGGGTAAATTGCAGTTTGATGAGGATACTCGCATAGCTTCAAAGTAGTGTTGCTCAAAATGCCCATTAGTTACAGGGGGGAAGGGCTGGCTTCAGAGGGGAGAAAGATGCTTTCAAAGCCTAACCAGAAATGGGATGGATTAACTGATCACACGTCGAGGGCGCAGTGACAGGATGAGGTGAGAAGAAATCGCTTCACCTGTGTGACATTTCTGCCAAGGAGGCAAACCCGAGAGAAATCCTGAAAAGAAGATGGACAAACCCAAACTGAGGAATATTCTACTCCTGGTCTGTTACTGCTTTCTCGTCTATGAAAGCATGAAGCTCATGAAGGCAAAGCCGGGCTGACAATGTTCCAGATGAAGGAGACGCCGGAGAGGGGACATCTAAAGGTGACTCATGGGCTGGGTCCTTCTGCGATAAGGACATGGTGGGGACAGGTGGGGAACTGGGGGCTCTGAGGTCTGATGGCAGTCATGTGTCTGCGTGAACTTCCTGACTTGGAGGTCGTGCTATGGTCATGTGCCGGCACATCACCGTTTGTGGGTGAGACGGGGGGTGTGAAATACCAGGTTGGCAGTTTTCTGACATGGGTCAGGAAGATAGTTCTTTGAACAGACTCTTCAGTAAATTTGTGATTATTTGGTGGGGTCACAAAGGCACCTTTTGGCTTATACAGCTCTCCTCAACTCTACCCTAGACTTCTTTATTTTGATATAAGGAGGTGACATCACACTGTGACTGAGAGGTGAGGGGCTCTGAAGATGGAGTCCTGGGTTTCAAACCCCAGCACCTTCCAGGGCTGAGTCTACACTAATCAGTGGCTTTTGGCAATTGAGGGCAAGCTCCCCTAAACTTTGCATAGCTTAGATCACAGAGTTTGGGCTGAATTTAAGGACCTGTATGCCACTCGGCTGAATGCCACTGTGCACAAATTAACTCTGGCTCAGCCCCTGACTTAGGTTCCCTAAAAGCACAGCCCGAGACAGGGGTTCGGGCACAAATGGTTTACGGAGAGGGTGCTCTCTGGAGAAGGGAGTGCGGGGAGCTGGGGAAGGCAGGAAGAAAAGGTGAGTGGCGCTGTGCTCTCTGTGGAGCATTGTCCTACAGAGGGGGTCCCGGTTTGAGGCAGGCGCCAGCTTTGTACCCCATCAGTCACGCACAGACTGGCCGTCCCATCCCCCAGGAGGCGCAAGCTCCCAGGGGCAGTGGCTTTAGTTTGGCCCAGGGAGCTTCTCCGGAGAATGGGGCAGCCTCTCTTTGGTAGCAGCCAGTGCTCCCAGTAACTGGGGCTGAATGTGGAGCCTAGGCCTAGGTTTCCAGTAGCCCTGACGGAATGTTGTAAAGACCCTGTGTCTGAAGGGCGGGAAGAGCTCTCCTTACTCCTGTGTTTTGTTCCTTTGTGATTGTCTTTTCTCTGCTTACAGTGGCCTCAACTAGGGAACTTTTTAGAAACGATTTTTGCCCCAGGGCAGGAGGAGGGGAGAGGAAGCAATTCAACCCAGGGGGATATGAGGTCCTGCAAGGGTGGGAAATGTTGGGGGTGGGGGCCCCGAGCTCACACAGCTGGCCAGACACCACCGCCCCCATGAGGATCCCAGAAAGTAAGTTCTAAACACTTATGAGTCAGGGCCTCCGCACGCAGGAGGCAGTAAAAAGATCCATTTCAGCACAACCAGTAGCAGAAAAAAACAGAGTCCGCGCTCAGCGGACTCCTGGCCTTTTCATTATGTTTCACTTCAGCGTGAACTCATGTCTCCTCCTCTTGCTAACAAAACGTACAGCCCATAGCTTGTTCTTTTTTTACCATGTTTTATTGAGTTATAATCATTTCACAATGTTGTGTCAAATTCCAGTGTAGAGCACAACTTTTCAGTTATACATGAACATACATATATTCACTGTCACTTTTTTCCCTCTAACTTGTCACTGCTGTCTAATGCTTGTCCTTTTTAGCACCAGGTGAACTGTTTATGAGCTCCTATGAGTGAACATTTCCTGAGGGCCTGCTGAGGGTCCTCACGCAAAGCCACCAGGAGGCCGACGTGCAGATCCAGGCTTCAAGCCCCTCCGGTCATCGACCTGGGTCTGGTCTGGTCTGCTCTGGGCTCCTTTAGGAGGGGAGGACACAGCTACTAACGCTCAGTCTATAGATCAGACAGCTGAGGCTGACAGGGTTTCAATCCCTCACCCGGGGCCGGCGTGTCGGTCACAGTCCGTGGGCCAGCCAGCTCCCTAGCCAGCTGTCTGCACAGCACGGAGCACAGACGTCCCTGGAGTCCAAAGACAGCTCAGGGGCCACCTGGGCCAGGTTCCCAGCCAGGCGCTTTGCTTGTCCCCCTCTGTCTCTGGCAAATTCTTAGATTCTTAACCATTTTGACTTTTTTGACTTTGTGGTTACAAAAAGTCAGATTTTTTAGAAATTTTACTGCAGCACAACCACTAGGATGCCTATAAAAAAGAATACAAGGTAAAAAGCAAAAGAGGGCGAGAACGTGTAGAGATTGGAAGGCTCGTTCATTGCCGGCGGCGGTGCACGCGGCGCAGACACTGAGGGAAACGTCTGGCCGGACCGGACCGGGAAGCGCAGCGTCCCCGTCTGAGCCGGCAGCTGCGCCCCTGGGTAGGTACTCGGGAGAAATGAAAACAGGTTTTCAAACAAATACACGAACCTGTGGGCTCATAGCAGCACCATTCACGAGAGCAAAAGGGTGGAAACAAGGAAAATCAGCAGAGGACCCGGTAAACACACTGTAGATCCACCCACAGCATGTGATGAAACAAACTTACTTTCAAGACAAAGCAAGAAAAATGTTTTTCATACATTAAATTCTCTCTCTGCCATCAGGGCCGCCCGCCCCCCTTTGGTGTACATTGTGCGTCTGCGTCAGCCAGACCTCCTGAGAAGACAGGAGTGCCTGCTTGATGTCAGCAACACTTTTCCCAAGGTAACTCCTCAGGGGACAACACTCCTTCGAGTTTTGTAAGAGGTCACAATGTCCAGATCTGGGCTGTCGAAACTGTCGGTAGCTTATCTGAAGTACGAGTCCTTGACTCAAAAACTTACTTAACTTGAGCTTTGACCTCTAATGGGTGGAACAGTCCTTAGAGCTTTGTGAAAGCTTGTCTCCTGGGTTCTAATCCTCCAATGGGCTTGAAAAGCAATTCTCTACTTCTTCTTACACTGACCATTAGATTAATTTTTTCATCAACAAATAGCATAGTATTCAGCCACCAAAGGAGTGAAGTACTGACACGTGACGCAAAAGGGATGAACCTCAGACACGTGTCAGTGAAAGAATCCAGACACAAGAGGCTACATATTACAGGACCCCGTTTCTGTGGGACATCCAGAGTCAGCAACTGCATAAAGAGGAAACGTGCGTGGGTGGTCGTCCGGGCCTGGGGACAGGACAGAGTGGAGAGGAAGTGCTTAATGGAAATATTTTGGAACTACACGGAGGTGTTGGTGGCACGACATTGTGAATGTGCTAAATGACACTGACCCTAGAAGCAGAGTGTCCCTAGCTTGCTCTCTGATCCACTCCCTCCTGTATTAGCAGTAAGAAAGTTGGCTTCATTTAGACACTGTGTTTTGCAGCCAAGAGATGAGAAATACACTCAGCAGTGATCATGGCAGTCAGCTGCACAATTCTCACAGCCTGAAATGCCCTCTCCCCTTCCCTCCTTCGGGCCAAATGGATGAGGAAATGGGTCAGAACACGTTGAAGGTGGCCAGGTGAAGACGGGTCTTGAGTTGCTAACCTGAGGCGTTTAGATTTTCTCTTGGGGATGATGGGAGTGGTTGTAGGCATTTGAGCAACAGGGGAACGTTAAAGGATCCACATTTTACCCGCATCTGTCGTGTGGCTTAAGAGGGGAATTGCCTGGATGAGGCCACTTGTTAGGAAGCCACTGCAGCGATGAGGACAGGCCGGCGCGCTGCCTCTCCTCTCCAGCACACCCAACACACTCGCTCTTCTTCCTTCATCTTACACTTCCTGTTTTATTAATTCCCTTCCACGTGGTCTTCTAATATTTGCCTCTGTTCTCTGATTCCTCTTGCCCTTTCTGTTTTCATCACCTTTTACTGTCCGCTTTCCTGGAAACCCAAAGGACTCTGACTGTGACACGTCCAAATCACCTGCATTATCCTCTAACGGCAGCACCGAAAGTTCAGCAAGTACCTAATTTAGAAGGATGTGCATCTCATTTTGGGTCATACCCAGCTATGTGCAAAGACATATCTGTCCCACGTGAGGCTGACGCAGCCTGCAGAGTTGTTTCAGGAGGCCCCTTGAATCTAAACATAAACACGCCACAGAAACAATTCAGAATCACAAGATCCGGCTGTGTGATCCGGATTCATGGTTTATTTGCTTGGGCAGGACTCTTCCTTACCCTGAGCTTCTGTTTCGACACCTGTCAAGTGGGAATAAAATGATTCCAACATGTTTTATCTCACAGAGATTTTCTAAGAATCCATTAAAAGCACTTTATAAAGCCTACCATGTGGTGGAGAGGTCCGTGGCTAGGTCATCAGGAGGGACACACTCTGCAGTGGAGCAGGAAGTGAGCGTCCCTGAGGGCGCCCGCCTCCTCCTCCCTTTGCTGTAAAGTCTAAGGAAGCGCTTCCGCCTCAGGGCACAGGGGGCTTTCTGCGCGATGGGCTGTGCGGGGGCCAGAAGGGACACCCCCGACCCCACCCCAGCCCTCCCTGAGGGGCGTGCGGACGCGCCTCATCTTGTCTCTGGGTGGGGGCAAAGCCCTGGTCACTGCCACCTCAAAAGGCCTGGGCTTTCCCACTAAATGCTTGGGCAGGGCTGAGCCTGGATTAAGGTAAGACCTTGGGCTCTCAACTTAGAAGATCTAAATTTGAATCCCAGCTCTGATAGTAATTAGTAATGTACCCTTGAACAGTCGCTTAACTTTCTGGGTCCCAGCTAGCTTATTTGTATAGGAGGCGTCGTAACAAGACCTATCTCATAGGATTGTTGGGCGGACTGAGTATCTTAATGCAGGCCAAGTACTCAGAACAAAAAATATTAGCTCTCCTTTCCCGAGGATAGGTCTTGCTCTATGTGTGTGTGTGTGTGTGTGTCTGTGTGTGTGTCTGTGTGTGTGTCTGTGTGTGTGTCTGTGTGTCTGTGTGTGTCTGTGTATCTGTGTTCTGTGCGCCCCTCTCTGTGCAGTCTCAGATGAGAAACCACTCTAGAATCCAGAGCTCAGGTCCTAAATGGGTCCATCCTATTGCATCTTGGCTCTCCATCTTGCCCTCAGGAACTCTCAGTTCTTGACAGGGCTGGGGGACTAGGGGACCTGAATGACATCGGAGGGACAGAGAATTATGCAGAAAGAGTTTAGAAAATCCTCGAGGGACACAGAGGCTGAAAGGGGCAGGCAGTGAGGGGGTCTTGCGGTTGGAATAAGGTTTTTCTGCATCAATCCCGATCAATTTCCATCATGGACAGATGAGGACACAGACCCAGCGATGCCCAGGCTCACACACTTCCAGTGATCAAGTTCTGTTGATTCTGTTGCCTTCATATTTTTCAAGGGGAACAGAAGGAAAAGGAAGAAAAGGGAACTATATCAATGCTAAGGAAGCTTAAGCAAGGGGGTTCTTCTACTTCATAACACACGTCCTGACATGTAACTGAAATTGATTTGTGAAGTTATTTGTTTATGTCTCTCTCCCCTTTAAGTGTGGGCTTCATGAGCGCAAGGATTTGGCTTTCTTTATAATTAGTTCTTGGCACATGGACTGAACACAGCAGGCATAGATCCCATCCAACATACAGCGACACTGGGTTGAGGTGCCTACCTCCTCTCAGGCCAAGACACAATGTCCTGTCACTATCTCCCCACCCTTGGAACCAGAAGCCCCTGAAATTTTGGCTGCTCCCCTCCCCCAGCTACCCACACTTTGAGACCCGCTGTTATTCCAAAATGGCATAGTCAAATGTTGCCCTACTGAGAACAAGGAGGGCATGGGGGCAGACTTAACATAATCTTGCTTTCATTGTTTGCACACGTCAGATTGTGATCTGTGAAATTTGAATCTAACACACAAATCATTCCTGACCAATACTACCTCCCCGTATCGTGAGCAATTCTTTCAGCCAGTGGAAATCCCGACAGGCTTCCCAGAAGAGGAGTCACTTGGGCTAACAATAGAGAAGGATGGGAATAGCAAATTGGTAGTGCATCCTGCATCCCTCAGTCCCTGACACCCGGTTCACCTGTACTGATGCTGAGCCTAATGCTTCACTTGAGGCGGGAAGCCCCATGAAAAGACCGGCGGGACTCCCAAGCTGGGTCAAACTCTCCTGACAGCATCATCCGGTTCCCCAGACCAGAGGATCTATGTCACTTTTTGCCTCTGAAATGGCTTACTTACTGCTAAAATTCTATTGGTTCCCTCAGCTCCCTTCTGATTGATTATTTCCTTCATTCCGACTTCATTATTACTCTCACTTATGATTGGTCCACTTCCCTTACTTCTGATTGGTCCATTTGTAGTACTTCATTTGCATGGAGCTCACCACTCATTGGTTATTTCTCTCACTCCTGATTGGTTATTTCTCTCACTCATGATTGGCCTATTTCTACAAAGCTTGTTCCTAGTTGGTCAACTTTTGTTATACTTTATTTGTATATGGTGTTGCAAAGGTTAAACTGGCAGCCTATAAAGGCCTGTGTAAACTTACAGGCAGGGTCCAGAGCTTAGAGTGTTAACTTTTCTCAGCCTGCTGGCTTAATACACCTGAGTTCCCCAATGCTCTGAGTGCTGCGTGCTCTCTTGCTGGGATCCAGGTTGGTGTCACAACTGAGCTGTGACACTGAGCTGTAACACATTTTTCCACAACACCATGAGTGTTACCTGATTTTCAACTTTGATTGCTGTGGTCTGAGAAACAAAGTAAGCCGTTTACACTTGGTGAGAACACTGGGTCCATATACTTAGTTTACCTTGGCTATACTATAATTATCAGTTTATTTGTCTTTGTCTTCAACCTGCATAATGTCTGAGTCTTAGTCATATTTGTGCCCTAAATATTGAGAAACAGGCTTTGAAAGTACATGATGATCTCCTAGTACACAAATGAATAGATGATAAATATGGAGTGTTGTGTGTGGGTGGTGGGGAGCCAGGAGGGCGGGTCAGGAACACAGTATCTTTCTTCACAGTCTTAGTATGTCAGACTTCTCTCGTTAGGTGTTCCCTGCCGTGGAATGAAGGGACACAAAGATAATGCCTTCCATGATTTCCCCTTCTAGAGCAAGACCATTATGCATTTGTTAGGACGTGGTACTGACCGCATTTTATTCCCAGGAAATACATGGGACTAGCCTATTGCCATTAGGATAGATGCCAAGCAGCCCTGTGGTGAGGACGGTGGGTGATGGTCATACCAGACTTAGTTCATAATCATCACAGCTGATTACCTGTTTTGGAGGAAGAGAAAAGCCTTATAGTTTCCACAAGGGCTTGGTTTCCATGAAGAAGAAGAAATGGGTTTAGTTGAGTGAATTAAGGTGTCAGCAGTTACAAATGACACCCTAATCTTTCCCTGTTGTGTGTATTTTGTGTACCCCTCGGTCTGCAGTGTAGAGAGAGACTGTACACAAGACCCCGAGTGTTCTGATGACCTGCACCAGCCATCGTTCCTGACGAGGGGTGATGGAGCCTTTACTTGTGGAGATCTATGGGGGAGCTCCTGGGTGGGGGTAGCCATCAAGATAGGAATCCGTTATTTTAACCAATTGCTAACCAGTTTGCAGTCTCGGGACTCAGTATTTCCCAGAATGACCCTTACCGTGCAATGACAAACACTGACTATTAGCATTTCAGAGCAGACTTGCCATCTATCTCGTGTTGGCTCATTTATAACACGTTGTTGAGATCAGTAGTTGGGAAGCCACTTGCACTTACTGACCCTCACTTTCTACATCTGTAAACTGGAGATTGTAGCACGATTCTATCTAATAGCGCCCAGAGAAGTCACCAAGATGGTGCAAAGCCATACCAGAATTCCTGGGATGTTCTATCCTACCTCTCTGGGGGTCATCTTCCTGCTTCTCAGGTCTGTCCTTTGTTGGTGTTCAAGCTTGCAGCCAATTGTCTCCTTCATTATGCTTCTGTAGGGCTCCATTATCCCAGACATTCCACACATATCCCACATACGTGGCATGGTTGTGTGTCTCACTCCCTCCACAGGGAGGCTGCTCCCAATGGAGGGACTGTCTGGCTTCTAATCCACAGCCTAGCACATCACCTACACCTGACATTCACCCACTTGGCCTTGAAACAGTGGACTGGTGAACAGATGTCTTCATACACTGTTCCAGTGGCAGGATTGTAACAGGTGCCTCCTGGAGAAAGATTGAAACCAAAGTTGACAGACTATGATGGTAGAAATGTCATGCTCCATGACAATCTCCCAAGGAAATATCAGAGGGCAGGTGAGATAGTTGGGACCTAATGCATTTTACCAATGCGACATCTACCCACTCAGGCTGGTGTCAGGCAGCTCCAGGGACTTTCAGACCAGAGGAATGGAAAGAGTTGGTAAGAGGTGAATATCTCATCCTGCAGAAGGACTGAAAGTGACAAAGCATGAAGAGAGAAGGAAGCACACAAAAAGCTTAAATGTCTTGTGTTTCTCTTGAGATTAACAATTTTTGAGATAAAAATTAATAATAAATTGTAAAAAAAGTTCCACATTTTCTTTCTTCCACAGCTCATGGTTTCCCAGACGAAGCAGATACAGTTCATGGGTCAGAGGGATGAAAATGAGGCCATGGAATTTCCAGACCTTTAACCCACATGTGTCTCTCATCAGGAGTGGGGTGTGGGCTCACAGATGACACCAAGTTCCACTGTAGGTCTCTGCGTTACCAGATCGTCATACCCATTAAAACCTTCCCTACTTGTCAACAGGTTGGAAGCTGTCTGCTCTGACCCCACTCAGCCCCATAGGAACTTCCTGATATCCTTTTGGAGTCCTGTGTGTATTGTGTACCTCATCATTGGTAGATAAGGTGGTTGGGGTCCACTTGACCATCAGGCTGCTTTCTCCTCTCTGCTCTCTTTATGCCCATTGATCTCGGACTTGTAGCCTTTCCAGAGACAGAGGCCATTCTCTGGTCAATAACCTGTCTAACTTGCTGTCTCCTGCAGGGCCTTGAGGTGAGACAGCCTGAATTGATATCCCCTGGTGCAGCCATCACCCCCTGGTCCATGTCCCGCCTCTCCTTCAAGGGCCTCTTGTCAGCAGAATCTGATGGGTCATCCTGCATGTGCAGTGATGGTGGCCAGGGTCCAGCCAGGCCCTCTTGTTGTACTAACAGTCCAGTGGTCACCAAAGAGCCACTTGCAAAGGACATACAGTGGCCTAGAGGTCCTACCTCGACCAACTCAATTCCACAAACCTTTCTCATCCCCACTCTGCAGAAAGCACTCTACTTGGTTCCAGGGATATGGTGGTGACTAATAGCCAGGCTGTGCCCAGGTTCTCAATCTGGTGAGGGAACTAGGTGAGGAAACCAACCATGGTGCTGGAGATAATAGATTGTGTGCAGGCGACGGAAGTTTGCCAGAAGTGGTTATACCTGATCAAGAAGGTCGGCTCGGAAAGACTCTAAAGCAGAGAGCTCTGTCTGAGACGGCATCTGAAGGATGAGCAGGGGACATACAGAGGGAACACGGGGCTTCGAGGTAGGGGAAACTGCATGGATAAAGATCTGTAGACTCACCTTGTTGGAAGAATTTCAAGCATTTCCAAATGAGGGCAGTTAAGGAGAAGCAAGTTAGAGAAGATACGGTCAGCGGCTTTTGTGAGTGTCTCTGCTGACATTAATTGAGTAGTTATTGAATTCCTACAGAATACGAACACAAAGGAGGCCAAAACTAGAGTGTCCAAGATGCGTTGCCAACTTACGGCCGAGTGAGCGCCTGCACGTAGAGCACAGGTGTTCCTCCTACTGGCTGCAGCTCCAGTCCCACCCCCTTCCCAGCACATAAACCCTCCAGCCTCGCTGCATCTCCACGGGCAGGACGGGGAGCTCCACGCTCACAGGCGAAGAGCAGCGCACAAAGCGGCGAGGGAACTCGGAGGAGGGAGTCACGGAGGACAGTGGCCATGGACCTGATCCCAAGCTTTTCCATGGAAACGTGGGTTCTCCTGGCTACCAGCCTGGCGCTCCTCTATCTGTGAGTAACTGTCCAGGTTCATAATCTTTGTAAACTCGAACTTGGGGAACTAATCATTTCTCCCTTTCCCTATGTGTTTTGAAGATCAGTTAACAGACGGGAAATTGCTAAAGATTTGGGTGCTACAAAAGTTTCCCCCATTCTACCTAGAAGAAGAATCTGGAAATCACGACTGAGTCAAGTTACTAATAAACATGAGTAATTCTCGCAAAGGATTTCAGCCTGAACCTCCCAGGAGCACTCAAATTCAAAATATTTAGCAAGTATTCTCTCTGGGATGGGGACCCTGAAGACTTCAGCTGCTTTTAGCTACTCATCAGTAGCTTTTGCGGGTCTCACAGTGGAGGTGGGAAAGGAGACGATCAGTGAATGTGATGATTGCTTTTGGAGTCGCTGCTTTTATTTATCACCTACATGTGACTTCCTAGGTCAGTGACCCAGCTCTGAGTCAGTGACTGGCCAGCCTCCCACCTGTCCCACAGTCCCTGTGACCGGGTTCTCTCTTTCACTTTACAGCTATGGGACGTACTCACACGGAGTATTTAAGAAGCTGGGGATTCCTGGGCCAAAGCCTCTGCCCGTTTTTGGAAATGTTCTAGCTTACAAAAAGGTGAGTGTTGTTTGAACCTCCTCTTTTGCTTCTCACGGTTGCAAATCCCAGCTGAGTGCCATCATAAAAGGAGGAAGTCCTGAGGTTTCACACTTCCTACATGCCACCGTGGGCCTACGCAGCACGTGCTCATTGTCAGCTGTAGGAGCCCCAGGTTTTGCCTCGGGCAGACAGCCCAGCCCCCTGGCTGGTCCAGCACAGGACCTGATGTTCCATCTTGTGAGTACTGTGAAGCGGGTTTTATTTCTGCCAGACGCAGATCCCCCGGAAGGTACCGCCCCCTTAGTATTAGGAGAAAAGCATGAGGGAGGTGCCCAGTCTTGGCTCATTAAACTATGTTCACTGGAGTCAGACTTCGCTGTTGGTAGCATCAGCTGTGAGTAACCTTTTTTTCCCATTCCTCCTGGATGGCTGGGAAACTTCACTTTCTAAGGCAGCCCGAAACTTCACAGCCGGGTAATTTTCACACACCTGAATTCCCTCAAGAACCGCTGAGCCGTGCCGGTGTCTCCACGCCCTAATCCACCTCTTGTGCCCATGGCAATCTGGGGGATCTGAGAGCTGGGGCGAGAGCTTTCTGCTTTACTTCTGTGCCCCGAAAGGAAGCGCCTTACGGGGGAATCTGAGCAAAGAGTGAGTATAACCGAGATAGAGTGGTGGCTGTCTTCGACTTCAGCTATTTAACCTCTACGTGAGCACTGGGGTTTTGTTTTTTTTTTTTTTGGTCTTTTTTTTTTAAGCAAGGCAGAACCACTTATACAAAATCACTAGAAAGAACATGATTTAAGAAAATTATTCTCAATTTAATTTAACTGAGCAGAATGTACTAGGTGCCACAGACTATGACTTCCAGCAGAGCCTTGATGCTAATCCAGCTCTGACGCCTCCTAGCCCGGAGCCTGGCCCCTGAGCCGAAGCTCATGAGCGTGCCCGGACGTCCAGGGGCAGAGCCTCGTGTGCAGGCTGCTCTCAGCCTCAGACTTCCTTTCCCGCAGACCTGGGGCTTGTTCCTCAGATCCTCATTCTCCCTCCTTGGCCCTCATTGTCTCATTACTGCCTAAGAACTGCTTGAACTTTGTTCCTTCTGAAAAGGCAACGATTTCCTTTCTGCCTTCCCCAGATGAAGTCCTTTGTGGATGCACTCCAAGACCCACACTTCTGGGACCCTCATTTTCAGTTAAACCATCAAATGTCACAGCAGAAACTTAGCAACCAGAAGTGTTTTGTTTGTTTGTTTTGTTTTTACAGTTACAGAAGTGAATACTCAGGGCAAGTGTTTTTTTCTTGTATGTATATATATTTGTTTACTGAAGTATAGTCAGTTTGCAATGTTGTGTCAATTTCTGGTGCACAGCACAATGCTTCAGTCATTCATAAACATAAATATATTCATTTTCATATTCTTTTTCACCATAAGTTACTATAAGATATTGAATATAGTTCCCTGTGCTCTACAGTATAAACTTGCTGTTGATCTATTTATATATACTGGTCAGTATCTGCAAATCTCCGAGTCAGGGCACGTGTTCTGTATGCACTGGCCCTCGCTGAGCTGTGGTGTCTCCCGTTCTTCTCTGGAAAACTAGAAGTCAATCCACTTTCTCATTCATTTGTTTGCTCACTCAGTTTCTCACTCAACACACATGCCTTAGATGTAGTTAAATCTGCTAGACTAACAGAAGTCACTGGTGTCTTTAACTTCCTAACTCTGCTACAAGTCTGGAGAGGGCTCTTGAGATAAATGAAAAGGCAGCTTAACTAGGAGCTGAAGGTGTGTAGAGGAAACTCTTTTTCTCAGCTTCATTATTCTTACATGTCCACGGAGAGTAAACTCAGAGGGCTATGAGATTTTAGAGAGAACACATGCACAAGCCAAAACACTTCAGAAAGACAAGGATTTATTCAGTATTCAGACAAGGCGAGGAATGACTTAAATGCTCCATTTCAAATATCTCGTCTATTTTGTCTCCTTTCCCCCAAGACATCCCTGAATAAGAGTTTCCTTCCATTTGCCAGTGGACAACGTTAAGACTGATTTCATGGCATTCAAGTCATTTTTGTCCCAATTAGAGGTAGGGTTCAGTACATTTTAACTAATAATTTAATGTTTTTTTTCTCCTGCAGGGTATTTGGGATTTTGACGAGGAATGTTTTAAAAAGTATGGGAAAGTGTGGGGGTGAGTATTCTGGCAACTTCCATGGGATAGATGAGGCGCTGCCCTGCGGTGAAGGGGACAGTCTCAGTGCGGAGCTGCTTGTCCTGAAACCATCTGTTGTGCAGCTTTGGGAGCTTGTTCTCCTAGGGAGCCCCGAGGTCACCAGGTGTGCAGGTCTGCAGTCTGAGTCAGGCCTGGAGAGCTGCAGGCCATCACTTTCCTCCAGCCTTTGATGGCCCAGGGACTCCGAGCATCACCTCATGCCCAGTATCTTGCTCTTCCTCTTTTCTCCATTTTGCCTTCTTTGGGGCACCCTTAATTGCATCAAACGCATTATTCCGGAACATTCTAACATGTGCTCATAAATGTATGTGTTTACCCTTTGCCACATGATTCGCTTTCAAGGAAAAGCCACAATTCCTTTATTTAAGTTTGGAGTTTAAAAGTATGTCCTTATTAAAGAAGGACTGGGGGGTAGAGGTAACAAGAGAAGGACACCCTTCCTACTCTACTTTTTATAACTTCCTCTGCACAGAGGTGTGATTTTCCTTTAATTTTCAGGCAAGACTTTTCAATAGAAGTGTATAGAAAAACTGCTTTAACTACTCTATTCCTCTGACTTTGAAAAGATGTGGGCTATCTCTAGCCCAGGTGTTGCTCGTGGGCTGGAGGACTCGATGACTTTGCAGAGCGGCCTTGGCAGAGGCTGTTGCCTCTTGCAGCTGTTGGAGGTTTGGTGAGAGCAGCAGGACAGCTGTAATGTGATGCTTGTTTGCTTAAAGCATGTGGGAGAAGGCTCTGCCTCTCCGTACCTCTTCATCTTCTCTCGTCGAGTCCTCAGAAACCGTAAGGCCCTGCTGAGCTGGCATGGCCCACAAGGGCAACGGGATAGAGTGGGAAGAGCCCGCGGCGCTGCATCGTCCCGGGACCGGCTCCAACATGCAGTGCTTCTGAGCTCCGGATGGAGTCACGTTTTCATGGTGGATCCCAGGCCTCTCTTGAGAAAACAGTTCTTGTGCTTGGGTGTAAACAAGAAACCCCTGGGACGGCAGGTTACAAGTCAAGACTTGCCCCTCACCGCAGCATCACTGACTCCGGAGGATCTGGGAAGGGGCCCAGGAATCTGAATTTTAACTGGTAGTGGAGGAAATACGAAGGCTGGTGTGATACCATGAATATAAAGGGTCACCCCAAACCACTATTCCGTCTCCACTGAGGTGTTTTTGAGAAAACATGGCGAGAAGAAGGGACTCATCCAAGAAACATGGTCAGTGAGGTGGAGGAGCAGCCAAACTGCCTCCAAAGTCACTTCCGGCCCGGCTTCAGCACTAAGCACAGTTGACGCGCACTTAAACCCTCTGAGCTTCAGAATAGTTTTCGGAAATAGCGCACTGATTCTCATCCATTTATATACGTGATCACAAAACCATTTGAAATTCCTCTGTGAAGTCGAAGGAGCAACAGGTGACTTGCAGAAAATCTTCCATTGTGTTCTAGCAATTGCAGCTGATTCACAGTGGAAGACAACGTGCCAGCAGGCAGTATGATTCAACTTACGGGAAATGTCCCAGCAGTGGCCCGTTCCCGGGAATGGACATCCTCACAGTCAAGAGATGAGGCCAGAGTGGGGTGTGTCACACATGAAGGGTCAGCTTTGGGTGGCAGGCGTGTCAAAAGTGCGTCTGCCCTGCTACAGGAATGTCACCGCCGTGGGGCCCGAGGCCCACAGGGGACCCCCGCAGAAGAAGACATGCAAGCAGTGGAAAGAGAACATTTCAGAAATGAATTCTACCTGCTGCTCTGACTTCCTTTATTCTCTTTGTCCTTTTGTTTCAAATTATTCTAAACTTGATGCTACCAAGGATATCTCCTTATTATTTTTTTTAATATTTCAAAAAAAAAATAAAATAGGGAAGAAATCTTTGACGATCCTACTGCCACTTGTGGACCATTCCACATCTTCCATCTGCAGACACACTGCTACCTCTTTGTGATCAGTGTGTCTTGAATTTTGACCTGACTTTACATCATATACATTTTTCATGTTTCTTGAAATGTTTTCAAAAATGACTGAGTAGGTGGATTCTCCTTAATTTTGTTTGTTTGTTTGTTTCCACATAATTAACTTGCCTTCAATGATTTACTAAGCCAGCTTAGTTTTTGAAAATGAAATATTTGAAAGCCTTAAAAATTATGAAGAGTGGTAGAGGGAATCCCCCTGCACACACCCCTAGAGCGAACCGAAGTGTTAATGTATCCCTAGCCATCATACCAGGAGTAAGGCTTATGTAACGGCAGGATGACCATCTGGACTCCAGGGGTGGCTCCGGCTGCACAAACCAGTTCGTTCAATCTAATCAGCTCTGTTTTCTGCACGCAGGTTTTATGATGGTGGACAGCCTGTGCTGGCAATTCTTGATCCAGACATGATCAAAACAGTGTTAGTGAAAGAATGCTATTCCACCTTCACAAACCGGCGGGTAGGCATGTGTTTTTAAAATTTTAATTCATTCATTTGTTATTAAATTTTCATTTTGAAATAATTATAAATTCACAGGATGTTCTCAAAAGAAAAATTTACAGGGCGGACCCGTGTTATATACCTGCATCATGCTTCCCCCAGTGGTAATATCGTGAATAAATGTCGTACCACAGCAGAGCAGGACGCTGACTGTGACACTATCCACAGAGCCAATTCCGCTTTAATCAGTTTTCTGTGCGCTCTGTGCGCTCTCTGAAAATTTGCCATGGATTTAGGTTTGTGTAAGTACCACCACAACCCATATACAGAATTATTCCAGCCCCGCAAGGCTCCCTCCGTTGTTTATGGTCACAGTGTGTACCTGCCCTTCTCCACTTACCCGGGTTTTTAGCAGAGCAGACTTTGTTTTATTTTGATGAGGCAAACCTAGCATTGTTTTCTTTTATGGGTTGTGCCTTTGGTATGAATTCCCAAACCTTCACCAAGCCCTAGATCCTGAAGTTTTTCTCCTTTTTCCCCCCTAAATGTTATATAGTTTTATGTTTTACTTTTAAGCCTGTAATCTATTTTGTGGTTTTGTTTTGTTTTGTACTGTCTAAGCTGTTCCTCCACCATTTGTGGTAAGACTGTCCTTCCTCCCCACAGCCGCTCCTGCCATGTAGTTGACACTGGTAGTCCCTGCCCTTCTTAGCACCTGCTTGTTCTTAGATGTCTCAGCTCTGCCAATCTCTGGGTGGCGTGAGACCAAAGCACATCACTTTTGCAGTGTTCTCAGCGGCTGGGAAAGTGCTCACTCGCTCTGCTGTCCAACTCCCAGCGAGGAGCGCCCTCTCAGGCTGGGAGCCCCGCGTGGCGCTGAGCAGCGCTGGCCTTGGGGGTGAGCTGATGCGGGCAGAGTGGAACTCTCCCCCGTGTCTTTTTTGTCAGTTTTTCTCAAGTTTAGGCTCTACTGAGTTCCTGAAACTTCTTAAGTGACTCCTAAGGTTTCCTAGATCTATTTTTCTACGTTACTAGCTGTCTTACTGTTTTTCTTTGTTGGGCAACAGAGCCTGGAATCTCCTTCTCTGCCATCTCGATGAGGTTAACCCAGGATTTCATCATTAAGTGTCATGTTTGCCGTAGTTGTTTTTTGTTTTTTGGTTTTGTTTTTTTTTTGCTAAGTGTCCTTTATCAAATTAAAGCAGTTTCCCTCTGTTACTAGTTTGTGAGTTTTTATCAGAAATGGGTGTTGGGGATATCCATTTTAAAACAAAATGTAATTCTGGAAGACCGTGGAGATTTTCAAGCAGTTTGGTTTGATAGGCCAGTCCCAAGCTCAGAAATAAAAAAATTTTTTCCTTCTTAACCGTGGGCAAAAAACTGCAGCGGAAATTGTTTTTCATGTAACATCATTATTTATTCAGACTAGCAAATAGTTCCCTAATCTTTCAAGTGCTAAGCACCATTATTTTAAACAATCACCATAGCAAGACCTCCCCTGTCCCGGCGGCTCAGGCTTTAGATGTATGTAAAGGCAGAACCTGCTTGGTCAGCATGCACTTTGCCAAGGCTCTCTGGCTCCTGTCACCAATCCCCTTCCTTGTACCTTGCACAGCCCAGGAGGATGAGCTCAGACCTACACCCGTTTATTCCCCTGGAAGACCAGTTTCCCTGCCCGTGGGTCTTTTGCATGTAAAAGGAGATTGGACTAGAAAGTCTGGAAAGGACATCAGGTGGCTGGGTGTCTCCTCAAAGGAGGCTGTGCATTTGGGATAAATATTTACTGACCATCTGCCTTAGGGTCAGCTTCGAAGCACACAGTCACAGAATATTTACTGAATAACTGCTGCACATTTAACACAATTTCCACAAATGTGGAGAGCTCCAAAACTTATACAGGGTAAAATGCGTTTTTTTCAACTCTAGATTTTTGGTCCAGTGGGAGTTATGAAAAACGCCGTTACTCTGGCAGAGGATGAACAGTGGAAGAGAACACGAATATTGCTGTCGCCAAGCTTCACCAGTGGGAAGCTCAAGGAGGTAAGGAAAGAAGAGGACCTGCTATTAGAAACTTAGAGAATAAGGTAGAAAATGAGATCACAGTCCCTTTCCAAGGAGGGATCTGCTGAATTGCAGCTTCCTAAAACTGTCTTTCAGCTTGACCTCCTGGAAGCAACATTGTAAGATTCGTTATAAAATGTCACTTACAGCTGCATCATGGGAAAGCCTCATCTTTCTAGGACTTGAGTCTCTGTGTTTAACCTCAGGTGCTGTTGTATTTTGTGCCTAGATGTTCCCCATCATTGGCCAGTACGGAGATGTGTTGTTGAGAAACCTGAGGAGGGAAGCAGAGAAAGGCAAGCCCGTCACCATGAAGGAGTAAGTAGGGGCGAAGCTGCCCGTGTTCCGGGCTCTGGGCAGACCTTCCAGCTGCCTGCCGCGGCGCCGACATTCCCACTGCTGAGTTACCGTAATGACCAGACAGAAGCAGGTGTGCAGTGGTTTAACTCCAAGGGGCATCCTAGAAAGAGGTGGATCCCCGAAAAGAGCAGGGCAGCCAGGAGAGAAAGAAGAAACACGGTGATGTCGATTTTGAGTGCGGACGCTGGGGGATGATGGCAGGGGAAGGGCCTTGGTACACACTGGTGGGCCGTGGCTGGGGTGCAATCATCACAATCCGGAACTTGGAACAACTTACATCTCTTCACAATGTTGCTGAGAACACCTGAAGTTGCTAACTATTACCTCTCGCCACGACTGCTACTTCCTTCAGTCCCAAAGGAGAGAAGGCCCCGCGCAGGTTATGGGCAGGGTGACCGTGGGATTGAGCGTCTAGACTGGGGTTTTCTCCGTGAGGCAGGAACAGCAGGTCAACTGGGCCTGCCCTGAAAACCTGGGGACATGCGGTCACTTAGCTGTTACAGCTCTCAAGTCAATTTTGGAGTGATCTATTAATTTTTTAACTAGAAACATGTTTACTCCTTACATTTTACAGAAATGACTCTGCCCTCGGGGCAACCGCAGATCAGCGGCGCTGAGGAAGAGCGGGTCTCTGCAGCCTTAGCGGGGTGCACGCCAAGGCGGGCTCATGTTTCTGGCAAGTCAGAGCAGGGTGCTGCTGTTCTGGGACGTGCTTAAGAGGGAGCACTCAGAGCACAGGTCTGGGTTGAGGCGAGTCCCCTTTCTAGGCTGCCTGAGGACATTAGCGATTCCATCCTTTGTCCTGCTCAGACACGGTGCGTATACACCTGCTTTTGCCCATAGTCAAAACACGCTACTGCAATTTGTGTGATTGTGGGCGTCCATCCCTCTATGACCGAGTTCCTTGAGCCGAGGGTCTAACTTGACTGAGTCCCAGTCGTCCCTAGCACAGGGCCAGCTGTGTCTTTGGCAACTCATATACACCTCATGACCCAGTGGTACAGTAGCATAGACTGTTCAGAGGATCCAGCTGGTGGTTCTCAAAGTGTGGTTCTTTACCTCCTTGCCTGGGCAGCTTATTTTTCATGCATTTCTTGTTGCATATGTTGGAAAAGGATGGGAAAGTCGTGCTAATTTGAACCGTCCATGTCTTTCTTTCTGCACTCAGCATTTTTGGACCCTACAGCATGGATGTGATTACCAGCACATCATTTGGAGTGAACATTGATTCCCTCAACAACCCACAGGATCCCTTTGTAAAAAATGGCAAGAAGCTCTTAAGATTTGACTTCCTAGATCCACTCCTTATCATATCAAGTATGTAGACTGTTCTGTGTTTTTCTTTACTCCCTCCCTCCCCTTCTCCCTTTATTCCTTCTTTCATTCCTTCCTCCACCCTTCCTTTATTTATGTTTCTTTCTTTTCTAAAGAGCTATATTGAGATAGAATTCACATAGTGTGTAATTCTCCCCTTTAAAATGTAAACTTCAATAATATTTACAATCTGTGTCGCCGACATATGAATGGATCAAGAAAATGTGGTATGTCAGTGTGTATGTGTGTATATATGCCTTTGCACCATGGAATCCTATTCAGCCATGAAAAGGAAGGAAATCCAGATTTTGCATGATGTGGATACCCTTTGAAGGCATTATGATACGTGAAATAGGTGAGATGGAGGGAGATAAATACTTGAATGTTGAATCAAAAAGAAGAAATCCAACCTCATACAAAAACTATTTCAAATTTTTGGTTATCAGAAGTGGGGGTTGGGTGGTGGGAGAATTGAATAACAGTGGCCAAAAGGTACAAACTTTCAGTTGTAACATAAATAATTGTTGATGGTATAACGTACAATATGACTAACCCTGCTCTGTGTTGTGTTCTTATGTTGCTAAGAGCATAGAGCCTAAAAGTTCTCAACACAAGGGAAAAAGAACATTTTTTATGACTATGTGAGATAATGAATGGTAACTAAACTTTTTTTTTAGCTTATTTAACATTTTTTATAGAGTTATAGTCATTTTACAATGTTTTATCAAATTCCAGTGTAGAGCGCAGGTTTTCAGTTATACATGAACATACATATATTCATTGTCTCATTCTCTTTCGCTGTGAGCCACCACCAGATTAACTAAACTTACGATCTTAATCATTTCACAATATATGCGTTGTCATTATGCTGTACACCTTAAACTAACACAGTACAGAGTGTCAGTTATGACTCAAAAAACTGAAAAAATGGCTTTTATTACATTCAGAGATATGTGCAACCATTACCACAGTCAATTGTAGAACATTTTTGTCCACTCAGAAACCCTGTATCTTTTACCTGTCACCTCGCATGCCCCTTGCCCCTGAGCGACCACTATCCTACTTTCTAAGCACAGATTTGCCTGTTCTGGACACTGCATGTAGATGACAGGTGGAATGATATACGTGGTCTTTTGTGGCTGGATTCGATCCGTTGTCGTGATGTTCTCAAGGTGTCCCCGCATTGTAGCATGGATCATTTCTTCGTATGGTCAATTAATATTCCGTTAAATGACCTTCCTGCACTTTGTTCATCCATTCATCAGTGGGTGGACATTTGGGTTGATTCCACCTCTTGACTGTTGTGAATCGTGCTGCTGTGCACATTCGTGTGCAAGTTATTGTTGAAATCCCTGTTTTTGATTCTTTGGGTTAGTACTCAGAAGTGAACCTGCCGAGCTGTATAGTAACTCTTTGTTTAATTTGTGAGGAACTGACAAGCCATTTCCCACTATAGCTGCAGTGTAGTACATTGTCACCGGTGATGTGTGAGGGGTCTGCGTTCTCTGCATTCTTGCAAATGCTTGGTCCGCACTTCTCCTTCTTTTTTATTATGGCCACTCCACTGGGTGTGAAGCAGAATCTCCTTGTGGTTTTGATTTCCGTTTCCCTAATGGCTAGTGATGTTGAGCAACTTTTTATACGTTTGTCGGCCATTTTAGTATCTTCTTAGATAGATGTCTAGTCACATCCATTGCCCATTTATAATTGGATTGTTTGTCCTTCTGTTGTTGAGTTGTAAGAGTTCCTTCTATATTCTAGATAAAGTCTCCTATCGAGATGCATGATTTGAAATATTTTCCCCTTCTGTGTATGTCTTTCTACTTCCTTGATTGTGTGCTTTGAAGTGCAAAATTTTAAACTGTGATAACCTATAAGTCTTATATTTTTTCCTTTCATTTTCTGTGCTTCTGGTGTCATATCTAAGAATTCACTGCCAAATCTCAGGTGATGACGATTTTCCCCTCGGTTTTCTTCTAATATTACGCATTATTGGCTCGTGTATATATATGGTGTGAGGTAAGAGTCCAACTTCATCGCTTTGCATCAGCTGTGTGTTGTCCCAGCACCTCTTATTGAAGACTATGTTGTCTCCTTTAAATGGTCTTGGAAGACTTTTTAACATTCAGTTTATAGTATACACATGCGGATTTATATCTGGACTCTAAATTCTATTGCATTGATGTATATGTCCATCCTAATGGCAGTAGCACATTGCCTTGATTATTACACCTTTGTGGTGTAAGTTCTGAAGTCAGGAAACGTGAATCCTACAACTTATTTCCTTTTTCTTTTTCAAGATTAGAGGAAATCATCCAGTCTTTGATGATTCAGTGTCATGTTACATACGAATTTTTCCTACGTGGCCTCCGTCATGTTGGGGAAATTCCCTTCTGCTCCTTTTTGTTGAGAGTTATTAGCACAAGAGTGTATTGGATATTGTCAGATGCTCCTGCTGCATCTTTAGATGATCATATGCTTCTGTTCTTTATTCTGCTGCTGCTACGTATTACACAGCCTTGCATTCCTTGGATAAACCCTCCCTGGTCTTGGTGTAGACCTCTTTTTATATTTTGCTGGATTCATTTGTTGAGAATGTACGCATCCACGTTCATAAGATATGTTGGCCTATGGTTTTCTTTTTCTGTGCTATCTTTGTCTGGTTTTTGTATCGGATTGATACTGGCCATGTACAATGAGTTTGGAAGTGTTCCATCCTCTTCTACTTTTTAGAAGACCTTACGTAAAATTGTTGTTAACACTTCTTTGAATATTTGGTAGTATTCTGCATTGCAACTTTCTGGACCTGAGCTTTTTGTCAAATTGTGGGTTGATTACTTGATTCTTGATTACTAGCTCAAACTTTGTACGTCTTATAGGTTCATTCAGATTGTCTATTTTCTGGCATCTGTCTCTGTAGTTTGTGTCTTTCTAGGAATCTGTCCATTTTATCTAAGCTAACTCATTTATTGGCCTACAGTTTGTTTTGGTATTCCTTTCTAGTCCTTCTCATTTGTTTACTGTAAGTAGTAATCTCCCTTCTTTATTTTCATCACTAGCAGTTTCAGTCTTCTGTCTTTTTCTCTTGGTCAATCTAGCTAAAAAGGTCTTTTCAAAGAATCAACTCTTTGTATCATTGACTTTCTCTATTGCGTTTTTATTCTCTAGTTTATTAGTTTCTACTTCAATCTTTATTATTTTCTTTTCTCCTGCTTCCTTTAGTTTTTCTTTGCTCCTCTTTTTCCATATGTCACGGTGGAAAGTTAGGTTATTGATATGAAATTTTTGTTCTTTTAAAATATAGATAGGTAAAGCCATAAATTTCTCTCTGAGCACTTCTTTTGCTGCATCCCATCAGTTCTGATATGTTGTGGCTTCAGTTTTGTTCACTTCAAAGTGGTTCCACGTTGTCCTTTCAATTTCCTCTACAACCCATTAGTCATTTAGGAGTGTATCATTTCACTTCCACGTATTTGTGAGTTTTCAATTTTTTTTCTATTTATAATTTCATGCCATTGTGCTTGAAAGACATACACTGTATTAAATCTATCCAGTTATTTTTTGAAGAACATGATTAACTGAAGTAACGGACTATGGTCTATTCCATCCGAAGAGACTGTAGTTCAATAGTTAAAAGGCAATGAAGCCCAAGGTGTAATTCTATCCCTCTGATCACTCAAAAGATGGAGAAAGGGCCCCTGATCTCACTGCTAGTCATGGCTCCTAGGGGTGGACTGCCCTTGCTCAGGCCTTGGCTTGGAGTGTAAGCACGGGTCCCAGAGGGAATGACTCCCTTTTGAGAATCCTGGTGTCTTCACTCTCTGACTCGTAGCACAGATTATAATTGCTGCAGGGAAATTGTGCATTTTCACTGTGCTTTCCTTTTATCTTTTCTCCTACAGTGCTCTTTCCATTCCTTTGCCCAGTCCTTGAGGTGTTAAATTTCTCTTTGTTTCCGAAAAGTGCCGTGAATTTTTTCATCAGATCTTTAGAAAGGATTAAAGAAAGTCGCCTCAAAGATGAACGAACGGTAAAATCTGGTGGTGTGATATGAGGCTGTTCACGTGTGGGTAATTTATTATTGAGCTGTATACGTACGATTCATGTACTTCCCTGCATTGTTCAAGGTAAGTAGAGAACTATGGATTTTAGAGCAGGGGGGTCCTAACAATTTGGGGTAAATAAATATAGTGGAGTCTGGGGAAGAAGATAAGAACAGGAGTCAGAGAGCAGGGCTTAAATTTAATAACAGGCATGCCAGTTAGCACGTCACTGCAGAAATACTGTTGGGTTAAGACTTCATGCCATTTACCTTCAATAAGTTGTCAAAGGATAAAAATCACTGTCTAAAAGTTATTTTACTCATAGTTCACCAAATATTAGATTGGCAAAGAATCAATTCAAATCCAAGCCTCCTGTCTTACAGATTTTCCGCTGCACACAGAGGCACCTGCAGGAGTGTAGTCTATGTGCAGCCGTCTCCTAGTCTGGAGCGGGCCGGAGTCTTGTCTGGGCAATGAGGCTGCAAGCCGGTTAAGCCAGCCTTGGCCCAAGAGGACTCGAGGCCAGCGCAAGGATATTAGGGGCAGGGCTGGGTGCTGGAAGGCACTGGGAATTGTGTGGAGTTCTGGGAGGGTGAGGCACTTGAACAAGCTTCAACAAAAGCTGCCGATGAACTCTGCAAATGTAGGGGATTCATTTATGTGACCATTCATCAAGAATTAAAGCTGAGAGTGTGTATATGTCCATGAATGACTGAAAAATTGTGCTGAATGCTGGAATTTGACACAACATTGTAAAATGATTATAAATCAATAAAAAATGTTTAAAAAAAAAAAGAATTAAAGCTGGATGGGAGAGAAAAGAAGACTGAAGCCACAGGCTATCTCCTGCGCGCAGGTGTAACAGGAGAGAGAGCAGGTACCCCTTTGGTTAAGAAGCCGTTTCAAAGGCCAGAGAAGCCCAAGATCAGAGAGAGGCCAAAAAGCCGTCGGGCCTGACGCCTGGGCTTCTCTTAGGGGGACGTCGCACCCGCCCAGATGTGCAGCTGGGCATTTTTGTTGACTGAGGACTCAGGTGATACGAGTCAGACTCCTGCTCTGTAAGGGGTCATTTTCTCAGGAAAGAGGTGGAATACTGCACTCCTGATTTATTTCTGTCTTCACAAGTAACTTTCTATCACTGAAATTTCTCTTTCTGTTTCCAGCACCGAGTGGATTTTCTCCAGCTGATGATTGACTCCCAGAATTCCAAAGAAACGGGCACCCATAAAGGTAACCAAGGAATATTTCAGAGGGCCACTCTGGGGAGCTGCAGAGGTAGGGGGTGGGTCTGAAAACGTGCAGGAGGTTCTCAGGCTGATGAAATTTTGCAAAATTGAAGAATGTCCAATGTTAAAAAAGAAACAGTAGCCAGAGGTACTTCCCAGAACTACGCTGGCACAACTTTGTTCAGAGCGTGAAGGGCGAGTATGACAAGAACGTCACGCCCAGAGTCAGTCCTGGTCCTGGACCACCTGCAGCCCAGCCTCTGGGGGGCTTGTTTCCAGTGTCAATTCTCAGGCCCCTCCAGACCCACCGAGTCAGAGCCTCTGCCTGGAATTTGCACCAAGGCTTCATCACATCGGGAGGGACATTGCCCCTGTGTTGGTGACCTCAACTGGGAACACTTGGTTAAAGCTGTGTTCACTGGGTTTCTCTACTATAAAGTTTAATTTTTCCTTTTGTCATTAATATGTAACTTGTGGAGAAGCATCTGAGACTGTATATTTTGTTCCTCTTCAAAGAGTCACCCACTAGTTTTATCTCCCATGGGTGAGCTTTGACTGAAATCTTACTCTGACGGCTGCAAAATGATGACTTTCTAACTGCATCATTCTTCTGCATTTATGAGTCTGAAATTTTGTAAGGGAGAGTTTTCCATTCTCCCCCATCCATTGATTTGTTCATTTATCTATATCAGTATGACCTCATGTATAACTAATTACTCTCTTACATCATTCTTTCTTTCTTTTTTTGAGAATAGAAAAGGAGGGTACTAGGGGTATGCTGCCATAGACAACAGCAGGCCACATGGAAAACAGGTGCCTGTGTGAACATCGAAGGCGGCTGTTGGGGTCTTTTATAAGGTCGGGTCACAAGGTGCCTGATCGGCTTGTACACGAGTCTCTGATTGGCTGTAGGTGAGGTAAGAAGTTTAGGGTCTGTGAAGTTTATGACTCTGATAAGGTGGGCTGAAACAAGCCAGCGTGAGCTGTTGTGACATTAGACATTACCCAGGGTATTAGTTTGTTAGGGGAAACACGCCCAGTAAAGGATGTACTTTATCTGTTGAGGGATCACAGGCAGACTTCTGAGAACCCAGGGATGGGGGTCATTGGACTTTTGAAGGACGTCAGTTGGCCTCACATCCCCCCCGACAGATTGGCAGTGACAGATCTTTGAAACAAGGGTGAAGGTCTCATCTTCTGTATCTGCTTCCTGCTGATTGTGGGGTGTCACGCTGTCCCTGTCTCTCATGCTAATCTGTCCAGGGTTTTGGGTCCCCGACATGCCGGCAGCTTTCAAGGTGGGAGTGGAAGGAGACCCCAGTGGCATCCAAGGGCTGCATCACCAGGATGTTGGCTTGGTTCACGGCAGCAATCTTGGTAGGAGGGGTGCATTTGTTCCTAAGTGCACAGATCTTGCAGCTCAAAGACAGACATTCTCTTTTGTAAGAGAGGAACACAGCATAAAAAAATGTGGATACCGAGGTAAATAGATAAACCCAGCAAAAACAGAGAGAAGAAATTTGAGGATGTCTGAAAAGGAAGAACTTATCCATTCAGGGGACTAAGAAAAGTCATTGGAGAAGCAGTCAGAGGTCTGTTTAGGGACCACCTTGTGCTGAACTTTGGCATAAGGACGCCCAGAGCAGTGTGGTTTTGTGAGACAGCTCTCCTTACTGGCCAAAGCAGATGCCACCCTTCATGATTTTAGTGCTTTTCTAGATATGAGGAGATGCAAGAATTTGGGTCATAAATCCTTCTCCTGAAAACATCTAACTACCCGAAGGCCCGTTTCATCAGTTTTTGCAAAGCTCAGAGCGCCTCACTTCCGACCTCCACCCTGAGCTCCTTTCAGGGGGTGCGGAGGGCCATGGCCTTCAGTGGCTTGCGACCTAACCCTTGTAGCGGCAGATGGCCAGCGCCCTCGTGATCAAAAAGTCACCACGGCTTGGAAGGCGTTTCATGACCGTTTCACCCCGGGCGCGAGGAGCGCTCACTTCTAGGTCAGGCGGGGACTCGTTGACAGGCCGCCCACTTGCTGGACGAGGCCTTCTACACAGGAGCAAAAACCTCTGGCCCACCTGCCTTAGTGGTCCGTTACGCTCCAGGGAAACGTTCCCTCTTGTTGCTTCTTCCCACATCTACGGTTACCCGGAACCGTACTCACAGCTCCCCCGCAGAGCTGGAGCTCTGCTTACTGCGTCAAGCTGCTGCCTGTTGCTCTGACTGAGCTTCAGTGACTTCGGAAGAAAATCGTATCTGTGGCCAGGATGAGAGCAGGTAGTAACTGGCCGGGTGTGGGAATCCCACCTAGTAATCTCGTTAGGGGCCTGAACAGAACTGTAAGTTCTTTTTTCTAGAATAAATTTCCTAAAGGCCTAGCAGTTAGACCCCTGGAGTGGAGAAATCCACCAAGAAGTACTGGACTTAGGTACTTAACCATAAACCTGAGAATTAGATGAACTTGACTCTGAATAAGATCATGAAATACATTTAGATTACTGAGCTTTAGAAACAAACCTAAAATTCCTTTAATAATTCAATTAAACCTTGTAATAATCCCCAGGGGCAGGACAGCTTCTTGTTGGCAGTGCCCTGCCCCCTTTGTTGTAACCTAAGGGCAAGACATGGCCTGGGAGGTGAGTCTTGTAAATACAGACCTCAGTTAGTAAAACTAGAATTTAAAACCCATCAGTTATAAAAGAAGTTGTATTCAAACTGGGTTTCTGGCAAATGGAACAAATCAAAGACAGTTAAATCCTTTTTACTAGTATTTATGGAAAAGAGACAAGATTTCTATTTGTCCTTAACAGGTTAAGTTCCAAATCATTTCACCCCTTTCTTGAAAGTTGCATTTTAGAAAGATGGTGAGATCAGGGTTCTCAGAGAAGGACAGGTAGAATATTTGCATCTCAAAGGCAAGTTCCTCCTAGAATGACTTTGCTCCCTTAGAGGCCAGAGAAAGGTTTTTTTTCTTTTTCTTTTTCTTTTTCTTTTCCTTTTCCTTTTCCTTTTCCTTTCTCTTTTTCTTTTTTCTTTTTTTTTTTTTTTCTAAGATACTCACAAGTGCCCGAAGCAGGGGAGGCGGGGGGGGGGGTGGTGGTGACGGGTTGGCGGGCTCTGGGTTCTGTCTGGAGCCACACCTCTGGTCCGGGCACAGAGGGAGCAGTGGCAGCGGCAGTATCTGGCCTTCTGTTCGTCTGTTTCCTTACCTCTTTTCTCCTCTTTAGCCCCGATATTTCCCCCTAATTGTTGGAAATCTTAAAGACGGTGTCCAGTAAAACAGGAAAAGAGAATCGGGAGGGACATGCGCGGCAATTTTTACGGAGATGCGAGTTTGGGGAGAGGGCGGTAAAGGCCTGAGCATAGGGGACTTCAGACGATTTGCCCAGTTTGTGACAGACAGAATCAAGCTGGAAGATTGTATTATAGCTCAGAGCTGCTTTTGCTTTAATGTCTGGGGATCAGCGTTATCCCAGTGTTTTAAACTGCAATCCAAAGGTGAGTCTCGGGGAATAGAAGAGGCATCTCCCGCTGTAGCTAGGGAGGTATCAGAGAGAAGGTTCTACTCTATCCTGGGGCAGCCTAGCCCAGAAGGACACAGGCTGAACTTGTGGTGTCCTTTTACTTTGAGTGTCCCCCAGGAAAGACAAGCCAACCAGTGCAAGGGCCAAAACCCGCACAAGGGCTGTAAAGCAAAGACAAAAAGTGGGGGACTCACCCACCAGCGACTTCTACCTGGTGCAGTGATTGAAGGCAGGAGGCTCAGCAAAGCTGGAGGTGTGATCCGCAAAAAGTGGAGAGAAGGTTCAGGGGTGCACCACGTGGTTGGGCTGGAGAGCCAAGGCGTGTCTCAAGGGCCAGAGTCAGAAGAAGGGGGAGACTGAGGAAGGGAGAGATGGAGAGGAGGGTATTTGGAAAAGAAAAGACGCCTTTCGCATGAGTATTCAGCACCAAGGGCCATCTGTCAGACTGGGTTTCAGAGCCCGCCGAGAGGAACCTGGTTCCTCGGTCCTCGGCTAGACTTTGCAGAATTTGTGAATGACAGGGAAGAGCAGGAAATTATGAGAGAAGAAAGGAAAGCAGAAGAGGGAAGACTGCCCTGAGGATTCCAGCCTCCAGAACAGAGCATCTGATCAAGCCAAGGGGAGACTCCCGTAGGGAGGGGGGCAGAGAGAGAGACAGAAGCCCCAAGGACCGCCTGGGGCACCAAATTGTGGCAACACACAACTCGGTGGGAGACGGGTGACACCGTGACGCACTCACGGGTTGGTGAAAGAATTTACCAGAGATGAAGGACAAGACTAGAAAAGTTATTTATTAGCGGTGCGCCGCCATGGACAGCAGTGGGCCTCACAGACGGGAGGTGCCTGTGTGAGCCCATCCGTCTTTGTTTTGAGTCTCAGATTCTCTCAGGTTTTCCACTGGAGCTTTTTCAAGTGGGCTCCTGTATCCTTTCCTTTTCTTCTTTTTAAAATGTTTTTTCTTTTCAATAGACTGTTTTTAGAGCAGTTAGGTTCACAGCAAAATCACGTGGAAAATACAAATATTTCCAATATACACCCTGCCCCAGCCCGCACGCGGCCTTGCCGTCATCAAAAGAGCACCGCGGAGGGCTACGCCTGTGACAGGCAGTGCACGTGCAGTCGCACACCATTACCGCCTGGCGTCCGTAGTTTACATTAGGTTTCATTTTTGGTGTTGTGCAGTCTGCGGGTTTTGACAAATGCGTGACGAGGTACATCCACCACGATAGCATGGAGCATCGTGTATCCTTTGTATCTGTCATTTTCTGAGACCTTCATTTTCTGATGCGAGACTTGCCAGGTTTCTCTTTGATTTCCATGAGCTGGTTTTCAAGGAGTTCTGGTGCCTGTTAGTGAGAAATGGTGTGTAGAAATCCAGATCTAAGATCTAGGAGTGCTCATTGTTACTAGGGTTACCAGGCAAGGATGTCTACTTTGGCTACTTCTGTTTAACATAGTATTGGAAGTTGTAGCCGTAGCAGTCAGACCAAAAAAAAAAAAATCAGACAAAGGAATGCAGATGGGAAGGGAAGAGGTAAAACTGTCACTATTTGCAGATGACATGGTACTTCATACAAGAACTCCAAGTTCTCTACCCCAAACCTATTACAACAAATAAATGAATTCAGCAAGGTTGTGCTGCCGATGGATGCAACTGGTGTTCCAGGTTCCTGTCCCGTCCCAGAAAGAATTCAGAGACAAGACTTAGTGGTTAAAAAAAGGTAAAGTGAGGCTTTATTAAAGGATGGACAGCACACTCTCAGGGGAGAGCGGGCAGGCTCAGGGGAGCGGCTGCCCTGAGTCTCTTTGGCAAGTTAGCTACATAGGGTGTAAAAATAAATGGGCAGAATATTCACTGGGGAGGGAGGGGTTTGGGGTCATATTCCCTGATTGTCATACCAACTCCATCTTCCCAAAGGGAAGAGGGATTTTTGTCCTTATTTAGTCTGGATCAGAAATGTCATGGCATCTCGGCTTGATGGAGACTTCTGATCTGCAAGGCAATTTTATTGAAATGAGGGCATAATGAGCAAAAGGTTACATTCTGACACTAAATTCCTGCCTTTTCTCACCTCTCTTTGTTCTTCTCCAGGACACTTGTCATCCCAAAAAGCAGGATCCCTTATCAGTCCCAAAGTTCCTGCTTTTCTTTCTCTGCCCAAGGATCCCTGCTGCTTACATGATGTGTGGTTTCCTGCATTTGGTCTGAGCCCCTCCTTTCTGGCTAATTCCTGCCATTTGGTCTGTGTCCCCCTTTCTTTGCTCATACCTAGCTGTCTGCCTGCTCTAACAGTTGCAGGATCAAGATTAATAGACAGAAATCAGTTGCATGTCTATATGCTAATAATGAAATGCCAGAAACATAAAGTAAAAAGACAAATACTATGTGGATAAAAATATTATGCACTTGTTAAAGATTCATGAATGTTGTGAAATGTTTGTCAAACTATGGTCAGCTTGAAACTAACCATGCCTTCTTCCTGAATTCAGTGGGAACGCGTTCAGATTCACAGTTGCATATTATGTTGGTTGTGGGTTTGTTGCAAATGGCCTTTATTCTTTTCAGATAAGTTTGCTCTGTACCCACGTTGATGAGAGCTTTAATCATAAACGAGGGGAATTTTGTCAAGTGCTTTTTCCGCAGCCGTTGAGATAATGCTGTGATTTTTAGCCTTCCTTTTGTCAATGTGGTGTATCACAATGATTGGTTTGTGACTGTTCAGCCATCCTTGTGACCCTGGAATAAGTCCAGCTTGATTAAGATGTGTGATTATTTTTATGCATTTTCTGATTTAGTTTGCTATTATTTTGTTGAGGATTTTTTCATCTGTATTCATCAATGCTATTGGCTTGTAATGTTCTATTTTGGTAGTGTCTTGTGTGGTTTGGGGATCAAGGGAATGGTGGCCACTGCAGAATGGATTTGGTAGTGTTCCCTCATCTTCAGTTTTTTTGGACCAGTTTGAGAAGGATAGCTATGATTTCTTCTTTACATGTTTGGTAGAATTCCCCTGTGAAGCCACCTGGTCCTGGACTTTTTTTTTTTTTTGCTGGGAGTATTTTAATTACACGTTCAATTTCACTTCTAGTGAATGGTCTGTTCAAATTGTCTGTTTCTGATTGACTCAGTCTTGGCAGGCTGTGTGTTTCTAGAAACTTGTCCCTTTTTTCCAGAGCGTCCAATTTGTTGGCACATAACTGTCCATACTATTCTCTGATGGTTTTTTATCTCTGTTGTATAGATGTTATTTCTCCTCTTTCATTTCTTATTTTGGTTTTTTAGGTGCTCTCTCTTTTCTTGGTGAACCTGGCTAAAGCTTCATTAATGTTGTTTACATTTTCAAAAAACCAACACTTGATTTTAGTAATCTTTTCAATTTTTAATCTCTATTTTATTTATTTTCTCCCTGAAAGTATCTATCCATATTCAATGATGTGAACAGCTTCTCTCTCTCTCAAATAAGAATGTCCTGATATGTAGTGTATTCCATAGCATGAATACTCTCCTGTGGTCAATTTTAAGCCACCAATGGTTTGACAAGCATCTCACAAAATTCTTGAATTTTTAACAATTTGTTTTTAAGCGCAGGTGAGCTGATGACAGCACACCACTATAAATGTATCTAGAATATGTGTACATCTATATCAATCTATTTATATATTCTCATATATACTACAGTACCTCTTTCCGTGATAAAGGAATATTCTATATCTGCACCTATTCAATATAGTAACTACTAGACTTACGTGCCTATGGAGCACCTGACATGTAGCTAGCAGCACAAAAGAACTGAATGCTACACTGTATTTACTTTTAATCAATTTAAATTTAACTCTCTACATATTAGATGGCACAGCTCTACACTTTATCCTGGGGGGTTGTGAAAACTGGGACGGTAACTTTGAGAGTTGAATTTGCTCAATTACCATCAGAGGTATCATCATTGGGAAATCAAATCCCGTAGACCCTTTTAACAGTCTTTTTCTTATCATTATTGTGTGGATCCATGGCTGGGGCAGATACCACCTTGATCTGAGTGCTCTGAGTATGTAAAGGTCCTAGTCCAGTCCCATCAGAAAGATCAGAGCCTGACCGTGCTCGGTTTCCCTCAGGAGAAAATGAAAGGGAGAGAAATGTATCATCACAAGGGCTGTTTGCTGGGCGCACAGGGGGACAGAGAGAGAGGACATGTACCGAGAAAGGTGACACTCAGGCCATGACTGAATCAGCATTGCTAATTCCATTCACAGGGCTCTATTTTTCAATGTCCTTTTATGGACACAGTCTTTATTCTGCTATTTTAACGCCCTTGATGAGACCACAGTCAATCAGAACTCTTCTGGCTTTTTGTTGATTCTGGCATCACCAGATGCAGGGGCCAGGATTAGTACAGACAGGCACAAAAATGGGATTAAGACAATTCTTGTTGTTGTTTTGTTTTGTTTTGATTTCTGCTACTTGAAGGAGGACATGAGAGTGCAAACAATTCTCAGTGTGACTTTGAATTGCTTTTACATTTCTTTCCCTAGGGGTTTGGCAGTTTCATTTGGATTTCTGATCATCTTAACTGTGATATTTTATGTTGCTGTCCTTCACCTACAATGGCTCTCCTCTCCTTTTAGCTCTGACTGACCTAGAAATAGTGGCCCAAGGCATTACCTTTATTTTTGCTGGCTACGAGACCACTGGCAATTCTCTCTGCTTCATTATGTATGAACTGGCCACGCACCCCGATGTCCAGCAGAAGCTGCAGGAGGAGATCGATGCGACTTTCCCCAAAAAGGTGAGCGGATGGTGCCTGAACGGGGCGGGTAAGGTGAAGCCTCAGAGAGAACACCTCCTCTTGACTTCTTAAGAGATTTTTGCGAAAATCGTGAGCACGAAATCTTTTACCCACACTACTGAGGAAAGATTTAAGGAGTGCAAAACGACAGGAGAAACATAGGTGTATGTGCTACTCACAGCAGTGTAAGTACTTCGGAAAACATGCTGGTCCTGCCAAATCAGATGTCAGGATAATGCCAAGTAAAAATGACAAAACCTCAGTACATCGAGCTATAAGCATTTACTGCTCTAGTGTCTGCTTAGTTACCTGTTGATGAGGCTTGACTTGATTTGGTCTGGGTGTTGGCTGGTCTAGGGTGATTGGCTAAGCTGGCTGCGCTCACTCAACTGCACACGTGTCCCACGCGTCCCTCGTACCCCCCATGTCTGCTTCTCAGGGCAGTGGTAGGTGGCAGGAGAAAGAAACCCACTCATGTGGGTGCCTTCAAACCTTTGCTTGCAGCACACTTAGGAAACTTTCCACTGTCTCAGACAAGCTGGTCAACCCCAGAGTCAGAAAGCGAGGGCACCACAAAGTTAGATGGCAAAGGCAGGGACACAGGAAGGGGTGGAGAATTGGGACTATCAATTCAATCTCCCACCCTGGGTAAACTGCAGATGAGGAGGAACCTTGTCACCACAGAGTGCATAGGGTAGGAAATAGAAGACATGAGTTTGACTCATGACTGTGCTTTTGGACAAGTTTTATGACATTTCAGAGTCCTGGTTCATTTAAATACAAGATAAGGATACAGTGTAGGGCTGACTTAAATTAGAGATAATCCTTCTTCTCTGTTAACCCCGTATTGAGATTTTTTTTTAACTACAAGAATGTGAAAAGGTCACTAAGAGACCTTTAGTTGGTTAAGTCTTGTGTTCTCCTTTACAATAATGCTTATAATGACCACGATGCTAATGATCGTTTGCTTTTTACTGTATGTGTATGCTCTGAATGCTTTCCATTTAAAATGAATCTAATCTTCCTAAAATTGTGTTTTAAGTCAAGAGAGGCTAAGTTATGCCTCAGTAACAGATGAACCCTCAAATCTCAGGGGCTTTCAGAGCAAAGGTATATTCCCACATTTACAAGTCCCACACGGATGAGTAGTGGAGGATGGGAGTGGGGAGCTCGGATCCAGAGTTACTCAGGGATACTGACTAAGAGGATCCACTACAAGGCTCCAGTCTTGTAGCTGCGTTGTCTGGAACATGAGGTCTTGTTGTCTGGGGATAAGGGACTTGACAGCTGCTCACTGAACGCTGGTTTCCCTAACTTCAGGTGGGCTGGGAAATGTGGGGACCACGTGGACACTGGGTGAGCAGTGAGTGTCTCTGCCACAGAGCCCTGTGACGTGTCAGCTCGAATTATCTCCGTGTGACACGTCAGAAAACTGAGCTGCCGAGAGATGGAATCCTTGCCTACACTAGTCGTGCACCCAGTGGAGAAAAAGCCAAGCTCTGAGCCAGGGGGTCCCTGGCTCCTGAGCAGTTCTTACCCTTTACGATATTGCCTCTAAAATATAACACCATGTGGCAGCCACACGTCAGCCTCACTGTTGTCGGATCTCTGCCAAAACTGGAATTGTTAGGAGATCTGGCCTCTGGGGCTGGAGAGGCTTGTTTAGACCCTCAGACCTTGCAGTCAAAACTTCAGTGACAATAGGAGACTGCTCCAGCAACGGAGGGCGGGGCTGAGGGCGGGGTCCTGACCCTTGGGTAACTTCCCCTAGGTCTGAAAGTATGTCCCCTGGAGCATCCATCTTACCCTTCTTTTGCATATTTGGTCCAGAAAGGAACCCTTTTCTCCCCAAATTATTTATAGGGATTTTAGATTATATAATCTTTTCAAATTGTATATGTATATTCATTAGAATAGTGATCATTAGAAATTCATTAGAATTAGTGATTAGGAGTTTTCAACTTAGAAACTTTATGTTAAAGAGGGAAATTGTTATTTCACACATAACCTTTTCCTTGGTAGAGATGTGTGCCTTCCTTTTAAAACGAAATGATAATTTCAACATTCACTTAACAGAGTCATATTCTATTAGTCATTTTTTTTAATAAGAAAGAAAAATCACTGCAGGGTAATGTGCAAGATTTCAGGCCCTATTTAGGGGATGGTCTCAATGGTCTCCCATTGTCATACCTACTCCATGCATCTCAAAGAGCCACTAAGCAGGTCAAAGGCCATGAGAGATATTAAAATGTCTATAACTGTTAAGGTCCTTTACCAGTGTAAATTATTCTTCGGAGCACCTAACATTTCAATAGTACTTCATAGACTGAGCTGAAAGTTGATCCCAAGACTCGATGTGTCAAAAGTAATTTCTTTCTTTCCAGGCGCCCCCCACCTACGATGGCCTGCGACAGATGGAGTATCTTGACATGGTGGTGAACGAAACTCTCAGAATATTCCCACTTGCTGGGAGACTGGAGAGGGTCTGTAAGAAAGATGTGGAAATCAATGGGGTGTTCATTCCCAAAGGGACAGTGGTGATGGTGCCAGTCTACGCTCTTCACAAAGACCCAGCACTTTGGACAGAGCCTGAGGAGTTCCGTCCCGAAAGGTACGAGACCCTGGGGAAAGGAACCCACCCTGACCCTTTTGGGTGCTTGCAAATTCTGAGAACTCTTATAGGTGACAAATGTGTGATTAGGCAATCATTTATTTGTACGTCTTTTTATTGTTAGAATCTTTTTCTCTTTACAAGAGAGTTCAGTGAGTCAAAATTATACAAACTGTAGACTAGAAAAAAGAAAATTATAGCCAACTGAATTCCTAACATTTTAACATAAGCCTCATCGATATGTAATACATGTCTTTATGAACATGTTTCTATGCTTATATAGATTCTTTTTTTTAACTTTTTTTTTACTGAGTTACAGTCATTTTACAATGTTGTGTCAAATTCCACTGGAGAGCACAATTTTCAGTTATACATGGACATATATATATATATTCACTGTCACATTTTTTTTTCTGTGAGCTACCAGAAGATCTTGTACATATTTCCCTGTGCTATACAGTATAATCTTGTTTATCTATTCTATGTTTTGTAATCCCAGTCTGTCCCTTCCAACCCCCAACCCCTTTGGCAACCACAAGTTTGTATTCTATGTCTATGAGTCTATTTCTGTTTGGTATTTCTGTTTTGGTTGTTTTTGTTTGTTTTTAATTTTAGATTCCACATATGAGAGATCTCATATGGCATTTTTCTTTCTCTTTCTGGCTTACTTCACTCCGAATGACATTCTCCAGGAGCATCCATGTTGCTGCAAATGGCATTATGTTGTCGGTTTTTATGGCTGAATAGTATTCCATTGTATAAATATGCCACATCTTCTTTAGCCAGTCATCTGTTGATGGACATTTAGGCTGTTTCCATGTCTTGGCTATTGTGAATAGTGCTGCTATGAACATTGGGGTGCAGGTGTCATCCTGAAGTAGGGTTCCTTCTGGATATATGCCCAGGAGCGGGATTCCTGGGTCATACGGTAAGTCTATTCCTAGTTTTTTGAGGAATCTCCACACTGTTTTCCATAGTGGCTGCACCAAACTGCATTCCCACCAGCAGTGCAGGAGGGTTCCCTTTTCTCCACAGCCTCTCCAGCATTTCTCATTTGTGGATTTTTGAATGATGGCCATTCTGACTGGTGTCAGGTGAGACCTCATTGTAGTTTTGATTTGCATTTCTCTGATAATTAGTGATATTGAGCATTTTTTTCATGTGCCTATTGATCATTTGTATGTCCTCCTTGGAGAATTGCTTCTTTAGGTCTTCTGCCCATTTTTGGATTGGGTTGTTTGTTTCTTCTTATTAAGTCGTATGAGCTGTTTATACATTCTGGAGATCAGGCCTTTGTCGGTTTCATTTGCAAAAACTTTCTCCCATTCCGTAGGTTGTCTTTTTGTTTTACTTATGGTTTCCTTTGCTGTGCAGAAGCTTGTAAGTTTCATTAGGTCCCATTTGTTTATTCTTGCTTTTATTTCTGTTGCTTGAGTAGACTGCCCTAGGAGAACATTTTTGAGATGTATGTCAGATAATGTTTTGCCTATATTTTCCTCTAGGAGGTTTATTGTATCTTGTCTTATGTTTAAGTCTTTGATCCATTTTGAGTTTATTTTTATGTGTGGTGTAAGGGAGTGTTCTAGTTTCCTTGCTTTACATGCTGCTGTCCAGTTTTCCCAACACCAGTTGCTGAAGAGACTGTCTTTATTCCAGTGTATCTTCTTGCCTCCTTTCTCAAAGATTAGTAGAGCAAAAGTTTGTGGGTTCAATTCTGGGCTCTCTATTCTGTTCCATTGGTCCATATGTCTCTTTTTTGTACCAATACCATGCTGTCTTGATGACTGTAGCTCTATAGTATTCTCCGAAGTCTGGTAGAGTTATTCCTCCAGCCTCTTTCTTTCTCTTCAGTAATGCTTTGGCAATTCTAGGTCTTTGATGGCTCCATATAAATTTTGTTACAACTTGTTCTAGTTCTGTGAAATATGCCCTGGGTAATTTGATAGGGATTGCATTAAACCTGTAGATTGCCTTGGGCAATGTGACCATTTTAACAATATTGATTCTTCCAATCCAAGAGCATGGGATATCTTTCCATTTTTTAAAGTCTTCTTTAATTTTCTTCATCAATGGTTTATAGTTTTCTGTGTAGAAGCCTTTCACCTCCTTGGTTAGATTTATTCCTAGGTATTTTATTATTCTGAGTGCTATTTTAAAGGGGATTGCTTCTTTACTTCCTTTTCCTGTTGATTCATCATTAGTGTAAAGAAATGCAAGTGATTTTTGAACGTTAATCTTATAACCTGCTACCTTGCTGAATTCTTCGATCAGCTCTAGTAGTTTTTGTGTGGACCTTTTAGGGGTTTCTATATATAGTATCATGATATTGGCATATACTGACAATTTTACCTCTTCTTTTCTAATTTGGATCCCTTTTATTTCTCTCTCTTGCCTGATTGCTGTGGCTAGGACTTCCAAGACTGTGTTGAATAGGAGTGGTGATAGTGGGCATCCTTGTCTTGTCCCAGATTTTAGTGGGAAACTTTTGAGTTATTCACCGTTGAGTACTATGGTGGCTGTAGCTTTTATTATGTTGAGATATGTTCCCTCCATAGCCACTTTGGTGAGAGTTTTTATCATAAATGGGTGTTGAATTTTATCAAATGCTTTTTCTGCATCTATTGAGATGATCATGTGGTTTTTGTCCTTTCTCTTCTTGATGTGATGTATTACATTGATTGATTTGCATATGTTGAACCATCCTTGTGTCCCTGGGATGAACCCCAATTGATTATGATGTATAATCTTTTTTATGTGCTGCTGGAATCTATTTACTAATATTTTGGCAAGGACTTTTCATCTACATTCATCAGTGTTAATGGTCTGTAATTCTCTTTTTTGGTGGTGTCTTTGCCTGGTTTGGTATCAGAGTGATGGTGGCTTCATAGAGTGACTTTGTGGCTTCTGGAAGAGTTTGAGGACTGGGATGAGTTCTTCTTTGTATGTTTGGTAGAATTCCCTGGTGAAGCCGGGTGGTCCTGGACTATTATTTGTAGGGAGGTTTTTTATTGCTAATTCAATTTCATTTATAGTGATCGGTTTGTTCAAGTGGTCAGTTTCTTCTTGGTTCAGTCTTGGTGGACTGTATGTTTCCAGAAATTTGTCCATCTGCCCTAGGTTATCCATTTTGGTTCCATGCAGTTTTTCACAATATTCTCGTATGATATTCTGCATATATGGATTCTTCACACTTAGAAGGGCATTATAGCTAATTTGGTTTTGTACGGATTACTTGATTTAATGGTAAACTCTAAATAACATTCTGTGTATATGTCTTTGCATGTGTATGTCATAATTTACCTAAGCACTATCTTATTTTATGTGTACAGGCTTTTTTATTTCCTTTAAGATTTTCTATCTGTTCTCTATATTTCTCCGAATTCACCACCAACCTTCCCCCATTTCCATTTTATGAAACATTGACTGTCATTTCCTCTAGCATTAATGTGAGGGTTCAGGCTGAGGACCTAGAGGTCCTGGTGGTTCAAGCAGCCTCACTGAGGACAGAGATGCCCACAGGTTCCCCGGTGCTGTCCGTGGCTGCAGAGCTGGGCCAGCTCCCTTCTCCCTCAGGAGGCTGATGCGGCACATGTGCCCCTTCCCTGCCCAGCCAGCAGCAGCCCGTGTCAGCTGCCCATCCACATGCTCCTGCTACTCTTCTCTGTGCCCCCACATTATTTTAAGTCATATTGCCTATAAATATTACAGGATGTTTGTAAATAGGGCCTCTTTAAAATATACGTAAACACGATGCTAATATCAGTTTCCACAAATCCACATTTTTCCTTAATATATTCAAATACTGAGGAGTCAAAGTTGAATGAAACTGAGTCTAAGCACCAAGGAATTTGTAGGCTAATGGAACAGACAGACAAGGACACCAGTGATTAGGGTAGTGTAATCTGAACTAAGTACCTTCTGTGTGTGGGAAAGAGAAAGACGGAGAGACAGACAGTGACACAAGGGGAGGGGAGGAGGTAGGATATGAAATACAAGAAAAATAACAATTTGAATTCTCAGAGACACTTCTCCTTCCTTCCTCCATGAGCATGTGACCAACACAAGTGTACATGGAGACAAGAACCCACATTTCCTTTAGTCAGTCTCATTTCCTGCTTGACTTACACAGCATGAACATCTCACCTCCATGACTGTAGTTTAAGTGTTTAAAGATCAATTTTCTTTAAACAGCCTTCATCTCATCTCCCCAGCAAGACTGGGAGCTCTTACAGGGTAGAGGGGATGGGAAGGGTCAGGAGCCGACCTTTCTTTCCTCACAACACATTAACCACAGCAGGATGAATGACTAGCCCACAACATGACCCCTAATGCTACTGGTTGAGAGTTTCAGTTAAAACCTCACCAGGAGCTCTTGTGTTTCTTATGTCTCATTAACCTGTTTCATCTACTGTTGTGGATCCAGGTTCAGCAAGAAGAACCAGGACAGCATAAATCCTTACACATACCTGCCTTTTGGAACTGGACCCCGAAACTGCATCGGCATGAGGTTTGCTATGATGAGCATGAAACTTGCGCTCGCCAAAGTCCTGCAGAACTTCTCCTTCAAACCTTGCGAAGAAACACAGGTCAGAGAGTTTCCTATCTGCGTTAACAATGTTTTATTGGGAGTTTTGTTTTAACAGAGGGGTCTCTCTGTATATATCTAGGAATGTGATCTATTCAGAGAATCATTTGTTCTACTAGGCAGAGATCTATTTGGAGCTGTTGAGCTTCTGACTGTCCATCAGCTCTGGAGGGCTACGTCTGTGGCTGTATAAGTCTCAACTGTAAAGGTCATCTAGAGTCAATGAAGTTAGTGTGACAGCATTAGATGCAGTCCATTGAACTTGAGCAACAATTTACATTTGGACTCAAGTCCCCTTGAGAGAAGGGGAAGTGCGTGCACAGTCCTGAGGGCAGTCATTACCACGTCGTGACTTTTCAGCAACATGCTTCTCCAGCAGAACTTCCAGAAGCTCTCCTGACAGTGCTTCTCAGCCACTGCTTGCACAAGGAAAATCTGTGGTCCTTTACAAATTCTGTTGCCTAGGACGTCTGAGGCATCCTAAAATAATTCTCCCAGGGTGACATTCAAAACACCCCTGGAGATTCTGCTGTGGGGAGAAACCCTGATTGAAAGCATTTCTGCCAGATGTGAAGGACTCCCACAGTCCCCCTCACCTTCCAGGAGTCCTGCTGCCATCAGGCTGGGCTCCCTTTGCATTCCAATAATAAGTCCATGTGTGTTCTCTCTACGCCCCCACCATTCTGTTCTCACCCTTCAGTTCTAGTTCAGTCCCCAAGCCCATTCCATGGAGCCCTCCCCCATCTAGTCAAAGCCCACTCTCCCTATGTTCTCTTATTAGTTCACACAGGCTGACCTCATGGGTCCTACCGCCTAACTTAAGACTGCGTTGTTGAACAGTCCAGCTTGGCTTTCTGTCTTCTTTCTACCGAAAATGTCTTGAACTCTATCCCCTCCATTTATTCATTTCATAAACTTCCAGTGGTGCCTTGCAGTCATCCAGTAAATGCTAAAGGAGTGACTGGCTGTTGACTTAGAGTTCTTGCACACAAACATTTGAGCAGTTTGAACTTCTAAAATTTAACAAATGACATTTGTGTATTTCTGGGATTTGTGGGTATCCGTCTGTCTGCAGGGAAATGTATGCATGCCCTTTGAAATTCTAAAATACCAAGGTGTAATACTTCTAGAAAGATCTGCTTTCTCTCCTCTGAAGAGCACAAAGGACAGTCGCCATTGACTGGTACGAAGCCCGGCCCTACAACAAGGTCTGTGTCAGGACCCGTGCAGTTAATAAGCAGCTGCTCCACGTGGACAGGCTTTCTCAGGGACGAGGAGGAAAGAGATGGTTTCCATTTTGTTTTGGGGCACCTGTGAGGCAGTCCTGTAATCATGTCCAGACATGGGACTCACCCCTGAGAGAACCGGGGCCCCTGGCACATCTGGGAGGGGCAGACGCTCCCAGCAAGCTGCACCCAGTCACCCGCAGGCTGGGGCTTCTCCCCTCCGTGACGTTTCGCTTTCCCTTCTGTCACCGGACGTTAGAAGGTCACTCTGTTGTTTCCCCCAACTCTGAAGAAGTGACTGAGTGAGAATGGGTCTAAAATATCAGGCAAAACGCTGTAGGCCGTCAGAAGTTTACCATTTGCCCTGCACTTGGGAGCCAGGAGATGTTGAAAACAACGGGCGTAATGCTTCACCATGCCTTCTTTCCACCATGAAAATGACGGGGTCCAACTCAGAGAGGGGGCTGGCCTCTTTACAAGTTGAGGATGGCCCATAAAATTAAAACGTGTAGTACATACTCAGGGTTACCTTGTAAGCTGACACATACAAAATACCTGTACATCATTTTTCAAGATATTTTGCCATAATGTCTAAGAACCTGGTACATTTTTTAAAATTGAGCATTTTTATTTAAATTCTAAATCAATAAAGAACACAGGCCAACCTGACTTTTGGATCAAGTCTGGTACAGAATAGGCGCTCAAGAGCTATTCTGTGGAGTGAATGATGGATGAATCCTCTCACTATCCACTTTTGACACAGCTTATAGAATAAATATACAGGATCAGAGATAGGAGGGGACATTGAATGAACGTGGTCAAAAGTTACAAACTTCTGATTATAGAATAAACACGGAGCAGGATGTAATGTACCACATGATGGCTGTAGTTAACATCTGTGCAGTGTAAGAGAGGAGATACTAGGAGTTCCCACACATGGAAGACAATGGTTTGGTTTTTTTTCCCTTTTTCTGTCTATATGAGATAATGAATGCTCACAAAACTTATTATGGTAGTAATTTCACGATATTTATAAGTAGATCACTATGCTATATGCCATAAACTTATGCCCTGCTGTACATCAATTATATCTCAGTAAAAGTGAAAATTTTTTTTAATTTTCAAAGAGGATAAGGGGGTGAGACACAGCTCAGTGGCAGGTGTATGCTTAGCATGCGCAAGGCCCTGGGCCAGTCCTTAGTGACTCTATTTAAAGAAAGAAAATAAATAAATAAACCTAGTTACCTCCCTTCCCCCACCAAAAGCACTGTCAAAAATTTTTTTTTAATTCTACCGTTATTAGGATAAGAAAGGAGTATGGGAAACACATTTATGCCCATATAGTTTATGTTAAATTGAACAATTCTCTGAAAGACATAAACTATTAAAATTCAATCAAGGCACTACCAATAGACTGACTGCCCTTTTATCTGTTAAACACATTGAATTAGTAGTTTAAAAAAATCAAAGATATAGGCTGCTGAAAGTTAGCTTTTATGTGTTTGTAAAGCATCATTGTCCCTAATGTATCTTGTCTACTTTGCTTCTTGGTGATGCTTCATTAATTGGTTCTCATGCGCTTGTTTAATTGTTGCAGATCCCCCTGGAATTAGGCACTCAAGGCCTTATGCACCCAAAAAAACCCATCATTTTAAAAGTTGTGCCCAGAGACGGAACCTTAAATGAAGCCTGACTTTCCCTAAGGACCTGGGTGTTGTTCTGCAAGGAAGCCGCGTCCCAGAGCACCAGAGACCTGGACTGACTTTGTGAGAAAACCCAGAAATGAAAATGGGCCTCACCCGCTGCCTTGTTGGATGATCACGGATCCTGTACATTCATTGAGCCTTTTCAGGGTCTACGGGGAGTGTTGTATGTTGTGTCACATGAAGGAGGTGACTAGGAAGGGCCAGATACGTAGACTCAGCTTCCCAAGTTCTCACAGGACCATCTCCACCCACCCCCAGTTAGTACCATCTACTCCTCTGGAGCACTGATCAAGAATGAAAATTTCTCAACAGTTTTTTCAACAAAATTTAATGAAAACAAGAATTGCAGTGGTGACTGAAGTAGTGACATTTAGATCACAGATTTTTTTGAAGATTCTGAATTAAATATTCTATTGAGCAAGTCAATAAACATCTCTTTGCAGAAGTCTTATCTGCTGCCTTTGTTCACATTAGGGGGAACGCGCACCACTGAATCGGGGAGACTCAGTGACTAAATGCTTTGACCGTCACAATCACTGGTGGGTGGAACCAATCTGATGTATTAAATAGGTAAGAGTTACAGCACTGGGACTTCATCCACTGCTTAGAAAGTATGTTCATAGTTTAAATCTACCTGTTTTGGACACATATTTTCTTCACACCTCTTTGTATTCCATCCCCAACTTCCAGCTGTCTTAACACAATGAATGTGAAATAAAAGCTGGTTGATTGGACAGTTGACTGGGGAGAATGGCTACAAGCACTGGTCATTTTCAGTTGGTATCAGAAGCTACACAGGGTTCTTCCTTTCCCTTTTCTGACCCTTCCCTCCTCTTTCCCTCCCTTGCCTTGCCCCACCTTCCTTGATAATCCAATCCTAAACCAGTAGGTAGGCCACAGAGGGTCTTTGGCAGCCTCACACTGCAGGGTGGGGGCAGTTAAGCAAGGAACAGTGGCTCCAAGTCAGAGGCTGAATAGGCTGGGGACGATGTCCACACAGACAGCAGGCTGGCATGGGTGTGGGAACCCCAAAAGCCCACTCAGGCGGCCTGCAGTACCACCCAGAGCCAAATAGGATGTGGCGATCCCTAGTACGGTGAGGAGGGCATCTGTGGGTAGAAAGGGAACTGGCTGCATAAAGTGGGATTGATCAAGTGGGTAACCAGATTAAGGATCATAGAAGCCAAGTTTTTCACTGTCAGAGAAAGGAGTCACTGGTTCAGAAAGGGAGGAAACCAGAATAAACCCCATGGAGTCAGAGACTGGGACTGAATGTATCAGTGTCAATCCATTTCTTTCCATAAAACATAGGTAGATGATAAAGAGAGACAGATGATAGATGGATACAGATGGGTGCTTCTGTGTGAGTGTGTGTGTGTGTGTGTGTGTGTGTAGATATAAATACACATATTGCCTGTTTCTTTCCACTCTTATGCTTTAGAAACAGTGACACTCTAATAGCAGTAAGTACACTTCGTGCACAAATCTTGGCTTATAAATATCATTTTCCACTGAAAGGAACCAGGGCTTCTTAGAGAAATGCTGTCTCCAGGGCTGGGAAAGCACATGCTGACTCTGGAACATCTCATGCTAGAAAGGAAGAAAACGTTAAACATTGAGGGGGCGCGTCAAAAGGACAGAAGCCAGCCTGAGGGGCTTCCATTGACCAAATCAAGGACAATTTAAACACAATAAATAATAATACATAAGAATAATATGAGATTGTAAGTCATTCAAGAAAATAGGAAAGCATGAGTACATACAGATATATATATATAAATATGTATCTAAAAATTGATAAATTTCAATTTGATGAGGATACTTACATAGCTTCAGATTAGTGCTGCTCAAAATATCCACTAATTACTAGGGGGCAGGGTATAGCTCAGTGGTAGAGTGCCATGCTTAGCATGCAAGGAATCCTGGGTCCAATTCCCAGTTACCTCCATTAAAAAATAAAATACATAAATAAATAAACCTAATTAACACCCCCCAGAAAATCCACTAATTACAGAGGGGAAAGAGTAGCTTTAGAGTGGAGAAACCTGGCAGACAGCCCTTTAATCAAGGGATCAGAGAGAGCATTCAGGGATGGGAGAAACTGACTGCACGTTACCTAATGGGACGCAGTGAGACGAACTCGCTTCACCTGTGCGATGTTCCCGCCCAGGAGGCAAACCTGAAGGAAACCCTGAAGGGTCAGACGAACCCAAACTGAGGATTATTCTACTCCGTGTCTGCGACTGGCTTAAGTGTTTGAAAGAGTCAACGTCATGAAAACCAAAGGTGGATTTAAAAGGTCCCAGACTCAAGGAGACTATGGAGAGGTGACATCTAAAGGTAACTCATGGGCTGGGTCCTTCTGCGATAAGGACATGGTGGGGACAGGTGGGGAACTGGGGGCTCTGAGGGTAAATCATGGTAATGTGCCTGTTAAATTCCTGACTTTGCGTCTGTACTGTGGTCAGGCAGGTGATGTTACTGTCTGTGGGTGAGACAGGGGGTATGAAATCTCAGACTGGCAATTTACTGTGAGAAGCATCCAGAAGATAAGTCTTTCAACAGAGTCTTCATTAAGTTCGTAACTGTTGGGTGGGAGCAGGTCTAAAAGTTACCTTTCGGCTTACCCAGCTCTCCTGTCTCTCACCTTCGTCTTCCTTGTATTATTTTCATATAAGGCGGCGGCACCACACTGTGACTGAGAGGTGAGGGGCTCTGAAGCTGGAGTCCTGGGTTTCAAATCCCAGCACCTTCCAGGGCTGAGTCTACACTAATCAGTGGCTTTTGGCAATTGAGGGCAAGCTACACCTTTGCATAACTTGGCCCACAGAGTTTGAGCTGAATTTCAGCAACTGTGTGTCCCTCAGCTGAATGTCACTGTGCACAAACTAGCTCAGGCTTTGCTGCTCACTTAGGTTGGGTTCCTTGAAAGCAGAGCCCGAGACAGGGGTTCGGGCACAAATGGTTTACGGAGAGGGTGCTCTCTGGAGAAGGGAGTGCGGGGAGCTGGGGAAGGCAGGAAGAAAAGGTGAGTGGCGCTGTGCTCTCTGTGGAGCATTGTCCTACAGAGGGGGTCCCGGTTTGAGGCAGGCGCCAGCTTTGTACCCCATCAGTCACGCACAGACTGGCCGTCCCATCCCCCAGGAGGCGCAAGCTCCCAGGGGCAGTGGCTTTAGTTTGGCCCAGGGAGCTTCTCCGGAGAATGGGGCAGCCTCTCTTTGGTAGCAGCCAGTGCTCCCAGTAACTGGGGCTGAATGTGGAGCCTAGGCCTAGGTTTCCAGTAGCCCTGACAGAATGTTGTAAAGACCCTGTGTCTGAAGGGCGGGAAGAGCTCTCCTTACTCCTGTGTTTTGTTCCTTTGTGATTGTCTTTTCTCTGCTTACAGTGGCCTCAACTTGGGAACTTTTTAGAAACGATTTTTGCCCCAGGGCAGGAGGAGGGGAGAGGAAGCATTTCGACCCGGGGAGATATGAGGCCCTGCAGGGGTGGGAAATGTTGGGGGTGGGGGCCCCGAGCTCACACAGCTGGCCAGACACCACCGCCCCCATGAGGATCCCAGAAAGTACGTTCTAAACACTTATGAGTCAGGGCCTCCGCACGCAGGAGGCAGTAAAAAGATCCATTTCAGCACAACCAGTAGCAGAAAAAAACAGAGTCCGCGCTCAGCAGACTCCTAGCCTTTTCATTATGTTTCACTTCAGCGTGAACTCATGTCTCCTCCTCTTGCTAACAAAACGTACAGCCCATAGCTTGTTCTTTTTTTACCATGTTTTATTGAGTTATAATCATTTCACAATGTTGTGTCAAATTCCAGTGTAGAGCACAACTTTTCAGTTATACATGAACATACATATATTCACTGTCACTTTTTTCCCTCTAACTTGTCACTGCTGTCTAATGCTTGTCCTTTTTAGCACCAGGTGAACTGTTTATGAGCTCCTATGAGTGAACATTTCCTGAGGGCCTGCTGAGGGTCCTCACGCAAAGCCACCAGGAGGCCGACGTGCAGATCCAGGCTTCAAGCCCCTCCGGTCATCGACCTGGGTCTGGTCTGGTCTGCTCTGGGCTCCTTTAGGAGGGGAGGACACAGCTACTAACGCTCAGTCTATAGATCAGACAGCTGAGGCTGACAGGGTTTCAATCCCTCACCCGGGGCCGGTGCGTCGGTCACACTCCATGGGCCAGCCAGCTCCCTAGCCAGCTGTCTGCACAGCATGGAGCACAGACGTCCCTGGAGTCCACAGACGGCTCAGGGGCCACCTGGGCCAGGTTCCCAGCCAGGCGCTTTGCTTGTCCCCCTCTGTCTCTGGCAAATTCTTAGATTCTTAACCATTTTGACTTTTTTGACTTTGTGGTTACAAAAAGTCAGATGTTTTAGAAATTTTACTGCAGCACAACCACTAGGATGCCTATAAAAAAGAATACAAGGTAAAAAGCAAAAGAGGGTGAGAACGTGTAGAGATTGGAAGGCTCGTTCATTGCCGGCGGCGGTGCACGCGGCGCAGACACTGAGGGAAACGTCTGGCCGGACCGGACCGGGAAGCGCAGCGTCCCCGTCTGAGCCGGCAGCTGCGCCCCTGGGTAGGTACTCGGGAGAAATGAAAACAGGTTTTCAAACAAATACACGAACCTGTGGGCTCATAGCAGCACCATTCACGAGAGCAAAAGGGTGGAAACAAGGAAAATCAGCAGAGGACCCGGTAAACACACTGTAGATCCACCCACAGCATGTGATGAAACAAACTTACTTTCAAGACAAAGCAAGAAAAATGTTTTTCATACATTAAATTCTCTCTCTGCCATCAGGGCCGCCCGCCCCCCTTTGGTGTACATTGTGCGTCTGCGTCAGCCAGACCTCCTGAGAAGACAGGAGTGCCTGCTTGATGTCAGCAACACTTTTCCCAAGGTAACTCCTCAGGGGACAACACTCCTTCGAGTTTTGTAAGAGGTCACAGTGTCCAGATCTGGGCTGTCGAAACTGTCGGTAGCTTATCTGAAGTACGAGTCCTTGACTCAAAAACTTACTTAACTTGAGCTTTGACCTCTAATGGGTGGAACAGTCCTTAGAGCTTTGTGAAAGCTTGTCTCCTGGGTTCTAATCCTCCAATGGGCTTGAAAAGAAATTCTCTACTTCTTCTTACACTGACCATTAGATTAATTTTTTCATCAACAAATAGCATATTATTCAGCCACCAAAGGAGTGAAGTACTGACACGTGACGCAAAAGGGATGAACCTCAGACACGTGTCAGTGAAAGAATCCAGACACAAGAGGCTACATATTACAGGACCCCGTTTCTGTGGGACATCCAGAGTCAGCAACTGCATAAAGAGGAAACGTGCGTGGGTGGTCTTCCGGGCCTGGGGACAGGACAGAGTGGAGAGGAAGTGCTTAATGGAAATATTTTGGAACTACACGGAGGTGTTGGTGGCACGACATTGTGAATGCGCTAAATGACACTGACCCTAGAAGCAGAGTGTCCCTAGCTTGCTCTCTGATCCACTCCCTCCTGTATTAGCAGTAAGAAAGTTGGCTTCATTTAGACACTGTGTTTTGCAGCCAAGAGATGAGAAATACACTCAGCAGTGATCATGGCAGTCAGCTGCACAATTCTCACAGCCTGAAATGCCCTCTCCCCTTCCCTCCTTCGGGCCAAATGGATGAGGAAATGGGTCAGAACACGTCTGAAGGTGGCCAGGTGAAGACGGGTCTTGAGTTGCTAACCTGAAGCATTTAGATTTTCTCTTGGGGATGATGGGAGTGGTTGTAGGCATTTGAGCAACAGGGAAACGTTAAAGGATCCACATTTTACCCACACCTGTTGTGTGGCTTAAGAGGGGAATTGCCTGGATGAGGCCACTTGTTAGGAAGCCACTGCAGCGATGAGGACAGGCCGGCGCGCTGCCTCTCCTCTCCAGCACACCCAACACACTCGCTCTTCTTCCTTCATCTTACACTTCCTGTTTTATTAATTCCCTTCCACGTGGTCTTCTAATATTTGCCTCTGTTCTCTGATTCCTCTTGCCCTTACTGTTTTCATCACCTTTTACTGTCCGCTTTCCTGGAAACCCAAAGGACTCTGACTGTGACACGTCCAAATCACCTGCATTATCCTCTAACAGCAGCACCGAAAGTTCAGCAAGTACCTAATTTAGAAGGATGTGCATCTCATTTTGGGTCATACCCAGCTATGTGCAAAGACATATCTGTCCCACGTGAGGCTGACGCAGCCTGCAGAGTTGTTTCAGGAGGCCCCTTGAATCTAAACATAAACACGCCACAGAAACAATTCAGAATCACAAGATCCGGCTCTGTGATCTGGATTCACGGATTATTTGCTTGGGCAGGACTCTTCCTTACCCTGAGCTTCTGTTTCGACACCTGTCAAGTGGGAATAAAATGATTCCAACATGTTTTATCTCACAGAGATTTTCTAAGAATCCATTAAAAGCACTTTATAAAGCCTACCATGTGGTGGAGAGGTCCGTGGCTAGGTCATCAGGAGGGACACACTCTGCAGTGGAGCAGGAAGTGAGCGTCCCTGAGGGCGCCCGCCTCCTCCTCCCTTTGCTGTAAAGTCTAAGGAAGCGCTTCCGCCTCAGGGCACAGGGGGCTTTCTGCGCGATGGGCTGTGCGGGGGCCAGAAGGGACACCCCCGACCCCACCCCAGCCCTCCCTGAGGGGCGTGCGGACGCGCCTCATCTTGTCTCTGGGTGGGGGCAAAGCCCTGGTCACTGCCACCTCAAAAGGCCTGGGCTTTCCCACTAAATGCTTGGGCAGGGCTGAGCCTGGATTAAGGTAAGACCTTGGGCTCTCAACTTAGAAGATCTAAATTTGAATCCCAGCTCTGATAGTAATTAGTAATGTACCCTTGAACAGTCGCTTAACTTTCTGGGTCCCAGCTAGCTTATTTGTATAGGAGGTGTCGTAACAAGACCTATCTCATAGGATTGCTGGGCGGACTGAGTATCTTAATGCAGGCCAAGTACTCAGAACAAAACATATTAGCTCTCCTTTCCCGAGGATAGGTCTTGCTCTATGTGTGTGTGTGTGTGTCTGTGTGTCTGTGTGTCTGTGTTTCTGTGTGTGTCTGTGTGTCTGTGTGTGTCTGTGTGTGTGTGTGTGTCTGTGTTCTGTGCGCCCCTCTCTGTGCAGTCTCAGATGAGAAACCACTCTAGAATCCAGAGCTCAGGTCCTAAATGGGTCCATCCTATTGCATCTTGGCTCTCCATCTTGCCCTCAGGAACTCTCAGTTCTTGACAGGGCTGGGGGACTAGGGGACCTGAATGACATCAGAGGGACAGAGAATTATGCAGAAAGAGTTTAGAAAATCCTCGAGGGACACAGAGGCTGAGAGGGGCAGGCAGTGAGGGGGTCTTGCGGTTGGAATAAGGTTTTTCTGCATCAGTCCCGATCAATTTCCGTCATGGACAGATGAGGACACAGACCCAGCGATGCCCAGGCTCACACACTTCCAGTGATCAAGTTCTGTTGATTCTGTTGCCTTCATATTTTTCAAGGGGAACAGAAGGAAAAGGAAGAAAAGGGAATTATATCAATGCTAAGGAAGCTTAAGCAAGGGGGTTCTTCTACTTCATAACACACGTCCTGACATGTAACTGAAATTGATTTGTGAAGTTATTTGTTTATGTCTCTCTCCCCTTTAAGTGTGGGCTTCATGAGCGCAAGGATTTGGCTTTCTTTATAATTAGTTCTTGGCACATGGACTGAACACAGCAGGCATAGATCCCATCCAACATACAGCGACACTGGGTTGAGGTGCCTACCTCCTCTCAGGCCAAGACACAATGTCCTGTCACTATCTCCCCACCCTTGGAACCAGAAGCCCCTGAAATTTTGGCTCCTCCCCTCCCCCAGCTACCCACACTTTGAGACCCGCTGTTATTCCAAAATGGCATAGTCAAATGTTGCCCTACTGAGAACAAGGAGGGCATGGGGGCAGACTTAACATAATCTTGCTTTCATTGTTTGCACACGTCAGATTGTGATCTGTGAAATTTGAATCTAACACACAAATCATTCCTGACCAATACTACCTCCCCATATCGTGAGCAATTCTTTCAGCCAGTGGAAATCCCGACAGGCTTCCCAGAAGAGGAGTCACTTGGGCTAACAATATAGAAGGATGGGAATAGCAAATTGGTAGTGCATCCTGCATCCCTCAGTCCCTGACACCCGGTTCACCTGTACTGATGCTGAGCCTAATGCTTCACTTGAGGTGGGAAGCCCCATGAAAAGACCGGCGGGACTCCCAAGCTGGGTCAAACTCTCCTGACAGCATCATCCGGTTCCCCAGACCAGAGGATCTATGTCACTTTTTGCCTCTGAAATGGCTTACTTACTGCTAAAATTCTATTGGTTCCCTCAACTCCCTTCTGATTGATTATTTCCTTCATTCCGACTTCATTATTACACTCACTTCTGATTGGTCCACTTCCCTAACTTCTCACTGGTCCATCTGTAGTACTTCATTTGCATGAAACTCACTTCTGATTGGTTATTTCCTTCACTCCTGATTGGTTATTACTTTCAATTCTGATTAGTCCACTTCCCTTACTTCGGACTGGTCCATTTGTAGTACTTCATTTGCATGGAGCTCACTCCTCATTGGTTATTTCTCTCACTCCTGATTGGTCCATTTCTCTCACTCATGATTGGCCTATTTCTACAAAGCTTGTTCCTAGTTGGTCAACTTTTATTATACTTTATTTGCATAAGATATTGCAAAGTTTAAACTGGCAGCCTATAAAGGCCTGTGTAAACCTACAGACAGGGTCCAGAGCTTGGAGTGTTAACTTCTCTGGGCCTGCTGGCTTAAGAAACCTGAGTTCCCCAACTCTCTGGGTGCTGCTTGCTCTCATGCTGGGATCCAGGTTGGTGTCACAACTGAGCTGAGTGGCACTAGCCTTGGGGGTGAGCTGATGCGGGCAGCGTGGAACTCTCCCCCGTCTCTTTTTTGTCAGTTTTTCTCAAGTTTTTCCTCTACTGAGTTCCTGAAACTTCTTAAGTGACTCCTAAGTTTTCCTAGATCTATTTTTCTACGTTGCTAGCTGTCTTACTGTTTTTCTATGTTGGGCAACAGAGCCTGGAATCTCCTTCTCTGCCATCTCGATGAGGTTAACCCAGGATTTCATCATTAAGTGTCATGTTTGCCGTAGTTGTTTTTTGTTTTTTGGTTTTGTTTTTTTTTTTGCTAAGTGTCCTTTATCAAATTAAAGCAGTTTCCCTCTGTTACTAGTTTGTGAGTTTTTATCAGAAATGGGTGTTGGGGATATCCATTTTAAAACAAAATGTAATTCTGGAAGACCATGGAGATTTTCAAGCAGTTTGGTTTGATAGGCCAGTCCCAAGCTCAGAAATAAAAAAATTTTTTCCTTCTTACCTGTGGGCAAAACACTGCAGCGGAAATTGTTTTTCATGTAACATCATTATTTATTCAGACTAGCAAATAGTTCCCTAATCTTTCAAGTGCTAAGCACTATTATTTTAAACAATCACCATAGCAAGACCTCCCCTGTCCCGGCGGCTCAGGCTTTAGATGTATGTAAAGGCAGAACCTGCTTGGTCAGCATGCACTTTGCCAAGGCTCTCTGGCTCCTGTCACCAATCCCCTTCCTTGTACCTTGCACAGCCCAGGAGGATGAGCTCAGACCTACACCCGTTTATTCCCCTGGAAGACCAGTTTCCCTGCCCGTGGGTCTTTTGCATGTAAAAGGAGATTGGACTAGAAAGTCTGGAAAGGACATCAGGTGGCTGGGTGTCTCCTCAAAGGAGGCTGTGCATTTGGGATAAATATTTACTGACCATCTGCCTTAGGGTCAGCTTCGAAGCACACAGTCACAGAATATTTACTGAATAACTGCTGCACATTTAACACAATTTCCACAAATGTGGAGAGCTCCAAAACTTATACAGGGTAAAATGCGTTTTTTTCAACTCTAGATTTTTGGTCCAGTGGGAGTTATGAAAAACGCCATTACTCTGGCAGAGGATGAACAGTGGAAGAGAACACGAATATTGCTGTCGCCAAGCTTCACCAGTGGGAAGCTCAAGGAGGTAAGGAAAGAAGAGGACCTGCTATTAGAAACTTAGAGAATAAGGTAGAAAATGAGATCACAGTCCCTTTCCAAGGAGGGATCTGCTGAATTGCAGCTTCCTAAAACTGTCTTTCAGCTTGACCTCTGGAAGCAACATTGTAAGTTTCGTTATAAAATGTCACTTACAGCTCCATCATGGGAAAGCCTCATCTTTCTAGGACTTGAGTCTCTGTGTTTAACCTCAGGTGCTGTTGTATTTTGTGCCTAGATGTTCCCCATCATTGGCCAGTACGGAGATGTGTTGTTGAGAAACCTGAGGAGGGAAGCAGAGAAAGGCAAGCCCGTCACCATGAAGGAGTAAGTAGGGGCGAAGCTGCCCGTGTTCCGGGCTCTGGGCAGACCTTCCAGCTGCCTGCCGCGGCGCCGACATTCCCACTGCTGAGTTACCGTAATGACCAGACAGAAGCAGGTGTGCAGTGGTTTAACTCCAAGGGGCATCCTAGAAAGAGGTGGATCCCCGAAAAGAGCAGGGCAGCCAGGAGAGAAAGAAGAAACACGGTGATGTCGATTTTGAGTGCGGACGCTGGGGGATGATGGCAGGGGAAGGGCCTTGGTACACACTGGTGGGCCGTGGCTGGGGTGCAATCATCACAATCCGGAACTTGGAACAACTTACATCTCTTCACAATGTTGCTGAGAACACCTGAAGTTGCTAACTATTACCTCTCGCCACGACTGCTACTTCCTTCAGTCCCAAAGGAGAGGAGGCCCCGCGCAGGTTATGGGCAGGGTGACCGTGGGATTGAGCGTCTAGACTGGGGTTTTCTCCGTGAGGCAGGAACAGCAGGTCAACTGGGCCTGCCCTGAAAACCTGGGGACATGCGGTCACTTAGCTGTTACAGCTCTCAAGTCAATTTTGGAGTGATCTATTAATTTTTTAACTAGAAACATGTTTACTCCTTACATTTTACAGAAATGACTCTGCCCTCGGGGCAACCGCAGATCAGCGGCGCTGAGGAAGAGCGGGTCTCTGCAGCCTTAGCGGGGTGCACGCCAAGGCGGGCTCATGTTTCTGGCAAGTCAGAGCAGGGTGCTGCTGTTCTGGGACGTGCTTAAGAGGGAGCACTCAGAGCACAGGTCTGGGTTGAGGCGAGTCCCCTTTCTAGGCTGCCTGAGGACATTAGCGATTCCATCCTTTGTCCTGCTCAGACACGGTGCATATACACCTGCTTTTGCCCATAGTCAAAACACGCTACTGCAATTTGTGTGATTGTGGGCGTCCATCCCTCTATGACCGAGTTCCTTGAGCCGAGGGTCTAACTTGACTGAGTCCCAGTCGTCCCTAGCACAGGGCCAGCTGTGTCTTTGGCAACTCATATACACCTCATGACCCAGTGGTACAGTAGCATAGACTGTTCAGAGGATCCAGCTGGTGGTTCTCAAAGTGTGGTTCTTTACCTCCTTGCCTGGGCAGCTTATTTTTCATGCATTTCTTGTTGCATATGTTGGAAAAAGATGGGAAAGTCGTGCTAATTTGAACCGTCCATGTCTTTCTTTCTGCACTCAGCATTTTTGGACCCTACAGCATGGATGTGATTACCAGCACATCATTTGGAGTGAACGTTGATTCCCTCAACAACCCACAGGATCCCTTTGTAAAAAATGGCAAGAAGCTCTTAAGATTTGACTTCCTAGATCCACTCCTTATCATATCAAGTATGTAGACTGTTCTGTGTTTTTCTTTACTCCCTCCCTCCCCTTCTCCCTTTATTCCTTCTTTCATTCCTTCCTCCACCCTTCCTTTATTTATGTTTCTTTCTTTTCTAAAGAGCTATATTGAGATAGAATTCACATAGTGTGTAATTCTCCCCTTTAAAATGTAAACTTCAATAATATTTACAATCTGTGTTGCCGACATATGAATGGATCAAGAAAATGTGGTATGTCAGTGTGTATGTGTGTATATATGCCTTTGCACCATGGAATCCTATTCAGCCATGAAAAGGAAGGAAATCCAGATTTTGCATGATGTGGATACCCTTTGAAGGCATTATGATACGTGAAATAGGTGAGATGGAGGGAGATAAATACTTGAATGTTGAATCAAAAAGAAGAAATCCAACCTCATACAAAAACTATTTCAAATTTTTGGTTATCAGAAGTGGGGGTTGGGTGGTGGGAGAATTGAATAACAGTGGCCAAAAGGTACAAACTTTCAGTTGTAACATAAATAATTGTTGATGGTATAACGTACAATATGACTAACCCTGCTCTGTGTTGTGTTCTTATGTTGCTAAGAGCATAGAGCCTAAAAGTTCTCAACACAAGGGAAAAAGAACATTTTTTATGACTATGTGAGATAATGAATGGTAACTAAACTTTTTTAGCTTATTTAACATTTTTTATAGAGTTATAGTCATTTTACAATGTTTTATCAAATTCCAGTGTAGAGCGCAGGTTTTCAGTTATACATGAACATACATATATTCATTGTCTCATTCTCTTTCGCTGTGAGCCACCACCAGATTAACTAAACTTACGATCTTAATCATTTCACAATATATGCGTTGTCATTATGCTGTACACCTTAAACTAACACAGTACAGAGTGTCAGTTATGACTCAAAAAACTGAAAAAATGGCTTTTATTACATTCAGAGATATGTGCAACCATTACCACAGTCAATTGTAGAACATTTTTGTCCACTCAGAAACCCTGTATCTTTTACCTGTCACCTCGCATGCCCCTTGCCCCTGAGCGACCACTATCCTACTTTCTAAGCACAGATTTGCCTGTTCTGGACACTGCATGTAGATGACAGGTGGAATGATATACGTGGTCTTTTGTGGCTGAATTCGATCCGTTGTCGTGATGTTCTCAAGGTGTCCCCGCATTGTAGCATGGATCATTTCTTCGTATGGTCAATTAATATTCCGTTAAATGACCTTCCTGCACTTTGTTCATCCATTCATCAGTGGGTGGACATTTGGGTTGATTCCACCTCTTGACTGTTGTGAATCGTGCTGCTGTGCACATTCGTGTGCAAGTTATTGTTGAAATCCCTGTTTTTGATTCTTTGGGTTAGTACTCAGAAGTGAACCTGCCGAGCTGTATAGTAACTCTTTGTTTAATTTGTGAGGAACTGACAAGCCATTTCCCACTATAGCTGCAGTGTAGTACATTGTCACCGGTGATGTGTGAGGGGTCTGCGTTCTCTGCATTCTTGCAAATGCTTGGTCCGCACTTCTCCTTCTTTTTTATTATGGCCACTCCACTGGGTGTGAAGCAGAATCTCCTTGTGGTTTTGATTTCCGTTTCCCTAATGGCTAGTGATGTTGAGCAACTTTTTATACGTTTGTCGGCCATTTTAGTATCTTCTTAGATAGATGTCTAGTCACATCCATTGCCCATTTATAATTGGATTGTTTGTCCTTCTGTTGTTGAGTTGTAAGAGTTCCTTCTATATTCTAGATAAAGTCTCCTATCGAGATGCATGATTTGAAATATTTTCCCCTTCTGTGTATGTCTTTCTACTTCCTTGATTGTGTGCTTTGAAGTGCAAAATTTTAAACTGTGATAACCTATAAGTCTTATATTTTTTCCTTTCATTTTCTGTGCTTCTGGTGTCATATCTAAGAATTCACTGCCAAATCTCAGGTGATGACGATTTTCCCCTCGGTTTTCTTCTAATATTACGCATTATTGGCTCGTATATATATGGTGTGAGGTAAGAGTCCAACTTCATCGTTTTGCATCAGCTGTGTGTTGTCCCAGCACCTCTTATTGAAGACTATGTTGTCTCCTTTAAATGGTCTTGGAAGACTTTTTAACATTCAGTTTATAGTATACACATGCGGATTTATATCTGGACTCTAAATTCTATTGCATTGATGTATATGTCCATCCTAATGGCAGTAGCACATTGCCTTGATTATTACACCTTTGTGGTGTAAGTTCTGAAGTCAGGAAACGTGAATCCTACAACTTATTTCCTTTTTCTTTTTCAAGATTAGAGGAAATCATCCAGTCTTTGATGATTCAGTGTCATGTTACATACGAATTTTTCCTACGTGGCCTCCGTCATGTTGGGGAAATTCCCTTCTGCTCCTTTTTGTTGAGAGTTATTAGCACAAGAGTGTATTGGATATTGTCAGATGCTCCTGCTGCATCTTTAGATGATCATATGCTTCTGTTCTTTATTCTGCTGCTGCTACGTATTACACAGCCTTGCATTCCTTGGATAAACCCTCCCTGGTCTTGGTGTAGACCTCTTTTTATATTTTGCTGGATTCATTTGTTGAGAATGTACGCATCCACGTTCATAAGATATGTTGGCCTATGGTTTTCTTTTTCTGTGCTATCTTTGTCTGGTTTTTGTATCGGATTGATACTGGCCATGTACAATGAGTTTGGAAGTGTTCCATCCTCTTCTACTTTTTAGAAGACCTTACGTAAAATTGTTGTTAACACTTCTTTGAATATTTGGTAGTATTCTGCATTGCAACTTTCTGGACCTGAGCTTTTCTTTGTCAAATTGTGGGTTGATTACTTGATTCTTGATTACTAGCTCAAACTTTGTACGTCTTATAGGTTCATTCAGATTGTCTATTTTCTGGCATCTGTCTCTGTAGTTTGTGTCTTTCTAGGAATCTGTCCATTTTATCTAAGCTAACTCATTTATTGGCCTACAGTTTGTTTTGGTATTCCTTTCTAGTCCTTCTCATTTGTTTACTGTAAGTAGTAATCTCCCTTCTTTATTTTCATCACTAGCAGTTTCAGTCTTCTGTCTTTTTCTCTTGGTCAATCTAGCTAAAAAGGTCTTTTCAAAGAATCAGCTCTTTGTATCATTGACTTTCTCTATTGCGTTTTTATTCTCTAGTTTATTAGTTTCTACTTCAATCTTTATTATTTTCTTTTCTCCTGCTTCCTTTAGTTTTTCTTTGCTCCTCTTTTTCCATATGTCACGGTGGAAAGTTAGGTTATTGATATGAAATTTTTGTTCTTTTAAAATATAGATAGGTAAAGCCATAAATTTCTCTCTGAGCACTTCTTTTGCTGCATCCCATCAGTTCTGATATGTTGTGGCTTCAGTTTTGTTCACTTCAAAGTGGTTCCACGTTGTCCTTTCAATTTCCTCTACAACCCATTAGTCATTTAGGAGTGTATCATTTCACTTCCACGTATTTGTGAGTTTTCAATTTTTTTTCTATTTATAATTTCATGCCATTGTGCTTGAAAGACATACACTGTATTAAATCTATCCAGTTATTTTTTGAAGAACATGATTAACTGAAGTAACGGACTATGGTCTATTCCATCCAAAGAGACTGTAGTTCAATAGTTAAAAGGCAATGAAGCCCAAGGTGTAATTCTATCCCTCTGATCACTCAAAAGATGGAGAAAGGGCCCCTGATCTCACTGCTAGTCATGGCTCCTAGGGGTGGACTGCCCTTGCTCAGGCCTTGGCTTGGAGTGTAAGCACGGGTCCCAGAGGGAATGACTCCCTTTTGAGAATCCTGGTGTCTTCACTCTCTGACTCGTAGCACAGATTATAATTGCTGCAGGGAAATTGTGCATTTTCACTGTGCTTTCCTTTTATCTTTTCTCCTACAGTGCTCTTTCCATTCCTTTGCCCAGTCCTTGAGGTGTTAAATTTCTCTTTGTTTCCGAAAAGTGCCGTGAATTTTTTCATCAGATCTTTAGAAAGGATTAAAGAAAGTCGCCTCAAAGATGAACGAACGGTAAAATCTGGTGGTGTGATATGAGGCTGTTCACGTGTGGGTAATTTATTATTGAGCTGTATACGTACGATTCATGTACTTCCCTGCATTGTTCAAGGTAAGTAGAGAACTATGGATTTTAGAGCAGGGGGGTCCTAACAATTTGGGGTAAATAAATATAGTGGAGTCTGGGGAAGAAGATAAGAACAGGAGTCAGAGAGCAGGGCTTAAATTTAATAACAGGCATGCCAGTTAGCACGTCACTGCAGAAATACTGTTGGGTTAAGACTTCATGCCATTTACCTTCAATAAGTTGTCAAAGGATAAAAATCACTGTCTAAAAGTTATTTTACTCATAGTTCACCAAATATTAGATTGGCAAAGAATCAATTCAAATCCAAGCCTCCTGTCTTACAGATTTTCCGCTGCACACAAGAGGCACCTGGAGGAGTGTAGTCTATGTGCAGCCGTCTCCTAGTCTGGAGCGGGCCGGAGTCTTGTCTGGGCAATGAGGCTGCAAGCCGGTTAAGCCAGCCTTGGCCCAAGAGGACTCGAGGCCAGCGCAAGGATATTAGGGGCAGGGCTGGGTGCTGGAAGGCACTGGGAATTGTGTGGAGTTCTGGGAGGGTGAGGCACTTGAACAAGCTTCAACAAAAGCTGCCGATGAACTCTGCAAATGTAGGGGATTCATTTATGTGACCATTCATCAAGAATTAAAGCTGAGAGTGTGTATATGTCCATGAATGACTGAAAAATTGTGCTGAATGCTGGAATTTGACACAACATTGTAAAATGATTATAAATCAATAAAAAATGTTTAAAAAAAAAAAGAATTAAAGCTGGATGGGAGAGAAAAGAAGACTGAAGCCACAGGCTATCTCCTGCGCGCAGGTGTAACAGGAGAGAGAGCAGGTACCCCTTTGGTTAAGAAGCCGTTTCAAAGGCCAGAGAAGCCCAAGATCAGAGAGAGGCCAAAAAGCCGTCGGGCCTGACGCCTGGGCTTCTCTTAGGGGGACGTCGCACCCGCCCAGATGTGCAGCTGGGCATTTTTGTTGACTGAGGACTCAGGTGATACGAGTCAGACTCCTGCTCTGTAAGGGGTCATTTTCTCAGGAAAGAGGTGAAATTCTGCTCTCCTGATTTATTTCTGTCTTCACAAGTAACTTTCTGTCACTGAAATTTCTCTTTCTGTTTCCAGCACCGAGTGGATTTTCTCCAGCTGATGATTAACTCCCAGAATTCCAAAGAGATAGATATAAAGGTAAACAGAGTGTTTCCGAGGGCCACTGGGGAGGCACAGAGGAAGTGGGTAGTTCCAAAAACATGCAGGAAGTTTTCCAGGCAGATGAGAATTTCTGCCACATTGAATAAAGACACACACTCAGGTAGAAAGTGCGTCTGGGTACCATTTCCAGAACTATGCAGACACAACTTTGTTCCGAGCTTGAAGGGCAAACATAACAAGAACGTCACGCCCAGAGTCAGTCCTGGTCCTGGACCACCTCAGCCCAGCCTCTAGGGAGCTTGTTTCCAATGTCAATTCTCAGGCCCCTCCAGACCCACTGAGTCGGACCCTCTGCCTGGAAATTTGTATCAAGACTTCATCACATCGGAAGGGACATTGCCCCAGAGTTGGTGACCTCAACTTGGAACACTTGGATAACGTCTTGTTCACTAGTTTAATCTACTTTAGTTTTGTTTTCCCTTTGTAATTAATAAGTGGCTTGTGGGAGAGGTCTTTTAGACCATAAATATTCTACTCCTCTTCAGACTGTCACCTATTAGTTTTATTACCAATGGGTGGTTTTTGACTGAAAACTTCATTACTAAGATTTTTGCAAAATGATGATTTATAATTCCATCATTCTTCTGTATTTATGAGTTAATATTCTAAGGGAGAGCTTTCCACTCTCCATCATTTATTATTCATTTATATCAGTACATTCTCACATGTAATTTACTCTCATATCATTTTTCATTTTGATTCTCAAATTCTCTCAGGTTCATCCAATGGATCCCTTTTCAGCAGGTTCCTGCATTTTTTTCCTTTCTTTTTTCCTCTTAAAATTTTTTTCCAATAGACTATATTTTAGAGTAGTTAGTCACAGCAAACTTGAAGGGAAAATACAGAGATTTCAAATATACATCTTCCCCCCACCTCCACACAGCCTCTTCCACTATCAGAGATCACATCACAGTAGTACAGTTGTTATAAACAATGAACATACATTGACATATTATTACCACCAAAAGTCCATAGTTTACATTAGGCTTCATTCTTTGTGTTGTACCTTCTATGGGTTTTGACAAATGTTTAATGATGTATATCCACCATTGTAGTATATAGAGTATCCTGTATCCTTTTCATCTATCATTTTCTGAGAATTTCCTCATTTTCTGATGGAAGACGTTCCAGGTATTTTTTCTATTTCCCCTGACTAGACCTGGAATCAGCCATTTCTTCGAGGAGCTCTGGTTTCCTTTTGTGAGAAATGGTTCTTAGAAACCAAAATCTGGATCTGGGAATGGTCATTGTTACTATGGTTTCCTTGCTTCTAGATCCTCTCAGTGGACAAAGATAAGACCATCAAATATATCATCAGATATATTCACACAGGACTGATGAACATAAGCATTTCTATATCTACTCATAACCAGTGATGGAAACAGGTTCTCTCTCTCTGTTTCAAACAAGAATGCCCTGATTTGTAGTTTATTCCATGACATGAATACTCCCATATGGTTAATTTTAATCTACCAGTGGTCTGGCAACCATCTCACAAAATTCTTGAATTTTTAACAATTGGTTCTTTAGAAAGTGATGAGCTAACTCTGGCACACCACTATAAGTACATCTACAACTACATCTAGATCTACTTCTTTCTATCTATCTGTCTGTCTGTCTGTTTGTCTATCTATCTATCTAACTACATGGTCCAATAAAAATTTCTGTGGTGAAGAAAATATTCTGTATCTGCACTGTTCAATACAGTAACCACTAGACATGTGTGGCTATTGAGCACTTGACGTGCATACGGCCACTGAAGAACTAAATGTTAAATTATGTTTAATTTTAATCAATTAAAAGTTGTTTTAAATAGCCCCATATTAGACAGCACAGCTCTAAACTCTGAATATCCTGGGGTTTAGCTAACTGAGGAGAAAGAATCTGATGGTTGAATTTGCCCACAATAGCTTTCACAGAAATCGTCATTGGGAAGTCAGAATGCTGTAGATATTTCTTTCACTCATCAGTCGGTGCTGTTGTGAATTACATGGTTGGGGCAGGCACCACGTTGATCTGAGGGCTCTAAGTACCTAAAGGTCATAGTCCAGTCCCATCAAATAGATCAGAGCCTGAACATGCTTGGTTTCTCTCAGGAGAAAAAAATACATACATTTACAAACACTGCTGTGATGTGTTTATAAGTTACACATGCTTTACCTAAAACATTTCTTCTCTTCTTTTAGCTCTGTCTGACCAAGAAATGGCGGCCCAAGGTATTACCTTTCTTCTTGCTGGCTATGAGCCCACTGCTGATTCTATCTCCCTCCTTATGTATAAGTTGGCCGTGGAACCCGAAGTCCAGCAGAAGCTGCAGGAGGAGATTGATGCGGTTCTCCCCAGTAAGGTGAGTGGATGGTGCCTGGAGAGGGAGGAGGAAGGTGTAGCCTTAGCATGAATGTTCTCTTCGCCGCTTCTTAGGAGATTTTTTCAAAAAGCATAAGCATCAATTCTTTCACCCACGACATTTAGGAAAAACCTCAAAAGTCAAAACCAAAGGGGGAAACTAGGTAATGTGTGCTACTCACAGAAATAGAAGTAGTTTGAAACAAGTACTGGTCCTGGCATATCAATTATCACAATAATGCCAAATGAAAGTCACAAAACCTCAGTGGCATCTAACAAGTATTTACTGCTCCAGTGTCTGCAGAGTTATCGATTGATATGGCTGGACTTGCTCTGGTCTGGCTGTTGACTGATCTGTGCTGGCCTTGGCTAATTAGCGAGACTGAATCAATGCCACACATGCTTCTCCTGTCTCTCCACATGTCTTCTTCCCAGGGCAATGGTAGATGGCAGGAACAAAAAGACCAGTCATATGGGTGACTTTCAAAACTCTGCTTGTATCACACTTATGCAACTTTCCATTGGTTTAAAGCAAGCCACCTGGCCAACCCCAGAGTCAGAATGGAAGAGCATCACAAAGTTAGATGGCAAAGGGTGTGGACAGAGGAAGGGATGGAGAACTGGGGCCATTAATTCAGTCTTCCACCCTGGGTAAACTACAGACTACTAGGAGACTGGTAAAAGGAAAGGACAGGGGGTAGGAAACAGAGGACAAGAATATGAGTCTTGACTGTGGTTTTGACAAGTCTTATGAGCTTTCAGAGTTCTGGGTCCTTCAAATACAAGGTAAGGATATTTCTTTCATAGGGCCTACCTATGTTAGAGATGATCTGTCTTCTCTAGTAAAACCCATATTGTGATTCTTTGGATGCAATAGGAGGGAAAGGTCACTAAGAGACAGAGACTAGTGAAAGCGTTGTGTCCTCCCCCATTTAATAATGATACGTACCAATGACAACACTAATGGCCAATATTTGCTGCTTACTATATATGTACGTTTTAAATGCTTTCTATTTATAAATGAATTTTATCTTCATAAAATTCTGTATAAGCCAGGAGAGGCTAAGTTATACCTCAGTAACAGATGAACCCTCAAATCTCAGGGGCTTTCAGTGCAAAGGTATGTTCCCACATTTACAAGTCCCACACGGATGAGTAGTGGAGGATGGGAGTGGGGAGCTTGGATCCACAGAGTCACTCAAGGATTCTGAATAAAAGTTTCCACCGTCTTATAGCTTCATTGTCTGGAACATGAGGTCTTCTTGTTGTCTGGGGATAAGGGACTTAACAGTTGCTCATTGGCTTTTCAAGTATTTGGTCCCGAAATGACATAACCAACTCAGTTCACAGCCCATTGGCAACGCTGGTTTCCCTAACTTCAGGTGGGCTGGGAAATGTGGGGACCACGTGGACACTGGGTGAGCAGAGAGTGTCTCTGCCACAGAGCCCTGTGACGTGTCAGCTCGAATTATCTCCATGTGACACATCAGAAAACTGAGCTGCAGAGAGATGGAATCCTTGCCTACACTAGTCGTGTACCCAGTGGAGAAAAAGCCAAGCTCTGAGCCAGGGTGTCCTGGCTCCTGAGCCAATTCTTAGCCTTTATGATATTGCCTCTAAAATATAACACCATGTGGCAGCCACATGTCACCCTCACTCATGCCAGATCTCTGCCAAAACTGAAATTCCATGTGATGTCAGGAGACCTGGCTTCTAGGGCTGGAGTGGCTTGTTTAGAACTTCAGACCTTACAGTCCAACCTGAAATGGCAACAGAAGACTGTTCTAGCAACAAAGGGTGAGGTTGAGTATGGGGCCCTCATCCTCTTGTAACCTTTTATAGAACTTAAATTGTGTTCCCTTGTATCTTCCATCTTACCCTGTTTTTCATGTTCAGTTTAGAAAGGAACTCATTTCTCCCCAAATTATTTATAGAATTTTTGTATCATATAGGATCTGCAAATTTTGTATGTTTGGTCAAAAAATTAGCAAACGGGATTTCTCAAGTAATAATTTTATGTTGAATAGTGAATATGCTCTTTTACACATTTGCTTTCTTTGGAGCAGATGCGTTGCCTCACTTTTGGAAGGAAACACTGAATTCGGCCTACTTCATACAGAAGCAGGAGTCATAGTCTATTAGTCATGTTTGTTCACATGAGAAGGAAAAGGTCCTGCATGTTAATGTGAGGCATTTCAGGACCTGTTTAAGGGATTGTCCCAAAGTCTCTCATAGTCATAAATACTCTGCACATCTCAATGGGCTAATGAGCATATCAAAGGATATGATAAATATTAAAATGTCTATAAATGCTAAGGTCCTTTACCAGTTAAATTACTCTTTGGTGATCCTAAGCATTAAATAGTACTATGTAGACTGAGTTGAACCCAGATCTCAATTTATCACAATCTGTTTCTTTCTTCCCAGGCACCTCCCACATATGAGTCCCTGGAGCAGCTGGAGTATCTTGACATGGTGTTGAGTGAATTGCTAAGGTTATTCCCACTTAATTCTAGACTTGGGAGGGTCTGTAAGAAAGTTGTGGAAGTCAGTGGGGTGCTCATTCCCAAAGGGACAGTGGTGACGGTGCCAGTCTTCGCTCTTCACGATGACCCGGAACACTGGCCAGAGCTTGAGGAGTTCCGTCCTGAAAGGAATGAGGCCCTGGGGAAGGGAAACCCTAATCTGATCCAGACTGGTTCCAGGCGTATTCTGATGCCTCTTATTATAGGTGACCAAAGTGTGACCATACAGTCATTTATTTGTACATCTTTTTATCGTCTGAAGCTTTTTCTTCTTATGAGAGTGATCATTGTTGGAGTCAAATTTTACAACTGTGGGCCAGAAAAAAGAAAATTATAGCCGTTGATCGTCCTAGTACCTTAAAATAGGCTCCATTAATAATGTGATGTATGTCCTTACGGACATTTTTCTATGCACATATAGATTTTTATAGAATTAGAATGGTAGTATATTTAATTTGGTTTTGAACTGCTTACTTGATGTAACAGTCCACTATAAACAACATTTTATGTGTGTACATATAATCTATGTGAATGATTATGTATATATGCCATAATTGACCTAACCACTACATTATTTTAGGTGTATAGGCTTTTTATTTCCTTGAAGTCTTTCTGTCTGTTCTCTTCAGCTCTTTGAATTCACCACCAACGTTCCCACATTTCCATGTTTTTAAACATTGACTGTCACGTCTTCTACCATTACTGTGAGAGTTCAGGCTGAGAGCCCGGGGGTGATGTCACCCCTGGTGGTTTGAGCAGCCTCACTGAGGGCCGAGGGGAGCACGGCCCCCAGTGCTGTCTGTGTCTGCAGTCCTGGGCCACCTCCCTTCTGCCTCAGTATTTGGTGACCTTCCAAAGAGAAGTCCTCTGACCTCTGGACGTCTGGGACATCCTCCTTGCAGGGGCTTGAGCATCCTCTTCAGGAACCAGGAGCAGAGGGCTGGTTTGGGCACAGCTTGAACTCTGGAAAGAGTTGATGGTCCCATTTATTGTATAATGAGTAAAATGTGGAATGAACTTTTTCAGGCCCCAGCTGGGACCTAGACTTTTATTACCCCTGCCTTTAAACCCCCTGATGGCAGGGACTTGGTCTTATTGCCACAGTGTCCCTAGTGCTAGCATCATGGCCACACGTAACACTTGTTGAAAGGAGAAGTCAGAGTGGACCAAGTCCTTCGTTTTCTGAACCAGGGAACCTGTGGTTCCTCCCAGCTCAGCAGCTCCCCCGCCCCCTGACCCACAGCTCCACAGTCCTAACCCCAGACAGAGACCACTCACTCCCCTTCTCTTTATTTTATGTAGTCGTCAAGCAGACAGACAGTGCTTACCTGTTTTTCAGGGACTGGGCCAGAGAGTGAGACATCTCAATGTTAAAAAAAAAATGCTTATTATGGATAATTTTTGATGAATGCACAATATACATATGTTTAACATATACACAAGTATATCCTATAGGCACAAGTCTATTAAAACTATGAAATAGTTTTAATGTATCTATCTGTGCCTATTCCCTGCCCAACAAGCATCAACCCATGTCTGCCCCATCCACGGGCCACTGCTACCCTCCTCCATATTCCCATGTTATTTGAAGTTACGTTGTTTGTAAATATTCCAGGAGGTTTTGCAAAATAGGGGCTCTTTGAAATATATATAACCACAAAGCCATTATCACTTTCCACAAAATCCACATTTTTTTCTTTAACTATCCGGGAATTTATAGGCTAGTGGAGCCGACAGAAAGGAAATCTGTGATTAGAGTAGCATTGTGTACTTATGTAAATCTGCCCTAAGCATCCTCTGTGTGGGGGAGAGAGAAGAAGACAGAGACACAGGAGAGGGGGAGGGGAGAGGGTCCAAGTGGAAAATGACAATTTAAATACTGGGAGATGATTCTCGTCCTTCCTTCCTCCATGAACATGCGACCAACATAGGCATTGCAGGAACCCACTTTATTTCCATTCAGTCTCATTTCCTACTTGCCTTTCAGAGCATGAACACCTCACCACCCTGAATGTAATTTTAGCGTCTAAAAAAGCATTCATCTCATCTCTCCAACAAGACTGGGCACTCCTATAGGGTAAAGGGGATGGGAAGGATCTGGAGCTGACCTTTCTCACAGCAGGATGCATGACTCGCCCACAAAAGGATCCCCAGTGCTACTAACTGAAGAGTTAAGTTAAAACCTCAGACCTGGAGCTCTTGTGGTTTTTATGTTTCATTAACTTGTTTCATCTACTGTTGTGGATCCAGGTTCCGGAAGAAGAACCAGGACGGCATAAATCCTTACACATACCTGCCTTTTGGGACTGGACCCCGAAACTGCATTGGCATGAGGCTTGCTCTCTTGACCATAAAACTTGCTGCCATCAGAGTCCTGCAGAACTTCTCCTTTAAACCTTGCAAAGAAACACAGGTCAGACAGTTATCTATGTTCATTCATAATGTTTTAGTGTGAGTTTTTAAACTGATATATATATGTATGTATGTATATATATATATGTATATGTGTATGTTCTATTTAAGGAATAATTTGCATAATGACATGAATGTATTTGGAGCCATCTGGGACCTTTAAGGGTCCTTCAACTCTGGAGGGCTAAGTCATTTGCTTTATAAAGACCCAATTCCAAAGGTCATCTAGCTTCAAAGAAGTTAGTGTGACACTATTATTTGCAGTCTTTTGAACCTGAGCAATGTTTTAAATTCAGTTTCAAGTCCACAGGAAGGAAGGGGAAGTGTGTGCACGATCCTGAGTGCAGTGATGACCACGTCATGAATTTTGAATGGTGTTCTTCTCCATTAGAGCTTACAGAGTCTCCTGACAGGTGTTCTAACCACTGCTTGTACAATGAAATAACTGGAGAGTTTTAAAACTCATGATGCCTAGGTCATCTCAGACATCTAATATAATTCTCCCAGGGTGTGACATTCAAAACGCCCCCATTGAGTCTCATGTGCAGCCAAGGTGAGAATCCCTGATTGAAAGCATTTCTGCCAGATGTGAGGACTCCCACGGTCCCCCTCACCTTCCAGGAGTCCTGCTGCCATCGGGCTGGGCTCCCTTTACATTCCAATAATAACTCCACGTGTGTCCTTCCCGCTCCCCCCACCATCTGTTCTCCCCTTTCAAGTTCTAGGTCAGTCCTTGGGTCCCTCTTGGAGCCTTCCCCATCCAGTCCAGAGTCCATCCTCCCCTCTGCTGTGTTGTCTGTCAGTTACCATGGGCTGGCATCGTGGGTGGTACCACCTAACTGAATACTTTGCCATTGAACCATCCAGTTTGGTTCCTATGTTTTCTTCTCACCCAAGAATGTCTTTAACTCTAGGCCCTTGCGTAAACTCTCAGTGGTGCCTCACGGTCACCCGCCAAATGCTTAAGGAATGATATGCGGTTGGTTAGAGTTCTTGGATACAATTTTTGAACAGTTTGTATTTTTGAAATTTAACAAATGACATTTGTGCATGTGCTCTGTGTGTGTGTCTGCAGGAGAAATGTGTGCATGCCATTTGAAATTCTAAAATAACAAGGTGTAATATTTATAGAAAAATTGGAGACTCTCTTATACAGCACAAAGAAAAGTAGCCATTGATTCATAGAAGGCAAGACCCTATAATAAGGCTTATTTCTAACAGTCACATGTTTAATAAGCAGCTCCTCCCCTTAAGTAAGCTTTCTGAGGGAAAAGGGGGATAGAGATGGTTTCCATTTTACTTCTGAGCCTCCGTGTGTCAGTCCTGTAAGTATGTACAGACAGGGGACTCAGCCCTGGGAGGAGGAGGGCCTCTGGCACACCTGGGAGGGGGCAGACACTCCCCACAAGCTCCTCTCAGTCACCCACAGGCTGGGGCTTCTCTCCTCCATGACAATCTGTTTTCCCTTCAGTCAGCTGAGGTTAAAAAGTCACTCAGTTGGTGTACCCAACACTGATGGAGTGACTGGGTGAGAATGGGGCTAAAAGTATCAGGCAAAACACTGTGGATCATCAAAAGTTCACCATTGGCAGAAAATTGGCATAACAAAGATGTCTTTCCATTATGAAACTGGACGAGGTCCACTGGGAGAGGTGACTGGGCTCTACAGAAACTGAGGATGGCCCAATTAACATGTAATTCCCACTGGCAAGTTTCAACGGACACAAAATTACCGTTACGTGGCTCAAGGTAGTTGCACGCTAAGCACACATTCTACCACCGAGCTACTACTCTCCCCACAAGAACCTAGTAAATTGTAAAAATTCAGCCTTCGTACTTAAAATTTTAATCAAAAAAGGAACACAAACCAACCTGATTTTGTCTTTTGCCTGGTACAGAATAGGTAATCGATAGATATTTTGTGGAAAGAATGATGGATGAGTGCTTTCACTGTCTAGTCTTGACATAATCTGTAGAATAAATATAAAGAGCCAAAGATAAGGAGGGGAGATTGGATGAAGCTACAGACTCCCAGTTATAAGGTAAGTAAGCACTGGGGACATCACGTACCACATGATGAGTACAGCTGACATCTCTGTACGGTAGACAGAGAAGTTGTTAAGAGAATAGATCCTGAGAGTTCTCATCTGAAGGGAACGAAATGTTTTTCTTTTTATGTATCTGTATGAGCTGATGGATGTTAAGGAAACTTATTGTGGTAATAACTTCCTGGTATATGTAAGTCAAATCATTATGCTGTACACCTTAAACTTATGCACTCCTGTAAGACAAGTGTGTCTCAGTAGGTGGACATTTTATTTTAATTTAAAGAAAAAGGTAATAAAGGAATGCTGCCAATAATTTTACTCCATATGTACAGTATGTAAATTAGACCAATTCCTTGAAAGACACGACTATTAAAATTCACTCTAGGAAAAACAGACAACCTGACTGTCCCTGTATCTATTAAATACACTGAATTTGTAGTTGAAAAAAATGAATCAAAGGTATATGGTGCTGTTCTGTGTTTGTATAGCATCATTGTCCATCGTCTATCTTATATACTTTGCTTCTTTTGCTTTGGCGAGGTTTCATTAATTGTTTTTCATGTGCTTGTTTAATTGTTCCAGATCCCCCTGAAATTACGCCCTGGAATGCTTATACAACCAGAAAAACCCATTCTTCTAATGGTTGAGCCCAGAGATGGGACGCTAAGTAGAGCCTGACTTTCCCTAAGGACCTGCGCTTTTTCCTTCAAGGAAGCTGCATCCCAGAGCACCAGAGACCTGGGTTTACTTTGTGATAAAACCCAGAAATGAAGATGGGCTTCACCTGCTGCACTTAGTAGGTGATTAATGGCTGCACAATCATTTAGCTTTCTCGGTGTCTACGTGGAGTGTTATACGCCGTGTCATGTGAAGGAGGTGACTCATGAGGGCCAGATATGTAGACTCAGCTTCTTGGATTCTCATGGGACCATCTCCATTCACCCCCAGTTAGTACCATCCATCCCTCCTGAGCACTAAGCAAGATTGAAAATTTCTCAACAATTTTTACTAACAAACTTAAATGAAAATAAGAATTACAGTGGTGACTAAAGTAGTAACACTTACATCACAGATTTTATTTTGAATATTGTGAATCAAATAGTATAATGAGCAAGTCAGTAAACCTCTCTTTGCAAAAGTATTATCTGATGACTTTGTGTACACTCGGGGAATGTGTACAACTGAACTGGGGAGAGCCAGTGACTAAAGCAGTGATGCTTTTGACAATCACAATCACTCGTGGGTGGAGCCTTTTTCAAAACTCCAGTGTGATATATAAAATCGTAAGGGTTAATCCACTGTGGCTTTCCCCGTCACTTAGAAAGGATATTCATCCTTTAAATCTGCCCTTTTTGGAGCGCATATTTTTGTAACACTTAACTGAGACACTTATTATTATGTTATTAGTTTTGATTTAATGTTTACATCTCATCTCTCCTTATGTTTCTGGAAGGCAGGAAAGATGTTTTTTCTCATACCTCTTTGTATTCCATCCTCAACTCCCAACTGTCTCAACACAATGAATGTGGAATAAAATGTGGCTTACAGGTCAGCTGATTAAGCAGAAAGGCTATAAGCACTGGTCAGTCTCCGCTGGTATCCTTTTCTGCCCCTTCCTCCTTTTTCCTCCCCTAGTCTTGCCCTCCCTTCCTGGATATCTTGTCTTAAACCAGTAGAGGGTGCACAGAAGGTGGGCAGCCACACACTGCAGGGCAGGGGCAAAGAAGGGATGCACAGTAGCTCCAAGTCAGAGACTCAGTAGGGAGGGGAGGGTGTCCACAGGCAGCCTCACATGGGTGGGGAACCCAAACAAGGGTTACATGGTCCTGCCTGTAAATTCTAAAGCACACAGAAGGTTAGGGGCTCTGTGGAGGATGCAGGGCACAGCCATGACTGCTGTGAGCCCTGAGTATGTGAGAGCTGCACAGCCCAGCAGGGACCCTCTGTCTTGGCTTTAGGGGACCATAATGTCAGGATTACCTTAGAAGATCCCCAACACTGAAATTCAAACTCTGCCTATCACTGTGTGGACCTGGCTTAAACGTGTGTCAAAGATTTTGTCCAACAATTTCATTAATGTTGATACAACTGCTTCCAAGGATTTTTTGTGAAACATGTTTATATAGTTAGTCAACAAAAAGCATTTTTGACAACCCAGCATCAACAAAAGAATGTGAGAACAAGATTGGCAGGGCAGATAAAAAAATGAGTAATGTCCCATCATACAACCATAATCTTCGTGTTTATCTTTCTACTGGTTCGTCTAAACTACGGATTAATCTGAAACTTCACAGTTGTTTGGGCTCTAATCAAATAGTAAATCACAAAGTCAAACAGATGCCTTTTCCTGGATAAGTAAATAAGTCTTGGGTTGGCTTGTTACACGATGCCCCAGTGTGCTACTGTGAGGACACTGGCAGCCTCCTACATTACTCCCAGGTGTCGAATAATTTTTATTCACAAAGTTGATTAATAAGATCAGACCTCTAGTAAATGGAAGAACCCAAATTTGAATACCATTCTAACTCTAAATCATATCGCCTTTCAAGTAAACCACACTGTCACTGAGCATCCCCAGCCTAATGATGTGAGCAGCGAGTAAAGAAACAGTGCAATCAGGTGCGAACTATGACTGTAGAACTATAAATCGGGGGTGTTGGGGCGATACGGCGTTAATCAGCCTTACCCAGGCAAGGAATGCTACTCAGGTGAGATGGTTCAGTCTAGAGACAGGTGTTTATACTTGGTCAGGCGTAGAAGGAAAGAAACGATACCCCAGGAAGAAGAGAAGGCACGCGTCATACACACAGGCGTGAGGAGAGAGGAGCACTGTGAGAACTGGAGGTAGATTTCTTTTAAGTTTTTGGCAGTAATGAAGGATCTCAAAGGGCTGCTCCCCCAAAAGGGCACCAGGTCCAGATGGGTTCAACTGAAGATTCCATTAAAACTTCAGGAAACAGGTAATTTTCACTCAATTTGAACAATTCCATCATTATTTTTAAAGAGGAAAGCTTCATGAATTTTACAGTTTGCTTTTATTATAATTCAGCATAAAATTCTTGCCAATATTTGTATTATTTTGAACTCAGTTCTGCTTGACTCTTAAGTTGAATGTTTCTTCGAGTTCTTCCGTTTGAAAACATTTGAAAAGCCCTAATTGGCTGTGGACTGCTATTTCTTTAATGTACTTGATTAATCTTCTCTAAGATTTTATGGAAAATTTAGTTACAAGCAGTTTAGAAATGAGATTGGCCTGTAGTTTTCTTCTTAGTGATCCATGTAGGAAATTAAATCTTGAGAAATTGCTTTTGAGAAAAAATATTAAAATACGGACATGTCTGTAAACCCTGTAATTCTAAGAGAATAACAGCTTTTTAAGAGAAAAGATTGTGATGAATGTGAAAGCTAGCAAAAGATGTGTAATGGGAAAGTCACAGGCTCTGGAATCAGACAGTTCTAAACAGGGCATGGGCTACTGTAAAGAACGTGAGGTGCCAGGGGTACAGACTTTACAGGGGCACCTGGGGTCGTGCAGAGGCAGGGTTGGTGCCACGAAGTGAATTCTTCCTTAAATTTTGCCCCTCTGGGTGTCCCATTTGCCTGACCCTGGTCCAGCCCCCTGGCCAAGAGCCTAGATCCAAAACCCTGCTCACGCTACCACCAAGACCTCAGGTGAGTTACTTCAGCTTTTAAAGCCTCAATTCTTTTCTTCTGCGAAATGGTTGATTCTATCTACCTACCTCCCAAGATTGTGAAAATTAAGGGAGATCTATTGCATCAAGCAAATTGCATGGAATATCACAGAAAATTAGTTTCTTTATTCTCTCTACTCTACCCCTTTGGGAAAAAAAGGTGCTGCAGGAGAAGCAGGTGGAACTGCTACCAACCAGAGTTCCTACACCCCCTAATCAATGGGAATTGATGAGCGGCCAGACAAGAAATTCAGGCAAGTCTTTACTGGGACTTGTGCTGCAGCACAACGGAGTGAAAACAAGTAACAAGTTCCCTTGCTCGCTCCCTGATTTGGGGTGGGGGGGGCGAGCTGGTCCCTTAAATGGGGTGAAGGTAGGAGCGGGTTCTGGGGGTCAGGCCAGGGGGCAGCTTAGGTGGTCAGCCCGCGCCCTTGGTGGTGCTGTGTGCAGGGATCATGCGCAGTGCCCCGCTTTTGCTCCCGACACCTCAGAAGTGGCAGTTGAGTTTTTGGTCTTTTTGTTTCTTGTTGTTCACAAGTTGCCCCAGCTGCACATGCACGCAGCTATTGTCAGTCCCTTAGAGTTTCTTTGTATCCTGTTGCCGGAGGAGACGTTTGTCCAGGTGCAGGCACTGCAGCAAAGGGCCCCAGGTTTCAGCCTCTCTCGGAACCTAGATAACAACAGACCTCTTCTGCACGGCTAGGAGTTTGGACTCAATCTAGAACAGTGGTTCTCTAAGTGTGGTACCCACACCAACAGCATCAGCGTCACTCGGGAGTGTGTTCGAAATGTAAATTCTGAGTTTCTGAATCAGAAACTCTGGTGGTGGGGTCCAGCAGATTGCTTTAACAAGCCCTCCATAGGATCCTAATTCAGGCTAGTGTTTGAGAATCACTGCTCTAAAAGAACATGAGAATAACTGTGGCATTTGAATGAAGGGAGTGATATGAAAGGATTTAAATAATAGAAATGTTAATAGGTGTGATCGGATGGATGGTAGATGAGAGGGATTCAAGACAAGACAGGGAGACTCAGGGAGTTATTTTGTTGAAATACAAGTTATTCAAATCTGGAAAACAATACTGAAGTGAATAGGACATAGGTTTTCAATGTTGTGGATAGCAGAAATAATGTAAATTTGAAGCTTCTTAAGAGTTTGTCTTGGTCCTCTCTCTGCCTGCTGAACCTGAGTATTACCTGGGTCACCACAGGTTATCAATACATGTTTGCTCTTGAGAGAATGAATCCAGGAGATGTCCTACTCTGCTCATGTTTAAGTGATATAATTGGGTGTAATTTTTGTAAGAAAAACTTCTTCCTTTGCATACAGAAGATGAACCAAAGAGGTGAGGTTAGGGCTCCTTGGTCTTTGATACACCAAGAAAAAATAGCATGAACTTGGAATTTTTCTCTTTGTAACGTTCCTGTATTTGGTGTCAGATTACAGCAGCTTGGTCAAATGTGAATATTGGGGAGCTGACGAGGATCACTGAACCCAAGGTAATGACACCTTGCTTTTCTTGCCAGATGTGAAGCAAGGCACGAAGTGCCCAGGTGATCAATACCCAAATGGTGATCAAGATCATTGCCTCTCAAAGGGTGTGACTTTTTGGCTTACAAAGATTCTATGGGGACAGTTCTTGCCTGCACAGTCCTTTGTCTGTCTGTCCTCACAGCTGTGGTTCTAGGGGTCTTTGTGAAGTATAGGGACACCCCCCATAGTGAAGGCTCTAGCCGGGCTCTCAGCTACACCCTGCTCATCGCCCTCATCCTGTGCTTCCTCTCCTCATTGCTCTTCACTGGCCGTCCCAACACTGCCACCTGCATCCTCCAACAAATGACATTTGCACTTGTGGTCGCTGTGGCTGTTTCCCACCATTTTGGCTAAAACCATCACTGTAGTCCTGGCTTTCAAGGTCACAACACCAGGGAGAAAGAGGAGGCAGTGGTTGCTCTCCGGGGCACCCAATTCAGTCATTCCCATCTGCTCACTGATTCAAGTGACTTTCTGTGCGGTCTGGTTGGGACCCTCTTCCCCTTTTGTTGACTGGATACACACCCGGAGCCTACCCTCAATATCACCGTGTGCAGCCAGGGCCGGGTCATTGTGTTCTACCTTACCTTAGGACACATGGGCTCCCTGGCCCTCTCGAGCTACACCCTGGCTTTCCTGGCCAGGAGTCGGCCGGCCACTCTCAGTGACGCCAAGTTCCTGACACTCAGCGTGCTGGTGTCCTGCACTGTCTGCATCCCACTCCTCCCCGCGTGTTACAGCCCCAGAGGGAAGGTCGTGGTGGCTGTGGAGAGCTTTTCCATCTTGGCTTCCAGTGCTGGGTTACTGGGATGCATCTTTGCCCCCAAGTGTTGTAATATTCTCCTAAAGCCAGAAGAGAAGGCCCTGCCAAGATTAAGAGAGAAAACAAACTCTGGGGACGAATAAATATTCTAAGGCTTTACTTCTTGGATTTCAAAAGACATTTAGAAAGCTTGAAAATTAAGCAATACCTAGAGAGCTCTCTCCCCACACCTTGCCTAACTGTCCTAACGTCATTTTTGCCCCTTGGTTTGGAATGTCATGGTTATTATAAACTGTGTTCTCATGTATAAATCTGTGTTCTGCACTCACTACTCTTTCACGATCCTTTCTCTGAATGAAGACCATGCTGTTTTAACTCTTTGGATTTCATAGCACGTCCTGACAGCAGACAGCACCTGTTCTTCATTGTTGTTCTTTTTCAGTTGTACTGTGTTTGCTCTTACAGATTTTCTTTTCGTCTTTTTGAATTGTCTTGGCAAATTCTGGATTTCACAGTAAGAGATTTGAATTGAAACAGTTTTGAATTAAAAGTTAATTTGAAGGACTGACCTCTTTGCACTAAAATGTTTCCCACTCAGGAAAGTGTGTTATCTCCATCATCTCAGCATTTTCATTTTATATATTAATGTTTTCTTACATTTTCTGACTGGTTATTTGGGTTGTTAAGTAATGTATTCTTTCTCGTACATTTCTCGAGCTTACTTGTTGACTCCTATTATTTGTAAGTTGACTTTTTTGGAATTCTAGGTGTGAAAAATAATATAGGGGTTTTTTTTCCTGCTCAAGCTTTATACAGATTTCTTTCCTGTTGTATTGGCAAGATTCTTTAATAGAATGCTTAACAACAATAGTAATTGTGAGCTTTGTATTCTTGGCTTTAGCGGGAATGTTTCTCGTGAGTTTTTTCCTAATAAAATGTACGTGTGGCAGGCTTTTGGGTCATATCCTTCTTTTTAATCCAAATGAATATCTCATTAATGATGAGAGTGCCCTGTATTCAACCCAAGCTAAGTTTTTTATATAAATTTTTAAAATTTTGATAAAATACACATAACATAAAATTTACCATCTTGAGCATTTTAAGTCTATAGTTCAGTAGTGTTAAGAACCTTCATGCTGTGTGCAACAAATCTCCAGAACCCTTTTGATCTTCCAAAACTAAAGCTCTGTACCCATGAAACAACTCCCCATGCCCCGTCATTCATCATTCTAGTTTCTGAATCTGATTACTCTAGGTACCTAACAGAAGAAGAATTATATAGTATGTGTCTTCTCATGAATGGTTTGTTTTCCTCAAGGTTCATCCATGTTGTGGCATGTGTCAAAATTTCCTTCCTTTTCAAAGCTGAATAATATTCCTTTGTATGTGTATTTACCACACTTTGTTAATCCATTCATTCATCAATGGACACTTGAGTTGCTTCCACTTTTGGGCTCTTGTGAATTATGCTGCTATGAACAAGGGTGTACAAATACCTCTTTGAGATCCTGCTTTCAATTCTTTTCGGCATATACCCAGAAGTAGAATTTCTGGATCATATGGTAATTCTATTTTTAATTTTTTGAGGAACCACCAAACTGTTGGCTACACTGGCTGCGCCATTTTACATTCCCACCAACAGTGCACAAGCGTTCCAGTTTCTCCACATTCTCACCAACACATGCTCTTCTCTGCTGTTTTAATAATAACAGTCTTAATAAGCATGAGGAGGTATCTCATCGTGATTTTGTTTACTTATTCTTATTTCAAGATGAGATTTATTTTTCCTGTTTTATTAAGATACAAATGACACCTTTGTATTAGTCAAAGGTGTACAACACGATGATTGGATGGATATACGTATATATTCCAAAATGATTACCCCAATGAGTTTAGTTCATTCACCTCAAATAGTTACAATTTTTTCTTATTTTAAGAACTGTTAGGATCTATTCTCTTGTCAACTTTCAAATATACAATTCAGTACTGTTAACTATAGTCACCACACTGTACATCAGATCCTTCTATTTATCTTACAGCTGGGCGTATTTACCTTTTGACCGCTTTCACCCTTTTCCCCCACCCTCAGACCCAGCTCTGCTGATCACTAATCTGTTCTCTAGATCTAGAACTTGAGGGACTTTTTTTGGTTCCGCATATATGTGATATCATAGAGTATTTGTCTTTCTCTGTCTGACTTATTCACTTAGCTTCATGCCCTCAAGGTCCACCCATGTTGTCACAAATGACAAGAATTCCTTATTTTTTTACGGCTGAATATTTATGGCACAATAACATTGTGTATGCGTGTGTGTATATACACACATATATATGCCATATTTCCTTTATCAGTTCATCCATAGATAGACACATAGGTTGTTACCATGTCTTGGCTACTGTGAATAATACTGCAATGAACATGGTAGCGGGGGGCGAAGATAACTTTTCAAGATAGTGATTTAACTTCCATGGGTATATACCCAGAAGTGAGATTGCCAGATCCCGTCATAGTTCTATTTTTAATTTTTGAGGAACCTCCATATTCTTTTCAATAGTAGCTCTACCAATTTATATTCTACCAACAGTACTCAAGGGTTCCCTTTTCTCCAAATCTTCCCCAGTGCTTATCTCTTTTCTTTTTGATAAGAACCATTCTAACAGGTGTGAGGTGATTCTCCCAGTGATTTTGATTTGCATTTCCCTGATGGTTAGTGAGGTTGAGCATCTTTTCATGTGCTTGTTGGCTGTTTGTATAACTTGTTTGGGAAAATGTCTATACAAGTCTTTTGCCCAGTTTTTAATTGGATTATTCTATTGTCATCTTTCAATTGTAGTCACTCTTTATATATTCTGGATGTTAACCTCTTATCATGAAGCTTTCCCGCTATCTTTTTTTCAAAGACTTTTATAGTTTAAGCTCTTACATTTAGGGTTTTGATACATTTTCATTTAATTACTTGTATGGTGTAAGGTAAGTGTCCAAATTCATTCTTTTGCATGTGGGTATCCAGTTTTCCCAGTATCACTGATTATAAAGACTGTCCTTTCCCCATTGAATATTCTCGGCATCCTTGAAAATCTTCTGACCATATGTGAGGGTAATTTTCCAGGGTCTCTGTTCTGTTCTGTTGGTCTATACCTCCATATTTATGCCACTATCATACTGTTTTGATTACTGTAATTTTGTACAAGTTTAGAAATCAGAAACTGTGGGTCTTTCAGTTTTATTCATTTCCAGGATTGTGTAGGCTATTTGGGGTCTCTTCATTTCGTATGAATTTTAGTATAGGTTTTTCTATTTCTGAAAAAAATGCCATTGAGCTTGTGATAGGGGTTGCATTGACTCTATAGATCACTTTGGGTGATGAGGTCTTAATGCTAAGTCTTCGAATCCATGAACACAGGATATCTTTCCATTTATTTACATCCCTTTACTTTCTTCAGCCGTGTTTTGTAGTTTTCAGGGCATAAATCTTTCACTTCCTTGGATGAGTTAATTCCTAAGTGTTTTATCCTATTTCATCTCTATTATAAGTGGAATTAAGTTGAACCCCTAACTTATACTGTATACAAAATTTAACTGAAAATGTATCAAAAAAGTAATTCAAGAGCTAAAACTATAAAACTTTTAGAAGAAAATACAGGGGGGAAAACTACATGACGTTGCATTTGCAGTGATTTCTTGGCTATGACACAAAAGCCCCAGTCAACAAAACTACAAATAGATAAATGGAAATATATCAAAACTTAAAAGTTGTGTTCATCAAATGACAAAATAAACAGAATGAAAGGCAACCTATGGAATGACAGAAAATATCTGTAAACCCTGTATAAGGGGTTAATATTCAGAATATATCAAGAATGATTACAATTATATAGACTTATATTTCTTCTCAAGGGAGAGAGTCATATAGCACTACACTATTTACTTTTAACAGATGTTAGCATTATATGAATAACCATCCATCAGCTTAGCTTAGGTTGTTTTGTTCTCAAATACTTTTACAGCATTCCTGACAAGGCCACGGCTGTGTGTGTAGAGAGAGAATAGTTGCAAAAGAACAACCATCTCTCTCTAACTGGGGTTGTGACACAGCTGTTTATACAACACCCTTGTACCTTCAGAAAAAAATCCAGGCATCATTTCTACTTGATATTGGAGTGTTACGAGGCAAAACCAACCTTAGGACTTTAGGGTAAGATGACACCCAGCTCATGCTGGGCAGCTCATCTTATCAGAGAATGCCAGAAGTTTATTTCTAAAGACTTGTCAAAGAAGGCATAACTTTGCTCACAAACCTTAAGTGTTTTTCTTCTGAAGACGGTCCCCAGGCTGAACATTTTTAACCAGTAGGAAAAGCAGGACGTAGAAATTTGCCCATCACTTTGGCATCCCTCAGACCACCAGACTCCAGGAAAGTTCACTGAGATGTCGTGTCTCTGCATTTGCATGGGATTAATAGCTGGCTGTCTTAGAAAATGAGTCTTACCACGCCATCTGCTGTTTTATTTATTTTTGTAATCTCTTTCTGCTCTGAATTGAAGATCATCAATGTCATGTGAGATAGTAAGACGATCTTGGTCACTTTCATTTATTAATCCATGCAGCAGAACAGCCATTGAGTATTTCATGTCAGGCTCTTTCCTGGCTCTAGTGAAACAACAGTAAACAAAGTACATTCCTTGCCCTCTTGAAGCTACCGCTCTAATAAAGCAGAAAGTAAGTAGAATATAACATTATGAAACATTGTGCGAAGTACGATGATAAGGTAGAATCAGGGACACAGAGTAAAGAGTGCTGTTTAAATAGGGTAGTCAGAGAGGTATGTTTGGGCAAGGTACATTTGAAAAGAGATCACAAGGAAATGAAAACATGTCTAGTGCTTTCAAATCTTGATCTTGGACTCAGCCTCCAGAACTGTGAGAAATAAATGCTTGTAGCTAAAGTCACCCCGTCTGTGGTATTTTTATTACAGGAGCTTGAAAGGACTAGGATAGGATACTACAGTGCTTAGGTGCCTGAGACCAAATTTACTAGAGCTGTGTGTTAACTACTTTGATTTTTCAGTAGTCACCTTGAAAAATCTTCCAAGTTTACTCAAGTCAATTTAGGGAACCTAGTGCATTCCAGTCTGATATTCAGGGTAGCCACAATCACAGTATTTTAGTGATCATATCTCTCCCCAGTACTCTCCTCAGAGCCTGAGCTACATCCTTGTTCCGGAGAGTATAAATCAAAGGATTCAGCGTGGGAGTAATGATGCTGTAGAACACAGAGCCAACTTTGTCTTGCAATGGAGTACGCTGCGACCTGGGCCTCATGTATGAGAAGATGCAGGCACCAAACCAGAGGAAAACAACAGTGAGGTGGGAGCTACAAGTGGCAAAGGCATTTCTCTTACTCCCAGCTGAACGCATCTGAATGACACTGTGGAGGATGAAGGCATAGGATGTAGAAATCAGGGATATGGGGAGGAGGAGAATTAAGATGATGCTGATGTACACTGTGGCCTCATACACAGTGACGTCTCCACACACTAACTTCACAACAGCTGGAAACTCACAGTAGAAGTGGTGGATTATTCGAAGCCCACAGAAAGGGAAGTGCATCAAGATGGCTGTATAAATTAGGGAGTTTATCGATGCTCCCAACCAAGACATGGCGACCATCATCAGTCTCACCTTTCTGTTCATGAGAACAGTGTAGCGCAGTGGGTGACAGATGGCAACATAGCGGTCATAGGACATGAAAGCTAGGAGAAGACACTCAGCGCCACCCAGAGACAAATAGAGGAAGTGCTGCGTTGCACAGCCCGCAAAGGAGATGGACTTCTCGCCAGAGAGGTAGCTGGTCGCCATTTTGGGGATGGTTGTGCAGACGTGCATCAGATCCATGAGGGAGAGCTGGCTCAGGAGGAAGTACATGGGTGTATGAAGCCGGGGGTCAGCACAGATGAGGAGGATGGTGAGGGCGTTGCCGCCCACCGCAATGAGGAAGACCACCAGGGTCAAGGAGAAAAGGGAAAGGTGAGTGAGGGAGTCATCAAAGAGCCCTTCGAGGATGAAGTCGGCCAGAGAGGTCTGATTCCTCTGCCACATTCCCCCTTCCTCCGTCCCTGGGGAAACAGGAAGGGAAGAGGAGATGTCAAATCAGAAATACCGGGGTTCATCACACCTGACAAGCAGCAGCTTTTGATCTGTGAAAGAACTGTTAAAGAGAATGTTTTCTATTTCTAAGTATTCAACCGCTCTCATTATGGAAATAACCGTTTTTTTAAAAGTGAGAACTTCAAATCTCTGTTCACAAATATGATCACTCTGAAATTCTAGAATATCTAGACCCTATTAAGTGCCTAACTTCAAAACAAGAGTCTCTCCTCACTGAAGAGGAGATATATGTACATACATATATGTGGATATATGCATATATTCTAAGTATGTATATATATTTATACACACACACCCCTTCTATATATACTCTAACTGCATGTATAATGTAAATATTATATATATATATATATAAATTTTTCCTTCTATCAGTCAGGGTTTAACCAAAGAAGCTGAACCTAAGACATGTGTACATACATGTATGTACACATTTAATGGTTGTACAGAATTTTGGCTTACTTGACTAAGAAAGCTGTCAAGCATTCTATGTAAGGCTGTCACCTTTGTGTCTAACGCTGGACTGGAAGTCCATGGGGGAGGCAGTCAGGAAGGGACAATGGACATAAACTGTGGTAGATCAAGGTCAGGCTGGAACCCACAACATGACGTGTAATCCCACAAGGACAGACTGAGACCCACGTCACTTACTGCCTCTGGAATTGGTGGTGTGGTTTTCTCGCAAAGGCCCAGGCCCAACTTAATGAGGCTAAACACACACTCCTGGCCCAGAAGTAAGAGAAGCTAAAAAGGAAGATCCTGAGGAAGGTGGAGTAACTGCAGGCCCACTGCTGCCTCGCACCAGGGAGGGAGCCAGCAGATCAGCAACAGTGTTATGAATTATAAAAATGCTGGCTTCCCCTCCGCTCTCTGCATCTTCCAAAGAATCTCCTCTGTGGCCCACCTTAACCATAAACTCACAAAATGGCAATTCCGGTAAATGTGGCTCATCCTTGCCTAGTTGACACATTTGAAAAACCTCTGGAGTCCATCTCCTGTCAGTGGCACAAATACACATCTCCTTAAACCATGCGTAACCACAAACACAACAAAGTCATCCTCCTGCCTAACGTAACTATCCTGCATACAATGAAAAACGTGCAAATATTCACAGGAAAACAAGAAATACCAATTACTAATGTCCATGGAATGAGGCACCCTGTCCAAGTGCTAACCCATTCTGTGGATGCCAGCACTTCCTCAGCCACTCGTATTCATGACAAAGACTCACAAACATAGTGGCCGTAGCAGCAGGGCTGGAGGCTCCACATGGGCGCAGCCACATGGACTTGCACTCGCCCCGGCCAGTCTAGCTGCAGCCACGGCTGGGTCGCCCAGTCTGCCAGTGACCCCTAAACGCCACGAAATGCCGTGGGTCCTTGAGGGCATCACCGCCCAGGGGGATCAGCCAGATCCTCTGTGGTAAATTGGTTACACTTCCATTGTAGCAGGCACGGTACTTTGTTCTTCCTGGAGTAGACACTTGTCTCAGCAGGGACTGGCCCTCCTCGCCTGCAGTGCTGCTGCGGAATAGCACCTGTGGACTTACGGAGTGCTTTACTGGGCGTGACGGCATTCCATGAAGCTGTGCTTCCGGCTAAGGGACTTGTTTCACAGCAAACGAAGTGTGGGGATGGACCTCTGCTGATGGAATCCGCTGGTCTGAAAATATTCTCCATCCTCCTGAAACGATGGGCCTGACAGAACAGTGGAACAGCCTTTTGAAGGCTCAATTACAGCAACAGCTGGTCGGCAGCAGCTCACACCGCTGGGGTCGTGTCCTCTGGGATGTGCTGTTTGCGCTAAATCCGTATCCAGCTTAGGGTGCTGTTCCTCCCACTGCAAGGGTTCATGGGATTAGGCACCAAGAGGTGGAAATGGGAGTGCGTCCTCTCACGATGACCTCTATAACTGTGACCTCCCAGCACAGTTTGCCTTCCTGTCACACTTTTGATCTCTGCTGCTTTAGAGGTCTTAGTCACAAAGGAGGAGCCCTTCCCCCAGGGGACACAGTGATTCTGTTTGCAGAGAAGCGAGGCTGCCACGTTGCCACTTTGGGGTCTTCATATCACGCAATCGACAAGCAAAGGCAGTTACTATACTGGTGGGTATGACTGATCCTGGGGGATGAGGAGGAACACGTCTGGAATCCAGATTTTTAGGGTGCCTCCTGTGCTCAAATGTCCTATGATGAAAGTCAGTGGAAAATTGCAATAACCCCATTTATGCAGGACTGCTGATGTCCCAGATCCTTCAGGAATGAAGATGAGGGTCACTCACCCACAGAGGAGTAATCATGACCAAGTGAGGATGAAGGGAAATATGGGATGGGTAGTGAAAGAAAGTAGTTAGAGAAACCAGCCGTGACCACGTGAGCAGCTGCAGGAACAGGAGCTGTAATAGAGACAGGCACTTCTTCCTTATTTTGACAGGCGTATTTTGGCGTACATGTATTAACCAGATGTTTTAGTTTTCTTCCCCTCTGCCGTCCCCTTGTCTAACATAAGATACATTAATATAGTTAACTTCATATCTTAGTATTTCAGTTATAGGCTATAAAAAAAGGCAAGTATGAATCAGACAGGAGTAGAATAAATTTAACTTAAAGGCAAAAAAGGGATTTTGTACCATCTTATGGGGAAAGGACTGGTGGGCTTTATATCCTCTTCGTGGGACAGAGGTTAACGTCTTTATGATTTGTGCATGGGATAGTTGTATCCGGTTAGCTGGAAGGATAACTTGGTATTGTCTCCCTTTGGAGATTAAGTATGGTTTAAGGAGATGTGTGTGGGCGCCAAGCTGACGCATAACAAGGCCACCATACTGTGTACCTGAAAACAGGTGAAAGACATGTCCTGGGTAGACCTGAGAGCATTCAAATTATGGATCAGGCTGGTAAAACTAGGATCTACCATTCAGTCAGCTAGATTTCCCATCAGACCTTTACCTAATTCTCATATGAATACTGACCAGAATGAAAGCTTGATCTCCATGGAGAAACTGAATTTTTTTTTAAATCTAAATTAATACTCAAAATATCCACACTATCCCTCTTTCTGTTTTTCCTCCAAAATGTCTCCCTAGATCTTCATGGATTCCAGATTATCTACGTTTTAAAGTGAAGAACTCAGAATTTAACATATTCTTCCAAGTATAATTTGACCAATAAGAAATAGTTCACAGGGCGGGGCAGTTGTAGCTCAGTGGTAGAGCACATGCTTAGCATGCACAGGGTCCTGGGTTCAATCCCCAGTCCCTCCACTAAAAATAACTAAATAAATAAACCTAATCCGCCACCCAAAAAATTAATTTTTAAAAATAATTTTTTAAAAAGAAATAGATCACATTTATTATCTCTCTCCATATTCATGCAGCCTAGGATCATCTTTTGGGCTGTCACCTCATGCTGTTATTTCGCACTCAGCTTCCTGTGGACTAAGAGCCCAGCCTTCCCCACGCTCCCTCTCATCGCTCCAGCCCAGTCAAGGCAGCCGCATGTTTCCCTTTACTTAGCATCCATACACTTCCCCTTCTCTTTCCTCAGCAGCTTCCATCTTTCTCTCTAAATCACCATACCATAAAATTGTTCGTCACCTGACTCATGTCTCTCTTCCTCCCACAGGCAACTTTCCTACTAATTTCCCGTTTTGATTTGTGACCCTCAAGTGACTTATTCCTCCGCCTTCACAGGCAGCTTTCCTCATGGGGCAAGCAAATACCTCCCTCTGACTTGAGGGCTGGGGAAATCAGCGGTCAGTGCCAGAGCATGTCCTAGTTTCTAATAAAGTTTCTTGAATACCTCAAGCCCAAACAATACCTTACCTGGAGTTTCCTCTGCAGACACTTGTAAGAAAAGCAAGTATAGAGGAGAAACAGAGAGTGCAGAATAGATCCACACTGACTCTCACCTTGGCTACTGAATTTCCAGTCTTTTCTGAGGTGCTCATCAGACTTCCTTCATAACCCTGAGACCTCCATGTGCTGTGGAGCGCTGTAGAGGACATTGTCTGACATAGCCATCATTGTTTACACGAATTACCTTAGTGATAGAGCATCGCCAAGAGCAGTAGGATGTGTAATTCTGTAAAGCTCTTTCAAATAGTGCTCAGATTTTGAATTCCATCAGCGCATATCAGGACAGATTGACTAATTAAATTTCTTTAGCCTCCACTAGTTGGGTCTTTGCCTCATGCATATGACTCCTCTAACTCTAAGTATCTGTCTGAGCCACCTCTCCATCCAAACATAGCAATGAGAGATTCAGCGATCACAATCTGCTTTAATTTTACTGGGTGTAGATGCTACATTTAACACCTGCTCTGTAATCAATGAGCCCAGAGTCAAAAGAAAATCTATTTTGGATTTTCTGCTCTATTCTCTTCTTAGATGTACACCTCCTTTCCCCAGGAATTTAGCTCTAGCGCTGATGTTTTTAGAATAAGCCCCTTCCTGACTGCATGAATGTTTCCTCAGCAGGAATCATAGGGGTTAGAATGAGGAAAGACTTGGCCTGACATGAGCCAATCCTGAGGGAAGTGGGGAAATAAAACACCTCCCAACCCAGAGGACCTATGTCAGGTGACACAAATGAGGTCACTACATATATGGCATCAGGGATTCTCACCCGAAGGACACATCCTGAATCTCTTCTGAAACCAATACTCAAGATGCCAATTAGACTTGCTTTGTGCATGAGATGAGCATTCCCAAAGGGCTCTGCTTGAAGTTGCTTTGTAGGGGTCAAGGGAGTGAGACATTTTAAGACGTGTGGCTCTGAAGATAACACGGGAATGTCTTCTCCAAGGGCCAATTAGCCATGGAGAGAAACAATTCCTAGAGTCCCTGGCTTCTTTTTCATCTTGGAACTCAGATCTCTCTAGCGCCTTCCATCCAACACTTTGGAGAAGAGAGTCTGAGAAAGATCTAGTCTCCATTGCCCACAGGAGCCTGGGGAGGGTTTCCCCATGTGCCAGATCATAGAAAAGAAGTCAAAGATTGGAGGTGGGTAATTACCACGAATATTTCCCACCCCAGGGGGAAATAACAGGTGAAAAGATTTCAGACACAGAAGTAAAAGAAGCAAGTGGTATATCTGTCCATCTCCTCCTTATTTACTCCCATCTCATTCTCCTACCCGCCCTTCTCCATTAAAGGATCTATTGAGCTTGTCTTTGCTTCTCTATCTCAGCTCAGATACTAAAATGTCCTACTTCGCTGAGTTTTATCTTGTTGTTTGTTCTTTGAGTAGAGGATTCAATTTATCCTCACTTTCTTCAAAACCTTCTGTCTTATCATTTCCTGGGTGCTTTTCTTCCTACCAAGATATAATATCTCTCTAGTTAAGGCACTTACGGCATTTGTATAGCGCATTAATTTATTTGACCAATATTTGACGATCATCTGCCGTGTCCCAAGCACTGTATTTGGGTAGCATGTGTACAGTGGCTAACAAGCAAGCATGGTCCCTTCCTCCACGGGACCGACACATAAAACAAGTAAGCAAATATACTATATCATGTTGGGCTAGTAATTTGTATTAATCAATACCCTTTAAAACAAAACCGATACTACCTTAAGGAAAGGGTAGGGGATCACAGCAACGAGGCAGTGGAGCTAATACCAGCGTCAGCCTGAGCCAATGGCTTGAATTATGCCAGCGCCTTCTTTCTCCATCTTTCATCTTGGCTCAGGTCGCTGTTTTGATGTCATTCTCTCAGGCATTTTTTAGAAACAACTTCATTGTGGTATGATTTCTGTACAGCAAACTACACATATTTCAAATGTACAATTTGATGAATTTTGATAAATGGACACACCTATGAAACCACCACCAGTCAAGACACCTAACATTTCCACCACCCCAAGAGTCTTGGACATTCTTAAATGGAGGAACCCATACATCTGGAACCTCTAACGCCTTCCTTTTGGCTTGAAATCCAATACTCCTCCCGTGAGAAAACTCCAGGGAAGAAATCTAATCAACGCTTTGGCCCGGCGGCCACCCCTTGGAGCAATCACTGTGGGCCAAAGCCTGGGCTGGGGACATTGGATCGAACCACCAGAGGAACATGGACTTGGAGTGGAGTAATATTACAAAGTGTGGTTGTGAAGGGGTGATGTTAGCAGAAGTAGGGAAGGAGTGTGTAAAAGACAAAACAACGCATGTCCATGATGAACTATGATAAGAAAGAATTTCTTATGCTGGAGTGAAACAGGGAGGTCACTATAGTAAACTCGGTGAGGGAAAGCCTCTTTTAAAAATGGCATGTAAGCTAAGACCTCTAAGTTGAGGTAAGAGTTATCCAGGAAATTGAAGGTGAAAAGAGGTCCAGATAAAGTGAAAAACGTGCAAAATCTGTAAGTTGAGAAATTCGTGTTGTAATTAAGGAGCTGAAAGGAAGCAAATATGACAGTAGGTGCAATGCAGAGAGAATTGGAGATGCCAGGATGGATATAAGCATCAGGAGGAACGGAGGGAGGGAAAGAGAGAGGAGGAAGGAAGATGGGGAAAAGAAAGAAAGAAATGGAGGGAGAAGAAGGAGGAAAGAGGGCAGGGAGGGAGGCAAGGGAAGGGAAGGGGTGGAAAGGGAGGAAGGAAGAAAAGGCAGAAAGGCAAGGTCTAGTAAATTTTATTCAAAGCAGAATGTGAGTTCTTAGAAAGTTAATGGTGAGGAAGTACCAGGATAAAACTTACATGTTTTAGAGTTCACACTAGAAGATGTATCATGGTGGGTGTGTGTTACCGGATAAGGATACAGGCAGTGTGGCCAGTTATGAGGCTGTTGCTTCATTCCAAGGAAAAGAGAATAGTGTTTTGGACTGATAGTAGCAGTAAATAATTTCAAGATATTTTAGGAGGGAGTCACTAACCTAGTCTCATGATTGATTTGATATGGAGAGTTGAGCATAAAAAAATCTCATGATAGGAAACTAATAAAATTGCTCTATTAAAAACAAGATTAAGAGTATCATGTAAAATTACGAATGAAACTCTAGGACAAAAATATACAACCTTCTGAAATTTCAGAACTATTCAAAGGGCAAGGAAAATATGTAGAAATATTTTTTAAATAAGAGCAAAAAACATATGAATACAATGTGACGGAACTCAAGAGAAAGATTCCTGGGCTATTAATAAATATAAATGGATTTAGCCCCGTTATTCACAGATAAGGACTTTCAAATTAGGTCACAAAGCAAAATCGAACTTCATGCAGTATAAAAGAATGTATCTCTTAAAAAGTAGTTCATAGAACTAAAAATAGAAGAATGGTCAGAGCTAAATGAAAATTTTTTTAAATAAAAGGCTTTAATATTATCATCTGAAAATTGGAAAGCAATTCCAAAGGCATGAAAGACAACAAAAACATTGTAATTGTAAAAGGGCATTCTCTGAAGTGTATTTAACAGTGAAACTAAAATCTGTAAAAGAATGTAACAGTGGGCGCCATCTCTAATGAAGATACGATAGTTATGGGAGCATAAGCACTGTCAGAGTAGCAGTATTTAATAAAGCAGATCATAGGAACTATAAGGGAAAACAGAAACTCACTGGAGGAGGAAGACTTAAATCTTTCTTACACTGAGACAGGTAGATTAAAGTGACAAAAATAGAAAGACTGAAGAGAGAGAGAGAGAGAGAGAGAGAGAGAGAGAGAGAGAGAGAGAGAGAGAGAGAGAGAGAGAGACCTAACCAGCAGAATCAATAAGATAGCTCCCCCTGGTCCACCTGAGAGAAACTGAGTGTTGTAGAAATTAAGCAAGAAGAGAACTATGGGGCCAGAGACACTGAGCTCAAATCCCAATTCTACTACTTACTGGCTATGTAATCTCAAGCAAGTTATTTCAACAATCTGTGCTTATGTCCTCTTTTGAAAAATGATGACAAAAATAAAATACGTTTCATAGGGTTTTGTGAGAATTCAGTAAGGCGATACAGTGCCATACTGCCTGTGTTAAATGCTATGTAACAGCAAGCTCTTATTATCCATGTAAATGGAGATTAGAATGTAAACTCCATGACAGCATGGATATGTCTGTTTTCTTCATTGGTGCATTGCCAATATCTAGAACAAAATTTGAATTTTCTAACCACAAGCAATTTTATATAACCACATTACCAAGATTGCTCAGAAAATAAGCCAGAATTTTCACATACTTGTTTGAACTTCTCTGATCATTCAGCCACATTAGAATTCACTTTATAATGGTGTATATTGTGCATTCAAGTTATACAATTTAACTGATTATGACAAGTATTCGTGTACTCAAGAATTCCAATTAAATACAACATGTTGTATAGTGAAAATTGAATCAGAAAAAGAGGGGGAAAGATAGTTTGAGTGTGAGAAAAGAATCCTTTTCTAATTGCTTAAAACACACATGCAAGGACTTCTGCTTCTGACCAAGATGGAGTAACATGGGTGGGGGGAGGGTTTTCCCCCATGTTGTCTTGAGAGTTTTCAGGCAGCAACGTTGGGAGGAAGAAACCAGATGGAACCAAACTACTTCCCTGAGTTGAGGAGATAAAGGTGAGATTCTGGGGAGATCAAGTTTACTGGAATTAGCAGGGCAGAGTGATGGAGAGAAGAAGGCTGCCCAGAGAGAGAGAAACCCAGAGACGTGCAGGGGCTCCCCCTCAAGTATTTAGCAGAGTGCCGTTCAGCACAAGTGCCCGATGAAACTACCCAAGGCTGGGGAAAGAACTACCTGCACCTGGACCTGGGCCAGCCAGGAACAGTTCCTGTTCCCACCAGCCAAACTGGAAAACCAGTTTGGAGTACTGGGTGTAACAGTCAGAAGGGTCTTGCCTCAGTAGTGAGGAATAATTAGACCTAGACTAAACCCTGCTATGGTTCTGCTTAACAAATCCTAGCTCAAGAATATTTGTAGGGCTACAAAAATATCCAGCATACAGGATAAAATTCACAACAGTTCTAGCATTCAATAAAAAAAATTATCCAGGCATCCAATAAACCACAATGAAAAGAAAAATCAATGACTTGATTGCTACTCAGAATTGGTACTTAATAGACAATTTGAGGTATTTTATTGATTATGTTGGTTAGATCAGACAGAAGACAAAGACATTAAAACACTTTATTATAACATTCTACATATTCAAAATGTTAGAGGAAAAATTAAACATGTTAGTAAAGACAAAGTAGATAAAATAGAAACATACACAGGAGTTTCTAGTGTTGAAAACTACAATGTCTGAAATAATAAACCCACTGGAGGAATCAATAGCAGATTGGACATTGCAAAAGAAAATATTGATGCATGAAGACATAGCAATAGAAACTATCCAAAATTAAACAAGATAGGAAACAATCTAAAAATTTAATGAACAGTATGTGTGGGCTTCTGGACAACCTCAAATGGCCTAATATATACATATAATTGGAGTCCTGAAAGAGTGGAGACAGAAAGGACAGAGAAAATTTTTAAATAATAGGCCAATATTAAAAAACTAGACCTAATTGACACTTATAGGACACTCCACTCAATAAAAGAATAATACACATCTTTCAAGTGCATATGAAACATTTATCAAGATAGACCATATTCTGGGCCATAATAAAAGTATAAATAAATTTAGAGTTTGTCGTAAGTATTTGCTCAGAACACAATTGAATTAGAAATCGTAAGAGAAAGATCCCCAGGAAAATCCCAAATATTTGGAAACTAAATAGCATACTTCTAAGTAACTTATATCAAAGGATAAATCAAACAAGATATAAGGGGGTATTTTGTTTTGTTTTGTTTAAAACATTTTGAGGTATAAGTGACATACAAAAATAACTAAAACTCGATAAGTTTGCAGGTAAGTGTACATTCATGAAACCATTGCCACAATACCATAAAGCCATGATCTACGCTACAAACATGCCCATCACCTCCAGAATTTCCTCCTGCCTTCCTTATTATTTTCTTGTGTTAAGAACACTTAACTCCCTCTTAGCAAATTTTTAAATGCAGTATGGTTAACTACAGGATCTATGCTGTACAGATCTCTAGGACTGAATTCATCTTGTATAACTGAAACTCCACCTTTTGACTGGTACCTCCCCATTTCTCCTTCCCCCAGCCCCTTGCAACCACCGTTCTAATCTCTGCTTCTATGAGTCTATTTCAGATTTGTTAAATAAAGGATACCATGTAGTATTTGTCCCATGCCTGGCTTATTTCACTTAGCTAAGTTCCTCCAGGTTCATCTGTATTGTCACAAAAGGCAGGATTCCCTTTTTTTCTTTTTAAGGCTGAAAGATATTTCTTTGTATGTACATTTTGTTTATCCATTCACCTGATGATGGATGTTTAGATTGCTCCCATGTCGTAGCTATTTTGAATAATGTTGCAATGAACATGTGAGTGCAGATGTATCTTTGAGGTATTGATTTCAAGTCCTTTGGATACTGAGTCAGAAGTGGGATTGCTAGATCAGACAGTAGTTCTATTTTTAATTTTTTGAGGAACCTCCATACTATTTGTCATCTTTTGTTTTCCTGATAATAGCCATCAAAACAAGTGTGGGTTTTGTGGCTTTGATTTGCATTTCCCTGATGAGTAGTCATGTTGAGCACCTTTTCTTGTAACTGTTGGCCATTGGTAGATGTCTTCTTTGGAGAAATGTCTATTCAATTCCTTTGCCCGTTCTAAATAGGGTCATTTAATTTTTGCTGTTGAATTGTAGGAATTCCTTGTATATTTTGGTTATTAACCCTTTATCAGATTATGGTTTGCAAATATTTTCTCCCATTCCATAGGTTGCTTTTTCATTTTGTTGATTATTTCCTTTGCTGTGCATAAGCTTTTCAGTTTGATGTAATCCTGCTTCTTTATTTTTGCTTTTGGTGTCATAGCCAAGAAATCATTGCCAAGGCCAATTTCAAGTTTTTTCTCTATGTTTTCTTCCAGGAGTTATATAGTTTTGGGTCTTACATTTAATTATTTAAACCATTTTCAGTTGATTTTTGTGTATGATATATGATAAGGATTGGATTTCATTCTTTTGCATGTGGATATCCAGTTTTCCAAAAACTGCTTATTGAAGAGCCTTATAATTTCCTCGTTGTGTACTCTTGTCACCCTTGTTGAAGAATAGTTAACCAAAATGTCAAATTTAAAATTATTTTTAAAGGAGATACAGCTCCATAAAGATACAAATAATTGAAATAAAATTAAAATTTTAAATATTTTATTAACCACCCCCTGCAAAACAAAAAAGCAGGAAAAGAGTAATAGAGGAAAAAAAAACAGAAAGGGCAAAATTTTAAAAAGCAAGTTGACAGATTTAAACTTAATGATATCAATTTTCATTAAGTATAAATGGACTAAAGTCTCTCAATACACATGAAGTGACAGATTGCTTCAAAGTAGATTCAGATTAAAAGCCAGAGATTTTTACGATGGATAAAGAAGCAAGACCTGAAAGTGTGTGCATCACACTAAATGAGAAACCAAAATGAGATCATCTGTCAACAAGCAAGACACCATGCTTGTTGCTACACCATGCTACATACACCATGACACCAATATTGGTAAAACTGTGAGGAAGAACAGATAAGCTGTACTTTCAAGTTCATTCAGAAGACCATGATCCATTTGACTCTGTAAATCTTTCCCACTTTAGAATCCCCTGTCTCCTGAATTTTTGTTTTAGCCCTAAAAGGACCCCAGGTCACCAAAAATTAAGGCTGGACTCTCAGCACCCGGGCTCCAGAGAAACTGATTTTTTTCTCTTTCCTGAAAGTCTCTCTTGGCCGCCTGAATGTAGCCTACAGCTTCTAAGTCATCAGCGTAAGTATTCTATGACAAGTATCTTTCCAAAATATTATGAGTCTTCAGTAACCTGTGTTTCTTCATTGTATCTGCTTTCCACTTTTGTCATTTCATTCACCTCAACACTTTTTAACATACCAGAGATTTTTGTTTGTTTTTTGTTTTTTAACCTTTTTTATTGATTTATAATCATTTTACAATGTGTCAAATTCCAGTGTTCAGCACAATTTTTCAGTTATTCATGGACATATACACACTTATTGTCACATTTTTTTCTCTGTGAGTTATCATAACATTTTGTGTATATTTCCCTGTGCAATACAGTGTAATCTTGTTTACAGAAGATGTTTAAAGCAAATAAGCATTCAAGGCATTAATAATGATGTATTGGGTGTTCACTGCAAGCCTAAAAGTGAAATGTGTGACAACAGAGCAAGGGCTGGGAATCAAGGTGATACGGTTATAAAGTCTTTCACCACCCATGAAACGTGTTACTTGAAGGTTGATTCAGACTTTTCAAAATGTACATTGTAAATGCCATAGCAATGACTCAAAAATTTTTAAGAAGTGTAAATAATAAGTAAATAAGATAAAATGAATTTTATTTTTAAATGCACAATAAAACTAGAGAAGGCAGAAAAGGGGAAAAAAAGAAACAGAAATGAAACTAATAGAAAGCAGCTAGCCAGACAGTATATTTTAATCCAACTATACAAACAGTCACTTTAACAGGGAATGGTTTGCAAATAACAGTTAAGACTTGACAGACTGTATAGGAAATAAGCAAGACCCAACTATATGAGGTTGTATTAGTCATGGTTCTTCAGTGAGAGATCTGAAAGAATAGATCATTGGCCATTGGGTCATGTGATCATAGAAGCCAAGAAGCTCTACAGTGTGCTGAGAGCTGAAGAACCAGGAAAGCTGGTGGTTTAATTCAGTCCAAGTCCAAAGGCCTGAGGACCAGGAGAGCTGATGCTGGAAGTTCCAGTTGAGGTCCACAGGGCCAAGAATGGGAGTGCCGATGGTGTAAGTCCCAGTCCCAGTCTGAAGGCCCAAGAACCAGGAGCACTGATGTGCAAGTGCAGAAGATGGATGTTCCAGCTTGAACAGAGAATTTGCCCTTCCTCTATCTTTTGTTCTGTTCAGGCTCTCAACTGATTGGATGATGTCCATGCAGGTTGGGGAGAGCAATCTTCTTCTATGGATTCAAATGTTAATCTCTTTTGGAAACACCCTTACAGACACACCCAGAGATGTTTTACCAGCTATCTGGGCACCCCCTTAATCCAGTCAAGTTGACACAAAAAATTAACCATTATAGAGCTCTGTAAGAAACCTATTTTAATATTATAAAAGGATACTTCCAGTTTCAGTGTCAACATATAAAGACTTTGGAAATCATAACTCATTTCTTTGTAAGAAAATGATGAGAAAACTGAAAAATCAATGGCTTTTCTTGGACTCATCAGAGAACTGAGGTTGAATGGCCAATTGACACCCCATAAGCTGGATGGACAGGCAAACCCACAGAATTGAAACTGAGATCTGGTTAACAGCAGAATCAAAACCCAATGGAGCCATAAACAAGGAGGAATACGTACATGGTCATTCTGACGGATCGCTGGAGGTGGAGTGTGGGTTGGCTTCACAGTGAGAAACTCTGGGGAGCTGCAGTATTGGGGGAGCTGCATATTTTCATGGGTTTTACCTCCGGGGACCCCATCAAATTCTCAGAGGGGAAAGTTGAGAAAGATCCCTCCTGGCTCTGGCAGGGGGAGAAAGGATATTTTTTTAAATGTGCCCAGTGTTTTCCGTAACAAAACCCTGGTCCCCAGAGGAAAAGACTTCAGCAGACCCTTACCCAGGGCCACAAAGTGTGGGTAGCTTACAGCACCCACACGTGTACCCACCAGCTTTGGAGGCTGGGGGTGGGGGCAAGTCTAGGTTGAAATCTGAGATGGTCAAGATCATCTCGAGAAAGTTCAGAACGAACAGCGGCCAAACTATCTTGTGAGGAGTCTTCATTGGTGCTCCCAGAGCTAGAGTTTCTGTGGTGAAATAAACCTGAGAAATGCTGAATAAATACCCCTCCTGAACAGTCATAACACATTAACAGAGTAAAGACTCAGAGAAACTAAGTAAAATAAGAAACTGACTGTGGCAAGTTTATTCTGTCTTGTTTGTGCATCAGAAGCATCAGAAGTTTATTTTTAACAAATGGATCCCATCTCACACCTAAGATGAGAGAGGGTCCAATATGAAGACCCAGAAAAGAGACAAAGGATTATTAATCAGATGGGTAGAGTAAGAAAAAACCTTTTTCTCAGTAATACAGGTGGCTAGCGGAAAGGTAATAAGCAGCAGGGTCTTTTATGTCTGCGCACAGGGCGTGCAGGGAGCTGAATGAAGCGTGACGTCGGAATCTGAGTGGCTAGTACTGACGCACCAGCCAGGATCGACATGGAGCAGGTGAAGGACGAGGGCCAAGGGGTGTGTGTGTCCCGGGCCTGGGGTGTAAGGGAAAGATTCCTGGGCAGGGAAGCACAGCCTCATTTCCCACCAGTAGCTGGCGGGAGGACTAAAGAGGCTAACGGGCTCAACCAGAAGAACGGCCGGAGGCGGGACACAGGACAGGAGAAAGTGTGCAGGTGCGCGCCGTCCGCAGCACTGTAGAAGGAGATCTCCCCGGCCCCGTGATCGAGGAAGACTCCCACCCGGTGAGGAGCGGGCTCTGGCTTGGTGGGACTTACAGGGGAGCTCGTCAGGGGCCGAAAGCCAGCAGAACTCCAACAAAGGGCCCAGATCCCCAGCTCGGGGGACATTCTGGAGCCATCGGTAATCCCCATGACGTCTTCCCGACACACCCCCACAGCAATCTCCAGGCCATCTCGGCTCTCCACTTCCCAGTAGTGCTTCCCTGAAGTGAAAACAGTTTTCCCCAAAACACAGGGTAGGTGCTGAAATCTCTCCACAAAGCCTGTGGTCTTCTGAGGATTCCTCCAGCCAGTAACGTAGCTCCACGCTGTAGAAAGTAACGGCCAGGAACTGGCTGACGCTCCATTTTTCACGTACTTCCCTTCCTGGGAGAAGATGAGTTTGGGGTGAGCTGTGTCCTCGGCCACATTTACAGCCACTGCACAGAAAATGAGAACTGAGATCAGTAACACAACAGCCTGCTACCCACCCTCCTCCTGAAATGCCCGTCCTTTCCAGCTTCAGTCCCAGCCTTCTCCCATCAGGTTCTGCCAGGGATGAGTCTCAGTCTCTCAGCTGAGCCTCAGCTGAGCCTAACATGCCATGGTGTGGCCTTTAGCAACCTGAAATCTTCACTTCCCTTCTGCCCTAGAAGACTAAGACCGAGAAAATGCGGAGCTCATTATCTGATGGCCCCACGTCTTCACCATCAGCATAAAATCTGGAGAAATGGTACCAAATTCTGACTTGTTGAACCAGGTTCTCCGCAGGTACACACAGATGTCCTCAGGAACAAGGTCTCCCTGCCCCGGTTCCAGTTTTCACTGGGCGTCTCCACAAGATACCCAGAACCCAATTCAGAGCATCCTAAGTCCCTTCCAGTCCCTTGAGAGTAACCCTCCCCGCAGACATCTCGTCTTCTGTGTTCTCTGAGGGGTGAGAACATTACTTCCACTCGGAACACACGCACTTGGAAATCTCGAGCTTATCTGATCCTTCCTCTGACTTTGGTGGCTAGTTAATCCCAAGTCCTGTCAGCTCTCCCTCTGAAACATCACTCAGGCTCTTTTCTTCCTCTCCTTTCTCACTGCCAGTGTCTTCATCCAGACCTTCAGCATCTTTCACTGTAGCTGTTGTCTGCAACATCCTCCCTGGGCTCCCTGCCTCCAAATTCTCTTCCCTCCCAGACTCTCCATGTCTCTCTAGTTTATTGAGAGTTGTTTGTGTGCATTTTTTAAAAATCAGAAATGGATGTTAGATTTTGACAAAGGCTTTTTCTGCATCTACTGAGATGTTCAAATTGTCCTTCTTTAATTTGCTAATGTGGTGCATTACATAGGTTTGCAAATGTTAAACCAAACCTGCTTTTCTGTGATAAATCCCATCTGGTTGTGATGTATTATACACTGTTGAATTCAATTTGCTAAAATTTTCTTTGGAATTCTTCTTTGTTCATGAGGGACACTGCTCTACAGTTCTTTTTGCTTGTAATACCTTTGTCTAATTTTGGTATCATGGTGATACAAGCCTCACAGAACAAACTAGGAATATAGTCTCTTCAGTTTTTTAAGAGTTTGTGTAGAATAAGTATTTCTTAAATGCTTGGTGAATTCACCAGTGAAGACATTGGGAAGGTTTCTAACTAGAACACGAACTTCTGTAGTAGAAATAAGGTTAGTCCAGTTGTCTGTTTTTTCTTGAGTCAGCTTTGGCCATTTGTGTCTTTTTAGGACTTTGTCCATTTCACCTACATTGTCAGATTTATCAGCTTAAATTGCTAGTAATATCCTCTGACTACCCTTTTAATATCTATAGAAGCTGCAGTGTTGAGGCCTCTCTCATTCTTGATGCTAGTAATGTGTGTCTCCCCTTCTTTTCCTGGTCATTCTGCTTAAAGTATTATCAATAAAGTTGATATTCTCAAAGAAAACGCTTTTGGTTCCACTAATTTTTGTTCTTCTGTATTCCACTGCCATTGCAATTCCATTCTGCTCTGATTTCCATTACTTCTATTCTTCTGTTTCTCGGGGGCTTCATTTGCTCTTCTTTTTCTAGTGTCTTAAGGTAGAAACTGATGTCACTGATTTAAGAACCTTCTCCTTTTCTAATATAGGTGGTTAGGACTAGAAATTTCCCCGTGAGTATTGCTTTAGCTGTTTCCCACAAATTCTGACATGTTGTGTTTTCCTTTTCTTTCAGTTCAAAGTACTTCCTATATATATATATATATAATTCCCTTTTGATTTCACCTTTAATTCATGGGTTACTGAGAAGTGTGTTACTTAATTTCCTAACATTTGGGGATTTCCCAAAGTTTGTTTTTTGTTTGTTTATTTGTTTACTGATTTCTAACTCACATGCATTGAGGTCAGAGAACATACTCTGTATGGCTTGAATCCTTTTGAATGTTGAGATTCATCTTATGGCCCACCTTGTTCTACCTTGGAGAATGGTCCATGTACACTCAAAAAGAATTTGTATTCCGCTGTTGTTTGGTGCAGTGAGGTCAGGCTGGTCGACAGTGTTATTCAAGTTGACTGACAGTGTTACTCAGTCTACTTTACGATTTTCTGCCTGCTTGTTATAAAAAATGTTTTTAAGAGATATTGAAAATTCCAGCTATAACTGGATTTTTCAGTTTCTCCTTGCAGCTTTATTAGTTCTTGCTTAATATATTTTGAAGCTCTGTTATTAGGCGTATAAATGTTTAGAACTGTTACATCCTCCTGATAAACTGACCCCTTTATCGTGAGGAACTGACTTTATCTCTGGTAATATTCTTTGCTCTGAAACCTACTTGATGTTAATAGAACCACTCCAGATTTCTCCTGACTAAATGTATAGCATGTGTATGTATCTTTCTCCATTATTTTACTTCTAACATATGTTAGCCTTTATATTTAATGTTTGTTTCTTACAGCATATAGTTGGGTCTTGCTTTTTCAATCCAATCCAACCAATCTCTCCCGTTTGAGTAGGATATTCAGGCCATTTATACTTAATATTAATACGATTAGGTTTGTGTCTATCATCTTGTGTTTTCTATTTGTCCTACTTTTTTCCTCTTTTTTGCCTTCTTTCCGATTAACCAAGTATTTTTATGATTCCACTTTATCTCCTTTGTTGACTTATCAGCTGTAACTGTTTTATTTCAGCAGCTGCCATAAGGTTTGTAGTATAACCTCTACCTTAACAGCCTGTCTTCAAGTGGTATTATACCACTCCACGTGTAAGACCTGTGTAAATGGTAGACTTCCATTTCCCCTCCTTCATGCAACCATTGTACATTTTACTTGCAAATGTGTTATAAACTCCAAAAATGTTATTTTCTATCTGTTTAAACAGACAGTTACTGTATTTGTCAGGGTTCTCCAGAGAACAGAACCAGTAGGAGATGTGTGTATAAAGAGAGATTATAAGGAATTGGCTCACGTGATTATGGTGACTGGGAAGTCCAGATCCACGGTGTGTGACAGCAGCAAGACCCAGGGAAAACTGATGTTCCAGTTCAAAGGCCAGAAAGAACCAAAGCTGCAGGTAGAGTCCCAAGGCAGTCTGCTGTAGAATGCTCTCTTGTTCAGCGGGAAAAAAATCAGCTCCTTATTCTATTCAGGCCTTCGACTGATTAGATTAGGCCCACCAGCATTACACAGAGCAAGCCATTTGACTCAAGTTTCCTGATTTAAATATTAATCTCACCCAAAAACACTCTCACGGCAACACCCAAAATAATGTTTGACCAGATGTCAAATTAACCATCCCTATTATCTTTTAATGAGATTTAATATAAAATACGTATTTCTTTGTCATTACCATTTCAGAAGATCTTTTATTCCTTTGTGTCAATCTGACTGCCACCTGGTATCACTTCCCTTCTGCTTGAAGGACTTCATCTAACATTTATTGTAGTGTTGGTCTGCTGGTGGTAAACACTTTCAGTTTTAGGTTATCTGCAAACATCTTTATTTCCCCTTGTTTCTGAAGGGTAATTTTTTGCCAGGAATGAAACTCCAGGTTAACAATTTTTCCTTTCAGTCCTTTTAAGATTCCACTCATCTGCACTGCTTGAGTAAAGTGATGTTATCTTTATCTTTGTTCCACTGTTGGTTAACTTGCTGCCTTTTTTTTACTTGCTGCCTTTAAAATTTTCTCTTTGTCACTGGTTTTGGTGTTTTCATCTTCTTTCTCGTGCTTAGGGTTTGCTGAGTTTCTTGGATCTGTGTACTTACAGTTTTCATCAAATTTGGAAAGGCTGGTCATTATTTCTTCATACGTTTTTCCTGTCTCATCCCCATCCCACTCCTCTCCTTGAGGGATCCCAAGCACCCACCACACGTAAGGCTGCAGGAAGGTGTCCCCAGCTCACTGAGCTATTCTCATTGTCTAAGTTTCTCTGCTTCATCCTGCAGTTCCCACTGCTCTGCCTTCAGGCTCACTGAGCTTCTCTCCCGCAGGGTCCAATCGCCTGTGAATCCCAGCCAGCTTGTTCTTCACCTCAGTCACTGTAGTTCTCATCTCTAGATGCTAGATCTGGGATTTCCTTTCATCCTCCATGTCCCTAATGCCTCTTACAAAATAGTTAAAAATAACTGTATCAATGTCCTTCTGTGTTTACTCTAGCATCCAGGGTAATCCTGGGTCGGTTTCAGTTGATTATTCTCCCCATCACGGGTCACGTTTTCCTGCCCTTCTGCCTGCCCGGTAATCTTCGACTAGATGCCAGACATTGTGATTTCACATTGTTTGGTGCTCATTTTAAAAAATTCCTTTCAATCTTCTTGAGCTTTGTCCTGGGATGCAGTTCCTTGGAAGTAACTTCATCCTTTGGGTCTTGCTTTCATGATTTGTAAAGTGGGTCCAAAGCAGTGCTCAGTGTAGGGTTAATTATTCCCCACTAATGAGGCAAGATTTTCCCAAGAACTCTACCCAGTGCCCTGTGATGTAAGAGTTTTCCAGAGGCTGGTAGGAACAGGCATGGCTCCTGGCCCTGTGTGAGCACCAGAACTATTACTTATCATTTTGGAAATTTCCTTCCACAACCTTGGAAGTTCTTCACAAGCGTGTACTCTGCTTGCTCAGTACTCCACTCAGTACTCATGGGGTGTCTCTGCAGATCAGGGTTCTCTCGCTGTCCAGCTCTCTCCTCTCCAGGACTCTAAACTCTCACTGCTTTGTTCTCCCTGGCTTCTCAGCTCCATCCTCAACTCAGGGGATCCACCTGGCTCCCCGTTACCCTCCCCGAGGTGGCCTGGAAACTCCCTTGAGGCCGTAGGCTGGGGCCATCACAGGGCTCCCCTCAGTTGTTTCACACATTTCCCATGGATCTCTGTCCTTCATTGCCTGATGTCCACTGTTTTAAAAACTGCTGTTTTATGTATCATCTGTTTTGGGGTTTTTCGGTTAACTAAGTTTCAGGTGAGTCATTCTAGTCCCTGTTACTTCATCGTAGCTGGAAGTGGACATCCACAGCATGGTTCTCACTCAGGGATGCACGCGAGAACTGAGTGCACAGCGTTACAACGCGTGTGTGCCTTGGTACTTCCCTGGAGATCCAGTAAGTTTATCTTCAGTCTCTCCTACATTCATCTTCTTAACCTTAGTTTCTGCCTTTCCTCATGTGCACCTTATGGCTGAGTCACATCAGACACCCTCCCCTCCATTTTCTCCACAACTTAGCTCAAGCTGCTGCCTCTGTTTAGAAGAGTAGACCCTCATTTTCCACTTGGCAAACTCCTACTCAACCTTCAAATGCCCAAACAACTGTCACCTCTGCCGGGAAAACTCTCCCACTTCAGCCCCAACAGAAATCTTCCTCTGTGCTTCTGAATTGTTTTATTCTACCACTGATAAGCCCTGGATCCCACCATGTTACAGTAAGCGGTATGTGTCTGTCTCTCCAACTGGCTTATGAATTCACAGGAAGGTCTTTTTCTTTTTGTGTCACTAGTACCTTACAACACACTGTGTGTGTTTAACAGACGTTCCTTGAATGAAGCATATATCCATTTACTCCTAAGTACTTATTACCATTTTCCTGACCTTCCTGTTAGCTGCATGCTTTGTTTCCTCTTTCCTTTCCAGACATCTCTCACTGTTCATTCTCTGATTTGGAAGGTTTCTAGGGAGCTCCAACTCCCAGAAATTCTGCTCACCTTGGAATCGCTTCAGCATTTCCTTCATCATCGGTAGCTGGCACTGAGTCTTCACTTTCAGAACTTCAAAGGAATAGTTCACATCCTGGTTCTCACTCCTAAAAAAGGACAGAAGGCTGCACTTCTCAGGAGACAGCCACGACCCCCAGCTCCCACCCGAAGGTTCCAAGCCCAAAGCTCAGCTACTTCTCTCCCATTCCTCCCGGCAAAAGTGAACAGGAGAATTCCTCCCCCAACCCCTCAGATCAACGCCCAGATCACTACGGAGCCCAGGCCTTGTCTCCCCTCTGCTCGGCCTGTACCGTTACCACTCCGCTCAAGCCCCCAGAGAAAAGCAAGAGCTCATACCTGGTCAACACATCTTTTGGATTCTGTGAAGAGAAGAAAGAAATAAGTCACGTACCTTCTCCTTGAGACCTAGTACCCAACCTTGTAAGCAGGTATTTTTCTGTCTGTTGCTTCTGTTAGCATAACATATGATCTCATGCTGCCAAAGCCAATGGACTAACACAATGCAGTCTTTTTTCCATGTGGCCCCACTGAGCTATTTAACAATGTCGACCAATCCTTTCCTGGGAACTCTATTCTTTCTCCTCCTGGCTTTTTGCCTACTTCTCCACCTATCCTCTCTCAATCACAGACAAATGTTAGTGAGGATGTAGTGGGAATATAAAATGGTTCGGCCACTTTGGAAGACAGTTTGGCAGTGTCTCAAAAAGTTAAATATAAATAAACCATACAGCATAACAATTCTGCTCCTACTACTTACCCAAGAGAAATGGAAACATAAGTCCACACAAAGAATGGCAGGCAAATGTCCAAAGCAGCATCATTCATAATAACCCAAAAAGTGGAAACAACCCAAACATCCATCGATTTGTAAACAGACTAAAAAAACCTGGAATAGTCCACAATGCAATATATGCAACAACACGAGCGACCTTCAGAAACATCATACCAAGTGAAAGAATCCACACACAAAACCACATATTGTATGATTCTGTTTATATATTTAGAAATGGCAAGTCTGTAGAGTCAGAAAGTAGGCTGTCTGGGGCCGGGGGTAGGAACAGAGCTTAACTGTAAACAAGCACAAAGGGGTCTTAAGGGGGCAATGGAAATGGTCTAAAACTGGACTGTGGTAATAATGATTGCACAACTTGGTAAAATCATAAAAATCACTCAATTTGTCCACTTAAAATGGGTGTATTATATGATATGTACATCCTACATCAAGTAAGCTGGTTTTTTAAAGAGTATGTGAAAAGTACTCAGTCTCATTAGTCATCAGGGAAATGACACCTATCTTTTGGGAGAAGGGAAGAGGTGCTGACTGAGGGCAGAGACAACATTATACACCATTCAAATGGACAGATCAGTAAAACAAATTCAAGAGAACTTTAGGCTCTGAGATCCTCCAATCCAACTCTACCTGCTCCAGCCACTTCCCTAGCCTTGCATTTGTTGGCTGATGCACCTTTTGGTAAGAATTCTGCTGGTTCAGTTGTATCTTTGAGGTTTCAGATTCTGACTAAATGTTGAACCCATATTTTAAAAAGTGTTTAAATGTGTTATTTCAAAGATTCTGCTATAGTATATATTTGGGTATGTAATTGGAACTTCACTGCTCTAGGAAGCTGTAGAAGTTCTAGACAATTCTTGGAAATCATTACATTTAGATAACATGTAACGCCCAGTTAGCAGTTTCTTGCTGAAAGTAACAGGTGGGTGGGCCCATGTTTCTCTCTTCCTTAAGAGAATAGAATGTTGCTTCCTTCTGATGAGGGAAAAAACAAGTAATGTAGATTGAAGGTATTCTTGAGAGCTCCCTTCAATGGTTCTTTCATCCTCAGTCACATGATATGGAGGAAAAGAGAAGTTCTGAGGGATCTGAGACCAAAGGTGCATTATTTCAGCCAAAAAAAAAAAAGGATAGTCACAAATGTAGAATCTTACCCAAAAATTGAACACTATAAGGACCCCTTTACCTCAGAGGATATAAAGGTAAAGACTAACTCAAAGAAAGGGCTTTAGATAACAAACTGATCTAATGACCCAAATCTAAGTACTAATGAGTTAGAATTGTAATAAATTAGAATTATAATCTTTAAAAGGTTGCTGGATATTAGAAATTACTTAAATTAATGTACCAATCAAAATCTGGGGCTAAGAACAAAGGTATATGAAGCTATGACTGTAATGATTAAAAATCAGTGAGAAAGACACATTTCTCTTAGAAACTTTTGACACAATTATCTACTTTGTGCGTTTCTATTTGCTTTGTTTTACTGTCTTAACAAAGAATCATAAACACGTAAGTAAAATGAGTAGAAAAGTTTTAGATGTGCTTCATATCCTAAACTATTAGACCAGGAGAATCTAAGTGTCTCATATTACCCAAGTTCATCAGACCTAAATTTCACATTAATTTTCTTTGAATAGTGAACCTTTGACTCTTTAATTGTATAATAACAATATCAACACAATTATCAACAGAGATAATTAACCCCACTTGAAGGTGAATGTCTTCTATTAATCCCACGCACCGGGAAGAACACTCAGGTCTAAAAGCAACAGTGAGTTCGCGCAGTGCTGTGCCCCGGCCTGTCTCACCTGGAGCAGCTCCAGGCTGGAGCTCTGGCTCTTCTCCGCCACCTCTAAGATGAGCTTCTTTAAGGAACTGATCATCTGATTGAGCCTTACTGTGTTCTCTTTATGCTTCCTCTTTGTCTCCTCTTCTTCTTTGCTCAGCCTCTGGAGAAACAACTGCTCCTCTTCAGCCAGGAAGAGGTGCAGCTTTGCAAACTCGGCGCTGAATCTCATTCGCTGATTCTTCATTTTCTCCTACAGCCACGTGAGATTTGCTCAGTCCTTGTTCTGCCTGGCCCTGGTGCCTAAATTCCTCACACATGACGCCCCACCAATCCAAATCACCTCCCCCAGAAAAAGCTCCAGCCCACCCCCTGCAAATTCCCCCTAGTCATTTACTGACACCTACTTGGTGTCTCTGTACTGGTCTTTAGAGGATTAATTCATTCTTTGTAGCATCTGGGTCTCTACTAAGACAGCAGTGCCTTGTTGGTACACTTTTTAAACAAAAGTGCACTTTGACATCTATTGTTCAGCTTAGCCCTCAGGACACCTACCGTTCAGTTATGTTAAATCTTAGATGGGTGTGTGGGCCCACAACGTGCCTCCCAACTAGACCAGCATCTCTGGAAGCGAAGTCCATTTACTTTCCACAGTGCCACAGACCCAAATCAACTCCAACCTAGGGCAAAGGTGGGAAGGAGAGGGGTGCTGCCCTAGAGGTATGGGGATGAAGTGTGTGGAACTCATGCTGCCCAAAGCCACAGGTCAGCAGGGAGAGATACTTCCTGTTCTGTCACCGCATCTGCAAGGGGCCTGACAACTGATGACATCCTGCAAGCTCTTCCCAGCAAAACCCCCTGAGCAGCCCCAGACTGAAAGGACCTCAAAGGCAATAAATGCCCAATCACTTCTGCTGTTACCTTCCACTCTGTAGCATTCTTCACTTCCAAGTCCTGGATATGCAGGGCTTTCTTCATCTTGGCTGTCAGACTACGCTGAGTCTTCAGAAGTTTTTCCTGCCAGCAGAAACACACTTAAGTAAGAAATCATCTCTCTGCATCTTCCCTGTTCAAGAGCTAAAAGCTACCTAATCCCAACAGGGGATGAGATTGAGAAAATGCTGAAAACGACCACAGGCCAATGCTTAAGAACTATTCTGGTCTAAAATCATCATAACACTATATAGAGTTTGCCTATTAAATAGACAAAAGCTAAAAATTATTGGAAGATTAATAAATACCTAGTACTGGCAAGGGAGAAAGCCTCTGGCACAGTAACAGTGCGAGAGTAAAAAGGTCCCACCTTTTTGAAAGGCAACAGGCAGGATTTAGCAAAATTTAAAATATGCATAATCCTATTTCCAACAAGAATACCCAACAAAACACAGGCAAAAATAATCAAATGTATAGGAATGTTCACTGAGACGTTATTATCCATCAATGGGGAATTATTAATAAATTACAGTAGACTGATACTCTGCATCAACTTCAGGCAGCTCTCAATATATTTACATGTTATATTAAGTTAAAACCAGGCTATAAAACAATACATACTGTATAATTCTGTTTTGAAAAGAACAAATCTATGTGTGTCTGTGCATGTGTGTGTGTTTGTATTTGAACAAAAGGAGAATCTGGAAGGATATGTACCTAAGTATTATTAACACAGCTTATCTCTGGGGAATAGGAATGGCCTGGAAGTTACAGGGGAAAGGATGGGAAATTTTATAAATGTCTGTTTTATTTGAATTTCTATAAGAGGCATATACTCTTCTTGCAATTTAAAAACACGGGAAAAAAGCTATTAAAAGCTACTTAAGCTATTAAAAAAATTAAGTGAGTCAATTAGAACAAAGTAGGCCAGAGAGGGGGAGCACCTAACAGCAGAACGTCAGGCATGACCTCAGAGACAGAGGTAGACAGGTGAGAGACACACACGAATCACTGTCACATTTGATGTATGTGTAAAGCCCGTACTGAGCTAAACAGCTCCTCTGAATGTGACCAAGATTTTAAGTTTTCACTTTTGTCTGCTAATAAGAGTAAATAGAACTTTTCAATTTTTAAAAGTTCTTAATTCCAATGTGTATCAATTATCCTGTTCCATTATCCAAGACTCTACCTAAGTCTTTCTGTATTCTGCCACAGTTGGGATCTTAAGAGGTCCCCAGTCTTTGGAGATCAGAAAACTTCCTGCAATAACAGAAACTCCCACAAGGCGGCAGGAGGACTACACCAAGCATTTCAAAGCCGGGTAGAGGTACCAGAAGTTTAAAAAAAAAAATCACTTCTCTCCATTTAATGTCAGACAATAGTTTGTATAGAACACTATAATAAAAGTAGAGCACACATTTATAGAATGAAGACATTTGCTGACTTGCGATCACGTAGTTCAAATGACATTAAACTTCAAATCAGATCTGAGTTTCAGTCTAGATCTTCACAAACTAGCTATGATCTGTGATCAAGTCAGCCTCACGTTTCCGGGGCTGCAGCTTCCTCATGAGGACACCTAGACTAGACGGCCTTTTCTTAAACACCATCCCAGCTCTCAGGGTCTGTGAATTTCAGTCACTGTAACCACCACGCTCAATCTGAGCAGGCAGGCTACCTCCAAAATACATGTCAAATCTGCCTACTGGCCGTCCCCCACTGCCACCTCCTAGTTCAAACACCCATCGCCTCTTGTCTGGACAACAGTCAGCTCATGACTGGTCTCCCTACTTCCAACCTTGTCCTTCTCTCATCCAGTGTCCACAGAGCAGCCCGAATAATCTTTCTGAAAACCAGTCAGATCACATCACTCTCCTGCTTAAGATTCTCCATTGGCTTTCCTCGTCACCAAGAAAATTCAAACGCCTCGTGGCCCGACACACCCCCACCCTCGCCTGCGTCTCCCAGCTCATCCATGCTACTTTTCCCCTTGCTCGTGAAGCTCCACGTGCACAGCTCTTCTTCAGCTCTGTACATACGTCCTGCTCTTCCCAGATTCAGGGTCTGGGATTTGCTATCTGTTGCCTGGTATGTTCTTCCCACAGTTCCTCAGGGTGCTGATTCCTCATCCATCAAGTCTCAACTGAAATGTCACCTCCTCAGAGAAGGCTACCCTGTCCCCTTATGAAAGCCCTCATCACTTCTCTGGCATGGCACGTTCTTTCTTTCACAGCACGTTATCACCATCTGTGATTATCTGTCTGGTGCTTACCACCGCCATCCCAGCTAGACTGCGCGCTCCCCGGTCTTCTCACCACTGTATTCCCAGCGTTGTGTCTGGTACAGCGTCTGACACAGATGAGTGGTTCAAGAAATATTTGTTAAGTGAATTCACAGCAACGGAGGGATTAGCTCCCAGAGTCAGCAGACTAAATTGTGGCATGAGAGAAGGCAGAGTTGTGCTTAGAAGCCTTTTCCATGCAGACAATTTGCTCCGTGAGGTTCATCAAGCCATTTCTCTTTCTCCGTTCTCTTTTTCTCCCCCAGCACGCATGACTCTCTTAAAAACAACTTCTCTAAAAGATTTTCTGAGATTTCCCTCTGTGAAGGTAATAAGATGTAGCTCCGTGGTTCTCTATCCTATCTGGGCATTCAAATCACCTAGAGAACTTTTAAACAATGTTCATGCCAAGGGCCCCACCAACTGAATCAAGACCCCCCCTAGCGGGTAGTATTTCTTAAAAGTGCTTCCAGGTAATCCTAATACATATCCTGAGTCATTGGGGTGGCCCAAGAGAGCAAGCAGAGCTGGCTAGGGATTCATCAAAGCAGGGTTCCTGGGGGTAGTGCTCAGGGGCTCAGATCCTAAGAGCAAGCATCCAGCACACTGTTTGCTGGGCTCAGGTGTAGGTGCAGGATGGGGGATATTTTCCGTGGATTTAGGGAACCCCAAAGTTTTAAGACACAGTGCACCCATCTGAGTATGTGCTGGGAACGGGATGGTGGGAACAGGGTAGGTCCCCCCAAAAGCAACTTAATGTTTTCTGACTAACTTGGGGTGGGGATGGAGATGGACGAATGGAGCAGGGACTAAGCCAAGGAGGGTGCAGAAAAGGACAGATACTGCGTGACAGGGACCTCCCCTCTTTCTTCAGCCTCAACTGCCACCACCCTCCCTCCCATGCACTACACTCCTTAAGTACCTAGAGAACCTTCAGTCCTCTTGTTTAGCACATGCTATTCCATGTTGTCACACTGTTGAATATGCTGTTCCCTTGGCCTGAATATCCTCTCCCCTTGTTTTACTTGCCCTTCAAGAGTGAATTCACGTTTCATTCCTCACTCCTGTCTGATCACTCTAACCTCGGACCTTTTGGGTGCTCAGCACAAACTCTCATAACTCTCACACACTGAAATTACTGGTCTACAGTATGTCCCCTACAAGACAAGGCCATTTATGCCCAGATTCCAGAACAATGCCTAGCATACAGTAAGTATCAATAAAGGTTACTCTATAAAGACATGAAGGTACACTTTCCAGTCTTAACTTTGAATCAGTTTCCTGTCTGCAGTCAGCTGATAAAACTGTACAGCATTTTACAGTTTACAATACACTTTAACTTGCATCATGAAATTCGTGTATTCAACAAGTACTTACTAGATACCAATTCAGATGGAGACCACTGGAGTGACACCGTCAGTAATGGAAGGGGTGGGGCTACTCTGGAAAGGATGATCAAGGAAGGTCTTCAAGCTAAAATCTAAAAGGATGTAAAGGATGGAAAGCATGGGTAGACAGAGAGAACAGGCTTGAAACAAAAGCAAGAAGGCCAGTGTGGCTGGAGGAGAGCATGATACACTGACTTATTCAATTGAAGCTTCTTAACTCAGAAGGTAGCTAGAGTAGATAATCTCCAAATTCAAACATTAAGTGATTTTCCCAGATGTTGAAGGAAGCCAGTAACAAAATCCAGACTCATCACTCCAAGCCAGGCTTTTCCCAAATCATGTGTATGACATCTATAGGTATAAACCTGTGGCTGTCCAATATAGCATCCAATGACCATGTGAGCACCTGATATGTGGATGGTCCAAATTGATGTGTGCTGTCAATGTAAAGTACACACAGATTTCAAAGACCCATCATGAAAAAAAAAGTAAATCTCATTGATAATTTTTCATATCAATTGATGCTGAACGATATTTTAGATAACTGAGTTAAACAAGATATATTATTAAAGTTAACATTACCTGGTTTATTTTTTACCACTAAAAAAAAATAATATATGTGGTTTGTATTTTTGTTTCTATTGGACAGCACTGGTTTATAACTTCTCAGGATGTTTATCTTAAACGAGGAGCTTCCGGAGGCCTGTCCCTTGAAAATTCTGCAGTGTTAACTGAGCTTTGCACCACCCCTCCCAATTCCAGTTTTAACCCCAGCTCTGAGATCAGTGAGTCGTTTAACTACTTCAGCCTCGGGGGGCGGGGCGGGGGGAGGATTCACGCTTCAGATGGCAATAGCAGCCGCCGGGTGTAAACAGTAAACATCCCCAGGCAATACCCCGTAACGGCCGGCTCACCCGGTAGCTCTCGAAGGCCTCGTCGATGGGGGCCATGGTGTGGGCCTGGTGCTCCTGGGACTCCCTGCACACCAAGCACACGAGCCGCTGGTCGTCCTCGCAGAAGAGCCGCAGCGGCTCCCAGTGGCGGCCGCACAGGCCCTGGGGCGAGGGGCCCTGACGCCGCCGCCGCCGCGTCTTCTCCGTCAGCCGGGCCAGCGCCCAGTTGGGCCGCAGCGCCGCGGGCGCGGACGGCTGCCGGCACTCGGGGCAGGGGAACGGGGTGCCGCCCGGCGCCAGACTGCGGTGCAGGCAGCCGCGGCAGAAGTTGTGGCCGCACTCGATGGACACGGGGTCCTCGAAATAGTCCAGGCAGATGGAGCAGGTCAGCTCCTCCTGGAGGTCCTCAGCCTCCATGCCGCTCGAGCCCGGACCCGAAGTAGGGGTCGGATGAGAGGCCTGCAGGCTCGGGCGGGCCCGGGAAGCCTGTGGCCTTCGCACCTGCGGCCGCTGTCTCCCGCCGGAAGGCAAAGTGCAGCCTCTTCCCGGAGCCGGGATCGGGGCGGGGCGGGGCACGTGCCGGGCGGGGCACGAGCCGGGCGGGGCAGGAGCCGGGCGGGGCGGCGGCCCTTCCCCGCGCTCTGTGGGGGCAGAGCGCGCGAACCGTGGGATTTCCGCCCGGGCCGGCCGCGCGGGGCATGACGGGACAGCGGGCCGCTCCTGGACCAACAATAGAGAAGCGGAAATCCCCCGGCAGTCCTAGAGAGGACGCGCGGGGACGCGCGGGGCCCTTAGGTCTAGGGAGCGTACCGGGCGTGCGGCGACTGCGCAGCTACAGCAGCGGCTGGTGGAGCAAAACTAGGGGGCGCTGATGAACGTGGCAAGTCCTTCAAGTTTGCTCAGTGAGGTCAGTGTTCGCCGGCCGCTCCGGACGATTTAGGTTCTGAAGTCCTAGGCGAGCTGCAGCCTAGTGGCCAGAAGGGCCAGGAGGACGAGGAGCATCTGTGCAGCGGGACCTGGAGCGAGGCTAAAGGGCGCGCCGTGCCTCTTAGGCTGGCCCTTCCTGAAGTCTTTTCGTTCAGCCTCATTCTCCAGGAAAGGAACCCCTTCTTGTACTCCAACCCCGAGGTCTAGTGGAGTTTCTATAAAGACAGGATTTCTTGCTGCCCCCATGAAGCCCCCCGACTCTCCTGGTGTTCGAGAAGTCGGGCGAAGTGGAGAGCCAGCTTTCTAAGAAGCGAGCAAAAAAGGGAGTGTTTAGCCCACATCCTTGTGGGGAGCTATCTGATCACCCTGCCACCCTGATTTCCCTCTCTGTCTTCATAAGCAGAGGATATACACCAGGCAGAGGAAGCCCATTCTCAGAGCATGGGGCACGCTCACCCAGTGCAGATTGGGGTTCTAATCGTCAAGTTAAGGGAAAGAATCTAGGGTTAGAAGGTCTTCCCCAGGTTTGAGACTTCCCACCAGTATTTTAGGTGGTTCAGTGCCCAGGAGGTCTGTGGGCTAAGGATGCTCTGAGCCAGTTCGGGGTGATCTGCTGTGAGCAGCTGTCATCTAAGATGCTGGGAAGGAGCAGATCCTGACCCTCCTACCTGATAAGGTAAAGACCAGAGTGTGAGAGCAATACCTGGAGAGTGGAGCTGAGACCGTGGCTGTTGCAAAAGACATGATAGAACCGGGAGAGTGGTGAGAAGGAAATGAGCTGTTTTAAGTGAGAGTGGTTAAGATTCAGAAGTGCAGGTACATTGATATTTGGTACCCAACTTGAAGACAGCAACCGTTTTGTTATCCCAAGTAACATCCACTGAGGCTTTCAACAAACAATATGCTTGCCTATTTCAGGGTGTTAATCTGTTTTTCTTCAATGGATTTTTTATCTTGTGTTTCTGAGGTGCTTTGTCTTTCATTCTTCCCACTCTATGCCTTTTCTTATGAATGAAATTTGTAATTCTTGTGTCCCAACATCAGACAATGCCTGTCCTGTAATGTGCTCAGTATGTGGTTACTGAATATATGATTAAATGATTTGGAAAGGAATTCCTGAGAGCTCTGTTTTGGGGTTTTGATGAAAGTTCCACAGAATGTCTGTTTTTAAATTTTCAAATTATACAACTGATAGCTGCATTTTCTTTGTAAATTGGAATATTGTATTGAGAAGGAATCTGAGTCTTAATACGGACCAACAGGAAGAGGTGCTCTTATCAGTTACTGATGTCTGTTATGAATGTTTGTGGTGTGAGTGTCTGGGTGTCTGTATGTCTGCCTATATATTGAACTATATCTCCTTAATGTCTTCAATCCTGCCATACTCCTGAAATTAATGTCCATCTTCACTGAAAACATTGAGGCTCCCTAATTTACAATTTTATTCATATGGAATTTCAGAGGATCCCAACTGGACAAACAATCTTGAAAAAGAACAAAGTAGGGGGATTCACGCTTCCCAATTTCAAGCGTTATTACAAAGCTACAGTAATCACCACGTAGTACTGCCTTAAGGACAGACGTATAGATCAATGGAATTGAATTGAAAGTACAGAAACAATGCCTTACATCTACAAGCATTTGCTTTTCAACAAGGACGCTAAAACCGTGTTATGTCAGGAAAATGGTGCTGGGACAATTGGAGATCCACATGCAAAAGAATGAAGTTGGACCCTTACCTCACACCATATACAAAAATTAATTCAACATCAGTCAAAGACCTAAATGTAAGCTAAAACCACAAAACTTTTAGAAGGAAACATAGGTGCAATCTTCATTGTCATGGATTAAGCAACGGTTTAGTCACTATAACACCAAAGTCGTAAGCAACAAAAGAAAAAATTAATAAGTTGGACTTCATCAGAATTAAAATCTTTTGTGTATCAAAGAACACTGTCAATAAAGTAAAAGAATCCACTGAATAGGAGAAAATATTTGGAATCATACATCTCATAAGGGTTTAGTATCCAGACTATATGAAGAACTCAACAACAAAAATACAAACAACCCAGCTGAAAGATGAGCAAAGGATTTGAATAGACTTTTCTCCAGAGAAGCTATACAGATGGCCAATAAGCACATGAAGATATGCTCAACACCATTATTTATTAGGAAAATGCAAATCAAAACCACAGTGAAATACCACTTCACCCACTAGGATGGTTAGAATTTAAAAATCAAATGCGGGGGGGGGGGGACAAAATGCCAAGTATTGGTGAAGATGTGGATAAATTGGAACCCATTTGTACATTACTGCTAAGAATGTAAATGAGTAAATAGTATACCTGCTGTGGAAAGTTTGGCACTTCCTCGAAAAGTTAAAGTGTTACCATATGCCCCAGCAGTTTCAGTCCTAGGTATTTACCCAAGAGAATTGAAAACATATGTTCACACAAAAACTAGTACATCAGTGCTCATAGCACCATTATTCATAATAGCCCCAAAGTGGAAACAATCCAAATGGCCAACTGAAAAATGAATAAATAAAATGTGCTATCGCCATACAATGAAATAATATTCAATCATGAAAGGAGCGAAGTACTGATGATACTGCTACTACATGGATGAACCTCAAAACCAGAATGCCGAGTGAAAGAAACCAGTCACAAAAGACCACGTACTGTATGACTCTGTTTGTGTGATGAAAAGCCCAGCCTGGGAAGAGCTACAGACACAGGAAGTATATTAGTGGTTGTTTAAGCTTGGGGGGTATGGGAGTTTGGGAGTTAAAAGCTAAATAGTGTAGGGTTTCTTTTTGAGTTGATGGAAATGTTCTAAAATTGCTTTGTTAATGGGTACACAACTCTGTGACTATACTAAAAGCCACTGAATTGTATACTTTAAGTAGGTGAATTACATGGTACATGAACTATATCTCAATAAAGCTGTTTGAAAAGGGGTGCCATCAAGGAGGAATTCAGAATGATGACATTTGCTTTTTTCTGCTCTTGGTGATTTTGCTGGGTTCTGGCTATGGTAGATAAGGGATTCTTTATGAAACACTGTGTAGCAGAAAGGAAAATATATATTATTTTACTGGTTGTTGCCAAAGTGTCTCTTAGGGAACAAAATACCTTTTCTTAGGAATGAGCCTTCCTAATTTACTCCAGGATCATTTGTGATTCAGAGGAGAAAACAAAACTAGGTAACTGCTCTTTGTTGAGGATTTGAAGGCAAGGAAGAACTGAGAAGGGAGGTGTTTCTACAAAACAGTGGGAGGCTAGGATGCTTTGGGGCAGAAATGACTGAGAGTCTCAAGAAAAGAAGGCTGCTATTCAGCCTGCTGAATCATACTGTGATATAAATGTCCCTTACTTTTACCCCTGAATCAGCAGTAAAACTGCTGTCTTTTCTGTGTGGTATTGAGGGGTATGGGTTTGGAAAGTAAGGACTTGGTTCCCCATATGGGCTGTTCCTGTGCTGGAGACAGTGGAGCAGCTGCAGGGCACAAAGCAGAGAAGGAGGGTTGAGCAGAATCAGAGCTGTCAGTGGTCCAAGGGACATAAGCCTCTGAATTCACAGTAATCTCCCTAAATAGTTTGGCTGGGTGTTTGAACAAATCTGATCTCCATATTAAAGGACACTTGGTTATATATTCTTGGAAGGGCAGAGTCTGGATATGCCATCTGCTGCAGGGCTAGGGGCGTTTATAGGTTACAGAACTTTGAAGGCAGGGGGAGCAGGAGAGAGAAGTAGAGTCACTGAGACAGGAAGAAGGAGTGTCTTCAGCCACAAGAACACCAATAACGGTGACCAATATTTATTGCACAGGACAGGGAGAGGCATGATCTTATGGAGGCTTCTGCTGGCTGGCTCTGGAGTGAAACCCATGAAAACTGTGATGCTGACACCGGGGGATTTGGTGAGAAGGCACAGGCAGGAGCCCTTCAAGGACATGCTGCAGACAGCATGGCCCACCGTGGCTCTTGGATATACATCAATAGCCTCTGATTTGCCCTGGAGATAAATCCCCACTCACTGGATGTTCCAAAGAAGATCCAGTCATAGGGTTTCCTTCACGGGTGAGCCAGGTGTCTTCATAACTCTGCAAAGTAGAGAATCAAGCAGAAGCTGAGACTTCTTCTAAGTGGGAAGAGACCTAAATGGAAAAGCCAGAGGTACAACTGACTGCACACTGTGGTCCCGGTTCACTGGAAAGAACCGCCCAATTGATGGAGATGGCAGTTGGGGGGTGGTTTGGGAGCAGCGGTCAGAAGACATCTGCCTAGAACCTGGTTTTCTCCCTTGTAACACGTGGGAGTTGTACTTCCCAGAGGGCAAGGGACCTGCCGTGGAAGATCACCAGGACGGATGCATCAGGGGCAGGAAGCAAGAGGGACATCGGTGCCCCTCCCACCTGCTTCTTGAAACTGTTCTTTTGTTTCCACCGCTGGGAAGTTACCAGTTGGTTCCCGGTGTCTTTTGGTGCTCTCTGAAGGTGGGAAGTAGTTAGAAGAGGGAGCTTTGTCCTTCCGGGTCTTCCACCATCTCCCCACGCCCAGGAGCACCAGCTCCAAAAGAGTAAACAGGAGACAGAGCCCAGTGACCCCGAACATGGTCTTTAGGAAGATGGTCTTCTCAGCGGGGCGAGACAGATTACATGTTGTACTACCAAGGCAAGGCTCTTGACGACATGAGAAGGAGCTGGGCATCTTGAACCCATACAGATGGTACTGCCCCCCCAAGGCTGCCCCCTCAAGGGCCAGGCGCACCCCCAGCTGTGCCACGTAGGCCCAGAGCAGCCTGGGGCTCCCAGCCCCCGAGGCACCCTGGCTCTCCTCCCCCTGGCCACTCAGTGTCCCTTCTTCCCTCTTCACCTTTCCTGCTTCCCACTGCCAGATCACGTGATACAGCGTGACCCCCACATAGAGGATGCTGGGCACTGCCACCAGGATGACCTGGAAGGCCCAGAAGCGCAGAGGGGAGAGAGGGTGGAAGGCGTCGTAGCAGGCGGCCTTGCAGCCCGGCTGCTGGGTGTGACACACGAATTCGCTCTGCTCATCACTGAAGACCCCCGTCCCACTGGCGGCCAGCAGCACCAGGCGGAATCCCAGGAGCACGGGAAGCAGGAGGCGCCCCACAGGGGTTGCGTGCCGGCTCTCCTCCACCACCAGCCGCCTCAGGAACCCACCACACATCCTGTTACGGAGCAGAGGATAGTGGTGAGTGTAGGTGTGCCGCTCACTGTCCTCTAGAGAAGCAGCAGGCCACCTTGTCACCCCCAATCCAAGGATGTGTAAGGCGGGCTTCCTCACTCCTCTCCTAGAATCTGGTTGATCAGATACCAAGACTCTGATTGCATTGTCTATGGTTAATGGAGTCATATGTAAAATATGAATAGTGAGTGGCAGTGGGCGTGGCTCTCTCTCCTGTCCCCCTCTGTAGAGGAGAGGAACTCTCGGATGGGGGGAGACCAGGGTCTGTCTTTGTCTCTCTTTTGCCCTCCCTGCTTCTCACCCTTTCCCAAAGGCTAAAGAGACAGAGACCAGAGTCCTCTAAAGACTGGAACTAGAACAAATCATAATAAAATTTATATGGAGCCATCAAAGACCTAGAATTGCCAAAGCATTACTGAAGAAAAAGAAAGGGGCTGGAGGAATAACTCTCCCAGACTTCAGACAATACTACAGAGCTACAGTCATCAAGACAGCATGGTACTGGTACAAAAACAGACATACAGGCCAATGGAACAGAATAGAGAGCCCAGAAATGAACCCACAAACTTTTGGTCTACTAATCTTCGACAAAGTAGGCAAGAATATACAATGGAATAAAGACAGTCTCTTCAGCAACTGGTGTTGGGAAAACTGAACAGCAGCATGTAAAGCAATGGAGCTAGAACACTCCCTTACACCATACACAAAAATAAACTCAAAATGGATCAAAGACTTAAACATAAGACAAGATAAAATAAACCTCCTAGAAGAAAATATAGGCAAAACATTATCTGACATACATCTCAAAAATGTTCTCCTAGAATAGTCTACTCAAGCAATAGAAATAAAAGCAAGAATAAACAAATGGGACCTAATGAAACTTACAAGCTTTTGCACAGCAAAGGAAACCATAAGTAAAACAAGACGACAACCTATGGAATGGGAGAAAATTTTTGCAAATGAAACTGACAAAGGCTTGATCTCCAGAATATATAAGCAGCTCATACGACTTAATAAGAAAAAAAAAACAAACAACCCAATCCAAAAATGGGCAAAAGACCTAAACAAGTAATTCTCCAAGGAAGACATACAAATGATCAGCAGGCACATGAAAAAATGCTCAATATCACTAATTATCAGAGAAATGCAAATCAAAACTACAATGAGGTATCACCTGACACCAGTCAGAATGGGCATCATTCAAAAATCCACAAATGACAAATGCTGGAGAGGCTGTGGAAAAAAGGGAACCCTCCTGCACTGCTGGTGGGAATGCAGTTTGGTGCAGCCACTGTGGAAAACAGTATAGAGATTCCTCAAAAGACTAGGAATAGACTTACCATATGACCCAGGAATACCGCTCCTGGGCATATATCCAGAAGGAACCGTACTTCAAAAAGACACCTGCACCCAAATGTTCATAGCAGCACTATTTACAATAGCCAAGACATGGAAACAGCCTAAATATCCATCAACAGAAGACTGGATAAAGAAGATGTGGGATATTTATACGATGGAATACTACTCAGCCATAAAAACTGACAACATAACACCATTTGCAGTAACGTGGATGCTCCTGGAGAATGTCATTCTAAGTGAAGTAAGCCAGAAAGAGAAAGAAAAATACCATATGAGATCGCTCATATGTAGAATCTAAAAAACAAACAAACAAACAAACAAAGCATAAATACAAAACAGAAATAGACTCATAGACATAGAATACAAACTTGTGGTTGCCAAGGGGGCGGAGGGTGGGAAGGGATAGATGGGATTTCAAAATTGTAGAATAGATAAACAAGATTATACTGTGTAGCACAGGGGAATATACACAAGATCTTATGGTAGCTCACAGAGAAAAAAATGTGACAATGAATATATATATGTTCATGTATAACTGAAAAATTGTGGTCTACACTGGAATTTGACACAACATTGTAAAATGTTTATAAATCAATAAAAAAATGTTAAAAAAAAAAAAATGTTGCTCCCCGGGTGATGGCTGCCGGGGTCTGATGCTACTGTCAGTATCAGTGCTGACCCCGGGGGGACGCACGTGCGTTTTTCCACCTGCTTTTCCCTGGCTCCACGCCCTCTGGTGCTCACAGGTGTGTCAGCTGGCCTCTGCCTCCACTGCAGTGGTGAGACTGAGATGAGGTTAGGTTAGGGGGGATCACGGAAACAGTGAGTGTCAAGAGTTGCTTTCATCTGATGTTCTTTAGACCTAATGGCTTAGGGAAGGAGAACACTTCGAAGAAAACCCAGCAGAATCCACTAAATAAATGTAATGAGGTTGGGGCCAAAGCCAGAGCTGATGGGATAAAAATTCAAAATTCAACTCTGCTTTGTCATCGCTCCTTGGGCTTGGGAGGTGACCATGGTCAAGGACAGGCTTCAGAAACCTTCAATTCACTGGACAAAATACCATCAGGCTACAAACCCAATTTACCATCTTTATCTTTGTCCCAGCAGCAGCCTTCCTCAGTGCCCAGCTGTTCTGTTAGCCCTCCCTCTTCAGGCCAAACTCTCATGTACCTGGCTCCCCTCACTCTCAGAGGACCATGCAAACCTCTTATTCTGGAGGAAACAGAGACTCTTTAATGCGAAACCCTGCATCTGCATCTTCTCTTATCTCCGTAGTCACTTCCTGCTGTGGCATCTTAGAGAAGGAAGTGTCTTTCCACTTGTCCAAGGCTACTCTCCCTTTCAAAGCTATGTCTCTGGGTCGTTCCTTCCAGCTTCTTCAAGGATTTGACCCCCCAATTATCTTTCCTGTAATTCAGAACACCCTTGTTTCCTCTCTGACCAGGAACTTGCTTAGGTTGCTTCCTGCTGAGTCTAATAATACTACTAATAAGTTGAATTTCAAAGTTAACATGGCAGCAGCTGAGACGTGCGTGATTTATCTCATATCAGCTTCCCAGTTAGAAGACCCAGGGAGATGCACAAAACAATTTATAAACTGTAGATAAGAACAGACCCCGTGCCAAAAGTTAGGCAGAATGGTCGCCTTCATGCAGTTAAAGAGGCTGGATTGAGACACTTCCAAGGGAAAGCTCAAAGGGTCTCAATGGACCAGAGAATTTTGTCACCATCCACCAACTGTGAGAAACCATATTTTGAGCCACTAAGAATCAGAGTCTGAACCTCCCCGCCTGCCCCTCTGTCCCTGTCTTTCTGCTTCCATCGGAGACTGTGAAGACTCTGATGGGTATCAGGCTGCTGAAAATTCTTTTCTATAAAACTGGATTAAAATTTTTAGAAGAAATTTATTTCCAGTCTCTAGAAAGATGCAAAACTGGGACCATGATTAAAGATGGCAGATTGAAGATAAAGATCTATCTCCTCTCATCCCTAGGACTTGAAAATGAGAGTAAATGGGTATTTAAATGTGTACACCCACCACAAATAGAGCAGGAGGCAGATCATCAGTTAGAAAGCAATAGAACAGATTCTAGGGGAAATTAAGTCAGGGTGCTAGAAAGCACATTGGGTAATTCTTCCAGAATTCAAAGGAAGAAGATGAATAATTGAAAATAATAAAAGGTAAATAGATAAGGAACAAAATCTGTTTCCTAACTTGGAAATCAAGACAACAAATGTAGCTTACTTACCGGATGAGAAACACTTAGTGAGGTGCCTTGGGAAAGAAGTGGTTTCTCAATAAATGTTTAAGTTTTGTTTGGAGAGAGATTCAGCTCCAAGAGGACCAAAAGAAAGGTCAAGTTTCAAGGCTGGTCCTGGGTTTCTCAACCTTGGCGCTATTGACATTTGGGGTCTGATCATTTTTGTTTGAGGGTAGGAAGGATGCTATTCCAGGCATTGGAAGATGTTTAGCAGCATTGCTGGCCTCTATCCACTAGGTGGCGGTAGCACATTTCTCCCCTGGTTGAGAACCACTGCTTTCGGGTTCCACTCGCTTCCACTCTTGGGTTCAGTTACCAGCTCTGTCAAGCAAGACGTCTGTAGCAGAGCATCTCAGAGGGCTTTTGTACGGCATGATAATCAGCCCATTTCCAGGCTGGTCGTGCATCCTCCTGTGAGGGTGCCTGCAGCCCCTCCCCGCTTTATAAGCTCAAAGTGTCCCTGCACTTAGGGGATGCAGCCCTGGGCTCTGAACACACTCTGAACAAGTGTCCCTCCTCCTTCATCCCCTGCTTTCCTGAGATCATGTGGTCTCCCCGATCTAGTCTAGCCGTTCCCAGCCCACCTGTCTCATTCTCTGAGACCTGCATCCTCTTCCCACAAACATGTCTGCAGCTTTGCCCACAGGGGACCAGAGACCCCAGGCCAAACTTGGAGACATAGGGAGCTGAGGGCTCAGCATTGCTGAAGAAGCTCCAGAGACACCACTCTGTTTCTAGGAATGGAGAAATCATTTGCAAATAAATGTATTTGGGAGTAGGTTAGCAGGATCTGAGCCCTGTCAAGATTTTAGAAGCAATACCTATGAGGGAGAAGGAGTGCGTGCTTAGCATGCATGAGGTCCTGGGTTCAATCCCCAATACCTCCATTAAATAAGTAAATAACCTAATTACCTACCCCAAAAAAACGTTTTAACAAAGTAAAAATATTTTTAATAAATGTCTATTTTAAACATTAAAAAGGAATTGGAAGAAGGAGGAAAGCCCAGAGTTTGAGAGGATTTTCAAATATGTAAACAGATTTGTTTTAATTCCATCATGATTTTTAAAGCATTTTTCTAAGCATCTCTTGTTCTTTGGGAGAAAATTTTTAGTGTTCCATTCCTGGTAGAAAACATCTCAGAGAGCTAAGGTGTGAGGGCAGAATGTCCACTGAGGACAGGGCTGGACCTAGTTCACTGGACCCAGCTCACTGCCCCACGTCTCACCCCACCTGGCCTGGAAAGCATCCTAGACTTTTACTCAAAGTCCACATGCAGCAGCCCTGGCCTCAGCAGGTATGCAGGACCTCAGGCCACATCCTGGGCTTAGATCAAGTCTGAATGTTAATAATACCCCCAGGTCACGGGTGGGTGCATTAGGCTGCAGATGCCAGCCTAGAGCGCTGGCCAGCCCCCACCTCCGCTACCCCCAGGCCCTGTGCCAGCCCAGCTTTTCTCTGCCCCAGCACTCACCTGGCAGCTTCGGGCAGAAGCACCAACAGCAGAGGAAAGAGGCAGAGAGAAGAGCCGTCAGGCTGGAGCCCCACAGGGTCCCAGCTCTCCCCCAGGCCCTGCCTCCCCCCACCACCCACATCTTCGCCCTCCCCTTTTCATTCCTGGCAGCCTTCACGCGGGTTAAAAAAAAAAAAATGCAGCTGGAGGGGCAGGCAGCCCTGCTGCTAAAGAATGGAATCTGGAGAACAACCCGCTGTTGTGGAGGACGAGGCGTCTGTCTTCTAAGTGAGCTGAAACGGAGGTTTTCAGATAATCTGTAAAGGGGGGGCAGTGGCCTTGGAGTGTGTTTCCAGTGTGGGGGCTTGCAGGCCACAGCAGATAGAATTCCCTAAGTTTATCTCAGGGCATCCTCTCCTCTCGTCTGGGAGAAATGGGCATCTGCTCCTTGTCGTCTCAGAAACTCAGGGATTTTTCATTTTCTTGAGGGTATAAAATTATGGTGGATTTACCATCAAGAGGTCTTTAAAGGCTGGTAATTTGAAACGTGAGGAGGCTAGCAGTATAGTATAGTTTAGAGGTTTGCCATCCACAGCTGGATTGCTTACTCAAATCCCAATTTCTCCACTCACTAGCTGGTCAACCTTTTATAAGTTACTCAACTTCTCTATGCTTTATTTCTCTCCTCTGTACCAGGATAAATAATAGTATTTACTTCATAAAGTTGTTATGAAGTGTAAGTGAGTAATAGCCATTTAGACTTGGAATATCCATCATCCATCATCTATTAAGTAATCAATATCCATTATTTATTAAGCACTGAATAAATGTCAGTGCAACAAGATATTAAACTGAAAATCTAGACTGGAATTTCGAGATGCAATGTTTTAGAAACTACGATGCACATGACATTCTAAAGTGATTTGTTAGCCTGAGATGCAAAATTTCAAAGGAAAACCAAATAAATAACCAAATAAACCAAATCAGTAACATTTATGTCACCCTTAAACTCTACGCCTACATCTAAGTTGTATAAAACAGTAAAGTGTTTGGAAATTAGAGAGAGAGAGGATTAACTTTGGAGAGAAGATACTTTGGAAAGAGATGTGCTGTTAGTTCTCCCCACAGGCAAGGGGTGAGGCTGCTGCCTCCCACATCTCATGCTTAGTGAGACAGGCTCCAATGTGTTGATGCCTGTCTGATAAATCAACAAGGCAAGAGACAGCATACCCAGCAGATGAACCAAAGCTCGGTGGCCCAGAAATCCCCAGGGGCGGGATCGGGAGCCCAGGTGCTGCAGTTCTCACTGGGGCGGGGCTCCCTGAGTTGCTGAGATGACAAGGAGCAGACGCCTGTTTCTCCCAGACAAGAGGAGAGGATGCCCTGAGATTCCATAGTGATTCACAATTTTAAAGGTTATATTCCATATAGTTGTTATAAAATATTGGCTATATTCTGTGTGTTGTACAATATATCCTTGTAATTTATTTATGTTATACATAGTAGTTCATACCTCTTAATATATCCCATCTTGCCCTTCCTCACTTCCTTCTCTCCACTGGTAACCACTAGTTTATTCTCTATATCTGTAAGTCTGTTTCTTTTTTGTTACATTCGCTAGTTCGTTTTATTTTTTAGATGTTACAGTATTTGTCTTTCTCTGTCTGACTTATTTCACTTAGCATAACACCCTCCAAGTACATCCATGTTGCTACAGGTGGCAGATTTTATTCTTTTTTATGGCTGAGTAGTAATCCATTGCATGTACATACATGTGTATATGCCACATCTTTATCGATTCATCTGTCACTGGACACTTACATTGCTTCCATTTCTTAGCACTTGTAAATAATGCTACTATGAATATTGGAATGCATGTATCTTTTCAAATTAGTGTTTTCATTATTTTTTTTGGATATATACCCAAATATTTGAACTGCTAAGTGGTATGATCGTTCTATGTTTAGTTTTTTGAGGAATCTCCATACTGTTTTCCACAGTGGCTTCACCAATTTACATTCCCACCAACAGTGTACAAGGGTTCCCTTTTCTTCACATCCTCGCCAACATTGGTTGTTTGTGGTCTTTTTGATGATAGCTGTTCTGACAGGTAGGAGGTGATATCTCATTGTGGGTTTGATTTGAATTTCTCTGATGATTAGTGATGTGGAGCATCTTTTCATGTGCTTGTCGGCTTCTATATGTCTTCTTTGGGAAAATGTCCGTTCAGATCTTCTGCCCATTTTTTAATTGGGTTCTTTGGGTTTTTGATGTTGGGCTGTATGAGCAGTTTATATATGTTTATATATGTTGGCTATCAACCCCTTATCAGTCATATGATTTGTAAATATATCATCCCATTCAGTAGGTTGTCTTTTCATTTTATTGATGGTTTCCTTTGCTGTGCAAAAGCTTTTAAGTTTAATTAGGTCCAATTAGTTTCTTTTTGCTTTTATTTCCTTTGCTTTAGGAGACAGATCAAAAATATATTGCTGTGATTTATGTCAAAGAGTGTTCTGCCAATGTTTTTCTTTCAGGAGTTTTATGATTTCCAGCCTTACATTTATGTCTTTAATCCATTTTGGGTGTATTTTTGTATGGTGTTAGAGAATGGGTAAACTCTTGTGATCCTCTTTAGTCTTGAATTTTCGACTTCTGGCTTCCAGAACTGAAAAAGAATACATTTGTGTTGTTTTCAGCCAGTAAGTCTTTGGCAATTTGTTATAGCTGCAATAAGAATCGAATATAATGCCTGTTCTTGACTTTCGCCCAGATTTTCATTCCTTTCCTTTTTCTTAAAGATTTGTAGGAGTCTTTTATATTATGTATATGTTTTCCTCCAGTCAGTTATATATTTTGCAAATATCATCTCCCAGTAAATGAGCTGAATTTTCACTCTGTTATGGAGATTTTTGATAACAAACATTCTTCACATGGTCAAATCTTTCAACATTTTTCTTTTATAGTGTGTACTTTTTGTGTCTTAAAATATTCTTCCTTATCCTGCTATGGTATTTTTGACCTGTAGAATTTTTATCATTCAGCTTAAAATATTTTAAAATTTCCATCATTATTTCTTCTGGATCTCATGAAATGTGCAGAAGTATGTTTTCATTTTTTTTTTTTGAAGTATGTTTTTAAGTTTCCAAATGTATAGGAGTTTTCTGCTCGTCTTTGTGCTAGTTGCATCATGGTCTGAAAGAAAATCAGCTGTGTAGTAGCAGCCCTTTAATTTCAGACTTACTCTGTGGCCTAACCTGCGCTCGGTTTTCTTGTATATTTCATACATGCTCAGAAATAATGCTTTTCTTTGGTTACTGAGTACAATGTACCCATTAGGATCACTAGATTATTTTTGTATCTTGCTCTGTATCTGTACCACGCAGTGTGGTAACCGTAAACCACACATGTCTCTTGAGCATCTGAAATGTCGCTGGTACAACTGACGAACTGGGTTTTTAAATTTATCTAAGCATAATTAACTTTTATTTAAAGGCAAAAGCTAAAACTCCATAAAATATGTTTTTCTGATAGACACACTTTGTTGTTTTGGTAGGACAGACATTGTTTGGGTTTCTGCAATTGAGTTGTGTGAGTTTCTTATATATTTCAGATAGTAACTCTGTATCAGATAAATGGTTTGCAAGTATTTTCTCCCACTGCATAGTTTGCCTTTTCATTTTGTTGGCTTTTTTTTTTTTTTTTTTTTTTTTTTTTGCTGAGCAGCAGCTTTTGAGCCTGATGTGGCCCCGTCTGTTTATGTAGGTTTTGCTGCTTGTGCTTTTGGTGTCACACCCATAAAGTCATTGCCAAGACCCATGTCCAAGAGGTTTCTCCCTTATATTTTCTTTGAGAATTTCTATAATTTTAGGTCCTATATTTAGTTTCTTAATCTTTTTCAAGTTAATTTTGTGAGTGGTGTAAAATGTGGGTCAAGCGTCACACTTCTGTGTGTGAATGTGTAGTTTTCCCAGCACCATTTATTGAAGAGACTGTCCTTTCCCCACTGAGTACCCTTGGCTCCCTTGTCAAATGTTAGTTGGCCGTATATGCATGGGTCTATTTGTGGGCTCTCAATTCTGTTGCACGGGTCCATGGGTCTTTTTTTAATGCCTGTACTGTACAGTTTTGATTACTGTATCTTTGTGATTTAGTTTGAAATCAAGAAGTGTGGTGCCTCCACACTTTCTTTCTCAAAATTACTTTGAGTCTTGAGTCAGAGTCTTTGTGGTTTCATACAAATTTTAGGATTGTTTTTTCTAATTTCAGAATGCCACTGGAATTTTGATAGTGATTGCACTGAATTTGTAGATACTTACAGATTTTAACATTAACTCTTCCAATCCATGAATATGAGATACCTTTTCATTTATCTGTGTTTTCTTCAATTTCTTTCATCGACGTCTTATGGTTTTAAGTGTACACATCTTTGACTTCCTTATTTAAACTTATTTCTGTTTTATTGTTTTTGACGTCATTGTATATAGGATTCTTTTATATCTTTTTAAGCTAGTTCATTCTTAGTGTCTAGGAACAGAAGTGATTTGGATACGTTCATTTTGTGTTCTACAACTTTACTAAGTTTGTTGATTACTTCAAACAGTTGTTTGGTATAGTCTTCAGAATTTTCTATATATAAGGTCATGTCATCTGCCACCAGAGACAATTTTACTTCTTCCATTCTTATCTGGATGCCTTTTATTTCTTTTTCTAGCCTAATTGCTCTGACTGTGACATCCAGGACTGTGTGAATAGCAGGGGTGAGAGTGGGCACCCTTGTCTTATTCCTGATCTTAGAAGGAAAGCTTTCAACCTTTCACTGTTGAGTGTGATGTTAGCTGTGAGTTTGTCATATATGACCGCTATTATGTTGAGATATGTTTCTTCCATATCCAGTTTGTTGAGAGTTTTATCATGAAAGGGTGTTGAATTTTGTCAAATGCATTTTCTGCATCTATTGCAATGATCACATTTTTCTCTTTCGTTCTGTTAATGTGGTGTATCACATTTACTGGTTTGCGTATGTTGAATTCTCCTTGAATCCCAGGAATAAATCTCACTTGATGATGCTGTATAATCCTTTTCGTGTGCTACTGAATTCAGTATGTTAGTATTTTGTTGAGAATGTTTGCATCTATATTCGTCAAGGAAAGTGGCTGATAGTTTGTGTGTGTCTGTGATATTCTTATCTGACTTTGGTATCAGGGTATTTCTGGCCTTGTAAAATGAGTTTGGAAGTGTTCCCTCCTTTTCCAGACTTTAGAGACCGACTTCTAAAAGAAAAGACCTTCAACTGTGGCAAGGGCACAGTGGAGTATGCTGTGACCCCATATTACACAAAGGCCAGGAGGAGAGAGATAGGGGTGTATTTTGCAAGATTCTTGTACTGTGTGTGAAATGGTATGGCATCACTAGAAGGTAAACTGTTATAAGATAAAGATGTACAGTATAAAATAATCAAAAAAGGATTGTAGCTAATAGGCAACCAAGGAGACACAATAGAGTTATAAGCATATGATCATTTCATCCAAAGGAAAGCAGAAGAGGAGGAAAAGAGAATAAATAAAGCAGATGAGACAAATAGCAAACAAATAACAACATGGAAGACTTATATAAATAACCACATTGGGTGTAAATGGTCAGACCTCTTCAATGTATAGACAGAGAGACAGACTGAGTAAAAACAAATGGAAGACCTATATACAAATAACTCACTTTAAATATAAATTCACATAAAAGTAAAAGGATGGGAAAATATACTATGCTAACACTAATCAAAAGAAAGCCTGAATGGCTATATTCATATCAAATTAGGTTTCACAGAAAAATATTACCAGGGATAAAGAGGTCATTCCGTTATGATAAAGAGGTCAATTCATCAAGTCCTAAACACTTACCTACCTAATAACAGAGGTTACTCACCATCCTAGATGCTGAGTAAGGAAACAGAGATTCAGAAAGGTTGACCCACCTGTGAAGGTCACTCAGGCAGCGAATGGAAGACGCAGGCTGGGAACCAAAGATGACTCCAGGGTCAGCCTCTCCCCGCTCTGCTAAGATGCTTCTCAAGGAGGAGCCACCGAGTCAGGTGCCTTCAGCACATCTTTGCTGATGGCATGTGACCATCTCCTTGGGAACAGAGACCTGTGAGCCCACCGTTCAGGGCTCTGCGGGTGGTCCAGCCACAGGGACCAGAGACCTTGTCCAGATGCCTGAAGTGGGGGTGGAAAGCGGGGACACACATAGGACTTGGGGAACAGGCACATTTTTCAGAGTTGCATGGATTTCTCCTGATTCCTCAATGGCTCCATTTATAAATGTCACAGTGCCCGGGTCAGTGTGGGTATCGGGAGGAGGTGAAGGTTGATGCTGGAGGGCAGGGGCAGGGCGGTTTCTGCCTGATGATTTCTAAGCTTCTGACCGAAGCCTAAAGCACCAAGACAAACTTCTCTTTCACAATGCATTTCTAAGGGTTGGTGCTAGGAAAGAAGCCCCCAAGGGTAAAGAGAACTCCATCCCACGTCTTTATTCCACCAAACAATGCCCTCTTTGTCGCCCCTCTTCCCACCCGATGAGACCAGCCTCCTCCCACAGCCATATGTGGACGAAATGTGCCAAGACCTGGAGCAGCAGGGTGCCCGGGTGCAGGGGTCATCCAAGGGCAGGGAGGGAAAGAGAATCGGATGGGACGGCACTGGGCCAGGGATGCCAAGCAGCCGGGGCAGAAGGAGATTAGTTAGTCCTGGACCCACCAACGCGTGAAAATCTGGAGGACACAAAAATATTAAATTAATAATTGTTTAAATAGTGTGCAGATTTAAAATCTGTAACATTTACAAATAGTCGGCAAACTCTTTTCCCACAAGGATGGCAAGGACACTACTGAGCCACAAATTTAGCTCAAAGGACTGGTGCTACAGAAGCAGCGTCCTGGCTCTACCCCATCTGGTTTATTACCTAAATTTCTAGAGATTTCTCTGTCCTGAGCTTTCTACTATGTAAAGGCGAGTCCTCGCCCACATGAGCATGCAGTGCTGGGAGGCTGACAGCAATAAATGGCTAGAGACCAGAGGCTGTGGGTAACTGCTGATCCCAACAACCAGGTCTTCCTCCTTGACCCTCTGCTGCCCCACCGTGGGACTCGCAGTAGACCCACGCCTCAAAGGTCTTTCCACTTTTGTAGGTCCTTACTCTGTGACTTCCTGTACACCGGATTTTCTGGGCCCCATGGAATGTTTCCCAAGTTTTAGGCACTGCCCACCCCCACGATCAAGCCTTCTTTCTCTACGACTGTGAGGGCAGGAAGCCCCTGGGGTCCTAAAGCCAAGCGGTGCAGATGGAGGATGGGAGGAGAGTCAAGTTCAGAAGACCAGAGAGGGCGTCTTCATGGTGACCTTGAAAGACATCATGGACTGTTCCCAGGACAGACAAGGCTAGTGGGCTGTGGGCTGAGGGCTGTGGTTGGGAGGTAAGGATATGCTGTTTTCAGAAGCTCAAGGGTCAATCCCAAATAGGCATGAAAAGGGGAGTTGGCAGGAAGGAAATATCAGAGCTCCTGAAAGATACAAGTGGAAATGCACAGGCGTTTCTGCATCCCCTCCCCCCACCCCGAGATCCCACATCACATCTGCCTTCCTGCTTCCCCCATCCTCACTCCCAGGCCTCGCCTCACACGGGAAGCAATGTCAGCGTCAGCGCTAATCCAGGCACATCTGACCCCTCAGCTCCACACTCCCACCTGTCTGAGGCTGACCCCGCTCTAGAAGATGACAGACTCACCCCAGCCCAGGGAGACTGGGTGGAGAGTGAGCCAACCCTGGGGTCAGTCAGACCTGAGTTTACACGTGGTGGCTCCACCAGTCACTGGCTGTTTCTTGGTGACTGAATCATCTGGGTTGCATTGCCTTAGTAAGTCTTCTCGTGGTTGTTATGGGAATTCAGTTTTTAAAAACTAGCCTATGTAAGCTTCATGAGGACAAGGGTGATGCATCTCTTGATCTACCCCGGACCTTCATGCCAACGACATTTCTGGGCATTTAGAACTTGCCCAGGATGTATGGGAGAAGAGCTGCAAATAGTTCATGTAATTAGAGGTACCTGTGTGAAAATGTATTTAAAACAAGAAATTTGACTCAAGCCTCAGCTGCTTTTATAGCTTTCTGGGATACAATAAATAATAGAAATGAAACATTAAAATTTTTAAGAGAAATGGAAGTGATGCCATGAATGAAGCAGGAAATGACATCAGAACACTGGGGTCCAGAAGGCTGTCCCATCAGGGTCTCACACCTTCCAGGGAATGTTAGGTTGAGAGTTCTGGAAGTATGCATACAATGGACAGATTCATCATATTCAACAAAGAAATCCCAGCCTGAGTCCCCTTGGACTCTGCAGCCCCGGGCACCAATCAAAAGTGGGAATCAGCATAAATAAACAAATAAACCTAATTACCTCCCCCCATTTAAAAAAGTAATTTAAAAAAAAAGTGGGACTCGGAGAGCATCTCATGGAAGTGGCTGAGGCCTGCCTGGAGGAGGAGTGCCCTGAGATCACATACTACCTGGACTAAATGTTCACTGCTTCTGTTCTACTCACCAGCAATGAGCAATGGACGGAACAAGGAACCTTGAGGAGGGGGACGTAAATGGGTAGATGAACCAGTGGAAGAGAAAGAGGAGGGCTTAGAGGTGTGGAATAGTGCTCCTCAGAATCCTGCTTAACCCACTAAAAGTACTCTCGAAAGCTCTGGGTTCAGGACAAGGATGGAGACAGGGAGGGGCATTCCCAGCCCACTCCTAAGACTCAAGGAAGAGGCCCGAGTTCAAATTCTGTCCTTGTCCCAAGCTCCCCAGGGAGAAACTGACCTGGATAAGCCCCACGATCCTATAATTCTCTCTCACAATAGTGATTTTTCTTACACTGTGCTCGGCGGGCAATATGTGAAAATGCTGTCTTTGACATTTAGTTATGGAAGAAGAACCAAATAACTCAGAAGGAAATAACTCAGCCAGTGATAGTTCAAAACTTCTGACCTTTGAGCAAATAAAGAAAAGCATGTGACAGGAGAAAATTTTCAGATCAATGAGGAAACCCAGAGTCCACGTGAGCAGGTCAGAGCTGAGGCAGTTTGGAGATCCGCCCCCCCCCCCCAGCAACAGGAGAGATGGGGCGGGGGTGGATGAGGGGGGAGGAAACCTCAGAAGACCTGAGTCCTGGCCAGGTGTGGGGACAAGGACAGGGCTTAGAGCCACTCAGACTCCCAGAGGAACTTCCTGGAGGGATTCAGATTTCAGAGGACGCCTAAGACAGCTTGCCAAGAAGAGGTAAAAAGAGCGTTCCTGACCGCTCAGGAGTGAGGCAGCTGAGATGTGACAGTCACAAGGTCTTGACAAGGGAAGCAACCTGAGGGTGGGGCCAGGCGGTGGGCATTGACTGGTCACACCTGGGAGAAGGAAGGGGTCCAGAGAAACAACGTGGGTCCCTCTGTGTTCCCCTCCTGCTCACCCAGCCAAGAACCACCAACAGACTCTCCCCACCCCAGTAGGGGCTTGTTGCCACAAATTGTCTCCTTCTCGACAATTCCCCAGCCGCTTCAGAACAGCATGTTGCTCTGTATCTGGGGGACCCCTCTGCAGACAGCCCGTCAGCCCCCAGGGTGCACAGAGAGAACTGCATTTCCATGTGATGGGCTTCCTCTGCATCCTGCGTGTTTTGTTTTATGCATTAATAATTCTCTTGAAGGAAAATAAATAAATAAAAATTTTAAGTTAAAAAAAACAGAAATGATCTTGAGAATAACTGGCAGAGGCCTAGGGGGCATAGAAGGCTAAGTGCTGACGGAGAGGGCTGGGGCAGGAGAGAGCGCGGGCTGGCAGGGAAAAGATGGCTCGTGGAACGCGTCTCATTCTTTGAACACTGGCCTCTCATTGGATGGGGCCCCCAGACTCTGACCTCAACTTTTCTTTTGAATTTATCATCCCAGCTGCCCAAGCCCTCAGGCTTCTTCCTGAACTCTGTTTCCACCAAACTGGCCTCAAAGACCCTCAAGCAGGTCTGATGCCATCTCTCTGCAACTTTGCTCGTTTGTCCATTGATCTGTTGTTCTAGGTGTCCATTGATTGTCCTCTTTCTGCCAGGCACTGGTCCTGTAGCACATCTGCCGCCACCAGGGGCAACCAGATGCCGCAGCCTGGACCGGTGACATCACCCAGCAGACACTGGATGCCCCCGGGGCTACTGCTGCCCCGCTGCCCCCAGGAGCCGCCAAGACCACACGAAAGGGTTGTCTGCTGTGCGTGCCTCTTTCCTGCGCTGACATGTGACTCAGAGAAGGAGCATCTGCTTCCCTGAACCCAAGCCCAGTTCAGCTGTGGACTCACTGAGCACACCCTCTGCCCAGCCCAGCCTGCGCATCCTTCTCTCTCGCTGTCAGGGGAGGAGCCCGTCCTGGCGCCTCTCATTGGCCTGCGGACACCCCTCCCCTGCACTGGGCTGAAAGCCCAGCCATTCCCGTAACTACACCTGGCTCTGTCTCCAGGTAGCCCGCTCCGAGCTCCGGGACCGAGGGGTCCAGAACCTCCCAGCGGGGCAGTGGGCACAATGGCGCCCGTCCTGCTGTCCCTGCTGCTCCTTCTCGGTCCTGCAGTCCCCGAGGAGACCCAGGCTGGTGAGTGGGGAAGCAAGGGGTGGGTGTGGAGAACAGAGGGGAGGTAATGAACTGGACACCGAGGCCGGGAGAAGAGCTCCAATGTAGCCGGGATTCCCAACTGTACAATGGGAATGGGTGTCCAAGGCTGTCAACTAACACTTCCAGAAGAACTCAGAGAGCCTCTGGACTCGGGCAAAGTAAGACCTTAAAGAATCAGAATCAGAATCAGAAACTCCTCATTTACAGATAAACAAAACTAAGACCCAGAGGGGTGAAGTGACCTGCCCAGGGTCACACAGCCAAGACAGAGCAGGAGCCACACAGGAAGAACTTCTCCTCCCTTCCCACCTTCTAGTCACTGGATGTACCTGTCTGAATTTCAGAGAAAGAAAAAGCAGCCCCAAGGGATGGCTGTGAAGGAAGGTTAACTGGAAAGGTGAGTCTAGAAGGAAACACACTCCCTCACTCCACAGTCAGACAAAACTACACTGGGCTTGCCAAGTGAGTGGCTCGGGAAAGAAGCCAGCTGGAGCTTGGGAAGATCAAGGGCCAATTCTAGGACAGGGGAGCGAGGCTGTATTTTGGCATACAGAGTCTCAGGATGAAGAAATGTAAGTTAAACTGGGCATGTTTAAAGTTTATTACACATACAAACTGTCACAGTATGAGTTTCATGTTAGTTCTATAATGACTAATCATGTTTAGACTGTTACATCCTATATCAAAATCTGTATTATTCAAGGTTCTCCAGTGAAATAGAGCTAACCGGATGTTAGAGAAAAAGGATTTACTTTAAGGAATTGGCTCACATGATTGTGGGGGCTGGGCTGGCAAATTAGAAATCTGCACAATAGGTCAGCAGGCTGGAGACCTAGAGAAGAGCTGATGTTACAGTCTTGAATTTGCAGGCAGTCTGGAGACAGAATTCCTTCTTCTCTGGGGGACCTCAGTCTTTTCTCTGTGGCCTTCAGCTGATTAGATGAGGCCCACCCACATTCTGGAGGGGAATCTGCTTTACTTGAGGTCTACTGAGTTAAATGGTCATCACGTTCAGAAGCTAATTAGCAAAAACAATTTCAGTGCTTGAACTAGGAATCTACCATATGACCTCCAATATTATGAACACCCAGGTGAGTTATATCATGAATTAATTATGGAATTAATTGTGGGAATGCCCCCCAAGCCCTCCCCTCATACCAAAATGCAAGGTTACAGCCCTGGCAATTCTGAGAGCCATCCTCGTCTTACCCTGTGCCAAGCTACTCTAGGTCATTTCCTGAGTTTTCTAGTAAATTTCCCTTCCTACACTTTCTAACTATGTGTACTTGTCCAGTGACAAAGTTTTTGGTAGCTTAACCCAGAAAATATTTATTTCTTGCTCACATAAAGTTGGATACAGACCACACAATTTCCTCTCCTCCATGGGGTGACTCAGGGGTCCAGGTTATTTGCATCCTGGGACTTCTCCGTTTTATCCCGTGGCCTCCACAGTCACTGCCTAAAAGGAGGGGAGAGAGGTGGGCCTAAGCAGCTCCCAGGGGCTCAGACTGAAGTAAAGACATCACTTCCACTCACATTTCCTTTCAACAGAACCCAGTCACATGGGCCCAGTATGCCTACAAGGAGGCTGAGAAACACTATCCTTTCAGATGCCAAGAAGAAGAAATGATGTAGCAAAGGCACAAAGCGGGCTCTGAGATAGCATCTCCAGGACAGAAGCTGGGCCCTTTCCCTCGGGGGGGCCTCCAGTGGTCCGAGGCTGACAGCCAGCTGGAGAGAGCTGAGGAGGAAAAGACCCCGTGGCCTCTCCTGTCCTGGCCCTCTGCTGCCCTGCACAGGGACTCCCCTGCATGGACCTCACTCCTCAAAGTCTTCTCCTCCTTTGCAGGACCTTACTCTCTGAGATTCCTCTACACGGGACTGTCCAGGCCCAGCAAAGGCTTCCCAAGCTTCCAGGCCACCGCCTACCTCAATGACCAGCCCTTCTTCCACTACGACAGTGAAGGCAGGAAGGCCGAGCCCCTGGGCCCGTGGAGCCAGGTGGAAGGGATGGAGGACTGGGAGAAGGAGAGTGAACTTCAGAAGGCCAGGGAGGACATCTTCATGGTGACCCTGAAAGACATCATGGACCATTACAAGGACGGAGAAGGTCAGTGGACCACGGACTGGGGTGGAGGGTCTTAGCTCAAGGGGCAACCCCACTGTTGTGAGCAGGATGTCCACAGGACGGAAGTAACTCCTGCCCCAGAGGAGGATGGGGAAGCACAGGCGGAAATGCACAGGCGTTTCTGCATCACCCCCTCGACCCCACATCACATCTGCCTTCCTGCTCCCCCATCCTCACTCCCAGGAAGTGATGGCAGAGTCAGCGCTAAGCCAGGCACATCTGACCCCTCAGCTCCACACCCCAACCTGTCTGAGGCTGATCTCACTCTAAGTGTCAGACTCACCCCTGCCTGGGGATGGGGGGTGGAGAGCGAGATAACCTTGGGGTCAGTCTGTCCTGGGTTCACGGTGGCTCCACCAGTCACGAGCTATTTGACAATGAATGCATTTCTTAGTTATCTGTTTTGAATCTGTAAAAATTGGAGCCTTGAGACCTGCCTCCAAGAGAATCGGTCAAACTTACCTACATAAATTCCATAAAGGTTGGCACATAGTCTGTCTGGATCTCCCCTAGGGCTCCAGTAAGACTTATTCAAATGAAATCTACTGAGCGATTGAGCGGGAGGAGCTGGCATAAACCAGGGCCCACATGAGGAGCTCAGTAAGGCCTGCATTCAAGACCTCAGACTCTTAGAGTTACGGGGGACCACAGAGACCCTCCTGATGATAACGAGCAGACTCGGGGGGGGGGGGTCATCTGGGCTCATGGTGTGAGGGGCCAGCACAGAGCTGGGCAGTCTCCCAGCCCAGCACCTTCTCCTGAACCACACTGCCCCTACCATAGGGTTGGTTTCTGAGGACAAAAATGCCCAAGAAGCTATGTGGTATCTGAAAGTTTCCCCCAAGAGGCAAGAGTTCTGCAGAAATGAGAAGGATGTGGGTGGGTGGGAAAATGGCCTGGGCTGTGTCCAAAGTAAGAAAGAATACCGCACAGATGCCCGCAAGGACGCTGGGAGACATTCCAACTGGCTGGAATAGAAATGTGGAAGTGAGTAATTACAAGGAAGGAGAATGAAGAGAGGAGCACAGGGTGTTGGAAGATAACAGTCGTTAACATTTATTGAGCACTTACTATGTGCCAGGCACAGGGATCAACACGCGCAGCGCTCACAATAACCCTCTAACAGTTCCAGCGCCACTACCATTTCAGTGGTGAGAAAATTGAAGCCCGGAGAGGTCAGTGGCTCAAATTCATGCAACAAGCCCAGTGGGGCGGAGCGATCTGGGATTGGAGCCCAGGCAGCTGGAGACAAGAGCCCAGGCTGACAGCACTTGTCAGCCTCGGGGAAACACCTACTTTCATAATCAGAATAAAAGGCTGTGTTCCCTTTCCCTAAGGAGGCCAGCTTCTGAGAGTTGTTGCCAGTAGGGAAGGGAGGTGGGGCTTGAGAGATTTGTCTTAAAGATTTCAAACATGGGGAAAGAGGGGAGAAGTGAGCAAAGTATGTTTACTCAAGCGGTGCCATCAACTCCACCTAGAACTGAGAAAAAAAGGAGAGATTTTGTAATCTCTATAACGCAACAAATAATTTCTGTTGAACATGGACACACACTTCAGTGTAGCCACGTCAGGTTCCTGAACGCACAGTATATTCAGACAAAGATTGTTAAATGAGACAACGCAGAGCAGCCAAAAAATCTATCTGAAGGATGTAGCTCTCTGAGATTCTCTGGCTGGGAAAAATATATCTCATCTCAGACTGGCCGAGAACACCAAACCAAACCCGGCCTCCCCCTCTCTATCTGCTGCGCGTCTGACTCATAACCCATTTGCCACAAGAAAGGGATCGCACGCTTAGATTTCAAAACCCTTTCTTCCCGCTGGGCTGCAAACTGCGGAGTAAGTGTCAGAGTGCTTGAGACAGAGTTGATGCCGGGCTGGCTGACTTCCGGGGGCGGGGGGAGGATGCAGGGTCTCACACCTTCCAGGGAATGTTTGGCTGTGAGCTCCGGAGAAACAAAAGCAGTGGAGCGTTCTGGAGGTACGCCTACGACGGTCAGGACTTCATCGAGTTCAACAAAGAAATCCCAGCCTGGGTCGCTCTGGACCCAGCAGCGCTGAACACCAAGCAGAAGTGGGAGGCAGAAGAAGTGTACGTGCAGCGGGCCAAGGCCTACCTGGAGGAGGAGTGCCCAGGGATGCTGCGGAGGTACCTGAAATACAGCAGGACCCACCTGGACCGACAAGGTACCCACTGCTTCCTACGTCCGGCTCTCCCCACCTCCCCCTTCCCTCACTCAGCTGAGAAAGACCAAGGTGATCTCAGGCTGGGAGCTCAGGGAACATCTCAGGCAAATCCTCTGGTCATTCCTCTCCGCGATGGTGCTTCCCGGCTTGGTGGAGAGGAGGCAGGTGTGCAAAACGTCTGCCCCAGAAGGATGAAAACAGGTGTGGATCGGTGTGAGCAGGATTGATTGTCACAAGCTGAGACTTTGGTCTGGGAAGTAATGAGGAAGAGGGTCAAGTGGCAGGGAGCAGGGACGGGTCTGATGGATGGAGAACGCGGGGGACTGAGGACTGACTGGGGGAGATGGCGCCACAGAGCTCATTCAGAGGTTTGGGGGAAAAAAAACAGAAAATGTTTGGCACGTTCACAATTTCTTGACATCAGAAGTTAATACGGGGTAGCAGGGAGGGTGTAGCTCAGTGGTAGAGCATATGCTTAGCATGCACAAGGTCCTAGGTTCAATCCCCAGTTCTTCCATTTAAAAAAAAATCAGTACATGCTGGAAAGGGGGCAAGGAAGAGAGCAGCCACAGACGCTCCGTGCTCCAATGGGTGAGCATCGTGAGAAGCCTCAGCCTTCCTGGAGCCTCACAAGGCTTCCCCAAGGAGGCAGATACAGCGCTTAGAGCTCCGCTCACCACTGCAGCCGGGGAGGGGACGCCGTGGCCAGGGAGACGTTGGGCCCTCGGTATCCACGCCCTGTCCCTCCGCAGAATCCCCCTCTATGTCAGTCACCAGCCACGTGGCCCCAGGAAAAACCAGGACACTCAAGTGCCTGGCCTATGACTTCTACCCCCGAGGAATCCGTCTACACTGGACTCAGCCCGGCAACGTGCAGGAGACCGAGTCAGGGGGAGACGTTCTTCCCAACGGAAATGGCTCTTACCAGTCCTGGGTGGTGGTGGGAGTCCCCGCTCAGGACAGAGCCCCCCACTCCTGCCACGTGGAACACAGCAGCCTGGCCCGGCCCCTCACCGTCCCGTGGGATGCAAGGCAGGAAGCCAGGGCTGAAGGCGACGTGGGCGCTCAGACCCAGTAGCCACCCCTTCTGCGGGTCGTGAGGGAGCTGAACTCTGGAATCCACCCTCGGCATCCCCAGCCGGGCCCGGGGAAGCGCACAGGAGGTGGTGGTGGACTCAGAGACGGGAAGCTTGGGCGCCGGGCGCTGAGCGGACTCACTGCCAAACCACCTTGCAAAGCCCTGTTATCTAATCTGTAAAATCAAATCAACAATCATCCCCTTGCTGAGCACGTGCATATAAAAAGGTATTTTTAAACTGCAAATTCTGTAGAAATGTGGGAGTTTATCATGCATCATGCCCCCCCCCCTTTTTTTAATTGCCAAGGAACATTTTACTTTAATTTTGTATTAACATTAGAACAAGGTATTGGATTCATCTGAAATTCTTGGTGTCCACTCCAGGCAGTGTTTACTGGGCATCTCATCTGTGGCATCCACCCTAGCATGGCCCGGGCCACCGGGTCCCCTGGGCAGTGTTCGGGTGCCCACTGCTGGTGTCCCCTCTGGCCATGAAGCCGTAGGACTCTGCATTCTCTTTATTCAAACCCAAGCCTCTTCTGCACCTCAGTTTCCCTGACACGCGCTCGGTCCCTGTGAGACGCTGCCCTCCACACCAGCTCCCTGGCCGGCCCTACACCACGCTGGCCTTGGAACAGCACACCAGGGCTTATCTGAGAGGTTTCTTTCCCTCAGGACACTCTTCCAGGAAGCAGGAACCAGCCCTGATGTTCCTGGAGACCCTCCAAATTCAGCTGAGTGTGTTTTTTAACTGTCACCCACCCCCATCCAGCAGTTTAAGCCCCAAAGACAGAGCAAAACATTCATACCTTATCTTTTTATTAAGACTCGCCTGCCTAGGGCTGTTTTTCCCTCCCTGCATAAGACCTTCCTTCACATCTCAGCCTCCGCCTCCCACTCCCAACTACCCCAAAGGCAGCCTGCCAAGCTGAACTCCTTAGAAAAGTCATTCCCTGCCTGCAGAATTCTCTGTTTCTTAAGATCCTAAATTTGAAGGCTATACTTTTTTTTTTTTAATACTTTAATCCAGTTTGAAAATCAAAGCCAAGAAATAGCTTCCTTAGTCTACGTGCTAGCATGTTTTCCTCCTCTGGGACAAAACAAAAGTCCTGTCTGACCCACAGGAGGTACTAAGAAGAAAATTCAAATAGCCAAGATGGGAAAGTACAGCAATTGATACCTCAAAATATTCTGAGACAGTGAACAAGTCAAGAATAACATGACAGGGGAAAATTTTCAGATCAGTGAGGAAACCCAGAGTCAGGCGAGCAGGTGAGAGCTGAGGCAGATTGGAATGTGAGATCCGCCCCACCCTGCAACAGGAGAGATGGGGTGGGGGTGAGCAGCTGGGAGGAAACCTCAGAAGACCTGAGTCCTAGCCAGGTGTGGGGACAAGGACAGGGCTCAGAGCCACTCAGACTCCCAGAGGAACTTCCTGGAGGGATTCAGATTTCAGAGGACGCCTAAGACAGCTTGCCAAGAAGAGGTAAAAAGAGCGTTCCTGACCACTCAGGAGTGAGGCAGCTGAGATGTGACGGTCACAAGGTCTTGACAAGGGAAGCAACCTGAGGGTGGGGCCGGGCCGTGGGCATTGACTGGTCACACCTGGGAGGATGAAGGGGTCCAGAGAACCAACGTGGGTCCCTCCGTGGTCCCCTCCTGCCCACCCAACCAAGAACCACCAACAGATTCTCGTGCAGGCAGGACCAACTTCAAGTGCAGCTTGAGGATTCCCACCACAGGAGGGGATCGCTGCCACAAGTTGTCTCCTCAGCAATTCCTCTGCCCCTCAGTACTACCTTCTCTCTCTGGAGGATTCCTCTGGGGACAGTCCACCAGCCAGACTGGAGGGGTGGGGTGCTCTGAAACAGGCAAGAGACACCAGCTGGACAGAGGACTTACATTCGTTGCTGAAGCCCTCTGCAGTCTGAACGCTGCTTTTCCGCCCTTGTTTCCCACTAGAACTTGCTCTTCCAGCCAAACAGACGTTATTATCTGTCGTCAAACCTGTTTAGCATTTTCTCTCTGTTTCCTTGGCTCATTTACTGGTCCATTCAAGAACATATACTGAGTATCTATTTTCTGCTTGGTCCCCTAAGAAGCACTGGAGACCCAGCAGAACAAGGTGGGTACAGCCCGTCCCTGCATGGAGGTTACCCCAAGTCTGCTTACTGAAACAGTACCCACTGTCAAGGTCCAGCTCAAATCTCACCTCCTCCCGCAACCACTGCGACAATTACCAATTCCAACATGCATTGTCTTCATGCTGAGATTTCTTTCAGATAGAAATATCAGGGGAGATTTCAAGAAAGACATCTGAGTGAAGCCACTGTCCACACCATTGAAGGATGTCGCAAGCCATCCCAGACCAGCCGTCACCGATTCTCTTTTTTTGTTCCTTCCCAAGTGAAAAGAAAGAGAAACAAAAGTGAAGAAATAAAAGATGGGGATAGCTGGGGGAAGAGCATTTGGGGCAGAGGGCACAGCAAATGCCAAGTCCCCGGGGCAGAAGCCGTCTCAGTGTTCGAAAGACAGAATATAGACCAGTGGGGCTGGAGTATCAATGAGCCAGAGTCACAAGAGATGTTGAAAAGGCAGGTAGAAGCCAGACCACATACCGCTTGGGAAGGAATTTCTGTTGTAAATGGCAGCTTCTGGTGGGTTTTAACCAAGATGGCAATATCATTTAGTTTAAGTTTTTTAAAACGTCCCTCTTGCTGCTATGTGAACTGACCCCGGTGATGCAAGGGTGGCATCATGGAAACTAATCCAAGCTCTGGGAGGGGCTCGGACCAGAATGGCAGCAGTGCAGAAGGTAGTCAGCAGCCAGGTGAGGAAATATTCTGGAGTTCAAGTCTACAGGACTTGCTGAGAAAAGGGTCTGATGAGTACCGCGCTTGCTGATGGGTTGGATATGAGCTGTGGAGACAAGGCATGACTCAAGTTTGCATCCCAGGGTTTTTATCTGAGTCACTTCCTGCAGCTCCCTCCTCTGTAGGCTGTCACGCTGCACACAGACCTCCTCCCTCAGCCTCCTTTGATGGAAGCTCGGTCCTGCCCTGTGGCACAAACAATGCTGTGTGTTCACGGAACCAATCCACAGTCCTCCTGGACACACAGGATGGCCGCACACCTTTATTTTGTTAAGCCTTTTGAGATGCAGAGGGGGTTTTGGTAACTCGGTTTGCCTTTCACTATTAATGCAGGGACCCTCCTCTATTTACCATTCCCACCCTCGCCTAAGATTTTCACTCCATTCCCATGGACTTGAGACCATCAATCTGCTGGAAGCTCCCAATTTTCTCTCTTCAGCCCTCACTTCTCTTCTGAACCAGATATTTAGACGTTCTCCCCAAGCTCTCCTCTTCCCTACCCACCAAGCCCGATCCATCACCAGGTCGGTGGGTCCTATTTCCACAGTATGTCCCTCCTCAACCACAGCCACCACCCAGTCCTCGGTGACTGGGGGTCCACGTGGCTTCAGAGACTGGGACATTCTGAACCCTGGCCCTGTTATAAGGAAAAGCAACTCCCTGCTTCCCGCCTGAGGAAGAATTTTCAAGATGACCCACCCGGAATCGTACTTCCGGTGCCCCTAGTCACTGCTTGGGTTCCCAGAATAGCTCCTCCAAGAATCAGCCTCCAATCCAATCCATGCCATTTCCCTCTGCGCTCTTCCTCGCTCCTACAGCTCAGACCTCCGTCTTCTCTCCCTCTGTCCCGAGCTGCAAGCTAAGTTCCCAGTTCCGCCCCGCTTTTCGCATCCTCTCCTTCCCTGGTCTGACCCTGCCTGCAAACCCTCTGACAGGATCCTCCTCAACAGCCCCGTCTCCCAGGCAGGTCAGACACAGCTTCAGCACGGCCCTGGGCGCCCCCTCGTGGTCCAAACGCAAAGGTGCAGGCAGGCTGCGCTCACCCGGGCGAGGTCTCCCACTTGAGTGTCAGGAAATCCACTGGCTCCCATGAATCTGGCGAAGCCAAGGTGGCTGGATTAAGATCCAGGACAGCAGGAGAGCTCCAGGAAGTGGAAATACCTTCTTCCTGGGAGATGAATAACTGCTATCAATCATTCTTAAAGAGCTGGCAGAGAGAGGAAGGAACCCCAGGTGTCCCAAACTGAGGAGACCCAACTGAATTTTCCCAGAAGCCACCTTGTCAGAGGGCTGCCCTCGTCCCTGGCTGCCCTAGAGTGCAGAAGGGGGAGGACTCCGCCCCGCCCCGCCACAGGCAGCCTCACTGTATTTCATTTCCCTCTTCCCAGCATGGAGATGAAGTTCATCATAACTCGGAAGTGCACAGACAGCCTAAGGCTGCTGGGGTCTTCCTTTATGTAGTTATTGTCCCAGTTCATTCACGCAGCCCCTTGGTGGTTTCTAGGAGATCAGCCTCTGCCCCACACACCACCTCCTAGTGGGTTCTCTTCCTGCCGGGCAAATGACTCCGGGTGAGCAGCCTCAGAGGCTGGGGTGGTGCACACTTACTACCTTTCTCTCTCTGTCTCCACCTGAGTTAGAAATCTCTACTCTGTGACTCTGCAACTTTGGGAGATCATCACTCCCTTGAGAATCTGATGAAATGAGCTGGCCCCTGTGGCGGATGCTGTTGGTGCCTGCCTGTAACTTCTCAGCACCCACTGTTCTTGCACATAGACGGGCTTTGTTTCCTGGGCCTGCGGGGCAGAACACCACACACTGGGCGGCGTGAACAACAGCAATTCACTTCTCCCAGTTCTGGAGGGAGAAGTCTGAGATCAGGAGTCTGCAGGATGGTATCTCCTGAGGCCTCGCCCCTTGGCTTGCAGAGGCTGCCTGCCCCGTGTCTTCCTGTAGTTGACCCTCTGTGCCTGCGCCGCCCTGCTGTCTGTGTCCACGTTTCCTCTTCTTGTAAAGACACCGCACGTATTGGATTAGAGCCCCCCTAATGGCCTCACTTTAACTCAAATCACCTCTTTAAAGGCCCTATCTAAATACAGTCACATGCCGAAGTCCTGGGAGTTAGGGCTTCAACAGATGAATTCGGGGAGAGGGAACAATTCAGCCCATCACAAAGCCATTGGATTGCGGACTCCTGCGACTCAGCCCCAGAGCACTGCTCTGGGCTGATGCTTATTTTACACAGTGCAAAACAGGAAAAAGCTTTTGGGTAAGAGTATATCTTCTTAAGGATCTTGGGGAGTGGAGAATTAAGTCCTGAACATCTCTATTTTAATCTTGGGAATTAACCTATTTAAATATACTGATTACTGACAGTTAAATTGATTGCTTTCATCTCATCTCTTTTCTATTTACTGTGCCTTCTTGTTACTTCAGATGTGCCACGTGTGAGGCAGCCAACTTAGAACACGATGGTCAGTGTGACAGGCCCGATCTTGCAAAGCTGTGTCCAGGGACCACTCCTTGATGCCATTTCTCTTTAGGAACCAGAATCAGTGGCTCCCCCAGCCCTCCTGGCTCCAGCTGTCAGGCATCTCCCATCTCCCATGTAGCCTAGCCTTCCTCTCCACCCCACTGGTTAAGAGAACCAAACGCAGCCAAGGTTGCCGCGGCCTGAGCAAGGATGGGGAGGCAAGAACTGGAGATGGTCAGTGCTCAGGTTTTTTCTGAAAGGTCTAAGAATCGAACAGCGGTAGACAGCGGGAACAAAGAGGTGACACAGAAGCTGGGGAGGTTAGGAAGGTAACAGGGAGGCTGCATTCCTTCCTGCTGCCTGGGACCGCTCCACGTCCTGGGCTCCGAGACCGACATGGCCAAACTCAGAGCCACACCCAGGGTGCCCCTCCCAGCCATCACCTCCTGGCACCGCCCTTGCACCAACAACATCTCCGGGAGTAATTCTGCAGCCCCCAGCCCCACCCCCACCCCCGGCTCTCCAGCTGCCGGTCCTCCCTCCTCCGACTGAGGCTGCGCAGATGAAAGGGCAGGAGGCAAGCCCAAGTGGTGGCCAGAGCAGGGCCTGGGGGAGAGCTGGGGTTCAGGTGGGCTACAGGGGGAAGATTCCTTTCTCTGTGCACCTCTACCTGCAGACCAGCCCTTGCTCGGGCCTCCAGGTAAGTAACACGGGAAGAGAGGAGCCAGGGGAGGGTGCCCAGGACGGCACAGGCCCCCACTAAGTTACCTCTCACTGCTTCTCCCACCTGTCACCCCCTGTGGCCATCAGGCTTGCGAAATGCCCTACGTTAAGCCACATTACAGTTTTTCAACATTGACATATTTTTAAAATCTATCCCCGGGGTCTTTGCTGTGAGTACCCCAACACCACCCCACCTAATTTTGATTTTGCCTCTCCACCCCTACCCCCGCAGAGGGTCCCTCTCTCTGCTCTGTAAACTGGGCCAGAGCCTGGAAATCTTGCTTTATCAGCAGCCCTGGCTCCTTGGCAAGATTACACCCTTCTTGCCTGTACACACTCCATGTCCCCAGTGGGTCGTGGAGTATGCGGTTTGAGGCTCCCACGTGAGGGGAAGCCCTGGGTCTGTGGCTGGGATGGTGGAGGCTGAGTTCAGAGTGTGGGTGCTGGCCCACGTGGCTGGGAGCAGGGAGCCGGGCACTACATTCGGGGACCGCGGAGGGAGGAGTGGGAGGAGGAATGGAGGCTTGGCTGCATCTGTGCAGAGAACGCACTGGGGGACGCGGAGCTTTGGCAACGAGCGTTTCGTCTAAGCCACACGAAGCCTCCCAATCAGGACAAAACCGTGGTCTTTTGCGGACAACGGGACAAGGGAGAATGCTCAGAATGTAGACGACAAGCTCAGTCCAAACTGTTCCCGGGGTTCTGTTATTCTGTTTCTCTCCCTCCCTTCCTCTCCTCCGAATCCCCAAGCGCTGCAGCCAGCTCTGGGCACCTCAGATCTCAGCTCTGAGGGAACCCCGGCAGATACCAGGCATCTGACCAGGCATCTGACCGCGGGCTGGGCGGACGCAGCACGTTTCCTAGTGAGGGAGAAGATGGGAGCCGGAGCTGCTGGGATTCCCGCCACACATAAGATGTTAAATCCCAGGCCTCCTAGAAAGGTGTGACTAGGGAGGCAGGAGCCGGGGCTGCGGGAGGGTCCTGGAGGAGAAAGATGATAGAATTACCACAGTGGCCTTGACCGCCCTCGAGGGACCAGGGACCACAGGCATGAACGAGCGCTAGCCTCCCAGGCTCTTTCTTGTTTGTGGGGTTCCTTGTATGTGTTTCTGAGGCGGGAAGCCCCATGAAAAGACCCGCAGGGCCCCCAAGCACGGCCACTACTCTCGTGTCAGCACCATCCGGTTCCCTGGCCCAGAGGCTCCATCTCACTTTTTGACTCTGAAAAGGCTTACTTGCCTCTAAAACTCTATTGGTTCCCTGAGCTTATTTCTGATTGGTTATTTTGTTTACTCCGGATTGGATAGTTCTCTCCTGCTTGGTCCATTCCCCTCACTCCTGATTGGGCTATTTCTACAAAGCTTGTTCCTGGTTGGTCAACTTGTTATATTTTATTTGCATACGATGTTGCAAAGTGTAAAACTGGCAGCCTATAAAGGCCTGTGTAAACCTACAGACAAGGTCCAGAGCTTGGAGTATTAACTCCTCTGGGCCTGCTAGTGTAACAAACCCGAGTTCTCCAACTCTTCCAGTGCAGCTGCTTGGTCTCTTAGATCCAGGTTGCTGTCACTACTGAGCTGTAACACATTTTTCTGCAACATTTCAGATAAACAACAAGGTTTACAGAAAAAGTATTGGACTCCTTTAAGCTAGGTGTTCCTCCCTTCTTAGTCTCCCATTTCGCTGTCCTGTTGCTGAAAAATGTGTTACAGCTCAGTTGTAATAGCAACCCGAATCCGGGCGAGAGACCAAGCAGCATTCAAGAGAGTTGGAGAACTCAGGTTTATTATGCCAGCGTGCCCAGAGGAGTTAACACGCCAAGCTCCAGACTTTGTCTGTAGGTTTAGACAGGCCTTTTCTAGGCTGCCAGTTTTACATTTTGCAACATCGTATGCAAATAAAGTATAACAAGTTGACCAACCAAGAACAAGCTTTGTAAAAATAGCCCAATCAGGAGTGAGAGAAAGAACCAACCAGGAGTGAGGGGAATGGACTAATCAGGAGTGAGAGAAAGAACCAACCAGGAGTGAGGGGAATGGACTAATCAGGAGTGAGAGAAATAACCAATCAGGAGTGAGCTCCATGCAAATGAAGGACTATAAATGGGCCAATTAGAAGTTAGGGAAGTGGACCAATCAGAAGTGAGAGTAATAACCAATCAGGAGTGAAGGAAATAACCAATCAGAAATGAGCTCAGGGAACCAATAGAATTTCAGGTGTAAGTTAGCCGCTTTAGAAGCAGAAAGTGAGATAGAGCCTCTTGGCCGGGGAACGGGACGGTGCTGGGAGGAGAGCAGCAGCCCTGCCTAGTGGTCTTGCTGGTCTTTTCATGGGGCTTCCCGCCTCAGTCCCACAGGTGCCCCTAGGCTTACAGCACCTGCTGAGGGAGTGACCAGCTTCTCTGGACTCTTGAGCACCCAATCCCTACAAGCAAGATATTAAAACCTATCGTGTGGGTCAGTGCCGTCTTTCAGGGTTGAGGAGAGTGGTTTTTGCCCTAGTGGGTAGGCTCGGTTGCAGATGCATCTTATGGCCACGAGAGGGCACTGTGTGTCCAGCCAACGGACTCCCAGCTTTAAGAACCTGCGGGGCTTGACAGGGAACCCTGAGTAAAAGGAGAAAGGACATTTCTCTTCAACTATATTTGTTGATTGCTTTTATAATTATGAAGTCATTTCAGTTCATTTTCACACCTGTCCTCCAGTATTTCCACCTGGACGTCCTGAGGATGTCTCAGACTCACAAGTCCAAATTCCAGCCTGATCTTCCCCAAAGAAAACCCCATCCCCAAAGAAAACCAAAACAACTTCTCATCCTCCTTTTCCTCCTCCTGCTCCTTCTCCTCCGCCTTCTCCTCCCAGCCTCCCAAGCTAAGACCTGGACAGGGGGTTCCTGTCCCCTCCCTTTCATCCCAGACAGCCTGGATGTATGCTCTGACTCTGGCCCTATCCTCCCCCTAGACTGCTCCTGTCTTGCGCCTCAGTCAGGTATTCACAGCCCTCGCAAGCCTCTCCTTTCCGATCATCCCCTGTGCTCCGAAGACACAGGTAAGACAAGGTGAGGTGGGAACAACCCAATTGTCCATCAAAAGGTGAACAGATAAAATGTGATGTATCCCTACAATGGAATATTATTACTCAACTTTAGAAAGTAAGGAAATCCTTACTCATGCTGCCACATGGATGAACCTTGAGGACATTATGCTAAGGAACAGAAGAACTTGGCTTAATCCAGAGCTGGCTGTTGGACCCAGATACTTTTACCAATAGATCTGGCTTTGGGGACAGAAGTCTCAACACATGGCCAATAGTGGGACAGAGATCAACGTCAAACATATACTGATTTAAAACAAACCTTTAAATCAGCTATTTCTTCAGTCTCTAATTTCCATTTTTAACTCAGTGAAAATTCTGGATTGAATTTAATTTCTGAAGAAAGGGAAGTTCTCAATCTCCAATTTCTAACTGGGAGTAGCTTCACCTAAGAAGTATTCGAGTTTCCAAACATGGCTTTGTGGCTTTCGCCACTGAAAATCAGTCTGAGGCAGCTTCATGTAGTGGCTCAGAGGAAAAACTAGTCTAGAATTAGCCCCACTCCTGGGCTACAGATCTGGCCCACAGATAGATGGTTTGCAAATATTTTTTCCCATTCTATAGATTGCCTTTTCATTTTGTGGATTTTCTTTTCCTGAGCAGAAGTCCCTTAGTTTAATACTTAGTTTTTTTGCTTTTGTTGCTTGTGCTTTTGGTGTCATCTCCAGAAACGTGGCCAAGACCAATGTCAGGAAGTCTTTTCCTTTGTGTTTTCTTAATTCGTTTTACAGTTTCAGGTCTTACAGTTGTCTTTAATGCATTTCAGGTTAATTTTTGTGAGTGGTATAAGATAGGGGTCCAGCTTCATTCTTCAGCATGTGGAAATCCGGTTTTCCCCACACCATTTATTGAAGAGACCCTTCTGTCCCCATTCAGTCTTCCTGGCATCTGTGTTGAAGATCTTGTCTATGTGTGGGTTTATCTCTGGCTCTTGATTCTGCTCCATTGGTCTATGTGTCTTTTTTGTGTGCCAGTACCATACTGTTTTGATTATATTTTGTAATCAAGTTTTGACATCAGGAAGTATGGTGCGTCCAGCTTCATTCTTTCTCAGGATTGCTTTGGCTATTAGGGGTCTTTTATGGATCTATATGAATTTTAGGGGTTTTTTTCTTCTATTTCTGTGAAGACTCCCATTGGAATTTTGATAGGGGTTACAATGAATATATAGAGGGCAATGTGTAGTACAGACATTTTAATGTCTGCACAACATTCTTGCAATCCCTGAACACAGACGTCTTTCCATTTGTGATTTCTTCAATTTCTTTTATCAAAGACATAGTTTTCAGTCTTCAGCTCTTTCATCTCCCTCGTAAGTTTATTCTTGTTTTACTGTTTTTGATGCTGTTGTGAATGTGACTATTTCACTTTATCTTTCAGGTGTCTTGTTTTTAGTGTATGTTGCCTTCCACAGTGGCTGCACCATTCTACATTCCCACCAGCCACGCACAAGGGTTCCAATTTCTCCATATCCTTGCTTACACTTGTTATTTAGTATTTTGGTGGGGCTGGGGGTGGGGTGGGTGGTGGTGGATATTTTTAATAGTAGCCAGCCATTTAATGGGTATGAGGCAGGCTTCTCTGACTTTTCCACTCCATTTGGTCACCTTTGAAACTGTTACGTGTTTCCTGCCATTTTGAAAGCATGAGTTTTGTTCTGTTTTGTTTAATGGAGGTGCTGGGGATTGAACCCAGGACCTCATGCAGGCTAAGCAGGCGTTCTGCAACTGCGCTGCACCCCCACTGCGTGAGCTTTAACGGTGTTCGTTTCTGAGGAGAGGCAGCCCCGGCAGTGGAAGGCGCACCGACCGCTGTAGCACACGCCCAGCGCTCTGACCCTCTGTGCCACTGAGAGACCCTGAGCCGGGAGGACTCTCTCCAGCCCTCCGTGCCCTCGTCCCCTGGGGGCAGCTAGCGGGAAATCCCCTGGGCCGAAACAGGCCTGGATACATTTTAAGTGGGGTTTCTGTCACACACATAAGTGATTTGATTTCTAATTCGTACCTTTCGATTCATTTTGCCGCCCAAAGAGCGGGCCAGAAAAGCTCAGGGCGTCGGGGTTTCGCGGGGTCTGGTACCCCCACCCCACAACCTTCAAGTCTGGAGAACCACCGAGATGTGGGGCCTCCGGGGTCCTAGAGAGGGCGCCTCGCCAGGCCGACGCGGGCGCACTTCCGGCCTTTGTGTGTCGCCATGGACGGCGGCCCCAGGGGGGCAGCTCTCCGCGCTCCCGTGCGGGGCCTCGCGGTGAGGCGAGGCTGGTGGGGGCGGTGGGCCCAGGGTGAAGGCGGTGGGCCCAGGGTGAAGGCGTGGCTTCCCCGGACACGCGGCGCCAGCCTCGGCTTGTGGAGCTCAAGGAGGTCCGGCCGGCCGCTGCGGGCTCCACGGCGCTCTTCCTACCCCTGCGTGTTCGGTCTTCCCCTCCGTCTGTGCCCCCGGCCGTCGAGGAACTTACCGAGACTGCGGCGAGGGCGGAGTCGGCCGTTCGAGCTCTCGCTCGTTCAGGCCCCCTTGGAGCCAGTCTGGCCGCGGAGTTCAGGCGGCCGCCACCCCACCCCCACTCCCCCGGGTCCGTGTTGCTGTCCACAGAAACTCCTTTTAAAACGACCACATGGGAATTCCAGGTTGTTGAACGGCAAGACGCACGCTGGATCCCTCGGCTTTCCGTGTTTTTTATTCTTCCACTTAACCAGCTGAGCGTTGGCCAGGGTATAGGCAAAATAAAGATCAGGTTAGGTTATTGAGTTTCCCAGACTGGGACGCTCTCGCAAGGGAACTGGCCTGTGTGTGTTGTCTATATAAGTGTGAGATACAACCGAGAGATTGTGGAGAGATACAGATAAAGAGCCGCGAGGGCAGAGATCAAATCAGAAAACCTTGCTAAGTGGGTGGTGTATTAGGAGGAGGGTAAGAACTGAATCTGTGGAAATGCCTTACCAGCCAAGAGCATTCCAAGTGAAGCTGGTGCAAAAGCACTAAGGTGAAAGGGTGGGGGAAACTGTAGCGAGAGGAAAATATTTCAACGCCGTTGTGATCAATGTTTATTCTGCACTAGGTGGTGAAGATTAAAGAATGTGTGGCCACAAGTCCTTGCTCTAAGATTGTTAGATCCCTTCTGCTAAAACTAGTGAAAGCGGCCCAAAGGTACAAACTCACAAGGTAAATAAACTCTGGGAGTGTGATGTACAGCAACCAAGAGTTAAGGCTCAAGGTGGCGTCTGACGTGGCATCTCTTCCTCACCAGCTCAGGGAAACCATGTGCTCATTGCCACCTTCTCCTATCCATCCCTGCTTACCATTCAGTCGCCACCTCAGGCCCTTTCACAAGAGTGCACAAGTTCCCCTTTCATGTCCCTGCAATGGGCCCCTCTCTTTCCTCACTTACCTTTTATCTTAAAAAATACACTGTCCTTTTACTCTCCCCATTTTCATTTCATCTGTGAACTTCAAAACAGCCAGAATTATTGCTGATTTGACTAACAAGAATCATAGGCATGCATGCAACAAGAAAGGAGAAGGCCTTAGGGACTGAAATGAAATCACATGGGTGCTAGTACCTCAGTTACCTGAAAGCCCAGATACCTCGCTCAGAGTCCCCACGGGTGTAATTTCTTTTCTCAGTAGTCCTCTGATCCTTGAATACTAGCATCCAAAATAATGCAGTGGTTCTAATCCAGTTTTATTGTTTTCCTTTTGCCCTTAGATGCTAGAATTTCTACTGTTTTTCACTGCAGGTGCACAAGGATTTATCTACATTATGTTTTAGTTAAACTTTTTTTTTTTTTTGGTAGGGTGTTAAGTAATTAGGTTTCTCTCTTTCTTTTTTCAATGGAGGTACTGGAGATTGAACCCAGGACCTCGTACATGCTAAACATGTGCTCTACCATTGAGCTAGTCTCCTTGCCCCGTTTACTTTCGTGAGAGTGTAACTGATGTCTACAGCACTGTTTATTTGGGAAAATAAGCTCCAAATTCTCGAGTCAATCTGTAAATGGACTACTGGAACATTATTGTATGTCAGAGATAACCAGTTATGTATCTTAGTATTTTAGTCTTTGATATTTCACTGCTGTAAATAATTTTTCTTCATTCAACCCACATTTATTGGCTTCTTGCTAATGTTTTCAGAAATAACACTTTTAATCACTCTGCATGGAAATCGTTCTAAAGTTTATGACACCTTCCTGTGTGGGTATGATTTAACTCTTTTTTTTTTTCTGACTTAGTCAACATCCTTTACACAATGATGCCCTCAGGGTTCTTTGCCCTACACAAAACAGTCTTACCTACATAACTTTAGTTTCACTTACATTTCTTTTAAAGAAAGAGTAGCGTCATATACATAGATAATTCACTCAGACAATTAAATATGAATCCAGGTATTAGAATAGTCTCTAAATTTTTTAAGTTATCTCTAAGGAACTTGAAAAGTCTGAATTTGTTGAAAATGGCATCTTTGACACCACCCTTTCCTTTTGCCACTTTAAAAACCTAGTTTGACACAAATGATTACTTAGTCATGTTCAAAGAGGAACTCTAAGTCTGTTTAAAAATACAAAGCTCTATCCTTTGGGGCTTAATCTTTATTTCAGAAACCTTACTGCAGACTGCCTTGGTATTTCCTATCCCATCTACGTAGTAAACATATTTACCAGAGTGAAGGGATTCACACACACTTGTTTTCCAATTTCCTTTTGGGCACTGGACATAAAAACATGATTTCATGGACCCACTCTGTCTCCTGTCATTTCTTCTGCCTCCTGATCCCACTTGGGATGTGAAAATGCTCTCATTCTGGGAGCAAGTCTGGACTCACAGTCTGTTGTTCTTAACCCTGTGGTCTTGCTGCTGGAAAGGCAGGGCATCGGGGACGATTGCTCTTTGAAGGAACTTCGCTTCCCGATGGCTCTGTCTCTGTTAGAGCATTGCCCAGTGACCAGAAATGCTTAGCCCCCAAAGGGTCCGTCCCAGAGTGCTAGCCTGTTGCTTAGCCTTGGTTTTGTCTGTTTTTAAGTGGGGGCATCAAACCTGTCCTCCCATTTCATCGAAGATGCAGTGAGAAAGGATGGATGAAATCGTGGTGGAAACTACAAAACATTAACACCTGTCACAGCCACAAGGTGTTAAGCACCTACTAGGAACCAGGGATAATTCTGGTGCTTCGTTTCCACGATAGCATCATTTTTAAAACTCAAAACAGCCCTGCGAGATTGGGATTATTATGCCTGGTACCTTAATGAGGAAACAGAGGTGCAGACAGTTGCCAAAACTGATCAGCTACAGAGTGGCAGAGTCAAGTTAGTGTGGGTTCAAAGCTCAGGCTCTTTTCACTAAAATCCTTTTCCAGATCCAGGCTCTGACTTTCCTCCCTACCCAGAATGAAGACAAGAACTGCGTTTCAAGTTCTTAACCGACAGTCTCATCGCTGCTTCAGCACAGCAGGCTGAGAAGCAGGCCAGCGCTCCACGACGGGCCGGCTGATGCTCACGTTTTAGAACAAGCCCCAGGCTCCATGCATTGGGTGGAGTTCTACTGCATGATATAAAAGAGGAAAATTAAAGTATTTAAGACAAGGAGGTAGTATGATCTTAAGTTGTGGAGATAGCCAGAGACGGCGGACTACTCTTTACCCGAAGTTCTGTCGTTTTCATATTATCAAGGAGATGCACACATGACGTGAAAAAACAAGGACTTGATTGTTTTTTTGAAAACTGCTAATAAACAAGAAAAGACAAAAACTTTTTAAGAAATGTAAAGAAATCCTTTTACATTGGGGCTAGTGTTTTCTTTAGGTTTTGATTAACAGTTCGATTTATTGCCTGAAGACAGATGTGTATTTTACTCTTTTGAAAAATCCTGGAGCTCTTTCTTCCTCTCAAAACAGCCAGGCTGTTTCTCAGCTCCTGCATCTCAAGATTGCCCTTCAGCAGCCCCCTGGAGAACCTCGTGACCCACCCGCCAACCCCAGCCCCTCCCCCGTTTTGGATCTTCTGTTTCTGGATCCCATTTCCCTCCTGATTACTCCTCCCTTCGGTGAAACATATCCCCCAAAAAGCTTCCTGAGACACAGTGCCTGTTGGAGTAAATATTTTGAGACCCTAAATATCTGGAAAGGTCTTTTTGCTCCCCTCTAAAAATAACCCTTTTTGAGTTATTAGGTGTAAAATTCTTAGTTTTGAAATTATCTTCCCTTGGAACTTTGTCCCCTAACTTCCAAAATTGCTGTTAAGCAACCCAGGAGCATTCTGATTCTCAGTCCTTTGTATGAGACCTCTTTTTGATCTCTGGAAATCTTTGGGCTCTAAAGTTTCACATCAGTGAGTTGGTTTTCTTTCTTTCCCATTCATTTTGCTGAGCATTTGGGGGTCTGTCCATGTCCTCTATTTCTGAAAAATTGTCTTAAAGTCTTTTCCTGATAATTTTCATTTTTCTCTGTTCTCTCCTTCCAAATTTCCTGAAGTTCGGATGTGGGAACTCCTGGGTTGATTCTCTGATTTTCACTTTTTCACTCATTTTTAAAAGTCTTTGTCTTTTTTGTTCTATTGCTGTCATATTTCCTTCACTTTCTCTTCGACTTAATTTTTCATTTTTACTCCAATATTTTCCCTTTCTAAGATACTCCTTTTGTTTTCTGGATATACCTTCTATAGCCCATTCTGCAGTTTCTTCTCTTATCTCTGAGGAGGTTAACAGCGAGCTTTTTGTTCAGTGTTTTCTTCTGCTGCCTGCCTCATCATGTTTTCCTGGGTCTGTCTCTTGTAGTATGACAAGCTGTTATTTAAGTAGGCTAGAGATGACCCCTATGTTTTGTACTTCTTCACAGCAGGCTCCGAGCCCACCAGCACTAAACTCAAATCTCCACACATCCAATTGCCTTAAATGGAGCCCCAGCAAAGATATTTGTAGCCACTCAGAGCCTGCCTGCTTTGCAGAACTGCACTTAACATCTGCCAGCCACAGGTGAGATGAACCCTGGGCTATTAAAGGCCCCATACACGCTGCTGCCGTCCAGAATTCTCTAGCCCAGAACTTCCCCACGATAATGCCATCACTGAGACACAAAAATCCCCTCTACTGCTGCAGAAAAACATGTTACAGCTTCATGGTACAGCTCAGTTGTGGCAGCAACCTGGATCCAGGTGAGAGACCAAGCAGCACTCGAGGAGCACACCAACAGGCCCAGACGGGTTAACACGCCAAGCTTTGGACCCCATCTGTTGGTTTACACAGGCTTTTATAGGCTGTCAGTTTACACTTTACAACTTATGCAAATAAGGTATAACAAAAGTTGTCTAATTAGGAATAAGCTTTGTAGAAGTGGACCAATCAGGAGGAAGAGAAATAACCAATCAGGAGTGAGGGAAATGGACCAGAGTGAGCTCCATGCAAATGAAGTACTACAAATGGACCAAGTAGGCGTGAGGGAAATGGACCAATCAAGAGTAAAAGAAAGACCCAATCAGGAGTGAGCTACATGCAAATAAAGTACTACAAATGGACCAATCAGAAGTTAGAGAAATGGACCAATCAGGAGTGAAGAAAATAACCAATCATGAGTGAGCTCAGCGAACCAATAGAATTTTAGGGATAAGTTCCACTTTCCTAGAAGTAAGCCCTTTCAGAGGCAAGAAGTGAGATAGAGCCCCTGGGCCAGGGAACCGGGTAGTGCCGGCAGAGTAGTGGCCCTGCCTGGGGGTCCTGCCGGTCTCTCTTTTTTTTTTTTTTTTAAGTGGGGCTTCCCACCTCACTCCGAGTCTCCTCTCTCCCGGGAGTCCCCTTGCCCTGTGCCGCTCTGGGTGCCACATCAGTCCCTGTAAGTAAGGTCTTTGTAAGGTCTCTTTCATGCAGTCCCGACCAGGCTCCCCCCAAGTGAAGCCTGTTGTGTGATTCTGACACGCGTCCTGTCACTTCCTGGATCAGCCACAAAAGCCTCCCCCTTCTCACACCTGAAGATCGTGATACTAACCCAGGTGCTTGGACTTTTTCATCAACAGACATTGATAAAAGATCAGACAAGAAATTCAGGCAAGTCTTTACTGGGACTTGCGCTATAGCCCAAGGGAGCGAAAAGAAGTAACAGTTTCCATTGCTTGCTCCCTGAGAGTCAGCGAGCTGGTCTCTTAAATGGGGTGAGGGTGGAGGCAGATCAGTGCTTGGGCCCGGAAGGGTGGTATAGGTGGTCGGCCCACCCCCTGGGTGGTGCTGTGTGCAGGGATCATGCGCAGTACCCTGCTTTTGCTCCTGGTACCTCAGCAGTTGACAGTTCGGTTCTGGCCGTTTTGTATCTTGTTGTTGGTAATTTGCCCCAGCCACCGCATGCAGACAGTTATTTTCAGTCCCTGTAGTTTCTTTGTATTCTGTTTGCTTGAGGAGGTGTTTGTCCAGGTGCAAGCACTCCAGTAGAGTCTCAGGTCCCAGACTGTTGCACGTTTTGGTTGTCCGCTCACATGTCATGGGACTCTGGGACGCTCCCAGGAAGACTCTGGCTGTGGGCAGGCCTTGTCCACTGTGAGCTTCCCTTAGAAGATCTGGTGGGAACTGGACTTCCAACTGTCAGTATCTCGATCTTGTCTCTTGGTCAGTTTCTCCAGGGGAAAACCCTCCAGCCTCCCTCCTAAGGAGTCGAAGCCTGGCTGCCAGTACTCCAGATGCCAGGGGAGGGAAGGAATTGACCCTTGAAGGGTGGGGGGGTGAAGAGCTCGTCAGCCTTGGGTCTGAGAGGCCACACCCCTAAGGCTGCTAGTTAGACCCAGCTGGATTGGGGCCGCCAGGCACTGCTGAGGTGTGTGTGTGTTGGGGGAGGGGCTGCACGAGAAACAAGGGGTTAAATAAATATCTACCTCCAGAATAGTGAGACCCTTCCCCCAAACCCCATCCCAGGCACATGATTTTTCCTAGAACAGGAGATGGCAGACTCCTTCAGTAAAGAGACAGATAGCAAATATTTTAGGCTTTGCGGGCCACATGATCAATGTCACAGCCACTCAACTGTGCAACTTTGTCGCACAAAAGCAACCACAGACTTGTGTACATGGAAAAGCATGGCTGCCTTCTAAAATCATATTTACAGACCCTGAAATTTGAATTTAATATAATTTTTGCATGTCATAAACAACTATTTTTTTCCCAGCCATTTAAAAACATAAAATTCTAAGATCACCAGCTCAACAGGAAAAGTGGCAAACTGCATTTAGCCCAAGGGCAGAAGTTTGCGGATCCTGGTGCTGGAATATCACAGTCGAGAGTTTACTGTCAAAGGTCTGGGAACCTTTCTTACTCCCCTCAGCAATGCCTCCCAGTGCTAAGTCTGTCTGTAGGTATAAGGGTTCCTGGTTCTCTCAGCCTCTAAGACGTGCTATGGAAATTTAGATATTTAGGTATTGCCTTGGCATGGAAAAGGTGGTGACAGTGATGCCAAGAGTCCCTGCCAAGTCCTTCCCTGGGTGGAACAAGTTGTTGATTGTTCTCTTTCCCTGGATTTTACCCAAGGTGATACAGGAGTGCAGTGAAAGGAGATGGCTGGGGAAGGTGGGGGGGCCTGAGACAGAGCCCTGACTCCCAGACCTTGAGCTTATCTGAGTCAGAACTTCTGTCTCCAGCAATAAAGGTTGTTTTCAGTAGGCCAGTACCTTCTAGTCTCAGCTTCCAAATGGTCAAGGAAAGGAATCCCACCTTTCTCAGCTGCAGGAGCAGAATGGGGTTTGGCAGAGAAAAGAGCTGCCACTTATTAACGTGCATATTGGGGGCAAATCAGTTCTACCTGCTGAGCCTCAATTTCTTTATCTTGAAAATGGGGATAATCATTCCCTGCCTCATTGGGTAGTTGTGTGGATTAGTAAAATAACATACCTAAAGTCCCTGTCACATCAAGGGCAGATAGTAGAGTTCCAATTTATCTAGATGAGGAAACTCAGAGAGGTTAAGGCACCATCCAAAGGTCACACAGCTCATTAAGGGTGGACGCAGGAATACAATTTGTTTTCTTGACTCTCCAAATGATACTCCTTCTTCTACCCTGCCATGGTTGAAGAGGAGGCCTTCATTCTTTCTTTTTTTTTTTTTTTTTTCTTCTTTTTTCAGCCTCGCCTGAACTACAGCAGGGAAGGTATCAGGCTGAAGGATGTCAGGTCTGTTCCCCCTTTTCTCATACCCCTCCTCTTGGTTTCTGCTGCAGGTAACAGACCCTCTCCTCCCATGGTCAGACTGGGCAAAGCTGACCATCTGCATCCCACCGTACAGGGAGTGTTGGTGGGCATCACCCCCTCCCCCCTCCCCAAGCCACCCCTGCCTCCACCCTCACTCCCTTCCTGATGCAGGCTCCCTTCCTCTGGGCTGGGCTGCTCCGCCTGGACAGTTACAAAGATTCTTTGTAATGTGTTTACATGGGGAGGAGTGAGAGCAGGGGCCTGGCTGTACTCAAACCATATGGGCCCCCAGCCCTGTTTACATAAAAAGAGAAGGAGCCAAGACGGATGACCCCTGTTGCCTGGGGGCCTGGATTAAAAACAGAACCTAAGTCCAGAGCCCAGGGCTTGGCCTCCTTGTTTCTGGGCTACATCATACAGAGGCAGCGCAGAGGCGCCGCTACCGGGGGAGGCCTGTTTACTCGGCGGGGTGAGAGCTGTTTGCACAGGGAGGGAGGGGGCTGCGCCATTTGGCTGTCCTCTGGCTGGGGCGGGGGAGCCTTGGCAGGTCTGGCTGGGGGTGGGGGGAGGCAGTGGGGAGAGACATTCTCAGGTCAGGCACTGTCTGTGTTCCAGGGCCTCTGGGGAGGCGACCCCCTGACAGCAGCCTTTCAGAGACACTCATCTCTTCTTTGAGATAGGCAGGAGTTCTGTTCTCAGTTTACCTGGAGCTCCAAACTATATCTATTTAGAAATTGTCGATTTCTCTTCTTCTCTGAATCTTCTCTATTTCTGACATTTATAGCAGCCATCAGGTGATTCTGCTTCCCACCCCACAGACCAGCTCTTTCCCCACAATATCCTTGGAGATGGTTCACCTTTGCGAAAGAAAGTACAGGCCGTTGTCTTCTGAGGCTGGACAGACCATGTTCCTCAGTCCCCTACAGAGGGCTTTTGCCTCGTCCAATGGGATTTGTTTCACATACCCATTCTGGGCACTTCTCTTTCATCATCAACGCTGATGAATTTGCATATGAAAATAACTCTGTGTTATAAGCAGATTCTGTTCCATTCCTTTTCAAGTCTTCTGTGACCTCCTAGCTGGGAGCTGGGGGAAAACCATGGATTTTGCATACTGAGAGCAACCAAGACATCCGGAGCAGTTTGTGTATGAGGAAGAGCTCATTATACGCCAGTTCCAAGGAGAACTATCACAAGATTAGGTGAAGTCGTGGCAGGTGCCTTTATGATTTAGCAGGGAAGTGCTTCTCCAGGGAAACATTTTGTTCTCAGGTCTCAGAAGCCAGGTTGGATGACTTATCTTTAGACAATGCTGGACATGACCCACCTTCCCATGGAAGGACTGGCCACACTCTGAAGGACTGAGATCTGGAGTTAGGCTTTCTAGGTGGGTGGGTCAAGGTGCAGAGGAAAGAAACCCAAATGAGGACACCAGGAGGACGTCCTACCGGTGTGAAACTGAGTGCCCCAAGGGTCTGGGACAGATAGACATAGAATTGGTACTGAGAATCTCACACAAAGTAGCTGGAGGCTCTGACATTAGCTGGGAACCCAGGGTAGGTGATATGGGGAAGCAGGTAGGCAAAGATTTTCCTATTGAGCCCGACTGGCTTTCTTAATAACTTCCACACAGTGACCTTTGCTTTGTCTACTGGACTCACAAAAGAGAAATCTGTTTCCTTTTCTACACGTTGAAACAAGAGTCAGGCACTGTTATGGGCTGAATTAGGTACCTCCCCCACCTAAAATGCGTGTGTTGAAGTCCTAACCCCAGCACCTCAGGATGTAAGTGTATTTGGAGGTAGGGTCTTTAAAGAGGTGATTAAACTAAAATGAGGTCATTAGGGTTGGGCCTTAATCCAATAGGACTGGTGTCCTTAAAAGAAGAAGAGATTGGGACACAAGCACAGAGGGAAACTGCGTGAGGACACAGGGAGACGATGGCCGTCTACAAGCCAAGAAGAGAGGCCTCAGAAGGAACCAACCGTGCAGACACCTTGAACTTGGACTTTAGCCTTCAGATGATAATTCAATACATGTCTGTGTTATGGCGGCCCCAGCAGTCTAGCACGGGCTCCCCACTCAAGCCCCACCTTCAGCCTTCCCTTCTTGCTGAACTCCAGAGGATCTTCCATTGCTCCTTCCCCATGTGGCTGCCCCTCCCCTCCCCCTCCCTGCACTCTGGTTAGTTCCAGTGCTCAGAGGTGAAGACTTGCACCCAGTTGACCCGACCATTGAGGAGGAAGGCATGCCTCTCACTTCGTGTTTGGACACTGTGCTACTGCTCATGGGGCCTGAGATCGATTTAACTTTTACTGACTCGCTCTTGACTCACTTTGAGCTTTCAGTCCGTGAAGAGCCCTGGGTCTTGTTCACTAACATTGCTGTCAGGAAGCCACACTTTCCATTTCCAGTCCTTCCATACTTATTTTTTCCAGATCGATGTTCCATCTTGGATGGTGGCCACAGGGGTATTTTATAGACTTTTCCACCTACGTGGAGAGCTCTTGGCCCTATTCCATTTTAACTCATCCATCCCCTGTTTGTGGATCTGGTGGGGTGGGGAGATGGGGGAGGAAGGACAGAAATTGCCTCTCTGCCTTCAGCATACTAGTTAACACTGTTAGCTTAGGGTCATGTGCTAATCTACCTTTATGACACCAACATTCTCAAAACATTGATAAAACAGGAAGCTGGTCATATAAAGCTCATGTAAGAGGATCCTGTTGAACAGGAAACAATGGAACAGAACCCAGTGGTAGCTGGCTCCGGAGACTCCATTCAAAGGTGATGTGAATTTGTTTATATAACTTGGTTCTGGTAATTCAACCAACTAAAAAAATCCATCCAACTCTGCCCTTACCTGCCTTCCATTCATATAGCAAATGCTCACTGAGGACCACTCTGCTCCAGCCTGTCCCCCTGAAATAAGATCAGAAAATCACTGTCTTCTCTAGAAAGCACTGTCCCCAAGTGTTTGTGCTTTGTATTTTGCACGAGCTTCTTCATTCTAGAGCTCCAAGATTTAGTGATGAAGCCTTTTTTACTCCAGCCACACAGCCTGTAGTTTCTCAGACTTACAAGTCTTACATATAATATCCTCCTGGACTTCAGCTTCTGGCCATTTGGCAGACAAGATGGTCAGAGAAACCCTCCCTATTGAATGTATGGAAAAATGATGGCTTCCCTGAAAAAGGCAGCTTTTATTAATGGGTGAATGAGCTGATTGGAAAGTAAGGGAATTCCTTGGAGGCTGGAAATGATGATTCGGAGGAATAAGCACACCCTCGAGAGACTTTTCCCTAAGGTGTCTGCTCGCCTCTGGCAGCCAGAGTATAGGCTTTAACAGGCCACTCATGACGGGGACCGGAGACAAAGCTGGGGGCCCTAGACCTCTGCCTAAAGCTACGACCCTCAAGAGACAACACTCTGAAGGGTGAATGAGAGCCACACCAAAGAAGAAAACAATGTGGCGTGGCTGGTTGGGCCTTGGAGAATTCCCAGCCACAAGACCACCCTCACAAAGGTCTGGGGCCTGAAATCACACTCTCTGAGTGACCCCAACGATCTCTAGCTAAATTTGGCTTATAGCAATGCTGACTTACTAATGCTCCTGGCACAAGACTGAATCAAGCACAGATTCTCACTATAAACCCAGGGTTCAACTGGCTCTACAGAGAGAACCCTCAGGAACGCACAATGAAACAGCCCCAAGGTCCCTAGTGCCTGGTGTCAGCAACACCTTCAAGGTTGCATCCTTTCAGTACTAACTCCACCAGCTTTCACACCAAGTCACACTTGGGAGCCCATGGTTTCTGGAGTGCCTACAGAAACGTTTATGTGTTCAGGGCAACCCTCCAGTCCTTGAGGACAGTATCTCTTTATAATAGGAAATCATTACATTGAGCGGTATGTGCAACACTTTTACCTTCAAGTTCTTTCAAAACTCTCGGGTGATGCCACCTGATCGCATTAGCTGACTGTGTTTGCCAAAGGTCTAGAACCTCAGGGCTACCAGCACTATCTCATAGAGATCCTCTGACTATTTGTGGGACCAGCAATCCCATTTCTTGGAATCTGCCCTTAGGAAATAATGAGAGATGCCTTTAGTGATTGTGCACAAAGATGTTTTGCTTTTCTCGTAGCATCACTGTGGGACTGTCTTACCTGATTATTTACTTGTCTCTTTTCCCCCATGTGGGTGTAAGCTCCATTATTGTCTCTTCTAATTCGGATGATAAGAATAGAATAATGATAATGATGACAATGATAGGTAACGTGCCTTGAGTGTTGACTGTGTACCGAGCATTTTGCTATGTACTTTATATACTTTATGTATTATTTATGCATTATGTCATTAACTCCCACAAAGACTTTATGAGGTTAGTATAATTACCACCATTGTCAATTGTTGTCAATAATGATCATGTGCTTAGCATGTATGAGGTTCTCGGTTCAATCTCCAGTACCTCCGTTAAAAAAATTAAAATAAATAAACAAATAAACCTAATTACCTCCCCTCTGCCTCAAGGAAAAAATCTAAAAATAGTAATGATCCATTATTAACTATCATCATTTTACATATGAAGGAACTGAAGGCTTAGAGAGGTTATTAAAAAGCCCCCAAACACATAACTAGTTAGTGGTGGAGTTTTACGTTTTCAGTAAGTCCGCTGTGCCTGGTGTATGAAACTTAAAAGGAGCTCCCCTCCTCTTAATCACTCCATGAAATAGGCAGTATCTCAGAGAAGAGTGTCCTAGATATTTAAGTTTCTTGTCTAATGTGGCAGGATCAGTTGGTTATTCTTCAGATCTCTAATCCTACTGCCCCTCAGGTCTCAGCTGTCCCATTTTTCTCCCCGGTTGGTAGAGCCCTGATTTTGTTTAGGCTCTCACTTTACACAGAACTCACAGGTACCATATCCCAGGTAGTGAATCTTCATATGTCTTAGTCAGTCATGGTAATTTCATCCTCTGTGCTCTGGTGCTTGTTGGCATGAGCTGACATTCTTCTAGCTGAAGAGGCATGAAAGTCTATGGTGAATGGAGGCAGGGGGAAAGAGTTATGAGAATTTTCTTACTCTTAAAAGGGGACGCAAGACAGAAGACAGCCCAATCCCTTTTCCATCCTCTGGATATGGTATGAAGAGGAGATGATTGGTGCTGTGGCAACCATCTTGGGACCATGAGGGGAAACTGCCAGAAGTAACTGTCAAGTATGTTGCCCATTTTTCTCACTTGTCTTTTAATTTTGTACAAGGTTTTTTTTTCTGTTTAAAAACTGGTTTTAACAGTATTTTCATTTTAAAATGTTCATTTTTATGGTTCCTGTTTCTGGTATTGTTTGAATTGGAACTTTGGGTGATAGAAACTGAGCTAAAATAAGCTTAGGCAAGAGACAGAATTTAGGAAAGGACAAGGGTGTGACCTAGCAGTGCAGGAAGCAGGGGCTAGGCACCACCTCTTTGCCTCTCACCTTGCTTTTCTCTCCTTATCAGTGTTCTTTTCTCATGATGGCTATATGCAGAAGGCTAGAATCACCTCCAGAGGCAGTGCCAGAGCACACACCTCCTCAGTTTCATGATCAGAGATGGGCATTCAAGGACTCTCAAAGCAGCTCAGATTGGTGGCCAGGGGAGTGATTAGCTCAGATGGGAGGAGGAGCTCACCTCTAGACCAGCAGCCATGGCCAGGAAGATGGAGTCACGTAAGGAGAGGACCCCTCTGTTCAAACCACATGTCCCTGGCGGGGCGAGGTAGGGTTGGGAAAGGGGAGTGGGAGGATGGGGGAGGTTCCTCAGAAGACAGGAGGCTGCTGGGCAGACAAGCCAGTGGATGCCTACCCCCTCCGATGCCGTGCTGAACAACCTCCCACTTCCCAAAGTGTGCAGACAGTCATGGCTCTTTTCTTCTATTACCCGTGTGACTTTGTATGTGACATGTAAGGGTTTAATCCTTCTGGAGTTTATTTTGATGTAAGTACACATCTAATGTTCTATGTTCCCCAAATTGATTGCCAGTTACCCCAACACACGCCCACACGGCGAGTCACGGAAGTAAGACCTGCAGCAACTACGCGTGTTTTCTTCCTTACCTGTACTATATATTTGCATATGTATTTATATATTTCTGTGCATTCACCGATCTGTCTTTTTTCTTCTCTCTGTTTCTCCTACTATTTTATAAAGAGTGTTATTAATCTTAACATCAGAAATGGTTAACTTGCAGTTTAGATTTTGGGTTACAGACTATACAGGTGAGCTTGGCACCGAGCCAGAAATTCACACCCAGTGGTGAGTACAGTGACTGACAGGGCTTTGTGGAAAAGGGCGAAAGCATCTCATTCATATGAGGGACTGTTGCGTCATCTTAAGGGAAAGTGTAACATGTTTTGTTGTTACTGTGGACGTGTGGAAGTTAAATCTGGATGGACCGTGAGAATGAGTGTGGTGGACTCTGCCTGTTTGCTCTCAGCTCCCAGGTTGATTCTCTCCCTTCTGGGTTTCATTCTGTATTGAAAACATCTGGGACTGTGTAAATTACATTTTCCAGACTCCTTTGCCAACAGGTGACTCTGGTGTCATTTCCTGCGGGGTAGTGGCAGCAGCAACAGCTTTGGTGTTGGTGATTGTGAGCTGACAGCTGGTGCTGAAGCAATGGCCCGGGGGTCCAGGTCCACAGATGCCCAGGATCTGGGAGCTGGATGTCCAGCCCACAGCGAGGGTTTGAAGGTTTCTTCCCTCAGGAAACTAGTGGGCAGAACAACCCCCCCACAGCCAAATATCTATGTCCTGATCTTGAAACCTGTAAATATGTTCTCTTTTGTGGTGTAAAAAAAAAAAAAGACTTTGCAGGTATGATTAAATCAGGGATCTCAAGGTGAGGGGTCTTGATGTAATAACAAGGGGCCTTGTAAGAGGGAGGCAGAAGGCTTAGAGTCAGAGAGTAAGGATGTGAGGGTGGAAGTAGAGGTCAGAGAGAGAAGGATAGAGATTTGAAGATGCTATGCTACTGGGTTTGAAGATAGTGGCAAGGGACCACAAACCAAGGAATGCAGGTGGCCTGTGAAAGATAGAAAGAACAGGAGATGGATTCTCCCCTCAAGCCTCCAGCAGGAACGCAGCCCTGCTGACATCTTGATTTTAGCCCTGTAAGACTCAATTCAGACTTCTGACCTCCAGAATTTTAAGAACATTAATTTGTATTGTTTAAAACACTAAATTTGCTATTATTTATCATAGCACTAATAGGAAACTAACACAGAAACCGATTTGCCCCAGAGAAAGGCTTCTAGAAACTACGTCTGGGAATCTGCCAGCAGAAGTTGGCTGACAGGCCAGTCACACTAGCATTCAGTGAAACTGCTTAATCTGGTTTTATTACTACGTATATGCCCTAAGGGCTGTGAGACTGGAGGAGACCACGGGGAGTTAGCTCCAGGATAAGGCTGAGAGGCAGCATCATGCCATGCCCAGAAGGGCAGTCCCATCGGAAGACTGAAGCCTCGTCACCGAGCAGGACTTGTCTGCCAGCCTCTCTGGTGAGGCGGACCCTGTCTCAGGAGGCTTCGCAAACCTTCGTGCAAATAAACTTGCAGAGGACACATTCCTCCAGTTCCAAAGGCCCAGACATGCCTGAATCCCAAAGTGGATTCAGGTGAGAACCAAGGTGTCCCTTCCTCAACAGCCAGACCTATGTTACCCTCAACAGTCGCCTGGCAGTAGGCACCACTGAGCCCAGTTTGTCACTGAGGAACTGTAGCCACTAGGGCTGCCATAACAAAGCACCACGCCCCTGGGGGGCTCACACCTCACACAATAAACATGTACTGTCTCGTCGTTCTGGAGGCGGGAAGTCCAAGACCAAAGTGTTGGCGCGGTTGGTTCTTTTTGACACCTCTCTCCTTGGCTTGTAGACAGCCATCATCTCCCTGTGTCCTCACGTGGTCTTCCCTTTGTTTGTGTCCCACTCTCTCCTTCTTTTAAGGACACCAGTCCTATGGGAGTAAGGCCCACCCGCATGACCTCATTTTAGTTTAATCACCTCTTTAAAGACCCTACCACCAAAGGTCACGTTCTGATGTAGTGGGGGCTAAGACTCCAGCATACCTTTTGGGAGGACACAAATCAACCCACGACACAGAAACTCAGAGAGGTTAACTAACTGCCCAAACTCACACAGCGAGTTAGTATTTCAGCAAAGATTTAAACCCCAGTCTGACCCTAAGAATCAAGTGGATCGTGTGCTTTGCTGTCCTTCATATGCAGCCACCAGACGTAGCAGGAAAAAAATTCAAAGCTTATGTATTTTCTCTTCCAAGCTGGGTTTCTTAATTCCTTATGGTTTCTGGAAATGTTTTCCATCTCTTTGGGCAAGAGAAAGGTTTTTCTGTTATTCACCCACCCTGTCTCCACCCTTTCCCTCATCACACACCCCTGACAGGTGCTTCACACAGGCTTGTCTCAGTGAAACCTACTTGACCACGGTACAAGTCAATATTTGAGTAGCACTTCTCAGAAGCTTTCCCAAGTGCTGGCTCATCTTGTCCTGGATGGTGGAAAGGGGACTACATTTTTTTCATTTTCTTCGTGACCTACTGCCGCTGGAAGACATGAGATTTGGGGTCACACAAATCAGAAAGTGGACTAGGACTTGACTGAGGTCTCCTCAGGTAGACCCATCCAAGGGCGCCTTTGTGGCTTTCTTCCATCCCCGCCATCCAAAAGCAGGGCAGCTTGCAGACTCCGTGAGAGTTTGTTCACGATCATCACCCTCCCCGTGTGCAGAGGGCCACAAAAAGTCAGGAAGGTTGGTTCTGGTCTAAGACAGTGATGTCAAGGGTTAAGAACAACCAGCTGCAACCATCAATATCCTTCACAGAAAGCCTGATAGTCCACCTCCAGGATGTACAATTTCCTCATGTGATGCAAAGAAAGACTATTTTCTGAATGGGGCGGAATTGCACCAGTGCTTCCATACTGTTGGGGAGGACCAGCATTCACTTCTCGGAGCAGATGGCTTTTTGTTCAGGAAAACCCCTCCAGGAAATTTATCTAAGGAAAGGGAGGCCCCTCGGCCATAGGGCTCCTTAGACAAGAGGTAACACATGGCCACCTACATGCAAATCTATCTACACCCAACTCAGAGGGGGCATGGGTACATGCCCTGTGCAAAGTGTGCCCCATGTTTGTTGGCTAAGTACCACATGAAAATTGAGACACTTCGTTGAAACATCCCACTTCTCTTTTCCCCTTGGAAAAATCAGCCTTTCTGGTAATTCTGAGTCCACACCCAGCAACAGCAGCCCGCTGAGTGATCACCTCTCTCGTCTAGGGCCTGTGCTCAACAGGTGGGCAGTTACCCATAGACCCACTTCACACTCAGGTAACAAATTTATCCCAGCCACTGGCTGCCTGGCACCTGGGGGCATTTGGGGGTAGGGCCGATGGACATGAGACAGGAGGGAAGGGGGCAGGGCACAACCCTTAAAAGAATAACACAGCAGTTAGCACCAAGATGGCGGAAGATTGAACTCCCAGTAGATCTCGAGCTTCAATATACACTCACTGTAATACATTAGCATGCTAAATGGCACTCGCACAGGTGCCATGACAGTTCTGAGGCTGGCTGTAAAAGACCAAAGAGTGAGTGACGGCAAATTCCTGGGAATCCCAGCCCCTTCCCCAAAGTATTTGGAATAATCCTCCCACTTGTTAGCATATGAAGTTACCAGCCTATAAAAACTAGCAACCCCACACCCCTTGGTTTTCTCTCTCCCTCTCCCTCTCTCTCTTCTGAAAGACCACGACCAAGACCTTGGACATGACCATCCTCTCATGCCCCATTTTCCTGCATCAGACATACATAAAGAGGAATCAACGTTCAATAGAATAAGCTCCAAGAGATCGTTAGGATCACAGAAGAAAGATGTGAGGAAGGATCTGGATGAAACAGAGGGCTTGAAAGGGGGCCAAGCTCTAGAGAGCTGTGCAGGTATAAATTCCTGATGGCTGAGATGGCTGCCAATGTTGAAAACCTTGAGTTTGATTCCAGTCTGCACTGTTACAATCGTTTTCATTGATTCAGAAACTGAGGATGAAATCTATTGGACACAACAGTCATGTGTTACGGACCTTTCATAAATCCAGAAACTGAAGAACAGGCTGTTCCAAACCAGGGGACCCAGAGTAGACAGCAGCAGGCTGGGGCAGCAGGAGGGGAAAGGGCAACACAGCTGACCTTAGAGCAAGCTTGAGGCAACCCTTTTCCTGCTACCGGCGAGCACCCTTCAGGAGTGGGGCCCCATGGAACCCTTAATTGTGCCCTGGGAAACCTGCAGCCGGGCCAGGTTTATTTATGTGGCTCTGGATATATGCAGCAGTTCACTTTGTATTTTGGTGACCCACACATTGGTCTGCTGTACTCACCAGACTATAAATTGCTTGAAAGAAAATGAAAATAAATGTATGTGTGTATATGCATGACTGGGGCATTTTGCTGTACACCAGAGATTGACACATTGTGAGTGACTATACTTCGATTTTAAAATTTTTTAATAAATAAATAAATTGCTTGAAGACCAGTGCTTTATCACTTTTGTATCCTCCAAAATTAATCCTTGATACATAATAGATGATAAATGGCTATGAGTAAATAAGTAAGTTCTGCCATAACTCCGATGTGACCCAAGAGGTTAAGTAAGGTTAATGGAAGGACATTTGCTACCCTTCTGGTGTAATTAACTTTGCTGCAAGATAAAGATAAGAACTGAACCTCTTTGGCGAAGAAATATGGCTATATTTTTTTTATTGAAGTATTGTTGATGTACAATATTATATAATTTACAAGTGTACAGTAGAGTGATTCACAATTTTTGAAGGTTATACTCCATGTATAGTTAATATAAAATATTGGTTCTAGTCCCTCTGCTGTACAGTATATCCTTGAGGCTTATTTTATTTATAGTAGTTTGTACCTCTTAACCTCCACACCTAACATTGTCCCTCCCCCTTCCTTCTCACCGTTGGTAAGTTTTCTGTATCTATAAAGTCCCCACTAGTTTATTCTCTTTATCTGTGAGTCTGTGTCTTTTTTGTTATATTCACTAGTTAACTTGTTGTATTTTTTAGATTTCACATGTAAGTGATATCATATGGTATTTGTCTTTCTCTGTCCGACTTATTTCACTAAGCATAATACCCTCCAAGTCCATCCATGATGTTGCAAATGGCAAAATTTAATTCTTTTTTATGGCTGAGTGGTATTCCATTGTATGTATGTATGTGTGTGTGTGTGTATACATACATATATATATGTTATCACATCTTCTTAATGCATTCATCTGTTAATGGACACTTAGATTGCTTCCATATCTTGGCAATTTGTAAATAATGGTAGTATATATGTTTTTAAAGCTCATACTATTAAATTAGTAAACCCACTTGTCAGAATCTGTCCTAATTAAATAATCCAAAAGACATTTGCACAAAAATCTTCATTTAAATATTTCTTAACGTCGCAGAACTTTGGAAATATTCGACGTGTCTGGAAACAGAGGAAGTGTAGGAAAATTTTGAATGTCAATGGCCTGATATTAAGCATTTTGAAGTAGTACACGTGATTTCACATCAGTCACATCGGGCTTTCCCAGGTGGCAAGGAACAAAGTGAGACTTTTGCTGGTGAAGGATTTATTGTAAGGACACACGCGGAAGTCAGGAGACAGGGTAAAATGGCAGCTGCAGCCAAGTCAAGTGATGCAGAGAATAAAACCTTGTTTGGGGCCTGGAGGTTATTCAGGCTGTCATCTCATTAGGCTGTGGGCCGTCAGTTCAAGGTGGCTGGGCTCCCTTCTGTGACCTCTGCCATGGGATGCGCCAGCCTCTTTGTTTCTCTAGCTCGGTTGGTTTTTCTCTCTACTCAAACCTCAGCTTACTCATGACCTCCGTGGCTTCTATCACCTAATGACTTCTGCTTACTGATTTCTGCTTCACCCCAGTTTTCTGTGTGTCTCACATTTAAATGTCCCAAGAAAAGAGATCTGATTGCTTAAGTTCCCTACTGTTCCATTAGTCAGAGCTCTCAGACCAGACCATGTCCATTATCCACTGGCCAGCATATGTATATTTTATAAGCTGTGCTCCCATCAGGTGCCCAAACCTGAGCCCATTGGCCTGGGTCCAAATAGTGGTCACACAACATGAATGTGGCAGGTTCTTCAAGCATACAACCATAGTTTTGAACCATGTCTAAAATAATAAATAAAAACATATACATACGAAAACAGGAAAGGGATAAATTGAAGCCATCATAGTCGAGTTAGGGTGGAGGGATTACAGGGGATTCTTTTTCTCCATTTTGCAATTGTCATTTAATGATACTGTAATTGCCTTTCAGTTTTCAAGATTATTTTTTTTTAAGTAATCTCTTCCAAGCAATAGGAGTCCTGCAACCAAGCTACTAAGTTCAGTCCCTGCCATGAATGTGCCTTGGAACACAGAGCAAAGTCACAACCATAAAGCCCGTGGTGACCCTGGCACAGAAGGTGGAGTGTTGGTTCCGCTGTATCAGGCCAGTTAAAAGGGAAGGCCATAATTGTAGGTAAGGCAAAAGCGTCTGCTGTTACTCTGAAAACTTTTAAACTGCTATAATAGCATATGTCACATGAGCAAAACACAGAACCTTAGAACTAGCTTGGTTGTGGAAAGACGTCCTTTGTCCACAGGCCAAGTATTTGAAAATACCACCCACTCAATTGGCAGACATCGCCAGGGCCCGAGAGAAACTACACGGCAGGGTTATGAAACCAGCCACCCCTGGCTTCACTCTGATCTTCCTCTGTCTACACCCTTCTTTCAGCTCCTCTCCCACAGACATATAATTACTAAGTATTATTATTGCTGGATAATAACTGTAATTACTACAAGGGCTGCCCGAGGTGGAAGAGACAGGAGAAATCGAATTATTAGATGGACTGGTGCCTGTGCTGGACAGTCTGTCTGTATCCCGGAAAGTCTGAATCCCCTCCTCCTTCCTTCCCAGCCTTAATTCGGGGCGCACAGGCTGAGGGAGGGAACCCCAAAGGGGGAGGCTTGACCACTGCAGGGGATGGGCCGGGGCCGGCGTTCTGCAACCGAGACGCCGAATCCTCCCGCGCTCCTAGAGAGGACGCGGAAGTGTGGCGCAGTCCCGGAAGGCGAGGTGTTGACACACTTCCGGCCTTTGTGACTCATTGTGTCTGTGTCGAGGCGTCGGGAGGGCCCAGGTCCGTGTGCGGCGCCCTTCGGCCGGCCTGAGCCCCAGAGTCAGCTCCCCTTGCTCGCCCAGCGCCCCCAGGCCGCTCCCGGGGCTCACGGTGAGACTTGGGGCCGGCCTCTGGGGGGACGGGTGGGGCCGCAGGGGCGTGTGCGTGGGGTGGGCTCTGCAGCTGCGGCCCCGGGGTCCCCTCCGGGCGGCCCGGGCACAGCGTGAAGCGAGTCCGTGCCCCCGACCCCTTCGCAGTCCCGGCCGTAGGCAGCGCCGTTCCCCGGGGAGACGTTCCTACTCCTCCCCGGGTCCAGGTCGGGAGGTGGCGACGGTCCTTGGCTGGGGGTCCTGGGAGACCTGGGGAGAGGCCGTCTGCGGGCCCCTGGCCTGCGGTGTCGTCATCGTCGCTGGACGTTTCTGAGAACCCGGTCGCTAGCGAACCAAACCCCTGTCTGATTTTTCTGCCCTGCCTTCGTCGCCATTTGCTTTGATTCCAGTGAAAGAGTTTTTTCGGGGTCCTTGTAGGACCTCGAGGTGAAAAATGCGGAAGGCCGAGATATGGACACGTTTCGAGGTGTCGCATACGTGTTTCCTGATCACCTGCTTCCCCCGCACCCCACCCTCAAGCGGTGGTTAAAGAGTGAAGCCTAGTCAGAGTGGATAAAGAAGTCACTGGGATCTAGTAGAGATAACGTATGTCCCACTCTTTAAGCTTTATGGAATATTTCGAAGGCGTTTGAGAACGAGCTGTCCGGAAGATCAGGTGGATTTTTCATTTCTGGGAAGTAGTTACTGTGCTTGACTTGGAATGGGTGAAGAGTGAAGGGAATTTGTGGAAATTGCCGGGCGGTTAGGAGACTGATTAACTGAGTGACCTTGGATAATTAGACAAGACACTTCCGCCAAGTCTGTTTTGTCAAAAATAAAGTTTAACTGGGTTTTCTCAAAAAGCCCTTCCAATTTTGAGATGATTCGATTTGGTCCATGTAACTGAAGAATTCGGCTACAGTTCAGCCTGACACTGCCCCCCTCCCCTCCCTTTGCTGCAGTGCCACCAGTACACAATAAGATACTTTCATTCTAGAGAGTGGCTGTTACATGGCCTGGGACCAAAGAAAGCATTTATTGTACAGACCAATGCTAGGCGGATTGGAGGTGGTCAATTAATACTTGTTGAATTGAATTGTGGCGATTTCATCGTAACCAGTCAACAAAGCACTGTTGCTGTATTTGCTAACCAAATGTGAAGAAATAACTTTATTACATAGTGAACCAAAATGATGATTTGCCCCAGAATGTTTCTCCAAGTTTGTGTTGTCTCTGAATTACTAAGATTCTTGTTCATTATTTTAGGCAGTTTTCACCAATCTTAAAAAATAAACAGGGAAGCTGGCTACTTAATACGATATAGTCTTTTGCTCATTCTCTTCTTGATCTAAGCATTTACATCTCTGACTTTATATTGTATCTAAAGGCAGATGACCGTTATGTTAAATCTCACCTTTGCATTCTGAGATAGTATCAGTATTTCTTTGGGTAGCCAGCTGTCTTTTAAAGGTAGCTCTTTCATGTTTTAAAACGTTTTGGAGCTCTATTCAAAAATGAGAGGGAGGCAGTTTGTTTCAGCTTTTCAAGGCTACACCCTGGAAAAGAGACCAGCCTGTTTGGAAAATAGCCTTTGGAATAAACTGCACTTGTAACTCCAAGCCTTTTTTGTAAGAAAATCTTTCGTATTTGCCTTTGGTGAGAACCAGTTTCTGGGGTTAATCTTATCTAAATCAGATAGTGTGTTGAATGGTTTTTCAGCCCAGAGGGACCCTGGAAGTAGTTTTCTCCCCCTCTGTGCCCACCTCCCCATATGACAGGTAGAGATACTGGGTGTCAGAGAGATTAAATAACTCACCCAGGGATGTGTACCTTATTCGTGGGAGACAAGAATTCAGGTGTTCCAACGTGTGCTGCTTTCACTATTACAGGATTTCTCCCATCACTTAAATTTTTAAGCAGGCTGAAAATTGGAAAGTACAGTTACATTTCTTAAGTTCATTGAGAAAAATTAAAACACTTCTCTAGTGCCTACTAGATGCCAGACACTGTTTTAAGTGCTTTATATATGTTGACTCAGTAATTCTCACAGCTACTCTATGAGATAAATACTGTTTTTAACCCCATCGTACAGATAAGGAAACATCTGTACATAGATTAACCTAAGATCAGCTGGGAAGTGGTTTTGCAGTTTAATAAAACTCTTCTAAATTGCCTGTAATTTGAGGGCAACATTGAAAGTTGTATGCATGGGCAAAAAAGAGTAACACTATTAAAATTCAGTCAAGTCTTTTTAAAAAATTAATACTCGCAAGGGGTCATACTAAGTGGTCTAAGAGGTACAGAGAAGCGTACCCTTAACAATAATCCAGTTGAAGAGGATGGCATGAAAAATTAAATTACAGAGAAAGAACCAGTGTAAGAACTTCATAGCAAATGCTTGGTGGAGACCATTAGGGCTGGGAGTTTAGAGAGAAGAGAGTGTGTGCTCAGGTGATCTGAAACCTGAAATAAAACCCCACCCTTCCACTGCTGTTGTGGCTTTTCTCTTGCCCAGAGTAGGAGCAGAGAAGTGTTGGGGGATGAGGGGAGGACCTGTCACAATTGGGGGAGGAGAGGATGTCCCCGTGCCCTCTTCTCTGTCCCTTTGGGGCTCACTTTCTCCTCAGGATCTCTTCCTGTTGAATCCCACTGACCCAAGGGGTTTCCTGCTCTTTAAAGCTCTGGCCGAGGTGTGGGCACAAAATCAAGATTCCTTTCCTGTATTCTCCTTAATATACCTGAGACAGAGCAGTATCTTCATGGAGACTCCTGGTGCTAGACTGGCTCCCTGGCACTGGTCAGGTGTCCCGTTTGAAGGTCCCACCTGGTTAGAGTTTAGATGATACCCACTTGCGTCTCCTGCTCTGTCTCTTAACTCGCCCAGCTCTGCAGTGAAAGCAGTGGTTGGCAGATGAGGCCCTTTGCTGAGGGGTCATCCTTCATAGGCCTTCCTCTTAGAAAGAATCTGTGTGTTCACAGAAGCCCTCTCTTACCCACGTGTTTGGTATGGTGGTTGGAGCGTAAACTGAAGGGTCCCACAGACCTAATTCCAAATCCTGGCTCTGTCATTTAATTGCTCTGTGACCTTGGGTATGTTATTTAACATCTGTAAACCTTGGTTTTTCATAAAGTGAGATGATAGTCGTACCTAATGACAAGTACATAGAAAACACTCAGTAAACATTGGTTTGTGCTGTTATGCCTACTAGAGACTTCTTGAATTGAACCAATGAGGGGCAAATGGAATTTTAGCTTAACTCTGAAGAATAAGTAGGATTTGAAAAGGCAGAGAAGACTGGGAAGAAAATCCCAGGCATTGAGTGTGATGTGAGAAAAGGACTGATCAAAATAGAAGGCCTGTTTTGTAAATGCTGAGTAGACTCATCCAACCCAGGATGGAGAGGGTTCATGCAGGGGAGGGGGAGAAATTGATGGGAACTGAAGCTTGAGGGGACACTGGGACCAGGTGCTGGGAGTAGGTGACTGCAGGGCGATAGAGTTTTAGGAAGAATCTGAGAGTAAGGTGGGAGACGAATTGTGAGGGGGAGGGGAGGGAGAAAGTGAAGGCAGGGAACCAAAGAGAAGCAGCTGGACTTCAAGGACTAGATAGAAAAATAAGTGTGAACAAAGCATTACTTCTCTCTGGTGCTTGGAGTCAATGCGTGTGAGGAGAGAGGAGTCAGGGAAGGTGAGATTCTGAGCCTGAGTGATGGAGATGTTAGTAGACTATCTGACCACTAATTGCCACTAAATAAGAAGATGGTAGGGGGGCTGTAATAGTTTGAATAATTCTTATTCTTCTGTTCAGTGTAACACAATTAAAGTCTGTTCAGTTCTCTAGGAAATAAGTACAAAGAAGACCAGAGTCCTTGTCCTTGAGAGGCTTAAGATTTACTTGGGAGGCAGCGGTAGGAACTGCAGCTCAAGTAAAGATAACACGAGGAGAGTGTAAGTTCCCTAAGATAGGAACAGAGAAAAGACTGAGGGTGTTCAAAGGAGGAAGGTATCTTATTTAACTTGTAATGTCAGGAGACGTACATCTTGAAGGGCGAGTAGAAATTTGACCAATAGAGTTGTTAGAGGTGCGAGATTGTTCACAGCGAACGGGTGAAGATGGAAAGTCACACCCTACGCTTGGGGAACATTAATGGGCCAGACAGGCTGAAACATAGGGGCTCACGCATGAGAAAAGTAACAGGAGGTAAAAGTGGAAGAGCAGAGTCGGGTGTGGTGTTTGAAGGCTCAACTGGTGGATACCAAGGGCCCATTGAGAGTAACCGAGGGGAAGGAGGGAAGGACCAGAAGCGTACTTTGGCAGTACTGGGTTGACCTTGGCATGTTGTTCATTTTGAACAGGGAGAAATTGGAGCTAGAGAAACCATATGGGGCTATGCACTAGTCTAGGCAGGAGATGTGGAGCCTGAGTTAGGGCGGTGGGAAATAATCGTGGGCCGCGTAGCAGGGCAAGATAGTCTTTCTTTTCACTTCTCAGAATGAAATGAGGGAAACTAAGGCTCATAGGAACCATTTAGCCTCCCTTTGGGAAAACGCTAGCCGAAGGAGGGGTCTCTTGGGCTCCCTACTTGTGGCCTTTTCCTCTCGAGGTCCTTTCTGACTGTGGCTGTTCTGAGGGGGGCGAAGGGGGGTCCCAGAAGCTGCCGTTTTAGCTGTCAGTTACTTCTCAGGGCCCCTCCAGCACTCTGTGGAGGTGTTGAAACCTCCTTAGAACCGTTGGCACATCTGCTTTGTACTATAATTATTTGTGTAAAAATAGGAATCGTGCTCCTCGTCTTTCTATTCGTCAGTCGAGCGGGACCCCTTGCATGTTGTAGATCTGCAGAAGTGCTTAGGAAATTGCATAATTGTAGCTGTAAGGACTTTACAGATAAAGCTGCTCTGAAGTTGAAAAACAAAATCTATTACCCGCAGCAAGGAGGGAGAGGTGCAAAGTAAATCTGAAGGAGTCAGCAGGAAGGGCTAGAAGATAGTTTGCAACAGGACTTTTACCAGTTTAAAGTAACTGGAGAAGTGACTTAATTCCTACATTCTTTTTACATTTACGCAGAAAGCCTTTTTGAATATAATGTCCTTTATTGTTATTATAGACTGCTATATAAGGATTTTTGTTCTTTATTAAGGACCAAAAAAAGAGAAAGAAAGTATTCCTGTGATAAATCTCAGATTAAAATCATGTTCTTTGTGATTAAAACAGCCATCACCAAAGTTTTCTGGTTACACGTTCCTATCAATAAAATCTATTTACAAAAATTACAGACATGTACTGTTATACCAGTGTTTTGTACAATGAAAAATGCATTCAGCTGTGCTATTTGAAAATAATTTTTGTGCTTTAAATGTACATGATCCCTTTTCCACCAAAATTACTAACAATTTTTTAGTGAGAGCCATGTAATTAAAAATGCTTTGCTCGCTTAAAACTCTTGGCTTATCTCATTGTGCTACAACAGTTGGATGCACTGCCTCTGAAACATGAACTTGATGCTTAATTTTGATGGCGGTAGAGGTGAAAAAGATGCTTCACAAGGGTTTGTCAATTCAGACGGAAGAAACACATTGTTGACTCTGCTTAGTAACTCATGGCTGATCCTTCCACCAAGTATGCTAGTACATTTCCACTTTCCATGCCCTTAAATCAGCTGTTCTTACAAACTAATCAAAAGATGTTTTATCATTTTAACAGATAGGTTTAAGACCCACTAAAATTCTTCATTTGAAAGATTTTAAAACATACTAGGAAATGTTTCCAAGTTTTTTAAATGTGTAGGTAATTAGGATTTTCCAGGATACTTAATATCATTTTGGGCAGTTAAAATTATGTAATAACACACATCTGTTCTCATAATAGTTCTTTCCTCAAATTTTTTTTTTTTTTTTTAGCTGCTACTTTCTCACTGATCGGTTGACTTCTTGGTTGATATAGATCAGCATTAGTTTTTACCTGCTAATCTGGCTGAGTAAAAAATTTCTCTGGATAGAAGCGTCAGCTGTGCCATTTTCTTGTTTGTGTGTTTCCATCATTAGTATTTCCCCTAAACCTAGTTTCTCCGCAAGAATCTTTAAAACTACTTGTCTCTCTTTTTCTTTTTTTTTTTTTTAAGATAGAATTGACAGAACATTATATTAGTTTCAGGTGTACAACATAATGATTCAATATTTGTATATATTGTAAAGAGATCATCACAAATCTAGTTAACATCTGTAACCAGAGTTATGAAACTTTTTTTCCTTCAATGAGAATTTTTAAGAACTATTCTCTTAGCAACTTTCAAATAAGCAATACAGAATTATTCACTGTAGTCACCATGCTGTACGTTACATCCTCAGGACTTATTTTATAGCTAGAAGTTTGTATCACTTGACCCATTTTGCTAGTTCCCCTCCATTGCTTGTCTCCTGTGTGATGTGCGACAGTTGAGCATTTGAACCAAATGAGCTCATTAGTGTCACTTTGCACATTAAATATGGTTTATTTTCTCTCAATTTTAAAATACAAATAGACATTCTGACTCTTTCTTTCTGTATCCAAAGTGGATCATTTTGTACTGACCAAGGCACCCATAAAGATAATAAAAATAGCTAGATGGTTGACAAGCAAGCCCGGGGCTTCAAATTTGCCTCCACTGTTGACTCCGCTAGGTGGGTAGCCCCCTGCTCCTGAGCACGTCGCTGTCCGTTGTCTAAGCCTCGGCTGTGTCCTCTGTGAGAAGGTGCTGGCCTGGATTGTGGTAGTCCTGGGAGGACAGGAGATGGGTGCCGGTGCTGCGTGAAACCTAGTCCCTGGCAGCCTGCTGACCTTCAGCTCACTGGGCTAAGCTTGTAAACACATGATGTCATCACCTGCCCCCCACCTGGAGGGAAGGCGCTTCAACTCAGGCAGACACCCTGAGGGTGGAACCCACCAGTTGGAGGTTTGTTTGCAAACCTTAGTGTGTGAAGTGACAGTGAAAAGAGTGCGGCTTGGAGGCTTTTTTCCTTTCCTTTCCTCTTCAGAAGCATTCTTAGTGCCTTGATGCCTCTCGTATGAAGTGTTAACAGCGCGGGTCACTTCATAAAGGCACTCATAACTGTTTCTTACTACTTCAGGAAGAGCGTGGAAACAGGTATCAGAAGACATCTCCTGGGACAGAAAGGAGAGCGCACGTCCTGTTCAGATCAGGTCAGGTCCCTGAGCCTGAATGATGACAGCTGAGTCGAGGGAAGCCACTGGTCTGTCCCCCCAGGCTGCCCAGGAGAAGGACGGGATCGTGATAGTGAAGGTAGAGGAGGAGGATGAGGAAGAGCACATGTGGGGGCAGGACGCCAGCCTGCAGGAGTCTCCTCCTCCCGACCCAGAGATATTCCGCCAGCGTTTTAGGCACTTCTGTTACCAGAACACTTTTGGGCCTCGAGAGGCTCTGAGTCGACTGAAGGAACTTTGTCACCAGTGGCTCCGACCAGAGATAAACACCAAGGAGCAGATCCTGGAGCTGCTGGTGCTGGAGCAGTTCCTTTCCATTCTGCCCAAGGAGCTCCAAGTCTGGCTGCAGGAGTACCGTCCTGATAGTGGGGAGGAGGCTGTGACCCTTCTGGAAGATTTGGAGCTTGATCTGTCAGGGCAGCAGGTAAGGAGGGGTGAAACCTGTTATGTGTGAGCATCGCGTGGACTTTGAGACCGGAGCAAAGAGGTTACTGATTTAAAGCAGGTTCTGATGGTTTCTGTGGTGCTTTTATCCTGCTCTGCTTCGATATTGAAAAGTGTTCCGCCCTCTCCCTTCGGCACCCACTGGTACACTTATCCCTTCATTTGCTTAAATTCCTGTTTAAAAAGTAATTTACCCACAAGCCTAACCTGTTTGTCCTCAGGTCCCAGGTCAAGTTCATGGACCTGAGATGCTCGCGAGGGGGATGGTGCCTCTGGATCCAGTACAGGAGTCCTCCAGCTTTGACCTTCATCATGAGGCTACCCAGTCCCATTTCAGACATTCGTCTCGGAAACCCCGCCTCCTACAACCACGGGGTAAGAAGCAAGGTTTCACACGGGGCAGAGGGGCGGGCGGAGCAGACTATATGGGATGGGGGTGACCTCTCTGTGTTGCGAAGTGCCTGTAATAAAGAAGCATGTTGGTTTCTATTGTCATTATTACTAAATATCAGAGGAAATATAACTTACAGACCAATTTCAGGAGTTAAGTAATGTTACTGAGGAAGTAGATGAAATGTGCATAATGAACTTGGGTGAACATTGTATTATTTATTGAATTATTAGCATTCTGGATGTCTAGCAGATTTTTTTCCACAGGAAAGTGCTGGGAAGAGATGATATATATATACAATACTCTAGTGTGTCATAAATTATCTCTAAAAGGGTCATTTTATTTTTTTTATACATTCTTCATTTGTTTGTTGTTTTGTTTTGTTGCAGGGGGACATAATTAGGTTTGTTTATTTGATAGGGGTACTGGGGATTGAACCTACGACCTCATGCATGCAAGGCATGCACTCTACCACTGAGCTATACCCTCCCCTCCTAAAAGGGTCATTTTAAAATTCATTTTATGTAAAACGTATAAAATACTGTATAACATCACTCTTTGCCTAGATTACTTTCAGAAATTCCAGGAGTGGGGAAAGGATGGGGGGGAAAAAAACTGTTTTTGGTTGAAGAACATGAGACCAAAACAATCATTTCAGGATCATATAAATAAAAATCAGTTTAACTTTTTTTTCCTTTGAGTGAGATACTCACAATATCTTTACCCAATTTTTAAAAGTAGGTACATGGAGTATGAGTTTAAAAAAATAACATGCTAAAAGTATGGTTGTTCAACAAGAGTTGGTAAAGGCACATTCCTCAGCCAATGTGTATTTGTGATATGATGATATTTAGGGTAGGAATATTAGAGCTTAAGGAAGCATTCTCTTCCGTGAATTCTGGGAGGATAACCAGCATTCATATGCTGGAGAAATCTGTGTAAACCAGTGTGCTATGATGTTTAATCCACTGCTGTCAGCCCAGTCCCGTTATGTCCTCCGAGGGCTTGTGAGCTCTCTGCACCCTCCGCAGGGTGAAATCAGGAAATCTAAAAGGTTTTAAATTGCCAGGATTAGGGCTTCAGGTTCCCGGAGTAACAGTTTTGGAGGCCGGGACACATACAGTTGTCACTTGGTAAATAGTTCTCGGGGAATTGAGGCGTGTGCACTTACTCTCAGTGTCCCCTTTGTGCTGCTCATCTTCCAGAGTACTTCCTAACCCTCAGAAGGTTAAAGAGCTGCGTACTGATCTTTTTGCACATTGTGCTTTAGCTTACATTATCACTGTGGTCTGAAATAGCTACAAGATTTAGTGATTCCACTTCAAATTCATTTTTCTGGTATCTTTGCAGCACAGTAACATCATCACCAGTAACGTTTCCAAATCTAGCATTACTTGGCAAGGGAGGATTTTAATTTTGCAGTTTAAAAATTTTCCCGTTTTTCTTACACGTTGCAGCTAGCGTGACCCTGTAATGTAGATGTCTTTTATTAGGTGAGTGTCAGCCCATGCCTTTCCACACTTGTAAATGTCTCATCGGCACGTGAACCATGTACACATTTTATCAAAAAAACTGTGGCTAAGTGAAGGAGAAAAGTAGAGGGACAAAAAAGGGCAAAAACTTAACCCAGAAGTACTAAGACCCACTTCCTACCCTGTGTTTCAAGACAGTACTACTAAAGATTTTTAACACTTGCATTTTTCACAACTAAGCGGGATTCTGAAGTCCTGGTACACTGTTCCTTCTGCAGCTGCGGACAGGAGCGTGGGTTCCAGTTCTAACTCTGCCGTTCTTAACAGTATGACACTAGGCAAGTCATTTACCTCCTCGGGGCCTTCGTTTTCCCTTCTTTAAAATAGAGTTTCGACCAGGTGATTTTAAGGACCCTTTTATGACTCCTTATTACTCCTGCTTAAGAACAGAGGTCTCGGGAAGTCAGAGGTTTTGCTTTTTTTTTTTCTTATATTCTCTGTAGTTGTCTATTCTGTAATTAAATATTGAGCATCAAACATCCAGATGCAAGAAGGAGAGTGCCCCTGGGCCCTTCGTTGAGGGGATCCCAGGGCAGAGCTGGCTTCACTTACAGCTCCTTTCTCCTCCCCCAGCTCTCCCTGCCACCCACGTTCCTGCCCCTCATCACGAGGGGAGTCCCAGAGACCAGGCGATGGCATCTGCACTATTCACGGCAGATTCCCAGGTGAGCTGTGGGCCCCTCTGCCCTCCGGAGTCCCTGTCTGCCTCTCTTCCCAGAGCTCTTCAGCAGTCTTCACCCAGGGCACTCGCTCTTAACCCCTCTGCCCAGAGAGTAGCCCCACTCCCCGCCTGTCTGCCGGAGCCCAGCCTGGTCACCTTTTCTTCCCCAGCATCCTGTAGGTTTGCAGTCCCTCCATCCCTGACTCCAGGTTCGGGCAGTGGGATTGTCCCTGAGCTTTGGGGAACTGAGTGTGGGGGTCTCATGTTATTCCAGGCAATGGTGAAGATCGAGGACATGGCCGTGTCCCTCATCCTGGAGGAGTGGGGCTGTCAGAACCTGGCTCGGAGGAATCCCAGTAGGGACAACAGGCAGGAGAATTATGGGAACGTGATTTCCCAGGGTAAGACGGATGCAGGATTACTGTCTGATGAGATTGTGTTGCCCTTTTGTTTTGGTTAGTTGTGGGACCTCTGATGTGTTCAGTTGGGTGTTGACAAGCTTTTAGAGACAACTGAGCCCCTTTCTTCAGACCAGAGAGAGAATGAGAACATCTGTTCGTGTTTAATCCCAAAAGCCTGGTACTGGGACTGCTGGTTTCAGGTGGATTTTTTCACCTCTAGGTAGTTTTTGCTGTTTGAAAGCAGAAATACTATTGTGTTCTGAATCTCCACCTCTTCAACCACTCTGTCACCAGTGAGGATCTGCTCCTTCCCTGTGGATTACAGTTTGAGTGCTTTTGTAAGGGGTGAGGTGTCTGTATTTCCTAGTATAGAGGGCCAGGTGAGAACGGATCATTGGTCCAATACTACCCTGGGACGTGTTCCTGCAGCTACCAAGCATCCTTCCGTGGGCTTTCGGTCTTCTTGCATCCTGGGAACGCTGCTCTGAGACAGCTTTGTGTGATTCCATGAACTTGTGCCTGTACCTCCCTTCTGCTCAGGTTTCCCAGATTCTAAACCTAATGGCGATCTTCTGTGAAGAGCTCTGGCTCCTGAGTGTGTAGTATGAACAGTGACATTCTAAGAGGCTCAGCCAGACAAGACAAGGTGACACAGCTGACAAGCAGTGCACGTGTCTCCGTAAGATCTCAGCCCCCAGGAGACTAGTGGAGGAAGCTCTTAAATAAGTCCTGTCCTGGGCAAGGCCACTTCCTAAGACTTCTGCCCAGGGAGGAAGGGAAACTGTGAGGAAAGGATGTTACTACAGAAACTCTGAGTTTTGTTTTGAACCATAGATATAACTGGTGTTTGTGGTTGGTTTCCTAGTACTTGCTTTTTGGACCAGATGAAGATTAAGCCAAAAATTTGATCTGTGTTTATGAGCCAGGTAGTACTCACCCTGTACTAACTTAAAAGCAAAACAAAACATTGGGAACAGCCAGGGAACTATCCAGATCATCAAGGACTTAGGCTTGGAATTCAGAAGAAGGAGACCAGTTTCCTCTTCCTTGTGATCGGGTCAGTGTTTATGGCGATGCCATCACTGAAGTCAGGGGCTGGATGTTACTCAGCTCCTTCAGTGGCTGCCTTCAGGGACCTGTTTGGGATAACACACCCACTTGGAATGGTTTCTTAAGGCCAAGTAAATCAAGAATAGATTTGGGATAGTTGGTTTTTTCCTAGACAAACGTAAACATATATAAAATATGTTTACTGAACAGTTTTCAGTCTCTGCTGAAAAACAAAATGGTACACAGAATCCAGCAGTCCACAATAAAAATATTCCGGTGTTTTAATATGCAGGTTGCTAAAATCAGAGGATCAGCCCTGCATTTGTAAAATCCTTCATGGTCTGTCCCCGAAATTGTCTTCAGTTTATTTTCTGTTCTTAGCAATTCTCAGTTGTCCATCAGTGAAGGTTTTAATTACAATTACTAATGCCCCAGCCAGCGTCTTCGCCCTCATCCCTGTCACTTGAGCACCGTCAGCTCTGCGCTGCTCTCCCTAGTGGAGAGACGCTCTTTCCTGTGTCTCCAGGTCCCAGTAACCTGCCAGGTCCAGCGTTCCTTGTCTTACCGGTTAACTGTCGCCTTGTCAGTTAAAGTCTCACAGAATTGGCAGTGTTCGATTTTTCTTTATTAACTATATTCCTTCCTTTCTCCTAATACCATTTAACATTTTCTAGGAAAGACCCATCCATTCTCTTTTTAACTCATAAATACTTATGTTAGAACTGGAACATGATTTTTTAATGTGTATTTATTCTTTCAAATTAATCATCGGGTGACCAAATTACAGAATAGTGAATTGCGACCTCTTGTGTTCCGTAGTCCGTCATCCCTCCCTTCCCTCCGGGATGCTGTTCCCTCTGCTCAGTCCCCGGGGTGTCTGCTCATTCCCGCCCTCTGCACACTCCCTCAGTTAGCCCTGTTTTTCTACTATTTTATCTCCAGTTCATATTGTGAGACCATTTTGCAGGCATGTAGAAGCTTCTGGGAAAACAGTGTCACCTGAGTAACCCATATCTCCGAAAGAAAAAGGTGCTATTTGTGTTTTCTGTTTATTGTGTCAGGTTGTGAAAACAGGAATGAAAATGAGGAGTCCACCTCAAAGGCTGAAATTGCAGATGACCCAGCGTCACAGGGGGAGACAGCAGGAAAGTTCCAGAAAGATTTCGGAGAAAAACGTGACCAGCAGGGCAGAGGAGTAGAAAGGCCGCAAAGAAACCCTGAGGAGAAAACCGGGAAAGAAAAGAGAGACCCGGGGCCAGCTGCAGTCAAGGAGAAAAAACCCAGCCCGGAAGGTCGAGGCCCTCGGGAGAAGGGGAAGGCGCTGGGGAGGAGCTTCAGCCTGAGCTCCAACTTCAACGCGCCTGAGGAAGTTCCGACGGGAACGAAGTCCCACAGGTGTGATGAATGTGGTAAATGCTTCACAAGGAGCTCCAGCCTTATTCGCCATAAAATAATCCACACCGGAGAAAAGCCCTACGAATGTAGCGAGTGTGGGAAAGCCTTCAGTCTTAACTCCAACCTCGTCCTGCACCAGCGCATCCACACAGGGGAGAAGCCTCACGAATGTAACGAGTGTGGCAAAGCCTTCAGTCACAGCTCAAACCTCATCCTGCACCAGCGCATCCACTCTGGGGAGAAGCCTTACGAATGTAACGAGTGCGGGAAGGCCTTCAGCCAGAGCTCAGACCTGACCAAGCACCAGAGGATCCACACGGGGGAGAAACCGTACGAATGTAGCGAATGCGGAAAAGCTTTCAACCGAAACTCATACCTTATTTTGCATCGGCGAATTCACACCCGAGAGAAGCCCTACAAGTGCACGAAGTGCGGCAAGGCCTTCACCCGCAGCTCCACCCTCACCCTGCACCACAGGATCCACACCAGAGAGCGAGCCTCCGAGTACAGCCCCGCCTCCCTGGATGCCTTCGGAGCGTTCCTGAAAAGCTGTGTCTAGTGCGAGAATTTGTCAACAAGCCATTTCACCCTTTTGTTTCTAAAATTATTGCAGAGATGTGTGCCCACGGAGGGGAAAAAAACAGCCTCAACAGATTTAAAAGGACAAAAAAATCACACTTGGGATCCTTCCAGTGACATCAGCAGTGTTCTTCCTTTGTCTGGCCTGCGGGTGTGTGATTGCTCCAAGCTGACCACATGGATAACCCACATGCTGTTTCCACACCAGATAAAAGCACACAGACAGGCCAACGTCAGGCTTTTCAGAAATGAGGATACCTTTCAGGCACTCTCAGACTCTCCACAACCACACATGGGATTGAAAGGTGAAGATCGGCTCTGTGAAGATGACACCGAGGTTAAAAACCTATTTGCCGCAAACAAGCCCTACTTGGCCAACATCTTGCTGAACCTTATTTCTCAAAAAAGAGGGACAGTCCACACAAAAACCACATTGGGACATGCTGCTCGAACTAGTTCCATATACGGTAAGGTATGTACACGGGCACTGGGGGCCTACCAAAGCTATCGGGATCTAGGACCGTGCTGATCAGTGTCAAACCAAAGATTTCTGTCTCTTCCCGAAAGAGAGGCATGTGCGCCAGTCTGCGGTTCCAGAGGATGGCCACAAACGTAGACGGGTGTGTCCTCATCACTGAGATCAGCTCTACGGAAACGGCAGCAGTGACTCAGAACACTTCCCTCCCTTCATGAAATCCCCGAGCCCCTAAGCACTGTCGCTCTCCTCGGTGCGTTTCTCCACAAGTTAGCACTTGATTGTGTGCTGTCTTTGAACCCTTCATTGTTCCGTGTGTGAAAGTTTCCATCACTCCCCAGAAGAGATGCTTCTGTCATCAGGGGATGTGTTCATACCCCTGACAGCCCTGGACACAGGGCCGAGCACAGAAGCGCTCATCCTGCCTGACTTTGAGCCGGACTTGCACACTTACGGTAAAGCCCTGTGAGTCACAGGCACCTGAAATCTGCCAGCCTGGCCCGGCTGGCAGTCGGGGCGTTCAGGGCTCCAGGCCTGCCGAGGCTCAAGAGTCCGATGCTGTTCTCGTCCTAAACACAAAAGAGAGGCGCTGGTTAGCTGCCTGCACAGACTGCACCTACACATGGATCAGCGAGTAAACACTGGACTGTCAGAAATGACTTCACTGTCATCACCTTAAAGAAGAAAAATGTGAACACTTACTAAGGACATTTTTTGGTACCTGTCAATGGCAAAGATCTTAACCAGAACCTCTTCAGCCCCCTGCAGAAACAACATGACCTGGGCACTTTCTGAATCATTTGTAACTTTCAGTAATACGGTTCAGAAGATGTGATTGTTGTTGCCTTTCAGAAAGAGGAACGTTTGTAGGGAGCATTTTTTTCCCTGCACTTTACAGAAACATTTAAAAAAATTGACATCATTAGCTGGCAATTACCTAAACGTGTTTGTTGCTTTGAGAAAGTCACAAACATGTGAAGCTGTGGTTGGTTGTATCACAGTCATACTCAACGGTGTCTTTTCTGTTTCTCGTCACTAAAGACTGAGGCGAGGTTATGTAACGTTGACCTTTCCCGTCACCTGTGCAGGAGGTTGCATTGGCTTCTGTGTGGAAGCTAGTGACAGGCCGTTTTCAGGTCCACATACAGCACCGTGGGCTCCGTCAGAAAGCGTCAGGGCCTTAGGCAGAGATGAACCTGCTCACGAGAGTGTGCGGCTGATCCTGCACAGCCCTGCGGGGACTTGGAGTCTAAGAACACAACCTGAAGACCATGCCCATGACGGGAGACACCCCACCCCCTTCAGAGTTTGAGATTTTCTGTCAAGAACTGAAACTGTCATTTGTCAGCTATTCGCTAAGCAGCAACCCACACCTGTGAGACAGCGTCGCTTCACGAGGACCCAAGGAGGTGGGGGCAGCTGTGGCCTTGGCTCCAGGCTAAACTGAACTTCTGCACGACACTTGTCCTCTGGCCTCTCCTTGCGGCCTGGACCGGCTACAGCTGCCCTGTGGCTTCCTGGTGATTGCGTCGGTGCTGCCGGGGGAAGGCGGCTGGTGGCCGGAGTGCCCTCCAGTCTGAGGAGAGCAGGAGAGATGCTCCAGAGGAGCGAACCTAAGTAACTTTTTATAGTAACACGAAGGTGGAAGAAATGCTTTCAGGAATCTTCTTCAGAGAGTGAAGCATAGAAAGCTGCCGGTGCTCTTGAGCAAAGACTTTGCCGGGAAGCAGCCGCCAGCCGTGAGGTGCCTGGCTCCTCAACCCTGAGCGGAGCGCCGGCCGCACTGAGGAGGGGAGGGTCGTTGGCTACACCTTTTGAGCCACAGCTACACGCTGACATCATTCATCCCTCTTTTTTTTCTTTAATGGAAATTAAAGAAAATCTGTGCCCCCACATTTAATTCCTGTTTTACTGGGACATCGTACTGACCATGGGGGATGGCCCCTCGGGGTTGCTTCAGGTCTTCAGCAACACACTCCTTGAAGCAGCTATTTGAAGTTGTGTTTTCTGAAGAAAACAGGCTCCTGCTGTTTATTAAAACCATGTACAGTGCATTCATTTATCAACTGCTCAGTGCAGAGTGCAACTGGGCCATAGTCCTAAAGGCTTATAGCATCTAATCAGTGCTCAGGATAGTCATTCGGAAGTTCCTGACTGGCTGAAGTCTGTCAGCAGTTGAAGTGCTCTCTAGCTAACCATTAGCATGCTGGCTGACCCAGTGGAAGTTTGTGGGAGGTTTTTTAAAACTACACCTTAATCTTGCCAGGAAGAGACGTGAAATCCTTCAGGTTGTGGGGGGGTTGCGTCTTCTTCATCCTGGAAGGCAAGGCTGAAGCCTGAGACGGTCGAGGTTTGAGGCATCTTGATATGTAAGGCACTTAGGATTTTATTAAGGGCATACAAGGGAAACTGTGCTAAGTATGCACAGAGAGGTGGACACGTTTGATGTGAGACAAGTCACATCTCCCATCATAGAGTTCATTCCGAGAAGGAAACTCTTGAATGTGATGAGTGTGGCAAAGCCTTGAACCGCATCTCAGCCCTTAGCATCAGAAAGCTTACACTGTAAATAAACTGCTAATATTATGTGTGAGGAAAACTTTATTGTATAGCACTCATTGCTTTGGACAGAAAATGAATTCCGTCAGTCTGTTCCAATCATGTAATGAATTTCAGAAACACTGCAGAGGAAGCTCAATCTTAACTCCAAAGGATCCACGGAAGAAAAAAAAAATGTGGGGAAATGCTAGAGAAATAGCAAAATGTACGACTTCTGACAAGAACTGTTAATGTCAGGTACTTCTATATGTTTTGTACAACCGTGGTGTCAGTGTCTGTGTTTTGTACCTCCAGCCCCGTTGTTATTCTGTACAGCCCCTGTAAACAGATAATGTATTTTATTTTAATCTATTTGACAGAACACATCACTCCAGAAAAGCAACGTCTGGGAGTGAGTAGTGAAGAAGATTGTGATTATAGACAAAAAAGTCAGTTCCAAGAACTGAGGAGGGGGGAAAAGAGAAAACAAAAAAACAAAAAACCTTCAGAGTTTGGAGTTTATCAAGTCAAGAGAGATGAGCAGATTGGTTAGGAGAGGCAGGTTCACAAGGCTCTAAAATGGAGCAGTTCCTCCAAACATCTGCAGCTTCCTGGGACTTCCCTCGTCACAGCCAGGAGTTTGACCTCTTAGCTGCCAGATCAGCGTTTCAAGCAAAGAGAAGGGGGTCCTCTGAGCTTGTCAGGGGGAGTGAGAAGGTCTTCGTTTTGCATTGAGGTGGGGGGTGTTTAGGAAGACCAGTGGGACCCCTTAACCTTAACTGGATGCTGTTAACCATAGGCCTGCCTCTCCCACTAACTCGTAAATCCTTGCTTAGAAAATCAGAGCCAGGAAGACACCAAGACGGAGAAAACAGGCACAGATGTGTCTAGTTCCTGGCGTGGCAGGAAGGTTCTAGAAGCATTTTGCAGTGTTCCCTCTGGCTGTCTCCTGTGTAGCTTCCCTTCCCCCGACGGACTTGCCCTGGTTTCTGCTTGTTAGGAAGGAGGCCTTGTGAAGATTCATAGCCGTGAAAGAACTGTTTCTTACTTTTCATCCTGGAGTTGATCACCTTTTACTCTGGGTCTGGTCCTCCTGACGTCCTCCCCTGAAGACCAGGTTCATCCTCCCATCCTCCTGGAAGGCTCACTGTGCAAACTGGAGTAACGGTATTGAAACAGGAGTCAAGCAGGGACAGCGATTCTTGTCAGAGGGGCCCTATTTCTGTGTCCCGCTCTGTGCGACTTCTCAGAAACATTTATGAGGGGGCTGTGGTTCCCCAGTGGGAAGCCCAGTGCAGGTCTGCAGATTGCAAAGTGAAAACGTGGAGAAAAGGATACTCAATGGTATAAATAGATCTTTTCGTAGAAGTTAGAGTAGATTTTTTATTTCAGCTACTACTGGAGAATATAATAAAAAGCATTATTTGAGAAGTTTCCCTAACATTTAGGTTTCGTTTTTAGAATGGACATGCTACTGTACATTTTAAAGTAGTTACTTATTTTGCTATTCAAATTAATTTTTTATTATATCTGAGAAGGATATTATCTGTTTTACTTTTCAAAGTTTTGTAAAGCAAACTTGAAGTTCTAGGGGAGGTAAGCCATCTCCAATTCTGCAGGTCAAAGAAAAGTTTGGGAAATACTTTGGACATCTCATAATACAGAATGTCTTAACACGAGAACTTAGCTTCACAGTGTCTGGTTCTGTTTAATAGCAGATACCACAAACCTCATGTTTTTCTCTTATCCTAAAACAGTGGAAGGTATAGAAGGGGCATTCGGTTGACTTCTGGACAATGGTCTGCTGTTGTTTTAACCTTTTTTTTTTTTTCTCCCTTTTAATCTTTGAGATTCTCACCTACACTTACTAAAGAATCATGACTCACCTCACATTACACTGTAATTAGCAAAGTTAATTGGTCTTAAAGTTAAATTTTCTCCCTTCAGCAGGCATTCATTCAGCAGTCAGGCTGAGGGGTTTTAGATGCAAAGAATAAGTTCTGTGAGTGTTTGAAAGGTGGTATTGAAACTGGGATCTCTTTCCAGCTTCAGATTTGGGTTTCAGGCTTCTCGGGTCCAGGGAAGGGTCTGGGCAGCTGCAGTCGCCCCATGTCACCATCAGTTGGTCTTCTGATAAGGTCAGGTGTGTTAGCAAGGAGATGGGAGGCAGAGTGGGAAGGGCCGGGACTCCCAACTGGGCAGGGTAATGAGGCAACCTGGGGAAGGAGGGGAGAGAGACTGTTGGGTGTGATGGGCGGAGCAGTGCTCACCCGCCTTCCCCCCCACTTCAGCTGCTTCACAGTGTGAATAAGGTTTTAGTCCATCCAAGCAAGGACAACGCATGTTAGACAGAGGTGCTTCCGCCGGCCGCAGAGGTTCTAGCATGAATATGTGAGGAGGTGGGTGGGAGGAAGTAGGTTGTGATGACACAGGAGAATTTGGTCTAAAAAGATACCGGTTGGGGGGAAAGGGTGGGATATGCAAACAAAAGCAGCAGTTATTTTAAAACAAACGTATTTTTATTAACTTTTAGTTAAATATAGATTATTACAACCAGGTCAACATAAGCCTAAATCTATATATAGCGCTAACTCAGGCATCGTCTTGTTTATCTGTAGACTGGCTGAAACAAACCTTTCCTGTCTTGTCAGTTCCTGGTTTTCTTAGTTTAGAATAAATTAGACCAAAAGAAACTTACTTGTCTTTGTATCCCCGCAGAGTTAAGTTATTGCTGTTAAAACCTGGCCTTTTCATTTCTCTAGTCTTCATAGAGTCCAGATGCTTGGTAGATGTTCAATAAATGATTTTTAATTGAATTTGTTTATTTTTAATCCTCATTAACATTTCTAGAAAGGCTTTCAATAAATAATGAAATCTTAGAGAAAAATGTTTTTTTTTTAAGCTGGGAAACTCCTCCATTGAAAATAATTTGAAAACTTGATCAAGGACTAAAGTTCCAATCGTGAGAAATGGCAGCAAAATAAAATTTATATGCATTTATAGTCAGTGGTCCATTTTAGGAGGCCAGTGGTGTCTGACAAATTAGAGTAGTGAGGTCGGGGAAGGAAGTTGTGGGGATTTGTAATATTCTCTATGTTGTTTCTCTTCTGGGTCATGGTAAAACAATAAATTAATCATCTCTAGGTGGCAGTGTTTGTGGCATTTGTTTTTTGTCGTTGGTTGTGTAAAACGCGTGTTTTGGGTAAAGAGAAAAGTATAATTTCAAAGTCAAAAACTAGAACTGTGACCCAAAACAATCCTCACCAAATGTCACGTTCTAAGTAATTTCACAAGAGCTGAGAGCTCTAGGAAGCTTTTTGGAAAGACGGCCACAGAATGAAAAGCCGTGGAATAAAAGTTGCTTTTTAACGATCCCCCCAAAACATAATTTTCTCATAAGATAGAACCATTAAAATAACCTTTGACCAATTTATGAAACTTAGAAAGCTGGACGTCCTAATGGCAGGAGCAGCATGTAAAGCTGATAGTTTAGACCTTCAAACTCTGACCTCTAACCTAAAAACCTTTGTTATTTCATAACTCATAGAAACACTCCATTTGGGTTTTCTTCCCCACTTTGTCTCATATAAGTTTTTTTCACCCTATTAAGAAACCAGAGGGAGGTGCAGAGTGTTCTGTTTTCCTCTGTGCTTCAGTTTCTGGATCCTTAAGGAATACTAACCCCCTGCCCTGCTTGCTTTCCAGGCCTATGGTGGGATAAACATTTTTTAAAGTAAATAAAGGTGCACATGTGAAAAAACAGTGTATTTTTACTACAGTAACTTCATGGCCAAACCTTAGTTCCGGGGCACTTTACCCTCTCCTGTCCAACTGTCATCCTGTCCTGGACTCCAAGATAGAACTTGAGGTGAAGGCTTGTGTGAAGATGGTTTATTTTAGGAAATAATTCCAGAGAACAGAAGTTATTTATTTAATGGAGGTACTGGGGCTTGAACCCAGGACTTTGTGCATGCTTAGCACATGGTCTACCACTGAGCTAGACCCTCCCCCAAAATCTCCCTTTTGTAAGTGAAACATCCTGGCAGTGTCCCCCATCCCGTGAGTCCCTAAAAAATACAACCTTGAAATCAAGCCTTTGTGAACACAGGGGCCCCATTACAATCTCATGTGATGGACAGAATTTCACATGGCCTCTGTGATTCTCCCAAATTGCCCCAATCTCTACTCAGTCCATTCCCCTGCCCCAGTCCTCGACCTTTTGCAAATCCAGATCCTCTTGAGGAGGAACGGTATTTCCTCTGGAATGCTGGAAAGTGCCACACAGGTTTAAGAGGCCTTTCTCTTCCCAGACTACTCATGTCCCTTTGCCAGTGGTCACCGCCACTGCCTCCAGTTCTGAGATGTCTTCAGTATGACCACTGCAGATCCTTGAACCTGGAAGGTGCTAGTCTGACTCTACCCTGCCTGGGTTATCTGTCATCGTGCGCCCTGCATTTGGTTCTGGACTCCACATTTTAAAAGAGAGACAGACCAACTGCAGGATGGTAAAAACAAAACCACCTCATGTCTGCAATAAAGGGTTTTGTTTGTTGAGAAAACTCATCAGAACTTGGTCCCTGCCCTCCAGTTATCTAAAGATCTGTCATGTTAGAAGAGGGATTCAATTTAGTCTGCATGACTCCAAGAAATAGACCTGAATCCCTTTCAACAAATGTTATCAAGCCATGTGCTGGGTGTCAGGAATAATAAAAAAGAGAGACCACATGAGTAAGGCAGGTAAGTGAAACCAGCTCTGCCCAGCCGCTACCAGGACTTTGGGCAAACTGGAAAAAAAGCACCCCTTCCTCAAGGCACCTGACTGCCCTCTGCTGGCCAGTTGTGACAACTGTACAACTCCCTGTCCTTTTTGGTATAGGAAATTACAAAGCCAGTGTGAACAGAGTGATCTCATGTGATCCAAATGCTTTAACGTTGTCAGAGCAGATTATTATGATGCCCATTTTCCAGACAATTAAGTTCCATATCCAAGGTCCCCAAGGCTCATTAGCAAGAGAGCTCCAGCTCTAATCTATGGGGGTTGTCTAACGACATCACCTTTATTCTCTTCCTTTCATTGTGTTTACCCTAATGAATGTCTTTGCAGTTTCTCAACATGTTGTACAGGTGGACTTCCTCTGGGAAGAAGAAAAGGGACGTTTTCGAAGCTGTAACAGGCGAGGAGCTTGGCAAATTCGCAGAGAAATCAAGGTTTGATTGCCCTCTGCTGGCCAAACGTAGGGATGGCAGCAAAAATAAGTGATGGTGAGACTGAGAGAGGAAAATCCAGAAAGCAACCATTTTAGAGAGAACCGTGACACCTAGCTGGAAGGAGAGGGAGGGAACCAGGACCTAAGTAACCAGTGATAGCTTTTCCCCGTTTGGATTTCTGCTACAAAGGGGAGGGGGTCCCTTTCTTTTTCAAACTGAATAATCCTTCAAGACAAAAGAGAACTGAATAATGTAGAGACAGTAAAGCGGGAGAGTAGGGATGTTATTTAAATGAGGAGCCATGGACTCTCAGGGTCGTTTTACGTTTTACATTCCAAGACCCAGAAGCAACTTTCAGACAAGATCATGGAACCCCCTTGTTGGTGATCTTTGGGACAATCATACGTGAGAGTTTTCAAATATTTTCAAGGGCTGACAAGAACAACTACATGCCATTTTGTGAGAGAAAAGAAGTAATCAGGACTACAATCAAGTCAGTGAGTTGAAATTACAGGAAAGCAGGTTTTTGCTTTAATTTAAGGGACTTTTAGCAATCAGAACTCTCCAAAAGGAGGGAACTGTTCTAAAGTAGTCAGCTCCCAGCCACAGAAGCAGTTAGAAGCAGAGGGCTGTCACAGAAAGGATGTTTGCATGTCAGGAGATGTTAGGCTGTGCATCCCCAAGATGACACGTTCGCTCAGTCACCATTTAATGGTCTCCTCTCTATTACCATTGACCATGTCCATAATTATTTGTTTACATATTTGCCAAGAACTGCGTGTATTTTTCATTTTTCATTTTCTTCTTGTGCCTTCACACAGTGCCTGATAGAGTGTAGCTTCTTTAAGTTTGTTGAATGAATTCATTGGAAGAGTAGGAGGTTCTTGGAAATCAAAACCATTCTGAAGAGGAAATGCACATTACAGTGAGCCACCAGTCACACCGGCTAAATTTTCCTTTGCTCTCTTGTGGTTTTGTCATCTGGTCATGGTAATATTAATGCGAGACGATAATGGACCACCTAAGTTAACCTGTTTTACTTTACATACTTCTGTATGTCTTTGAAAAAAATTTTTTTAATTTAAATGATCCTAGAAAACATAGGGGAAAATGCTGTCTCATCTCTACAAATCTATAATGCATTTAGACGGAATTCAGTGCGCAGGCACGCTGCTGTCCCTTAACACGTGTGCCTTTTGAGGGACCAGGCAAAAGCAAACTCAGTGGGGGCCATAAGGGGTGGGGCTGAGATCGAAAACACTGAGAATGTACAGTCTGGAAACCCGCAGCTGAGCCGAGGGGTGGGGGTGGAGGTAGGCAAAGACCTTTCTACAAAGTCCTGCAGCATCAGGAGCACTTAGACGGCAGCCTCAGACATTTCTGTCCAGGAAGTTTAGAACCCGCAAAGCCCCCAAGATCACAGCTACTTCAGGTTGATGCCGCTGTGACCTGGTTCTGAGGATGGTACTTGAATCTCTGGCTTCGTGGGATAAGCGTGGGGCTCTATGTCTGTAAACGGGGACCGGGTTCATCACGTGACCGACCTGAGGGTCACAGATGAACGGGCCTCTGAAGTCCACGAAGGGGACCAAGGTCGCTGCGCCGAGCTCACGCCTCTCCTTGGCCCTGGGCGTCGGGGGCGGGCTGCGAGAACCCCCAAGCCTTCATCTGGTCGTCTCCTCCTTGGTTTAAAAAAAATGGAGAGGGGACGTGGTCCCCGCCCGTTCACATTGCGGGGGCGCCTAACTCTAGTTGCTGCTGAGCCTCAACCTCCCAGGTACCCGAGACACCGAGATGACCGAAGACCTCCCAGATTCCTAGAGGGGCCGCTGCGGACCCCTACCCTACAGCTCTCCGTGGGCGGGGCTATTACGCACTTCCGGCTGCGCCGGCCGCGGTGAGCGTCGAGGTGTTCCAGCGCGCTGAACGGCTGTGACTCGCGGTGAGCCTCCGGGTCCCCGGTTCTCGTGGCAGGCGGAAGAGGGAGTTTCCGTCGAAAGGATGCGGAGAAGGAGGGGTGTGTTAGGCAGCTGTGTCCCCTGGGGACCCCCCAGACCGGTCCTGAGAGGGCGGTGGGAGGAGCCCTCTGTCCCTGCCCAGCCCCAGACGGCGGAGGCATTTGTGCCTTGAAAGACTTTTCCACCTCCAGGGGTTTAAGAGTTGAAAGTTGGTCTCTTTCGCGTTCTAGAGCAGTTTTTCTCTCCACTCCCTGAGCCGAGGCGTCCGTCAGTCTGAACAGGGCTGCCTTCTTTTCCCTGCCTCTCAACTGGCGGCCCGAACTCGAGGCTAATAGATAAGAATGCGCCCGAGGAGATTAGGGACCGCCTGCGAGAAATAGCCTCAGAAGTTTGGGGCAGTGTCTGATCTAAGGAAGAAACAGTCCTTTGGGCTTTGTTCAGGTTCGAAAGCACATAACAGGTTTTCCTCAAGTTTGGAAACACTTATTTAAAGGGCCATTTATTTATAGTTTGTCAAGAGAAAGGTGATCTGGTGAGTGGGGTACTTGGAAATCTCCTGTTACATAAGGAACAGTTGAAAAAAACTGAAGAAAAGAGTTAAAAGGCAAGAAAATTGTTTTCAGGTATTGAAAGGCAACTATGGAAAAAAGTCAGTTTTGGTTTAAGATGGAACTAGGATCAGTAAAGAAAGAAGATGAAAAGTGACGCAGAATTTGATGCGGGTTAAAGAAAACTTTGTAACAATCAGAACTGTCCAGCAGTAGAAATCTGTGCCTCAAGAATGATCAAATTTGTGGGGAGGGTATAGCTCAGTGGTAGAGCACATGCTTAGCATGCACGACGTCCTGGGTTCAATCCCCAGTACCCCCATTAAAATAACAAACAAAACTAATTACCTCTCTCCCCCTCCAAAAAAATTTTTAATGGTCAAATTTGCCTGCATAGGAGTTTTCAGGTACAGAACGAGTATGTTAAAAGCAGTCTGGTATTAATTGTTAAGTCCCATTAAGTTGTTAGAATTTATGATAATTTGGTTTATTTATGCCTCATCTTGTTCCAGAATGGTTTTGGGGCACTTTCATAAGGGCATATAAGCTTTGGGAAATTAGCATAAAAGAGGTGGAGGGGAACTGGGAACAGAATAAAGACTGCTGCTTGTACTAGACCATGAACTTTTGCTTGATGGGCCTCTTGTGCTAAATACTCTAGATATCTTAAAGAAAGTAGTTCATTGTGGTTGAGGACAATATGAGTAATGAAGCCTCTGTTTTCTGTTCATATACTTTTTTTTAATTTTATAAATGCTTTATTAAGAAAAACTTAGAATCCAAGACTGGAAGTCATTCCTAAAGGAATCTTTAGACAACTCAGCATAACCTCATACTGGCTTTACTCGGGTTGGGGTGAGGGTGTGGGGCACAGTGGATAGAACATTATCAAAAAAAAAAAACAAAAACAAAACTTTGCCAGTCTGTTAGGTGGAAGAGAGGGACAAGATGAGGTCAGAGAGGCAACAGGGTCTGAGATCTTTGAGGCCTTGTTGGCCTTGTGATTTTGGGTATTACCCTGTTTGAGAGACGAAGCCTTGAAAGGTGTGAGCAGAGGAATGTTGTTATCTGATTTGTGTGTAACAGGCAAGATATGATGGGCTGGGACAACAGTGTTGGAGGTAGTGAGAAGTAGCTGAACTCTGAATCTCTCAGATGCAGAGCTAATAGGATTTGCTCATGAATTTTGTGTAGATGTGAAGAAGTCAGATGACTGGGTTTCTTTTGGTCCAAAAAAACAAAACAATGGAGTTGCCATTAACGGAGTTGAGCAGCTTTGGTGGAAAGATGGGAAGTGCAGTTTCAGGCATGTTAAGCTTGAAATACGTAAGACATACTGGTTGTATGAATCTGGAGTTCAGAAGAGAGGTCCAGGCTGGAGATAAATTGGCTGTTGTGAATATATAGATGGTAATTAAAGCCAGGTGACTGGATGAAACCTCCAAGGAGCGTGAGTGCAGTAAGGGTCCAAGCACCCAGTCTTCCACTTGTCTGTGGCCTCTCTGGGGTGTGAATTTGCACTGTTGGGCACTACGAAACTGGTACGTAGAATAAATCACTGAGCTGGTGAGCCAGCCCAGCTGGTTGCCAAGCAGCAGCATCTAGGGAAACTTTGTATTCTTTAATTGTGACTGTGTATGTGTTTTTGTAAAGGCCGTCATGTGGTACAGTGGCAGCTCTGAGTTGGGACTTACTAAGTTTTGGGAACAGATCCCGCATGAAGGTGATAATAGGAGACTCCCTGTTTAATGCTGCCTGCCTGCATTATAACTCCTAGTGTCTTGCTGAGTTTCCCAGGCTGGATCCCAGAAGCTGAGCTGCCCAAACAAGTTCCAAGTCTTTTTTGTTCTTGGGGTGCCCTCCTCTGGATAGAGTGGGAAAATTTGTAACCAGTTATGTAAAGTTATTCCAACACTTAGGAAGTCCCCTTGGAAGCATTTCTAAGGAATGCTCCCAGCACTACTACCTTTATATTTAGGTTATTTTAGCATTTGGTGCTAGTGCCTTTATTTTAAGAGGCTAAATGGCTGTGCCTCTCCCCTGGGTCAGTTTTCAAGTAATCCTGAACTTGGGAGCTTCAGCAGTGTATTGGACGCAGAGGACAGCATAAGGGAGTGTTTCATGCTGATTCTGGTCCACTGTGTCAGAATACCTATTGGCACATCATAGGGTGCTTCAGAATTGGTGGAGGGAAGTCCCAGCTAGCATCCCTAGAATTCTGAACTAATTAGCTGATAATTACTTTCTTGTAAAAGCAAGGCTGCATATTAAGGGTTTTTTTTTTTAATTCTTATTTTTTATTGAAGTGTAGTCAATTTACAATGTTAGTTTCACGTGGACAGCAAAGTGATTCAGTTATACATGTACATTTGTGTATTAAGCTTTTATTCCTAGAATCCCATTTTGTATGTTTTTAATTACCAAAATTGGTCACAAAAGTAAACAAAGGGGAATAGTCATAGAAAATACACATTTTTAATACAGCTGTAACATAAATGTACCTTTTTGGGGAGGTTCTGCATGGGCTGGAATTGCTGCTTTTTTGTTTTCTTGGGCTTTTCTTTGAAGGCCATGAAGTTGGGGCATTAGAAATAAAATCTGTTTTGTTTGCTAAAAATTGTTTTATGATCCCTTTAAAGATTTTATGATTTTCTGGTTACAAAAGTAATAATACCCATTATAGGAAAATTGGGAAGTCAAAAAAAAGAGTTAAAAAAATTGAAATCATCCATTATTCTGTAACCCAGAAATTTCACTTTTAGTGATTTTTCCTGTTCCTTTCAGTGTGATTGTGTAAATATTATGAGTGTGTGAGACTTGATATTTCAAGTGCTATCAAGCCAGATCCATGGAGATTGACATGCATGTTAGAAATGAGCAAGTTTTTAAACGCCTTAAATTTAGATTGTCTGCAACTCCTATTCCCTCATCTTCAGCTTTTATAAACTATTTATACATCCTTTTTATGGTCTCTACCATTGTTATCTATGTAATGTCATGTAACGAGCACCCACGTAGATTTTTATGTGTTTGGCTCTTTATTGAGACTACTGGGGCTTTCCTGATCTAGATTATTCAAATCCAGTGTGGGAACACCTATGTGGTGGGAAAGATGCTGCTTAGAGTTTGAAAACATGCTCACCAGGAAGGCCAGTCACAAGCCTGTAAGATTAACTAACTTAAGTAGTTTTCTTTCAAAATGTATGGTTAGTGAATGCCAGTAGTGACAGACTGAGTCTGTTGTCTGTCTACTCACTTTTCCCTCCCCGCTTCCCCCCAGCGCCTGACTCCAGCCTGAAAGCTCTGTGAGGGTAGGGATGTGTCTTTCTCGTGCATCCCTGCCGTCCTGGCATCCGGCCCATTGCAGCTATTCAGCAAGTGTTGAGTGGATAGATCTCACTTTTTTGGCAAATGAAGAAACAGGAAGTAATTATATTTACTACAGATGTTTTCAGTATTCTAATGTGTCAACTGACTGAAATACCTAGAATATTTAAAATTTAAAAGAAATAATACTTTTGAACATTTTTTGGTTTGTATCGTCAATTGTGATTTAATTTTTCCCTTCAGTTTCTTCTCAGCAGTATCTCATCAAAAGAAATACCTCTGACAGAACACAGGTTACTTTTAGTCTAATCTGTCATTCCACTTGCCCTTCTGTGAAAGCTAAACGTAAAGGGCATTTAAAAACATGAGTGTGCTCCTCTTAAAATGGGTCAAGTGCAGCTCAAGTTACATCCCTGATTATGCTCAATTGTTTACAAATACGCTAGTTAGTCTAGCCTTCTAACATGACTTCTGGTTATGCTGACTAGTCCAGTCACTTGACTAGTAAATTTTTAATGCTGAAGCTAAAAGTTGTAGGTTTAGACAGATTGCATTTGGCCAGTAGATGGCCTGTTGAGATCTCGGGAGTTCTAAGATTCTGAAACAAGTTTTGGAGCAAGGTTAATTTAAATTTAATTTTAAAATTATGCCATGGTGCATTTTTTAAATTGAGGTATATTTGATTTATAATATTATGTAAGTTACAGGTGTACAACATAGTGATTCACAACTATTAAAGATTATACTCCATTTATAGTTATTATAAAATATTGTCTGTATTCCCTCTGCTGTACAATAATAATCCTTGTAGCTTATTTCTTTTATACATAGTAGTTTGTACCTCTTAATTTTCTACCGCCATCTTGCTCCTTCTTTTTACCTCTTTCCCACTGGTAACCACTAGTTTCTTTTCTGTATCTGTGAGTCTGTTTCTTTTTTGTTATTCACTAGTTTGTTTTGTTTTTTAGATTTCACATGTACGTGATAACATACAATATCTGTCTTTCTCTGACTTATTTCACTAAGCACAGTACCCTGCAAGTCCATCCATGTTGTTGCAGATAGCAAAGTTTCCTTCTTTTTATTGCTGAGTAGTATTCCTCTGTGTGTGTGTGTGTGTGTGTGTGTGTGTGTGTACACGTGTACACATCTTCTTTATCCAGTCATCTGTTGATGGACACAGGTTGCTTCCATATCTTGGCTATTGTAAATAATGCTGCTGTGAACATTGGGGTTTATGTGTATTTTTGTTTGTTTTGTTTGTTTGTGTTTTAATTGAAGTACCATCAATTACAATGTGTTAATCTCTGGTGTACAGTACAATGTCCCAGTCATGCATATACATACATATATTCATTTTCATATTTTTTTCAATTAAGGGTTATTACAAGATACTGAACATAGTTCCCTGTGCTATACAAAAAAATTTTTTTTAACCTATTTTTATGTATAGTGGCTAGCATGTGTATTTTGTGTATTTTTGAATTAGCATTTTCATTTCCTGTGAATATATACACAAGATTGGAATTGAGCCACAGTGCACTTTTTTGGAGAGTGGAGACAAAGTCAGATCAAAGCAGGATATCCTGAGCTGACTCCAGAAAGATTCTGACTGTCATTGTTATATGGTAGTTTTATGGTGGCCATAATTTCCACAATTTCTTGTGCTAAAGGTGTGGCTGTAAACACCAAAAAGCATACCTTTTTTTTTGCTAATGTTATGGTAACCGTATTTTCATAGGTTTAACGTGTAGCCCTAAAGAACCAGAAACCCGAAGGAACCAGTACTCCTGCTACACAGAACCCCAGCTTCAGTCTCTGGAGTGCCTGTGTGATGACCAAGGTGCTGAGCATGGCCACCGTCCTGGGCCCTAGGCCTCCACGGGAGCAGGGGCCTGTGATTGTGAAGGTTGAGGAGGAGGAGAGAGGGAAGTGCCTTCCCAGCCTGGAGCTGTTCCGCCAGCGCTTCAGGCAGTTTGGGTACCATGACACGCCAGGCCCCCGGGAGGCCCTTAGCCAACTCCGGGTGCTCTGCTGTGAGTGGCTGAGGCCTGAGATCCACACCAAGGAGCAGATCCTGGAGCTGCTGGTGCTGGAGCAGTTCCTGACCATCCTGCCCCAGGAGCTCCAGGCCTGGGTGCAGGAGCACTGCCCGGAGAGTGCTGAAGAGGCCGTCACTCTGCTGGAAGACCTGGAGCGAGAACTGGATGAGCCAGCACAGCAGGTGGGCTGGGGGACCTTTTATTCTGTGAGATTGGGAGCTGGTTTGCCCACGGTTAGAATAGCTGAATGACCGCCTGCTGAGTCAGACCAGCTTCTTCCTATTTTTCTTCTGCTGTCCTAGGTGGAATTAGGGAATTGCCCTTGGGAATTGAGTGGGATGGATTTTTTTTTTCTTTTTCTTTTCCTAGAGGTTCTACATAGCTCTCCAGAGATTTTCTTTCATTCTGGTTTTTAAAATGAGCTGTGCACAGACCCAGCCACTCCTGATTGTCTCTAGGCCTCACCGCCTCCAAGTGAACAGAAACAGTCGTGGGAGAAGATGTCATCTTCAGGAACCATGAAGGGATCCCTGAGCAGCCCAGAGGCACAGTCTGTGGAGACCAGTCACAGATACGAGTCTTGGGGTCCCCTCTACATCCAAGAGACTGGTGAAGAACAGGATCTCACTCCAGAGCTGAGAAAGATTCAAGGTGTGGACCATCTGTTGGGCTGCTGCTCAGTGCCCCAGGCTTTTGTGGTTGAAGAAACAATAACTAATCCCTGGTTGTGGGGTGACCCCCTAGACTGACTCGACGGGTCTGGCTGACGAGGCAGAATGAGTACCTTTCCTCCCTCGGAGTGTCACAGAGTCCTGGCGTGGGAACAGATGACACCCTCATAAAGGGAGAGTTGAAGTGAGCTTTTAATAAAGGAGGTGAGGACAGGTGAATGAACCAGTAAGAGGTGGTACTGGTTCATTTGTTCATGACTTAGTGAACCTGCTATAATCATTTTTGGATTATGCAGAAATGGTCCCTGGTAAATTCTTTTCCAACTTCTGCCTCATTAGGCCATTTAAAATGTTTAACTCTTAAGAGGTTAATTGTTTCCCACACATAGTTCTTGGCAACTTGGAGGGAAACCTGTCCATGTAGCCACGTGGTTGCTCGTCATGGAGGCTGGAAGCAGTTTTAGCTGCTGCCGCTGCAGTCACGCAGGCAGTGAGGAGGGGTGGGCCTGGAAGCTCTGACAGCAGAGGAAGGAAGGTGGTCGGGTGCGGAGAGAGACAGGGACGAGGAGAAAGGGGTTCAGGGAAAGTACCTAGTTGATCAAAGCTTTTGGACTTGCGGAGGGGTGACACTTCTCAAAGGGAGCCCGTTTTTCAGTGTAAATTTCTCTTACTCCACTTTTCTGTGTATGTGGGCAGTTAGATGGACTTTTAAGAAGTACAACTGCCTGGTGAAATGTGAGTTTGCCACTAGCCTCCTCTTCCTTAATCATTCTTTTTATTTTCCTTAATCAACTTTGACCCTCTACAGTCTTTCTTGCTTGCTTCTTTCTGCCTGAGCATCACCCATCTCCTTTGCCGCTGCCCCAGCATGCTTGGTTTTTCCTGACTGCCCTCTGTGTGTGAAGTTCTCCTGGCAGAGATAGCCACGTACTCCTCAGACCATAATAGTGTCTGCTAGGGGACTTGTGCGAAAGTCTGGCATTGTAAACTAGATTTGACGATGACTTAACGTGTGTCAGTGTGATATTGTGACTTCATAGAGCGATACTTGGTTACCCTTTAGAATCCGCCAGTGTCACCTGGTGATTTTAGTTCTCATTTAACAGCTTCTTCTCAGAACAGGAAACAACTGACATGTCCTATTTCCTTATTGTTTCAGATTGTGAATTGAACACCCAGAATGAGGAATCAACAGATAAGCAGGAAGGTTCTGAAGAATCTCATGCAGAAGGATTCGTCAGGGACAGTATTCCCATGATTATTGCCAATAAGTGTGAGGCCAGGTTAGAAAGGCAGTGGGTAAGTCTTGAAAAGGAAAGAGGGACAAAATCCCCTCTCCAAGACAAAGGTTCCCCAAAAGGTAGAGAATTAATTACTAAACCTGCTCCAGGAGAGAGACGTTACATATGTGCTGAGTGTGGGAAGGCCTTTAGTAATAGCTCAAATCTCACTAAACACCGGAGAACACACACTGGGGAGAAACCATACGTGTGCACCAAATGTGGGAAAGCTTTCAGCCACAGCTCAAACCTGACCCTTCACTACAGAACACACTTGGTAGACCGGCCCTATGACTGTAAGTGTGGAAAAGCCTTCGGTCAGAGCTCGGACCTCCTTAAACATCAGCGAATGCACACTGAGGAGGCACCTTATCAGTGTAAAGATTGTGGAAAAGCTTTCAGCGGGAAAGGCAGCCTCATTCGACATTATCGAATACACACCGGGGAGAAGCCGTATCAGTGTAACGAGTGTGGGAAGAGCTTTAGTCAGCACGCAGGCCTGAGTTCTCATCAGAGGCTCCACACTGGAGAGAAGCCGTATAAATGTAAGGAGTGTGGGAAGGCCTTTAACCACAGCTCAAATTTTAATAAACACCATAGAATCCACACCGGGGAAAAGCCCTACTGGTGTAATAGTTGTGGGAAAACCTTCTGCAGTAAGTCAAATCTTTCCAAACATCAGAGAGTCCACACTGCGGAGAGTGAAGGGCCTTAACGCTCAAGTCTCTCTCGGTGGTTTTTGTTTTTTACCTTTAGAACGTGAGTCTTAGGGAGAAAGCCCAGTAATTGCAGTGTAAACTCCAGGGTAGATTTTGTTTCACTCAACATCAGGGAGGCAGAGGAGTGAGAGCTCAGGCGGGGCACAGCGGGTTCCTGACCCACCAGCCTGTGGGGGAGGGTCCCCTCCCCGCACTACAGGCCCCGAAAGCCACACTGGCTTCGCCTTTTGTAGCCTTTTGTAGAGTTAAACTGCTGTGTATCCAGTATAATCAAGGAGGAAACATTAAAATTGTTTAACTGTTTTAACATATATTCAAGACTTACGATTTGTAAAGAATTGAGCCACATGGAACACAATTTAATCGGATTTAGAATAAACTTATAACATCTTGTAATGCCTTAGGACTATTACTATAAAAAACAATGTTAGTTATTCAATACTATTCTAGAGAGAGAACTATTCCTACTGGTTTTACTTTTAGAAAATTTGGATTTGGGGTAAATAGAACTTTGAGCACTTGCAAACATGCGTGTTAGGAGGTTGCGGTACACTGGGTGGCGTAGCTGCATCCTGGCCTACGTCGTGCTTTTTTCCTGCACACTGAGCACGTTTTCCGTCACTGGGAACATTTTGTCAGCCTGTGTGCTTTTTGGTCATGTGTGCTCTGTTTCTGCCAAAGTCTGTGAAAATCTGACTCTCCCTGAGATGCTTCCTTCTGAATTCCAGGAGCCAACAACACACAATATGATTACCTTAAATCCATCCTGACTCTTCTGCCTGCAGGCTCTTAGATTTAAGAGTGGCCAGGAGCCCCTGGGACCTCCTGTTAGCTAGAAACCCAGCGACTTCGCTCTTCCCTCATGTCACTTATTTTCATATTCTCAGTTTTTTCTACCTCTTAGTAGTAGTCACTGAAATCTCTCTCTCTCTACTGCTGTAGCCATAGTGGTCAGGCAGACGACGCGCCAGGATTGGGGACAGCAAGGAAGCGTGACGTCTGGTGTAGCTCTGATCACTGCAAACTGCCTTTTGTGCCGTCCTAGGATCAGACTGCAGGTAACGAGTCTATGCACCGGCCAGGTATATCAGGGCAAGGGGTCACTAGTGGAAAAGAATCAGTAGTGCTCGGAGTCTGAAATGTCCTTCCTGTTCCGGTAGCCTGCAGACTGCCTGGGTATCCTTGCCTTACACATGTGCTGTCCTTTTGTGTCCTGACTGGCACGGGGGCCCACACACAATCTAGCGATTGGGCGGCAGCTCATGGTCTGTGGGCCACCACTGCAGCTGCTCCAGCTGACGAGGGGAGGAGAAGCCCGGAGACCTGCCTCTTGTCCTACCCGTGAGCAGGCCGCGGGCCCCAGTCTGTGCTGCCCCCGATCTTCCTGACACTGTGCAGTGGTACTTTCTGATAGGCATTAACGGAAGACACGAGATCCACATGCTTCGTTTCAGCCCCCATCGGTCCATCTGTGAGCTGAAGTCTTCCTCAGATCTCCTAGTCTCCAGACTTTTTGCCTTATTGCTTGTCTAGACAAGCCATTCACTGCAGCCCAGGAGGCCATGCTGTCTTTCCCTTGGGCCCCTTCTTCCTCCATGAGAAGCTGGTGCCAGGTAGCCTGCTCTCAGCATAGCCCCCCAGGTGCCCTCACTCTGGCCTTCAGGGCCACTCCTGAAGAAGGCCATGTGAATGGGCACATTTTGGTTACACCCCAGAATACTGAGCTGATCCCTCTCTGAAACACCCTAGTTGTTTCTTCCATCAAGTCAAAGGGAGCCTTCTGTGAACCCACAGGTGTGAGCGGAGGGGGAGGCATCAGCTCAGCAAAGGTAGGAGACACGGGGGTCTGACTTCCTGCTGACACGCCTGTGACTTCTGGGCCTGCTCAGCTCATCTGAATGACCAAACAGATACTTCTTACAAATCCCAAGATTGCAGTCTGTATGTACTGGGGAAGGTGGGGACAGATTTTGAGGAGAAGGAGCATTATCTTGAGGGACACCTGCTTCTGGTGTGACGTTTGCATGGTCTCCAGGCAGAAAGAGTCATGGTCTCCTGCGTCAAGAGAGAGGCTTTTGTTAGGCCGGAGGGTTCAGGAGAATTTAGGGGTCCAGGTACACGAGCACAGCTGCCTCAGTGTCTCGCATATCAGGGTCCTGATCTTTCCCAGTCGGCCCAGAGCTTTGGCACCAGTGCTCTGGCGAGCTCCTTTTGCCGTTCCACCGTCCTGAGACTCAGTCCTGCGCCTGGTTTCAGGCCAGCCTGCTCTCGCTGCAGGAGGGGGGCTCTGGCTTTCACGACGCCCTGAGTCGACAGTGGCCCATCATTTTCATTCTTCAAAGCGTGAGAAGCTCTGCAGCCCTAAGGATTGCCACTGTCCCAGCAGTGTTACTATCGCCTAAGCCAGCGCTTCCCTTGGACCTGAACCTCATCTCTTGCCATAACTAGTGAGAATCGTAGTCACTGCCAAGGGATAGGATGCATTTATCACCGGACTTTTTTGCCATCTGACCAGAGGGCTTGATTTCTAGGGCCACTTCCAGTACCAACTGCCGCAGTTTGGATTTCCCCTGGAGCAGGGCTGCAGGCGGAGAGCTCATAGGGAGGTGACTCAAGGAAGCAAGAGTGAAGAAGCAGGGAGAGAGAGGAGGGAGGAGGAAAAGCCAGTAATGGACGCATTACTGAGCTGGTGCTTCTGTAGACAGCCAGTGCTCACCTCTGCCGGGGACCTTCAGAGGCATCCGGTACCAAATAAGGGAAGCTGGTATATGTGAGCTCTGCTCCAGTCCTGGTGCCCACCTTCCATGGGTAGGAGGCCAGTGCTGGCTTGGCTCCAAGGGAGTGGGTGAGGCCTCCCTGGTAGTTGGGGAAGGACACTGTCCCCGGGGGACTTTGAGGCTGGCTTGGTCTGAAGAAGCTTGTGAGCATTGCCACCTATCACATCACACAGACACACATTTACACACACGCACACGCGCGCGCACACACACGTACAGTGGACCACTGGCCAGGGCTGCCAGATTAAGCAAATAAAGGCACATTTGGATTCCAGGTAAACAATATATTTGGGACATACTTCTTATACTAAAAAAAATTATTCAATGTTTATCTGAAATTCAGATGTAACTGGACATCTTATCTGGAAATCCTACCCCCAGTATGCGTGAGCAGCAATGCCACCTCTCTGTCTAATCTAATACAGATACTAAAAGCATAAGGAGCCAAAGGGAAAATAGACAAACTAGGCATCATCAAAATTAAAAACTTCTGTGCTTCAAAGGACACCATCAAGAAAGTGAAAGGACAACCCACCGAGTGGTAGCCAATCCCTGCAAAGCATGTGTACGTGCTAGGGCGCTGGGAAAACCTATTTTACAACTCGGTGATGAAAGGACAGCCAGTTAAAAGATAGGCAAAGGATCTGAACACACATTTCCCCAAAAAAGACAAATGGACAAGAAGCACATGGAAAGACGCTCAACACATCCGTGACGGAAACGCAAACCTAAACCACCGTGAGGCCACGTTGTACCCCCGAGGCTGGCTGTAGTAAGAAGGACAACATCCAGTGTTGTTGAGGCGGCAGAGGAATCCGGAGATGATACGCTGCTGGTGAGAATGTAAAGTGGGACAGCCACTGTGGAAGACAGTCTGGCATTTCCTCAAAAGCTTAGGGGAGAGGGTATAGCTCAGTGGTAGAGCGTGTGCTTAGCATGCATGAGGAACTGGGTTCAATCCCCAGTACCTCCACTGGAAAAAAAAAAAAAAGATTAAAAAGAGTGTTTGACCAAGAAGTTCCTACCCTAGGTATATACCCAAGAGAAAGGAAAACATACCACACAAAAACTTGTACACAAATGTCCAAGGCAACACTGTTCATAAAAGCCAAAAAGTGGGAAATGTTTCCATCAATGGGTGAAAGGATAAACAAGGTATTGTTCAGCTGTTAAAAAAAAAAAAAAAAGATTACAGATTCACATTGCAACATACACAGATAAAACTTGACATCATTGTACTAAGTGAAAGAAGTCGGACACAAAAGGCCACATACTATATGGTTATGACTCCACGTATGTGAAGTGTCCCGAACAGGGAAGTCCACAGACAGACAGCAGGCTGATGGGGGAGGAGGGGGGAAATGGAGAGAGACTGCTGAAGGGTATGGGGTTGTTTTAGGGTGATGAACTATTCTCAAATTGTGATGGTTGGTTATACAATTCTGGATACTAAAAACCACCGGATTGTGCACTTGAAATGGGTGAGTTGTATGGTGTGTGAATCATCAATAAAGTTTTATTTTAAAAAACACAAACTCAGTCACGCACACATACACCTTGGGGGCGTAAGACAGAGCCTTCGCGGAGGGGCCAGCCTTGGTGGAGCGGTGGAGGATTCACACTGAACAGACCCACGGGTGCCCAGGCGTGCCACTGCGTGCTGGGAGGAGCTGTACCGGGGCTCAGGCGTGGCTTGACGTGAAAGGATTCGTACTAGCAGTCACCCTTGCATGCGGTAGCTGTAGGGAAATTCTCCACCAGAGCTCCAACGGAATGAAGGATCAAGGATTCTGTGTGGAAAAGCCCCTCACATCTGATGATCTGACTTTCATGATGCAACCCTTCCTGGATCGCTGTGCTCCTCGCTGTTCCTGGAATGTGGTAAGCGCGGTCCTCTCCAAGGGCCTGTGCACCTGCTGTTCTTTGTGAGATGTTTTTTCCCTGGATGTTAATATACTAGGATTTTCAGCCAGGGAAAGGAGGGAGCGGCACCAGCAAAGGCCGGGTGGTGAGAGTCTCACTTGTGCGAGAAGATGCTGGGGGCCCTGGGGAGGCTATAAGCTGAGAGGCTTTTACTGGCAGATCATGGAGTAGGTGATGGAAATCCGTGACAAGGTGGTGCGACGGTCCTGCGTGGGTGTCAGACGTGAAGAAAATGGGGCAAGGGGCTACACCAGGGCACCCTGGGCAGCAGCTGGGGTAAGGTTTCTCTATGGTGTAATCAGAGCAGAACAATATTATGAAGAAACTATATGCTTAATTCAGGGTACAAGACAGGTGATGTAAGTGGCTTTGAAAGCATTTGAGGGGGAGTCACTTGCTACCCTATGATTCTGATGGTGAATTGGTGTCTTCCTACAGAAGGACAATCTAAACTTCGTTTGCACTGGGACTTTTCATCTGGCACCCACATTGTGATGAAGCAGACAGGGACGGGAGGTGGGGGTGGCAGTGCCATTTCATGTTTCTGGATAGTTTTGTCTTGATGAGGCCTGCCCATGGCCGTAACACACCGCACAGGATGGCACGCAGCACAGGGACTCCTGGGTGAGAAGATGGCAGTGTCTGTGTGGTGCTGAGAGAGCCTGTGGCAGTGTCTAGGGGAACCTGATGGAGCCTTGAGGGAAAGAGAAGTCAAACACTGGAGAATAAACGAGGAATGGCTGACTGTATTTTAGCTATCCCGTTCTCTTATTTAGCTTTAAGGCTGTTTCCTCAGTGAAGCCTTTTGTGACCACCTTGTGCCTCGTCCCTCCCCAAGCAGAACACAAGCTAGCTTTCTTCGAGTTCCCCCATTTCATTTATCAAGAGATAGGACAGCAGGGTCATTAAGAGCCCAAGCTCTGGAGCCAGACTGCCTAGGTTTGAACCCCGGCTCCACTACTACTAACCATGTCTCGGTTTTCTCATCTGTAAAAAGAGGGATGTTAATAGGACTGACAGCCCCTGTGATTGTGGGAGACAAGGCTGACGGTACTGGAGACAGTCCGCGCTGGCACGGGGCTCAGCTGTCAGTGAGACCAGCCATCATGACGACGAGACTGGCGCCTCCTTCCGCGGGGGAACCACGGACTGTTCATCTCTGTATCCCCTACGTGCTCCCTGAGCTGCTGGCCAAGAGCTTCAAGGACGAGGGAGTGGCGTGGGGCGTCAGAGGAGGGGCTGGGATCCCCTCTGGGGTCTGGGGAGAGGGCGATGAGGGAGGTCAAGCCCGGGCTTCGGGCTCCAAGGGCTTCGAATCTCACTGTATCAGTTACTGTGCCTGGAGAACTTCCCTCCCTCCTCTCCTTCCTTCCTTCATTCCTGAAGCAAAGGGAATAAAAATGGGGGCAATAATAGTACCTACCTCACAGAATCGTGATGGATGAACGGAGTTAACATATAAAGCGCTTAGAACAATGCCTGACACACAGTGATGGCTCCATGGATGTTACTTCTTACTACTTTTATCTCTTTTTAAAAATATTTTTTTCTGATTATGAATGCCATACTTACTTTTGGTAGAAAAGTGAAAATGTAGGAAAACCCCCACCAGAGGGAGGGAGTCAGAGGTATGAACAAGTGATAAGTAAAAGATGGACATGGGGAGACAAGCCCGGTAATAAACGTGTGTACAAGATGCAGCTCAGGGAAATGATGGACCTGGTGGGGGTGGAGGGTGGCATCCACCATGCCCGGAAAGGTGAAGCTTAGGAGGAGGTTTTGACAGATGAGTAGGAGTCTGTTAGGTGGGCGAGGAGGGGAGGGTGTTAGCACGTGCAGAGACAGAGAGACTGCACTGTCTTCGCGAGGCTGTCACCCCAGCTTTGCATCGCTCCAGCATAACCCACGTGGGAGGGGACGAGGAACGAGTCAGGAACGGCCTGGGCCAAGGCAGGAGTCACAGGAGTGAGCAAGACCGGGTGGGCGGGAGATACAGACTGGAGGGGAGAGGAAATGGGAGAATCCATGCATCCAGAACCAGGCCCAGCTTTCTGGCGTGGCTGACTGGGAAGCTGATGATGTCAGCAACCAAAGCAGGGATAACTCAAGGGACACTGCTTGTGGAGGAAGATGCTAAGAATCCTTTGTCGTTCGTGAAGAAGCCCCTCTGGTGGCCGCATTTATCCACGTAGGTAGAAAATAGTCCATGGGAATTTTGATTCATTAAAAAAACTTCAGTTCTTCATTATTGCTATATTTAAAATAATGCACCTGACTGGGCTTTCTTTTATTTTCTGAAGTGGGGGAAAAAAACTTAAACTCTATATAAAACAACTTATGGGGGGAAAATATCTTTGGGGAGCTTTTAAAAAGCAATCTTTTAATTAAAAAGGAACAATTTGTTAAGACGTTCCCCACCACCACTCCATGGTTCACATTTCTGTCGGCTGAAATGTTCAGGTAAAACCAAGCTTTCCCTTTACTTGGAAACTTAGAACATATCCTCTCTCAGAATTATCTTGAGTTCTATCTCAAAGAACAGGCATGACTCGGGATGGGCTGGAGGCACCAGGGACCAAATTGCCTTTGCTGGGACTGCTAATGTCCTTGGAAATCATTTCACAGGTGAGAAGGCAAAGCTAACAGTGGAAGGCAGAAGCTTACAAGGAGGCAGATTTCAGCCCTCCTTAACTCCCAGCCATCGGAATGCTCATCAGTGGAGTCACCTGCCTCTGCCCGGTGCCACAATCAACGAGCCGCCTCTCCCTGAAGGCGCCGCCAGAGACTGGAGAGCCGTTCGCCGCGGCTGCTGCTGGAAGCATCTGCACGGAGCGGGAGGCTGAAGGTGGCTTCCAAGGCCCTCCTGGACTCCGATTTTCACTGATGGGAGGTAAGGAGCTGGAGCAGGACATGGGGACACTGTGAGTGAACAAACTCACAGGGCACGGAGGCGGGTATGTTTTGGGGCCTTGTTACCACCGTGCTATTTGATGTGACAAAGATTTCTTTGCTTTAACAAACCTTCCTCACGCTCCCAAACCTTTTCTTAGACCCACGTGTGTGCTTCCCTGTAAATTCTAGTTTTAGCGAGAGCCGTGCTAAATCAGTTTGGCAAGAGTCCTCCGCCCTTCACATCTGACCCGCCCCAGTATCTCATCAGATACCTCATCCTGCTGCGTCGCCCCAGGGTGATGTCTGACCACCCCAGCCTGTCTTCAGCAAGACTCCTTACCCCTGATGCTTCCCCTGAGAGTCTCCACCCACTGACGCCCAGCCTGCTCCTTACTGTGCATCCCCACAGACTGCGCTGTGCTCAGAATCGAGCCCAGTTACAACAGCTGTGAATAAAATCTGTTTTTACCGCCCTAACGACTCTCCATCCCCGGGTTTTCAACATCTGGTTTTCCAATGTGAGGAGGAGCTCAAAGAGAAGGCAATACAGTTATGTAGAGACCAGCTCGAGGAAAGCCTTGACTCTATGGCTAAGGAGTTTGAATTTTATCCTTTAAGGGCGAAGCCACTGAAAATTTTTTGATAAAAGAGTGACAAGATGGGTGTAGTGCTTTGGAGAGGTAAGCTTGAGAAAAAATAAAGATACTAATGCATTAGGAGACTGTGTCATCCAGGGAGAAGTCATGAGGACTCGAACTCTGGGACTTGCAGCAAAGGAAGTTTGAGGAACTAGGAAGGAGACTGGAGAATCCTCTGACAGGACGAGGCAGTTGCCTGGATGAGGTTTACTCTTCACACGTGCCTGCTCCCCTCACATCAGAGGCACGGAGGCCACGTGGTCCAGCCTCCCAGCAAGCAGAGCAACCCAGGCGAGGCCTTCTGTGCGCTGACCACAGGGCAAGTTCAACCGTTTCTCATCTGTAAGGCGCAGTTATCACTAACGCCTGCCTCACACACAGGTTGTTGTAAAGATTAAGTGATTTCATATATGAAAACTACTTGGAAAAGGGCCAGGAAGGCCCTTTTAGGCCACGTGTCAGCTATTATTACCTTCACCTGGAAACCCCACCGCCTCCACGACCTCAACCACAACACCCTCCCCCCGCAGCAGTCCATCTTTCCACCCCCTGCTCAGGAAACGTGCCCAGGACTTGACCCTGGTTCGATGCAGGAGGATGAGCATCAACAAACTTGAAAGTTTTGACCCTGAGAGGTTTACAGAGATTTTGAGAAGGGGTACTTATGGGGAAAAAAATGTATCTGGTTTGAAAGAAGTAATTTGAAACTTTTAGAGGCCCAAGTGTCAATGCCCTGCAGTCTGCTAGAGACCTGAAACCAGAGCTTGGAAGAGGTCAGTACCACACTGTGTAGATTTAAAATGTATTTAAATAGAGGTTAATAGTTGAGGCCATGAGAGTAAATGGGTTCGAAGAATAACCCTTGGCATAGAAACCACCAATACCATGACTGGACATTAAGGAATGCTCAGGTGGGCACTTGAGAAGAGGAATCACTATGAGAAACGGGAACGAGTAATCAGGAGAGTCAGGTGAACCAAACGTTCCAGAGGTTGTTTCAAAGACACCTGGAAAACAATTTTCCACACAATGGCCTGATCGGCCTCAGGTTTGTTTGCGATGCTCTGAAGAGTGAGTCATGAAGGCTTTTCCAGGTGCGGAGCCAGCACCCGGCAGAGAGGGGGCTGAGGCTTCATGCGCACTGACAGCCCATTGCTGGCAGTCTGCCTGTTCAGGGGTCTTCCCCAGAGCTTCATGATGGAACCTCCACATGAGTAGCCATGCTCCGGCCCACCCCAAACTCTCTGCCTGGAACCTCCTCTCTGTTACCACACGGAATCTGTCTTGTGAGACCTAGCTTGTTTATCCCCTCCTAGAAATGTTCTCTATTTCATTACTGTTTCTTCCTTCTCAATACGAACATTTAGGCTCTACTCTCAGAAATCACTTTATAGGTCTGATCTGGGGCAGACACCCGCACTAACAACAAGACCCTACCATGGGTGACAGCTCTTGGTCTACACTTGCAGAGTGTCGATCTGTAAGTCTGCGGTGGGTGTCAAAGAAGAGCCAGATGGATGAGATTCATTAGTTTTATGAAATTAAAAACTTTACGTGGTCAAAATACACGATCCAAAATTTTTCAGAGGCCAGAGTTCCAGACACGTCCTCATCTTCTCTTTCATCTCCGCCTTCTCCATGACCGTAACCTCCCCACAGCCAAACCAAGACATCTCAACAGGCCCATCGGTACCTGACACCCAAGTACACTCTTATCAAGGACCCCATACTTAGCAACACCTTCCTAGTTTTGGCAGCTGGTGTTAAGTATCGTATCACACAAAACAATACGCATCAATAAAATCCTAATGGACGGGGGAGCGACTGGAAATGCCTGAGAGTCAGAGGCAACGCAGAGGAAATGATGGAGTCTTGAGGGAGTGAGTCTTGAGAGAGTGAGGTCACATGTTTGAGCCTAAAGGGGAAATGGTTGTCTGTACAAAGTTTTAATTTTTTAAAGATTCCATTTACAGTCACTAATGTTTCTTGTTTAAACTGAAATAAATTTGGCCCCTGCCCAAAAACACACTCAGTCTGTCCTTCTGAAAACTATTGTTTAATAGTGCACTTCATGTATGCTACAGGAGGAGCACGATGGGCAAGTGTAACCACAGGTCATCCCTTCAGTTGGGAAGCCCCGGGAGCTCCTCTAACCCAGCGAGGGGCCCCGCGGCCAGGCTCCGGCCTAGTTGTCCTCCTCTGGTCTCTGTGCTTTGCATTCATTCTTGGCTGCCGAAGTCAGAGGTGGCATCAGGAGGGGTCCAGCTGCCAGGGCCAGAGGTCACAGGTTATAGGTGACAGAGGGCACAGGAAGCTGGCTAAGCGAGCTCCTTAAAAACATCCTTAGTAACTAGGGGTTTAGATTAAATCACTTTCTGTCACAGAAGTGGCAGGAGAGAGGAGGAAAGGAACAGGTCGATGCTAAAAGCTTTTGCTCCTTTCCCTCATGTTAGACCCACTGATTAGCTGGATTCCCAGTTAGTCCTATCACAGCAGGGAAGAGCGAGTTCTCCCACAAAACTGCCAGGCTGCTCCTGGAAACTGGCTTATGCTGCTCCAGGAGCCCTAAAGGATACAGTCACTGCAGAAAACCTTAGGGTCCTTCCCCCGCCCGACAAAATAACATCCCTCAGCACCCAGTTTCCCTAATAAACGAAGTCATAGAACAAAACAGCACATTCTTCATCAGACCTGAAAGCTGGATTAGAAGCAGTGGCTTTGAAATACAGCCTCCATCTCCCCTGCTAGCCAGTAACACGACCCAGAACATTCTTTCCACGTTCTTCTCTGCTGACTATACTGACTCCCAACTAGAGGACTCCTTGGAATTTTATTCCTACGTGCTTCCAACCCCACCTTGGAAAGAAAGGCTCCTCTGGTGTGAGAAACATGGTCTAGTGCAAACTGCCTTCCAAAACGGAAGAAGACTGGTCCCAGAGCTTCCCTCTACTAGTGGCCCAATCTTTCAGGGCTGGGGTCATTCCTGGGGACACTGACTTGGTTGTTAACCACCGTGCCAGGATGGCCTGCCCAGTCTGCCCCATTCTCTAAGGTGAAAGGCGAGTCAGAAGGGACGCGTCCCAAGCTGTTCGTACTTGTAGAGCAAGGCAGGCGCTCTTGAGACTCAGAGGAAGCGAGGAGGCCAGGTGAGCGGCTCTCTTTCACGTCGACTCCCTGATATTTAACGCAGCAGTGACCCGGAGAGAACTTTTGCTCACTCCCATTACATTCAAAGGCTTCTCCCCAGTGTGAATTCTCTGATGGCGAACAAGAGCTGAGCTGTACCTAAAGGCTTTCCCACACTCACTACATTCATAGGGGTTCTCCCCTGTGTGGATTCTTTGATGCTGAATAAGGCCTGAGCTGTAAGTAAACTTCCCTCCACATTCCATACATTCATAGGGCTTCTCTCCAGTGTGGATCCTCTGGTGCTGATAGAGGTGTGAGCTCTGGCTGAAGGCCTTCCCACACTCGTTACATTCATAGGGCTTCTCTCCAGTGTGGATTCTCTGGTGATGAATAAGGGTGGAGCTCCTGCTGAAGGCCTTGCCGCATTCATTACAGGCGTACGGCTTCTCTCCAGTGTGGATTCTCTGGTGATGAGTAAGGGTGGAGCTCCAGCTGAAGGTTTTCCCACACTCGTTACATTCATAGGGCTTCTCCCCGGTGTGGATCCGCCGATGGAGAATGAGAGCAGAGCTGCAGCTGAAGGTCTTCCCACAGTCACTGCATTCGTAGGGCTTCTCCCCCGTGTGGATCCTCTGATGCTGGATAAGATGTGAGCTCTGGCTGAAGGCCTTCCCGCACTCACTACATTCATAGGGCTTCTCTCCGGTGTGGATCCTCTGATGCTGAATAAGGTCTGAAGTTCGATTAAAGCTCTTGCTACATTCATCACACTTATGGGGTCTGTCACCCACAGGAAGTCTCTGATGGGACAGAAGGCTGGGACTCACAGCGAAGCTGTTCCCCAGGTCACGGTATTTCTCACTTCTCTCTCCCATGGGGGTTCGTTTTTCCTCAGCTGTCACTTGACCCAAATCCTGTATCTTCCTCTTCAGTCTCTCTCCAGAGGAGTTCCCCAGCTGCCTCTTCAGACCGACTTCTTGTTCATAGGCTTCTTCAAACTTAAGACCCTGAGAAATATCCTTTTGGAATCTTCCCAATAGCACCCCGTGTGATCCTGTATCTTCAGAAATGTGTCGATCACGCTCAGTTCTGGTCTCACCATCTGGCACAATACAAAACACAAACGTCACTTGTTCCCTGTGGAAGACAGAATCAAAACCAGACACAGTATAACCACATAATGTTTACAGGCTAAAAGCACACGCCTCTCATCTGCGTGCAAAGAGGCCTGTCCAGGCTGCACGCAGCTACGCAGAGTAAGAACCTGGCCAAGGAAACAGGGAAGGTGAAAGGTGGGAAGGAAAAATTGAGAAAAGAGCTGGAAGTGCAGAGAAAACTGGATTTGTAAGGAGAGAAGGACAGATCAGGCAGAGGCAGGGAATCAAAAACAGAAGAGGCAGGACATGCTGTGTAATGGAGTGACGCAGTCCTCGGAGGTCAGAGACGGTGACTACTGAACAGTCAGAGAAAGATGCAAGTACAAGAAGCGAAATGTAGCCGGGGGCTGAGAAAAGTGGGAAGGGGGTGGGCAGCAGGGCAGGAAGGATGAAGCCCTACAGCCCCAGGTGAAAAGAACAACCATGTCTGCAGCCGCAACACATACGCCAAATCCCCGGAAACAGGCAAGAGACAGAGGCCAGTGCACGCCAGGGCCCCAGGCCGGGGAGGCTACGCTAAGATGCGAGGACACACCGACAACTTCCATGTTCAACTTCGCTATCTTCACTGCGCTGGGGTTTCTAAAGGGAGCTTCAGGCAGAGAGAACCAGTACAGAGATCTGGGTGTTAGCATTTTTAGTTTGTCAATAGTTTAAAAAGTAAAGACAGGGCAATGAGTGTTAGGGACAGAAAGAGCTGTTTCTCCCTCACCTGAACAGGTACCTCTCAGGACATCTCTGTTCTCAGTCCCCTTCAGACCCAGGACCCTCGGCTCTTCCTCTCACTCCAGCCCAGAGATCATGTCAAAATTCAGAAAGGGGAATCCTGCTCGTGGGGAAAGACTCGGGAAAAGGTTCATCCTTCATACCAAATGGGCCCACGGCTCAATCCGAGACCCAGGATCTGCAGGCGACGGAGAGGAAATGTACAGGGAGGTCTCAGACGGGATTCAGGGAGACCCCCGGCGTTGCTCGGGAAGTGTTCTCGCCGAGAGTGGGTGAAAGATGAGGAATTAACAGTCCACACACTAAAGGTTAAGCAACTAACTGCTCTCTAAACAAGCTGAAATTTCTACAAGAGGAGCAGTTACGCCAGGTCCATCCACAGAGCAACAGGTCCCTAGAGGTAGTGCAACAGAGGAGGAGACGGACTTCCAGAATGTTCACCTGGGCACAGAGCAGTACCTCACGTTTAGGGAGCCCCATATGCTAATCTTCTGGAAAAGTCTCTGGATTATATGTTAATGTTAAGTCCTAAGAATCACATGGGAGAAAGTACCAGATTTAGTTAAAAGACCAGGGCTCGAGTTCTGCCAGTCACTAGCAACGTGACACTCGGCGAAGCACTGAAGACGCCTGACCTCTCTTTCATCACCTGTAAAATGAGGGTACTTCCAGCCACCTCAACTGCTGCGTTACTGCGAGGGTTAAGTGAGAGCAGATCTATGAACGCTAGTTATGAACTGCAAATTACTGTTCAAATGAGAGTTACTATCACTGTCTGAGATTAAGTCAATCCTTAGCTAATGATTTTCAGTGACTCAACTGTTCCTAGCAAGCAAGGAAGCACAGAAACGCCCAGGGAGCTGTACTGAGACAGCACCCCTCCTTACCCAGTGAGAACACGTTCCCGTAGTTCTCCAGCATCACATCCCTGTAGAGGTCCCTCTGAGCAGGCTCCAGACGCTTCCACTCCTTCCGAATGAAGTACACAGCCACGTCCTCAAAGGTCACCAACTCCTGAAATGACACGTTCTCGCATGCAATTCCACGGTGTGTGATGGGACTGGCAGAGCCAAAACCTGATTCGGGATGGAGCTGAATACTGCATATTTGGGAAGTGGGGAAAGGAGGTTACGGTGGAGGAAGAGTGAAGAGAGACTGAGACAGAAAGGTTCATTATTCAACAGGAAAGGACCACAGCCCTGACGGACGGTTTAGGGCACTGGATGGGATGCTGCTACACAAAACTTTCCACAGGACGGGCAGGAGAGAAGGATAAAGAAAAGTACAGCTCACCTGGGCCTTGGCCTTCAGCAGTGCAGCTGCCAACATCTCATCCCCCAGACTGTCCTTGTCGGAAAATGCAGGAACTTTGGAGGAAGGAAGAGCTGAGGACGATGAAAGGGTCTGTAAGTCAATATGCACTCTGGCCCCGTGACCCACAGAGGGCTCCTGGGGTACCGGAACAACCCAGGACCCCTCCCTCTGACTGTCTAAGTCCGCACTCTCTGATGCTAAGAAGGTGCTTCCAGCAGGGACCTTCAGGGTGGGCCTTCCTGCTAGGGAGAGATGTCCAAGCCCCGTTCATCCAGGCTCTCCAGTCACTCTCCTCTCAATGACATTTGCCCAGAACGACTGTCAGTGACTGGTATAGTCTTGTCCATTCTCCTGGGCCTGGCCAGAAACACGGGCTCTCCTGTCCATGTTGCTTCCGTCACTCTCCAATCTCAACTCAAACTCTTGCACAAACTTCTAGACCAGAGGAAAACCAGGAGCTTCACCCTGACCGTGACTGAAGGCATTGTGTCCACACCTCTCCTTTCTCTCTACCCCTAGATCAAACCTCCACACTACAAACGTCCTGTGTCTGTGCTGGATCATATGTCCTTTCCTGTAATTCTTAAGTTACCCTCTTTGTCCCTTAGAGACTCTAAACCCCTAGAGAAACTAGATTCTGTACAATCACATGGACAAAAATGTCATTAAATGCTTTTTCCTGAGAAGTATGGGAGTAACAATCCTTAGGACCAAAACCGGCTCAAAATCAGGGGCACAGCCTCCGAAAGCAAAACGCAAGTGCTTTTTATGGCTTCCCAGCCCTCCTGTCCTTTCGCCTGTGACCTACAGAACAATTCCTGAGGGCTCCCCTAAAGCACGTGCTCCCCAAGAGCACAAACCAGGGCAACGACGCCGCTGCGACAAAGTACCTGGGAAGTGGAACGTGGTGATCGTCACTGTTTCCTTAATCCTGCACGAGGAGCCCACAGCCCTTACAAATGCCCCAGCCGTAAAGCCTATCAGGCTGTATTTAAGTAATGGCTTCAGCCAGCGCTCCCCACGAGGCTGGGAGCAACTGAAGGACAGGGACTACGTCCTAACTGGCCTCCAGCAGTTAGCCTAGTACCTGGTAAGCAAGGGATTTCAACAGCTGGTTGCTGAATGACTGAATGAGAGGATGCGTGACCCCTATCCCTTACCACTCTCAAGCAGTGCCTGAGGTTCCTGAGATGCATGGTCAGCCTGAGTTTCCATGGGTAGGGCTAGAAGCTCGTATCTCTGGTCTCCTGTTTGCAAAGTCAGCAGGAAGCAGGGTTTGAGTGACAATGAGGAAGCACTGCAGAAGCAAAAGGTCAGGGTGCAAAGACAATTTTAAAAAACTCTCCTGAATACAGAAAGAGGGGAACTAGCATTTCAGTTACTACCAGAATAGCAAGAGGAAATGCAGCAACAGTGATCGGTCTTTTAGATCCTGGTGAATAAATGCACCCGGTCCCTGTGATGAGACCACACGAGGATCACAAAAAAGGGCCCAAGTTCCTGGACAACATCCCACCTTAGGCGCCCTCCCCACACCGAGCACTATTTCTAACAACAAAAAATGGAGAACATGGGTGCCAAACGATGCCATTAACAGAATGAAATACTAAGTGACTACTGAAATGAGAAATACCAGAGTAAAGCGAAAAAAGAGTATTACACATAGACTGCAAAATGTTTAAGTATCATGTTAATTTTTAGGAACCCTGGGAATAATAGATAAAGCTAATGTATACAGATCAAGAAAAGACCTTCAGAAATGTTAGAATTAGTACGAGGGGAAAAAAACCCAACTTACTTTGGTCGGTTTCTAGCTGTTGCAGTACCTGTAGGCGCTACCCTCAGAGGAAGAGGGGCCGTGAAGTAGCACCCAAATAACAGAGATCAGAGAAAGTTTCCCTGAGTTCTTTGTCTCATTTTAAAAACCTGGGGGAAACAATACCTGTCTCACAGAACTAGGGCAAACAGCTCAGATCTGCTAGACTGAGATAAATTCTTCCTCCCCTTTCTTTCTAAGACAGCTTCTGCTTCCAGCCTCAGTCAAAAGCGGGCTATTACTGAGGAATCTGCGCCCTGTGCGGTCCTCGTGCGGTCTCGTTACAGAGTGTGGGTGTGTGTATTCACCAGGCTCTGAGACCCTGGTCCCAGCTGCGGTGTGTCCTCTCCCTGAGAAGGCAGCAGCGAGGCTTCTCTCATAAAAGATTTTCTCTCCCGTCTCTCATAATAGATTTCCTTGGATGTAAGTCCTTAAAGCAAGAACTAATACTTTTTAAACAAATATAAAATTATTTACTACATTTTTATTCTTGCTAAGGTCCCCACTCCCCAGTGGCTACAACAATCAAAAGAGGTCTGTTCTCTGTGGCGCCAGTGAATAAGATGTAACATTAGCACCCAGACTAAGGTTTGGATCTCAGAAGTTTCTACTCCACAACTGAACGTTGTGGCGAGGATCCACAGATGAAGTACAGGTGAGGCAGCTGCCAGAGCCTCCTTACGCTTAGGCAGGAACAGAGGGGAAACCCCTGGATTTTGGCCACCTCCCCTCTCTTTATTCATTTGCTCATAGAACAAACATTTGTTACATGCCAGTTACATTGCAAGGCACTAATGAAAGGAGTGAAAAAAATCCAGAATGCAAAAGGCATTTGCTTCATCATTACAGACTGTTGCAATCACATAAGGCATAAAATGGGGAGGGGCCCTGAGGGTCACTCAGAGTTCAGACAGTGCCAGTCTTTGGGCAGCAGGGGCATGTAGACTGCCCATCACCACACCAGGACCATTACACAGTGAAAAGCAATGAATCAGGTATGAGCCAGGCCCACTAACGATCCAGGAGACACACCCTCTTGCACAACCCTCTCCTGGTTGGGGCCCTTCGACTCTTTCTCAGAGCCAGCCATCCTCTTCTTCCTATTAACCACCTTTGCAATCTCCAGGGCTGGTTACGAGCAGACACCCCCACCAAATCAGCTCTCAGTCCAAACTCTCCTTAGAAAGGAGAGTCAGAGGCGCTGATTCCAGAGAAAAAAGCAACGCTCCCTCCTCACAACTGGGTTAAGCAAAGCTGGAACTCAAAGGCATATTGTTGAGAACAAGTCCCCAGTGTCTAGATCAGGAAACAATGTTTCTCATGGAAAGAAAAACCTCCATTGTGCCCCCACTGCTTCAGGTCCAGGCAGGGCCCTTCCCCTGCTCCACTGCCAACCCCACTCCCTGCAGTGCTCTTGGGGACTGAGAAAGATGACCTGGCAGAGAGAACAAGTCAAGGAAAGCTTTACCCGCCGGATTCTTTCCTTCCTTCTTTGTAGTTAGTCTCGAAAAGGCCAGAGTAGCAATTACTGGGAATTTGGCAGCGTCTGTTCAAGTTCCTGGGAGTTCTGACTTGAGTTGATGCCAATGCTGTATGACTAAAGAAAAACAAAGAAAAAGGAATTTAAAAGGTTCATGTAAACTTCACTTGGAATCTAGATACTTAGTGATAAGGGGGGGAAAACAGGAAGAGAGGACATATGCTGATAAATACTGATTAAGACCATAACTGGTATCTGTGCTGCGCCCTCCGAGAGCTGAAATGGAAATCAAGGTTCTCCAGGTCAACCTCCCACCCAGTGCAAGAAATACCTCAAGTTCCTAACGGTCTGTCCACTAACTTGCTAGATACTCTTACTTCAGCAGGGAGTCTGTTCCACTGCAGCACAGCTTAGCCATTAGAGAGGTCTTGGGAGTTACGCTGAGAATCTTCTCCCTCCGACCTTCACCTCTCAGAGGCCTAGTGACCTACGGAGTTTCTATGATACAATTTTCTGTTTCCAGGCAACTCTCCACCAAACACCTGAAACCCAATGATGTCCACTCTCCACAAGCTTCTCTTCGTGGGGATGAATACCTTTAGTTCCTCTAAATATCGCACAGATTTCAGGCTCATCAGCCTGCTTATCCTCTCCTGGAGTTCACATACGCCCTTCAGAACGGAAACACCGGCTTGTGTTCAATCCCACTTCAAAAGGGGGTCAAATTAGGGATTTAATACGTCTGGAAATGGGACACAGTTGTACCACTCCCCGAAAAAGACTCGATTTACTGGGCGCCAGGGGGATGATTCCGTTATGTGTGAATAGTTTTAACTGCGCACGCTTTGTAGCACTCCTCATTCTCTGATCCTCGGACCCAGCTAAGTAAAAACAGACCCTCCCTCCTGCCGAATGACGACCAAGTTAGGGTCGCTGTCATCAGCTGTTGTAAAAAGAGGGGCACCTCTCCAGCCAGACTGGAACTTTGAAGTGCTCGAGCTGGGCGCTGTGGAAGTCACAGAATCAGAACCGCAGCCCCTCCTTCCTCCTCGCACGGGGGGCCTGCAGGGGGCGGGGTCCCTGGGGAAGCGGAGTCGGGACTCGCGCCTCCCGGGAGCCTGCTCCCGGAGGGCCTGGGGACCCCGCGGGCCGCAGCAGCACGGACACCCCCCCACTTCCCTGGCGACCACTGTCCCTGCCCCACCGCGAGCCCTGGGGGCGGCCGGACTCACCCTGGGGGCAGGGACGGGAGATTTGGGGGGCCAGACACCGACCAGGCCCCGTTGGTCCCTGTCACAGACCCACACACGGTGGACAGAACAAAGAACGGAAGTTCCCTCCGTTTCGCTTCCGGGTCGGTTCTTTTCACTACTCACCGCACCCCCGAGTCCCCCACGTCCACTTGTTCTCTCTAGGAAAATGGGAAGTCTTCGCCTCTCGGTGGTTTGCTGACTGGGCGCAGGGCCCCAGCGCTGACGCAACACTCTAGGCCTGTCGCCCCCGCCCGCCGCGCCCCCTGCTGGCGGGGCCTGGTGGGGCGCTGCGCACCTGGTCCTCAGGGCGCATGCTCGGGAGCCGGCGGCCGGGGAGGGGGCGTCCTGGCGCAGGTGGCGGGGGTGGTCCGGGATGCGCTCCCACGTGGTCCTCCGCGGGGCAGCCGCGGGCCCAGCAGGGCATACAGTGTCTGAGCTACCGGAGTCCCAAGTTGACCCGCAGCAAACAGGAGGACGCTTGAAGGATTCGATATAAAAAATTCACCCATATTTGAAGTTTCCAAACAGACGAAGGTTATGCTTCCAAGCAAAGTTTTGTGTTTGTCTCATGTAAAAAAAAAAAAAAAAAAAAAAAGCCCCCTTTAAATTACTAAAATCTGAAGAAAACATTCTAGCCTATCAGAGAGTTCACGTGAGGACAAAACCTGTACAAGTGATGAAAGCAGAAGAGATTTGGGAAAGTTACAGATCCAGATCTGAAGAAAACAGGCGAAGCCCTTTGATGTTTGAGATGCCTGAGGGAATGAGGGTCCAGGTTTTCGTGGTTTACTCACATTTACTCACTTTTATGTCCTCACAGGAGGAATCCTGAAAGTTTCGGGATCAAATCCCGCAGATAATATACACAAAACGAAATCTTGTGATCTCCTGATGGCACCTTATGGCCATGCCTCCAATTTGATCCCGATTTTTATGGCGTCCAATACTTAATAGCACAGCCACTCAGGTCTGCAGATGCAACAAACCTAACTCTCCGGTGACTTCAGTCTAAGGACAGTAATTTAACCAATGTCAGTAAAATATGGTATGCGCTCAGAAAAGTGACAAAGAGCGGGGCCTGTAGGGCGGTGAGAAGACTTTCCAGAAGTGATTCAGGCTGTTGAAGGGAAGAAGGAGAGCTCTCCCCAGTGGCAGCAGCCAGTGCAAAAGGCCTGAGGCATGAAAGAACAATTTCCAGGTAACAAAACTTGAGGGTAGCCTGAGAGGTGTGAGTGTGTGACCAACACCAGTCTTTCTAGACCCAGTGAGAATTTGAGCAAATAGCTGGAATAGCCAAGCCACTAAATAAAAATTCCAACCCCCAACCCCCAAAGAAAAATGGGCATTTTTTTTCTTTCTCTCTTTTCACTTCCTTATTCTTCCACTCCTCCTCCAAGACAAGAACAAGATGAAGAAGAAGGCAGTGGCAAGGAGAGGAGGGAAGGATAGAAGCAGAGTGAACCTCCTGGAAGTGGGGTTGTGTGTTTCCTAGAAATTCACCTAATGGCAGCCCTCAGGAAACAGCTCTCAGGTGCCCAGCATCCTCAATACAATCAACTCTGTTACTCTGGGGCCTAGAGGTCAATTTGCAGCTTGCCATTTGTATTTGCCCCAGAACCCAGCTGTCTAGTTAATTCCCAACAAGTTCTCAAAAGCCTTGCTATTAATGATTATTCTTGGGTCTGTGGTCTCTGAAGTTCCATGAGTCATGCAGAAGATGCCCAAGGCAGTCTACCAAGGCGAGGAATAAAACATTTAAACTTCCATATAGCTTTTATAAATAAATAACTAAATAAATAACTAAATAAATAAATAAATAAAAACTCAGCCATGAAAAATAATGAATTAAAGTCATTTGCATCAACATGGATGGACCGAGAGATTCTCATACTAAATAAAGTAAGTCAGAAAGAGAAAGACAAATACCACATGATATCAATTATATGTGGAATCTAAAAAAATGATACAAACGAACTTATTTGCAAAACAGAAACAGATTCACAGACATAGAAAACAGACTTCTGATTACCAAAGGGGAGAGGGAGGAGGGATAAATTTGGATTTGGGGATTAAGAGATACACTACTATATATAAAAGATAACAAGCACCTACTGTATAGCACAGGAAACTATATTCAATATCTTGTAATAACTATAATGGAAAATAATCTGAAAAAGAATATATATATATGTGTATAACTGAATCACTTCGCTGTACACCTGAAACATTGTAAATCAACTATATTTCAAAAAACAGTAGATGCCCAGATGCAAAAGTGATGAAACAATCTGCCATAAAATAAGATGCAGCTGTTACTTTTCAACCAGATTAGAACAAAATTGTATCTATTTTTCTCAGAATTCCACAGGAATTCATCTTTCAAGCCAGCTAGGTCTAGAATTTCTTTTTGGGAGGATTTTTTGATTCCTGATTGAATTTTTGAAGATTGTAAGACTATTCGTATTTTTACTTCTTCTTGAATCGGGTTCGGTAAGTAAATTTTTTCCTGTGTATTTATCTATTTCATCTAAAATCTCTACTCTACTGGAATGATATTGTTTGTAAGATTATCTTATCTTTGAAATATCTAATTTTGAGCAGTTTTCAAAGTCTATTCTGTGGACCTGTGTGGGTCTTTGAGACCAGGTGGTCTGGGCAGTCAAAACTATTTTCATCAGATAGATTTTTCATTATTGTTTTATTTTGAAATAATTATAGATTCACAGTAAGTTTAAAAAGAAGTACAAAGAAGCCCCGTGTGCTCTTCACCCAGTTTCCCCCAATGGTAACATCTTAATTACCATAACAAAATCAGGAAGTTGACATTGGTACAATCCACAAACCTTACTCAGATTTTGCCAGTTTTATGTGCAGTGTGTGTCTAAAGTTCTATGCAATTTTATCAAGTGAAGACTTGTGTATCAACTCCATAATCAAGATACACACCTCCTCCACCACCACAAACATCCCCCTTGCTACACTCTTACAGTCACACCCATCTCTCTCCACATCCTCCCACCCAGTTCCTAACCCCTGGCAACCTCTAATCTGTTCTCCATCTCTGTTATTTTGTCATTTTGAGAATGTTATATAAATGGAATCATACCTACTGTTTGTAGCCTTTTGAGTTTTGCTTTCTTCACTCAGTATGATTATGGATGTTTCAGGATAGTTTTTGTTTTGTTTTGTTTTTTGTCTTTTCCACTGTGTTGACATTTGCAGGGATGCTACAAAAGCAATGGTGGGTGAAACTGCTCACACTGTAGTACAAATTCAGGCAGTGGCACCAGACAGAACTATTATAGTCTTTATTGTCATACATTCTTTTTAAAAAAATCCAGTTTCATATAAGAATATCCTTGATGAGGGGAGGGTATAGCACAGTGGTAGAATGCCTGCTTAGCATGCAGGAGGTCCTGGGTTCAATCCCCAGTACCTCCATTAAAATAAATAAGTAAGTAAATAAATCTAATTACCACCCCAAGACAAAAAACCAAACCAAAAATAAATAAATTATTTTTTAGAAAAGAATATCCTTAGGAGGGAGGGTATATAGCTCAAGTGGTAGAGCACATGCTTGGCATGTACAAGGTCCTGGATTCAATCCCCAGTACCTCCTCTAAAAATAAATAAGTAAACCTAATTACCCCCCCAAAAATAAATAATAATAAAAAAGAATATCCTTGATGAAGCAGTAAAAATATTAATTTCATTTAAAAAATAGTAAGCCTTATCAACAGTCAGTAGACGGAAGGGTACTGGTGGCCTTCTGTGGCTATTGGGTCAGACTGTAGCTGTCTTCAGACAAGGATTTGAGGACCCTAGGGAGGAGGGTGGGGATGGGGGATGGATAACACACAGATCTTCACAACGAGCGTGTGGAGACAGCTAGTTCTGTGAGGATCCATTCCCAGATCCTTATTTTCTATCTTATTCACCTTTAAAACTGCTCTCCTGGAAAACACCGCCGTGGCTGGACAACTCTCTTTCTGGGTCGCCTTCCCCACCTGGCAGAAGATACTCAGGTTTCTCACCCCCAAATGTAGAGTGGTGCACAGCCCTGGAGTGTCCAAACTTCCGGGGTACCAAACAAAAGGATGCCTTTGAAATCTTGCTGCCAATATTGAGCAGGTGAGCAAATCCTTTGTGATTCAAGTGCAAGGCAGGCGTGTATGGACAGTCACCTTTGGCCAGTGCTGCAGAAGCCAGTGGCCTGAATATCCACCGGGCTGGACTCGCAACCCAGCTGCAGTGTGTAGTTCCTGGTAGTAAGGAGAGGGTGCTGAGCACAGGGGTGGCCGGGGTGCCAAGGACTGCGGGGTGAAATACAGCAACATGCATGGGTGCAGAAAGAAAGGGGCCCCTGGGCTGAGGTGTTTACAGGAAGCCAGGAGGTGCCAGCAGGAGGCAGGGGGCAGTAGTGAATCTTAGGTGCCGACCCTGGAGCCAGAGGCCAAGGAAGGAGAAGACTGAGGGTTCAGGTTCCCCTCTGCTGCCTTCACCATGTCCTGCAGACTCGCTTCCCTCTCCTGCAGCCTTGGCTGGAGGATTAGCGTGGTCTCCTGCTGCTGGTCATTGTAACCCCTGGCAAACATATCAGATTTCTTGGTCCTTGTCCCTGTAGGGGAAGAGGTGTCTGAATTCAACAAATGCTTCTACACCCGTATAACGCTGCAGGAATTGATGGCTTGTATCCTGCACTTTTCCACTCCCTTAAGTGTTAGAGGGGATTTTCCTATTCAGGGACTGCTCTGTGTAGAGGGTGACAGTGGGACATGGAGATCACTCCCCAATCCACCTTCCTTTCACCTCCAGGAGGGTCCAACAGGAACACTAAAGACTGCAAAGCAAGAAAGGGAAATCACAGCTTCACTTAAAAACCCCATTGCTGCCCGTCCACGGCTCGGTGCAACAGCGCCACCTGCTGGCCCAGCTGCAGGGTACCTCTGCCGCGGAAGAGCTCGAGACCCAGGAGGCTTGGTAACTCTCCAGCCTGATAGCCTCATTTTGGGGTGAATCAAGTCAAACCTGACAGTTAACAAGATGGGAAGAGCCTACAAGACTCGCTAGTCAAGCGGAAATGGTATGTTTAAAAGCACAGCCTGGCCCTAGAAGGGCTTTCCATGAAAAAGCAGTCGTTTCTGCTCTGGGAGAAACCACCCCGAACAAAGTTGTGGCTCCGTGGAGACTGGGCTTGGTTCGCTGATGGCTTAGTGCAGCTGAACCCTGATGGGCGCGCTGGGGGGCTGCCGCGGCCCAACCTCAGGGCCAGCTATGTAAAACCGAAAGTGGACATCACTGCCCTGCTCAGTGAGCAGAAGTCAAGGCCATTCTCATCACGAGTCTGACCAGCACTCCCCCTCATGTGCTTTGTTAAATTTTACCGACTTGGGCTGCTAGCCAATGGCCTGGTTGCTTGGTTCACTTGGAAGACGACAAAGGTGGAAGATTAAAGACACAGCCGTTGGGGTGGTGAACAATGGAAACACACCTTGGTTCTGTCTGACAGTTGGGTCATTCATGTGGGTGCCCACGGGGGGACTGGTCTTTAATAAAACTCACAGGCTCCAAGCTGCTGATCAAGCCTGCATCGCCAGCGCGGAGGCTCCCTCCTGCTCCTGGTAATTGACTCCACTGAACCTCTGACACCCGCTAGGGGCTCTGTTGGTGCCAGTATCACTGTTCCAGCACAGTCAGCTGACTCAGGCCACATCATTCTGGCCCTCGAAAGTAAACAGTGTCATGTTTCAGGCTTTGCAGACCCTCTGCAATCCGACATCAGTGCACCTTTTATTTTATTACAGAAGCCACTCAACAGTGGACCAGTCGTCAAGGTGCTGGATGAACATTCTACATTCCCACCCTCAGCATCTGGGTGCCGAGCACTGGAACGGCCCCCTTCAGATCAGCTCTGCCTCCCTTGCCTCCTCCTGGTCCACACACCTTAGTGAGGCAGCCTGATCACTGAATGTGGCCATCCCCTGAAAGTGTTCGTGTCCTCTTGGTCAGCCACTTCTCGGTTAATGATCAGTAGAAAGGGATGGGGAGTGCTCTAGACTTATTTTGAAAATTAAAGATTCTGCCCTGACCATTTGTTGGTACAACACTTCTAATGGCGATTCCAGGCCAACCTGGCTGGTCATCTCTGAGTACAGCCCAGCCAGAAAGAAGCCTAGGGAATTCCAACTCAACTCTGGCCCAGCCACCAAGATTCTCTTGTTGGATTATAATATGGTTCTGGATCACTTAATTGAAGACACTTTTCTCTCCAGCTCCCCTATAGTGGTCCACGCATACTGCAGCTGACAATAAAAATGGCCCCCGAGATATCTGGGTCCTAATCCTTAGAACCTGTGAATATGGTAAAAGCGATCTTGCAGATATGATTAAATTAAGGATCTTCAGATGGGGTGATTATCCCAGTGGGCACTAAATGTAATCCCAAGTGTCCTTACAAGAGGGAGGTAGAGAGCCATTTGACCACAGAGGGCAATGTGATCATGGGAATAGAGGGAGAGATTTAAAGACGCCGCTAAAATATTGGGTTTGAAGATGAGGAAGAAGCCATGAACCAAGGAATGCAAGGAATGCGGTTCTAGAAGCTGGTAAAGACATCAAAAGGGATTCGCCCCTGGAAGGAATGTGGCCCTGCAGACACCTTGCTTTCAGATCAGTGGAAACTATTTCAGACTCTGACCTCCAGAACTGAAGCCAATAAATGTGTGATGTTTTAAGCCACGAAGCCTGTGTTGGAAAACAAATACACACACCAACGTGGAGGATGTGATAAGTCTGTAAATTTTGTCAAAAACGCTTTGTCACTCACCCTGACCCTTCTGAACAGAAGGACTGGAAATAGGGGATAAGGAGGAAAGAAGTCGTAGTTGCTGAGATGTGAGATACCCATTTTTGTGGCCGCGGAAGGAGAACGGCCCGGCAGCTGGAGAGGGAACACCGCAGACCCTAGGAGGCTTGGGGAGGGCAGGGTCACTGGGTGCTGCTTTGTCATCTGGACCCAGCACCACCGCAGCCTGGCGAGATCATCTCCAGGTCTGCCCAAGTGAAGCAGCAGTTTTGACTGGCGGCCTGACCCGCCGCTGGGTTTGCCGGTGCCCAACTGTCCTGCTGTGCCTGGTGCCCTGGGTGCCATGGTGATGGAAACTCCTTAACGTGATCATCCCCCTCCTGCCATATGTGAACAGACATGTGGACCTGCACCACCTTGTCTCAGGCCGACTGATTGAAATTCATGGGCTTCTCCTGAGGCCCAAACGCCCTGGTGTCAGCAAATCCTGTTCACTCTACTTTCAAAATATATCCTGATTGTGTGCTGTCCAGGGCAGCGGGGTGGGGGGGACAAGTGGGGACTGAAACCCAGCTTAAGCTCCAGAATGAATGTCTTTTTATTTCCTTTCCTTTTCTTTTTTTCTTTCTTCCTTTCTTTCTCTTTTTGAGAACTTTTAAGATTTATTCTCTTAGCCGCTTTTAAATATGCATTATAGTTTTATTCACTATAGTCACTAAGGCTGTCTCTAATTGTGGATGGGGGCATGTGGATAGCTGTGGGCCTGAGCCACCTCCCACCTCTGCCTCTGCTGCCCTGGTCCAAGGCTTGGTCATGTCTCACCTGGATTAGGACAACAGCTCCAGTGTTCCTGGCTTCTGACTTCTCTCCCTGCCTTCTAACCTCCAGGCATCAGCCTGGGTGATCCTTCAAGACTTAAGTCAAATCCTGTCATGCCTCTGCTCAGACTTCACCCAGACTGAGAGCCAAGGTCCTTGTAATGGCCAGCAAGGCCTCACGTGGTCTGAGCCTGTTACTCCCCCCCCCCAACTCCAGCCCTTGAGTTTCTGTTTAATCCTGGAACACACTGAGCAGTGTCCTGCCTGAAGATCTCTGCACTTGTTCCCTCTGTTGGGAATACCTTCCACCCAGGTAGCCTCACACTTTGCTTCCTTGCTCCCTTCGGGTCTTCCCTTCCATGTAGAATAGCAATCCTCCAATCCCTCTTCAAATCCTACTGTAGGCTGTTGTCTGTTTCCTACAAGTAGAGTGTAAGTTCCATGAAGTCAGAGCTTTGTTTTGCTCAGTGCTGCATCCCCAGCTAAGGGATGAATGATGGATGGATGGATAACCACTGACCTCAGAGAGGCACTTTCTCAGCGACACCACACACTCAAAGCAATCGGTGAGCAGCCTGGGCTGGTCTCCTGAAGGCCTGCATTTCAGTCTTCAGTATCTTTTCTTTCTCTTTTTTTTTTTTTGGCAGGGGAGGTAATTAGCATTATTTATTTATTTTAATGGAGGTACTGGGGATTGAACCCAGGACCTTGTGCAAGCTAAACACGTACTCTACCACTCAGCTATACCCTCCCCCTCCGTTTTTCTTTTTAAATTGGGGTACAGTTGATATAGAACATTGTATTAGTTTCAGCTGTACAATATAATGATTCAATATTTGTATATAGTACAAAAATGGTCACAAGAATAAGTCTAGTTTACATCCACCACCATCCATAGTTACTTTTTTTTCTTGTGATGAGAAGTTTGAAGATGTACTCTCTTAGCTTTCACATATGCAGTACGGTATTGTCAGCTCTAGCCCCCATGCTGTACCTCGCTATCTTTTCTTTGCAGACTCTCTGAACAGACCCTCTGCTCTATTCCCCACCAGCTCAGTAACCTCCACCCTATGGAAGGAAAAGTTAACAAAACAACAAAATGATACATGATGCTGAGTTTTGTGGGAAGGGTGAAAAACAGTGGGATAGCTGCTTTAACACCATTTCAGCTTGAGGTTTTAATGGTGGTGGTTGCTGTTTTTCTTTTTTTGAGAAAAACTTTTTTTCATTGAAGTACAGTCACTTACAATGTGTCAATTTCTGGTGTACAGCACAATGTCCCAGTCATGCATATACCTACATATATTCATTTTCATATTCTTTTTCCTTAAAGGTTATTACAAGATATTGAATATAGTTCCCTGTGCTATACAGAAGAAATTTGTTTTTTAATCTGATGATAGTTTTTTGTACTTTATTTATTTATTTATGATTGTAGTTTTTTTTTTTTAAAATACAATGCACTTTTAGGAACTGCTCAGTGAGCTTACTTCCAAAGCATGTATAAACAACTGATTCAAAGTCATCTAAATTTCACAGTAACCACTGTTTCATGAGTTGTATAATTATCTGAACAATGTTTCAAAAGCATTTGAAACAACAGAAAGACAGAGGAATTCTTTAATGAGTGAAACAGCAAAGCAAACTATCCGTTTTAGGAGCAGAATAATTCTTTTAGCCTTCAATCTAGCTGAGAAGCATTATACTCCTTGGAAGCTGCCTGTTATTTAAAAGAGATACGTACTTCTGATCTAATTTTTCTCCTAAGTGAGGTTCTTTCATAACCCTCTCAGTTGACTGGGAGGTTTTTCACTCATTGGGGATTGGAATGAGAGAAAAATCTTTCTTAACTTCTTTTGGCCAGAAGACCTCCCTCTCTGCAGGATTAGGTCCCTTCCTTTGAGAGTTGCTGGCACTTTAACTTCCCTTCATCCAGGCTCCTAAATGGAGAGATTGCATAATTCACATGTCACCATTATCACCAGAAGATACCTCCTGGGACCTGCTAGTTCTGGGCCCAGAGTAGGCTCTACAGGATCAAAGTATAGGTCCCTGCCTGTTCTTTGGGAACTAACACTTTGGGTGCGGTGCACACAGGCACTTAAAGAGCCAGCCAAATCGTATGGGCAACAAGTCGGGGTAAAGGCAGTGGGTACAACTGCTTGGGTGGAGGAGTGGGGAGAGGGCAAGAGTGGGCTAGGTTTGCTAGGTCTTGAAAGACTGATGGCTAGAGAGGGTAGAGGGAGTTCAGTTGTGTGGTGGGGGTGGGGAGGTTAGAAAATGCTGGGGTTGTTCCTAGTGCTGTAGGTAATACAGTGTTCGGAAGGAGGCAAGATAGGCTGTGTGGACGGAGCCACTCAAAACCAACTTCCACCGCAAACCATTCCTTCACTCAAAAATCATTTCATTTCGGTACCCATGTGTCAGGCACCGTGTTTGGTCACAAGGGTTACAGTGATGAAGGCGACACAAGGCCCTTAAGTAGGAATGAGTGACGGGTGTGAAAGAGACAGACGTGAGGGCCCGTCAGCCACAGAGGTGTGGCTGAAGCACGGGGACGAAGGGGCAGGAAAGCAGAGGCCAGGGCCGGCGGGCAGGCGGGGCTGGGTCATGCAGGGCCCTGCAGGCCGTGGTGTGGTTAGGAGTTTGGGTTTTATTCTGAGGGCAGCAACATGACGTTTCATTCATTCTGCCACAGCCTTAGGAACTCTGCAGTCTTACCGCAGTTGTACTGACGAGGACGATCAGGGCGGGGTTAAGTAATTCGTTCCACGTCAGCTGCAGGCGAGAGGGGCTACGACAGATCGGCGCCGGGGCCTCGCGGGCCCCGCGGGCCTCGAGCTCTACCCGCCCCGGGCGTCTCGCGCCACCCGCCGGCGTCGGGCGGAACTGCGGGCGCTGCCCAGCGTCCGCGCAGCTCGCACTGCGGCGACAAGGAGCATGCGCCGCTGCCGTACGGAAGCCGGGAGGGAGGGGGCGGGGCCGACGCTGGCGGGCGCGGGGAAAATGGCGATGGCGGCGGCGGCGACTGCGGCGAACGGGACCGGAGGGAGCAGCGGCATGGAGGTGGATGCAGCAGGTAACGGGCCCCCCGGAGGCAGCTTCTGGAGACGCCTTTCGAGGCCCATCACGGCCTTCCTCGACTCCCGGGAGAAGTCAGGAGGGCGGGTCAGCGACGAGCTCTCTGGGATAACTTGCGGGAGGGATGTATGGCCCGGACTCCGCCGTCTCCCACTCTCATTTCCCGGGAGGAACGTGGGACCCGGACTGTCACCTCCTCTTTCTCCTTAGTAGTCCCCAGCGTGATGGCCTCCGGAGTAACTGGCAGTGTTTCGGTCGCTCTTCATCCCCTCGTCATTCTCAACATCTCAGACCACTGGATTCGCATGCGCTCCCAGGAGGGGCGGCCTATGCAGGGTGAGTGTTGGGTACAATTCTCTAGCCTCCTTTTCTTGATCACCTCCCCCAAATAGTAGCGTTTTCCCCTTCCTTTACTGAAGCCAGTTCCTCCTTCGCAAATCGCCGTTTCCCTGGTACTTGGCTCGCCTGACCTCAGACCCTCGGGCTTGAATGGTTGGGGAGTTTCGGGATGCCTTGCCCTCACCTCTATGTGTTCTCTCCCCTTAGTGATTGGGGCTCTGATCGGGAAGCAGGAGGGCCGAAACATCGAGGTGATGAACTCCTTTGAGCTGCTGTCCCACACCGTGGAAGAGAAGATTATCATTGACAAGGAATATTATTACACCAAGGAGGAGCAATGTGAGAAGGGAATGGAGGTGGGGGAAGGAGTGGGAGTTAAAAAACACACACACACACACACAAAAACAAAGTGGATGGAGAGGACTGGGGAAAAAAAACAAAACAAAAAAACAACAGAATAGGACCAGAGCGGAGGAAAAGTGAAGGGCAAGTAGAGACCTTAGAAAAAGAACACATTCTGTTATTCCCCACAAAGTAAGGAGTCAGAGAAGACAAGATAGAAGAGATTAATTATTCTAAATTGAGCCAGGATGGGGAGGGGAGAAGCTGCTAAAAATACACCAGGAGCTTCAAATCAAGGATGGTTTAAAGAAATGCTGTGTTCTCTGGCCCCTTCCTCTCCAGTTAAACAGGTATTCAAGGAGCTGGAGTTTCTGGGTTGGTATACCACAGGGGGGCCGCCTGACCCCTCCGACATCCACGTCCATAAGCAGGTACACATGCTCACACGTGTGCATGCTGGGGCAGAGAAGAGGGGACGAGGGGAAGAAGATGGGCCTTGACACGCGTGTGCATCGTCCCCGTCTTCCAGGTGTGCGAGATTATTGAGAGCCCTCTGTTTCTCAAGTTGAACCCTATGACCAAGCACACAGATGTGAGTAATGCTGACCCTGTGCCCGTGCCCGCTTTGGCCTGCTTGTCCATCACCATGCCTGTCTTTTAGTCTCATCCCCTGTTATCTTTTACTGTATTGCATCTCCTGCTGAATCAAGTCTCTGCCCTGCAGTTTACCAGCTGTGTGACTTTCGGTTTGTCATTTAACCTCAGCTGCATTTCCCTCATGTATAAAATGGGATAATTCCTACTCCACTGGGTCCTTAGGAAGATTAGATGAGAAAATTATTAATGTGAAAGGGCCAAGCCCAGTTTGGGGCTCTTAGAATAGATTCTGGTGCATTTATGTTACTAAGAGCTGTTCTCCATCTCTTTACAGCTTCCTGTCAGCGTTTTTGAGTCTGTCATAGATATAATCAATGGAGAGGTAATGCCCTGCCCTTCAATGCTCAGATCCTACTCCTGGCGTTTCCTGTGTTTGACTCTCCCCATGTGCCCTGTAGGCCACGATGCTGTTTGCTGAGCTGACCTACACTCTGGCCACAGAGGAAGCCGAACGCATTGGTGTAGACCACGTGGCCCGAATGACAGCAACAGGCAGCGGAGAGAACTCCACTGGTAATGGAGGCCCGAGGGGCTTCCTTCGCAGTGGGGGTGGAAGGTGTGGCCGCCTGCCTGCTCAGCCTCAGCCTGTCCCTGTCCCCCTGCAGTGGCCGAACACCTGATCGCACAGCACAGCGCCATCAAGATGCTGCACAGCCGCGTCAAGCTCATCTTGGAGTATGTCAAGGCCTCTGAAGCGGGTAGGACAGGTGTCTCCCTGGCACTTGAACCACTTTTCCTCCCTCCTGGGGAAGTGACAGCATCCACATTAATGTGGCCCCTTATTGTGCCTTTAGGAGAGGTCCCCTTTAACCATGAGATCCTGCGGGAGGCCTATGCTTTGTGTCACTGCCTCCCGGTGCTCAGCACAGACAAGTTCAAGACAGACTTTTACGATGTGAGTGTGAAATGCAGGATGGGGAGGTGGGGCACACACCGTCACTTCTGCATGCGGGACACGGGACTCGGCTGGTCCCTGCGCATGCTGTGAGGGACTTGGAGCCCCTGGGGAACCAGTTCTTTCTGTTCCCCTGCAGCAATGCAATGACGTGGGGCTCATGGCCTACCTTGGCACCATCACCAAAACGTGCAACACCATGAACCAGTTCGTCAACAAGTTCAACGTCCTCTATGATCGACAAGGCATTGGCAGGCGGATGCGGGGGCTCTTCTTCTGAACAGAGGGTACTTGAAGGGGTGATGTGCAGGGGTAGGACAGCTGTCAAGGGGAAGGGTGCTACACTCCCTTTGGAGCAACCTGTCAATAAAAGGGGAGCAGCCCCTCAGCACCCCCTTTCAGTGGCTCTGTCCTCTCTGTTAGGTACCCACAGGCTTCTCAACTTGGATCTTAAAGCCTTGATCCTATTGGCACTGGGTATTGATTGCCAAGGGGGAGGTGTCTGTTACCACGTTGAGTGCTTACTACACTGTGAGGTATGTGCCTGAACCCCAGGGCACCTGCACCCTAGGAGGCAGAGATACTGGTGTCTTACTTTGAGGCTGGAGACACGAGTGGAGATCCAGTGTGAACAGTCTGCACGCTGGGACTTGTCACTCATTGCTGCGTCTCCACTGTCTGTAATGGTGCCTGACAGGTACAGTTAATTGAGTGGACGGAATAAGACAAGCATAAGGGGAACAAGATATGAATCTAGGAAACTCAAAATGGCCTGTTTTAACAATGGAAGGCAGCAAATCTACAAACACTTTATTAGCAAAGGAATGGGTAAAACAAGTGCAGTTTGAGAAAGAGGGGAGCCTCCTTTCCCCTCAAGAGCATCACTGGACCTTTAAGGGAAGGGGGGCTGGCATGGTGTGCAGAGCAGACTCCAGTGCCTCCCACGACTGGACTCAGACAAAAGTGATCCGTGTCCGGGCGGTGTTGACCTGCCAGACGTTTAGTTCCTCATACTCGTCTAGGGCCGCCTGGAACTGAGCAGGTGTGAAGCCACGAGATATACAGCGCTGCTCCGCCTCGGAAAACCGGACACTTCGGCCCTCTGAGACCAACTCACGGACCGTGGCAAATATCACATCTGCTGGTCTCTGGGTCCTGGAGGGAGCAAGCATGGGTATGTACGGTCAGGGTACAAGAATGCCCAGTATCAACGGAACAGCAGTGGTCAGCATTCAAAGTCTGAGACCAACATCAGAGACACGAGGATGCAGAAACCACAGGGATAAGCATTCTGCTCAACAAGGTCAAGGTGACTCCTGACATCCTTCATGAAGCCACTCACCTAGCTGTTTGCCCCTTGTCACCCAGAAGTGAGTCCTTGGACATCTCCATTAGCCTTATGGCTTCGTTCACATCTTCCTTCTCCACAGTGTCCACCATTCGCAGACGTGCCTAAGGGGAAGGTAGGGAGAGATGGGAACGGGAGGAGGGGGGTGGAATGAAGTCAGGGACCCCCCCCTCCAGTGTTAAAAGTTGGGCTACCCATGTGTGTCAACTCACAAACGAGCAGAGGCCCCCTCCCCTGCCCCCAAACATCCGCAGCGTGGGGCCGGCACTGTCAGACCGAGACAAGTGCAATGCCCAGGGCAGCGGCCAGCAATTGCCCAAGTCTCCGCCTCTCAACACTGGCCAGTCCCGGTGTTCAGCTGTCCTGTGAGGGAGACCAGACCCTTCTGAACTCCACTGGGCTCCCCTCCACGACAGATGGAGCCTGGGGAGCTCAGCCAAGAAGGCGCCTGGCAGAGAGGCTGTGTCCCGGGGGCTCGGGAAGTGCTAGCTCAGCAGTAGGTCAGGCAATCACACTACCTGCACGAACAGCACTTTGGAGCCCCCAGGACGAAGGTCCAAGATGGGACTGCAGAAACGAAGGTTTCTAGCACAGGATCTAGGACACACGGAGCGAGATTAGCCCCACCCACCCCTCGGAGAGGTGTGCGAAGCAGGGAGCAGGCCTTCCCCTCCACAGCCGCTGTGCGTGCCCTGCTGGAGCAGCAAGTACCCACAGTGCGGTAGCACGGACAGGACCACTATCTGCACTGTCAGCACTTTAGCCCCGGCAGGGCCTGAGTGGGAGGGAGGCGGCAACGAGAGGACGTGTTACGGCAAGTGCCCAGGAAGGGCCAAAACGGCCCACCCTCCAGCAGAACCGACAGGCGCTCACCAGAGCAGTGGACAGGCGCAGGATGGCCAGCAGAGTCCGGGCGGACGTGTAGGTGGCGTCCTTACTGGCCCACGCCTCTCGCCTCATCTCCACGTAGGCTGCCGTGATGTAGTCGGCCAGAGACTCTGGCACCGTGGGCTGCTTCTCCCGGCACATAGCTATGTAACGCCTGTGGGGGAGGTTTGTGGGGAAGCAGAAAAGAGATAGGAAGAGGATGTTTGTTCTGCCTAAGTTTTCCACTGAAGAAAACTCTTGGGGGTGGGGGTACTTTTAAGTAGGAAAGACAAATCAGTGGATGATTATTCGCTTGCTTAAATATTTAACACTGATTTCTCCAAAGGGCCCCCTCCCCTGAACATGTGACATGGCCAAAGGAAACGAGTATATCTTGTTAACTTCAAGAGAACAGGTAAAAGGGAAGGAAAACTTGAAGAATCACTGGGAGCCCTTCGACAGACTCCGTGGAGAAAAGTGACGTCAAGTATCCCAGCAGGACTCAACTTTGCCTCAAATCTGAACCTGCCTCAACCGAGGCAGGCAGGGGTGGAGATGGTGCGAAATGCGGGTTCTCTGCCACGGTCTTTCCTGTGGCCTGGCGGGGACCTAGACTCAATTGTCCTCAGACCCAGAACATACAGTAAATAGAAAGGGGGTGGGGTGAAGTGATAAATATAAACCCCTGAGATTGAAAGCTTCTCAAGAAACAACGCACATACGACGACTGGTGAAGTACACCAGTCCTCCTACCTCATGAGCTTCATGTCCAAAGGTTCAAACTGGGCTGGGGGCTGCCGGCTGTGCTGGTGCACGTAGGTGATGTGCTGGGCCAACCTGGGGAGAGGGGAGGCACATAGGAACACACTTTTTGGTGCTACACACAGCGCCCCAATTCCACATCCTCCTCCCTCAGCTCCTCATCCCAGCATGGCAGGGACATTTCCCAGGAAATGGTTATCAGCATTTCAGTCCTGACCCACCCTAAGAACAGTGGACCAGGCTCCGGTTTAAGAGAGGCAGGCTCTGGAGTTACAGTGAGGAGTCTTCCAATTTCTCCTCCCTCCCCAGAGACGTTACTGCCGAGCTGCATTCACCCACCGCAGGTCATTGTCTCGGTCAGGCCGGTCCTGGATCAGCCAGAGGAGGTCAAATCGGGAGAGCAGCGCAGCAGGAAGCTGTATGTTCTGCTCCAGGCTGCGGCGCGGGTTGTAGCGTCCGTAGGCAGGGTTGGCAGCAGCCAGGATGGAGCAGCGAGCATTGAGTGTTGTGAGAATGCCCGCCTTGGCAATGGAGACGGTTTGCTGCTCCATGACCTCGTGGATGGCCGTGCGGTCAGCCTCAGCCATTTTGTCAAACTCGTCAATGCAGCACACACCCTGGTCAGCCAGCACAAGGGCCCCGCCCTCTAAAGTCAGTTCTCCACTCACGGAATCTCTCAGCACGGCTGCCGTGAGCCCCACTCCGGAGGAGCCCCGGCCTGTCGTGTACTGGCCTGAACAAAGGGATCAGGAAGAGAGAAAAGCAGACAGGTTTAAGAAGAAAAAGAACAAGGGAGCAAGAATGGGGCAAAGGATAGAAAAACATGGGCCAGAGAGGTGAGACGTGTACTCAACTGCCCTACTGACCCAGCCAGGCCTTCCTGGGGCAGCTGCACGTCTTGGGGGTGGTGGCACTGACATCACCTTCATTCCCAGCCCTCCCCGAGGGTTGGAAATGTGATGGTCCCTGACCTCCGGTCTGCATCTCCCAAGGTCTAATTACTCACTGCGGGGGGCCAGGCGGTCGATGTAAGACAGGAGTTGAGACTTGGCCACACCAGGATCCCCCATCAGGCAGATGTTGATGTTGCCTGGAGGAGTAGCAGGAAGCTCCTTAGTGGCTATTCTTTTAATGCAAGTTCAAAAACAGAAAAGTATCTTTAAGGCCCGCCCCCCACACCCAGCACCATTTCTTCTAATCCTACCCTCCACCCGTTGAAGCCAAGATGCCAACTCTTATTCTGTGTCTTATGGGACACTGGTCCCTGTCATCCTTTGCCTTCCCAAACGCCTCTACTCACCCCTGATTTTCATGCCCCGAGGAGACTGGTCCACCCCGCCCACGAGCAGGAGCAGCAGTGCCTTCTTCACGTCCTCGTGCCCATATATCTCGGGGGCAATAGAGGCTGCCAGCTTCTCATAGAAATCCTCCTCTGTGGGACAGTGAAGACTGAGTGTTTTCTGGGGGAACAACTGCTCAGAGACTCACATTCCCGCTTTCCCCCGACCCCTCACCTGCAATTTGCCTCAGCTCCTCCCTGCTCAGCTCTCCAGCTCCAGACTCATCCTCCTCACTCTTACTCATCTTCACAATCCGATGAGCTTCCAGGTAAGTTTCCGAGAGTAAACCCTTAAGCAGAAAAGCCAGGATGTGAAAGAGGTTCCTTTACCTTGCCCATCCACGTGAGTCCCTTAAGAGTTCCTGACAAAACCCTTCATTCTGTTTTGTTTGGTGTTTTGCTGCTGATAGTCTTCTCTGTGGGGGGTGGTAAGAGCGAGGGGATGGATGAGACGGGAACACCACATCTGCATTTTCACCTCCTTTCTTACCTGTACCACCTGTCGGAAGCCGGTACGCAGGATTGGCAAGAAGATACCGGTGACACTGACGTGGTCCCCAGGCTGAGCGATCCTTGTGTTCTCTCCTTCTACCAGCACCGTGATGCTGCGAGGGATGTTTCCCACGGGCACCTGGTCGCTCTGGGGGAGAAGGGTACACAAGGCCTCTGAGGACTAACCTTCCCTCCCTCAGCAGCGTTCCAGTCTTCCACTTCTTGGCATGCTCCGCCCCAGACAAGCTGAGGAGGAGGGAAGCTGAGCTCTCCTTTACCTCTTCCCAATTCAATCAGGAAGTTCCAGTTAACCCTTCCTCCTGCACTGGGGTACTCCCTGCCTCAACTCCTCCCTCTTTTGTTCTTTCTCTCTCCTACTCTGTGTGAGTGACCACAGGACTCAAGTGGCCTCTAAGCTCCCACTTCCCTGGGCCCTGGACCATACACCCCAAACTCACATGTTCTTGCATCTTCATCTCCTGGAATTTGATGAATTTGGAGCCCCGTGTCTGTAGATACAGCCGCCCTCCTGAGCGGTTGGTCTGGCACTCCTGGCTCGGGCACATTATCAGAGGCATGAAAGTGGGAGACTGGATCTAGGATGTCAAAAAGGAAGCACCAAAGTCAGAGCCCCTTACAGTCAGTCACTTGAAAAACATCTCTGTGGCAGATACCACGGAACTATCAAGAACGTCCTGAACTATTCTGGGTCAATATAAACAAACACAGAGAACACAAAATGGACAGGAAGACTATGCTAGAGATGATGAAAGGGGAAAACACAGGTGTGTTTCACAGTAAACAGCGAAAATGACAGATAAGAATCAACAGACAAAATTAATTCTTAGAAAACTAGCAAGAGTTCAGTGCATTCCCGTTCCTTGTTCCATACGTACCGGCTGGTAGGTCTCTGCCCCACACTGGTCACAAGTGTAAGTGGCCACCACCATCCTGGGTTTGACTTCAGAGACACGAGTGACAATTCCACGCACGGTTACCAATTTCCCCACAGAGTCAGCCCGTACTTCCCGGATCACACGAGGCTTATTACTGCTCGGGCCTTGAAAATACAGCTCGCTAAGGGGAAAACAGTCATTAGCTAGGTCCTGGAGAACAAATTCCCACACCCTTCCCCACCGAGACCACTCACAATCTGCGCATGAGTTCAGGAGGGTACTGGTTCTGGGGGCTCCGGGCTGCCCCAGGGTCCCGGCTCCGCTGCTCCATCATCAGCCGGTGCTCAATGTAAACGTCCAGGACATCTTTATTTACCACCTAAAGGAAGAGGGAGGGAGATGGGAAAAATGAGTGGCAGGACGGGGAAAGAGCACAAAGGGTGCCAGGCAGAAATCATTAGCCCCCATCCCTGCCAGCTCAGAAAACACTAGTATCCGAGAAGCCTCTTGACAGAAACTGAAGTTCCTTGCCCTACATTTTCCTCACCTCTCTCGCCTTGTACTGAGGCAGCAGCTCTTGGACAGCATCAGCAAAGAGCCTGGCATAGCGCTTGGTGTTCTCACAAATCGAGTCTACCAACTCAGGGTCATCCTCAGCCACATCATCTAGGTCTATGTACAATGCCACTTGCTCTCGATGAGCCAGTCGAACCTGGGGTAAGGAAGAGATAGCAACAGAGCCAGGTACACCATGCTCCCTGGTGTGCACACGCGAGAACCTGTCACTGTGAGCTCAGCACCCAAATTCCAGGCCCCCACAGGGGAGAAACAGCTGGTGAGACACAGCAATACTCACTTCTCAGCACCCCCAACTTCTAAAAACACCTTAATTATTGTGAATGTAGTGATACACAGGAACCAGGTATGCTGCTAAACTTGTCACAGAAAAGTGTACTTGCTAAAATAAACCAGGCCACCTCTTAAAGCTCCGTAAGCCACCATCCCATTCCCTTTACCTAACCTTGGACTTACCAACTGGTTTCCATACTTGAACTGCTTCTTGCCAAATTCATCCTGGTAAAACTCTTGTAGAAACTTCTTCACCTTCTCTATAACGTAAAACGTAAAATCATGAGGATCGACCTTTCTTTCGGTTTCCTTATCACAAACCCCTCTAGTAGAAATCTAAAAAACTCACTTTCTTTTAAAATGAGATCTACAAACCACTTAACGAGCATTTGAAAAAGCCTTAACGAGCATTTAAATAAGCCTAAGATAATTCTCCCCAAACTGGGCAGAACACCTTTTCACGAGTCCGTTTTTCTCTAGGGAAGAAGGGGCCCCTGGCAGTTCAGAGTAACACTCAACACCCTCCCGGCAGGGGAATCCCACTCTGCAGTAGTTGGAGATCTCAGTGCTCTTTCTCAAAGGCCTCCCGCACCTGGAAACACACTCAGGTCTCAAGGTCCTCAGCTCTTCTTCCGTGCGCATGATTCCCCTTTTCTTTCGGCCCCCCAAATCCTTGCTCTCACAGGGATCTCCGCCACCAGGCCCGTCCTGCGCCCCACCCCCTCTCCCGCCACTGCTTCCGCTCTTAGTAAACAAAGAAGCACATGGGCCCAGATGCTGCCGCCTCACCGCCCGGAATTCCTCCGCCCAGGGCGGGAGCCCGCCCGACGATTGGCCGGCTCGCCTAGGGCCACTCCGTCCTACCCCGCCATGTCTCCCCTCGGCCCCCAGCTAAGCCCCCCAGTTCCAGGCACGCCCCCACCCTCAGTGGCTCTCTCCGAGGCCACCGTGCGGAAGGACACTGTTTACACACGACACTCCCTCCAGCGCCGTCGCGCAACTTCCGCCCGCCTTCACTTCCGCTTGGAGGTTGGACTAACGCGGCCAATCCCCGCGCGCAGCGGCCCAGGCCTGCCCACCCCTAGGGCTTCGGCGAGTCTCGAGCAGACGCGAGAGCCCGAGTGCCTAACAGCGCGGAGGGCAGCGGACTGGAAGCGTCCAACGCTGAGCCTTAGACAGGGTCCCCTGAGGTCCTGGTCTCCGCCGGGCACGACCCTTCCCCCGGAGCCCCCCAGCTGGGGTGTCCGCTCCCCCACCACGACCCCCACTCCTTTCCTGGACACAGTTACCAGCTCTTCTCCGACTTCGGCGCCCCGTGCGCCTCCCAGACACCGTCTGCCTCAGCCCCGCCGCCTCCCAACCCTCCTTCTGGCCTCGCGCGCCGAGCCCGGCCCCTCCAGGACCCGAGCCGACACCAACAGATGTTGGCCAAGAATACCCGCGCAGGGCGCCCCTCCCACACTTGCAGACCCTCACCTTTCTCGAGCGCGTAGTCCTTAAGGGCCATTGCTGCCGAGGGCAGTGCGGCAGCAGTTTGCAGGCTCAGACCTCTCACTGCCGGAGCAGCAAAGTACGCCCGCGCGGCGAACTGCGGCCGACCAACCGAAATTGGCGCGAAACGTCCCCTCCCACGTGACCAGCGCGGTGGCGTGCGGGCCAATCGGAGAGCAGGCCCTCTGCCCCTCCCACTCGCCACAGGCCCCAGCCTCAACCAATCACCGGGCGAACCTAGGCTGAGTGACGCGGATGCGGCGCGGGTGTTGGGAGGGAAAGGCTGGACAAGGCTGGGCGGGCAAGGCTGGACAAGGCAGGGCGGGCGCCGGGTTTCCCGCGGTCCGAGGAGAGTCGCTCTTAGAGGGCCAGCCCACTCGCGTCCTTTTGTTCCGGGGCCGCAGGGCGGGGCAGGCCCAACTTTTGCTGTCGCCTGGTCTACTCTCCAGAAAGGCCATGATTTCTCAGTTCTTCATTCTGTCCTCCAAGGGGGACCCGCTCATCTACAAAGACTGTATCCTTGACCGGCGGGGCTGTGGGGAGGGGCTGGGTGGGACTAGTGCCCCAGAGCCAGCCAGCATCCTGGCTCCTTAGCTGTCCTTCCACCCGATCAGTCCGCGGAGACTGTGGCGGCCGAGATGTGGCCGAGCTCTTCTACCGGAAGCTGACTGGACTGCCAGGAGACGAGTCTCCGGTTGTCATGGTAACTACGGGCAGGGGCGGAGGTGGAAGGGATGCTCCTGAAGGGCCGGGGTAGGGGGCGCCTCCTCCCAGGGCTGTTTCCCTGAGAGCTTTCACTTAGTGAATACACTCCTCCAAATAGCATCAATGGAAATTTATCGAGCGCAAACAATATACCAGACATAGCTCCTCACTCGTCTCAGTCCTCATCCACTGTGGAGTAGGTACTATTATTAACTCCTTTTACACGTTAGGGAGCTGGGCCCTAGGGAGGTTTCATATGTCGCCCGAAGTCACGCTCCTAGTAAGTCAGGGAATCAGGATACCAGCCCAAGTCTCACGGGTCAGGAATCACTACAACTCTCTTTTCCGAACTCTTTTTCCGCCTGCCTCTGCCTCAGCACCATGGTGACCGTCATTTTATTCACGTCAGACACAGCGGCCTTTATTTGGTGGCCACGACTTCAGAAAATATTTCTCCCTTCAGCCTCCTAGAGCTGCTCTCCCGGTGAGGAGGGCAGGCCTGGGCACCTGGGCGTGGGGGTGGGAGAGGAGGAAGATGTGCACACTCCGCCCTGTTTCCCCAGGTTAGCCACTCTCCTGGGTGATTACTGTGGCTCCCTGGGTGAGGGGACCATATCCCGCAATGTAGCTCTTGTCTACGAACTCCTGGATGAAGTGCTGGTAAGGTCCAAGGATGTCCCTCCCTGTCCCCCATTCTCTGAAGATATATCCCATGGATGGGAGGCTAAGTCCACTCATTTTCCCCCCTTCCTTCCACTGACCACCCACAGATTGTCCTTCCTCTGCCCATAGGACTATGGCTATGTACAGACCACATCCACGGAGATGCTGAGGAACTTCATCCAGACTGAGGCTGTAGTCAGCAAGCCCTTCAGCCTCTTTGACCTCAGCAGTGTTGGCTTGGTTAGTTGAGGGACAGAGGAGGCAGAGGATTGAGGAGGGTTGGCTGGGAGTGTCAGACCTGAGGATTGATTGCTTTGGATACTTTTCAGTTTGGGGCCGAGACCCAACAGAGCAAAGTGGCCCCCAGCAGTGCAGCCAGCCGCCCCGTCCTGTCCAGCCGCTCTGACCAGGTGAGGGAGGGATTGATGGGTTCAGACCCTCCGATTTTTTTTTTCTGGGATCCCAGAGTCTGGGATCTCATCATATCTTCCCACCTCCCCTAAACGGAGATGATCCTTCTCTTACCTTTGTCCCCACCCCAGGGCCCCAGCCTCCACTGCCCTGTCCTGCGTGCCTGTCCACGTTTAAACACAGGCCGATCAACCTTCAACCACCAAACCCCCCTCTCTTCCTTAGAGCCAAAAGAATGAAGTGTTTTTGGATGTGGTCGAGAGACTGTCCGTACTGATAGCCTCTAATGTAAGTTTGGGCTCCCAGCCCTGCAGCCGAGGACAGGTTGTATTGGGAAAACGTGTTGGGGAGGTCACCTCTGGGCATTAACCTCCCTGCCCCTCTCAGGGCTCACTGCTGAAGGTGGATGTGCAGGGAGAGATCCGACTTAAGAGCTTTCTGCCCAGTGGCTCTGGTAAGCAGCCAGCAGGCTGGGCCCGGGGTGGGATTTGGGACAGGCTCCCGGGTGGCGTGGACGGTGGTATTTGGCAGCCTTTTCTTTTTTCTGATGTTCTTCCCCCTGACAGAGATGCGCATCGGCTTGACAGAAGAATTTTGCGTGGGGAAGTCAGAACTGAGAGGTGAGGAGGAAGGGGTCTTTCTCTCCTAGGTAGAGGTCGTGGCCAAAGGTCTCATGGAAAGAAGTTAGAGACAGAGCCCCAGTCCCTCCTAGCTCTTTTCTCCCAAAATATGGGTTAGGAGAGGAGTCTCTCTTTCTAGGTTATGGGCCAGGAATTCGGGTGGATGAGGTCTCATTTCACAGCTCGGTGCACCTGGATGAGTTTGAGTCTCACCGAATCCTCCGCTTGCAGCCACCTCAGGGCGAGGTGAGGATCAGGCTGGTCTAGCGTATTTGGTCCACCGAGGGGAAGGGAGGCAGTTCAGGTGTGAGGAGACCAAACTGACCTCCGTTCCTCTCTGGTCTCAGCTGACTGTGATGCGGTACCAACTCTCAGATGACCTCCCCTCCCCGCTCCCCTTCCGGCTCTTTCCCTCCGTGCAGTGGGACCGAGGCTCAGGCAGGTGAGGGAGGCCATTTCCCTGTTCTAGAACTTCTCTGGAGCCCAAGCCCATTGTAGGTATATAATAGTCCCAAGACTGAGTATGGAAGAGTGGGGGTGGTAGTGGTAACAGGCTCCGAGTTAGAAAAGGTGCCCTCCCCCACAAGTGGACGCAGCTCCGGGCACGTAGTGGCTCGTGGATTTCAGCCCCTCTCCCTCCTTCATGGGGCACAGCCAACACAGCCACATGTGGGGGCCCTGGGTGTGGGGGTGAGACGCCTGGGGAAGGGTGAGATGCCAGCAGCATAACGTGAATGGTATTGTACCTTCTGACCCAGGCTCCAGGTTTATCTGAAGTTACGATGTGACCTGCCCCCAAAGAGGTACGAGGTGGGGTAGCCAAGCCTAGTGCAGCTATGTAGGATAGGAGACAAGGCCAAGATACCTGCTGTTCCCACCTTCAGATGCGGTCCCCAGCCTCAGCATCCAGTTGAGTTAGAGGCTCTAGGGTTGGGGAAGGGGGCGGAGTGGCACTGCACTGGTGTGGAACTCCAGTTGTGATATTAACAAAGGCAGGACGAGTCACTGCATTCCTGGGGCCGACTCTGTCCCTTTCTTCCATGCAGCCAGGCTCTCAACGTCAGGCTGCACCTTCCCCTGCCACGAGGGGTGGTCAGGTGAGTGTGTGTGCACCATGGGCCCCCCACCCCAGTGGTTTTACCAGCTTCCGTGGACAACAGGATGGCACTGGTGGGGAGAGTGTGAGCCGTGGGGTGGCAGCGGCTTGTCTCCAGGGGCCGGCAGGGGCTGATCCCAGCACCTTTCCTCTCCGCACTGCAGCCTGTCTCAGGAGCTGAGCAGCCCCGAGCAGAAGGCAGAGCTGGGGGAGGGAGCCCTTCACTGGGACCTGCCGCGGGTACAAGGGGGCTCTCAGCTCTCAGGCCTGTTCCAGGTATCAACCGCTGCTTCTTGAAGGCCCTCTCCTCCCACCTCCATTTTCACCCTCACCCGTGCCTCCATGTGCAGTGGGTCAGCGTGGTCAGCTGCCTGGCCCCTTGGCTCCCCTGCCCTCCTCCCTGTCTGTCTTCAGCACCTCCCCCCTCCTCTGCCCTCCCAGATGGACGTCCCGGGCCTCCCTGGGCCTCCCGGCCAAGGGTCCTCCACCTCGGCTCCTCCTCTGGGGTTGGGCCCTGCCAGCCTCTCCTTTGAACTTCCCCGGCACACATGCTCCGGCCTCCAGGTCCGCTTCCTCAGGCTAGCGTTCAGACCCTGCGGCAACGCCAACCCACACAAGTGGGTGCGACACCTGAGCCACAGCGATGCCTATGTCATCCGGATCTGAGGCTCCCAAAGGAGGACACGATGCAGTGGCAGAGCCAGTGGTCTGTGCATCAGGGGGACAGAATTTTTTTCTCCAGACTTACAGCCTGTGGCCGCGGATCTGGCTTGAAGAGTCCAGAGTCCTAGAGACCAGGAGGGCTTGATGGGGTTGACCCTCCTGTGGTATCAGACCTGGGAAGGACTGAGATGGATCACAACTTAAAAATCAAACTTTTATTCTGAGGAACGGTTGTAAAATGTCTAAAGAGAAAGCAGCATGGGGGAAGCTGACTACTACTTCCTTCCACCCAGAATGCCCGCGTATGTGAATCCAGGGGAGAGGCCAGCAGGCGGTGACAGCATCAAGGCGCAGGCTGAGGGGAGCCAGATCCAGGGGGCTGGGAGCCATTAGCCTTTGGAGTCCCTGGAACAGGAGGGGGGCTCTCCCCAGCTTCCGGTTTTCCCCCACACAGGGCGCTGGCCCCCAGCGGGGAGGGGGCTGAGGATTGGGGAGGGGCTGGAGAAGAATGGGAGGCGGGGCCTCCTTTGCCCTCCCCTGTCGGGGGAAGAGAGACCACGATGTACTTCTGGACACTGCCGGGGCCAGAGGGCGCAGTGCTGGGGGGCGCGGTTGTGGCAGTGGAGACCAGCTTGACGATGGGCTGCACACTGGGGACAGTGGTGGTGACAGGAGAGGTGGTGGTGGAGCCTGAGCCAGGGGCCGAGGTGCTGAGGGACAGGACCTGGGGGATGGGGGGGGAGGAAGGCAGTGTCACTTGCCTGGTGCCCTCCCAACACCCCAGGCCCGGAGGAATACTTCACTTGCTCCAACTGAGTAACTGGTACTTGACTAGCGCCGTGGTGACTGCTCCCCACCATCCCTGGTCCTGCACGTACCTGCTGGGTGGACGAGGCACTGGAAGATGACATCACGATAAACTTGGTTGGAGGAGGAGAAGGCTGAGGCGGGGCAGCAGCTCTGGCAGACACCAGTGTCTGCACAGGCAGTGCGATGGAGCCAGGGACCTTCAGCAAGCCAGGGGTGCGAGGGCCAGGCTGGGGAGCCTGTGAGAGGGTCAGTGTGGGCCGTGGCTGTGGGAAGAAGAGGCAGGAAGATGTCACCATCTATGAAAAAAAGTCACCAACTACAAAAAGAAGGGGTCCTCTTGCTCCCCCTCGGGGGTCTCACTGCGGTTGGGCATCACCACTAACGAGGCCTAGACTCCTCCAGACGCTGACTGGGGTGGGCACTGTGTTTCACAGAAGTGCATGTGCAGTCCTGGGTGCGTGCACGTGTGTGAGTCCTCTGCCGTGGAAACCACCCCCAAGGTTCTCCCCGTTTTACCTCACCCTTCCTCCCCGCACCCTGTGCTGACCTGAGTGATGGTCAGAGTGGTCCTGTTGACCTGCTGAGCCTGCAGCGCAGCCTGGGCCCGGGCCTTGACCACATGCGAGCAGAGGAGGGGCCCAAGGGACCCAAATTCTGCCCGATAGGCGTCCTGATTGTCAGGTGGTGGGCGCAGCTTTGCTAGAACAGGGGCGCAGTGTTTCTGTAGAGAGAAGGCAAAGAACAGCCAGGTATAGGGAGGGCTGGGACCCTCAGAATCGGAATGGGGACGGGGTGAACAAGGTCATCCGTTTTTTCAGCATGTTCCTGTGGGAGGCCAGGCAGTGCTGGGTTATCTGTGTGCAGAGAATGCTGTGGTTTTTCCTCAGAACAGCTGGTGTGAGTGGAGAACTGCTGAGTACACTGGTTCTATCTAAGGGCCAGCTGGTCCACAGGGCGTTTGCCTTGCCCAGAATGGGCCAGAGTGATGGGGGAGCACAGCCGAGTGGTCACAGGCTGAGAGTTAAGACCTTTTATTTTTTACTTAATCCTTTGGTGCCTCAGTCTTTCCACCTGCAAGACAATACTGGACTCTCAGGTGTGCTCTGAATATAAAGCAAAGATAGAATCAGTGAATAAAAGACACTATATGCTTGCTAAACACTGTTCCTATGTATGTGGTGGTGGAGAAGGGAGAGTGGGGGTGGGGCTCTGTCACCAGAAGGAGGCTCTGCACGTGGTCAGCCCCTATGCGGTCGATGTTGCTCAGCACAGGGCCATCCAGGACCCCGCGGATCCGCTCCCCCTCCTGCTGCAGCCGTGGCAGAATCAGAGTCTTAATCACCTGTTGGAAAGGGAGAAGCCAGGGCCCTGGGGTCACCACAGGGTCTCCCGGGTTGGGGGCTGCTGCCCACTCTGACCTCACGATCCCTCTCCTCCACCCGTGCTCCCCGCCAGGGGCCTAACATCATGTCCCAGCTCTGCCAGGCCTGCGATGGAGCCGTAGCGCGTCGTCCATGGGGTCTTCTCGTCCACCCAGCTCTGTAAAGGGCGGAAAATAAAGCAGATGAAGTGTGAGAAGCTAACTGTAAGGACCCGAGTCTCTCATAAACACGCTTTCTTCTTGTAAATCGTTAAGAGCCAACAGATGGGGCTCAAGTCCTGCCCCCAGCCCCCTACCCCCGGTTTTCATTGTCACATCCTGTAGCCACACTGGTTTGGAGAAGCCCTCATTGTTCTGGTGACCCCTGAGCAGTGATGTGAAAGCTTACATGCCCATCGCCCTGGCTCACCTTGGTGAAGGTCTTGGTGATCCGGGACTGGATGTTGTTAGTGGTTGTGCTGAAATGCTTGCAGATCTGGGCCACCAGGCGGGCAGCAAAGTCCCGGAGCGCCCAGTGATTGTCCACATCTGGCCGCAGGCACAGCTGTCTGCTCACGATGCAGGTCATCACAGCTGGGATCAACTCGTGCACCTGAGGGAGGAGCAGTGAGTCCACCAGTTCTGACTAGTGGTCTCCTGGGGGTGGCGGCAGGGTCCCCAAAGCCTGGGGTGAGAGGTGGGCAGGTTGGTCCACTCACGTATTTTTCTAGATACAGAGTAGGGTTATCCATCAGCGCCTTCACCATGCGCATCAGGTAGATGAGCAGAGCCAGGTTGTTCTGCACCACGTTCACACGCACCTGGGGTGGAGGAGAGAGAAGTGACCGGGCCACAGGGCCCCAGGTGAGCTTCCTCGCCGCCTCCTCACTCCCCCAGCCTCATCCTGTGTCCTGCCCCCGAGCCCTCTCACCCCCTCCGAGATGAAGGTGCTGAAGCGGGGCAGCATCTGGTAGAGCCCCGGGTCCGTGGCAATGCTCTGCAGAGCCTCCTGGGAGGGGAAGGGAGCGAGTGAAGGGGGGCCGCTGCCATGGGGAGGACTTCCCGGGGCCTCCAGGACAGGACATGGGGCCTCACCGCTCGCTTGGCCTCACAGGACCCCACACAGGCTTCAGTGATCTCCTTGTAGTACAGCTGCTGCTCCACAGACAACTCGTGGATGCTTCGGGGCTTCAGTCGCAGAGGGGCCCCCTCCAGCAGGGGTGGCGCCTTCTTCTCTTTCCCTGTGTGAATTTGGGAAAGAAAGCTCCGGAGGAGGCCTCAGCACTGGACAAACCTCGACCCGACCCTCCCCCACCCAGGGAGACCCGGCTTCCCCTAGGCCTCTTGACCCTTTCTGTGGCTCCCAGCCTGCGGTCTCGCTCCTTGCCCTGACCTCGCCCTCTTCACAAATGACCATCTGGCTTTGGGGCAAGAGCAGGAGAGACCTGGCCTAGCAGCGCTGACCTTTGCCGTCGGTTGGAGCGGCCCCCTGACCTTTGCCTTTCAAGGGGCCATCTTCCTCCTGGCCCGGCTTGGCTGACTTCAGGGGTTCTGTGGCCTCAGCCTTCTGCTGCTCTTTGGGAGCTGGTGGGAAAGCAGTCAGGGCAGGAGATGGAGGAGGAGGGAGAGAGAAGTGGAGGGGCGGGCGCTGGGCACAGAGGTTACCTGGGGGTGGGTTCTCTGGTATAGCTGGCTGGCAGCCTTCAATACTCAACCAATGGGCTGTGAGGAAGGAAGGTGTCAAGGTGAACACGGACTCGGATGTCAGGAAGTCTTTGCGTTCTTGTTCCTCACCATGGACCCCACTCTGAGGGCTCCTTCGCTTGTGAGCTACCTCAAACCCCGACTCTGCCACACTGTCCTCCCCTCCCCTCCGCCAACCTTTGAGGCAGACGTCCAGGGGCACCCGGGGCAGAGGGGTATTGATGATGTCGCTCAGATCAACCTCCTTCTCCTCGTAGAAGTAAAGCTCCCGGCCGCCACCCGAGGCGAAACGGAAGGGAATGAACTCTTGAGCGTGGAAGCCATACAGTGGCTACAACAGGAGATAGAAAGATACACACTGGGATGAGAAGGGAGCCGGAGCAGGTGTGGCCGAGGCTGATGCTGTGCCTGAGGCCCCCACCCGCCCCTCTCAGTCCTATGCATCCCTGTCACCTCAACGTTCTTCAACTTCAGTGCATAGTCAATGTCACTGGTGGTGAGCTTCTGCCGCTTCCCCATGTGCATGAACTTCAAGGCGTCCTGGGGGTGGGAGGACAGATGTCAGCCTGAGACCCGGGGGAAGAAGGCAGCCTGGGCGGCAGCACTGATACCAGGCAGCGGGGCTAGGGTACCTGTGCAATCTCCTTGATGCGGTAGCTGACCTCGTCTGTCAGCAGCTGGCAGGTCTCCTCCTGAATCTGAGCGATGCCCATGGACTCAGCCACCACCTTCATGGACTCCGAGGGCAGCACAGTGTTGCTCAGCTTCAGCTTCTTCTCCTCAGCCATTCTGGAACCCCTCCTCTCCTCCCCCCAGGGATGGTGCCCCAGGGCAGAGAGATGGAGACCCTGGCAGGGGGATGAGATGAAATGTGAGAGTGAGACCCAAAGAAGAGGGGCTTTGGGTTAGGGAGGCCATGACAAAGGGAGGACAATGGAGATGGGGGGAAAGGGACTCGGCGGTGTCCTCTGTCCATCCCCACGTGAGTCAGCACCAGCCATACCAGGAGGAGGCAGCACTCCCATCCAATTCAACACTGATCCTATGCCAGGCACCGTACAGGTCACGTAGAGTAGAATGATCTCAGTTCTCTGTTTAAATCCCAGCCCCAGCACGACCTAGCTGTTACCTGGGCAAGCCACTTAAACTCTCCCAGCTTTGGGTTTCTTCTCTAAAAGGTGAAAATGTTTTTTTTCTTAAGGTTAATGTGCCAACCTTCATCTCTCTTGCCTCTTCTTGCCTTATTATTCGTGCTTGACAAAAATGCAATATTGGTTAAATACAACTCCCTGAGTCTATACGCCCGTTCAGTTGAACATGACGAGGAAACACACAACCATCATGACCAATTCCCCCTTTAAATTCATGGCCTCGAACTTCAGAGGAGCCCTTAATGCTGCCTGACAGTCATACACCTCAGTGCACTCAGGTTCCCTCTGTCCTATCTGACACTTCTCCTCCCTCATTTTTGGCACCTGAGGAGACCTCCCCAGGCTGCCACCACCACGCCTACCTGCTGAGCAGCAAAGGGGCCCAGGTACCCTGCCTTCCCACCTGTTCCTGGAGAGATTCTGGTCACGCCCCCCACCAACTCAAGCATTGCTCCAGCATGTCTCCCATCTCCCTGTATCACCATCAATTCCCCCACCTACCAGATCATTCCTGTCAGCCTACAAAATGCAGTAACTTTGCCCATCTTAAAAACACAAAGTAGAGGTCCATCCATATAATGCAATACCATTCAGCTTTAAGAAGGAAGGAAATGCTGATCCACACTACAACACCAATAAACCTGGAGAACACTCTGCTAAGTGAAATAAGCCAGTCACCAAAGAATAAACACTATGATTCTAATCATATGAGATGCTTAGAGGAGTCAAATTCATAGAGACAGAAATTAGAATGGTGGTTGCCAGAAACTGGGGAGGGGAGAAAAGGGAGTTATGGTTTAATGGGTACAGAGTTTCCGTTTTACAAGAAGAAAAGAGTTCTGGGGATGGAGGGTGGTGATGGGTGCACAACAATGTGAATGTGCTTATGCCACTAAACTGTACACTTCAAAATGGTTAAGATGGTTCATTTTTATGTGCATTTTGCCACAATTAAAAATTTTTTAAAAATCTTCATTTTGACTTTCTCTACGATACCCTTTTTGGCTCCTCCTCACAATAAAACTCCCTGAAAGAGTTGTCTTAACTCTGTTTCTAATCCCTCTCCTCTCCTCTTCCCTTAAACCTACTCCAATCAGGCTTTTGATTCCACCAGGTCCCTAAAACCACTCATCAAGGTCACTATGATTGCACATTGTCAAATCCAAAGTCCCCTCTCCCTCCAGATCGTCCTTGACCTCTCAGCAGCACATAGCAGAGTTGCCTACTCACTTCTGGAAAACAGTCTTTTCACCAGTATCACCCCATCTTCTCTTGGTTTTCCTCCTACCTCACTGGCCACTCCCTCTGTTTCCTTTACTGATTCTTTCTCTTCTGCTTAATGTTGGAGTGTCCTGGGCTTTGTCCTTGTATAGCTGAGCTCTACTTAGTCCCGTGGTGACCTCCACCCCTCGTACAGCCTTCAGTATCACTTCTAGGCTGCTGACGGCAAATTTATAGCCCCAGCCCAGAGCTTTCTTCCTAACTCCAGACTTGTAGATCAGACTGTCTCCTGTTTTAAAACTGAACTCCTGCTCTCCCCCTCCCCACCTGCTTCAGCCTTGGCTTTCCTCATCTTCACAGCAACACCATTCATCCAGGTACTCGTTCTTTGTGTGAGCCTCAAATCCAATCCACCAAGTGATCCACCTGGTCCCCCAACTCCCACTGCCTGGCCAGCTCACCATCATCTAACCCCTGGGGAACTTGAATAGCCTCCTGGCAAGGTCTTCGCTTCCATTCTTGCTCCCTAAGTCTAGTTCCAACATAGCAGCCAGAGTGATTCTGTCAAAATATAAATCAGATCGGGTCACTGCTCTGCTCAAAACCCTGTACTGGCTCTCAACGTAAGACAGAGTAAAATCCAAAATCCTAATCATGGTCGACAAGGTCCTCCGTGATCTGTTCTCTCCCCATCACTTCTCTGAACTCCCGTCCTTCCTTCTTTCCAGTTTAATACAGACCCACTGTCCTCTTTACTGTTCAAACCTCCCAGGCACGCTCTTGCTTTATGGCCTTTGCTCTCTGTTCCTTCTGCCTGATGCTCTTCCCCAGATGTCCCCTGGCTGCCTAGTCCCATCACCCTACTTAATACTTCATCTCCACCCCTACGCTGCTTTTTAAAATTCCCATGGAGTTTAACGCCTGCTAATACATATTATTTCTTCCTGTTTATCACCACCACATCTCTCCTTTCCGCATTGTGTAGACAGAGATCTTTATGTTCACTGATGTATTCTGAGACCCCAGACTGGTGCCTGAGACATATCAGACACTCAATAAACATCTGTTGAATAAACCAATGAATTGTTAAGGCTTAGAGATGCAGGTGCTCAAAAACTACACGGTACCACTATTATCAAATGAACAACGTACACGCCCAAGCTTGGAATCTACTTGGTGGCCAAAAGGAAAATGGCTCGCTTGAACCTGGCAATAGGAAAACTAATGTCAAAAGTGTTTTGGACTGATTGCGGGGTGTAGGTGGGGGAGCGGGTGTGGGCCAGCTGGAGCGACGGGAAGATGGGGGCGAAAGAGAATTTAGTTCTCAAACCATTCCAGGTCTCCTTCCCCACTTTTATAAGTCCTATCTGCAAGGAACACATTTATTTAACACATACTCTGTGTCTGGAGCCGGGTATACAAGAGGCTGTCGTGTCCCACTTCCTTGGCGAACTCCTACTAATCTCTCAATACCTCGCGGTACCCTCTGCCAGTAAAGGCTCATAAAACACGCTACGGCCTCAGGAAACCTCAGGTCAGTGGAGTTCGGCAGGAAGGCTTCGTAGAGAGTTAGATACGCGTAGCGGTTTCCTCAGCAGAGAAGCCGGCCAAGGTCCCCAGGCAACGGGTACAGCGCGAAAGGCGGCGTAGAGAGCCCACCTCATCCTCGCAACATCCTTCCAATGCAAACACACATAGAGGTCCCCAGGCGCATGGACACACAACCAACCGTCCGCCTCCGGGTCCCCACACAGGCCCTTCAAAGGGTCTAGTCCCGGCTACCACTCGGACCCGCCCCCGCCAGCCGAGCACCCCGCGCAGGAAAAGCCTCTCACCGCTGCCGAAGCGCCGCTCACCCGGCGCTCGGCGCCATCTTGGCCCCGCCCCCTCCGGGAGTAGGTCCTGGCAGAGCCAGAGAGCAGGTCACTACCCCTTCCCGGAGAAGGAATAAGCCCGCCACGCTCACGGCCTGAAATGATAATAAAAGTCCTGTCTCTGTGCCTACTTGTAAGGAGCAAAACTTCTTCCTGTAATTGCTTCAGTTTATTCCTTCACTACCCGGCGGCCAGGACCTTCCGGAGGCGCCACAAAACCCAGGCGGGGAAGCCTGGAGCGCAGCGAGGCCCCGCCCTCTTTCGGGCCGGCACTGCGCTTGCGCCTCTCTTGCCAGGCTGGATTAAAGTTGCAGCACGTAGCTTTGGTATTTAAAGGGCCCGTTGCCTTCCCGAAATTGGTCTGAGGGCAAGATTGGCGGTGGACGGTACTTGGTTATGGGACCTGTGCGGTTGGGAATGCTGCTTTTCATTTTGACTATGTACAGTGCCTGGGCTGGGATGCCGAAGGAGGAAGACGATGACACAGAACGCTTGCCCAGCAAATGCGAAGGTATCTAAAAGGAGTAGCCCGTATTCGCATCCCTCTGCCCCACCTCCTTCGTCTGGGCCAGACCAAATGGACCGTGATGGGTGGGTCACTCGACTTCCTCGAGGACCTGAGGGAGGTTCTGGTGGAGCCTGGTGGAATTCGAATGGGGTCAAGGGAAGGAACGCATACTGCTACCCCAAAACTATCGCACTACAATTCCCATGAGACATCCAGAGGGAGCCTGCTTTTTCTTGCTGGTTTGGGCCCCAATGGCTTATGGGAATTGTAGTTCAGAGACTACTGGCCAGGACCGTCCACTCTACTGAGCATCTTCAGATGTGTGTGTGTGTTTCCTCCATGCCACCAGACCTAAAGCTTGGGAGGCTGCAGGAGCGGAGTGTGAGATTCATTACCTTCTGGACAATCTCTGCTCCACCCTGGCAGAGTCGCTTCCAAATTATAGGCCCCACGCCCTCCTGAGGTGGTTTGGGAGTGAATGAATCAGCCCTTGAAGCTCATAAAAGAAAGAGAAGGCCACACAACTGGGAGAGGTTCCCCATTGTGAGGCTTTGCAGAGGGTGTGCACTGTATGGATTTTACAATGAGGAACATCTGTGGCTGCATCACCTGTGGGGCCCAACTTGGGGAGGACACTTCAGAGCTGGGCCACTGAGTGCCCTGGTTCCCTAGTTTGTTGCCTTCTTGGATTTAATTTCTTCCTGGATTCTTTTCCCCTTTACCTCACTCCACACTGCATTTCAGTATCAGTGTTCCTCATGACTTGGTCCTAATTTCTCCTCTCCTTTCATTTGTGTCCCCACTCTTACCAGCCTACGCCAGTCACTTTTTCTAAATACAAACTCGATTGTGTCGGTGCTTGCTTTAACACCTCTGAAGGCCTCCTGCTGTGATTAGACTACAGCCAAGGGGTTTTGGCATAGCATCCAAATATCTTTGTTGTATGGCCTCCACACCCCACGTCCCATCCCTAAAGTACCCATGTTCAGCCACACTGAACTCAGCGGTCAGGGAGCCGGCCTCGTCCTCTTGCATCTCTGTGCCTTTGCCTATTGTTTTTTCCTTTGCTGGGAATGAGCCTCTCCCTTCTGAATGTGGTTCTTCAAGACCCAGTTTAAATGTCACCTCCTATGGAAGCCTCCTTCCTTATCTGTCACCTCCCACTGCATGGGAGGGAAGGAGAGTACCTGTGTTCTCCCAGGTCCTAGCATAGCCCCTGGAACATTTTAAGGCACTTTTGTTACTTGCGCCTGTGTTTAGTTGGCTTGGCACTTCTGTATTAGGCCACTCCCTTTCTTGGGACTTGCTACATGCCAGATCTTGTGCTAAATGCTGGAAAGACAGCGGTGGAAGAGATGCAGTGCTCATTCTTAAGGAAACTGGGGGCCAGTAGGAGGAAAATGAATGACTATTGAATGAATTTTGCATTTCCTAGTGGGATTGTCTCTTGGTCTAACCCCCAGTGTAGGGTCCATTATGCAATATTGTCATCATCTTTCTATCTGTCCCCAACGACACTGGCAACATCCTGTGGATGGGATCTCGGGGCTTACTGATCTCTGTGTTGCTATTGTGCATCCAGAAGGAACTCAGAAAACAGCAAACGCTTATGTAGTACTCACTACATGCCAGGCGCTATTCTAGGGGCTTTACATAGACTTATTTAATCCTCACCACACCCCTAGGAGGGAGGTACTAGTATTATTTTCATTTGAGAGGTGAAGAAACCAAGGCACAGCAGGGTTGTCACACAACCACTCAGTGGCCGAGTCAGGATTCCAACCTAGTCAGGCTGGCTCCAGAGTCTGCACCTGTAACCATCATGCTCTGCTGACTTTGCTCATCTGCAGAATGAGTTGCTGGTATGTTTGTTTGTCTTTCACGTCCCCTTGGACATCTAGTATGTAAACTGCTGAGCCTGGAGCTACAGGAAGAGCTGAGTCGCACTGGCCGATCTCGAGAGGTGCTGGAGCTGGGACAGGTGCTGGACACAGGCAAAAGGAAGAGACATATCCCTTACAGCGTTTCGTGAGTCCTTCTCGGTGCTCCTCGACCCTCCGATCCCTGAAGGAGCCCTAGAAGTGCCAGGAGCATCCAGGGAGCCTTTGTTTCCCCTTTTCCCACAGAGAGACAAGGCTGGAAGAAGCCTTGGAGAATTTATGTGAGCGGATCCTGGATTACAGTGTTCATGCTGAGCGCAAGGGCTCACTGAGATATGCCAAGGTCAGACTCTTCCCCCAGGCAGGATCCCACTTCTCAGAAATGATAACCTGTATTCCCTGGGGTCCTTGAGATGTCTACCTGTCTCCCCCTGGTTCTGGAGTGTCCCCTCCCCATCGCAGACTCCTTCGTCCTCATCCCCAAGGAACTTACCAGGGTCTCCAGTTGTTGACAAGGCTCATACACAAAAATGGGGAGGAGGTGGGGCAGTGAGCTCGGCTGATCTCCAATTCCCATCTCTCAGGGTCAGAGTCAGACCATGGCAGTGCTGAAAGGCCTGGTGGAGAAGGGAGTGAAGGTGGATCTGGGAATCCCTCTGGAGCTGTGGGACGAGCCCAGCGTGGAGGTCACATTCCTCAAGAAGCAGGTAGGATAGGATACTGCACATTGCCCAGGGAGGTGAAAAGGGAACCTGAGAGGGAAGCTAGATCCTAGGGAGGTCCATCTTTGAGCAGTGAGGGCTCTGCCATCAATTGAAGTGAGCCCAGGAGCATATCAAGGAGTAATAATTAATATTTTACCCTCTCAACAACCTGTTGTAGCAAGTACTATTACTATTTCCTATTTTACAGACAAGGAACTGAGACTCAGAGTTTAATAATCTACTTGGCAGAGTAGGTGCTAGTAAATGTTGAGTAACTGAGGATCACACATCTAATAAGCCAAGTTTAACCTCCTGGCTACCTGCCTCTCCAAAGTGGGGTGGGGAGACAGGGAGTGAAGAACAGAGAAGAGGGATTACAAAGGCCAGCAGAGCAGATACTCTTCTGACTCTTCCACCAGTGTGAGATGATGCTGGAGGAGTCTGAAGACATCGTGGAAGACTGGTATTTCCACCATCAGGAGCAGCCCCTACAGCATTTTCTCTGTGAAGGTCATGTGCTCCCAGCTACTGAAACTGGTAAGTGTGTGGGCTGGCCCCTTTCTTGCCAGGCCACAACCCCACCCCCACCCCCTCTTTTCTAAACTGTGTTCTATCACCCAACCTAGCGTGTCTTCAGGAAACTTGGACTGGAAAGGAGAACACAGATGGGCAAGAGAAGACAGAAGGGAAGGAAGACCAAGATCAGGAAGAAGTAGAGGAGGAGGAGATGACTAACACACCAGGGCATCCCAAGCATGACCCAGAGGATCTTTGACCCTTGTCTTTAAGCCCCAAGGATGGACAGGGGTCATGGAGAAGAACCCTTTGAAGTCTGAGCTCTCCCTGCCCCTCAGCTTTAAGAGTGTGCGTATGTGAGTGACTCCATGCTAGAGCTTGTGGCTCTTCTCTCCCATCTGCTCTCAGGCAGGATCCTGGTGGTGCAGCATGGCATGGCTATGGGGAGAAAGGTGAGAGCAGTAGGTGGAATCCCTGCCCCAACAGATGAGTCCTCCACCTGCCGTCTAGCTCCCTGATTGTCAGCTGTGTGTGGGGACGGTATCGAGACATTTAAATATCTCTTCTGCTCCCCACAGGACCCAGAGGTCAGCATAGCACAGGAGCTGTGGACCTTGAGAAAGTAACTTTAACCTTCGGGGGTCTGTTTTTATACTCCTATAAGGAAGAAGCGGGAATGGACATTCTCTACGACCTATATACACCACCTGCATCTAGGAGACTGCATTCCAACAAACTGTGAACAGGAAGGGGACACTGGATGAGGCGATGTTGATTAGTTAGGTTGGGTAGATACTTAATCTCCTTCATACTAATTTCACCGACGGCCCACCAAGTAATCGCAAAGGTGCCAAATTTTCTATAACGCTAGTAAATCTTTTTCTTTTCTTTAATATCAGCAGGGCCCCACATTTCAAACCGCTGTCGTGCACACGTCCTCGCTGGCCGATACGCTGGCGCCCAGGGAATAGGACCATTGGCTGCCGTCCTGTTTAGAAGCTAATGCTGCTTTGTAATTTTGCAGCCCCAGGAGGCTGCCAGGGACCAGCGGGCTGAGGACCGTTTTCAGGCCTGGGTCTGCGCAGCCCCTGTCTGCGCATGCCTGGAAACGCATCGGAATTACGTTCAGTGCGTGACGCCTGCTGGGCCGCCATACTTGGGTTACGGTAGCTCGCAGAGGACAAACTCACTCTCTTTTCTGGTGTCTCTTCTTCACTCAGAGCGAGCAAGACCTAAGAGAGGCGATAAAACTAGGTCCAAGGTAGAGAGCAGCCCCGGGTTAGAGTGAGGGAAATAATAAAGGTCTCCCTGGAGGGTGGTGGGTGAGGCTCTGGCACGCTAGCCGGGCCGGGGCCGAAGACGCTGAGTGATGGGCGGGTTCTCACCGAAGTGAAGGTTGGGCGATACCATTTTCCGAAGGGGGTTGAGGGCGATGCCGACTTAGGGGTGCGAGGGCGGGTGGCAGGACTGAAACTTGGAAGGTACCACCTGACGAAGGCCAGACGAGTGTGGGAACCCGAAGGGAGCGGACAGTCTCCCACAGCCCTACTTCCTTTCCCCAGCTCGTCCCTCTCCGGCTATGAGCGGTCTAGTGCGCACCGAGCCGCTGCGCGGGGAGTCCCCAGTGCTGGTGCCCGGCGACCCCTACTCTGTGGTGGTTCTGCTGCAGGGCTACGCCGAGCCGGAGGGGGTTGGCGACGCTGTGCGCGCAGACGGCTCCGTGACTCTTGTCTTGCCCCAGGCCTGGGGCTTGGCCTCCAGCCACCGGGAGCCCCCGCCCGAGGGCTGTGAGGCGAAGACCGCCCTGGAGGAGGCGGCCCGTGGCCCCATTCTCGTGGACACCGCGGGCCCCTGGGCACGGGAGGCGCTCCTGAGGGCCCTGGCGGGGCAGGGCGTGGCTCCAGGAGACGTGACTCTGGTGGTGGGGACCCACGGACACTCGGACCACATCGGGAACCTGGGGCTGTTTCCCGGGGCGGCTCTGCTGGTCTCGCACGACTTCTGCCTCCCCGGGGGCCGCTACCTCCCCCACGGCCTGCGTGAAGAGCATCCCCTGCGGTTGGGGCCGGGGCTCGAGGTGTGGGCCACGCCGGGCCATGGTGGTCAGCGGGACGTGAGCGTGGTGGTGGCTGGCACCGCCCTAGGTACCGTAATGATAGTGGGCGATGTGTTTGAACGTGATGGGGACGAGGACTCGTGGCAGGCGCTGAGCGAAGACCCGGTGACCCAGGAGCATAGCCGGAAGAGGGTCCTAGGCGCTGCCGACGTGATCGTTCCTGGTCACGGGGCCCCCTTTAGGGTGATCAGAGAAGCCTCGCAGCCAGAGACAAAGGGTCTGGGGAACAGCCGTCCTGAACTCCTGGTCGGCGACGAGGAGCCCCCAGTGCACCAATGAACCTTGGTCTTCCCTGGATTTCTGTCCGGGAACCCCCTCCCCCCTGCCCCAACCCCAGCCAAGGAACGGACATTCGGGACACGGAGAGGACGTGTCAGAGAGGAGTCAGGGTTGGTCACTTACAGCCTTTCCAGGAAGCCAGTTTTCCAGGGAGGACAGTGCTTTTGCCACTGTAGACACCAATATCACTGTTTCTATGACCAAACTGGGACCAAGGACTGGCTCAGCTGTGTGCCATCTCTTGGCGCTTCATTAGTAAAACAGGAGAATGTTCTTGGGGGAGTCTTCCAAAATAAAAAAGTAGGAAACTGCATTGAAAACCATACTGCTCTAATGGAAATGTGAAACATTTGTGATGCTAATCATTGCTAATATAATCCAGCAACTGCAACAGGGGGGACACTTTGGCTGATAGATCACCTGTTTCTCAGGGTGTAGGTTGCTGAAAGAAGGTGTAGAGCAGAGAAGTAACATCTCAGTCATCTGACTTTTATTCATTCGTTCATTCAGTGAATACTTGATAGACCTGCAATGTCTCAAGCACAACTCTAGGTCAAGGAAATACAGCAGTGAGTAGCTAGACAAACTCCCTGTCCCCTTTGGAGATTACATTCTATTGAGGAGACAGGTAAACAACAATAATAATAGTAAATCAAATAATTTCAGGTTCTGGTTAGTGATATGAAAAAGAAACTGGGCAAGAAGGGGATAGAGTGCTGGCGGGGGAAGAGTGGTCAGGAAAAGCCTCTGAGGAGGTGATGTTTGATCAGAGAACTGAATGAGAATGAATGAGAAAAAGCCAGCCATACAAGGATGAGGATTCCAGTGATGGGAACAGCAGGTATAAAGGCCGTGAGGCAGGACTGCTTGACCTGCTTGAGCAGCAGGAAGACCACGGGGTTGGAGTGTTGAGCACTGGGCAAGACTGGCAATAAACAAGGTTTCAGAGTTAGGCAGCAGCATCATGCAGGGCCGCGCAGACCATGGTGAGGGGTTTGGATTTGTACTCAGAAGGCTTTGGATTTATACCGGCACAGAAGACTGGGCTGATGACCTGGTCTCATTTATGTTTTAAAGTAATCAGTCTTGTTCTGAGTCGAGAAGGGGAGCAACAATAGAATGGGCTGGGCTAGATAGGAAGCCGTTGCAGTTTTCCTGGTGAGAGAAATTGCTGGTCCCAGAAGTCCTGCTAGGGCTGTGTCCCAGTGCCCAAGCCCTCCCTCCACGGCCCTAGGACCAGCAGAAAAGCTAAGGAGGGGCAGACGCAGGAAAGGAGAAAGTCCACCTTGTGGACGATGCCTCCCTGGGTAGATGCTGTTGGGCAGGGCCAAACTAAAGGTCATTTTGTGGGCCTCCACAAAGGCCACGTGGAGATCAGCAAAGGCAGCTCAGAGGAGCGGGTTTAGCTGGCAGATGAACCAGTAGGTGCTGTACACGGTAGCCAGTGTTGGCCAGTTTGATGACCACAAGAGTGTGCGGCTCCCAGGCCAGCAGTGCAGCCATAGTGGCCCGGCTCCCAGCCAGTCGTTGCACAAAGATGGACGGAGGGAAGGTGGTGAAGTGGGTGCCCAGGCCCAGCACCACCATGTTGTGAGGATTCCTGGTTCGTCACCCCAGTTCCCAGGCCACTGGGTATAGTGGGACCACTTGTATGTGGAGGGAGTGCAGGGGCCAGTTGTGTCCACCAGTGCAGCACCATGCCCTGAGTAGTGTCCACCCTCGGGGACCCCGTCTAATATGTGGCATGTAGATCTTCTGGCTTCAGGGCTGTTCGGAGGACGAGAGGAGGGGATGGGTTGTTTAGAGCTATGCACTATCAACTTGTACAGACAAAATTCCAGCCTGGACTTACTTTCTAGAACATTGGTATTCTGCCCATGACTCAGGCCTGGTCATCCAGAGCAACACACCCCTTTGGCCATACTGATTGTCTCCAGGATGTACGGTCCAGTTTAAGCTGGTCCAGACTTGGTAATCGTAGGGTTTTTGCTGGAGCTAGGGGGAAAAAGTCTCATTCTTTCCTGCAAGACTGACATGGGAGGATGGGTCATCTTGCCCCCTTGTTGGAAGAGCCACCTGCTGCTGGGAACACCCAGTGGGGACTGAGAATGAGACTGAACAGCAGGGGGCAGAAGTGTGCTTGGAGAGAAACGGACCTGATGAAAAGCTAGATTCACTGCTTAACTCAGCAATCTCTTGGGCTAGTTAGCTGCTTCCTGCCTAAGCTGCTTTGTCTGTGTTTTCAGTCCTTTACAGGGTGAATGCATACACAGGTAGAAATGAGACAGGCAGTGTGGACAGCGTGTGGAGAGGGCTGATAACAGGGAAAACAGTACTTAAGACATTAGGAGATCGGGCCCAGAGTGACTACTCTTAGAAATTTCTCTCAAGCTTCTTTTTTTTGTGAAAACTCTTTAGGAAAACTTGACATATTTGATTAGTTTCCTCTACTCAAAGATCTTCACTGCATGTCACCCGTAACCCAAACTTCCTTGCCCAGTTCTCCAAGAACAACTCTCCGCTGCAGTTGGGCTGGACTGCCTGCTGCCTTCCAGACAAACTAGCCCCCTCCTCCTCTTCTGCAGGCCTGTGATCCTGCTCTCCCCCCAGGTCCTCTCATCCTTCTCCCCATCCCAACCATCCAGGCTCTCTCATCTCCTACAGAAAACCTCTGATTTTTCCAACCCTTTAAACTCTGGTAATGCGTTCTCTATATTATTCACTTAGCATTAGATAATGCCTGATGTTCGTCATTTTAGTTTTCTGGAAATATCCTCTCCCCACTGTTCCCTTTGAGAGCAGAAACTATGCAAAATGCTTCTCCAAATGCTCTAGAGTTTGGTGTTTTGTCTATAAATGCCACGAAATAAGTGCATGCTATTAAAAAAAATCTGCTTGGGCATCTGTTACCTGTGGCCCAGCTCTAACTCCTTGTCCAAGACTTAGGTGTCTATCCCATCCTCTGAAGTTCCAGCATCCCATCCACTTTGCAAACTAAGGGGTGTCTCTCAAAGCCCTCCCTGTTCACCTCTTTCAACAAGAGGCCCCAGGTGTCCTGCCCTCTCCCATCCCAGCCGCTGACAGGTCATGGTGTTACATGGATACTCCCACCACTGTTAAAACATGGAGTCCCTCATTATATGGACCACGTAGCCAGGCGGGCAGCCCAGGACTCTGTGGAGGAGTGGCCAGACACAGCAAGTACCCCACATCACAGTGATAGAAGCCAGAGGGTTTGGGGGGCCAGGAGTCCAGGGCAGCATGGGGGCCATGGGGACAAGGCTATAAAAAGGGCAAAACAAAAGGCTAGATACTAGAAAGAGCTAATATTTTTTGAGTGTTTACTCTGTGCCAGGTGCAGTGCACTATACCCATCCTCTTGTGATCAATGGGGAAGTTGAGTGAAATGAGCTGGTAAATGCCACATGAAGGCTGGCTTCCAGACTCTATAGGGAGAGGCTAATCCCAATTGTGGATATAACCCTCTAGGTCGGCCAGCTTCTACCGGAAGCCATCGCGGATTTACTCACCCAAGCTGCTCCTTCTCTTGGCTACCATCTGGCTCTGGACCAGAGAAAGGCACCAAAGGAGAGCTTTGTCGGTCACATTCCTGGAGAAACAAATGTCTAATAAGAATGAAGACATGGTGAGGGGCTGAAAGCTGGAGTTCAGGTAGGAGGATACCAGTCATGACTTTCACTGTGCCTGTTTTCACAAAAGGCTCCAAGTGGCTGCCATAGAGATATGAATACAACATACTATAATTAAAATAAAGATTAAAAGAGGGATTAGAAACCAGGTAGAAGGAGGTAATTTTACTAGGAATTTGGGAATTTTATCAGGACACTCACTGAAGCTGAACAGTACATTTGGCCCTAAGCTTGCTAGCAACACACAAACTGAGACAAAAGGTTAATGACTGAAAATAACCAGATAGTCATGAATATGCTTTAAAAATTGTCAAAAGAACGAATAAATGGATGATGTATCAATTAGCTTTTATTGTATAACAAACCACCCCAAAATCTAGTGGCTTGAAACCACAGACATTATTTCTTAGAATTTTCTGATTCATTTGAACTGCCTTGGCTGGAGCTGAATGGTCTGGAATGGCCTCTCTCACGCATCCGGTGCCTCAGGTAGAATTGGTGGGATGACTGGGGCCTCTGTCCACATGGTCTGTCCGTCTCCAATAGGCTAGCTGGGGCTTGTTCACACGGTAGCAGAAGCGTTCCCAGCACTAGAGCTGGAAGCTGCAAGGCCATGAGGTCTAGGCTCAGAAATTGCACAATATCCGTTACACCAAATTCTTTTGATCAGAGCACGTCAGAAGGCTAGCCCAGATGCGGGGATGAGGAAATACCCTCTCCCTTTTGAGAAAAGATGCTGCAAAGAGTCTACAGCTTTTTTTTTCTCCTGCTGCAATCTGCCACGATGAGTGTGTGCATGAATTGGTGATGCTAAAAGTTGCCCTTCTCCAGTACTAGGTGGGTCTTTTTGTTTGTTTTGGGGGAGGAGGTAATTAGGTTTATTAACCCAGGGCATTGTGCATGCTAAGCACAAACTCTGCCACTAAGCCATACCCTCCCCCTCAATTAGGTGGATCTTAAATTCAATCCTTTAAGCCTGCCATTCCCCAAAGCACCTATCAATCACACCACACCATTCCCCCTCACTTCCAGAAGGGGGCAGCACTTGGAAAAAGAAAGGACCATTGTCCCAGCTATTGCTGCTTCAAGCCATCTTACCAGAAAAATCCACGCTCACCTCCAGAAGAGGGGTGGTCCCTCCCCACCCCGACCAGACATTTTCTTTATATCCTTGCTGATTCCTCTTCATCAATTTCTATTCAGTGCTCTGCTCAGTCTGCCTCCCACCCTGCCGCCTCCACTGAAAGGGCTCTGGATGATGCTGCTCACTGACGTAATCACCAAATCCAGAGGACACTTAGTGCTCATTTTATTTGACCACCAGGAACACTTGACCTTCCTTCTTGAAACTTGCATGGCTCCTTGGCTTTCTGTTCCCCACTTAATCTCCCTGCCCACTCCTTTTGAGTCTCCTTTGTGGGCTTCTCTTTCTCCTCATGCACCATGAATAGTCTGAAAAAGTTTTTCGTTTTGGTTAAAAATTAAGTAGTTACAAGAAAAGTTTTAAAATAAAAGGTGCAGAGAACAGTAATGCAACAAACACCTGTATGCTCACCACTCAGTTTAAGAAAAATACTTGTCATTACTTTGAAGTCTTCTTTGTTTTTCTCAAATCCCATCTCTCTCCTGGCCCCTCAGAGGAAACCACTATCTTGAAAGGAGTGTTTATCATTTGGTTGAATTTTTTTGTAGTCTTACCATATAGATTTGCAGTTATGCAGCATGATTGTTTTTGTATGTTTTAAACTTTACGTAAGTGAAATCATATCATAAGTATTCTTCTATACTTTTTTCACTCAGTATTATTATCCTGAGAATTACTCATTTATTGTAGGTAGCTGTAATTCATTCATTTTCACATGTGTAATATTCAGTTTTATGAATAACCACATAGTGTTGGGAAAACTGGATATCCACGTGTAAAAGTGAAATTGGACCATTATACCATACACAAAAGTTAACATGGAACAGATTAAAGACTTAAATGTAAGACCTGAAACCAGAGACTCCTAGAAGAAAACAGGGAAAAAGCTCTTTGACATGCTCTTGGTTGATTTTTTGGATATGACATCAAAAGCAAAGGCAACAAAATAAAAAACAAGTGGGACTACCTCAAACTAAAAGCTTCTTCACAGCAGAGGAAATAATCAACAAAATGAAAAGGTAACCTACAGAGTGGCAGAAAATATTTACAAACCATATATCTAATGATTGGTTAATATCTAAAAAATGTAAGAAACTTGTATAGCAAAGAAACAAATAACCCAATTTAAATATTGGTAAAGGACATGAATAGACATTTTTCCAAAGAAGATATGCAAATGGTCAACAGGCATGTGAAAATGTGCTCAAGATCACTAGTTATCAGGGACATGCAAGTCAAAACCACAACGAAGCAACACTTCACACCTGTTAGGATTGTCGGACAAACAGGTGTTGGTGAGATTGTAGAGAAAAGGGAGCCTTTGTGTATGACTATTAGTGGGAATGTAAATTATATTATAGAAAACAGTGTGTAGTTTACACAAAAAATTAAACAGAGCTACCATATCATCCTGGTCCCACTTCTGGGTATCCAAATGAAATGAAGTCAGTATGTCAGAGAGGCAGCTACACTCCCATGTTCATTGTAGCATCATCCACAATAGCCAAGATATGGAAACAACCTAAATGTTCATTAACAGGTGAATGGATAAAGAAAATGTGAGATGTGTGTGTGTGTGTGTATACAGAAGATTTTTCTCTTTCTCTTTTGTTGTCATTAGTTTAAAAATTATGTGTTTAGCATGTGTGTGTTCTCTTGGAATTTTCTGAACTTCTTGGAGCTGTGGGTTGATATTTTAAAAATTGTTTTTGGAAAACTTTTAGCCGTTATCTCTTCAAGTATTTCCTCTGCACTCTTCTCTCTCTTTTCCTTCTGGGATTCTAGTTACCAGTATGTTAGACCTTTGGATGTTGACCAACAGCTCTTGCAAGCTCTGTTCTTTCTCTCTTGTATTTCAGTTTGGGTACTTTTATTGCCCTATCTTCAAATTCCCTGGGAATACTCTGTGAAATCTATTGTGGTCCCTTGTTTTCTTCAGATTCTCAAAAAAACCCAACTACTTTGTTGGAATATATTGGCTGCACTTACATCTGAGCATTCCCAACCCAGGGCAGGAGGAAGGTCAGTAGGTATGTGCCATTTCCAGACCCTGGACATCACCAGGGACCTTTGCCTACAGATCAGGACCCAAAACAGATCCGCACTGTGGGTAACAGGCCTGCCCTCTTGGTGGTCTCTGATCACAAGGATGGCTGTCATGTAGCCTCCCAGGGCACAGCTGGCCTGGGTAGGACCCCTCAGGTGGTAGGGAGAGGTCTGAGGGCTCATGGAGGCCAAAAAATCCCATCTCTTAAGGTTGGAGGCTAATACAGAAGACAGGTCAGGTCCAAGAGCTAGAGGAGAAAGTCCAAGAGGGAGCTCTGTGACCTGCCTGCACATACTCAGAACATGAGGGCAACGGTTTGAGGCTCTCAGGAGGAGGCTGCCCGGACAGGGTTGAGGGGCAGTTTGCGGTGTAGCCCTGTCCCTGAGTGCTGACTGAGGTGGATTGTTCTAGAGAAGTGGCCTTACTGGAGGGACATAGGGAGGAGAAATAGGAGGGTGAGTTCCTGTCCTTTCTGCTGCAGCTCCTCCGTTAAAACTGGAGACTGAAAACATGGAAGCTACTCTCAGGTCCTCTGGGCAGTGCTCAGGCCTTGGTCCCCAGAGGAAATGCCACCCTGGGGAGGTTTGAGGAGGACAGCTGGCAAGAGTCGGGAGAGGGAGGAAAGAGGGCGGGGCTGCAAGGAGGAAAAGTGTGGAAGTGGAAGGAAAGGATGGAGAAAGGAAAGAGGTGGTTGGTGAGGAGGGAGAGAGGTCAGGAAAGGAAGAGGAGCTGGGGCCAGAGGGGAGGGGACCAGGCTGCTCTGAGAAAGGACAAAGGGCAGAGGAGCTGGAGGCAGAGGATCCTGGTGGCCTTCCCCATGTCACAGGGGAAAGAACAGATTAGAGGGGGAGCGAGAAAGAGGAAAAAACATGGAAAAGATATGTGAGTTTGAGAAGGAGAATATTCAAGGTGGAGAGAAACCAGGATGAATGGCACGAAAAGTTTAGAAATGGGGACAAAAGAAGGAGGAAAGAGGGTGCCAGAGAAAGACAAAGGGAGTCATTCTGGGAAAGAATAAGACAAAGGGCTGGTCAACTGTCCTAGATTTTTTAAGAGATGGAGCCTCAAGAAATGAAGAGCCTGACCTGTTAGGGGACGTGTGAGGATGTGGACTGGAGAGAAAGGTCCTGTTTCCCAAACCAGTGACCTTCACCCCCCTACCCCTAGGACACTCACTCACCTGGCTGGGGTTCTGGCCTTAGTCTGCAGACCTGTAGGGGGACCAATAGCTTGTCAGTGTGCCATCCACAGAGGCACATCTCCTCCCTGCCTTCTCTGCCCCCTCCCACTCTGAGTGCATCCTAGGAGAGACCACAGCTGGGAAGCAGCTGTGCTGAAACCCACTTGGGAAGGACTTGGGACTCAGAGCCAGTGCCCAGGTGGCCTGCCCACACCTGTCCTGTGTCATCCTCAACACCAATCAGGACAGCAGCTCTTCTCTGCCCCCTGCACCCCTTCACCCTGCCCTCTCTCCTGACCTTTCTCTCTGCTTTCTCTCCCTTCCTTGAACTCCCGGGCATCCCCCAACCTGCTCCTTCCCCTGCTGAGTCCTGGCCCACTCAGCCATTGTCACGGGCACCACTGCTCCCTCCTGCCCTGACAAGCTAGCTTCTTGGGCTGACCTTCTGAGTGGCAACTGTTTCTCCCACCTTGTGACCCTTGTGCCTGGAATCCATGTTGACACTGCAGCTCGGTCCCTTCCGCCCCCTTCCACTGGAACCTGTGCTGTCTCCCTGCAGCCCTCTCCCTCCACATCCTCAAGTCCTGCAGCAGCATTTCCCGGGGATCTGGCCTCTGGTTGATACACGTCCTCTCCACCAGCCAGCACCGCCCTGGGAGGTCCCGTCACCCACAGGGACAGCCTTAGCACAGCGGACTCACTCCCCACCCCAGAGTCCAGTGACCTGCTCCACTCAGCCGCATCCTGGACTGGTTTTTGTTTTTTAATCACTGGGACTGAGAACTCTGACATAGTAAGTGCTAGTGTCATTTTTATGCTACAACTTTCTTTTCTTCCAGCTCTCCTTTGTCATCATCCCTCTATACCTGTGCTTTGACCTCACTGAACTCCTGTCCCTTGATAAGCTACTTTCTTTCAGGTTATCCAGGCTCCCTCCTGAGCCCTCTCCTCTCCATTTGTGCCCTCACTGGCTCCTTGACCTGTGTTCCCCTGTCCTTCTGCCACATTATGCTGACAGATTTCCAATCCTGGGTGTGTTCCTAAGCAGAGAATGCTATTTGCTCACCCAATATCCTTTCACTTTTTTGTATTCAGTTACAGAATGTTGATTTTATTTGGGATGGCAGTGTGCCCCCTACAGATAGATGAGGGACATATGACTAAATATAGCCAACAAGATATAAGGGGAATTTGTGGGTAGGACTTCATGAAGGCTATTTAAAAGGAGGACAGTTAGCCAGGACATAGTCATTTTGTCCTTTCCTCCTTGTTCTTGATCCCTGTTTGGAGTCAGAAATAATGGCTGGAGTCCTTGCAGCCATTTTGGACCATGAGGCAGTCTTCAGGATAGAAGCCAGTATCCAGGACAGTGAGCAGAAAGGTAGGAGCCTGAGTGCCTCAGGACAGTGGCCTCTGCTATCTATCTCCAGATCCTTTTATATGAGGGAAAATTTTTTTTAATTCTCTGATGTTTAAACCACCGTTACTTTTATCCTCTGATGCTAGCAGCTGAACACAATTTCCAACCAATAATTCCAAAAGGTTTCTAAACCTGCATGGTTTATATTGCTGAAAAAACTCATAATCATTCATGTTTTAATACATCTATGGCTTCTCATCTGAGTTGATCCTCAAATACTATCTTGCATTTCCTCAGTGACTAGGTCACATTTTCTCTTCATCTCAGACCCTCATCCTCATTCTCAGGAGACAGCTGTGGTTTTTGCTGTGCAGAATTTTTTTTAATTTGTATGAATTTGTCAATATTTTTACTCATGGCTTTTGGGTTTTATGTCATACTTGGAGGATTCATCTTTCTTCCATGGTTATAAAATAGTCTCACATGCTTTTGTCTAATACTAGGGTCATTTGAATCTTTGATCTCTCTGGAATTAATTTTTGTGCAAATTATGAGGTAAGGAGGTAACATTATTTTCTCAGATGTTACTCCATTGTTAAAGCACCATATCTTGAATTACTTATCCTTCCCCATTGATTAGAAGTGCTTCCTCTTAACCTACTAAAGTCCCTTATATATTTGGGTCTGTTTTCATCCTGCCTGTATTTGGGTTTTTCTTTTCTTCCATTGCTTTATCTGTTATGTGTTGTATGTTTCTCTACTATATGCCAGTATTGCATCATTTAAATTTTTGTAGCTTAAGAATGATAAGTGCTAATGCTGATATAGTGCTTATTCTGTACCAGGATCTATTCCAAATACCTTAAGTTTAATTGTTATGAAAGTGCCCGGGGAAGTGCTATTATTATTCCCATTTTGTTGATGAGTAAGTTGAGGCATAGAGCAGTGGTATCATTGTGCTAGAATTTTCCCAGCCAGGAAGTGAAGCAGGATTCAGCAGTAGACATTTCTGATTCTGTGCTCTTCACCTCTGTGCTTTAATTAATCTGATAGGGCTAATCTTCTGTTGCAGATTTTCTTTAGAGTAGTTTCAAATCAATGAAATGCATACATCCAAATTTCTGATGGACACCTATACTCAGATGCCACACAGGTGTCTCAAATGTAAACTATCCCAAACTAAAGAATCATCATCCTCTCCCAATCATGGTGTTTGATCTCCTCTGTCTCCTAATATACTTGGTGGCCCTAGTCACCCAAGTTGAAAACATGGGACTTATTCCTGCTCCCTCGTCCCTACACCAGTTCAATCACCAAGTCCTATTGGTTTTCCCTCTTAAACTTTTCCAGGATCTGGCTCTCTCCCTCTGTCCGCACTGACACATCCATTAGACTGACCCCAGCCTGGCCTATGTCCCACCCCTCCACCACAGAGCAGTGTATCTGGAAGGCCAAGCTGAGGTTACCTCTTCGCTGCTTCACATTGCCTCTGGGGTCAGAGGCTCTTGGGTGTGATTTACAAGGTCTTCTCTCATCTCTTGCCTCTTCCACAACCCTGAGCTACTTTCACTTCCCAGAATGGTTTCCTTAGCCTGGTAGGACAGTGACCCAGACACCAGCCTCACTGCTTGCCTGGTAATTGTTTTCCATTCTTCGAGACTTTTTGTAGTCACTTCCTCTGGGAAGTCCGACTTGACTAGCCCTCCTTCCTCCCAATACCACAGCTCTTCCTAAATTAGTAAATTAACCCTTGAGTCACTGTCCCTCCTCCTGCACCCAGCTCCCCAAGCCCTACCCCCTGCCCCTGGGCCCCCAGTCCTTGAAAGCAAGGCCTGTGCTTTATTTACTTTTGCATCTCCAATTACAAGCCAGGCCCTGGAAAATGGGCATCCAAACAGTGCTTGCTGAGTGAGCCAACTTCCTGTCCCTTCTTCTCTCGCCTTCCTTTTCCCAGGGCAGACCCTTCCTCCCCATGAAACAGAAGTTGAGGAAGGCCACTGAGGAGGCCACAACAATGTCGATTCCCAAGCCCAGCCCTCAGCCAGCAGGGACCTGCATCTTTGATGGACACCTGTGGTAGTTCTGATGCAGGGGGCGTCTACGAAACGCCCAGCTGGGAATCATGGGGAGGGGCTAGGGGTCCTGGGTACCTTTGCTTCTTGTCCACCTGAGGTACACAATCAGTCCCAAAATTGCGATTTTGAGCACAGCAATGGCCAGTGCCAATCCAATTATAGCTTCCATACTCAGGGGCCAAGACTCTGAACTTCTTTTGTCCTCTGGGACCCAGAGGTCAGCTGTGATGGTGGGCGTAGGGGTGGTCGTGGCAGTGGTGGTGGTGGGGCTCCAGGTGGTTGTCCTGGTGGCTGAGAAGACATAAGAAATACACAGATCTCCCCTAGGGGACTGGAGGTGTCTGGGAAGCTGGCACATCTTGTTCCCTAATTTGGGGAATATAGGGGGTGGGGAGCAACTCTCTGAAGCTCTTCCACCAGGAGGGGAGTAACAAGGGGAAATGCTGGAAGCTTAGAATCCACATCATTCCGTGTAAATCCTGCCTTTACCACTGATCAGTGCTGTGACCTCAGAACCTCATTTCATCACCTACAAATGAGGATAACTGAATTACAGGACTAAAAAAAAATTTTTTTTGTGGTAAAAGACACATAACGTAAAATATGCAATTTTAAACATATTTAACTGTACAGCTCAGTGGCACCAAACATTCACATTGTTGTGCAGCTCTCACCACCATCCAGCTCCTGACTTTTTCACCTTCCTAAGCTGAAACTGTCCCCATTAAGCACTAACTCCCCATTTCCCTACCCCCGGCTCCTGGAATCTACCAATGTACTTCCTGACTCTATGAATTTGACTATTCTAGGTACATCATATAAATGGACTCAAAAAGTATTTGTCTGCACCTAATGTACACCGGAATGAATTTTTAAGGTTAACTTAATATTTAAGTCCTATAAACATATTTTTACCTTCTTTTAATAGACCATTTAAAAATTGACCTAATACTCACCCAAAGGTGAAAAAAAATCCAGTACCAATAAATCTTTGGGTTAGTGTGGACTAAATTCACTGTCCACTCTTACTAGAAATTAATAATAAAATACTATCCCTCAACTTAGCTTTAAAATTTTAAAATTACTTAATCAAAGAAAAAATACACACTAACATGTCAGATAAAATAAAAGTGATTTTTATGAGTGTTAAAAACCACACAAAACTAAAGCTACATGCAAAGTTGAATTAACATTATTAAAAACTTTCATTATTTTAAATGTGAAGACATATATATATATTCAGTTTCCAAAGAAAAAGTACCCAAAACAGAGAGGAACCAGCTCTAAGGAAACACATAGTTTGAAAGTAATGAAAGCTTAGATAAGAACAAAGTTTTAAGAAAACAGAACAACAGAAGGAATAATAAATGCAGGAAGTGGTTATTCAAGGAAAAATAAGCAAGAAAATAGAAACCACTCCTGCCAACGTAACAAAGACAAAGTCTGCTGAAGTCATGAGTGAGCGTGTGCTCAGTTACAGGTTGATCAACCTAAAAACCTCTGTGAAATGGATGATTTTCTGAAACAAGGAAAATTTTAAAAGAATGAACTTACAAAATAGTAAACTTTAACTAAAGGGTAGACACAGAAGAAATGGACACCACCATTAAAGAACTACCTTTCATAGAGATTTCAAGCTCAGGAGGTTGAATGGATAAATTCTTGTGAAAATTGAAGGAGTAGATAATTCCCAGACAGAAGTTTCTAAAACAGAGAGAAATATGGAAGATAATGCAATTCTAGTTCATTTTGTAAAATGATAAACATAAACCTTATGCTAATCTCCAATCATGATTTGCTTCCACTCCCACCTTCAGGGGAGCTGGCGGTCCCCATCCCTGGCCCTTTAAGGGGTTTTGCAGTGTAAATCACTTTCTTTCTGGATTTCCCCTCTGCTGGCTTAGGATTTAACTCCTCTGGGCTCCTGAACCAGTTACTTTAGTCTATCTGTTTCCAGCTTCTCAAATTTTGATTTGGTCCACCTAGCTCACAAATTTTTTGTCCTTGTGGATTTTTGTCTTTAAAAAAATCCCCCCTTTTTTGGAACATATTGGGAGGGAGTGCATATAACCCAGCATCTTGGCCAGAATTATGCCTTACTTTTACAATTTAAATTATAAAAACTGAACATTCAAAAGGGAATGTTGCATATTCATAATAAAAATAAAGAATAGAGAGAAAAGTAGGGAATTTGGAAAGGAAAAAGAATGATCTAAGTAGAGCCAAAATGTCTCTGAAGAGGCCATTTAAGGGAATACGGAGGAGGGGCAAGAGATATTAATCTAAGGCTGTGTTAATTCAGGTTGTGAGCCACTGTCTATTTGCTCTAAAAACAGCATGGTGGTCAAGACAGGCAGTGTTTTTCCAAGGAGGAGACACAGAGCGTGTCCTTCCAGGCCGGGAGCAGTAACTCATCACTGATACTGTGTAGGATTGCCAGCCCAAGTGATTATAAGGAGCACACAGTTTTAATTTTTAGTTTTCTAAAACCTTATCTACAGACCACACATTGCCTTATTGCCTGTGCCTGGGAGAGACCTCCTCCCCAACCCTGGAGACAGATACACCGAGGTTCAAATTCCTACCCCTCACTGAGTAAGAGAGGAAGGTGTGTTAATGCAACACGTCCATTATTAGGTTAAATATAGGTCAAGACAAGATGATCAGGTCAGTAAGTGAGGTCCAGCGGCTAATGGTTAAGAGAGGAGGCTCTGGAGTTAAATTGGAGCCAAATCCCACCCCTACCGGGTGTGACTTTGAGCAGGTGTTTGCTCTGCCAGCCTCAGTTTCCCTTCCTGTAGCGGGAGGATGACAGCAGTAGCGACTGTTACTGGGGGTCGTGGGGAGGGTTAGTGAGGCTGGTGCCACCGGGTCGTTCAGCCGGCACGCAGTGCACAGCAAGCGGGAGCTGCCGTTACTGCTGCTGCTGCCACCTCTTCATGACCAGGACCCAGGAGCAAGCTCAGAGTGGACAGCAGGGACAGTGTGACCAGAACAACACGGGAGAGGTGGGGGGAGGGTGCGAGAGACAAGGAGGGTAAAGAGGGTGGAGGCAGGGGAAGAGGAGGTGGGAAAGAGAGGAAAGAGATGGGACGGGGGTGGGAGCACCGAGAGCCATGTTCTGGGCAGCCGAGCAGGAGAAGGAAGTGGGGAGACTGAGAAACAGGTGATGGGGAGTTGCCAGGAGACAGAGCCCCTCAGGGCACCATTGGGTACCTATTGTGTGTGCTGGGCTGAGCTCCTGGCTGTGGGGAGACACAGATATGGGGTATGTGGGGCTCCGCACATGGACACATGACAAAGGGGAGACAGGCACATCCTGAAGATGTCAGGTCACCTGGAGGATGTGGGGCAAGGCCAGGGGCAGGGTGGAGCCCCAACTTGGAGCAGGAAGGGAGGACAGCTGGGGGCGAGGAAGGTGCTGAGGCATGGGGTTGGTGGAGGGGCTGGATCTGAGGGGCAGAGAGGATTTTGATAGAAAAGTCAGGAAAAGGAGACCAGGCCAGGGAATGAGGCACCAATGACCTCCAAGAGCCTCAGACAGGACAGCTGGACTCACCCCGGGTGATGATGAGTTGGGTCCCCTCAATGGACTGCCACACCTTCTCGCCATATTGCCGTGTGTTCAACTTCACCTGGCAGAAGTACACGGCCTGGTCCCGCATCCGCAGGTTCCGGATCTGGAGGGAGCCGTTCTTGCAACCCTCTGTCCAGTTCAGGAAGAGCCGGTTCTTGAAATTCTTATGAGTGAAATGCGGAGTTGTGTTGTAGATGAACTGCCCATGGAAGTGTTTCCATCTCCAGGATATTCTCACGTTGGGAACCTTGTCTAAGTCCCAGGGGTAATAGAAGGAGAAGGGGATGTGGATGGAGCCGCCCTCGGGGGCTGAGAGAGAATTTGGTTGGTTCATCCCAAAGTCATAGTTTGGACTGTGTTCTGCCTGGCGACCTAGAGGAACGAGGGAGAGGGAGAGACTCTGAAGCCACCAGGAGAGATGAAGAAGGTGACCCCAGACCGTCCGGCACCCTCACCTACAGGCGGGTGTGTGACAGTGGCAGGACTGGCCCTCTGGCCTGGGTGTGCCCCTCTCCGGGCTCGGGGTAGGGAGGAGCGTGAGGGGTTGGGGGCATCCAGCACTGTGGGACCAGCCCTTTGTTGGGGGTGGGAGCCTGGCCGGCAACCCCAGGAGACCCCTTCTACAGACACCCGGCCACGGCCCCTCCCCGGGGTGCCCCCAGGCCCTGGGCAGAGCAGGACAGGCCTGGGCACTCACCAGCCTGCGGAGATGCCGGCGGCGGCAGCAGCAGCAGGGGCAGCAGCAGGGCCAGACCCATGGCCTTGCCCTCTTCCTGGGATGAGAAGACAAGCAGAGACCTCAAGGCCCAAGGGGAGGCCGGTGGAGGGGCCACCTGGGGGGAGTCTCAGCACCAGAAGGGCGAGGTCAGGCTCCCTCAGGACTGGGGTTGGGGGGAGCCTTCCCTGAACCGCCCACCCCGGCAGTGACTGGCACTTCCTTTATCAATCTGGCTTCTTCTTTTCCTATGTTGCAAAAGGGCCTCCGTGTGGTCAGCGGGCAGGGAGCGTGGTCTCGGCCTCCCAGCCCCCAGCTTCACGCTGAGGGGCCCGGTCCCGCCCTGGGCCAGCTGGGGCCGCTCCTCTCTCCGCCCAGCTCCCTGCCTCTGCACCCCCTCGGCACCTCCTTAGGAGTCAGTCGCTGTGTCTCTGGGTGTCTGTCCCTCCTTTTCTCTGGTTCTCTGAGAGTCTCTCTCATCGCAGCGGAGGGGCGGCAGCAGGACCGGCTCAGGCAGGAGGTGGGCGGCCATGAGTCCCTGCCCAGCTGCAGCCCCTCAGAGAGGAGGAGGAGGAGGGAGCCGCTGGTGGTCAGAGCCTCAGCCCCCAGCCCAGGCACCAGGGGCACCCGGCTGGCTCTTGGTCCCTCTCCCTTTGGGCGGGGGCTCCCCTGCTGTCTCCCCTGCAGTCCCCAGGCAGAACCAAGGCCCACCAGGCCCCTCCCCCTGGTCTGCCCCCTTGTGCAGTTGCACACCCTCCCCGAGTGAGTTTACGGGGTGAGACTGGGCTCACCTTCCCACCCATCGGAGAGTGGGCCTTCCAGGGGCCACGCCTCCTCCCACTGATGCAGGACTGGTTCTGCAGGGCCCTCTGTCCTCTCTCTGCACATGGAAACAGGGGCTCAGAGAAGTCTTGCCCCCCATCCAGGACTGGAGTGGCAGGGCCGGGACTGGAGCTCCAGTCTTGCTGAGCCCACAGAGCCTCCTTCTCCTTCTGGATGCTTCCTCCTGGTTGCTGCACAGAGTCTCTGGGCCTCAACTTCTGAGTGCAGAGCTGTGGGGGGTGAGCGCCAGGAGGCTGTATTGTAATAATGCTCCTCAGGGGATTCCCTCCACAGCTGTGAGACCCTGGCTACTCCAGACCCTTCCCTGGACAGAGGGGATGAAGGCTCAGAGCAGCCATGAGTCATCCTGGTGACAGTCCCTGGGACCATGTCTGATGGAGGCCACTGCCAGCTTGGGACTGGTGGTGGAGGTGCTGAGGGATGGGGGCTGGGACCTTTGGTGACCCTTGGGGCTGGCTGCGAAGGAGGCTCTGCTCCCCCCTCCCCAGGGTGAGGTTGGCATTGGCTTGAGAGCAGGCTGTGGGGGTAGGTTGGGGAGGACACGATTTCAGCAGAGGAAGTGGCCTCAGTGCTGGAGGTGGAAGCAAGCAGACTGACTTCCTTTCTCCTTTTCTCAGTTTCCCCCTAATTTTAATAGTTTTCTTCCATGATTTCCCATGGTTGGCCCAGGCACCCTCCGCCCTCTGTCTGCATTTACCTTTCTTACCCCTCTTCCCAGAAGAGAGGTTCTGCATTTTCATGGAACCCTCTTGTTTGAGTCAGGCCTTAAACATCCAGTTTGTTATTTTCAGCTTTACAACATTCTGTGATGGACGAATGCTTACCTCCATTTTAACCCTTGGGGAAAACTGAGGCACAGAGCCTTAATATCATGGAGCCCTCTGGGCTGTGAAAGGTGCTTGTGCTGAACTGGTAACAGCTAGAAAGGTGGGCATAAGAGAGGACAAGGGACCTGCTGGCTTCTTGGCAGGGCCTCCAGAGGGTCCCTGCCCTGTGTGTGGGGTCACACCTGGTTCCATTTCTGCCTTACCCCACTAGCTTCGTACCTGAAAAATCTCCCCACTGTCAGGCCACCCAAGGAGGTGGCTGGACCCCACCAGGGGGCATCACTGCCCATTCCGTTGGGCAGCACATAATTAACAAAAACAGGCTTTTGGTAATTTTCAGAGTACCTGCTGTCCGGGTGGCCTCAGGCCCCACTGCTTCCACGTAAGGGCTCCCTAGATGCAAGTTGGACATCTTATGTCACGTTCTGGCCCCTGGACCCAGTTAGGTCCCCATAACGCTAGGAATTGTGAGGTGTGGTTTCTGCTCAGGAATTAGGTATGTGGCCCCTGGCGTGTTCATCCTCCCTTCCCCCACCAGGAATGGGAGGGCCTGGGAGTCCGCCTGAAGCTGTGGCTGTACTTACAGAGGAGGCCTCTGGGAGGACTAGGGCCTAGGGTTTTGTGATTCAAAGATGGGCAGAGCCTCAGGAGAGCCCTTTAGCTCAGCAGGTGGCCACAAGGGAGAAGTCAATTCAGTATGATTAAGAGTAGGGACAGAGTGAGGTCTACCAGCCGTGGACCACATTGTGAGAACCACTTCCTTACATCTTCCCCACTTTCTCCCAACTTCCATTCCCTTCCCATGTCGACCACTGCCCCTGCCCCTTCCCCCTCCGTGGCACCCCACCCTGCTCCTACTTGCCCTCCCAAGATTGGGGATGAGGCAAAGACGTGTGTTCTCACTACCTGCATTCATTGTGCTGGAAGGTTCGAGCCCATGAAATAAGGCAAGAAACACAAATGAGATTTCTGTAACTATATTTTCTTAGATTCTGCATTTATCTGTTTGGCTTGCACTCACCACAGGGCTAATCGGAATAACTGTATTTTCTAATTTTCCGTGTTCTTGATGCTGTGACATCTGCGGCCTCACGGCCCAAGGAGCTGCTGCCCCTCCCAGGACCAGCTAATTCTTAGAGACAGCAAAGGGCTGTCCTGGGAGCATGCCCTTCATATGCACACCAACCACTCCAGGGTCCTTACTCTAACCCATCTCCTTTATCTACCTCACACATCAAGCCAATATTTCCCCTGCCCTAAGTCAACGCAGGGCCAGGTACCAGACAACTAAGGACAGAGTGTATAGTCCAAACCTACCAGAATTATTCAAACTAGCCAATCCTAAACTGTCTCCCTGTCCTGCCTTGCTTTTCCCGCAGAAAACATAATAAAGAATGTGTTTTCTTCATCCTCATTCTTGTTTCTGCCTCCTGAATGACGCTGGTGCTTCCCCACCACCAGTGTACCCTCTGCCTCTGGGAAATGTAAGTAATAAAAATCTTCTTTCAATGGCATTAAGCTTTCTGAGTCATCACTCAAGTCGTCTCTATAAATTAAAACCCTGCAGGTACAATAATTGAGACAAAAGGCATCCAGATTGGAAAGGAAGAAGTAAAAACTGTCTTTATTCACAGATGACTCGGTTGTTTATGCAGAAGATCCAACGGAACATACAAAAAAGCTACCAGAACCATTAGTGGGTTAAGCAAATTTGTAGGATACGAGATCAGTGCACAAAACTCAGCTGTGTTTCTCTATACTAACAACAAAGAATCGGGAACTGAAATGAAAACAAGGCCAGCTACAATAATATCAAAGACATGAAATATGTAGGAATAAATATGATGGGAAGTGTGCAAGATCTGAACACTGAAAATGTGAGATATTGTTGAGAAAAATTAAAGGTGAGTAAATGGAGATTTCATGAGAAGACTCAGTATTGTTAAGATCCCAATTTTCCTTCAAAAATATGTAGATTTAACATAATCTCAATAAAAATCCTAGTAGGTTTTCTTTGTAGAAATTGACAAGCCAATTCTAAAATCCCTATTCCTATCGAAATTCAAAATACCTGAAACAGCCCAAAAAACTTGCAATTGAAGAACATTTTTGGAGGATTTACACTGCCTGACTTCAGGACTCATTAAAAGGTACTGTAGTCAAGACGTATTGGCACCAAGGTAGGCAAATAGGTCAATGGGACAGAACAGAGGGCACAGAAATAGACCCACACTTTTATGATCAATTCATTTCCCACAAAGATGCAAAGGCAACTACGTGGAGAAAGTATAGTCTTTTAAACCAGCGCTACTGGAACAATTTGACGTTTGTATACAAAAGAAAGGAACTTTATTCCATACCTTGCATTATATTAAAAAATGAACTCAAAATGATTTACAGGCCTAAATGTAAGTCTTAAAATTATATAACTCAAGAAGATAGAAGAAAATCTTTGTGACCTTGGGTTAGGCAAATGTTTCTTAGATTCAGCACCAAAAACATGACGCATAAAAGAAAATATTGAAAAACTGGAGTTCATCAGAATTAATAACTTCTGTTCTTCAAAAGATGCTACCAAGCCTGGGAGAAAATATTTGTAGATCATGTAACAGACTTGTATATCCATGCTATACAATGAACTCTAATAAGGAAACAAATTCCAATGAAAAAAATGAGCTAAAGATGTGAATAGATACTTCATCAAAGAAGATATATAGGTAACAAGCACACGAAAAGATGTGGAACATCATTAGTCACTAGGGAGATGCAAATGAAAGCCACAGCAAGATACCATCATACATCCATTAAATGGCTGCAATCAGTAGACCAATCATACTGACTGTTGACAGGGACGTGGAACAGCCGGAGCTCTCACACCCAGCTGGTGGGAATGTGAGAGGGTACAACCGCTCTGGCCATTCCTTAAAAAGTTACACCTACACCTACCATGTGACCCAGTCATACCACCCGCGGGTGTCACAGTGGGTGTCACAGTGTTGACCAGCAGCAACTTAGGGGAAACGCCGATTCTCAGGCCCCAGCCGGAACTGCTGAAGTTTGAGAACCACTGCCCTGGGGCAAGGCCACTGGCACTGGGACCCTGCCGTGTGTTACTTCCTTTTCACAGCAGTCCTGTGAGATGGAGGAGTTTTTACTCCCACCTGACAGAGGAAGAAACCGAGGCTCAGAGAGGACACTCACTTACTCTAACACCCTCCAGATCTGGATGCGGAGCACACTCAGGTCTGTGCACCTTGTCAACTTGGTGCTTACCCGAGTGCCTGCCCCTCCCCCACCCCTCACTTCCCCTTCCTCCCACAGCCCGTCCCAGAGATGGTCATTCATCCTGCTTCATTCAGCTGGCCGCTTCTCCAGGTCTGGGAAACAAAGGCAGGAGGGATGTGAGCATGGCCCCTGAGACTTGGCAGGGCTCACAGGCACAGGAAGATGACAAAGGGCTCTCTGAAGGATGGGGAAGGAGGAGAAATGAGGGGCAAGGTCTTGGTCTCAGCTCTTTCCCACGGACTGTCTGTGGGCCTCTGCGGACTCAGCCGTCTGTTTACTTCCTCTTGTTTTTTGGGGGGAGGGGGCTCAGGGAGAGCTTGTCCTGCCCTGGTTGGATGCAGACGTGCAGTGAGCCCTCCAGGGCTCCAGGAATTAGAGTCCAGCTGAGCAGAGAAGACTCACCGTGTGAAACAGTAGAGGGAGACCCAGGCCCCACAGTTGGTGCTGAAGCAGGCGGGATGACGTCTCCCACTCACTGTGTGCTGGGCGCTTCGCACCTGTATTGACTATGTTTTCTCAGTTGCTGTATTCTTGATGCTCTGATATCTGGGGACCTCACAGACCAGGGAGAGACTGCCCCTGCCAGGGTTGTCAATTCTTAGGGACAACAATGGACATGTCCAGGAGCTCACCCTTCATACGCAAACCAACCAGTCCAGAGCCCCCACTCCCAGCCACCTCCTCTACCTGACTCTTATTCTCCATATTCTTGTGCTGTATTCATCCCAGGGCCAGATGCCAGGCAACTAAGGAGGCTGCTAATCCCCAGAGTCCGCAGACATTATTCAAACCAGCCAATCCTAAACCTGCCTGCTCTGCCCTGCCTTGCCTTTCTCACAGAACCCACAACAAAGTCTCCTCCCCTGTCTCCCCCACCCTCTGCCTCCTGACTGAGCCTGGTGCCTCCCTGCACAGCCCTGCGTGGAGTGCCTGGAATCTTGTTTTTATCGATTGTGAGTATAAACGGCTTCCTTCGTAACAGTCAGTTTCACGTCTGTGTGTCTTACCACACCTGATTAAAACAAATCCAGGTTATATTTAAAAATAGCTCTGCATTCTCCTGATAAACCCAGGAGGTAGGCAGGATCCTCATTTTACGTGGGAAGAAACTCAGTTCCCAAGTGAGATTATGAGCCTCAGCTGAGGCCACACTGTGTGTAAATGCTGTGGTGGTGGGTCTGAGCCCAGAGCCCGTGCTCCCAACCACTTCCCCTTGCAGTGACAAACGTCAGCAGCCCTCTGGCCACACTTACAACCAAGGCTTCCCTTTTCTGTGCTGTCTTCCTGCTGCACACGGAGATGCTTGAGGAATGGCTGGGGCACTGGCTCACGGAGCTTTGGGTCCTTGTCACCGGCAGAGTGTGTGGGGCAGTCAGGTTCATAGGAAGAAGGAGAGATCTTTAAAGGAGGGATCCTTAAATCCATGTAGCTTTCCAGGCTGCGTGCAGGGTCCTCTGTCACCCCATTCTGTCCTCACTGGGAGCCTCCAGGGGAGGTGCTGTTATTACCCCCACTTTACAGATGAGAAAGCTGAGGTTCGGGGGAAGGAAGCCATTTGCCCCAGCAGTCTGACTCCAGAGCCTGCATCTGTAGTTCCTGCCTCTGTCCTATTCGCAAGTTTCACCTGTTGTGTGACTGAGACTTCCTCACTTGTCGGCCTCCTTTTCATGCTCGTCAGGTCCTGATCAACCTGACAAATGCTGACGGAGCTTCTAGGAGATGAGAGCAGAGGGCTGAGAACCGGGATGCAAAGCCTGACCCTGACCTTGCTGGGCTCCCAGCTGGGAGAAGTAAAGGAAGCTTACAGGGATGGGACCAGGAGATGGTTGTCGGCACTTCCCCTCAGAGCAGGGCTGTGCTGGTAAATGTTCGCCAAACAGCCTGCAGAAAAGGAGCATTTGCCAGTTTTCATGTGTAAATACTCCCACGATATCAACTGAATTATTGTATGGATTGAACGTGTCCACCCTCCCACCCCCGCAGTTCTTACGTTGAAGTCCTAATCCCCAGTGTGGCTGTATTTGGAGATGGGCCCCTAAGGAAATAATTAAGGTTAAATGTAGTCATGAGGAGAGTGGCCTGGCCCAGTAGGATTAGCGCCCTCATCAGAAGTGAGCCCACAGCACCCTCTCTGTCTCCCCCACGGGCCTGCAGTCAGAGGCCATGCGAACACATAGCAAGATGGCAGCCGCCTACCAGCCAAGGGAAGAGGCCTCAGAATGCAACCCACCTTGTCAGCACCTTGACCTTGGGCTTCCCAACCTCCAGCACTGTGAGAAGTCAATTTCTGTTTTTCAGCCACCCTGTCTGTGGTATTTTGCTCTGGCAGCCTGTGCAGATACTACAAATGCCAACATGAAGCCACTGAATGTGAGTCAGGAGGAAATGTGCAGTCTGTGTCCTGGTACAGTATTCCCACTGTGCACCCAGCAGCCCAGTAACCTCAGGAGCACAGACAGTAGTAAAGCACGGTTCCTGGCGAGGGAGAAGGGTTTTTCCTCCCTCCTAGTTTCTCTGTCGGGGTGGTCATGTCTGCTGCTGCTGCTGCTGCTGGATTGCCACTAGTGCCAGGAGAGTGCTGCTTTGGGCCTTGCCTCAGGGCAGGGTTTCTGGGATTGCAAATGAAACTGGGATTCTCCTGTTCTCTGCCTTGGGTTTCTGGTCAGAAAAAGAGGGTTTCTGTTGGGGTTTTTTCTTCTGTGCCTGTTATGCAGTTCTGGGATTCAGGATGCTCCGAGTCTGAGCTGAGAGATAGGGGAGGATAAAAAAAACCTCTAAAACCTTAAACTCTCTGCAGTGTCTTCCCTCGAGTTTTATTTCTCTCTCCAATCTGTCTGCTCTTATTTTCAAAGTCATCCATAGTTGCTTCATGTGTTCTGTCCAGGGTTTTGGTTGTAATCAGTTGGGAAGAGATAGGGTGGAGTGTGTCTACTCCATCTTGACCAGAACTGGGGCTCCTACCTTGATATTTTCAATCTCACAAATTGGGCATTATTGTCATTGTTATATAAGCTCAGTATTAGTTCTGATTTTTCCTACATGTTTGCTTCTTTTTCTCACCATCCCCTTTTGCACCTCAGACCTTACTTCTTTTTGTTACCCTTGTTTTGTCTGGAAATGTCTTTATTTTGCTAGTGTTATTAAAAATAATTTACCTGGGTACATAATTCTAGGTTGACATTTTTTTTCTTGACAATGCAAAGATAACATTGCACTGTCTTCTGGGTCCCATTGAGGAGGTAGGTGTCTATCTGTGGCTCTTACGTAGATACTGGTTTTCATTTTTCCAGCTATTAACATCTCCTCTTTGTCTTTGGTAGTTTAGAGTTAGACCAAAATGTTTCCGGTTGTGGACTTCTTTTTATTTATTATGCTTGGAATTTACTGGACTTCCCGAGTCAATACTGGAAAATTCTTAGCCATTGTCTCATCAAATACAGCTTATTTCAGTTTCTCTAGTCTGTCTTTCTGGAGTTGTTTTAGACACATAAGACTTTCTTACTCTGTCTTTTATTTTTGAATTTCCCCCCCATATTTTCCCTTTCTGTGCATCCATGCTGCATTCTGGCAATGTCTTTGGACCTATCTTCAGGCTGCCCACTAATTTTATCTCCAGCTGGACTTAAATTGTCCATTTACTTTTTTATTTCAATTTTTATATTTAACATCATAATGTTTGTGTTTTACCCCCAAATCTGCCTGTTGAGTTTTATATTCTTTTTTTTAAACATTTTTTTCTTGAGTTATAGTCATTTTGCAATGTTGTGTCAAATTCCAGTGTAGAGCACAATTTTTCAGTTTTACATGAACATACATATATTCATTGTTTCACATTCTCTTAATTCATCATACTTCCAATATGTACTTTCATTTGTTTACGTGTTTTGATTGATGAACTGTGTCAGCTAACACTAAGGGCAGCAGTCTTGGAAGGTCTAACTCTGCAGTCAATTGTCTCTGCAGTTCTTTTGCTCGTGATCGCTTGTTTTGTAGTGTTTGATGATTTTTTAACTGAGATCGTCTTCCTTGGAACTTCACCTGCGGGAATGCCCTCAGGCGTAGGTGTAAGTGCCTTCCTCCAGAAGGGATCTGTGTTTACAGCTGCCAGGTGCAGGTGTACTGTCCAGTGAGGCTCACTTTAAATGAGAATTTGGCTTCATGTTTTTCAAGCCTCACAGGCACTGTGAGTTCTGACCTAACCCCCCAGGATGAGGGTGAGGGTGAGGGATGCTCTGGAATATTGTCCATTCTCTTCTCTCAAGCTGTGACTGGACAATCTGTCCCCACCGCCTCCCTCGTCATGGCGGTTCTTTTTCTTCTAGTTCACTGTCTGGGGGTCAGTGATTTAGGGGTCCTGCCTTTACGCAGAGGTCTCGTGTGGTCTCTGTCCTGCTCTGGCCCAGCCTTGGCCTCCTGTCACCAGGGATCGGGAGGCTGGTGACAGCCCAGCCTGTGCGCTGGGTCCCTGGGAACTGATGACGATGTTGGTATCTCCCAGGACACATTCATTTGCAACCTGCCCTTTACTCTTGCAATACTGTGATTGATAAGAAATATATATTAGTCATTCAGATGACCAAAAACATATTTCTCATGTATATTTGGTCGTCATCCACAGTTCCTGATTTGCAGTTCCCCAAACCCTTGGAATTTCCTGAGCCATAAGAGCAATAGGAACATCTTTTGTTATATTTGTTCTCTTGTTTCCAGTTCTTGAAATTGTTTCAGAGCCATAAATGTGAAATGGCTATCTTGTTATTCATAACAAGCCCCTTGCCACCATAACTAGGTTTCTATTTGTGACCTTTTTAAAGCACTGTGGCTCAGTTGCACCTGCGCAGAATGACGATTGCCCCACCATTTTCTCATCTCCAATTACCTTTCCCCAGGCTCCCCACCCTCAGCTCTACCCCATCAATATCCTGAGCCCCTCCCCTTCCAAGAGGCAGATTTGAGACCTGTTTTCCTGGTTCCTGGCTTGGCCACCTCGTGAACAAAATTTTTCTCTGGGCAAACGCTGGCGTCTCAGCGTTTGGCTTGCTGCGCCTGGGACAAACCAACCTGGTTCAATAACGTATTTTTCTACTTTTACATTGATATGCCGTTCACTAGATATCTTGCATTCTAATTCTTTACCAGTTATATATGTTGCAAACATCATCTCTCTGTTTGTGGCTAGTTATTTCACTTTATTGTATTTTTGAGCTATAGAAATTTAAATCTAATCTCAGATTTATCTAACTCTTATTTTAAAAATCCTATCCTACGTCTAAGGTGATAAAGATAGCCTCCTGTATTTTCTGTTAAAGACTAAACATCTGCTTTTCATATTTAAGTTTTTCATCCAGTTGAAACTGGTTTTTGTGTAAGGTGTGAAGTTGGAATTGAATTTAGTTTTTTCCAGATGGATAGCCAGTAGTCCTGGCCATCCTTTCCTCATAGGATTGTAATGCCATCTCTCTAATATATAAAGTTCCCACAAGCGCAAGGATCTGTTTCCAGGCAATGTATGCTCATTGCTCTATTTGTCTATCTCTGGGCCAAAGCCACATGGTCTTAATTTCAATAACTCTATAATTAGTACCAATATGTGAGACCCTCACCTAAGTTTGGTTCTTCAGAATCTCACTTATTTTAGGTGTTTTGCTCTTCCATTTGCGTTTTAGAATCTGCTTGCCAAATTTCTATGACAAAACTTGTTGGAATTTTTATTGGTATAGTATGCACTTATGGACAAATCTGAGGAGAATTGACATATATAAATTGATATAAATAAATTTCAGTGGTTGCATACACTAAAATTTATGCTTTTTAGGTATTACAGCTCAGTGAGTTTTGAAAGGTATAAGGTTGTGTAGCCATCACAGTCAAGACACAGAGTATTCCACAACCATGAGTTTCTTCTTGCCCCTTTGTAGCTGATCGCCAAGGGCCAGAATGGGTGTCACTCGGGGAGGGGGGTGGGGCACAGGCTCCCAAGGCCCTGTCCTGGTGGAGCACAGAGGCCAGGCTGTGGCCTTAATCCTAAGGGTGGCCTCTCCCCACCCCCACCCCATCCCTGTTCTCCCATCTCAGCAATAAACTTGGACTAGTTTTATAAAAAAAGAAAAAAAAAATCCCATTTCTATCCCTTTTCTAGCTCTTGGCAATCACTGCTCTGAGTTCTGTCCCTATAATTTCTCCTTTTCCAAATGTCATATAAATGGAATAATACAGTATGTAGCCTTTTGAGTATGGCTTCTTTCTCTTAGCAAAATACTTCTGAGATTCGTCCACATCATTTTGTGTATTGGGAGTTGACTCCTTTTGACTTCTGGGTGGTGTTCATTGTATGGATGTGCCATGACTTGTTTACCCACTCACTGGTTGACCAGTTGGTGGATGATTTTTTCCCTCTGTTTTGGATGATTATGAAGGAAGTTGCTATGAACATTAGAGTACAAGTTTGTGTGAGAACATGTTTTCATTTCCCTGGGGTAAATACCTAGCAGTGGGGATTGTTGGGTCAAATGGTACATATGTATTTGCTTTTTTTTTAAAAGATCTTACTGGCTTTATTCAATGATTTACTATTAGTTTTTTTTTAATGGGGGTACTGGGGATTGACCCCATGACCTCATGCACAAACAAACAAAAACCCAGGACCTTAAACATGTAGAGAAAAATTGTTTTTCTCATATAAGGAGAAGTCGAAAGCAGGCAGCCTGGAGGGGAGGGGACACTAGATCTGTGATCCCAGTAGAAACCCTGGCTCCTTGTATCTTTCAACCAGATTTAGCATTTGCTTTGTTTCCTATGGTCTCAAGATGTCTGCCCCCACCTATTCGCCCCCCACCTCCAGTACCACATCTGCATCTTAGGAGGTCAAGAAGAGAAAAAGGGCAAAAGGCATTCATTAGCCAAGTCTATCTGCCTGTTAAGAACTTTCCTGAAGCCCGACTCAGGGATGTCAGCTTACATACATCATTGGCTTGAAATGTGTGACGTGGCAATCCCTAGTTGCAAGAAATTCTGGGAAATGTGACTTTTCCACCAAGCAGTTTTTTAGGGGAGTTTCACATGCAGACTTTATTTAATTTATAATGTCCATACATGCTAAGTTAATCTTACAGAAAATTATATATATATATTTAAAAATTGATCTGAAAGAAGGAACATAATAACTGGAGCAGAAATAAGTAAGTCCCAAAGGAAGCAACCATGACAATGCTTAATTTTGGAAATGTAATTTCCCCTAATATAATTAATTAATGTTTATGATTCATGAACTGTTCCATAATTTTCTGCTACAATTCTGTACCATTCGTGTAACAAGCAGGAAAGTTCCTAGCTACCGTGCACACACCGACATGTTCTATAAATGTTTCTTGTAGTCAGAGTTTCAGTTGTCTTGTCCAGGATTCACTGGAGGACTGGCCATGCCTAGATTTGTCCCAGGACAGATTCACGGGAAGCCTTGACCATCCTTAATCAGATTTGCATGGAGGAAAAAAATGTGGCCCTGCAGCAATCTTAATGAATATAAAAATATGGCATCCAGTGCATTTCCCTGTTCCTTTGTTTCTTTCTCTAATATTATAAAACACCTACACTGTAGTGCTTATGCAGGGAATGGGAGCCAGCACACCACAGGGATACTTCTGTAATGTGATTCTCCAACATTTCAACCATGTCTAGTGGAAAATAGGGTCCATATGGTTCACTGGTGAGACAAGGGTTATCAGAACATTACCTTTGGGTGTCCTATAAGGAAAATAGCGTTCATCTTTTTTCAGCACTGACATCCCCAACACAGAAAAGCAAGGCTGTGTTCTGGCTGTTCATTCACCCCACTTGAGCAATCCATCACTCTCTGGATGGCAATCTAAGATTTCTTTGTTTGTTTCTTAGTACTTATTCCAATTTTCTACAAAGAGCGTGCATTATTTTTTATAATTAGGAGAAATATTTTATTTTACAAATCAGTCCATAAAAGACTATCTAGGTAGTCAGGCTCCTCAGTGGCTCTGATGAATTGAAATGGAATCTATCTCTTATATGTTTATAAGGTTCATGGACCATCTCAACAGAGAGCCCAACACATAAAATCACAGTCTTAAAGGCAGCAATGTAATAGGTGTTGCTGGCTCTGTCCCCCACACTCATCCCCTCAGCGGGGCTTTTCCACGTGGGGACTAAAGCTCTTAAGATGCATTGGACAACAGCCAGGCTTCCCTCCCCTGACGCCACCCACACCCCAGTTCTTGCTGGTTGTTATTACGACCTGTGTGTTAGAAGGAGATAACAGAAGAGGTACAGTGAGCTGGGAGGAAGGGCTTCCAGACTTGACCATCGCATGAGCTTCTCCATCCACACAGCTGCCAGACCGGCAGGAGCGCTCAGGTTGGGCAGACGTAGGAGAGCAGGAAGTCCAACTCGTTTTGGACGACGTGCCTCCTGGGGTGGATGCTGTCCAGCAAGGCCAGGCTGGTGGTCATTTCCCAGGCGTCCACAAAGGCCACATGGAGGTCGGCAAAGGCAGCTTGGAGGAGCCGATTCACCTGGAGGATGAACCAGTCGCTGCCGTACACGAACTTGTAGCTGGTTTTGGCCAGTTTGATGACCACAAGAGTGCGGGGCTCCCGGCCGGGAGCGCGACCACGGCGGCCCGGATCCCAGCCAGTTGCTGCACAAAGATGGATGGAGGGGAAGTGGTGAAGTGGGCGCCCAGGCTCAGCACCACCATGGTGCGGGGGCCCCCAGCCAGGCCCTCCAGTTCCAGGGCCACGGAGTGCAGGGAGGCCACTGGTGTGCGCAGGGAGTGCAGGGGCCAGCGGTGGGCACGCCAGTGCAGCACAATGCCCTGAGTGGTGTCCATGGCCATCAGGGGCCCCGTCTGGCATGTGGCATGGAGACCTACTGGCTTCAGGGCTGTGTGGGGACGAGAGAGGAGGCTCAAGGGTTAGTATGGGACCATGCACCTTCCTCTTGGATGAAATAAAAATTGTAGTCCCCTCTTTCTAGGACATAAACTTTCTCCCGAAACCCTACAGCTGACCCCCACTCAAGTTTTCAAGGTTGCCCCAGATCTCACTATTATCCATTCAAACCCCTAATGAGTTTGCTTTCAATTCCTTATAGTGTTGACTTCCCTCTGCTGGTTGGCCTCTTCTGAAATCTTCCTTTCTTACCTTCTGTAACCTTCCTTTCTTACCTTCTGTAACACTGTATTATCCCATTTTTCTACCTTTCTGGTCATTCTTTGCTCAATTTGTTTCTAGCTCTGTGTCAGGGCACACAGCTGAGTGAACACGCTGGGTTTCAGGACCCGCTGGTCACCATTTGGCAAAGACATGAAGTGGACCAGAATCTCTAGCCTGGGGCAAGTCTTCATCCAAGGGTGGCTGAGGGAAGCCAATGGATGACTCCACACTGGAGAGCTCAGACAGAAAGCAGACCGCAGAAAGTGCCAACACACTGCTAAGAAAAGAGAGGGTTTCCAAAGGAAAATCAATGAGACAAAATGCTGTAGGTAGCCAGGGAGGCTGAGGACCGAGAATAGGTCTTCAGACTTGCTAACTGGGAGGTTCCTGGCAATATTATAGATTAGGGAGAGCAAAATCAGTCCTGCCTTCTCTCCCCATGGCCACTCACAGGGCACAGTGTCACACAGGTACTCCCACCACTGCCGGAGCGTGGAGTCCCCCATCATGTGGACAATGTGACCAGCCAGGCAGCCCAGGACGCTGTCAGCCGTGGAGAAGGAGTGGCTGGAGCAGGACAGCGAGTGCCACATGTTCTGGTGGTAGAATCCAGAGGGCTTTGGGCCCGGGATCCCAGGATGGCATGGTTGTTGAGGGGATGGAACTGGAAGAAATGGCTTGTAAGCAAAACAATCAGTGAGTGCCCCAAGAGGCTAAAGCCATGGGTATGCAGTTAAGGGCTGCCTTCCCTTCCAGCCCCGGGGTCACTCACCTAGGCTCCTGCTGCTCTCAGCCACCCAGATTGGAGAAGTACCCTGAGGGAGGGCCTGGTCTGTCACATTCCTGAAGAGAGACCAGTTGGCAAGAGGGGAATGTGTAATGGGAAGGAATCTTGGAGCGAGGTGCAGGGGTTGGGGGTGTTTGGAGGAAAGGAAGTTCTCCACGTCAAGAGCATCTGTCCAGTGTCAGGGCTCCTAGGAGACTGTGACGTATGGGGCTGGGGATGGGATTAGAAGCTGGAGCTCTGGGATCCAGGGTCTTTGAATTTCCCACCCTGAGGGATTTCATCAGTGCAGAAAGCAAAATTGTTTTTAAAATGGACCCAGGACTTTGGTTTTGTTCAGATCTGGTGAGGCCAACAGATCAGGAGATGGTTGCCATTGAAGAGATAGTGTGTTACTCACAGTTCCCAATCCGTGGGGACACAGTATATACCACGCAGGGCCGCGTGGGGGCACGGTATATACCATGCAGGGCCATGTTGGGAAGCACTGGGGTCAGTCAGGAGCATGGGGAGGAGAGGAAGGTGGGTGAAAACCTTTACCAACTATTACTTAAAAGTTGTCAGCTCTTAGAGTGAGACCTGGCCTGGGGTAGGTGCTCAGGAAACGTGTTTAATGGGAGTGAATAGCTGAATGATAAGAGTAGGACTCAGGCAGAGGAATCTCAGGCACTGGGATTCAGGGATTGGGACAGACATCCCAGACGATGCTGGTTTTCTTACCGTGCCAGCAGGGCCTCCTCGTGTGGTGTGGTCACGTTCCAGTAACGTCCACTTGAATGTTCTACAAGGAGTCGCAGGGAAGGGTCGGGGGTCGAGCGCAGAACCAGAGCTCACCCGAATCTTCATCCCTGTAGTGACAGGCAGACCCTTCCTCCCCGATTAACAGGGGGTTAACGTTGCAAGTGACAATTTCTTCATATCCCGTGGGTCCCTGGAAATAACCCATGAAATCAACTGTGGCCCACTGGTCTCTCCAGATCCCCCGCAGAACCCTAACTGCCTCACTGGAGTGGATCAGCTGGACTTGCCCCTGGGCCTGCCCAGCCCAGAGCAGGGGCAGGGACAGCAGGTATGTGCCGTTCTCCAGATCTTTGACATCTCCAGGGACACCTGCCTTCAGGTCAGGACCCAACAGCTGTGCCCGAAATAGATCCCCACCGTGGGTCTTGGGCCTGCCCTGGTGGTCTCTGGTGATAAGGACGGCCTCCAGGTAGCCTCCCAGGGTGTAGCTGGCCTGGGCAGGATCCCTCAGGTGGCAAGTGGAGGTTTTGGGGCTGGTGGAGGCCAAAAGGTCCCCCCCCATCTCCTGGGGTTAGAGGCCAATGCAGAAGATGGGTCAGATCCGAGAGCTCCTGCGAGAGAGAGCCGAATGACTTGTGGGCAGGGCGGGGCCCTGCGGGCAGAGGGACAGCGCTATCAGGCCAGGAAACCTTGATGTAGAAGATCTGTGGGCAGAGAAAGAAGAACCCATCAGTGGTTTGTGTCTCTTCCTCTTTCTTCTGGGAAGTTCTCAATTCACCAAACTTCGTCCTCTTCTGCCTGGTGGGTCTGAGGCAGGAACCCCACTTGCCCTGCCTCCTGCTGCTTCTGACCCAAAGCTGGTGTCTGAGCCACCACCATACATATCTGCAGACACCAACTCCTGTTAACTTTTTATTTTAAATTTTTTTTATCGATCTATAGTTGATTTACAATATTATATTAGTTTCAGGAGTACAACATGGTGATTCAACATTTTTATAGATTATGCTCCACTTAACTTTATAAAAATTGACTATATTCCCTGTGCTGTACAATATATCCTTGTAAGGTATTTATTTTATACATAGTGGTTTGTACTTCTTAATCCCCTACCCTTCTCTTGCTCCTCCAACCTTTACCATCTCGTGCTTAAAACCATCTGTCTGTGGGTTTTGCTAAATCCCCACAGAGAATAAATAGTATCTCTGTCTCCTGGTCCCCACTAACTTCCACCCCACCATCTGCTCACCCCTGACACATACACTTTTTACTGCCACCATAGCTGGGGTCTAGGCTTGGACCTACCCCCTAGTCTCTGGCTCTCCCCACCTCTTACAAGTTCTTTTTCACTCTTGGGACTTCAAAACCCAGACTAAATCCCCCTTTGCCCTCCTGTTTCCTCTTTCTACAATCTAACCTCCACCATCTCCATCGTGGATTTAGAAAGAGGGTTTCTTTCACACACAGAAGCAAAAGCTAGAGTTGATGGAATCAGACACATGGTATCTTGGCGTTCCCCTGTCCAACAGGCAAAAGGAGAGAGATGTGCAGATAGAAGGGGGTTTCGGGGAGGGAGTAGGCTGTGGCCCCAGCTCTCTGTAGCCCCCAACAAAAATCCAAGTCTCAAATAAGCACAAGCCTATGTGGGCCTTGCCTCAAGGGAAACACATTTGGTTTAAAAGCACAGTACAAATAAATTCCTCCCAGGGAAAGAAGCTAATCCAGTTTGATGTCCCATCAGCATCTGATGGTCTCTAGCATTTACCTACCTTGCATCTAGTTTGTTCTCTGACTACACTTTAGCGTTAAAGAACTTGACCCCCTACTCAACCTTTCCTAATAGCACAGACATTAGGTGTTGTATACACACTCCTGGCCATTTGAGCCTCCTGGGTCTCTCCAGGGCACAGGGCATGCCCAGATGCCTCTCCTTACATATCTCCTGGGTAAAATCAGCATAAGCAGGAAGAAAGATTCAGAAGGTGCATCAGGAAGGAAAAACTGATACCAAGGGGGAGGCGCAGAAGAAAGTATTTCCTTCATGCAGATCATTGAGACCTGTTCCAGAGGCACTTAAGTAAGCCCCTGGAATGTGAATATTTCTATGTCATGTTCTTTGAGTTGCAGTTTGTGACTGAGAACTGGGGAGACCACAGTCTTACCAGGGGCCCATGTAGCATGGGGTCAAGAGATATGTGCAATTGACCAGTGGCTCTGGGAGTGGCTTGGGACTGAGCCCTTCATGCACAGGGCCTGTTGGAACCACCACCCCTTCGTCAAGCCAACAGTCAAGGACCGATCAGTCACTAGGAGGGAATGGCCATGTCGCCTGGGTTAGTGATGGGGAGGAGGCTGTCTTTTCCTTCTCCTGGTTTCCCTTCCTGCAATCAAAGGGGAAGCAGAGGGATGAAGATGAGGGAGGCATGTGTGAGCAGAGCATGCCTCACTCCCCAACTCCAATCAGCTGGGGCTGTTGTTGAACGTGGCAAGAGGGATGGAGGAGAAGGGAAGGAGCAAGGAGGAGAGTGCTGAATTAGATATGAGGTTGAAGTTTAAAATAAATAGAACTGGGTCTTAGAGAAATGAAACGGACTGACTTCATAACTGAAATTAACTTGAAAGTTACGGACTTAGACTCACATGTGGTTAAGGAAGCCAGGGAAAGGATAGCATTCAACAGACATAGTTCATAGCAACAACGGAAAGAATTAAAATTGTTTCGCGTTTATACCCCAACAAGGAAGGCTGTTTCAAACCTTGTTTCTCCTCCACTGCCCACATACTGCTGGTGCTGGGCGTCATAGGAAACGTCATATCATGATAGGACCTCTGGCTGTCTCTTTGTGTCATGATGATGAGTTGGCACAGTGCAGGGTAGGAGTATTCCTAGAAGCCATTCCTACACTGAGACATTTAGCTCAAAACCACTATTAAATCAAAACTAAATGTTCCTCAATTCAAATTTCCCTTTCCAGGCTCTAAAAAAAATGTCTGTGACCACCCCAATGTCATCTGACATGGAGAGTTGTAATAGAAAGATAAATGACCTTAACAGATTGAGGTTAAAATATTTTACTGTTGTAAATTTTACAAAAACACTTGATATTGCATGTGCCCCTCCCAGGGCCTTGGAAGGGATCTATGCAAGGGAAAGACTGTGAACTTTAAGCCTCATTGGCTTCCTGGCAAATATATATATTTTATAATTTTATTATTCTTCTTTCTTTTTTTTTGTGGGAGGGGAGGTAATTTGGTTTACTTATTTATTTTTTTTTTTGATGGAGTACTGAGGATTGAACCCAGGACCTGGTGCATGCTAAGCATGTGCTCTACCACTGAGCTATTATCCTCCCCTCTTCCTGGCATACATGGCTCAGGTTGCAACCATAGCAAAGTCAGCTCTGTCCCACACAGCTGACTGCAGTGTGAGATACCATAGCTTATAAGACACATCTCAATTTCAGAGATGTTCACATGTGAAAAGTGCACATCTTAGAACTGACAAAATATAGTATTTGTGACCTGTGTGATAGACAAAGGATTAATAGCCAGAAAATAGGAAGAATGGCCACAAGTCAGCGTGAGAAAGACAAAGAATCCAGTAGAAAAATAGGCAAAGTGTATGAGCAGGAAATTTATGGAAAGGGAACTATAAAATGAACATAAACAACCAAAAAAATGCCCAGCTATGTTAGTTGTATGATCTAGGAATGGTTTAGGTACAAATGACAGAAAACCCAACACACAGTGGTGCAAGAATGATGTTCCTATTTTCCTCACATAACAAGATGCCCCAGAGTAGGACATCAAGGGCTAAATATAATTATTAATTCTAAGAGATTTTCTTGTAGGTTTCTTGGGGGTTTCTACATAGAAAATAATGTCTTATGTGAATAGAAAGTTTTGTTACTTCCTTTCCAAACTGTGTATTTTTTTCTCCCTTGCCTTACTGTGTTGGCTAAGACTTCCAGTGCGACGTTGAAGAAGAGTGCTGAGAGCAGTTTTCCTTGTGTTCCCGGGAAGTTTTCAGTCTCTCACTGTTAAGTGTGATGAAGCAGATTCCTTCTATCACCTTAAGGAAGTCCCCTTCTGTTTCTCGTTTGCTGAGACTTTTAATCATGAATAGACATTGAGTTTCATCAAATGCTTTTTCTGCATCTGTTGTAATAATCATCCTTTTTTTTTCTTTCCTTGGCTTTTAATATAGTGAATTATACTTAATTGATGTTGAAATATTGAATCAGCCTTGTACACCTACAGTAAACCCCACTTAGTAACGGTGTGTCTCCCAGGAAGATTTTTTTTACTACAAATTCAATTTCCACATAGATATAAGGCTATTCATGTTGTCTATTTCTTTTTGAGTCTTTTTTGTTGTTGTTATTTTTGTCTTTCAAGCAATTTGTCAATTACATCAAAGTTGTAGAGTTTATTAGCTTAAATTTGTTCATAGTATCTCATTATTGTTTTAATATCTATAGAGTATGTATTGATGACACCTCTTGCATTCCTGATATTGATAATTTGTATTTTTACGCTTGTTCCTGATTAGTTTGTCCAGAGGCTAATCAATTATATTGATTTTTTTATAGAATCAGCTTTCAATTAATTGATTTTCTATATTGTTTTTCTGTTTTCTATTTTATTTATTTCTTCTCTGATATTTATTTTCTTTCTTCTACTTAGATAGGGTTTAGTTTATTCTTCTTTTTCTGGTTTCTTGGGGTAGAAACTGAGTTAATTGATTTGAGATCCTACTTCTTTTCTGACAAAGACATTTAATACTATATATTTCCCTCTGTGCATTCCCCCCAATTTTTATATGTCTGGTTAAATTTTCCCTCCATTCAAAATACTTTCTAATTTTTTTTCAGATTTCTCCTTTGACCCTATTGGGCTATTAAGAAGTAAATTATTTAGTTTCCAAATATTTGAGAATTTTCTAGAAATCTTCCTGTTACTGACTTCTAATGTATTTCAAAAGTGATCAGAGAACATAGCTTTTTATTATTTGAAACATTTTAAATTTATTAAGATTTGTTTTATAATCCAGCATACAGTCTATGTTGGTAAATGTTCTATGTGCATTTGAAATGAATGTTTGTTCTGTTCTGCTGTTGTGTGGAGTGTTTTATAAATGTAAACTGGGTCAAGTTGGCTGATACTGTTGTTCAAGTCTTCTATACATTAACTTATTTTCTGTCAACTTGTACCTTCAGTTATTGATAGGGGGTGCTGAAATCTCTGACTATAACTGTGAATGTGTCTATTTTTCTTTGAAGTTTTTGCTTCATGCATTTTGAAACTCTGCTATTAGGAACCTATAGAGTTAGGTTTGTTATGTCCCCTTGATGAATTGATCCTTTTGTGCCTTAGATATACACTCTATTCTGAGATAGCGCTTCCATACTGAATTTCTATCTCCTATTCTCTGATAGAGATCTGAGTTGGTTCAGAAAACAAGAAAGGATCTTCGAGGAAAGATTCTCAGTCTCACCAGAATGAGCCACAGCAACAACATGAACTTATCCCGGGCTAAACAGTGAACAGTTTAGTTACTGCCCAGAAAAAGGAGTGGTAAAGACAACTCACTTTGAAGGCAGCTGTTAACTAGCTTAACACAAGTGATCTGTCCTCGGTAAACACATAGATTTCTATCTTTGAGTTTTCTTTTACTTCCTCCCCAGCCTCCCTGCCATTTATTCCTGGAAAATCTTCTTTTTGAAGAATTTAACTGCTTTTCAGCAGAACCAAGGAGAAAAGGAAACTTCTGCATTTGCGGCGAGGTCAGAAGGGGAAGCAGAGTATCCTTAGAGACAGGGTATGGAGGGAACAGCGGTCTCCTCAGTTTTAAGAACGGGGAAAGGACTCAGGTGAGCTGAAGCAGAAATAGGACAACTTAGGGAAAGAGAAAAGCACAGACGGCTTAGGTTTGTAACTTCCCCTCAGACAAACTCTTTTGGGCTAGTGCTTCAGACTCTTTAAAGCTACCCCCACCTGACACGGTGTGCTCACTCTCTCTCTAAGAACCTGTCCCGCCACGGCACTTCTGTTTCTGGGTTAGAAACAGGAAAATAGAATGACAAAATGAAGAGCGTTCCTCATCCTCCTTCTTCTAGATGAAAGTAGCTGGGTCGAGCTCTGTGGATGGATAGGGACAAGCAGAAAGGGCTATACTGACACAGGCTGCAACGGCCGACCCCACAGCCACAATCTTGTGCCTGCCGCTTGAACTGTCTGCTGAGCAGGTCTGCGGAAGCTTGGAGTTCTTTATTAGACAGCTGGTACATGACCAAGACCCTACGTAGATGGAAGTGTAAAATCAAAAGGGCTGATGTCATAAACACGATGAAATAAGAGTTCCCTACCATTTCCCTGCCAAAGAACATCAATTCTGATATCACCCATGGCTGAGAGGGTTTTGTAGAAGTTTGGGTGTTCAGTGAAGAAGTTCCAGCACACACTTGAAGCGATTGTGAGCTCGACAACCAGGCCTTCCACTGTGCAGACTGAATCCTGGGAGTGGCAAAGAGACGATGTTGCCAGATTCGGTGACAACCTAGCTATTGATGAAGATTGGTGACCGTCGAGCTGGGGAATAAACTGAGACTCTTCTCGACCTTCTGCATTAACTTCTGTCTGCCCTCTAATCCAGAGCAGCAGAGTCCTGGGCCAGGGGGCAATACAGCAAATGAGTATTGTCACCAGCGTCATCGTCATTTTCCATATTATTGATTCCAACCGTGCCCACGTGCAGACTGAGAGTGTATGATACGGAAGTGCAATTAAAATTAAGAGGCCCCATAAAAATGTGAAGCAAGAACAGCGGCCGTAGCACAGTAGCAGCAGCAGGGGGCACCTGCGCAGATTTGAGCTCCCACTCAAATGAGGACGGGGGGCAGGGAGAAGAGTATGACATGCAGTCCCCCAACTGCTACTAGCAGCCTCCAGATACGATCCCATTCCATCTCTTTTCTTGAAACACGGGGCTCTTAGCCCCCAATTCCACCTACCTACTCACCTCCATTTAAGCACCTAGAAATTCCACCCCTGCTTCCTTGCACTTATCATGTTAGACAGACTTCCTTAAAATATAAAAGCCACCCACACTGCTCTAATAAACCCAGTCATTCTACACTGTCAGGCATCTGCTTCCAGCATGATTATAACATCATGTTTATTCAACATCTTAACAAACCTAAGGCAAATATTAATATGAGAATTTAACTTGGGACAAAGCCAGTGATCTCTTCTCCAGCTTCTTAAAGCAGCTGCCGCCCATTCTTTTATTCTTCCTGCTTCAGCCCCTCCTTGAGTAGGAAGCTTACATCCTCCTCAGCATTTATTTCTTGGGGCTGATAGAGAACCCAGGAATCCAGACCATCTTTAGAAATTCCAGACATCCTACCACTCAGTTGACCCTTTTCACTCCTGGGACTAGGCTGCAGGCTTCATTCTCTGCCTCCACGGCCCTAGGACCTTGGTAGATATCTTCAGCTAGAGCAGACCAAGAAGAGGAATCAATCTATGTAATTATAAATGATGCCCAGGGCAGAGTCAAGTTGATATCATAATTCAAACCCCAAAGGGATGCCAGCAAAGAAGGCCATCTCATGGAAGCTCCTCAGCTGATGGATGAGCAGGTCACTGCTGTACATAGACCTGGACTTACTGTTGGAGTTTAGGTGGCAATCAGTGACATGGTTCCCCAACCAGCACTGTGTTCAGGACCATCTGGACAACTATTATATATCAGACAGTGGTCAACAGAGGCATAAAGGGAACCATAGTGGTTGGGTCCTCTGCCACCACCCAATACCACCTTTCTCTCCTCTTTGGCCCAGTTCGTGAAGGAAGTGAGCCCACAGAGAGATCATGAGGTTGGCTACAGACCAAGCGTCAGCTATGGGCCTACTGGTGTAGCATCACACTCTGAGACACCTTAGCTGTTATCCCTGGCTCTGCGCAGTTGAACACTGGCTCCTGGCTTTGGCAGGCAGACACACACTATCCCATCCTAGGGATATCCCACGTCTTCTAGAAACAAAGAATCCATCCTGCTCCCTTCCCAACCACGAATCTATTTCCAGTGCTCCTCAAGCTTGCCCGGGTTAACTGTCATCTCCAAGGCCTCTTTTCCCATTATTTTTCTCAAATCCTCAGCATTATTTTAAACTGTGGACCACTTTCTCCAACCTGAAGCCTTACCCAATCCTGGATTTTATGGTGACCTGAGTCTCCTGTCTTCCTGACCACTCAGACGTTGCCGCAGGCCCTATTGGTGGACATGACCCAGCGTTCTATTTGTTAAGCCCTGGGTACATCACTTTCTCAAAATCAGGCACCCTATCTTGTGCGCCTCTTTGAATTCCGTGGGACATTAAGGAAGGTGACTTGCCCAGATTGTGATTTCAATCCATTCTAATTGCATGACAAATAGACTAAATGCCTTGTTCCCCAAACCTGAATCTGCCCAGGAGTCCACTTCCTCTGCTCACATTTCCCTTCTGAGGCCTAAGCCCCCTTAGGGCTCACCACAGGATTCCTCTCAACAAATCTTGTTTTTTCTCTCCTTCCTCTGCAAAGTCCCCAGAGTCTTATTTCCGGTCTTCATAGCAGCTCACGGGATAACGTCCAGCCAGTGCTACACCTACTGCCAAAGTGCAGCATCTCCAAGAATGTGGATGATGTAGCCTGTCAGGCACCCGGAAGGATGTCAAATGTGGAGACGGGGCAGCTGCAGTAGGAAAGAGACAGCCATGCTTCTTAGCAGAATAAAATTAAAGGCTGAGAACACAGCAGCAAAGAAGAAATGTGGGAATAAGGCTGCAGCCAGAAGGGCTTAATCACTGTAAAACACTATGGTCCAAACCCTGGACAAAGAATAATAACTTCCTCTTCCCACTCACTGGGAAACTTTTCTGCTGATGTCTGCAGAACAGCAATGCCCTGGGAGAGGACCAGACATGTCTGCTTTCTAGAGAGATGCTAGACGTGAAGTCCATACCTAAGCAGATGAGGGAAAGAGCAGGGGATGGTATATGGCATTCTTGCTCGAAGACTGCATGCTTTCTCCCTGCATCTGAATTTTTGTTGTCTTCTGCGTAGCATTCAGCACTAAGAGGAGAAAAGTGGCTCAAGCTGGAAGCAGGGAGAAGGGTTCCAAATGCCATGTTTGCAAGGAACGAGTGAGAAGTTGGGGGAAGAAAAACTTTAAAGTTCAGAGTTCATATAGGAAAATGTTGTTTTGACTCTATTTCCAAAAAATATTATACAAATTATTTGGTTAGACAAGGTATGAAAGACTGACTTACCAAAAAAAAAAAAGCCTCAGGAAGCAGAGAGGGCACTATACAGCATACTTCATCTTATTGCACTTTGAAGATATTGTGCAATAGTTTTTTTGGATCCATCTTCTAAAATAAAGGAAATAAAAGCAAAGATAAACAAATAGGACCTAATTAAACCTAAAAGCTTTTGCACATCAACAGCATTATTTTGTAATTAAGATATGTACTCTTTTTTTTTTTTTTAGACAAAATGCTAGTGCACATTTAATAGGCTACAGTATAGTGTAAACATAACTTTTATATGTGCGGGGAAAACAGAAAATTTGTGTGACCTGCTTTGTTGAGATATTTGCTTTCTTGTGATGGTCTGGAACCAAACCCACAATATCTCTGAGGTCTGCCTGTATCAGTCAGTGTCCAGTAAGGAGACAGAAATCACACCAGATTTTAACAGGGAGAATCTAACATAAAGAATTGTTAACTGGATATGAAGAGCTGTTTGCAGGTGTCTGAAAAGGCTGAGGGAGAACACTGAGGTGTCATGTAGGTAATAACAGCGGGAAGCAGCTACCACCCAGGAGGCTGAAGGAGCCAAGTGAAGACGTTAGAATGATGGAAATTTAGAAACTCAGGAGTCCCATGGAGACAAAGCTCAGACCTCTGCTTAGCTGGCTCTGCAAGTGTTGGAAAAACCACAAACTGGAGTCAGCTTCTGTCCCTGGAAGGAACAGATGCTACCAGTGTGAAGAAGGTTGCTGATGCTTATAGGAGCAGGACTTAAGGTGCAAACCCGCAAGAGACAGACAGCTGTGCTGTCGCCCTCTAGCGTCCTTTATTGGAAGAACCTCATAGAGAACCTGCAGGTACAGCAGAGATGTTTGCAGGGCCCCAGCCCCACACTCCCGCAGTAGCACACAGAGGGATGAGTTTGGAGCTTAGAGACTGTAGCTGAATTGCTGGCAGAGGCAGATAAATCAGTAATTAAGCTGGTTGCTTAGAAGTTGCTCCATGTGAGTGATAAATTTAGCTGTAAGTTTTCTGGCAGATAAGTTAACAGGAAAGGATGCAAAAGGTTTCCTTTCCCAGTAAAGTAAGATACAACTTTGGAGAAAAGCTCCCTGTCAGCTGAACAGTAGAAGACACAGGAAAGGGAGTATAGTTATTTGGGGGGAAACTTGAGATAAGAAGGTCCCTGAGGAGATGGGGTTTGGCTAGTGGGGTCATAGTTGCAAGGACTAAGGGAGGGGGAGTCCTGCTTAAGGGCTTGGAAGGTGGGAGTCCAACATGCTGGTTTCTTTCCAGGCCAGCAGTTTCTATCATGGGCTGTTGTCACCTCCAGCTTGCTGTTCCCGAAGTGTTTGGGCAAGGTTGAGAGCGGAATACAAAACAGACACTCATCTAACACCATATCCAGGTCATATCAGGTATCTTCCTTTTCCTAGGATCTACCTGGCAAGGCATGGGCTCTAGCCCTGCTACTAGTCCAGGAGACAGTTTTGAGCATGGTCTACAAACTCTTCAAGGATCTTGCTTAATTCTATCTCACTTCTTGCCTCACCCCATCCCCAACTCAAAAACGCTACTGTGTGGTTTTGGGCATCCCTGTTTCCCAGCCTGGAATGCTATTCTGTGCCAAGCGAATCCACAGTCCACTTTGTGGAATTCTTCCCTAGACCCCAAAGACTGGGATGCATGCCTGTCTCATGTACTCTCATAGTTCACCTCTATTACAGCACTTCCCATAGGAAACTACGGCAGCATAATCACATACTCTGATTAATCAGACTTCTTACTTTCTAGAAATGGCAGCAAATTCTGGCTGATTAAAGAGTAAGGGGCATTAATAAAAGGACCCTAGAAAGCTCACATACTGCTGGGAGACTGGAGAAGCAGACCTGAATGCTAAGCTTCCAGGAGGTAGGTCCCTGACCCGCACTCGGAATGTGCTTGATGAGATGCCTGTTACCACTGCTGCACCCAACTGAGCAGCAGGGGAAACTTCCCCACCGTTTACACCAAAGACGCCAGTTTTGTGCCAGGAGCCTGACCTTGCAACCACCACCGCTATTGAAATCCGGGGGCTTCTGATTCCACCCTCCCAGCAAAATGGATTCTCATTTTTAAGTTATTCACATCTGAATAGAAGGATCTGGAGTCACTTTCTTTCTGACTGACGTATCTTCTTTTTGTTTTTTTATCTAATGGAACTATATGTTTTGTTTGTTTTGGGTTTTTTTTTTTTAGGGGGGGGGATTAGGTTTATTTATTTATTTTTAATGGAGGTACTGGGGATTGAACCCAGGACCTCATGCATGCTAAGCATGCACTCTACCACTGAGCTATACCCTCCCCTCTGAAGTACATTCTTTAAATTTTTTCTTTAGTGAGGACCTCTATCATGGTTTTTTGGATCATTTTTTAATTGAAGTATAGTTGTGAAGTGTAACAGTGTTGTGTTAATTTCTGGTGTACAGCATAGTGATTCAGTTATACATCCATATACATGTATATTCTTTTTCATTATAGTTTCTTACAAGGTATTGAATGTAGTTCCCTGTGCTATACAGTAGGACCTTGTTGTTTACCTATTTTATATATAGTAGTTAGTATCTGCAAATCTTGAACTCTCAATTTATCCCTCTACCTGCTCCCCTTTCCCCCTGGTAACCACAAGTTTGTTTTCTATGTTTACGAGTCTGTTTTGTAAATAAGTTTATTTGTGTCATTTTTAAAGATTCCACATATAAATGATATCATATGGTATTTTTCTTTCTCTTTATGGAAGCAACCTAAATGTCCATTGACAGATGACTGGGTAAAGAAGCTGTGGTATATATATGCAGTGGAATACTACTCGGTCATATAAAAGAATGAGCTAATGTCATTTGCAGCAACATGGATGGACCTGGAGGTTGTCATACTCATCAGTTTTAGTTTTACCACTTTTTATGGACTGAATTATGTTCCCCTAAAATGCATATGCTGAAGCCCTAGCCCCTAAAGTGACTGTTTGGAGACAGCCATTAAGGAGGCAATTAAGGTTAAGTGAGGCCCTAATCTGAAGAGGAAGAGACACCAGAGATCTGTTTTTTCACGCATGACAGGTCATATGAGGACACCCAGAAGGTGGCTGTCTGCAAGCCAGGAAGAGAGGACTAGAAACTAACCCTGCTGGCCCCTTAATGTTGGACCGTAGCCTCCAGAAGTGTGAGAAAAGAAATTTCTATTGTTGAAACACCCTCAGAGTATGGTATCTTATTATGGCAGCCCAAGCAGAGTATATTCCTTCATTCTATCAAAAATTTTTCTGGTTATAAAATTCTACTTTGAAAACAGACCATAATTTAACTGGAGTCCCAGAGGGAAAAAAAGAAAAAATAGGAAGAGAAAATAGTGAGGAAAAATATTTGAAGAGATAATGGCTGAGAGTTTCCCCCAAACAATTAAAGACATGATGAGGGGCATCAATCTTCTATTTCAAAGATCCCAACAAAGCCAAAGTAGAACTTTTTGAAAAGTCCACATTTAATCACATTTGACTGAAAATATAAAAAAATCAAATGAAAAATAAGAGAAGACAAAAATTACCAATTCCAGGAAGGAAATAGAGATTATCACTCTGCGGACATCAGAAGTATAATGAGGGAATGCTATGAACAACTCTATGAATATAAACTTGACATCTTTGGTGAGATAGACCAATTCATTGAAAATCACAAATTATTACAACTCACCTAATATGCAGTAGACAATTTGAATAGCACCATAACTATTAGAAGAAATGTAAGCAACTTAACCAATTGCAATGTGCATACCTTATTTGAATCCTGATTCAAACAAATCTAGTAGAAAAAGATAAATTAGGCAAACAGTAACCAAAGAAAGTTGGTATAAACCTTAAGGCAAACATCATTTCTAGAAATAAGGAGGGTTTCTACATAATGACAAAAAAGTTCAACTTGCCAAGAATATGTAATAATTCCAAATAGCTCTGTATCTAACAATATAGCATTAAATAAATAAAGCAAACTTCAAAATATGCACATTTTCAGAGAGAAATAAATTCAGAATTGTTCTGGGAGATTAGTATATATATGTCTTTCAGTAATGGGTGAAATAAGTAGACAAAAGATTATGTGATACGTAAGTAATTAATGATTAAGAGATTTGAAGAGCACAGTTTAAAAACTGTCTTGTTTAGACAATGAAGCTATCAGTTGCAGAATACACATGTGGAACACTTACAAAATTGACTGTATACTGGGCCAAAATGCAAGTCTCATCAAATCACAAGAGATTTAAATTATATGAAATAATATTCTCTGGTCACAGGCAACTAAATTAGAAATCAATAACAAAAATGTTATTAATGGAAAGATATATCATGTTCATTATATCTCATTTGAAACCAAACTGAACTACAAGTTCAATATAATCACAAATAAAAATCCCAACAGGAATTTTTCTTTTTTTTTTGGTAATTCCACAGATTGAATTAAAAGATTCATATGGAAGCACGAAAGGTCAAAAACTGCCTTTTCAAGTGGAATGAACATGGGTCAAAGACCTTAAAACTATGTGGGTCTTTGCCACCAGAAATCCAGAATTATTTTGCAATGGTAGTCATGAAGATGGGGCGGTGCTGGTGCTGGTGGAGACAAATTCACTAAACAGAATAGAAAGTCCCCAGACTAACATATGGACACTTGATTTATGACAAAGATGCACAGGAGTGCTATGGGGAAAGGATGAACTCAGGCTGTGTGCCAGATCTATCAGGTGTAAAAATACCCAGAATGTTAAAAAAAAAAAGTGTCCTCTTATAAATAATCAAGGAAATTCAAATTAAAACCGCATGAGCCACTACTACACACCCATAATTTTTGCCAAATATTTTTAAATGATAATATCAAATGCTGACAAGAATGTGGAGCACCAAGAACTGCTGGTGAAAGAGTAAACCGGTAAGACCAGTTTTTAAAAATTGACAGAATCCAGTCAGTCTAAAGATACACCTATTCTCTGATCAGCAAAACCACTGCCAGGTGACACCTTACAGAAACACATGTTCATACGGGCTCTAAAGCTACCTGCAAAAAAATATTTATGGGAGCATTTTTCACGGCAGCCCTATTCACAGTAGAATGTAAAAGTGTGAAATAATCATACAATGAAAGACCATATAACAGTGAAAATGGATGAACTACACTTGCATGGAAGAATATGGGTGAATCTTAAAATACATAATATTGAGCAGAAGAAGCCAGATACAGTGGAATTTGTACACTATGTTTCCACTTACGTGAAGTTGAAAATCAGGCAAAACTCACATGGATTGTTTAGGAACGCCTAATAAGTTGGCAAAACTATAAAGAAAAACAAGGGTGTAAATATTATATAGAAGTTAGAATTATGAATACATCTAGAACAATGGGGGGAGTTATAACTCGGGAGAGACATGGTATCTGGGGGGCTTCTGGAATGAAGACCTTGCTCTTATTTTGCTTATCATTTTGTAACAATTTGTTAAACTGCTTTATGTATTTTCTCTATGTAGTGTTATATTTTATAAAAAAATTTAAGTAAAAGTATGTATACCCATTTTTATATACACATGCATACTTGTACACTTAAATTCTTATATTTGTAAAAGTATCTGATGGATAAATAAGAAATCAACAAAAACAGTTACTCAGGAATGGAAGGAGAATGGAGTTTGATGGGCAGGTATGAAAATAAGACTTCTCTTTGCATAATTTTCTGTATAGTTTTGACTTTTGACTCATGTACATGCAATACATACTCAAAAACTAAATCTAAAGAGTGCAGTCCCTGAAATTGGGAACATAATGAAAGAAATGTATCAAAGTACTTATCAAATTGATAAAAGCCACACAGAGAAAGAATTTATTTCAAGTGACTTTACCACCGAGTTCTTTGTAGGACTTACTTAGGGGGTTGCATTCTAAGGACAAAAAGAATTACAAACGAATATTACAGTTTGCTCAAATCATGGAAAGTTCACAGATTGTGATTGACGGCTGTCTCCTAAGTCTTTTCCAATCTATTGACTTTCCCTCCTCCACCTGCATTTTTTTCCTTTGTAGTTATTTGCTGAAGAAACCAGGTTGTTTGTTCTGTAGAGTTTCCCATAGTCTGGCTTTTAACCTCCATGGTGTTTAACATTCTCCTCTATCCTCTGTATTTCCTGCAAGTTATTAGATAGATCTACAGGTTTGATCAAATTCAGATTTTTCCATTTTTGGGAGCAGGGCTTCATAGGTGATGACTGTGTGCTTTCACCAGGAAGCACATATTGTCTGGATAACTCTGCTTTTTGTGATATGAACAGCTATTGATGACTATTGACTAAATCCATTAATTCATTAGGGGTCACAAAATGATGACATTCTAGTGTTATTCTCTCTTTATCAGCTGGAGTTTTTTAGAGATAAATTTCCCCTTACCAACCATTTGGTTATATAGGAGAAAAAAAAAACTTGATTCTTTCATTTCACTTAGCAGCTTTTAAAATAGCAAGTTGGTTGCCTACAATTCTCCAAAATGTTATCATTATAAATTTGTGGATGTAAACTTGTCTATTGTATTTCAGTCCACTGCAGTTTTTGCCCTTGTTGATGTTCAAATGTCTTTTTTTTTTTGTCTAGTGGAATCCTCTTCAAGTTGGCTTCTGAGTTCTTTTGATACCACCCTGGTTATCTAGAGATGGATCTTTAACTTCATTTAGTGGTTTTATTGCTATTTGTAACAGTGGTATTGTTACTTTGAAATTGCCTTTTGTGATATGATAGGATACAGCAGGTAAGTAATTGTGTTTGTACAGTTAGATTTTTGATGTAAGAGAAGTAAGATACAAATACAAACCCACAGAAGAAAATAAAGCACACACTTTAAAAGAAATTTAAAGTATAAGCATGAATTTGTAATGTGCAGTCTCTCCAGCTGTGTAGCATTGTTGTTGCCAGTGCAACAATGGTTCCCGTAAACAAACGGGCAATGCAGCACTTAAGAAAGACAGACACAAGAGTAAGATCAAAGATGGGACCAGGGGACTCAAGACCTCATGGATCAAGAGCCCTGAATGCCCAGTCTGCATCGTATTTATTATGATTCTCTAGCAGGAAATAACCTAAGAATAGTTTTGAGGATCACTGAAGCCTAATAGCAATCACCAGGCCCCCAGCACTCTAGATCAGTTATTAGAAGATAGTCATCATCCTGTCTCCTCCTGGCTTCATTCTTCCTACTTGTAAATAGGCCAGGTCTGTGTCACAGATAACCTTTTGACCTTCCTTTAGCAAAAGGCAAGGTGTAGGTGCCGGAGCAGTTTTCTGCTCGTTAGCTCAGTTTTCTGAGGCTAACATCGTTTGCCTCCAGGAAGCATCTGGCTTCTGTTTAACAGCCTTAACCTGTCACAAGGGAACTTTGCATATTCCTTTTTCTTCAGGAGACATCGCGTTGTTCTGTATTCCCACAGAGCACCTGTCTCCATCTTCTTCTGTCTGTTAAATAGCCTAGAAACAATGTTACCCCAATATTAATGAGCACTCACAGTGCCCAGATGTTCATTTCTAATTTCCCATGAATTCTTGGAGGATCAACAAATTCCAGGTCTGGGACAGAATAGTACAAAGCAAGCCTGGGGTATTTTGTACCAGAAATCAAGGGAGCTTTCTAATGTTGACGGTTTGTCAAAAAGACACAGGAGCCAACTTGGCAGAGATTGTGAAAATTTGAATATCAAAGAAAAAAATGGAAAAAATAATTTGAGAAAATAATGATTTTATAGTAAAAGATTGGCTCAGTCACACCAAATCTAAAACATGCCATGTATCCATAATGATACTCCAAAAAGATAGTCATTTGTCACCATTTGAAACCAGCTCTTTTCTTTGTAAATTGGTAATTTAAGGGAAATTGTTTAATGTTTTCTTGTCTTTCCAGGAGAAGCTACTTTTCAAGCTAACCTATTAGCTCCTGTTAATGAGAGAATGCATTATTTTTATAAAAGAAAGCCACTTAATACATACAGAAAGAAAATCAGAATTAGAAAATCACTCTTTTATAACACTTACAAAATGACTGACACAGGCAATAATCATCAGTTGTGTTAAAATTATTAGAAGAATGGTAAATGAGGATTTCTGAAATTTTTCCAATGTCAAAATAACACCACTAGTTTCCTTTCTGGTCCCAAGAAGAAAACAAAACCGTACTGTGTTGGGATCCAGCTTTTTTCCCCTTACCCAAAGACTCACTCTTATTACCACTGATGGTAAACAGTCAGATAATATGCATCTTCTGATGTGCTGAAAGCAGAATTTACAACATCACTACGCAAATGCTCAAGTTGAATCTATCAAGCCTTTAAATTCCAGTTAATGGGAAGTACAAGAAAGAGAGGACAAACTAAATGTCTCCATAAGGAAGCAATCAGAAGTACCCAGAAGGTGGAACATCTGACAGGACAAATGGCCCTGGCTTTTCCATAAAGCAGGGTCAAGGAAAAACGACTGGCCTGCATTGAAAAAAAAAAAAAAATCAAGGGACAAAACAGCCAGGTCTTGGAATGGATTTGGCTTTGAAAAAACAATTGTGTAAATTCTTGAAGGACAATTGAGGAAATTTGACTTTGAACTGGGTATTAGATGTACGGAATCTACTTTTGGTTACGTATAAAGCTATTCTGATTTTTAAAGGTTTATACTGAAATAGTTGGGGGTGGAACATCAGGATGTCTGTAACTCACTCGAAAATTCTTAAGCCTGTAAAAAAAAAGTAAAAAGTACCATTTTATATGCTGGTGGCAATTTGATGGAAATAAAGCTTATTGAGAGGGAAGGTGATTTAGGAGGGAGAGGGGGAAATTGATCAAGTGATGTTTCTCAAATAGGCAAAGGCGATGAGGTTTAGAGCTCAAGTGGAAGGACTAGTTGTAGATGGAAGCATGGAGAGAGTTTTTGCTTCGTTTTGTGTGAAAAATTGGTTAGGTCATCAGCTGAGTGTGAGGATGACGAAGGTTTCAGAAGAAAGGAGAAGTAAGGTGAAACTAGGGCAGTGGCTCTCAGACTTTTCAGTGCATGTCAGAATGACTGGAGGGCTTGTTGAAACACAGACTGAGCTCCTCCCCAGAATTTCTGATTCAGTAGGTCTGGGTGGGGCCTGAGAAGTTGCGTTTCTAACAGCTCCCAGGTGACACTGATGCTGCCGGTCTGGGGACCGTGTTTTGAGAACCATCGTGATTACTGTGCAGCATTAGGCCCCACTGAGGTTTGCAGTCATGCTTTAAAGTGAGAACAGCATGGTTGACCTTCTCCTCCAGGCGTGTTCAGCTGCACAGGTATCACTGCCAAAGAAGCAGAGGGTAAAATGAGCCAGAGATGATCACCGAGATCATCACAGAGCTGGCTCTTTCTTATCGTTCTGGACTCATCCCAGATGAAACTTCTCGGAAGCATCTTCCCCGACCATCTGATCTCACTATCTTCCTCTTCCTCATCACTTTGCACCTTCACATTATTTTTTTCTCACAGCACTTTTCAGTCTCTGGAATTGTGTGTATACTTTGTCGCTTGTTTCAGAGTTTTTCCACTAGAGTTTATGTACCACTAAACAGGAGTCTTGATTTTTGTTGTTGTTGTCATTCACTGCTATAGTCCTAGAACCTAGAACTGTGCCTGGACATCACAGGTGCTTAGTAAAAATTTATTGATGAAAAACAAGAAAGAGAAAGAAAGAAAAGGAAGGAAGGAAGGAAAGGAAAGGAAGGAAGGAAGAAGGAAAGAAAGGGAGAGAGAGTAAGAGAGGAAAGAAGGAAGGAGAGGAACAAAGAGAGATAAGGAAGAACAATTCATTACACTAGAAACTAAATCATAGTATTAATTTTGACCATGAAGAGAAAAATATTTGTATACTTACAAAAATATAAACACAGTTTACTATGGTCTAAAATTAACATAATTGGAAAGATGGGAAGTTGGAGCTAGCTAGTTGCTCACCACCCCCATTTTCTTCTCCTAAAGACTGTGTTTCCCAAATTCCCTGTTTGGTCACTGAAACCTGGGGGGTGAAGATGCACACCATTTCCATGTGTGGACATAAAACATCCCATGTAGTCCTTTGTTTTCTCTCTCTCTGTCTGTCTCTCAGCTCATCAGTGGGCTGGGTGCAGAGGATCCAGAAGTGACCTCTGGGGAGGCCCTGGGGGACAGAGGAGACAGGAATGAAAAGATCCTGGGTTCCTGAGTCACAGCTTGGAGGACAGGGTGCGGAAGGCTGCTCCAGACACTGGCTGGGCATCGAGTGAGTTCAGAATAAACTTTTATTGTATCAACCAGCCACTGAAATTCCAGGACTATTTTTATTACTGAAATAAAAAAAAAGAGAAATGTCAAAAAGTGATTCGTTAGGAATTACTAGTGTATCAGTCTGTGTCCAATCAGAAAAAAGAAATCACATATTAATTTGAACAGGGAAAGTTAATGTAAGGAATTACTAACTAACAGGGTAAAGAGAATTCTAAAAGTACTATAGTGATGAGGAATAGAACCTGAATTCTGGAATAATTCTTTAGCTTACTAATTTGCTCCAAAATGGTATCCATTCTGCTATTTATTCTCTCTCCTGAGTATTCTTTTTTTAAAAAATTGAAGTATAGTTGATTTACAATATTGTTAGTTTCAGATGTACAGCAAAGTGATTCAATTATATATAATTGAATAATGATATACATATATAAAGTAAATATGTAAATATAAAATATAAAAATAAAATTTTTTTCTTTTTCAGATTCTTTTCCATTATAGGCTATTAGAAGATATTGACTATAGTTTCCTGTGCTGTATAGTCAGGCCTTGTTGTGTATCTATTTTATATATAGTAGTTAGTATCTGCAAATCCTGAGCCCCCAATTTATCCCTCCCACCTTTCCCCTTTGGTAACTGGAAGTTTGTTTTCCTATGTCTGTGAATCTGTGTCTGTTTTGTAAGTAAGTTCATTTTTATCACTTTTTTAGATTCCACATATAAGTGACATCATATAATATTTGTCTTTCTCTGTCTGACTTACTTTACTTAGTATGCTAATATCTTTTCCACTCATGTTGCTGCAAATGGCAATTTTCATTCTTTTTATGTCTGACTAATATTCCATTATATATATCAATCACATTTTCCTTCTCCAGTCATCTGCCAATGGATATTTAGGCTGTTTCCATGCCTTGGCTGCTGTTAACAGTGCCACTACGAACATCAGAGTGCATGTACCTTTTCAAATTAGACTTTTCATCTTTTCTAGATGTATGCCTAGGAGTGGGATTGCTGGATCATATGGTAAGTCTATTTTTAGTTTTTTAAGGAACCTCCATACTGCCCTCCATAGTGGCTACACCAATTTACATTCCCACCAACAGGGTAGGAGGTTTCCCTTTTCTCCACACCCTCTCCAGCATTTATTATTTGTAGACTTTTTGATGATTGCCATTCTTACTGTTGTGAATGATACCTCATTGTAGTTTTGATTTGCATATCTCTAATAATTAGCTATGTTGAATATCTTTTCACGTGCCTGTTGGCCATCCGCATGTCTTCTTTGGAAAAAATATTTAGGTCTTCTGCCTTCTTTTGACTGGGCTGTTTGTTTTTTTGTTATTGAGCTGTATGGGCTGTTTGTATATTTTAGAAATTAAGCCTTTGTTGGTCGCATTATTTGCAAATATTTCTTCCCATTCTGAAGGTTGTCTTTTCATTTTGTTTACGATTTCCTTTGCTGTGCAAAAGCTTATGAGTTTGATTAAGTCTTTTTTTTTTTTTTGCTTTTATTTCCTTTGCCTTAGAAGACTGACCTAAGAAAACATTGCTACGATTTACGTCAGAGAATGTTTTGTCTTTGTTCTTTTCTAGGAGTTTTATGGTGTCATGTCTTATAGTTAAGTCTTTAAGCCATTTTGAGTTTACTTTTGTGTATGGTGTGAGGGGGTGTCCTAACTTCATTGATTTCATTGAAACTACTCAAATGCTCATCAGTGGTTAGATGGATAAATAAATTGTGTCAGTTTCACACAATGGAACATTATAGAGCAATGAGAATGAATGAACTGACACTACACACGGCAACGTGAATGAATCACACAAACTTGATGTTGAGTGAAAGAAGTCAAAAACAAAAGAGTACATTCTGTGTGATTCCATTTATGTTAAGTACAGAAATAAGCAAAACTAATTGATGCTGTTAGAAATCAGGGTGGCAGTTACCCACAGGTTATCCATTAGGGAAGAGACTGGACAAGAATAGTGCTTCTGGGGCTGCTGATACTGGGGTGTGTGCATCCAGTTTGTGAAAATTTACTGAGCTGTACACTTGTGATATGTGAACTTTTCCTGTATGTATATTATGCTTGAGTAAAGTTTAAAAACAAAGTTGGGTGAGAGGATGCAGAAGGTCAGGGTGTTGGTGGGTGTGCTATTTTATACCAAGTGGGCAGGATCAGTCTCTCTGATGAGGTGACAACTGAACTGAGACCTTGAGGGACTTCGATGGGTGGGTAGCTATCCACCCAGGGGAAGAACATTCTGGTGAGTGCTCACTGAGCTTGTTTTAGACTCTGAGGTCCTTGAAGATAAGGACCTTTTGAAATTCCAGCGTCTACCTCAGCACCTAGCAAGTCACTAACCTACAAATTGAGTAATTTTTTTAATATTATCCCAGCTGCTCCCAGGACTTCCTTCTGGTTTTCAGAGACTTTTTTTTTTTTTTTTTAATTCTCCTGGTCTCTAGCTCTGCTCTTTGCCCTTCCTTCTTTGGAAAAGGAGGGAACAAATCCTGAGATGTGAAATAATGTGTTTGCATCCATCCCAGTAGCAGAGCTGGCCTCCTCCTTCCAGTCCAAGAGGTTTCCAAACGATCCCAGCACTCCCACTCTCAGCCTAGCAAAGCCTCCTGACCGGAAGCCACACATTCCTTCATTTATCCCCAACCTGACCCGTTTCAACACTACCTTGTCCCACTGGACCTAAGGGGCTCATGTCTCTAATGTCGCACTTACTACACTTCCCTGCGATTCTTTGTTTGCCTGCCTTGCTCACTTACAACATGAGCAGCATAGGAGTCAGGGCTGTGTGTTTTCAGCATTTTATTCCCAAAGCACGTAACTCTTACCCTGTAGTCTTTTGAAAAGTGCTGGCTGAACGAGTGTGTCAGGGCTAAGGGAACCAAGAAAGGCAGAGTTGGGGTTGGGAAGTCTGTTGACGGCTGCTTGATAGGGTAATAATTGGCACTAGGAAAATGAGAGAAAAGGAGGTTGGGTGTGAGAGGTAAGAAGGTCTTGTTTCAAAGCAAACAACCACCGAGAATCAGGATTAAAAAGAAAAAGAATGCTAAGGGAGGCATCAAAGATGCCAAAGCCACGGAAACCAGCGATAAGTTAACCGCTTATTAGTCAGGGTTCTCCAGAGAATAAGGGGGAGAGAAAAGGAGAGAGAGAATATTTATTTTAAGGAATTAGCTCACAAAATTGTGGGGGCTGGCAAATCCCAAATATGTAGGGTAGACCAGCAGGCTGGACATTCAGGGACGGGCTGATGCTGCAGTCTCTAGTCTGAAACCCTCAGGGCAGCAGGCTGGAACTCAGGCAGGGTTTCCGTGTTATGATAGTCTTGAGGAGAAGACCTCTGGAAACCTCAGTCTTTTCAGACCTTCAACCAATTGATGAAGCCCATTGATATTATGGGGACTAATCTGCTTTTCAAAATTTGATATTCATCCTATCTTAGAAGTACCTGCACAATGTAGTAGTGGGGGGGGGATTTTTTTAACCTCTGCCTTTTTAGGGTTTTCATCTGGGTCTGAGAATTAACTTGACATAAGGGCAGAGTAAAAGGAGAAAAGCATATATATTTATTTAATACACATTTTACGCGACGTGGGAGCCCCCACAAGGGAATGAAGATCCAAAGAAATGGCAAAACCCATGTGCTTTTATACCAGGTTGAACAAAGAGAGGCAATTGTGGAAAAGTAAGCTGTGGGGAGACTAAGGGAAGACAGGAATTAATTTATAAAGTCTGTTTTTGCAGAATTCTCTAGGTCTTGCGAATGGAGCTCTGCTTTTTTTTTTTCTTTTCCCCACAGCACTGCTCATCACTTAATATACTAATTTTCTTATTTATGTGTTATCTGGCTCATACACTCTCTCACATCTCCTTGAAAACAATAATTTTTAAAAATGTCTTACTTTTATTCACTGTTGTACCTCCAATTCCAAAGAGTGTCTGGTCCATAGAAGGTGCTCAATACATATGGGTTGAATGAAAGAACGAGAAGCTTTGCTTCTTTCCTGAGTAGTATGATTCGAGTTGTCAGTGAGAATGAAACAATTCTAATGAAGGCTGATGAGCATTGTCCTGCAAAGGGTTCCTCTATGTCAAGAAAAATGAGAACAGGGAATTTTGGAGGTAAAATTAAATGTAGCTTTAAAAAAAAAAAAAAGGAGTTGGCCAGCGGAGCAATGGAAAAAGCATCAGCCTCAGCCGTCTTAGACTGGAATCTGGATCGACCACTTGCCAGCTGTGTGCTGTGAGTGAGGCTCAGTCCCTCAATCCCGTGAGTTTCCACTTCCTCATCAGTGTAGCATCTGGGGATACTGTTACGGGGTGGTTAATGAGTGGCTTAGGTAAGTGTATGGATGAAACCGCTTTGAACCAATATGTGCAAAAAAAAAAAAACAAAAAAACCCCACAAACTGTCATCAATATCGAAGGCCCGGGAAGGCTCTGCAAATTATCTCCACAAAGCTTTCTAATCTAAATTTTATATTATGACGTACCTCATATTTAAAAAGGCATCCTTCTTCTCTCATTAGTTTTCTCCTCAAGCAACAGCACTTACTTATATTTTATTGAGCTGTAATTCACATACTGTAAAATCCACCATTTTAAAGCATACAATTCAGTGGTTTTCATTACACCCACAGGGTTGTCTAGCCATCATCACTGTATAATTTCAGAACGTTTTCATCATCCAAAAAGAAACCCCATAACCATTAGCAGTCACTCCCCATTTCCCTCTCCCCTTTGCCCCGGTACCCACTAATTGGCTTCTGTCTCTGTGGATTTGCCCAGTGTAGACATTTCACATAACTATAATCAGATAATCTGTGGCTTTGTGTATCTGATTTCTTTCACTTAGAATAATGTTTTCAAGGTTCATCCATGTTGTAGCGTATATCAGTACTTCACTCCTTTTTACAACTGGGTAATATTCCACTGTATGGATATTTTTATTTATCCAGTCTTCAGTTTATGGATATTTGGGTTGTTTCCATCTCGGGGCTATTATGAATAATGCTGCTATAAACATTTGCCTACAAGTTTCTGTGTGAACATATGTTTTCAATTCTCTTAGGTATGTGTCTAGGAGGGGAACTGCTAGGTCATATTCGACTTCTCCATATTTGACTTTCACTTATAAATATAGTAGCTCTATATTTAACTTTTAGAGGAACCGCCAATCCGTTTCCCCCAGCAGCTGCACCAGTTTAATCTCCCTGTGGGCAATGTATGAGGGCTCCAATTTCTCCACATCCTCATTGGCTATTTATTGTTCTGTCATTAGAATCATCCTTCAATTTACCTCACCAACATTGCCTCACTAAAATTAGTATTGCAGCAGGTCTAAAACTAAATTGAAACAAAAAATTTCTATATGACACTCACATACTGAAAAAAAAGAGGCCCTGAGGTCATTTTCTAATTTTTCCAGGCAGAGAATATTCTGTATTACAGCTGCCCTGGCTAGCGGGGGACTCGGTGCACCATCACACCGTTTCTTACAGGATCTCGGGACGAAAAACCACTTTGGGAAAAAATCCCCGTCTTAGAGAGCTGCCTGGAGTAGGCACAGAGTAGCGTTTGAATAGTTCTTCATCTGCATTTCAGGTCTTTTTACTCTATTCACTCACGCTTCCAGTTGCGGGCCATCTAGCCCAGGTCGACTCCGGGTTCCCCTGTGTGCGCAGGCGCACACCGACAGCCCGCTATCCTCCCTCCGTCCCCGCCTCCCCAGGTCCGCCCCCCCGCCGACACGCCCCCTTTCGGCGCTCTAGGGCTGAGGGGCGGGGAGATGGGTGTTAAAGGAGGCCTGCGGCAAATCCGCGAGCCTCTCTGGAAAGCGGCGCTCCGCACTGGCAGATTAAGTTTGATGACGTAACCACTCTCCAATCTGCATCTGGGGGCGGGACTAAAGTCGGGCTGTGCAAGGCCGGAGGAGGAGCCGGCCTGGTGGAAGCACGTGACCCGGGTCTGGAGCCGGAAGCCACTCTGGCGGGGAGCGCCCCCCAGCACCTAAGGCTGCGATGGTGAGTGAGGACGCATGCGCGGGAGTTCGCGCCAGGGGTTCCGCGTCCCTGTCCCCCAATCTCTTTGGTTGCCCGGTCCTGAGTGTGCACCCTGCCCTCACTTCCTGTCCGCCCCGGGACAGAGAGGGAATGCAGACGGGAGGGGTGGCGACGTAGAGGGCTGAGGAGGGGTCTGTGGGAGGGTGTAAGTGGGGCTGGGGAGTAGTCTGGGGGGGGTTGGCGGGCCACAAGAGGAATTGGAGAGGGGGCTAAGCGGGGGGTGGCAGAGGGGTAGCACAGATGGGATGTGGAAGGCCGGGGGGAGCCCAGGAGAGAATGAGGACCGATGGAGACTCAGGAAGATAAGTGTTGAAGGCCATGTAGAGGGAAGAGGGCCCTGGCCAGGGAAAGAGGCCTGAGGGGCCATTGTCAAAAAGAGAGACTTGAGTTTGCCGAGGGCTATCCTCCTAGTCTGGTTCTCACTGATTGCTTCTTTACCCACTAGACTTCTGCACTGACACAGGGGCTGGAGCGAATCCCAGACCAACTCGGCTACCTGGTGCTAAGTGAAGGCGCAGTGCTGGCGGTGCGTTCTGGAAAAGGGAAGGAAGGGGTGGTGGTCCCCCAAGTACACGTTGCCCAGTGTAGGCTGATTTGACTCTTTTTGGTCTTTACCTGGTATCATGCCTGGCATATAGTAAGCTTTCAGGAATTAAATCAGTCTCTGGAATCTTAGGTAGAAGTTTACTAACCAGAGTCAGATGAGTTACATGTTTGTTGATAACTGATGTTACCTGAGTTATTCTTGAGTATGTATTTATTTGGTATTCATTAAAGAGGCCTGGTATTTTGTTCTGTAGTACAGTATAGTGTTAGCTCTCTGGAGTTTTCTATCGAGCTAGAGAGACAAGGCTTAAGGTTAAAAGTTGAAAGCAATGCACATGGTAAAGACTATTGAAGGAATTCAGAAAGTGAAGGATTCAGCCTTTCGTGTTATAACTTGTGTTTTGGCAAGGAAACTTTCTTGGAGGAGGCAACAATTCAGTTGGGCTGAAAAGATGGATGGTTGTGAACAGGGAGAAAAGAGGGAGAGTATTCATGGCTGGGAGGTGGATGTATTTGCAGGAGTGTGACACCAGCCTGTCTCAATTGGTGGTGGGTTTATGTTGAAAAGATCTGGAAAGGTCTGGGGGAAGAAGAGGATGAGGTTAGGAAAGATCTGATTGTGGAGGACTTTCAAGGCAGGGTTAATACATTTGGGTTAATCTTGTGGGTAACAGGAGCTCTGAAGGATTTTTGGACAGAAACATGAGATGATGAAGTGGCTGAGGGAGATTCTTCTATTAGACGTAAAGATGGGTCTGAGGGGGTGGGGTTCAGAAGCAGGGATGCTCTTGCCAAAATCTGGGTATAAAACTGAGCTGGTGGTGATGAGGAGTGTGGAGAGAAGAGATTTTAAAGAATTATCAGTATCCCTTGGTAATGACCAGAGATAGGCAACAGAGGAGATACTATTCCATCATAAAAGACTTTAAACTCAAGTTTAGAATGATGGTGCCTTAAAAAACAGGAACTTAAGGAAGTTGACTGGGGAGGGAGAGATGAAAGGGGAATTTTGATGGGTCAACTTTAAACATTGAGTTTGATAGAAAATAGTAGCAGTTAATATACATTGCTGGGAGCTATTGTGAACATCTTGCCAGTATCTCACATAACCTCCACGAGCCCGTAAGATACTGTTGTCCGCAATTTACAGATGAGGAAACTGAGCTGCAGAATGCCCAAGAGAGCAATGGGCACTGAATTTAACCTAATGGGAGGCCCATATTGAGGAGGTAGGGAGAAGGTGAGACAGTGACCAGAAAAGAGGAAGCCCGGGCCACTGTGACAGCATTACCCAAGGGCTAGGTAGTAGGAAGGGGTTCAAGGACAAAGGGGATGTTTATGTTTCATACTCTGTAGACAGGGCAGCAAGCAGGAAAACTGAGGGTAAGATGGAGCCTAGAACAAGTCCCTTAGTGGGTGGGCAGTGATGTGTGAGAATGTGGTTTTATCAAATAAGTGGAAACAGAAATCAAGTGTCAGGGATTAGGAAAGCAGGGTCAGTAAAGAAATGGATGAGAGGGAATGCTCCTGGGAGAAGACCAGTATTTTAAGGATGGGAAACCGGATGGCAGCAGGAGGGACTACAGAGTCACAGGAAAGTTTTTGGTTGGTTTTTTCAAAACTGGCGGTGACCTTGGGGTATTGGAAGATGGAGAGGGAGAGGTTACAAATGCTAGAGCCAAAGTGACTGTTGCTGGAATTCTTTCCCAATTCTGTTCCCCGATTCCTGCCGTCCTCCATCCTCCTGCAGTCATCTGGGGACCTAGAGAATGACGAGCAGGCAGCCAGCGCCATCTCTGAGCTGGTCAGCACGGCCTGCGGCTTCCGGCTGCACCACGGCATGAACATCCCCTTCAAGCGCCTCTCGGGTGAGCCCCAGCCCCTTCCCCTGGTGGTAGTGACGCGGGAGGAAGGTGCTCTCTCTTCTCAGGAGAAAAAACACCTGTCTCCTACTGACCACCCACCATCTCCCCCTGGGATCCCTGGTTCTGGCCACTCTCTTCCCCTTGGAATTCACCCCTGCATCAGAATTATGAGAAGGCAAGGGGATTTAATGGAGACCTCCCACTTTCAGATCTGTGAGCCTTGAACTATCAGTTGTGACCCCCAGGGAGGCCTTGGCACCCCACTAACTCTCTGCTCCCTTCCCTCTCCTGGGGCGGGGGAAGGTGTCTCCCCTCCAGTGGTCTTTGGGGAACACACATTGCTGGTGACCGTGTCGGGACAGAGGGTGTTTGTGGTGAAGAGGCAGAACCGAGGCCGGGAGTCCATTGACGTCTGAGCCTGCCAGAGGGCGCGGGGCAGAGGCGGATGGGGCCGTGAGCCTCTGTGACGAGGAAGACGCACACCTGCCCCACCTCCCTCTTGGCTTGCCGCTGGAACTAAGGCTGTCTGCTCACCCACCTCCCTGCCCCCCTGCCTGGAAGAGCAGAGGCTTGGGGACTTTGTACGATGTTAAGGAGAGTGAGAGCCAGGAGACCTCCCCCTTCCCACCCTCCTTAATAAACCTGAGACTGATGTTCCCAGCCCAGGGATGTGTTGTGTGTATGGGGGGAGGAGGGCCACAACCCATTTGGCTTCCACCTTTTAGGGCCTCAGCCCCGAGGGGTGGGGCAAGGCCACTCCTAGGCGTCCAAAACTGGGAATCAGAAGGGGAAAAAAGTGTGTGGGAAGGCAGCTGAGGGGAGCTATCTGGTGCACATGCTGAAGGGAACCATTCCGAGCCCCTGGGTCTCTGCTCCTACCACCAACACACAAACAAGTCATTCTTCTCCCTCCTGAACAGGCATTTAATAGTCTTATTTCAGTTGGAAGCAGTAGTTGGAGAATAAGTTACAGGAACAGACAGACCAAAAAAAAACCCCAAAAAACAAAACCCAAGAAACCAAAATCCAAGAAACCCACACAACTTAAAGTGCTTCAGGCTGCAAACGTAAACATGAGGGCAGGGGAGGCCACGGAGCTGTCTCCCCTGACCTGAGACAGGAGGGTCATGTCATTGTCGGGTCCCTTTACCATCACCACCCCTCTGATCTCAGCCCTGTGGGTGGGAGGGAGAGAGGGAATGTCAGACGCAGGAAGACAACTTAATAGGAATAAGGAAAACACTTTGTAAACTTAGAACCAGGGTACAAGGCGGGGGGCCAGGGGCTCCTGGAGCCCCTGCCCTGGCTGAGGGGTGGGGCCAGCCCACCCAGGAAGTCCGGGAAATACTGTTGGCTTCACGCTGCAGCCATCCCCGCCCGTTTCACAGCTTCTACCCTCGTCCTTCATCAGCAGACAGACAGGCGGCCCTGCGGGGCCTCCTCACCCACAGTGGGAGGCATCCCAGGGGAGGCACAGCCCAGAGGGAGCACCTGCTCCAGGGCTTCTGGGATTTCTGGGAGTGTGAGAGGGGGAGAGCAGCACAGTGCTACTTGACGGGCTCCACCACCAGGACCTTGCACTCGCGCTTGGCAATCTTGTCCAGAGAGAGCACAGCCTTGTCTGGGGGCAGGTAGAGGGGGCGGCCGACAGGGGAGGCCACGGGGGGCGTGATGGCTCTGCGCTCCGTCACACTGCCTGACCTGGGGGAAGGCAGAAGCTGTGGGCTCTAGTCGGACCCCAGGACCCCTTCCCACTTCTGCTCCAATTCCAGCCTCTCCCAAGTCCAGTGGCACCCCTCCTGCAGGCCCATACCTCATGAGGTGGCTGCGGGAGGGCTGTTGATGGGAGAAGGACTGAGAGCGGCCCAGGCTTGCCTGGTGCCTCTCTACCAAGTCCCGGACGGCAGGGCTGCTGGGGCTGCTCTTTCGAGAGAGGGGCCGGGCCTCGGGCGGAGGGTGGGACACGCTGGCGGTGAACTGAAGCTTCAGTTTCATGTGCTGACTCAGCTGGGGTGGGGAGACACAGATCAGTCATCTGGCTCGGCCTGTAGGCCCCAGACCTCCTTTCGCGTCATCTTCCCCACTTAGGTCAGATCTAAATCACACCTTCCCTCTGCCCAGCTTTGTAGTGCCAGCCCTTACACTTCATCTGCAGAAGCCAGGGCCCTGACTCCTCCCACTTGTCGTCCCACACCACCCAGCACACTGCCCAGCCCCTCCCCAGCCCACCTCAAAGAGCCCTGTCCTCAGAGCCTGGAAGGCCACACTGAAGGTGAGCGCGCTGCCCTTCCGGGAAAAGCCGAGGTTGTTCAGGGGTGTGTGGCAGACGATGGAGTCCAGGGCTGCCTGCATGGCCCGGCGCTCCTCCTCACACAGCTGCTTGCCTGTGGGGCAGAAACAGGGACTGGGAAACACACTTGTACCGTGTTCCACAGTTTGCAAAGGACTTTCAAGAGCACAGTCTTGTTTGATCTTCAGAGCCACTACCTGGAGTAAACTGAGTACATGCTATTGTTTGCTGAATTTAATAAATAACAATAGCTAATACTTACTGTGTATTGAGATCTGTTCTAACTACTTCACATATATTAACTCATTAAGTCACTATTATAGCTCCTTGAGTTATTATCTCCATTTTAGAGATGAGAAATCTGAGGCTTAGAGAGGTTAAGTAACCTACCAAAGGTCACACAGCTAGTAAATTGAAAAAGTAGAAGTCAAACATACCAGGGAGCCCAGCTTCAGTGTCTCTTAAAATCACTCTGCCCTGTGGCCTCTCTAAACCCTCTGACACTGTGGAGACTACCCAGGTAGAGCCGACATAGCCTGCTCAAGCCACCCAGCTCTGTGACTTCCTTTCCCCTCCCCTCCTTTGGGACAAAGTCCTAGCCTAGCAGCTACCTACCAGCCTGGGCATGCTCTGGGGTCCACACGAGCCTCACAGCAAGGAAGTCTTGGAGATTGTTGAGCAGTGTGTAGGTGACAGTGAAACGCTCGTAGGTCTGAACAGGAGACTCACAAGATGCAGTCATCACAAAGCACGGGCGGTCTAGGCGGATGCTGGGCAGGCTAGAATCCACGAGAGAGGGAAGCAGGATGTGTGTGTTTGGAAACAAGATGAATAGGACAGTGCCCGCGGGGAAAGGTGGGGGTCCCAGTAACTCACCGGTAGTGTGTATAGATACTCTGGGTGAAGGGCAGCTTTGGGGTGGACCACTGAACTACAGCAATCAGGGGAACTTCTAGACCCTGAAGAAGGGAAACGTCACATGTATCAGACATACTCTCTCCCCTTGGCCAACCCGTGACCTTTCCCTCACACTGCTTTTCTCAGCCTTTCTCCTTGAAAATGCCAGTCCCTCATACTCACCTCCTTGGCCCCTGGAGGGGGCTGCTCACCCCCTCTCAGCTGAAACAGGAAGTTGTGCTCCTCCAGCGCACTAAGCGGGCAGGGGAAGCAGCCAGAGGTACCAGGGAGCCGGCAGAAGGAGCCCATGGAGACTTCCCCAGATTGGTGACTAGTTCCAAAGAGAGAGGGCCAGGGTTGGATCTTTCCATGCCAGAGTTCTCGGCTGTGACCCCACCCCCTCCACTTTGCGGCCCTGCACCTCCCCAGGACCTCACCAGACATTGTCCACCAGCAGCACAGAGCCATCGGGCATGACAGGTAGATAACTGGCATTGAAGTTTGGGAGAATTCGGATATCCCAGATGGAAATTTCCTCCTGGGAGGAGCTGTTCAGCACTGTCGGAGGTAACCAGCTCAGCTCAGAGTATCTAGATCTCTCAAATCCCACCTTTATCCCCACCCCGCAAAATGGGCCTATCACCACCCTCCTGTCCAGAGTAACCACCACCCAGTCAGTGCCCTTGATGCTACCCAAGACCTGAGCCGCTGATCTGCTCACCCTTGAGCACAGTCAAGTGTTTTCCAGCCACAGTGAACTGTCTGCATTTCAGAACTGGAGGGGGCAGCAGAGTCAGCAGCGTGCTCACTGCAGGAGAGGGCGGAGGCAAGAGACCACGGGCTGGGCGCACCTCACCTCCAACCCACAGTTTCTAATCTTCCTCTTCTCCTTAGGTCCTGCACTTGCCAGTATCACCCCTCCACTGTTCCCCAAATTCCAGACTCTAGCATTTCCCCTCTGCATCCTCCTCCCCACCTTGGGCCTTGAAAGCACTCTGCTCGCCCCGGAAGGTCTCCCCAGGAGATCGGGTCTGCAGCAAGCGCAGGTAGCCTTGATCTCTGACCTCTGGTGCCTCAACCTCCCGCTTCCACACGGTCACTACAATCTGAGCACAGGGGACACAGGACCACAGTCAAGAGGAGACACACGGCCAGTCTGAGAAAGGGCGCCAGAATTGGGACAACAGCTGCACCCCTTGCTAATCTTACCTTGGCCTTAGGTGTCCCTGGGGGCAGTCTATCCAGTGAGACGGTGAGTGGGAAGATGACCTCATCTGTGGACACAATTGGTTCCTCCACAGGCAGCTGGTTGTGAAAAGGGTGAAGAGGTCAGGAGGGTCAGAGGCAGCCCGCAGCACCGGCGTTCCCTTTAAGATCTGCCGTCTGTGGTGCCTGCCCTCCCCTCTCCTCATCCGTCATCCGCCTCCGGCTTCCCTCCAACATCCCTCTCCCCTCTGGTCTTTGGAGCCCGGCAAACCGCCCCTCCGTCCTGTGCCGTGTCACCCCCAAGCTCCTCACCGTGGTCGCTCCCCCTGAGGTAGCAGGGCCTGGGCCGTGGGTGAGGAGGGGGCTGCAGCCGCGAAACAACCCACCACCGCCAGGATCCCCGCCCCCCGGGGGTTCGGGATCCTGGTCGCCGGAGCCACTGCCCCCGGGCGCCCCGCCTCCGGCGCTGACCGAGGCCAGGGCGGCTAGGGTGGTCGCCAGTTCTGCCCACGCCCCTCGGGAGCCCAAGCCCGGACCGCCCCCGGCGCCGGACCCCGTGCCGCTCCGGCAGCGCAGCACCAGCAGGAAGCGGACAGTCTCCCCCAGGTAGAGGTGGTTGCGCCGGGGCAGCGCCCGGTACCGGCCCGGGTCCCCTGCCAGCTCGGCGCGCGGCGGCAGCGGCACGGCGGGGAAGTACATCGAGTAGTCGCACTGGGACTCCATGGGCGGCGAGGACCGCGCGGGCCCAAGGGGCGAGGTGGGCCGGGACCCGCGGAGGGTGGGAGGGCCGCTGGGGTGGTTCCCGGGAGCCCCGACCGCCGACGGGTGCCGCGCGCGGCTGGGCCGGCCCGAGAGACCAGCCGGGGCCGGGAACCGGGACAACAAACCCGGAACCGAGACCCCACGGGGCCGGAACCGAGATGCCGGGCCGGAACCGGGATGAGGGGCCAAATGACTGGCGAGAAACCGGAAGCGGAAGGGAAGGGGCGTGGCCTTGGAGGCGCCGGAATTTGTGGGTGACTGGACCGCGGAGAGGGGCGGGGTGCGGCTGCAGCACGAAGGGTTTAGGTGAGGCTGCGGACAGACTTCTTAGAGAAAAAATATTAAAAGAACCCCCTCCAGCCCCGTTTTTCCCAGGAAGATGCTCCATCCCCTTCCCTTTCGGCCCCACATAAAGCGGATTGAAGTTTCGAATTATTTATTCATTCAACAAACATTTTAAAGTGGAATGACCGTGGCCCAGTAAAAAATATTTCATGGAGAAATGGACGCATTATTCCAACCCATTGTGTCCCAAACTTTCTCTGTCGTACTCTGTGGTTTGCATCTCCAGGGGGGCCTTCCTGAGTACTCTTTGGACCTGCCAGGAGGCTGGAAAGGGGAAGGGGCAAAATTGGGGGTGATGCTGATAGGACTGAGAATCCTTGACACAGGCTGGAGGACATGGGGCCCTCATCCTTGCAAAGTTCCACTCATCCTCTAGGGAGCAGACATGCTTTCTGAGGGAAACAGAAGTGGCGTCTGGCTGCCCCACACTCATCACATGTACCCTGTGGCTGAGCTGCTCTTTAGACTAAGCCTTAGTGGTCTGATGCCTAGTGGGAGGGTAGCCTTGAAGTCTTGAGGGGCAGAGAGACTGTTGGGGGGAACTGCTTGGCGTCTAGCTTGTCCTTGTACTGTAGCTCAGGGGTAGCCAGGCGCTCACACTCCTGCTGGTCTTGGAGGCTGAGTCCACTCCGAAGCACATAGCCTAAAACCTTACCTGACCCAAACTGGAAAGGGCGGAATCTCCTGTCAGTGATGTATTTGGGGTCTAAAGCCTCACCCCCAACCAGACAATGTTTAGCCAGGGCTTCTCGGCGAGCCCGGAGCTCCGCCACAGCTCTGTCCAACCGGCTCTGGCCGTATTGCTTTATCCGTGCCCACAGACTCCGGTTGAAGTGAACATAGAGAGCCCAGTCCAGGTTGTTCCAGGCTCGGGCGCGTGCAGTCAACTGCCTGTCCTCAGCAGTCAGTCCACCGTTGCTGGCGGGTCCTCTGTCCTGCCCACCTCCAGCCTGGGCATTGTGCATAAAGCCCACCACATCATCTAGACCCCAGCACAGGGCATCTGCCAGCAGGACCAGTGACTCATCAAAGTATTCAGCCACCAAGACCAGGTCAAAGACAGAGTCCAGCCAGGCCAGACTCCACTGGAGGAAGGATGAAGACCCCAAATCTAAAGAGGCGGAGCTGGACATCTGGCTATGACCACCAGCAACAGTGGGAATAGGATGAAAGAGAGCATTGGGATCCAGGGTGTGGGCCCGAGTGCCAGTGCCAGAAGGCAAGACATGCAGCTTTGGGGGGTTGGGGTCTTGAGGGGGTTGAGGATTCCCTCTTTTGGTCCTCATCTCTTGGGGGAAGGGAAGGCCAAAATCAAACCATAGCAAGTTGCGTGCGTAGTGGTCCCCACGGGCCCCGGGCCTGTAGAAGGCTCGAGGATTGGCCAGGAAGGCAGCCAAGGATGGTGCTTTGCGGAAAGCTGACGAGGTGGATTTATAGTAGGAGAAGGCTGAGCGGGCCAGAGCCGCTGGGTCTCGGACAATGGAAAAGAAGAAGCTGTCAGAAGGCATGACCTGAAGTACCTGCAGAGGAGAGGAAACAGGGAGAGAGAACTAAGCCAGGAAGAAACTAAGAGCAAACCCAATGCCCGCTGATCCCCTGGCCTCCTCCAACCTCCTTCTGACAGCTCTGCTGGGAACCCTAGCTTCCTTCACTAGCTGCACAGATCTTGGGTAAGATACGTAACATCTCTGAGACTCAGTTTGCTCACCTGCAAAATGGAGATCTTCATGCCTTTCTTCCCATGTGATTACAGAGGTTACAAGAGAAAAAGATGTGAAGGAACCTGAAAGATGGGAAGCTCCTGGAGAACACTGCTTTCCTCAGGGCTTTCTGTTGGCCTTGGTCAGTAAAACCTCTATGAATCAAACTTTGTGTTCACTTCCCCAACAGAAACCTAGAAAGTGCCTACCGTGGGCCTCTTGGTCACAGCTCCAAGAGAGGAACTGGCCTCAGGTCTCCTCAGGGGCATCACTGGCAGTAAATAGGGAGGAGACAGGACAACCATAATGCTGGCATCAAGCGGGCACTCCAAGCCCAGATGGCCAAAGGACGGGGCATCTGTGGGGCTTCTGGGCATCTTGGAGATAAACAGTCACTTCTGAAATGGGCACTGGGGAGCCATGGCCACTCAATAGGGTGCTGCTCTGAGGCCTGGGACATGTTATCCGACTTCTTGGCAAGAAGGAAGGTGGGGACTGGGCTCAGGTGGGTCCTGCAGGCAGATCCATATCAAAACCCATATCTGGGGCTCCCTGAAGTGTTTCTGTATCTGAACGCAACTTCCATCTTTGAACCTGAATCCCTAACAAGTCTTCCAACGTGTTCTGCAGATGTGGGCATGCCTGCAGGGCAGAGCCTGTGAACTGTGTGCCTCTCTGAAGGCCTAGGGGAACAGTGCAGAGAACAGCCGGCACAATCAGATGGACCTGGAATAAAATCTCAATTCGGCCATTTACAAACAGTGTAACTTTGGGCAGGTTATTGAACTTCTCAGAGCCTTCAGTCCTTCATCGATAAAGCTAGGTTATCACTTACCTTGAAGAATGTGGGTGTGTGTGGAACATGGGAGGTATTCAGTGAATGATTGTGACAATGAAGGTCATCATCATAAACCCCTGGAAACCTGCCCCAGTGATCGCTGTCCTCACCTCACTCCCCCCCCATGCCCCTTGCTGCCCATTAGATCACAGTCATGCTGCTCAGCTGCCTCCTCCATCTCCAGCTTCAGCAGGAGTGTCTTCACAGCCACCTACACACACACACACACACACACACACACACACACACACACACCCCACTACCACCAGCACTGCTGCCACCACCATGTCTTTGAGATGTTTTGCTGTAAGAGCTCCTAATATTCTCCTTACTACAAAGTCACGTCCACGCTTTCCTATAAAACCCAACTCTCCAGAAAGCCCTACTTAATTTGATGGATACTGGAACTCCCCGCATGTCCAAATACAAATGCACATATGCCACGGAAGGCACTTTGACTTTGGAGCAGCTGGGCCTGGGTTCAAATCCTAGCTCTGCCACTTTTTGTTAACAGAGGCCAGTCACTCAGCCTCTGTGAGATTCGACCTCCTCATCTGTGTAGTGGAGACGCTCATCATGCCTTCCCGGCAAGGAGCTGGTAAGATGACTACCCAGCACTCTGGAAGTATTAGATGAAAGTTCACTCTTCCCCTCTGTGTTTTCATTTGCACATTGATTTTCTTCCTCCCAGAGCTCTCAGGTTCCTGTGTGTGTGTGTATGACATGTGAGTGCATGTGTTCATCCCCCCCCTTTAGAACTGAGGCTCCCAGGGCCAGGGGAGGGGAAGTTGGGACTGAGCTAGGGCTTGGCATATAGCTGATTCTCAAAATCTGCTAGACTTGCTGAGGGGAGTGAGATGAAAGCGGGTCAGCAGGCAGTGACTGAGAAGGGGCCCTGGTGGTGTCAGTGGAAGGGGCCAGGGAGGGCCGGGGCACCTGGAGGGAGAGTTTTTTGGGGGGTCAGAGTTGGCAGGGGACTGATGCCAGCAGGATAAATTGGTCAAGGAAAGAGACCGGAGGAAGCTCCTGATGGAGAGGGCAGGACTTCAGCTGTCATGTAATACTGGGGAAGGGACAGCTGAGCAGAGGGGAACAGGATTCTCACCTTTGTGGTCCCCATGCCCAACCTTTGGGCAGGGTGATGTCTAGAGAACCCCCAGGCCTGGGGCTTCCTCCCCTGGTGGTCTTGGTCATGGGCCCGAGCCCATTTCTCTCCAATCCCACCCGCCCCCTCTACACCCCTCACCTCTTTCAGGTTGAACCTCATGTGATGACAGAGGATGTGGAAGGGAGGCTGGGTGTCTCCACCCTGAGGGCGGTAGCCTTTGACCCGCGAGGCCTGGAAAAGCCTGGGGTAGCCAAACTGGTAGCGGGCGGGGAGGGCAAAGCGTAGCCCGTGTCTGTCCCCATAGCGATGAAGCAGGCTCAGCACAGAGCTGCTCCCGGATTTATGCGTCTTCAGGAATACAAGTCGCTGCCGTGGTGGGCAGGGCGGAGCAGCTGATCCAGAGGATGAGGCCCAGGACTGTCGGAGGTGCAGCCCAGGGAGCCTGGGGGAGAGACGGGAGGGGAAGTGTCCTGTCCTGTACCAGCAGGTGGATGGGCATCTTGTGGAGCAAGGACAGAGGGCACGGAGCATCCTCTGAGCCCCCAAGAGTCACAGCCCCAAGTGGGATGGGGAGGAGAAAGTGGGGGGCATCTGTGGGGCATTGGGACAAGATGGGAACTCACCTCCTCTGGAAGGGACCCCCCCAGAGCTGGAGGGCAAATCCGATGGTCATGAAGACTCCCAGAGCCACCCCCAGGCTCCGAGGCCCCCAGAGGCGCATGGTCCTGGTAGGAGACAGAGGGCCCATGTGGCACAGGGAAGGGTGACACTAGAGAGGGACAGGGCAAGGGCCAGGCACGGAGGCAGAGACAGCTTGAGACAGCCGTGCAGCTGCGGAAGGCACCAGTTCGAGATCGAGGGGTCATTCCCCAGGCCTGCTTGCAGCCCCAGTTGAGTCTGCCCCCTGAGTTAGCAGATTTTTGCCTCTGTCAGCGTCTAGAAGGGAAATGAGGGAGAAGGAGGGGAGTCTAAGGAGAGAGCAGAGCCTTCTTTCTCGCTGCTGCGGCAGCTGAGACCTCACTCTGGGCAGGGGGGTGGCAGCGGGGGGTGGGGAGCCTTTTCTACACCCAGATCCTCTAAGTGCCTCATTCTGAGGCTGAGAGGGACAGCTGTGAGGAGGGAATGAAGTCCAGACGGGACACTGGCTCAGGAACCTAGGGAGGCGAGATTGAAGGAGCAACTTTGTAAAGATAAGTCGACCATCTCTTCTAAACTCAGGCATCCTTTCCCTCTCAGCACCAGGCAGACCCCAGTATGTGAGGGGCTGGGGGGGGTGTGGGGTTACTATGAAGCCCAGATCCCCAGACATACCCCTCCCACACCCCCGTTCCCACTTTTTAACCCCATCAGTGCACCCAGAGGGGATTGAGAGGGTGGGGCTGGAGAGAGAGAAACTCTGCGACACAATGATAAAAATTCGAAAGCTGAATTTCGGAATTCCTTCCTGGGCCCCAGCTTCCCAATCAACTAGAAGTCTGGACCTGCTCCTTCAAATTACAGCCCACAGCCGTGGGGCACAGCCCCTCCAACAAGCCCTGACAGCCCCCTTCCAGGACAAGCCCTGGAGTGACCCCGGCAGAGAACCCACAGTTGCTACCTAGAAACCCGCCCCCTCTGGCATTGTCTCCAATTCCCTCCCCCCCAACCCGGCCCCCAGGATCCAGCCCTGCACTGGACTCTGTCCCATGTTCAGATTTCTTCTATTCCTTTCATCCATCTCTGTCTCCTCCCATTACTCCGGATTCCAGCCCGCTGTCCCTTCCAGCTTTGGTGACTGCTCAGTCCGTCACCAGTCTGGGGTTGGCTCCCTCCAAGGCTCTCTCTGTGATACCCCCCAAGTCTCCTCCCAGAAATTCTAGAGTCCCTCCACTGGCCAAAGTCTCGGCTTCACTTGCCCACTCACCAAGCCACCTGAGAAGCAGCAGGGAAATCGGGATCTGGCCGGCCCGCCTGCCCCAGCCACCGCCCGGTTCCCCGCTTGGCTCAACTTTCCCCATAAACTTTCTCAGCGCCCAGGCTCCTCCCCTTTCCTCCCTTTGTCCCGCCAGTCTCCGTAGCTGATTCGGCTTTGATCGCGTCTCTGGGTCTCACCCTCCCTGCATCTTTCCCTCTCTGCCAGAGCACCCAGTCGGCCCTTAGAAGACACAATTTCTACCCTCCTTTTTCACTTAGGAATCAATTCTACCTTTTCTCTCAGCTTTCTGCAGAACAAAAGACTCATTCAGGCGACCGAAAGAAAGGAGGAAGAAAGGAGAAACAGACGAGAGTTGAAAGCAGACATTGTCAAGGACGCAAGAAGGTACCCAGAGGCTGACAGTGAGAACGGGGGCTGCCACCCTGAAGGCAGAGGGCAATGGGGTGGTAATAGTAATGATGCCTCAAGTCTAAGAGAACTTTGCCAGTCCCCACACTTCTCCCCATTTTGCAGATGAAATTGCTCAGACCCAGAGGGTGGCCAACTTGCCCAAACTCAGTTCCAGGGGACAGGTTCCAACAGAGGTGAGAAGCAGGCAGAAAATGAGCTGCTGGTCAGTGACTCCAGGGCTTGTGCCAGGAGCCAGGGCTCAGAGAGGGATGCTGAAGATACAGAAAGTCACACATAAGGTCCAACAAATTAGCTGTTTATTTATAGAATCAACACTGAGTAGAACACTGAAGCATGAAATGGGGAAGCTTGTGAAAGATGTGGTGGATGGCAGAGCCATGAGATGAACTTTACTTTTTTCTTTTTTGGTATTTTAGTTTTAAGAAAGTGATACTGAAAAAGCTCAGTAGAACCCAGGCCCATAGATCCTGACATCCTATTCATATACACCCCAGTCCCCTGCTCTGCACCCCATCAGCACCCAGGTTTTTTTTGTCTATTTCTGAGACTGGGTGCCCCACCCCTCCCCACTTCCAACTTCCTTTCAACCCCCCCCCAACTGCAACTCTAAAACTCCTCCCTTTCTCCTTGTTGGGGCTGACCACCAGCCCAATCATAGAGGCTGGGTTGGAGAGACCACACCTCCTTCCTAAATAAATACCCTCAGCCCCTCCCCCCTAGATACTAAATGAAAAAATAAATATTGTGAACACCCCCACCCACCCAATGCACCAATGGGAATCTCCTGGATTTGGGGCCCCAGCCATTCACACAAAAAGTCCCTTCTCTATTCTTTCTGCAGCCCCCTTCGATTCCTCCCCTGACCCAGCTGGGTCAGAGGAAGAGGAGAAGGGCCATGAACCCTTCTGATGCTAGGGCACCCCTCCCCCGTTATCGAGGTCCAAGCAGGGCCAGGGCGGAGAGGAAGAGAATGAGGATGGGTTGGGTGTGAAAACCAACAGACGTCCCCCCAGTCCTGCTTCTGTCCTGGTTGTGGCGGATAATCACACCTCCTCCTTTGCCCCCAGTACCATCCCTTCGAGGAGGGCGAGGAGGCCGGGCTGGGGGGGCCACAGCCGCTGCCCCAGCCATCCAGTCATCTGCATAGTGCTGTCCCTCTCCAGAGCCGCTAGCGTCATCTGCAGGGAAAGGGAGGATCAGAAACAGACAGGGATGGGGAAGAGAGGTAGCAGGAGACAGGGAGAGAGAAAGAGACAGGTAGGAAGAGAACTCGAGATAAAACAAGTGAAAGAGAGACTCGAGAAAGAGTGAGGGGGGAGTTTGGGAGGAGGGAGAAAGTAAGTGACAGGAAGGCAAGGAGAGGGCGACGCGATCAGACAGACATGGGAATGAGAGAAGGCAATGAGAGACAGGAAGAGACAATGAGACAGAGACAGAAAAGAGAGAGACAGACAGATGGGGAGGAAGGGTGGGGGAGGACAAAGAGAGACAGAGACAGACAGTCGGAGAGAAGAAAACGATGAATGTCCGTGCGTGCTTCTCTGGAAAACTCTACCCAAGGCATCCGTCCCCGACCCTACCCAGTCTCTCCCAGCCCACTGCCCACTCTCAGGAGCTTCCCACGCTCTGTGAGAATGTTTTAGTGTCTCCCCCATGGGGCTGTGAACTCAAGAATAGAGACCCTTTCTTTAGTCTTCTCCCACCTTTGAGGTAAGCGCTCAACATAAGCGTGTAAAGTGAATGAATGAATGAATGGTAACTGAGAGGTGCGAGGGGAGGGACTCAGAAGGCAGGGGGCGGGGCTGCGGGTTGGCCCGGGTCCAATCGCGGAAAGCCGCGAGGAGCGAGGTCTCACCCCAGTCCTCCAGCTCCAGGTCGCGTCCCAGGGCCGCTGCCTTCATCCTGGTGGTGGCCGCCCGGAGCTGCAGCCGCCGCCTCCGCGCCTGGAGGTCGGGCTTCGAGGCTTCCGCATCCAGCTCTGGGTTGTCGAGCTGCTCGGCCTGGGAGGCCCCGACCACGGGCGACAAGTACCTGCGAGCAGAGCAGCCCCGAAGGCTCCCGCCCCGCCCCGGAGTCCGCCACGCCCGCCCGCCCGCCCGCCTCCGCCGCCGCCGCCGCCGTCGGGCTCTCACCGGCCTCGCCCAGCTCCGGTCCAGCAGGGCGCCGCCTCCTGCGAGATGTCCGCAGCCATGCGGGGGTCCCCGCACACCGTCAAGGGCAGCCCGGCCCAGAAGCCCCTCACCCGGCCCAGCCGCTCGCGGAGCTCCCACACCTGAGCGCAGAGAGCCGAGTGGAGCTGGAGCGCGCGCCCCCAGGCGCCGCGCCCGTGCCCCCGCTTCCGCAGCGCCGGCGCCCACTCACCAGCCGGGGCAGGCTGGCGCCCGCAGCCGTCGTGGGCAACTCCTCCTCCGCCGCCGCAGCCGACCAGAGCCGGCCCACCTCCTCCCGGGGGGCTGGGGCTCGGCGGGCGCGGGCCGACGCCGGCTGGGGACCCCCACACTCTTGGAACACCTGCGGCACGGGGAAGAGACCCCACACAGCCATCCCCCAGTGAAACCCATGCTCCGACACTCCCATCTCCCCTGGCACCCCGGATTTTCCAGAGACCCTACAGTGTCTCCCTGACAACCCACACTGTCCCCTCAACCCCAGGCTCTCTCCTCTACCCTTTTCTCTAGAGTAGACACGCCCCCCCGCCCCCCACCCCCAACCCCGTCGACATTCCCACCCTTATCATGGCCTCTGTACCTGGGCTGACACTCCCACACTGTTTTCTTGTAGATGCATCAAACCCTCTGAAATCTTCACCCCGATGGACTGGGCGGCTAGCTCAAAGGAAAAGGGGCCCTGGAGCTTCTCAGCCAGGAACAGGAGACCATCTTGAAAGAGAGGAAGAAAGAGAAAGGGTGAAATGAGGGGACATCCAGGGGGATATTCACTGAACTAGGATGTTCCCACAAATACTCAGCTGGGCCTTGGAGGGAAGCAGAAGGTCTCAGATGGGGGAAACTCACATGAGAAAAGACCCCCCGCTATCCTCTCCCCTCAATATGGCTTAAAACTCTCTCCCCAGGCCACCCTGCCCACCCCCTACGCAGACAGCCCTCCCAGGCTTTCCTGAATCCCCTCACCCAGATAGGCCCCCCAGTCAGGATCCAGTCCCTGGCTGCCGATACAGCCTTGGGCCACGTTGAGGCAGAAACCCCGGCAGGGTGGCAGCGAGGGGACACCCTGACAAAGGGGGCAGCCTGTCAGACGCATCACAGCCCGCCTGCAGCCTTCGGACATCGGCATCTGAGGGCAGAGAGTAGGGCTGTGTCATCCCCAAACACCATGGCTGCCCTCAGCCAAGCCCGGTGTTGGGCACGGAGAGAAATCAAATACTCCACCCCACCTTTGTGTAGAGCTGGGTGTGAATGTCTAGGGTTGATGATCCCACATGGCAGCAGGTAAGACCCCAAGACTGCCCATATCTGAGGAGGGAGGGTCCTAGGGGCCAGGTTGTAGATAAGGTTTCTTGGGAGAAATGGAATTCGATGGCACTGGGGGGAGGGAGGCGTCTGAGAAAAGGTTCAAGGACAAGATGAGCTCATCAGGGTTGGGGAGGGAGGAGACTGAGGATGCAGGAAGTAAGGCTAGGAGGTCAGGGAGAGAATGGGCAGTTGAGAGAGGGCTTTGAAGGCTAAATCAGGAATCTGGCCTCTGGTAGCAGGGAGGAGGGAGCCACTGAGGGATCCTGGAGGAAACCAGGAGGGCCAGTACTCCAATCTCAGAGATGCGATAGAGATGAGCAGGACCCCAGAGGTTGGCAGTGGGTAAAAGTCATCAGAGAGCAGGAGAGGGTACCAGAGGTGAGAGGAGGTCATAGGTTATGACACAAGGGAGACTTTGGCTTTCCTGATTTACCTGGGATGTCAGGCCTCGAGGCTGAAACTGGAGGCTGATATGGGAAGGTCCCTGGCTTTTCCTGCCAGCTGGCACCTGACTCTTCTTCGTGAGGCCTCTCCTACTTCTGCCTCTCCCTCCCTGGGCCCTGCCCATACTCAGGCCCCCTCTAACCTTAAGTGTTTCGCTGACCACATCTCTTCCGGTCTCCAGGCCCTGAATAAAGGCCCGGGCAGCCACCATGGCCCGGGTTATCTGGGGGAGGGAAAAGAAGGTGAGAAAAAACACAGGATCGTCAAGGGTCAGTCAAGACTGGGGCCAAGAGACTGCACCAAGGGGACGAGCAGTGGGGGTGAGGTTTGTGGGGTTATCTTGGGGTGGTTAGGAGTGTTAGATGCTAGTTCCAGAGGCTCCAAGGAACCATAGGCTAGAAGGATAAAGAGGAGCTGGGTTTGGGAAGAGATGGAGGGACTGGATTTTACAATCAGAACAAACACTGAACTTGAGGCCAGAAGACCTGGGTGTGAGACACAGCTCTACTACCACTTATGGGCTGTAAGACCTGAACCTCTGGGAGGTTTGGTTTTCTCATCTGTAAAATAAGCAGGAATGCTAATATCTACCTCATAGATGATAATTAAATGAGATACTATAAATGAAAGTTGTCCTCAAATAACAAGTGTCCAATTCACGGTTATTTGAACCAGAGGAAGTCAAGATATTAGGATTATGGAGGAGTTGGCAGAAAGGTAGTTGGAGGCCAAGAGCAGGTGAGTGGGTCAGGGATTTGTGTGAAACTAGGACACAGAATGAGAGTGGCAGGGGTGGGGGGGGCAGCCAATTAAGGAGACCAAGGAGCATTGGGTCAGGCAGAGGTGTCTAGGGTTCAAGGTAGGGGTCATCAGGTCAGAGATGGCTGCCATGCAGGATAGGAGGGTCACCAAGTCAGGGGTGAGTGGGGCATGATAAGAGGGTCATTGGGTTGGAGGTGTGTGGTGCACAATTCAGAGGTCACTAGGTCAGAGGTGGCTGAAGCTCAGGCCTTGGGGTCCCTCACCTGCTGGCGGAGGCGGCGGGGTGAGTCCCCAAAAGGCTTCAGAGAATCGTCAGCAGAGGAGGCGAGGCGTGTGAGGCAGAACAGGTAGTCGGGGGAGAAGATGTACTGTGGGTGCAGCAGAGGGAACATTTTCTCCAGGAGCTGAGCCCAGAAATCCACCAAGGCATCATCTAACCCCTCACCGGACCTCTCATAGTAGTTCCGTAGCCGAGAGAACAGGCCACTGAACAAGGGGGTGTGCTGGGCATACAGGCGGCCAGAGGAGCGGTGAAAGAGCAGAGCCAGGGAGTGCTCGGATGATGACAGCATCTCCCGGAAGACCTCTGTGGCAAGTGCAGAGAAAGGGGTGTGAGGTGGGGTGAGGCCAGAGAAGGATGGAAAAGTGAAAGGGCAGAGGCAGGAAGAAATGGGGTTGGGGAGAGAAGAGAAAAGACAAGTGAGTTAGAAATTAAGCAACTCTCCGAGGTCAGGTCGAGGGTGAGGATGTGGGGGCTAAGCCAATGCCAGAGACCTTAGGGATGGAGTAGGGAGTCGGGACAGGATACTTGCTGGGGTCATGAACACAGAGAGGAGGGGTGAGGCCAGGTTTGGGGACCCCAGGTCCTCACCATCAAATTTTCTGTGCCGGGCAGCCAGTGTGTGAACCAAGAAAGAGCCGCTCTCTTCTACCAGGCCACGGAAAGTGGCCTCAGTCTCCCAGGTCAGCCTCTGCTCTATCTCACTGGAACAGCAGGTGTACTCCTGGGGACAGATCCGGAGGTGCTCACCTGGACAGAGGAGACACGAAGGAATGGTGGGAAGTGATGTCGTGAAATTCTTTCTCCTGCTGATCTCTATGGGTAGCCTGTCTGGTCTCTTTTCTATTGTCTGCCACCTCATTCCCACCTGGCTCTACCCCCTCCTAACTGTCCGCTCACCCATCCCAAGTCCACTGCCATTAGCCATGGAATCAAGTAGGAATGGGCCAATTTTGTGGTCAGAGAGTCCTCAGGTAACCTTCCCTAACATCACCCACCCCTGGCCTCTGAGGACTTACAGGACAGCTTCAATGGAAAGAATGGGGGTTTGGAGGGGTGGGGTTACTTGGTAAGAAAAGAAAGTATTATCACAGAAGGGGCTCATAGAGATAGAGAGGGGAACAAATTGGACTGTGAAGAAAGAAAGGCAGACGGGGTGCTAATTACTAGAAAGGGATTCCCGGCGTGGGGGTGGAGTAAGAGAGCTATTATGTGAACAGGAGTGTTATTGTGACCCTGGTAAAGAAGTTCAGGAGGAGAAGAGACACTATTACTCTGAGATGAAAAGATGATTATAACAGCCACTCTGAAAAGGAAGAGAGTTATTGTGAGATGGGGAGGACCCGCCCCCACCCCCCCTCCCTCGCCCCCAATTCTCTAGTCTTTCTCTTTCTCCTCACCTGAGATCAGGGCGGGAGGGAGTAGGCTTAAGCTATATCCCCGGGCCCCCAGGATCTGCCGGGTCTCAGTGCAACTCCGGGTAACCTTTGCCTCGATACCGGGTCCAGGACCAGGACCAGGACACAGAGGCAAGAGCAGAAGCAGAAGAGATCGCAGCGCGTACATAGCTGCTGCCACCTTGGGATGGCAAAGCGGGTCCTAAGGAGGAAAGAAGAGCGGCCCGAACTCGGGAAGCCAGTTCTCTGCCGCGGGACCGCCCCGCCAGCCAGAGAAAGAGCGCGACCTCCGAAAACTGAACACGGAGCACGATAGCTGGACCAGGTGGCATCTGCCGAGACAATGGGAGCGGGTAGCTGGACAGGGGGCGGGGCCCAAGGCGGGGCCCTGCCAATGATGGTAAGAAGTCAGCCTCAGGGGCGGAGTCAAGGGAGAAATTAAGCCAATGTCCTGGGGAAGCTCAGCAGTGGGGCGGGGCTCGGACGGACTAAGGAGGTTGGTTGGGGAGGGGCGAGGCCTTCCTCAGGGGCGTGGCGATCCGATTCCAAAGGCGGGGTCTGGGTGGAATCCAGCCTATGGCAGTTGATAAATCGGATTAAAGGAGCTACTACTAGTCTAGTGTGAAGCCTGGCCAATGGAGGGGAAAATTGGGGGCAGAAAGGCGGGGCAGGGGCTGGGGCCGGGGCGGGGCCGAGCTAACGCGGGCAGCCGGCGCGCCTGAGCCCACGTGACAGAGCGGAACATTTGAAAGCTCGTGGCCGCACGAGGCTGCCGGGGCGGCGTGACTGGAACGTGGTGAGCACGAGCTCGCACACGCCCAAGCCTCGCGACAATTACCAGCCCTGAGAGGCGCCGTTGGGCTCGCGCCTGCGCATAACGCGCCTCGCGCCTTCCCGCGTTTTTCTGGATTTTTCTGCCACCAGAAGGGAAGAGGAGGGCGCCGGTGCCGGACGGGGTCGGGTGACCTCAGAGACCTGAGGGACCAGAGGCGGTGACTTTTCCTCAACTCTTCTCAGCCAGAAGTCGCAGTTCTAGGCTCAGGCAGTGAGGCTCCTCATTGACCCAAGCATTCGCCCTCCCACCCCGCGCCCCGGTTCTGAGAGAGGGCCCTCCCGCGTCCATGCCTCAGTCGCCGCCTCCGCGGAGGCCAGTTCTCCCAGCCCCGGCTCTGGGAGGCTGATGGTCACTCTCCTGAGTGGTTAGACGTCCCCTTAACCCAAAGAAATGTAGCCCGGGGAGGGGGCAGGGATACCCCCTTCTGGAAAAGGGAAGAACGCGCACTTTGCTTGACTCTTTCAGCGCTTCCAGCCCGGTTCTGATGGCGCCTCCACACCCAACTCCTTCAGCTTGTCCCATTCGTCTCAGTCCTTGGGGAGTCAGGTTCTAGCCTGGTAGAAGTGGAAGTTTAGGTGCTTTTTTTTTTTTTTTCGTTTTCGTTTTCGTTTTTTTGTTTCTAACGTATCAGCTGGTTTCCTTACACGGGCGATTGATGCTTCCGAAGCCTCGGGGCGGGGATTTGTTTGAAGCTGCCCTGGCGTGGGCCTTGCTGCGTGCTTGGAGAGCGACTCCAAATGCGAGGTCGGCGTCGGGGGCGGTTGTGCCTTTAACCTGATGCCTTAGGTCAGGACTCGCTCTGTCTTAGTTTTTGTGTCCCCCACTGAGTTCCAGAGCAGTTCCCTTAGAAAGAAAAGGGGTTGTCAGGGCTGGGGCTGGGGATGTGGTGGGGCAGGAAACCTTCCGTCTCTCTTCCGCAGCTCGTCCACCATGCCCACCCTGCGGTCGTCCTCCTCCCAGCTCCATAGCTCTTCCTCCCCGAGCAGCGTGTCCTCCCCACTGCACAGGATTGTGGCGGGTGGACCAAGGGGCTTGTCTGCGTCTTCTAGTTCGTCTGTCACTGTGCCTTGTGATGACAGAGACTTGGACCAGGCTTCAGACGGGTGAGTGGAGTTGGTGAGGAATTGTTGAAATTGACAGCTTTCTCCTGTATCATCCGCAGTTTCCCACATGTCCTTTTACCGCAGGGGTAGTGACATGCGTATGACTGAAAAGATGAGGTGCTATACTTAGAACAGTGACACCCCCGCCTCCAGCTCTTCTGGCTGGTTTTTGATTGCCCTACATACTGGAGGCGTCAAAAATAATACATGTTGTTGGAAATGCGTCACGCAATTTGTCTAAACCTTTCCTGAACACATTTGTATGTTCAGCACCTACAACCTCTGGTGCGGGCCCAGAGATGGAAGAAAGGGAAAAATGAAGAGTTCTTTATTTGTTGCCTGGCAACTATATCAACTTTTCAGTTGGTGTTCTGGAGTTCCTATATTTGGGGATTTTATAAACAGGTCCATATCTGTTATCACTTATGATACTTAACGATATTTATGATAGCTTATTCTATAATGGTTATGAGTATATCTTGGTTCTTTTAAAAACTTTCTAGGGAAACTATCATCTCATACAAGGTCTGATTTATTCCCTGGTAATTTTTTTATTGAGGTATAGTAGATGTACAGTATTATGTGTCAGATGGACCACATAGCGATTCACAGTTTTTAAAGTTATACTTCATTTATAGTTAGGAAATTTTAATTAGTATCTTCTAAATCATTTCAGTTTCTATCAGTGTTGCTGTTTGGGACCAGATTCTGTCTATGTTATAAATTCAGTTCTAATCAATAAGACATGTGAATTTATTTCAAGGGGTGAAATTTAACTCCAGGCACGGCACATGTTAATCTCCTCTTTGTGTGTAAGTAATACATGACTTCCTGATTCATGCTGATTTTTCTCTACACAGCAGTGATCTCCCTGCCTGCTTACATGAATATCTTTTGATTCTCTTATTCAGAGAGGGTATTAGGAAAAGGTTGGTCTTCACCTACCTCAGTTTCTTGTTCTTCATTTCCCGTGCTTTATTCAAGTGAAAGTTTTTCTTTAAGACATTTTCCCTACTTCCTGGCGACAGTAAGCTCATCTCTTCTTAAAATCTAAATCCTTTTTTCTCATGGGCAGGGTATACAGTTAGAGACAAAGAGAAATTATAATTGATGTGCTGTTTTATATATAGGGACTGGGGTATTGTATCTAAGCAGAACCACATCCCCTCATAGGGATAGTGAATCTTTGTCAGCTGGTGAAGGCAGTGACTTCGAAGACAACTTGAGACGAAATGTGAAGAAGAGAGCCGCAAAACGACCACTCAGAACAACCCCAGTGAGTCAGTCAGTTTTGTTTTGAACCCTGTCTGGGAAACAGCAAAAGAAAACCTAGAAGAGACTCAGGTGATATGCTTGATGGGAGGACAAGGCTTACGGAGAGTTAAGGGTCAGAAGTAGGAAGAAGGTAAATTTTGAAGAGAAAAGAATAAGAAAAGGGAGTATTAGGATATAAAGGAAAAGGAATGGGGCTAGGGGACTTTTAAAAGGAGAAGAGGTTAGTAGTAAAGTTCACAATATAAAAATGAGTTATTTCTTTTTTTTATTGAAGTTTACTTGATTTACAGTGTTGTGTCTCATGTACAGCATAGTGACTTAATTATACACATATATATATTCTTTTTCATTATAGGTTTTTTAAAATAAAGAAATCAGTTATTTCTAATCTGAGTAACTCAAACTCTGCTATGGAATTGGCAGCTTAAACCTTTCTGTGTTATAATTAGGAGACCAAGTGTTAATGTCACTTTCACTTTTAAAAAAAATTCATGATCTCTTTATGCTTACTAGGTGGCAAAACATCCAAAGAAGGGGGCCCGAATGGTACATGCTCATGGCCAAAGAGAGTCAGAGCCACCGGCTAGTGATCTCTTTGATGCTGTGAAAGCTGCCAAAAGTGACATGCAGGTAAAACAGTATCTCACCTCTTGTTTCTTCATACCATCTCCTCCCTTGTAGGGTGGAAAGATAAGGACGTGTGTTTCCAAACTTGATTTAATGTAGGTATTTTAGTGAACATAACCTATATCAGGAAAGGCAGATTAAGACCATGGAGTGAATCCTTGGAGTGATACACAGGGAAGCTTGCCTGAGAGGGAATGTTTCTTTCCTTAAAGTATCACAGAACAGTATCGATTTTGCCTTTATTGATTGATGGAGGAGGCAAGGAGAGGCATTGGATAATTTAGAGAAGGTTGGATATGGGTGGGTGCTTGTTCACCCTTGTCACTTTTTAGTTCCACTTTGACAATTATACCTAATTCTTCTTCCTTCCCCACATTTCTTTTTCCTCTCCTTACATTCTTTTTTTAAAAATTTTATTGTAATTCTGTTATTGTCTAAAAATGTGTAAGGCTTATGTGTATTTAAATTTTTTTCAATAATCACCCAGACCTCTAGCCCCAGCTTGAGAAATGAAACATTAATAGTGCTGTAGAGACCCTTGTATATCTTCCCTCCAACCTACTCCCACAGTCCCCTCAGCACCCAGAGATAGCCACTAGAATGAATTTTGTGTTACCAGTCATTTCCTTGTGACTCATTATGGTTTTTATCACCAATGAATGTGTTCCTTAACTTAAATGAATCATTCTTTTTATAATCTTCCATAATTTAATTTCAGTTGTTTGAGATTCACCAATATTTATGTGTAATGTAGATTTTTATAGCTTTTAGAAAAGTTTAACATTTTCAAACATACAGAGTTTTTCTGTATTTTGTTACTGATTTCTGACCTTATTGCACTGTAGTCAGAAAATGTGGCCTTTGAAACTTACGGCCTAGCATTTAGTCAGTTTCCAAGACTGTTATACATGTGCTTGAAGAGGATGTGTGTCCTGCAGTTTTTGGGTACAGTGTTCTCTTGGATGAGATAAAAAGTGTTAAATGTGATACTACTTTGATATTTCTACTGGTTTGGATGTGGGTTTTTTGTTTGTTTGGTATTTTTGATCTAGCAATTACAGAGAGAGGTGTTTTAAAATCCATGAAGGTGACTTTTCAGTTACTCCTTTTGTATTCATTCCTATCTTTACCTTAAACATTTTGAGTCTTTGTTTCCTGGTAAATTGAATCTTTTGATATATATTAACACTCCCTTATCTTCAGACTTTAAAACAAAAAAAAAATTATTTTATGTTAATACACCTGCACTGGCTTTATTTTTGGTTAGTGTTTGCCTTGTATCTTTTTCTGTCCTTTTAGTTTCAGTGTTTTGTTGGAGTTTGTCTCCTGCATACAGCATATATCTATTACGTTTCTTAATCCAGTCTGCCACTCTTTCCTTTAAAAAGAGTTTAATACATTTACGCTTATTGTCACTACTGATATAATTCAGTTTATTTCTACTATTTTATGTTTTTTAAAAATCTTGCCATTTTTGTTTCTTTTTCCCCTTTGCTTGCTTGCTTTTGAATTTCTAACTCCTCTGAGAACCTAAACACATTTTAATTACAGTTGCACCTTCCAACTTACATACTGTTCATTGTGCAGTTTTAGTTCTGTCCTTTCCTCCTCTCCAAACAAATTAGACATCATTGTTTTAAATAATGTTTGTTTATACTTACCTGCATTTTTATAATTTTATTTGTTCATCATTTCTTTTCAAATCTCAGATCTTCCACCCAGAATCATTCTCTTGCTGTCCAAAGTTTATCCTTTAAAATTCCCTTTAGATAGAGTTTATTAACAAACTCATTTTTTGCTTGTATAAAATGTTTTTTACCTTTGTTCTTGAAAGATTGTTTGCTGAGTATCAAATTCTAAGATGACATTTTTTTTCTCTCAGCATATTGAGAAGATTATTCCACTGCCTTCTAACTTCCTGTATTGCTACTGAAAGTCAGCTATTAGTCTTAGTGCTGTCTAATACAATAATTTATAATGATGGAGATGTCTGTGTCCCTGTTGTCAGGTACAGTATCCACTAGCCACATGTGGATTTTTGAAATGTGGCTGATGTGGCTGAGGAACTACATTTTTAACGTTTATTTGATTTAATTTTAATAACCACATGTGGTAAGGGGCTAATGTATTTGTACAGATCTGACTTGTAAATGTTCTTGTTTGTAAATGTTGGATGCATATCCTTTGTAAATGATTTCTTTTTGCTTTGACTGTTTTCAAGACTTTTTTTTGCTTTTGTGTTCTGATGTTTTATAGGATGTTTTTAGGTGTAAATTTCTTTTTTATTTGTTATTCTTGAGATCCATCAGGTTCCAGGCTCTGAGGACTGGTGTCTTACAACAACTATGGAAAATTATTTTAAAATATTGCCTCTTTCTCATTCTGTTATCCATTTCTGGAATTCAGATAGACATTGTTATAAGTTCTCACTCTATTCTCCATGTCTTAACAGCTCTTTTGTTATTTCTGTTAGTTTCTCTGGGCTGCATTTTGGTTAATTTCTTTGACTTAACCTTCCAGTTCACTCATCTTATGTTCTGCTGTTTCCAGTCTGCTTTTAATTCATTCGTTGAAGTTTCATATTTTGTTTATTATATTTTCTACTGTTACAAATTTTGTTCAGTCCTATTCCAAAATTAATTGTTCTTTGCTTCTACTTTTAAGCTTATCTTTTATTTACTTAATCATAGAAACAATAATCTTACAATCTGTGATAACTTCAGTGTCTAAAGCCTGTGAATATAATTCTGCTGTCTGTTTTTCTGCTAATTCTTGCTTTCAGTGCCTTGTTTCTTTACTAGGTTTTATTGTGAGCTGCTCATTTTCCATGGAGCTCTTATATGTTGGAATTCTTTGGGGCCTGGGTTGAAGGTGGGTTATTAAAAGGGGAAACCTACATTTGCTTCTGGTGGTTAAATGGGGATACTCCAGAATCGCTTTTAATTAAATTCTCTGATTGAAATTATTTTGATTGTGTAGGTAATGTGAATCTGGACTGCAAATGCAGACCTGAGAGCTGGCTTATGCTTATGAATTCTCAAGGGACAGTTCTTTTTTTCTATCTGACACTGAGGTCATAACAAGTTAGTTTTCTTGCTGTCCCCTCTGACTTTTAGATTTATTTCTCATTCTTGCTTTCATGAGGATGTGACTCTTTGCAGGAGCCTCCTTTGGACTACTTTGATTGGAAGCCCTTTTAGGCCCTATCTCTTATGCTCTACATTCCATGCAGACATCTGGACAGAAAGTCAGGGTTCCCAGGGTTTAATAGAACCCTCAGAGCAAAAATCATCTTGCTTATCTCCCAGAATTTCTACCTTCACTTCATTTTTGGGTTAATGGAATTCTACCTTTTATTCTAGTTCACAGTACATTTTAAAAGATATACTTTAATCAGAAGTTTAGATACTGCAGTTGGGAAGATTATATGAATTTTTAGTTTGTCACATTGCCAGATATAGAAATCATCCACATTGTTTTCCTAGTCTTTGGTAGATGAGTGGCTGGATAGCTACAAGCAAGACCAGGATGCAGGATTTCTGGAGCTCATTAACTTTTTCATCCGATCTTGTGGCTGTAAAGGTGAGGAAACTCCTACCTCTTTCTGATCTCCATCCTTTTGCTCCTATATTATAAAACGTTTCCTTCATTTAGATGAGTAGGATTAGGCATTTCCTAAATAAAAGGAGATATTAAAGCATAAGAAAAGTTTCACTTATTTAACTAGTATTGACTACATTGTTGATGTAGTAAGTAGGGAAGAAATCCAGTAAGGAGCTCCATTGGTTTGGAGGCAAGACCCTTTGGGGAAAAATAAATAATCATGCTAATGTGATGGTATGATGTTTACAAATTTGGAAATGGACCATCAGACTTTTAGTCTTCCTTTCTCTACATGAAATAATCTTTTATTTTCTTATTCCTTATTAGCCACTTAATCTCATATTTCTCTACTGAAGCTATCGGCCCCCAGGTTCTCAGAGGCCATGACCTAATTTACTGGGGCAGATAGTCTTACAAGACTGCAGGTTGTATTCCAAGAATCCAATCTGGTGTAATTTTCTTGCTTTCTTTTCTTGTTTGTTTGGATTTTTTAAACTGTAGTTTTCTGCTGGTTGATTCCCTTGGGTTTTCTTTTTTCTTTTTTTGTTTTCCTCTTGGGTTTTCTAGAGAGGTTGCTTTATAGCAGATACTCAGTTAGGTGGTAGCAGATTTATGACTAGGATGCAGGCCTTCTGATTCCCCACCTCAGCTCTTTTCAGTATATTCTCTAGCTCATCTTCAAATGTATATGTAAATGTTATTCTCCTTCTAAATACCTCATCTCTTGCATTCCTCAGGCACTGTGACCCCTGAGATGTTCAGGAAGATGTCCAACTCAGAGATCATCCGGCACCTAACAGAACAGTTCAATGAGGTGGAAGAAGACAATCCAGGATCCTCTTGCCACTCTTATTTCAAAATACAAGGCCCATTAACCCCCTTCTTTCTGATTGTGGGAAATAAAATAGCTTTTAGAAGGGGGAGTTTAATCTCTTGGGAGCAAAAGGGACCTATACGCATTATCTGAATATGCCTCTAGAGTTGAGAATGAGGTGTAACAGAGACACATTTTTCCTGTACTGTTGGGTTTTGTCATCCAGTCCCTATGACTTCATAGACCTGGTAATAACTTTTCCATTCTTTTCATAAATCCTTCTGTAGGACTCAGGAGAATATCCTCTGACAGCTCCAGGCCCATCCTGGAAGAAGTTTCAGGGAAGCTTCTGTGAATTCGTGAGGACATTGGTCTATCAGTGCCAGTACAGCCTCCTCTATGATGGCTTCCCCATGGACAACCTTATCTCTTTGCTCACTGGCCTCTCAGACTCCCAGGTCCGTGCCTTCCGTCACACTAGCACCCTGGCTGGTAAGCAGTCATTTTACTCTGTAAATGTTCTCCTGGGGGTTGGTAGAACTTTCCTCCATTCTCCAGTCCTGGATCTTCTTTCCTACTAATATTTTAGCTCTTTACTTCAAGGTCGTGCTTTTATTCTGAACCTCCATCCAGTTTCTCACTAGTGGGATTATAAAAAGGGGTGGATCACAGTGATAATTTCTAGCCTTAACACATTTCACATAGCTCATCACTGGGAGCATGCTAAGGCTTGAAAGAAGCCCAAGAGAGTTAGGCAGAGAAAAAGTCTACTCCAGAGCAGTGAGTCTTAGGACTTTAGGGTCACCTTTTTCTAGCTTTTCTTTTTCACTGCCCTTTTTTACTTCTTTTTTGAACCTACACTCTCCCTCTGACAAGTAATGATTTCCTTATTTTTACTGACTCAAAGCCATGAAGCTAATGACCTCCCTGGTAAGAGTTGCCCTCCAACTGAGTCTGCACAAAGACAACAATCAGCGTCAGTATGAGGCTGAACGCAACAAGGGCCCGGGACAGAGAGCACCTGAGCGACTGGAGAGCCTTTTGGAGAAACGCAAAGAGGTGAGAGGTATTCCCTTCCTCTCCCCACCTCTCTCCCAGCTTCCATCCACTGCTGCTGCAGCCCCTTGTCAGTCTCAGGCCCTTCTCTACTAAGGCACAGGCAGCCTTTCAGATCGTGAATGATGGAGTTTGGCAATAGTTTAATAGACCCATCCTGGCAGAGGTCATTACATGCCCGTCTTGTTTCTTGGATGTGGGCTCAGTAAATTATTTCTAGCTTTGAGTACATTTTAGAATTCTCTATAATCTGCTTTTGCTCAGTTTCCATTGTCTACGTTCATTATCACAAATGTTTAAGTGTTGTGCCTGCATCTCAGGCAGGGAGTTAAGTGTTGGCTTTCTTGTCAAGTGTGGAGTATGCAGGTTGCCACAGTGGTGCTGAAGGCCAGCCACTGGTGAGGGAGGCCAAGTTTTGGAATGGCAGGGACATGGGCCTTCAGTCACTCCTGGGTTTAAACTCTATTCCACTTAACTCCTAGCTCCATGGCCTTATGTAACCTCTCAGCTTCAGTTTCCCTTCCTTTAAAAAGGGCACAATTTGTTTTTTTATGAACATTAAATGAGATGATGAGTAAATTGCCTAACCAGGCACATAATAGCTATTTGCTTTGTTTCTTTTTAAACTTGTAAACCCCTGGAGGATGTAAACCCCAACAAAATCTCTTACACTGATTATACCTTCAAACAGCTGTGTCTGTCATGAGACCAACATTGATTGCCCCCCATTCGCTCTTAGTATCTGAGACCTGCCCCACTGTGAGGTTGGCAGGACTCACCATGTCTGACTGTTGTCCCAGCTCTCACCAAAGCTCTTTTCCGTGCTAAATCACTAGAGAAGGAAATGTTCTCCTGCTCTGATTCTCTTTTGCAATGTTCACCGTCAGTGTGATCTTAAACCTTATGTGCGTTAGGTCTGTCTCAAATCTTATATACACTAGCGTTAATCTCTTATGGACTTCTTTGGGCTCTTACTTCATCAGTTATTTCACTTTTTGTCTTTAGTCTCTCCCTCCCCACTCTTTTCTTCTCTCCACTTATAAATGTATATAATCTCTTGAATCTTTCTTGAAAATTATTTTTATTTTTATTGCAGTGTAGTCAGTTTACAATGTCGTGCTTTCCTTCACTTCTCCTCTATGAGCTACTCCATTTCTATCCTTTTTAGTATTTCCTTACTTCCTTAATATCCATCTGAATCCTTTTTGCTGCCTAGCTTCTATCACCATTTTTTCTTTCAAATTATTCTCTCCAAACCAGTGACTTAATGCCTATAGAGAATGGCCTTTCCTCAAGCTCCCTTTTCCAGACTTCTGTAGAATTTGGTACTGCTGATCTGCCTTTCCTCCTTCCTCCCTCTCCTTCGTTTTCTTTTAAATATGAAAATTTTCAAACATTCAGAAAAATACACCGGTGGAATGAACACCACATACACATTATCTAGGTTTAACAACTAGTATTCACTACATTTGCTTCATCTATTTTTTTTTATTTTGTAGTAAATTATGGGCATACTGTATTTCAATCTAAAGACTTAAATATGTCCTCTAAAAAAATGTTCCTACATAATCCCAATACCGTTTTCATATACAAAAATACTAACAGTGATTCCCTAATATTTTCTAATCTCAATTCATATTAAAAAATTTCCATTTGTCCCCAAAATGCCTTTTATATTTGATTCGTTCCAACCAGGATTTAATTAAGGATTGTGTATTACATTTGGTTGTGTGCTTCTTAAGTCTCTGTCAATCTTATACAGAATCTCTGCCCCACCCCATTTTCTACCAATATATTGATTTACTGAAGAGCTTGGGTCAGTTGTCTTTATGTTCACTTAAAATTCCTTGTAGTTGTAATTCTGCTTCCCTGGTATCAGTTATTCTAGGGCTTCTCAGTAGTGGTACTAGGGGCCTCTCCTGGATGTCCACCAGCCGGTGGCAGTGCCTCCCCAGGTCGTGATGACCAAAAATGTCCTCAGATATTGCTGAACATCCCCGGGGTGGGGCGGGGCTCCAGTTGAGAACCGTTGATCTAATCTCTTCCTTCTCTTTTTTTTTCCCCCACTTCTTTTGTCAAACAAACTGCACTTATTAAAAACCTATTTTCCCAATTATTATTAGTCAAAAACATACATAACTACCAGCTAGAATATCTGAATAGCCAAAAATAGAATAACCAGACACAGGGGATTTTTTTTTTCCAAATAGAAAGAAATCTCTGAGGCACTAGTTGACTATGTAGTTTCTTCCAGAATTAGAAAGCTTAAAAGGGAACATAGGATACCAGGTGTTTAGACTGTGTCCTATGATAAATAGGTAGAACTCATACTTTTTTATATTTTTGTGGCTTTATATTACTGGGGGATGAGAGAGTGACCTGCTCCTCCCTGTCTTCCAGCTCCAGGAGCATCAAGAAGAGATTGAGGGAATGATGAACGCCCTCTTCAGGGGCGTCTTCGTGCATCGCTACAGGTGAGTTACTGGGCTGCTCTCACTGACGCCACTGGTCTGTGCTTATGGAGTCTATAGAAGTGACAAGGTCCCCTCCTAACCCTGAGTTCCCTGGTCAGTCCCACTGCTAGTGCAGCTGGAGCAAAAACTCTAACAACAAATGTTCCAAATTAGGTTTAGTTTATCCCCACCTACAAAGGATTATATAAGCTCTTCTGGGAGAGAAGGTAAGAAGATAAGGCATGCTGAGTATCCTTCTGCTCCAACTTTGCCCAAGATGCCCCCTCCCCCATCTTCCTGGGGCTTGATCCTTTCAGAGAACAGAGATCCAAAAGGGAGCACTTTTCTGAGGATGAGCAGCTTCGCAAGCCTTTTCCTAGCCCAGTTCACTATGCCTTTCACTGTGCTAAGGGCAGGGGGGTTTTTTACTTTGTAAAGAACTGGTAGAATTAAGTTAAGGAGCATCAGTATTTGTTTCTCACTCTTACCTAGATTTCAGCCTCTGCCTTTCCAGAACCCTTCAGCTGATTTACTCTTTTCTTGTAATGGAGTTAAAACACACACGCAGATATATTGTACAACACAGGGTGTATAGCCAATATTTTATAATGGTTATAAATGAAATATATCATTTAAAAATTGTGAATCGCTTAGTACACCTGAAACTTACATACTATTGTACATCAACTAGACCTCAGTTAAACACACATGCAGTTTGGCCAACAATTAATTAAATTCCAAAATCAGTTTTTAAAAGGGGCATGGAGAAAAAGTTCAACTACTTTATGAGTTGGTTACAGAAAGAAAGCGTTCACTTTTTTGTATATTGTATTCACATTGGGAGGAGGAAGTGAAAGGCATAAACCTGGTGTTTAGTCAAGAATATAGATTCTCTTGTGACAAGAAAATACCTACTAGAATGGAAAGTGAGCTTAGAAGGTGATAAGGTTCCATTTCTCTCTCTGTGCCAGGGATATCCTTCCTGAGATCCGTGCTATCTGCATTGAGGAGATTGGGTCGTGGATGCAGAGCTACAGCACCTCTTTCCTCACTGACAGCTATTTAAAATATATTGGCTGGACCCTCCATGACAAGGTGAGAGTTGAGTCAGTCTCCTTCCCCCTATTCCCCCATTCTCTCCCCTGCCCTAGGATGCTTAAGCTTTTCCTGGTCCTTCCACTTAGGTGTTTCGCTAGTGATCAGTGATGAACTCATCAAGACACTGAAACCTGAAAATCCCCCAGTATTGGGGAGGGTAGGATAAGTTGAGAGACAGACATATCTATGAGATTAAAGGCCTCAAAACCACAGTCTAGGGGAGAAAGACTTTTTCTGTGAAAAGGCAAGAAAGTTATTGATGGAGTGGTAATACAAGTGCTAGGGTAGTAGCCAAAGGACCCTTTTCGTTGTGATTGCTAAATTCTGCTGTGATCCTTTTGGGTTTTAAGTGAGAAGACAATTGTTCATAGTCTTTGAGGCATCTCAGGGTCCTCAGTATAGAGGACAGCCAGGCCCGGAGTGAGTGATCTGACAGGGGAGTGTGGAGGTCCAGTCGGGGTGTGGAGGAGGAGTCGGTCATATTTCCATTCCATCCACAGCATCGAGAAGTCCGCCTGAAGTGCTTGAAGGCTTTAAAAGGGCTGTATGGCAACAGAGACTTGACCAGCCGCCTGGAGCTCTTTACCAGCCGCTTTAAGGTAAGATCAAGCAGTGCTCCTGGGCTTGGCTCTTTTTGTGGTTCCCATTTCCCCACTTCATTTTTCCATTTCTCTTGCTTTTATATATCCATAGCTATCCCAGTATCTGCTTCTACACCTCTCTTTAGGAATCTCAAATTCTAAGAGAACATGGGGTTTTGGAATGGATACAATGAGATATCAAGTGATGTTCTCTTTCCTCCAGGACCGGATGGTTTCCATGGTCATGGACCGGGAGTACGACGTGGCAGTGGAGGCTGTCGGGTTACTGATACTTATCCTTAAGTAAGTCCTGGGAGTGGAGAGGCAAGCATCTCAGACTTAACCTTTCCAGCACCAGACAGGCCCTTCCAGAGTCCTGTCCCTCCACTAATTGTAGGCTGACTCTTGTTTATGTACAGGTTAAAAGACAGAGGTGGTTCCTGAGTTGCCAGATCTCCGGGGGGGGGGGGTTTCCTATCTTCTCTAACTCTCCATATCCCTCTGTCTCCCACTCCTCCAACTGAAAGTTCTTTGTGAGTTAATCTTTGTTGGTTTTGCCTTTTTGCTTCTAGCCTTAGTTGTGCTAGAGGACAGCATCGATGTCCACCTGCTTTTCTCCTGGCAGGAACATGGAAGGGGTGCTGACAGATGCAGACTGTGAGAGCATCTACCCTGTTGTGTATGCCTCTAACAGAGCCCTGGCCTCTGCTGCAGGGGAGTTTCTGTATTGGAAGTGAGTGAGGCTCCTTTCATTCGTTCCTCTGACACTGTCCTTTGTTGTTCTCTCTTCATCATCTGCTGTTGCTCATCTTCTAAGGACCCCACATACCTATTAAAGTCTCTCTTGGTGTCTCCTTTCCCTTCTCAACTCCTTGGGGCTTTCCTTAGCTCTGGGCCTCTTTTTCCTTTCATTCACTCCTTGGACTGTTTCTACCTTCCATGGTAACTACTGCTCTCCTTATTTCCTCCTGTGCCGTGCCCTTTCCCCGCGTCCCTTCTACCAGGCTCTTCTACCCTGCGTGTGAGGCAAGAGTAGCGGGTGGGAGAGAGCGCCGCCGAAGTCCCCACACCCAGAGGACTTTCTTCCACCTCCTGCTGTCCTTTTTTGTGGAGAGTGAGGTGACGTATGGAGAGGAGCTGTTTGGCTGTTGTGCATAAGACCTGCAGGTAGAGAAGGATGGGGGCTGGCCCTGCAGGAAAGAGAGAAATGGTTTGTTAGTAGCCACTCCCTAGAGTTTTAAAATGTGGCTTCAGTAACTTAACGTCTGCCTTCTTCCACAGCTCCATGACCATGCTGCGTACTTAGTAGACAGCCTGTGGGACTGTGCAGGGCCTCAGCTGAAGGACTGGGAGAGTCTGACAAGCCTGCTGCTGGAGAAGGACCAGAGTGTGTGCCACCTGGTAGCTAGGGGAGGGGACCTCTCAACCTCCTAGTAGGAAACCAGGAGGGGTTTCTGTCCTGACTTGTGAAAGGCATAGGTGTCATGAGCAGTGGGGGTGGGGAGGGGGGAGAACTTGGAGATGCAAGGTGGCTAATCTGTGATTCTGTGTTTTTCACCTTCCTGCCACCCCAGGCCTGGGCGATGTGCAGGAGAGCACGCTGATAGAAATCCTTGTGTCCAGCGTCCGGCAGGCTTCAGAGGGTCACCCGCCTGTGGGGCGGGTCACGGGGAGGAAGGTATGGTGTGAGGGGTGGGGTGGGTTGGTTAGCAGTATTAAATCCAGACAGGTATTGTCTGTCCTTATCCTCAAGTCATAGGCTAGGGTGCTCCTTCCTCTGCCTCTCAAAGAATTCCATTTCCGGAAAAAAGAAATCTGAAGGGAGCTGCTGAATTCTTTTCCTCCCCAGGAAGATAAGATTGTTGGGCAGACGAATACACGTACATACTCTCTGGACCCAGTATTTCCCACACCTTTCTCCCCACCCCCAAATGACTCTAATTCCAGGGCTTAACCCCCAAAGAACGTAAGATCCAAGCTGACGACAAGGTGAAGCTGACTGAACACCTTATCCCCCTGCTCCCCCAGCTCCTGGCCAAGGTAGAGCTGCCCCACCGCTCAACATCTGGGAGTGAGTGGGTGGAAGGAAGTAGCTTCTGAATGAGCAGTTTGTCAGGTCATAAGTAGGCCTCCCTCTCCATCCCCACAGTTCTCAGCTGATGCAGAGAAGGCCACTCCCCTGCTGCAGCTTCTCAGCTACTTTGACCTCAGCATCTACTGCACCAGGCGCTTGGAGAAGGTGAGGAGGGAGGAAGATGCCTGCCCTGTACCTTGATTCCCTCCTAGGGCCAAAGGTTCTACTGCCAGTATCTGGGTTTTCTCGAGAAAAATCAGTAAGCCTTCCCTGGGCATCTTATCCTTGAAGTTTAGTACTTCAAACCCTATTTCTTTCCTCCCTCCGCTCTAGTCCCCTCAGGAAGTGTTGTCTTCCCCAACCCCTCCTTCCAACACTGTCTTCTCCCACCTTTTTCTCTCTCAGCACCTGGATCTCCTCCTGCAGCAGCTGCAGGAGGTGGTGGTGAAGCACGCAGAGCCAGCGGTGCTGCAGGCCGGCGCCCACGCCCTCTATCTGCTTTGTAAGCCCGAGTTCACGTTCTTCAGCCGGGTGGACTTTGCCCGCAGCCAACTGGTGGATCTGCTGACTGACCGCTTCCAGCAGGAACTTGAAGAGCTGCTGCAGGTAGGAAGTAGGGCTGAATGACAGGACATCCCAGGCTCGTGTGGGAGAGCCCACAAGACGGGGACGTGGCTCTGTGAGTTCTTAGGAAATTCCATCATGGACCTCCTTTCTTCCTCAGTCATCCTTCCTAGATGAGGATGAAGTGTATAATCTGGCAGCCACTCTGAAGCGCCTCTCTGCTTTCTACAAGTGAGCCACCCCTTCCTGCTCCCTGTTCTGTTTCTGCCAGTGTCTGGGGTTCATTCCTCTCGTTCTGTAACATTTCCCTCTCCCCTTCTCCCCCACCACCAAGTGCCCATGACCTAACCCGCTGGGAGCTCTATGAGCCATGCTACCGACTCCTCCAGAAGGCTGTGGACACGGGAGAGGTTCCTCACCAGGCAAGTATAGACAAGTCAGAGATGTGGAGGCAGGAGAGGAGTTTGAGGGCCCTGTATCCTAAGTGACTGACCCTTGCAAGTGGTTCCAGTCCCAGGGATGTGGAGTGGACATGAGAGAGAGAGCTCATGTGTGTCGTTCCTTCCATCCCACTCTTGGAAAGTAAACGTACTTACTGCCCAGCACCTGAAAATAGCAATTCTCTTTTGTTTCCTGGGAGTCAAGGATAATATTGAGGGATTCTAGGAGACTTTAAATAAATTAGGGAGAGGAGGCATTCCTACCCAGGATAGAATGTTCTGAAGATTGTCTAGAATCAGTTCTTTTCCACCAGAAAAGGAATTGGGTCTCTCCTAATCTCATTTTTTCTCTTCTTGTCTGCTTTTGTCTTTCTTCCCTGCTTTGTGTGTATCTGCCCGTCTTTTTCTCTCCTCCACTGGCCCCCACCTCATTGTTACAACATTTGGTTGTTACAGGTGACCCTGCCAGCCTTGACTCTTGTGTATTTTTCCATTCTCTGGATGCTAAACCGCATTTCCGGATCAGATGCTTCTCAGGTGAATATGGGTCTGAGTATGGGGAACAGGAATGGCGGAGCCCATGTCTCCCTTCATTCCTCTCCCTGAAGCCGCTGTCTCCACAGAAGCAGCTGTTGAGTTTGAAGGGCAGGATGGTGGCCTTCTGCGAGCTCTGCCAGAGCTGCCTCTCAGATGTGGAGCCTGAGATCCAGGAGCAGGTGAGCATTTACTCAAGTTGGGACCAAGGAAGCAAGTCTCGCCTGTGGTCTGAGTAAACCCTGTTCTAAGAGGGAATTAGCTGTGTACTTTCTATCATAGTCAACATTCTGACTTTTTAAGCATTCTTTTTTTCCCACCAGGCTTTTGTCTTGTTAAGTGATCTACTTCTCATCTTCAGCCCTCAGATGGTTGTAGGGGGACGAGATTTCCTCAGGCCCCTTGTCTTTTTTCCTGAAGCCACTCTGCAGTCTGAGCTAGCCAGCTTTCTCATGGACCATGTCTTCATTCAGCCTGGAGAACTGGGCAGTGGTACAGGGACTCTTCTCCTGGGGTTCAGGAAGGGTTTGGGGCGAGGGTTTGCCTCAGGCCTGTGGGGTGGGAGGCCCAAACACATCTGTGATTCTGATACTTCCATTCTGCCCTTGATGTGAGCCAGGTCATTCCCAGGAGGACCGTTTACAGATAGAGAAGCTGCACCAGCGGCGCCGCCTTCTGGCTGGGTTCTGCAAGCTGCTGGTCTATGGGGTGCTGGAGATGGATGCGGCCTCAGATGTTTTCAAACACTACAACAAGGTACACGAAGGCGCCAGGCTGAGCACAATCACGGCTGCAGACGCTGTAGCACTGCAGAAAAGAGTCTGGGGAAAACGATGGTTTTTAGGCTTAAAGAAGAAGTTGGGGGGAAGACAATAGGGGTTTAGAATAAAGGGACAAAGAAAAGAGACTTAGTAGTAATAATTATGGAGAAAAAGCTGTTAGGAGGAAGAAACTCATTGGAGGGGAAGAATCATACTCTCGTCTAGAAATATTTTTTTTCTTTTCTCTGTGAACTTAGTCTATGGAATGGGGTAATGTAAGAAGGAAAAAAGGATGGAAGAGGGGTCAATCCTTACAAGTTACCTAGATATGTACCTTGGTTTTCTCAACCCACCATTGTGCTGATTTTTGTTTATCAAGTACCTGCTACCCCAGGCACTAAGGACACCTCAGTGAACAAAAGAGACAGCAGCTTCTGCCTCCTGGAGCTTCTGTTCTAGTGGGAGAGACAGAGCGCAGGCCTCAGCGTCGCGTGGCCGTGGGCGCTGGCAGGCTTGCTACCCTTCTTCTCCAAGAAATGGGCTCAGGACAGAGTTTCTTCCCCTATTTATTTGCCTAAGCTCCAGTGTCTTTTGAGCTTTGTGCCTACTGGCTAGAGTTGCGGTCTGCTGTGGCTTGTTTTGTGCTTAGATTCACGTTTTGCTACCTAAGACCCTTTTGGAAGAAGACACAATTAGGGCTGTGAAGAAAGAAACAAAACAGAAACCGTCTCTTCCTGTGGTCAGACATGGTCTTCTCCACTTCCTCTCTGTCAGTTCTACAGTGACTATGGTGACATTATCAAGGAAACATTGACTAGAGCGAGGCAGATGGACCGCAGCCACTGCTCCCGGGTCCTGCTGCTGAGCCTCCAGCAGGTACTCCCTGGGGCCTGGCGGGCCTCCGGCCTGTGGGCCCCTCTGCAGCCCAGACCCTGTGCCCGACCCCCAGCCCTTTGGAGCAGGAGATCCTTCCAAGCAGGAACTTTCTCATTTACTTTGACTCTTACTCTAGATGACAGTCTCCGTAACAAGTAGACTGTGAAAAGTACTTTTTACGTGACCGGGCAGTTTCCACCTGCACCCCATGTCAGTCAGGACGTGGGAGTACCAACAATCAAGTGATAGGGAATCCCTGACCTTCTCCCAGTCTGTTCTTTCTCAGCCCCTTCAGCTACTACAGACATCTTTATTTGTTACAGAGCAGAGTGAAGTCTCTGCTGCAGGGGGTCAGGAGTAGGGTCAGAGTGTCCTAGGAGTAAGCAAGAGCGAAAATAGCAGGTGGCGTCCCAAGCCCTTCAGAATCTGGGCAGAGGAGGGGATGCTGTGCTTCCCTGTTTCTCCCTTGTCCCTCCCTTTCCCAAATGTGTCATGTCTCCTGGACACAGCTGTACACAGAACTGCTGCAGGAACAGGGGCCCCAGGGCCTGAATGAGTTTCCAGCCTTCAGCGAGATGAGGGACCTGGCCAGGAGGTTCGCCTTGAGCTTTGGACCCCAGCAGCTACAGAACCGTGACCTTGTGGTCGTGCTGCACAAGTAAGGAAGTATTGGTTGGAGGGCAGCATACTGGAATCTCCCTAAGAGGGCTGAGTCAGGCTGTGTACAGGGAGAGCTGGAGTGAGGTCTTGGAAGGAGGATAAGCATGTTGAGGAGCCGCAGTGGAGTTGGTGAACAGGTATCCTCTGGAGGGGCAGACTGGGCCTGGGGGAGGAAGCACTTGGACAGGATGCCTCAGCCCTGGGACAGAAGTGGGAAGGGACTATCTTCCTAAAATAATTCTGTTCAACCAAGGGAAGGCATCAAGTTCTCCTTGTCTGAGCTTCCTCCAGCTGGCTCCTCCGGTCAGCCCCCAAATCTAGCATTCCTGGAGCTTCTTTCAGAGTTCTCCCCCCGACTTCTCCATCAAGACAAGCAGTTGCTGTAAGTTAGGGGTGGGTGGATAAAGATGTGGGTTAGGGAAGAAAGGTGTGATAAGGGCCTGTCACCATTTCAGCCTCTCCATCCCACTTCTTCCTTAGACTGTCCTACCTGGAGAAGTGTCTGCAGCGTGTCTCCCCAGATTCCAGCTGTACCTGGGGTCCAGTCACCACCTACCGCCACTCCCTCAGCCCTGTAGAGAACACGGCAGAGGCCAGCCCTCAGGGCTACCCCCGCTCCAAGAAGAGGCGCATCGAAGGTAAAGTGCTGTAGATGTGGGTATCAGGGTGCTCAGTGCTACTTCCCTGATCGGCACTACCTAGATAAGTAGCATATGGTCTTTTGCCTCCTTCAGACTCTTATTTTTGGTCAAATAAATATTTTATTGAGCACCTACTGTCATTAAGGGTACTCATTTTCTTCCAGGTTTGTCTAGCCAACTAACAATAGCAAACCTCTGAAAAATTAAATAGAAACTAATGATAAAACCAAAGCTTGAACTAAGAAATCTGTACATTTAGGATGTCCCTCGTTGACATTTTGCATTCTCTTATTTTCCAAATTTCACAGATTTTTGCACTACCTTCATGATTTTTTTGCCTTCAGATCATTGCCTGCCCTGTAATTTACCTAAGTTTTTTTCTTAAACGAATTTTCTTTTTTTTATATAGTCTCATCTTAAATAATAATAGCCTAGAAATCACAAGTTTGGTGCATTAGTTCGTGTTTTCTAGTGCACGAAATAAATATTAGTGGTCATTTCTCCTCCCCGTTCCCCCAGCCTAGGCAGTACTACTGATCCACTTCCTGTCTCTGCGGATGCCTGTTCTAGATGTTTATATAACTGGAATCATACAGTGTGTGGCCTTGTGTGTCTTCTTTTACTTAGCAGGTTTTCAGGGTTCATCCATGCTTAGCATTTATCAGTACCTCATAAATTTCTACCGCCAAATAATATTCCATTGTATGGATATGCCATGTTTTATGTATCCATTCATCAGTTGATGGACATTTGGGTGGTTTCTGCTTTTAGACTACTGTGCATAATGCTGCTGTGAACATTGATGTATAAGTTTTTATGTGGACGTATGTTTTCACTTTCTTTGAGATATACCTAGGAGTAAGACTGCTGGATCAGATGATAGCTCTGTAACTTTACGAGGAGCTGCCAAACTGTTTTCCAAAGTGCCTGCATCACTGTGCAGTCCCAGCAGCAAATGTGTAAGGTTATAGGGTTCCTCATACTTGGTGGTGGTGCACGTCCTTCCACGTGCTTGTTGCCTGTTCGTATATCTTCCTCAGAGAAATGTCTGTTCAGATCCTTTGCTCATTTAAAAATTGAGTTTTTTTTTTTATTATTGAGTTGTGAGAGTTTTTTTATGTATTCTAGATGTAAGTCCTTTATCAGATATGCAGAAATTTTCTCCCATTCTGTGGGTTATCTTTTTATTTTCTTGATGGTGTCCTTTGAAACACAGAAGTTCTTATTTTGATGAAATCCAACTTAATCTATTTTGTGGTGGTTGTTTGTGCTTTTGATGTCATATCTTAAGAAACCATTGCCTAATCCAAGGTCATAAAGGTTTATTCCTATGTTTTCTTCCAAGAGTTTTCTAGTTTTAACTATTCCACTTAGGTCTGTGATCCATTTTGAGTTAATTTTGTATGTGGTGTGAGGTAGGTTGTGACTTCCTTTTAATGCCTTCTGTATACTATCTAAAATTACTCCTTATACCACCAGTAAACAATTAAATACTTGTTTATTAAGGACCTATTATATGCAAGCTACTGTGTTAGGGGTTCTGTGGCCATGAAGGATACTTAAGCAGCTTACCATATAATAGGAAAGAAAGAAAATAGATTTCTAGAAAATGTGAATTATAAAGTCACCAACATGTGGTAACTTGAGGATTTGAGAGGATTTGACAGGTGAATGCCATAGAATTCAGGGAAGGAAAGTATCATTTTTAAGTTTAGTTGATATATGAAAGCTTTATCAAGAAGATGGAATTTAAGCTGGTGCTTGAAAAATGGGTAAGATTTCTGTAAGCTGAATAGAGGAAGAATGAGTATCACAGGCTAGCAGAATAGCCAAGAAAAACATAGAAGGATGGTAAGTGTTCGCCAAAGCACATAGATACATAGATTGATTTGCCTAAAACAGAGGGTTTGTAAAGGCAGGATAAAGCTGCCGAGCTAGGTCCCGTCATTCATTCAGCAGATACTTATTGAGCACCTTGTCCTTACCTGTGCTGGGAATACAGCAGTGAACTTTCTTTAGAAGAATGTCAGATAGTGACATGTGCTGTGGTGGAGAAGCATGGGAGAGAATGAGAACGTGCTGGTGAGGTGTGGGGATTGCAGGCTTATGAAGAGTGATCAGGGAGAGCCTGGCAGAGGACATGAATGTGAGAGGAAAACTGAAGGAAGTGGGGGTGCCTGGTGTACATCAGAGTAACAGACGGGAGAGCGCGGCCAGTCATAGTAGAGACGTGTTTGGCATGTTCAAGGAACAGCAAAGAAGGCCAGTATTGCTGAGTGGAGATTGTGTAGGATATGAGACCAGGGAGGTCGTAGGAGTCCAGAGCATGTCAGGCAGAAGGAAGGGTCTGGCTTTTACTCAGAGTGAAATGGGTAAACATTGGGGGATTTGAGCAGAGGAGTGACAGGATCTGCCTTATATTTTAAGGGGATTTTTCTGGCTGCTGTGTTGATAACTGACTGTAGGAGGGGCAGGGGTTGAAGCCAAGGGACTGGTGAGGAGGCTGCTGTAGGGGCCCAGAAAAGAGATGAGAGTGAGTGAACCAGTGAGCAGCAGAGATGATAAGTGGCCAGATTCTAGGTGTGTTTCTAAGATGTCACTCTAATGGGACCTCCTGGCAAAGCGGATGTAAGACAGAGAGGATTTGAGGATGACTCCCAGGATTTTGGCCTAACAGTTGGAAGGATGGAGTTGATAGCAACTGAGATGGGAAGGCTGTGTGTGGGCAGAGAGAAGATCAGGGCTCTGGCATTACCCATGTTACTACAGGTGGTGTTGGATGGACAGCTGGGGAGGAACCTGGAGTTCAGGGGGAGGGAGAAGCTTGAGATACATGTGGGAGTTGGTATTTCAAGTTGTGGACCTGAGTGGCTGAGGACACCAGTGCGGATGGAGACAAGGAGGGGCCCCAGGGCTGAACCCCTGGACGTTACATGAGTAACAATAGGCTGCGGAGATTAGAAGGAGCCACGTGGGGGCCCAGGCTTTCTTCTGTGCGGACACAGGCTCCTGGGTGTGGCCCCTCCCGGTTTCCCCAGCCCTCTGCTTTTAAGCCAGTAGCAGCTCACTTGCTGGTTACTGATGTCATGGCCATGGGGAGGGAGGCTAATGGGGGTGTGAATATATGGTTGACAAATACCGATATGTTTAAAATTGTATCACCTGGGTCTTCTAAGGCATTTGGGGGCTCTTTCTCCCCCTCTGCCTTCTTAGATCTCTGCTGGAGAGTTACTTACCATTTTGGGCCCCAGGTCTTCCACTTATCCTTCATATTAGAACTATGCTGATGTTGCAATTCTGGCTTTTAGAAAGTTCTCTCTCCCATTTTTCTGTTTCTCTCTAGCTCTCATGCTTCCTCCCTAGTTTCACGTCCCAAAACTTGCCGTTTTAAGGTTTTTCTCACTGTAGAAATCTTGAATGAATAGGATGTCACTTGTCTTCATTGATTAACCAAGACCTCAGTCTTAGGGAATTTAATCTGCTCTCACATTCATGTTTGTATGTTACTGTTTATCTGTGGAATGTATATTTATATCTCTTTCCATCTTGTTTTCTAAGCTGTGTAGTGAGTTTTTCTTGGACAAGTCCCAGATACAATTCAGTAAGCCTTACTTTTTAGTATGTAGGGCTGTGCTCATGTTTTAGTGATAATGTACTGAGCCATCTAGATTTTCTATTCTCTTCTTCATTAATGCTCCCTTATCAAATCCTGAGCAGGTCTTGAAAAACTAAAAGCATCTGTGGGAGTACCTGGTCTACAGTTAATGTGTCTCTGCTGCCTTGCAGGCCCCTCCAGGCAGCACAGAGAGGACATCTCTTCATCCCAGGAGGAAAGCCTACGGCTGAACAGTATCCCACCCACACCCACCCTCACCTCGACAGCTGTGAAGAGTAGGCAGCCCCTGGTGGGGCTGGAAGAGATGGAAGAAGAAGGTGGCTCAGAATTGGCGTTTACCCAAGGGTGCGGCCCCAGGAGAGTCCGGCTGTGTCTTGCCATTTCTGTTGTGTAGTTCCCTCCCATAGCACCCCCTCATTTTGGGGTTCTTCTCTGGTCCTCTTCCCTTTTTTTAGCTTTATGTTTTCTCTTTTTCCATACTAAGCTTTTTGCTAGGTTTAATGCTGGCCACTCTACCTCCTCTTTTTACCCTTTATTTTTACCTCCGTCACTGATCCTGCTTCATTCCCAACAGCCAGCCCCGTTTAGGCACTCGGAGGTCAAGGTCCTCAAGTCCACAGCATTTCCAGACTCCAGTCAACGCGTCAGGTCCTGGTCTGGGCAACCGGCTGACCCGGTGAGCTTTTCTCATCATCTTCTGTCTTCACTTCTGAGCTGTCACCTACAGTGAGGGGATTCCCCTCTTATCCAGGGCTTCTGTGCTGCTGCTCTTTGGACTCGGTGTAACCACAGAACACTTCCTTCCAGTGTAGTGTGGAATCCTAGTATGTGAAACTGATTTAAGTGGAGCTGCTGTGATTGAAGCAGGAGTGGAAACCGGGACCCCTGCTCCCCCGGGGTGCCTCTGAGACACCCTCAGGGTCCTTGAAAATCTCTATACTCTTTGCCACTGCTTCTAGACTCAGCCTGATGGAGGAGGACGAAGAAGAGCTAGAAATTCAGGATGAGTCAAGTGAAGAGTGGCAAGGCACAGGCAAGGTGAGCGGACCCATTCCCTTGCCTTCTCCCTCTAGAACTAGAAGCAGATGTGAGGGAGAGAAACGAGAGTGATTCTTCTCTGTCAGTCCTGATGGTCCACTGTCCCTGGAAGTTGCCCAGGGCGTTTTGAAAGAATCACTGAGTAACACGCGCACGCACACAGGCACACCCCACCTTCCCTCCTCTCTTCTCAGGAGGCAGCCCTAGTCCCTGTTCCTCCATTCACTCCCTTTTCTACCCTGGGCTGCCTGCTTCCCGGGAGGAAGTGGGAAAAGCATGGAAGGTGAGTGCGGCGACCTGAGCACCCTCGGCTCCACCACTTGTCAGGTTAGCTCCTTCACCCCCTCAGCCTCCTCCTCTTCAAAATGGACCTTTTCCAGGAAACACACAGTGAAGGCACCTTATAAACAGAAAAGGGTTGTATGTCTGCTGCTTTTCTTCTTTCTCTGCTCTGTGAGGAGGGAGGGAGGACATAGGGGAGTGAACGTCTTGTGCTCCAAGGGAAAACCAGATAGCGACATGTTCAATCCAGAGACTGGACAGCAAGGCCTCTATTAAAGTAATCTTTCCTAAAGTCCTCTCAGGAAAAATCCCATCTCTGCTTCCAAAAGGGAATGAATTTAAGGGTCTCAGTTAGCAGGCCAGGAGAGGAGGCGCTTCTCTGACAAGGCCTGACGCTGCTGCCCACCCTGACTCTGCTCCTCTTCCCCACCTGGCTGCTTCCGAGACCTACCTTCCGCAACCCTTGAGCTTGTCACATGAGACTGGAAAGGGACCTTTGTTATTGTTTGTATGTGATGGGAGTGGGGAGGGACCTTTCTGAGTCCTGACCCTATTCTCTTGCAGTCTTCCCCCAGCGAGCACGGGCTGGACCTCTTAGATTCTACAGAGCTGAACATTGAGGTGAGCATCCCCAAAACAGACTGTGGAAGGCACGTTAAGAGAAGTTGTGCACCCTTGGGAGATGCTGGCAGGTAACCTATGTGCCTGTCAAACAGATGGAAAGAAAGGCCATGGCCCCTGCGCTTGGCCTGCCATCTCAGCCACCTCAGGGCTTTCAGAGTAGCAGGCAGGGTGGGGGTGGGGGTGCAGGAGAATGAGCATTGTCATCTGGAGGACCATACAGTCATCTCTTTGTCCTTTGGTCTGTTCTTACATCTGTTTTCCTTTCATCTTTCTCATTACAGGATTTCTGACATGACCCTGTGTCCCTCCCCACCTCCACGACATGAGCACCTGGAAAAGGCCAACAGGAGATAGAGTAAAAGGAATCATTATTTCCCCACCCTTGGTCTCTGAAGGGAAGGAGAGGTGGGCTTTGCCTTTTTAAGCTAACCTTTCTTGGAAGATGTTGAGATAGAGAAGCCATAAACTTCCTGTCCTTCGGATGCACTGTGGCTCTGTTCCCCTGTTTTGAGCAGAGTGCCTATTTTCTGCTGTTTGGAGGGGTGGGGACTTCACTTCAGTACTGGAGAACGGCACTGCTTGCCTATGTTGGAATGGAAGGAGCTGGATAGCTTTTCTGTATTTTGTGGACTGTCTTTCCTAGCCTTTTTTGTGCCCTACTGATTAGCTCAATAAACACATTTGAGTCAGTCCCAGGGTGTGGCTGAGATTGTTAAACTGACGGAGGTCAGGTTCTGTGCTGGTGTCTTCAGCCCTCTGGCAAGCTCCATGGCCCAGTGAATAGATGCTTTATATGCTGGATCTCAAGGATGTGGTGCTTAGTAACTGAGAAGCTGGCTTCCTTTGAGTAGTTTATTTAGTGGAAGACGGTTTATGCTGAAGAGGAAATGTAGGTAGCACCCTGATTAGCTGGAAGGTGGGCCTGCCTCATCACCTGCACTGAGACCAGGCCAGTCCACTTATCTTGGCAGCCTTCACCCAAGGTTTCTTTCTAGGGGTAATTTCATGCCCTCATCCTAAGACACCTGTCATAATTTGAACTTTTATAGATTCTCAGATATCTTAGTTGGGAGGAAACTTAGACGTTATTCTGAAGTCCAGCCCCAAATCCAGAGTCCTGACACCACCTTCTCCTTCATCCTTGCCTTCCCCAGCTAGTTCCTCACCATGTCCTGGCTACTCGTTCTCCCCAAGGAGCAAGGGTTCTGAGCCCCACATCTGGCTCCCCAGCCAGTGAGAAGATGATTCCCTCAGAATGTTTGACTTTGAAGGCCAATGGGTCTTACTTTCAGGAGACCCAGAGCGCTGGGGGAAATGGAGACTCCACTCTTAAAGAGTGTGCACAAAATTTCACATGGGGCCCAGGGAACAAGCAGTGATTTGAAAGAATCCTGAGTCAGACCCACCTGTTGATCTTGAAGAGTCTGCTAGAGAGGCAGGCGGTGTAACTGGAGCTCACCCTGGGGACATGAATACTGTCAGCAACCATTTTTGGTGCTTGTTCTACCACATGGATCCTGGTGCTGGCAAGTATAATTTTGGAATCCTCTCTTCTAGGTCAGCCTCGGGACCTCGCCTCATCACTACCCCCACCCCCACCACCTGTAGGCACCAGTCCTGGGATGCCTCAGGCCAAGCAACGAGCCAGGGCTCTGGCGGGCCCTGGGGCTGGTGTACACCTGCTGGTGTGTTAGTTGGGTCCTGACAAAGAAGCTGTGAGGGTGTGGTGGTCCTGGGGCTGGTGTCCACCCACTGGTGGGCCAGGCTGGCATCCAAGATAGCCCCACATACCAGCAGGTAGGCTGCCTTGAGACCCTGAGTCCACAGCCACATCTGGACATAGCCTTGTCCACCAGAGGGCACAGGACCTGGCCTCACCTCACACACCAGACCACCCAGCTCCGCCCACATCAGCAGGCACCAGCCCCAGGACACCCTGGGCTCTGGTCCATGTACCAGTTAGCCAGCACTGGCCTCAGGACTGACCTAACATCAGTGGACAGGTACCAGCCCCACCTACCAGCAGGTGGATATCAGCCCCAGGACTGCCACAGCCCCACAGCCTGCTGTGGCAGGACACAGCCCACCCACCGGCAGGCAGGCATCAGCCTGGGGATCCCCCAGGCCCTGCCCTTGCCCACCACCATGCCAACTCCAGCTTTGGGATACCTTGGGCCCTGTAGCCAGAGACCCTGGGATCCAGCAGCATCCATTAGCAGACTGACAACTTCAGGGCCCAGGGCCCTGTACTCAGAGACCCCAGGACCCAGCTCCACACACCAGTGCAGCACTAGCCCTAGGACCCCAGGGGCCTCCCTGGGTCCCGACTCCCACTAGCAGGCCAACAGCAGCTCTGAGATCCCTTTGACTCCTCAGCCAGCTGCCCTGGGATCCAGCCCCACTCAGCAGACCAGCTTTGTGACAGCCTGGAACCTGGAGCCATCTGAGTCAGGAAGCAGCCCCACCCATGAGCAGGCTGACGCTGGATCCAGTCATTCTGGACTCACAACCACCTCAGAATCTGGCTCAGACCACTACTGAACCAGCGCTAATCCCAGGACCACCCAGGGTTCCACAACCCGCTGCCTTGGGATCTGGCCCTGCCAACTGGTTGGCTGGCAGCCTCTGGACACGGCAGGGCCTAGGAGCCAACTGGACTGGGGGCCAGCTATACTTACCAGATTGCCCATAGTAATTGGCCTGCCTCAACAGAGGAACCCATGCAACCCACATGGGGGTACCCCTAGAGCATACAGCCCTGGTGACCAGCGGGGAGCATGCTGCTAAGATGTATAGGATGTCTCCTACAAAACACCACTTCTCCACCATCAGGAAATGCAGTCAGCCTACCAGATACATAGGAAAAAACAACAAATTAGGCAAAACAAGGTGACAGAGGAATGTGTTTCAAATGAAGGAACAAGATAAAGCACCAGAAGAACTAAGTGAAGTGAGGATAGGCAATATGCTAACTAAAGAGTTGACAGTAATGGACGTAAAGATGATCAAAGAACTTGGGAGAAGAATGGATGAATGGAGTGAGAAGTTAGTTTTTAACAAAGTTAGAAAATATAAAGAGGAACCCAGCAGAGATGAAGACTACAATAACTGAAATGAAAAATGCACTAGAAGGAATCAACAGTAGATTAAATAATATAGGGGAACAGATAAGTGAGCTTGGAAGACCGTGGTGTAAACCACTGCAGCTGAACAGAGAAAAGCAAAAGAATAAAAAGAAATAAGAACAGTTTAAGAGACCGCCAGGAAAACACTGAGCATCCTAACATTTGCATTATAGAGGTCCCAGAGAGAGGAGAGAGAAAAAGCGGGCAGGGAACACATTTGAAGACATAATAGCTGAAAACTTCCATAATCCAGGAAAGGAGACAGACATGCAGATCCAGGAAGCAGAGTCCCAAAGAGGACCACACCAAGACATGTAATTAAAATAGCAAAAAATTAAAGCTAAAAAGTGAATATTAAAAGCAGTAAGGGAAAAAGTAACAAGGTACGCACGAGGGAACCCTCATGAGACTATCAGCTGACTTCAGCAGAAACTGCAGGCCATTAAGGGAGTGGCATGGTACGGTGAGCAAAGGGAAAAACTTGCGGCTAAGAACACTACCTAGTAAGGTGTGCATTCAGATTTGACAGATAAAAGTTTTACAGACAAGCAAAAGCTGAAGGAGTTCAGCACCACCAAACCAGCTTTATAAGAAATGTTAAAGGGACTTATCTAAGAAAAAAAGGCCACTATTAGAAATACAAAAATTACAAAAGGAAAACGCTCAGTGGTAAAGGCAAATATACAGGAATGGTACATTAACCACTTACAAGCCTGTGGGAAGGTTAAAAGACAAAAGTAGTAAAATCATCTATATCTGCAATAAGTGGTTAAGGAATGCACAAAAGGAAGCTATAAAATACGATGTAAAAACAGTGATTATGGGGGGGTAGTAAAAATGCAGGGTTGTTAAATGCATTTGAAATTGAGAGATCAGCAATTTAAAATAGTCACATGTATATAGATTTCTCTATATAAGCCTCATGATAACAACAAACCAAAAATCTATAACAGATATACAACAAATAGGAATTCAAACATAACACTAAAGATAGTCAACTCACAAGGGTATCGAACACAAGAAAGGAATAAAAGAATTACAGAAACAACAAGAAAACAAGTCTGGCAATAAGTGCACTCCCATCAGTAATTACTTTAAATGTAAATGGACTAAATGCTTCAATCAAGAGACACACTGGTTGAATGGATAAAAAAATAAGACCCATACCTATGTTGCCTACAAGAGACTCACTCCGGATCTAAAGACACACAGAGACTAAAAGTGAGGGGATGGAAAAAGGTGCTTCATGCAAATGGAAATCAAAAGAAATCTGGGGTAGCAATACTTACATGAGACAAAATAGGCTTTAAAACAAAGGCTGGAGGTGGGGCCTCTAATGGCAGCTTCTGGAGTTAATTATATGGACACTAAGGTAAGGGGTACGTGGACCCTTCACCCCTCAGATGTGACTGCTCTGCACTGTTGTTCACGCTGGTTATTTGTGCCCCTGTCTGTGTAGGGAGACACCCCACAGTGTGGGTTCACACCCCCCCCATAGAGCTCAGTTCCCGTGCAGTGTTTACTCCAGGGTTACCAGCACCACTGGGGAGCAGGCCGTGTGAACGGTTCCGTGATCGTGGGGCCTACACTGTGGGGTAAATAATGCGTGTGAGCAATTTAACAGGAGCCATTCTAGTCCGTGCCTTCTGAATAGTATAAAAGCTAGAGGGAAGCTCTTCTGATTTGAAAACCCTCATCCCATTCACAGGAAGTAGCCCAGGTCCTTGAAAAATGAGTAGAGAGTGAGTGAAGATCTAACGTACATCCTTACAGTTTCACTTGTGTCTTCCTTCTTAAAAATATCAACAACAAAAAACAAAAACAGAAAAACCCGAAGGCGGAACAAAGGCTGGCCTGAGAGCAGGGCAGGGGGCAGTGAAGAGACCGGCCTGGAGGCCGTGCTAATCCAGGCTCTCAGGTGTGGTTGGGCTAATGCCATGGGATTAGACAGGATTATATGGAGATGGGCACGTGGATCGGGCAGGCCTCAGTGACCACAGCCCGGGGGTCGGGCCACCTCTCGGTTTTCACCACACCCTGGGCAAGAATCCTCAACACCGACCTGTGGCTCTGGCCTGGAGCTCACCAAGCTCCTCTCAGCCCAGAGGCAAGCTCAGCACGGGGTACGACAGGACACAAAGCATTCTGATCCCTTGTCACTGCTGATGGCAGCATCCTGGTCGGTTTGCGTTCAGTAAATGAACATAGCTGGGAAAGCAATTTGGAGCAACACTTGGTGGGGCACGACGGCTTGAGTCCAAGAGTTGGCGGCGGGAGCGGGAAGAAGCTCAGGCGGTGGCTGGGAAGCCTTCAGTTTCCTGATGGGCCAGAGATGAGGGAAGAGTCCCAGATGACTGTGCCTTGGGCCTGAGCAGCTGGAAACCCTCGGCCTTCAGCTGGGGGGACAGGGCTGCCGATGGGGCAGAGTTCAGTTTGGGGCACGTTGACAGGCATCCGGGAGAAGGTGCTCAGTGGGACAGCTGGAGTTAGAGGTGGGAGTTCAGGAGGGAGGTCTGGGCTGGGATTCGACATGGGACTGGTGGGCACCTAGGTGTGTGGATGGCCGCTTCAGGTGTCCTCAAGAGGCAAGTGACAGTCAAGTGGTGCCTGGCTCCTAGGCAGTCCCCCCTGGTTCTTCTGCTTACAGGTCTTCCTCTTCCCAAGTGCCACACATTCCCCACCCCTTAGCTGGGCGAGAGCCTTCTTCTTAAGGAGAAACCAGGGCCCCTCCCTCCCACGGGAAGGACGTTCCTCTCACGTCCCCGAAACACCTCTTCCCTCCCCCTCCTCACCCTTCCCCAGGCCCTGGCCTGCCCGGGGCTGTTACCCACAGACAGGGTGGGGAAGGGGGCCTGAGCTGCCGCCCTGCTCGCCCTGAAGCACAGCGTGGGTGGGGACAGGGAAAACCTGTCACTGTCACTCTGTCTCTTGAGGGCCTGAGGTCCACGCCCCTGTTCACCGCACTGAGGCAATCTGAGAGAAGGAAGTGGGGCAGATTTGTGGAGAGCACTGAGCAGCGGCTTCCAGGGCCAGCTCACACGTAAAAGCTTCCTGCGATGAGAACGGAAACACAAGTGCTGTCCCCACCTCGGCAGCCCCCAGAGCCGGGGCCCGAGGGAAGCCATGGACAGGCCCCGGGCCCTGGGCCTGCTCTTGGCGCTGCTGACTCTCTGCATCACGGCTGGTGAGTGGGGGCCTGCGGAGAAGCAGAGGCCACGGGGGCGGATGGAGAACCCGCCTGGGCCCTTCCTATGCCTGTGCCCCACAGGGACCCCTGAGGTGTGGGTGCAAGTTCAGATGGAGGCCACCGAGTCCCCGTCCTTCACCGTCCGCTGTGGATTCCTGGGATCTGGCTCTATATCCCTGGTGACTGTGAGCTACGGGGGCCCCGATGGTGCTGGAGGAACCATGCTGGCGGTGTTGCACCCAGAATTCGGCACCCAGCACTGGGCCCCTGCCTGCCAGGCCCACTGGGAAACCAGAACCAGCATCTCCCTCACCCTGGAAGGGTCTGAGGGGAGAAGCTCCAGTCCCAACACCACCTTCTGCTGCAAGTTTACTTCCTTCCCCGAGGGTTTCCAGGAGGCCTGTGGGAACCTCTCCCTCAGCACAGACCAAGGTGGGGTTCAGGAGGGGAGGGCACCCAGGGAGGACAGGGAGGGATGCAGGGACGCGGGGGTACCAGCTGTTTGTCTGCCGTGTGTGTGTGTGTGTGTGTGTGTGTGTGTGTGTGTGTGTGTGTGTGTGTGTGTGTGTGTTTGTGTGTGTCTCTCTCTCTCTCTCTCTCTCTCTGCACAGGGCTCCCTGCTCCAACGCCAGCCCCCATGCTGCGGGCCGACCTGGCTGGGATCTTGGGGGTCTCGGGGGTCCTCTTCTTTGGCTGCATCTGCCTCCTCTACCTCCTGTATCGACAAAGGCACTGGTGAGACCCAGCCCCTGCCGGGCCCACCCAAATCCCCACAGCACTCGCGGTCACTGCTTTGCTTCTGAACATCCTAACTCTCTCCCAGGTCTATCATGAAGCTTCAGCCACCCAGACACAGGGGCCCCCAGACACAGAGGCCAGCAAGCGTGAGGATCAGGGGGTCGTTTTGGAGAGGGGAGCGGAGCGGGCGGGAGCTGGGACGCCGTGAGGCCGAGCCTCACTTGGATCTCCTTCCGTGTCACCCCTGCAGGCAGCCGGCCAAGCCTCCCGGACCTCTCTCCACGCCCCCTACGCCACCATCAACACCAACTACTTCTGCCCAGAAACTCTGGCCCGGGTCCTCCCGCCCCAGCCACTGCGCGGGTGGGCGCCGCCCCCCACCCGCGCGGCGCGCCGCCCCCAGAGCGCCGCCCCCTGGGCGCCCCTGGCCACCTCTGCGCGCGGCAGCTTCGTCTTGGTCGAGAACGGACTCTATGCTCCGGCAGAAAGGAGGCCTCTCCACGCCGGCCCCTACCTCCTCCCTCACCCTCTTGGGCGCAGAGCCATGGAGGGTCGTTTAGGAGTTCGATAAGAGGGACCCTAAGTCCACGCCGCCTTTCTCCCCTCCCGGACGCCTGGGATCCCCTTCTGTTTGGTGTGTGTCCTGGGTGCCCACCGTCTTTGCACATCTTGCTTTATTCCAGTAAGTGTCTTCACGCGTACCAGGCCCGGGCCCACTTGCCGCGGATGTGGTCAGCACGTGGGTACGTGTGGGCGCAGGTGTGTATGTGAGATGACAAACCCCATCTCAGGTTGTTTCCTGTTTTCGAGTCCCCAACCCTCCCAGGTGAGGTCAAAACTAAGTAAAGAAAAATGATTTCTCTCACCTGGGCCTTTTCTTTGGGGGGTTTAAGAGGTTAGAGGCAGTTTGAACTCCGGGGAGGCAGGACCAAGTTAGAACTGAAGGGAGAGGGGAGGCCTCAGCAGGGGATCTCTCTCCCCTGCCCTGACCTGGGGACGGGGGACTTCTGGCCCTGCAGACCTTGCTGAGGGACACCAGGTGGAAAGATAGGGTCGGGGGTTTGGTGGCCCCCAGGCAGGACTGTCCATACTCAAATCCCTATGTCCTAGGACAGCAGCAAGGGCTTCTGAGGGCTTTAACCCCAGAAGAGTTCCTGTGGTCTGGCCTGGCGTCTCTGGGACAGGGGCTCCCCGAGCTGGCCTGGGGTGGGGCCCTGATGCCCTCCCTCCACACAGCTGACATTCAGAGGTAGGGGACACACCTCAGATCTTCCCACAGTGGCTTTGTCTGGCTCCTCAACTATTACAGGCCATTCCGGAGACAGGCAGGGGCCCACTCAGACCTAACACACACTCCACCACCCACTCATCTTCCCCTCAGGAGCCAGCCCGCCTGGAAACAGCCCTAGTAGCCTGGAAACAGCAACCCTCATCACATCTTTGCCACATGAGACAACACGGTGAGAGAGCTCTGCAAGCGGCAAAGCTCCCCAGGGCGTGGTGGATTGAAGCCGACAGGGGCCGCGTGGGCCTGGAGCCCAGCTAAGGCAGCTCCCCAGCAGGGCAAATGCTAGTGGGGGACACCTGCCGCTCAGCCCCTTCTTTGGTCCCGCATGTGGGAAATCCCAGGCAGTGCCACCTGCTAAATCGCTCTGCCTGGCTCAGGGAGGGCCTGTCCAGAGGCTGTGTCCAACTACAGAAACTTCTGGAAACCCAGCTTACTGTTCCAGGCACACTTGGTTGTGGCCTTCCCAGGACCCATCGCCATCTAGCCACCAGCCCTACACCATGCTGGGGAGAGAGTGACCTAGACAGGGCAAGGGGGTGGTTAAGGGGTCATAGGGCCTGCTTTCCTCAGTCAGGGGTCATCATCCTCTGAGAAGCCCTCAGCACTGACCTGGTCAGCTCAGTGGTCCCTGCAGGGCTGCGGGTTCAAGGGAGAGAGGAGGGGTGCTGCGAAGGTCTCTGAGGAAAGTCAGGGGAATATCAGTAAAGGAGGGAGTAGCTCACAGCCAGGCCACCTTGGGACCACGTCAAGACCAGAGATGGGGAAGGGGGCAGTGGGGCTCAGGGGAAGCCTTGGAGGAGGCCTCACTTCCCTAGGAAGAGACTGTTCATGGGACAAGGGGGCAGCTCTGAGGGCTCCCAGGCCCTCAACCAGGCCCCTTGCCCATCATAGTCAGGGAGAGCCCCCGACCCAAGCCCATCTCCACAAGCTCAGGAGGCCACAGCCCAGCCTGGTCCTGTTACGTGAAACCAAAAACCTCAGGACCCAGCAAGTCCCTGCAGATGGCCTGCTCCCTACTGCCCAGCCCAAGTGCCAGAACCAGCAGCATTGAAGGGACCAGCAGAGAGCGCCGGGTTGTGGCCCTGTGCCTGGAGGTGTGGCTGCACACAGCTCCTGAAAGCAGCGTCAGCCCCACCATCTTGGAGATGATGCTCTACTGTTCCTTCATTCAACATGTGGGGAAACTGAGGCCCAAGCAGGAGAAAACTGGCCCAAGGGGACAGAGCTGAATCAGCCCAGCATCTCCACTGGGCATCCAGGACATGCCCCAGGCCATCCTCCCATATAAGGCTGCTGCTTTGAACAGACGTGGCTTGGAATACCGGGGGCCACTCCCTGGCGGTGGGACCTCCAGTGGCTTACTTAACCTCTTAGAGGCTCACTTTGCTTCTCATATAAGGACGGCAAAGGCTGAGGGGAGTGTGAAGATTGGAAAGCAGGGTCGAGTACTGAGCAACTTGTCACAGACTATCTTGTTTAGTACTTACAGAAAATATCTGCTCCTTGGGGTTGTTAGAAGCCCACTTAGCGAAAGTGGAGCCTGAGCCCAAGATCACACAGCTAGAAGGCAGAGAGATTCATACCGGGGAGGAGAGGGGGTGGGGCACCACCATGCTGGCCCTGGAGATGCTTAGCTCCTGGTGGGGCCCTGCTGGGGCGTCAGGTCGAGGCAGAGCTAGGTGCCGGAAGCCAGGCGTGTGGATGCCACCAGGTGACACCACTGACACAAGCAGCAGAGGAGTCCGGCTGGGCAGCCACCCCGGAGGCGGCCCTGGAGGTCCTTCTGCAGATGTCAGCCCTGCCGCAGAGAAGAGCATCCTCAGAGGCACAGGGGGTGGGCAGGGGAACAGAATTGTGAACTACCCACGTCCAGGACCCATACCCACTCAGTACCGGGCCCACAGCCCCCCTTCTGCCTACTGAGCTGGCCCAGGAGCCCAACCTGGAGCCCAGGACCGGAGCTCAACCTGCCCCCAGACCGCCCTCAGGACCCTCCCTCCCTGGTAACTACCTCCAGCCCCCGTCAACTGCTCCTTCTCCTCACCCCACTGCAGTCCAGCAGCAGGTCCCCGAGAACAAGCCACCCTGACCTTCTGCCCCTTGGCGACCCCGGAGCCCTCTGTCCGCAGCCCAGCCCCTACCCACCCTGGGGCTCGCCCCCAGCCCTATTCTGAGCCCAGGCTCCGGCTCAGCCCGCTAGAGCACTCCTCCCCACTCAGGTCCCATCATGTGTCCCCATGGCCTACGGCTCCCCACCAGCACCCCTGCACCACTAGCCTCAGTCCAGTGCCAGCTCCTACCCTCTGTGTAGCCCACTGCCCATCCAGCTTCTCTCAGTTTGGGGCCCTTGGCTGCCACTGCTCTGTACTGACCTGCACCCAGATGGAGTGCTGGACCCTTGGCACCACCACCACGGCCGGGTGTGTGACCTTGAGCCCCTTGTGGGGCCAGGGAGCCACAGACCTTTGCTGGGTTCACTGCAGAGGCTGGGCGACGTCACAGCCTTGCTCCCAGTCCTGCCGGGGCGCCCACCCGCTGCTGCTGAGCTCAGCAGTGAAAGGAGGGGCCTGGGACCTAGAGAGAAGAAATCGGACCTGGGGTGTCGGAGGACTCTGCCAGCAGGACGCAGGGAGAGGGCCTAGCCTGGAGGGGCCAGAGTTGAGCCAGGAGAGCCTCCTGCATCCCTCCTGGTCTCTGGGCCTCTTCCAGGCCCAGGAGAGTAACTCCCCCAAGAGAAATCAGAGATGGTGCCCCCATTCCAAGCTTAGGGACACACAGGGTCAGGGGGAGGCTCTCCAACCTCAGGTTCCAGTCAAACCCTGCTGAGTGGGGCTGGTAACATCTGGAATTTCCAGAGCTGAGCCCGCAAACAGCTTTATTTCAGCATCTGTGGAAAGGGTCAGAAAGCTGCACTGTTGGCAGAAAAATACACACATTACAAATGTTAAACGAAAAAGATCAGGGTGCTCTGAGAAGGAACAGTAGGGCCTCCTGAGTAGATGACTTTCTTCTCATTTTTTTTTTTATTGTTGCAAAATACACATAACGTAAAATTTACCACCGTAACCATTTTTTAAGGGAAAAAAATATTGAAACATACTGACCAACAATATTATGGTAGTTCCAGGTGTACTACGTAGCGATTTGACATTTGTGTGCAGTATGAAACGATCACCGTAAGTCTAGTGACCATCTTTCTCCATACAAAGTCACTACAACATTACTGACCATGTTCCGTGTACTGTACAGTACATGCCCGTGGCTTATTTATTTTATAACTGTCGATTTTTACCTCTTAATCCCCTTCACCTATTGCCCCCACCACCCTCCCTTCTGGTAATTACCCGTTTGTTCTCTGTATCTATCAATCTGTTTTCATTTTGTTTTGTTTTGCTTTTCTTCGTTAGATTCCCCATAGAAATGAGATCATATGATTTTTAACTTTCTCTCACTTATTTCACATGGCATAACACCACCTAGATCCATCCATGTTGTTGCAAATGGCAAGATTTCATTTTTTTAAATGGCTGAGTAATATTCCATTGTGTATAGTATGTATGTATATATACATATATACAAATATACAACATATATACATTGTATGTGTGTGTGTATATATACATACAAACATTTATATATATATACATATATATATGTGCCTATATGCATCACATCTGCCTTATCCATTCATGTACTGATGGGCATTTAGGTTGCTTCCATTTCTTGGCTAATGTAAATAATGCTGCAGTGAACATTGGGGTGCATATATTTTTTCAAATTAGTGTTTTCATTTTCTTCAGGTAAATACCCAGAAATAAAACTGCCTATGATATGGCAGTTCTATTTTTAATTTTTTGAGGGAACTCCATGCTGCTTTCCATAGTGGCTGCACCAATTTACATTCTCACCAACAGAGCACAAGTGTCCTCTCTGCTCCACATCCCCACCAGCACTTGTTATTTGTCACCTTTATGGTGACAGCCATTCTGACAGTGTAAGGTGGTATCTCATTGTGGTTTTGATTTGCAAGACATTGAAAAGAAAACCTAAATGTAAGTGGGAGTTCTCTAGGCAAGGATTGTGAGGAGATCATTCCAGGTAGAAAAGTATGTGTACAAAGGCCCAGAGATTAAAAAGAGGAAAATAAGGAAACAATCCCATTTACCATCACATCAAAAAGAATAAAATACCCAGGAATAAAGCTACCCGAGGAGGTAAAAGACCTGCACTTGAAACACTATAAGACACAATGAAAGAAATTGAAACTGATAAAAACAGATGGAAAGATACACTCTGTTCTTAGATTGGAAACACTAATATTGTTACAATGACCATACTACCTGAGGCAATCTACAGATTCAATGCAATCCCTATCAAAATACCCATGACATTTTCCACAGAACTAGAACAAATAATTTCAGAATTTATATGGAACTTCAAAAGACCCCAAATAACCAAAACAATCTTGAGAAAGAAGAAAAGAGCTGGAGGAATCATGTTCCCTGACTTCAGACTACACTACAAAGCTACAATTATCAAAACAGCATGCTACTGGCACAAAATAGACACACAGGTCAATGGAACAGAATACAGAGCCCAGAAATACACCCACACATTTATGGTCAATTCACTATGACAAAGGAGGCAAGAACATGCAATGAAGAAAAGACAGTCTCTTCAATAAGCGGTTCTGGAAGAACTGGACAGCTACTTGTAAAAGAATGAAATTAGAACATTCTCTAATACCATATTCAAACATAAACTCAAAATGGATTAAAGACCTAAATACAAGACTGGATTCTATAAAATCCCTAGGCTGTAAGAAACCTAGACTCCTCTTCTAAAGAGCAGGTATATACTTAACTTGCTTCAAAACAAGACAGAGAAAGCATGTTGAAACTACATGGCCTGGTTCTATCCCCAGTACCTCCATGAAAAAAAAAAAACAAAATAAAGAAAGAAAGACAGAAAGTAAGAAACTACACAGGACTCTGGCCAGTTTCCCACGACAGCCCCAGTGTGTCCCCCAGCCTGAGCCGCATGCTGCACCAGCCCTGCTTGCTCTGTGGTGCAGCTGCACACTAGGGTGAAGGCTGCAGTGGTCAAGGGGAGTGCTCAGTTGTGAGAGGCAGGGCCAACCCAGACCAGGAACAGCATCTGAACGGATTGCGGGCAGCCATTACTGGGACTTAAGGGCAGCACATCAGCAGTCCAGGACTCAGACTGGGACCAGGGTAACCATAGCTCATGCTCAGATCCATGCTGAACACCGGCTCCAGGCCCTTTTGCTCCAGCACTTCCCTATTCTTGAGCAAGAGTGTTGGCTCCAGGAGGAGGGAGAGCACACACTTAGAGGGAGTAGAGCCAGCTCAGATCCAACCCTCAGGGCTCCTGTTCCAGCAACTTGGGACACACCCCCACTCCTAACAGGGTGGCGCTAGACGCTGAGCAGAGGAGAAGCCCTGGCTCACACCTGGATCAGGCTTTAGCATCTCCATCTCCAGCCCCACCTGCTACCAGGGTGATAGTTGCAAGAACACCCTAGGGAAAGATGTGACTCATACTCATGTCAGATCCCGCTCTCCCAGCAAAACCACTAGGCAAGTGCAGACTGTACTGGAATGTTCCCACATAAGGACACCCCATCAAAACATCAATAATTAACTGTTTCATGTAATTTCATAGAAACAGAGAAAGTTAAGCAAAATGAGAAGACAGAGGAATTTGTTTCAATTAAAAAAATAAGAGAAAACCCCTGAAAAAAAATTAATGAAACAGAAATAAGTAACTTATTAGATAAAGAGTTCAAAGCATTAGTAATAGGAATGTTAACTGAATTAGGGAAAAGAATAAACACAATGAGATACTTAACAAAGAACTAGAAAATATTTTTTAAAAAGTCAGAATTGAAGAATAAAATACCTGAAATGAAAACACACTAGAAGGGATTAACACAGACTAGGTGATACAGAAGAACACATGAGTGATCTAGAAGATAGAATAATGGAAATCACTCAATCAGAACAGCAAAAAGAAAAACAAATTTTAAAAATGAGAACAGTTTAAAGGACCCTTCAGACAACATCAAGTGTACCGATGTTCACATAGAAGGGTCCCTGAATGAGAAGCGAGAGAGAAAGTGGTGGGAAATGTATTTGATGAAATTATGGCTGAAAACTGCCCAAACTTGAAGAAGGAAACATATCTGTACAGGAAGCACAGAGGGTTCCAAACAAGATGAACCCAAACAGACTCACATCAAGATGTTATCATAATTAAAACAGAAAAAGTTAAAGAGAGAATTCTAAAAGCAGCAAGAGGGAAAAAAAGATTGAGATAAAAGTGAGCCCCTATAAGGCTATCAGTTCATTTTTCTGCAGACACTTTGCAGGCATGATAACATTTAATAACGTGCTGAAAGGGAAAAACCTGCAAAGTAGGACACTCTGCCCAGCAAGATTATCATTTGGAACTGAAAGAAAGATAAGGAACTTCTCAGACAAGCAAAAACTAAAATAGTTCATCAACAGTAAACTTACCCTAAAATAAATGTTGAAAGGTCCTCTCTAAGTGGAGAAGAAAAGATTATAACAAGAAGTAAGTATCTATAGGAGTGGAAAAATCCCACTAGTAGAGGCAAATACACAGCAAAAGCTGAGGATCCACCACTTAAATACACCGGTACAAAGATTAAGGGACAAAAAAACTGTAAAATCAACTTTGAGCACAACAGTAAAGGGATAAACATAAAGATGTGAAGTATGGCACCAAACCCACACAACGTGGGTAAGGATACGATTTTTAAACGTAGCTTGTTTAGAATGCGTTTGGACTTAGATGACTACCAGTTTAAAACAAGTAGATACAGTAACATACATACACCACATGGTAACCACAAATCAAAACCCTGCAGCAGATCACAAAAACTAGAGAGAAAGGAACGCAAGCATACCACTGAGGAAAATCAAACCAAAGGGAAGAAACTAAAAGAAGAGCAGAGAAGAACTACAAAAACAACCAGGAAACAAGCAGAATAAGCACCTATCAATAATCACTTTAAATGTCATGGGAATAAATGCACCAACCAAAAGACAGAGTGGCTGACTGGCTTTTAAAAGACTTGTGCATGTGCTCTTTACAAGATTCACTTCAGAGCTCAAGACACGGGCAAACTGAAAGTGAGGGAATGGAAAAAGATACTTCATGCAAATGGAAATAATGAGAAAGTGGGGCAGCAACACTCATAGCAGACAAAATAGATTTTAAAACAAAGTCTGTAACAAAAGACAAAGAAGGGCATTATATAATGATAAAGGGGTCAATACAAGAAGAGGATATAACACTCGTTTACATTTGTGCACCTATTACAAGAGCATCTAATTACATAAAGCAAATATTAACAGACATAAAAGGAGAAAATTACAATAATGCAATAATAGCAGGAGACTTTAACACCTCACTTAATGGATATCTCACCCAGACAGAAAAAAAAAATCAGTAAGGAAACAGTGGTCTTAAATGACATGTTAGACCAGTTAGACTTCCTCAATAGCTACAGGACATTCTATCCAAAAACAACAGAATACACATTCTTTTCAAGTGTTCATAGAGCATTCTCCAGGATGGATTACACACTAGACCACAAAAGAAGTCTCAACAAATTCAACAGGACAGAAATCATATCAAGCGTTTTTTCCAACCAAAATGGTATGAAACTAGGAAATAATTACAGGAAGTAAAATGGGAAACGCACAAACACATGAAGACTAAACAACATGCTACTAAAAACTCAGTGGGTCAATGGAGAGATCGAAGAGAGATACCGCAAGACAAATGAAAAGGGCAACACAACTTTCCATATTAATGGGATGCAGCAAAAGTAGTTCTAAGAGGGAAGTGTGTAGCGATATAGGCCTACCTCAAGAAACAAGCAAAATCTCGAACAACCTAACCTTCCATCTAAAGGAATTATAATAAGAATAAACAAAGCCCAAAGTCAGCAGAAGGAAGGAAATAAAGATCAGAGAGGAAATAAATAAAATAGAACCCCGCCCCCCAAAAAACCCAATAGAAAAGATCAAGGAGACCATTTTTTTTTTTTTGAAGAGACAAAGTTGATAAGCCTTTAGCCAGGTTCATCAAGAAAAAGAGAGGACCAAAACAAACAAAATAAGAAATGAAAAAGGGAGATGACAACTGATGTCACAGAGATATATAAGACCGTCACAGAACACTGTGAACAGTCATATGCCAACAAATTGGACAACCTAAAAGAAATGGACAAACTTCTAGAAACACACAACCAGCTAAGACTGACTCAGGAAGAAATAGACAATATGAACAGATCAATCACTAGTGAAATGGAGTCTGAAAAAAAACTTCCCATCAAACAAAAGTCCAGAACCAGATGTCATCCGAAGGGAATTCTACCAAACATATAAAGAAGAGCTAATTCCTATCCTTCTCAAACTATTCCAAAACATCGAAGAGGAGGAAACACTCCCATATTCATTCTATGAGTCCACCATTTCCCTGATACCAAAATCAGACAAAGACACTACAAAAGAAGACTGCAGTCCATTATCTCTGATGACTATACACACAAAAATCCTCAACAAAATATCAGCAAACCAAATTCAAAAATATATAAAAAGGATCGTATGCCAAGATCAAGTGGGATTTATGCCAGGGATGCAAGGATTATTCAATATCTGCCCCCAAAATAAAAAAACCCAATGTGATACACACATTAAAAATAAAAGGAAGGATAAGTCACATGATCATCTGAATAGATGCAGAAAAAGCATTGACAAAATTCAACATCCATTCATGATAAAATCTCTCATCAAAGGTGGTATAGAGGAAACAAATCTCAGCATAATAAAGCCCATTTGTGACAAAATCACAGCTAACACTACTCAATGGTAAAAGACCGAAAGCTTTCCCTCTAAAGTCAGCAAAAGATGAGGATGCCCACGAGTGCTGCTTCTGTTTAACATAATGTTGGAAGTCCTAACCACGGTAATCAGACAAGAAAAAGAAAAGACGTCTACATCGGAAGGGAAGAAATAAAGCTGTCACTACTTGCGTATGACATAATACAATATATAGAAAACCCACCAAAACACTATTAGGACTAATAAATTCAGTAAGGTTATAAGATACAAGATTAATATTCAGAAATCTGTTGCTTTTCTATATACTAATAATAAACTACCAGAAAGAGAAAACAATTCTGTTTAAAACCACATTAAAAAGAACAAAACACCTAGAAATAAACTTAACCAAGGAGGTGAAGGATCTACACTATGAAAACTATAAAACACTGATGAAGGAAACTGAAGGTCTACAAAGAAATGGAAAGATATCCCATGTTCACATACCAGAAGAATTAATATTGTTAACATGTCCATGCTACCAAAGCAATCTACAGATCTAGTGCAATCTCTATCAAAATATCCATGACATTATTCACAGCCCTAAAATTGATATGAAACCAAAAAAGACCCCAAATTCCCAAAGCAATCTTGAAAAAAAAAAAAAAAGAACAAAGCTGGCTAATATCAAAAAGTCTACCTATAATAAATGTTGGCAAGGACATGGAGAAACGTGAACCCTACTATACTGTTGTTGAGTATATAAATTGGTGCAGCTACTATAAAAACAGCACAGAGATTCTTCAATAAACAAAAGTAGAACTACCATATGATCCAGCAATGTCACTCCTGGGTATATATCTGAAGAAATGAAAACACTAATTTGAAAAGATACAAGCACCCCAATGTTCATAGCAGCATTATTTGCAATAGCCAAGATATGGAAGCAACCTAAGTGTCCATCAACTGATGACTGTGGTATATATACACCACAGAATACTACTCAGCCATAAAAAAGAATGAAATTCTGCTGTTTGCAACAACATGGATGAAATTAGACGGTATTTTGCTTAGTGAAATAAGTCAGAGAAAGACAAATGCTGTATGTTATCATACATGAGGAATCTAAAAAATAAAATAAATGACTGAATGTAACAAAACAGAGACAGACTCACAAATGTAGAGAACAAACTAGTTACCAGTGGGGAGAAGGAGGAGGGGTACGAGATAGGGGTAAGGGGTTAAAAGATACAAACTGCTATGTATAAAATAAATGAGCAAGAAGGATATTATACAGCACAGGGAAATATAGCCATTATTTTGTAATAACCTTAAATGGAGCATAACCTATAAAAATATTGAACTGTTGTACAACTGAAATTAATATAACTTTGTAAACCAACTATATTCCAATTTTTTAATTAAAAAATATAAACAAACATAAAGGGAGAAATTGACAGTAATAATAGTAGGGGATGTTAATACCATACTTACATCAGTGGACAGATCATCCAGACAGAAAATCAAAACTCTGGCCTTAAAGGACACATTAGACCAGTGGGGAGGGTATAGCTCAATGGTAGAATGCATGCTTAGCAAGCACAAGGTCCTGGGTTCAAGCCTCAGTAGCTCTATTAAAAAGATAAATAACAAATAAACCTAATTACCTCCCTCCCATAAAAAATTAATTTTAAAAAAGGACACATTAGACCAGATGGAATAAATAGATACAGACAGAACATTTCATCCAAAAATAGCAGAATACTCATTCTTTTCAAGTGCACATGGAACATTATCCAGGATATATACGCCACAAAAGAGGTTTCAACAAATTTAAGAATGTTGAAATCCTATCAAGCACCTTCTCTGAACACAAGGGTATGAAAGCAGAAATCAACTACAAGGAAAAAATGACAAAAAACAGATGGAGGCTAAACGATAGGCCACGAAACGATAGGTCACTGATGATATCAAAAAGTAAATAAAAAGTACCTGGAGACGAATGAAGATGGAAACACAACAATCCAAAATATGCAGGACACAGCGAAAGCGCTTCTAAGAGGGAAGTTTGGAGCAATACAAGCCTGCCTTAGAGAAAAAGAAAAAGCTCAAATAAACAACCTAACTTTACACCGAAAGGAACTAGAAAAAGAACATTAGTATAATAAAAGTTAGTGTAATAACAGAAATAAAGATCAGAGCAGAAATAAATGAAATTGAAAACAATAAAAAAAAAAGATCAATGAAACTCAGAGCTGGTTCTTCGAAAAGATAAACAAAATTGATAAGCCTTTAGCCTTCTTAAGCCTTATTAAGGAAACAGGCAGATCCAAATAAATAAAATCAGAAATGAAAGAGAAGCTACAACAGACACCACAGAAAGTCAAAGAATCATAAAGAGATCACTATGAACAATTTATGCCAATAAAATGAGCTACCTAGGGGAAATGGGTAAATTCTTAGAAAGTACAATCTCCCAAGAGTGAATCAGGAAGAAACAGAAAATATGAACAGATCATCAGTAATGAAATTGAATCAGTAATAAAAACTCCCAACAAACAAAAGTTCAGGACCAGATGTCCCCACAGGCAAATTCTTCCAAAAATTTGGGAAGAGTTAAAAACCCGTCTTTCTCAACTTATTCCCAAAAATGGATGAGGAAGAAATGCTTTTGAATTTATTCTAGAAGCACAGCATCACCCTGATAACAAAACCAGACAAATCCAGCACAAAAAAGAAAATTCCAGGGCCGTATCGTTGATGAACACAGATGCAACATCCTCAAAATATTAGCAAACCAAATACAACAATGCATTAAAAGGATCATACACCAAAATCAAGTGGCATTTATTCCAGTGATAAAAGGATGGCTCAATACCAGCAAATCAGTCAACCAATGTGACACACCCCGTTAACAAACTGAAGAATAAAAATCATGTAGATGCAGGAAAAGCTTTTGACAAAATTCAACATCCACTTATGATGAAAAGTCTCCACAAAGCGGGTAGGCGGGAACATACCTTAGCATAACAAAGGTCATATATGACAAACCCAGGAGTAAATCTAACAGAAGATATGGAAGACCTTTTTGACAAAAATATAGAACTATTGAAATTTATTCCATTTTACACCATGGTCATGGATAGAGACTCAATATCATAAATATGTCAGTTCTCCTCAAATTAGCCCATAAATGCATACCATTCCAATAAAAATCCCAAAAGGTTTTGTCATGGAAATCGGCAAGCAGGTTCTCAAATGCAAATCGAAGACCAAAACACTGAGAAGAAATGAGATTTTGAAGAACCAAAATTAGTTGAAGGTCTCACATGCCAGATATTGGTACTAATTACAGAGTTATTGAAATTAAGACCATGTAACTTTGGCACAGAAATAGATGAATAGAGCAATGAGCATAGAAAGCCTGGAAATGTGGGAACTTTGTATTAGAGGGATGGCATTACAATTCTATGAGGAAAAGATGGCCAGGACTATTGGCTATCCATCTGGAAAAAACTAAATTCAGCTCCAGCTTCACACCTTACAAACAAACCAGTTCCAACTGGATGGAAAAGAAATATGAAAAGCAAACGTTGAGTCTTTAACATAAAATACAGGAGGCTGAGTGGGGAGGGTATAACTCAGCGGTAGAGGGTGTGCTTGGCACTCATGAGGCCCTGGGTTCAATCTTCAGGACCTCTATTAAAAATAAATAAACCTAATTATCCCCCCCAAAAAATAAGTAATTAAATTTTTAAAAAATACAGGAGGCTGTCTTTATGACCTTAAGAGTGGGGACAGGATTTCCTTAAAAGACACACAAAGAATGGCTGATGAATCTGAGATTAGATTTAATTTTTTTGTTGGGGGGGAGAAGTAAAGTAAGTGGGTTTGCTCACTTATTCATTTATTTTGGGGGAGGTAGTAGGGCTTGAACCCAGGACCTCATGTATGCTAGGCATATGCTCTCCTGATTGAGCTCTACCCTCCCCACTGGTTAGCTTTAAATTTCTGTAGTTCAAAAGTACTGTCAAGTAAACTAACAAGCCACCAACAGAAAGATGACATTTGTAGCGTATATAATTGACAAAGAATTAGAATTCAAAATATCGAATGAACGGCAAATCAATTAAAAAAAACAGAAAAATGTATTACCTAAGCTGGCTCGTTCAGCCGATTGGCGGCAAGCCACAAGCCGAACGCTGAGATGCCGACGTTTGTAGCAGAAGGTTTTTTCAGGAGGCGACCAAGCCAGGAGACGGAGACTAGATCTCAAATCGGCCTCCCGGAAGGGGAGGGGCTCAGGATATCGACGGGGTAGAGCTGAGCGCGGGTGGGGAGCGTGGGGAAAGGTAATTGCAGACAAGAAAAAAGTGGGGCAATGGTCCTTCTGCCCAGGTGCTGCTAAGCAACAGTCTTCATGAGACACCTGTTCTGAAAATGGTGATGTTAGCTTGTTCTGAGGATGGCGTGTTTGGCTCTCTGACATCAAAAGGTTACTGAGTGGACACTCACACATGTCCAGTTTGGAGGGTCAGTGGTCTTAGCAGTCTTAAATGGCTTAAGCTAGAACTGGACACAGCTGACTACAAGCTCCTAAAAACACAACTTGGGCAAACATCTGCATTGTTTAGGCTACTTGAAGCTTGGAGGACATGCAAGTCGTTTGGCGCAACCATAAAGCGAGCTTGAGCAGTGAAGGCAGGTGACAGGTGCAACGGGTCTAACTAATGATTACCTTCCATTTCAAATATACAAAAGATAAGTACCAAGAGGCAATTCACAGAAGAGAAAATCAAAATGAGAGAAGACATGACAAATGCTCTTCTCTAGCAACCAAGGACACCCCAGTAACAATGACCATTTTAACACACATCAGACTCGTGAAAATTGAAATGTCTGGCTCATCCAATGTTGGAGGTAATGTGAACAGTGGTGGGAGTGTGTCTTGGTACTGCTTGGAGAGCAATTAAACATAGTCTTGAAAAGTTAAAATGCACACACTCTGTGATCCAGAAATTCCAATTTTAGATTTTAGGTATATGCACTAAAGAAACTCTCGCACATGGACCCAAAGAAACATGTAAAAAAAAAATGTGTATTGCAGCATGATTTACAGTAGCCAAAGACTGAGACTAACCTAAATGTCCATCGATAGGGCATGGATAAATGAATCATAGTAAATATTCACAACGAAATATTTAGCAGCATTTAAAACGAATACACTCCAGTTCATCTAACAACATTCGCTAAACATCTCAAAACTGTGATGTAGAGTTAGAAAGGGTTCTGGTCCCAATTCCAATGTGTTGGGGGCGGGTTTCTTCGCACCACCACGAAATACTCCTGACACCAGGATTGAGTGTCTTGCAGTTCAACTCAGTTCTGACACGATCTGCTTGGAGGCAGGGTCAAATCCCACAGGTAAAGGGTGCGGTCCTACAGGACCACGCCTCCTGCCATCACTACTCACACCAGATGCCAATAACAAGTTGTCCCCTGGGCTTCTGACCCATTGGCTATAGAGCAGAGGGTCCAACCACCTCAGGTTCAATCAATTTGCTAGAGCAGTTCCCAGAACTCAGAGAAACATTTTACTTCCTAGATCACTAGTTATTTACAAAAGGATATACAACTCAGGAGTATCCAGATGGAAGAGATGCTAGGGCGAGGTATGGGGAAAGGGCAAGGGGCTGCCACGCTCTCTCGGATCACTCTCCATCCTTTTGGGGTTTTACGGAGCATTCATTAGGTGGGCGTGATTGATTAAGTCACTGGCCCTTAGGGATTAATTCAACCTCCAGCCCCTCTGCCACCACAGAAATCAGGGGTTGGGCTCATGGCTGCTTCCCCTGGCAACCAGCCTCCATCCTCAGGTGCTTTCTATAAGTCACCTCATTAACAGAAACCCAGTGGTGGTGGCAAGGGGCTTGTTATGAATAACAAGATAGCCATTTCACCTTTATGGCTCTGAAACAATTTCAAGAACTGGAAACAAGAGAACAAATATTATAACAAAAGATGTTCCTATTGCTCTTATGGCTTAGGAAATTCCAAGGGTTTGGGGAACTGCGAATCAGGAACTGTGGATGACGACCAAATAGACATGAGAAATATGTTTTTGGTCATCTGAATGACTAATATGTATTTCTTATCAATCACAGTATTGCAAGAGTAAAGGGCAGGTTGCAAATGAATGTGTCCTGGGAGATACCAACATCGTCATCAGTTCCCAGGGACCCAGCGCACAGGCTGGGCTTTCTAGCCTCCTGCTCCCTGGTGACAGAAGGCCAAGGCTGGGCCGGAGCAGGACAGAGACCACACGAGACCTCTGCGTAAAGGCAGGACCCCTAAATCACTGACCCCCAGACAGTGAACTAGAAGAAAAATAACCGCCATGACGAGGGAGGCGGTGGGGACAGATTGTCCAGTCACAGCTTGAGAGAAGAGAATGGACAATATTCCAGAGCATCCCTCACCCTCACCCTCACCCTCACCCTGGGGGGTTAGGTCAGACCTCACAGTGCCTGTGAGGCTTGAAAAACATGAAGCCAAATTCTCATTTAAAGTGAGCCTCACTGGACAGTACACCTGCACCCGGCAGCTGTAAACACAGATCCCTTCTGGAAGAAGGCACTTACACCTACGCCTGAGAGCATTCCCGCAGGTGAAGTTCCAAGGAAGACGATCTCAGTTAAAAAATCATCAAACACTACAAAACAAGCGATCACGAGCAAAAGAACTGCAGAGACAATTGACTGCAGAGTTAGACCTTCCAAGACTGCTGCCCTTAGTGTTAGCTGACACAGTTCATCAATCAAGACACGTAAACAAATGAAAGTACATACTGGAAGTATGAAGAAACAAGAGAATGTGAAACTGACCAGACTAATTTAGGGGGAAAAAACACAAATAGAGACTTTACATATATAAAATATAAAAAGTAAAAAAATTTTAAATGGGTAAATTAAACAGCAAGTTAAATATAGCTAAAGATAAAATTAGTGGGTTGGCTTAAGATGGGTCCAAAGATATTGTCAGAAAGCAGCATGAGTACACAGAGACTCAAATATAGAAGACAGAGTAAGAAAGTCTGGCGTATCTAGTAATACAACTTCAGAAAGAGAGACTAGAGAAACTGTAAAATAAGCAGTATCTGACGAGACAGTGGCTAAGAATTTTCCAGCATTGATTCAGGAAGTCCAATAAATTCTAAGTATAATAAATAAAAAGAAGTCCACAACCAGAAACATTCTAGTCTAACTCTAAAGTACCAAAGACAAAGAGGAGATGTTAATAGCTGGAAAATGAAAAACCAGTATCTACATAGGAGCCACAAATAGACACCTACCTCCTCAATGGGACCCAAAAGACAGGGCAACGGTATCTTTGAAGTGTTCAGAAAAAATAGGGTCAACCTAGAATGATGTACCCAGATAAATTATTTTCAAGAACACTAGCAAAATAAAGACATTTCCAGACAAAATAAGGGTAACAGAAAGAAGTAAGGTCTGAGGTGCAAAAAGGGAATGGTGAGAAAAAGAAGCAAACACGTAGATAAAACAAAACTAGTACTGAGCTTATAAAACAATGGCAACAATGCCCAATTCGTGGGGTTGAAAACATCAAGGTAGGAGCCCCAGTTCTGGTGAAGACGGAGTAGACACACTCCACCCTATCTCTCCCCGGCTGATTACAATTAAAACCCTGGACAGAACACATGAAGCAACTATGGAGGACTCTGAAAATAAGAGCAGACAGATTGGAGAGAGAAATCAGAACTCAAGTAAAGATATGGCAGCAAGTTTGCGGGTTTGTTTCGGGTTTTATCCTCCCCGATCTCTCAGCTCCGACTCAGAGCGTCCTGAATCCCAGAACTGCATAGTAGGCATGGGAAGGAAAAAGCCCCAACAGAAACCGTCCTTGTCTGATCAGAGGCCTGGGAAAGAGAGAACAGGAGGAGAGTCCTGGTTTTGCTTGCAATCCCACTCAACCCTGCCCTGAGGCAAGACCCAAAGACGCACTCTCCTGGCAGTAGTGGCAACCCAGCCGCAGACGTGGGACCACCCGACAGAGAAACTAGGAAAGGAAAAGTCCTTCTCTCTGACGTAGAACCTAGGGAAGGGAGCCCTGGCGGTTGTAAGAGATTGGCCGGAGTCCCCTTCTTTTCTCCCTCCCCTTCCTCTCGCGCTTCCCCGGACACAGACGCAGCCCAGAAAGTGCGTGCCAGAGGTGATGAGCAGGCTGAAGCCTTGGCTTTCTAGTTTTAAGAGGAGGCAGCTTGAAAGAGAACCTCCATCAGCTGCATATGAAGTCCCAAGTCCACGTCCAAGGTACACATACATGGAACTGATCCTAAAAACATACTAAAGGCTTTGAAAACTAAATTGTGATGAAGAAACCTAAATTGTAAGGTTTCTTCACGGTGGCTCTCTCAGAAGAAGGCAAGGATTTGGAAGAGAGGTGGAAAAAGGGATACTTACAGAGGAAAGAGTGGGCAGGATGTAGGAACTCACTAAGAGACAGGCTGGTGGCCCAAGGCCAGTTCCGTAGGTCTGTTCTTATACCTCCAGGCCTTATGGAGTAGTTATAGACCAGAGAGAGAGAGAGAGAGAGAGAGCGAGAGCTGTGCAGAGAGGGCTGTTTGTTCAGGCAAGAGGGATCCTACCTGGGCCCCAGGATCTAGAAAGTCTTGAATATAAAAACACAAGTGCATTAATGAAAGACACGTGAACATCAGGGTCACCTGGAATCCAGCCCCCATTGCTGGCCCAGTGCAACCTATGACCCAAGGAGAGAGAACTCATGAGTAACACCCTTCCGGGCCCAGAGAAGGGCTTCTCCCCAGTTCGCCCCAGTCCTGACCCAAAGGGGATGGGACCCACATGCCGTAAGGGCCTGGGAGTTGTGCCGGTGTTCACATCGAGGACTGTCTGTACGTGTGGAGGAAATGACAGAGGAGTACAAACTGACAGAGCCATTGATTCACTTTGGTGAACAGGAATATAATGAAGCCCAGTCACAATATTACAGAGTAGACGTGGGGCAGAAATGGAGCTGATGCGTCCACAAGCCAAGGTGTGCTGAGGACTGCTGGGAGCGCCAGCGGCTGGACGAGACAGGCAAACATCCTTCCTGAGAGCATTCATATGGCCCAGAGGACAGAGAGATTGTGGATTCTGGCCTCTAGATCTGTGAAGGAATACATTTCTGTTGTTTTAAATCACAAATAAATGAGTACCAGGGGCCAGTGACACGCACAACATGAAGTTCTCTGGGCTGAGATGAAGTGTGTGCCGTGTTCAGGACCTTGGCTGAGGTCAGTTTGCCAGTTCAGGTCGGGTAAGCATATGCTCAGCCTTTCAGGGTGAGAGGCTGAAAGGTACCAAAGATATTACAAGGTAAGGAAGAACAAAAGAGGGGCGTCGGGGAGGAGGAAGGAAGGAAGGAAGGGGAAAGAAAGAATTTGGGGTGGGAGAGTGGACACCCATGTTCAGGTCATACAATAATTCAGTTGATATCGTGGGAGTATTTACACATGAAAACTGGCAAATGCTCCTTTTCTGCAGGCTGTTTGGCGAACATTTACCAGCACAGCCCTGCTCTGAGGGGAAGTGCCGACAACCATCTCCTGGTCCCATCCCTCTAAGCTTCCTTTACTTCTCCCAGCTGGGAGCCCAGCAAGGTCAGGGTCAGGCTTTGCATCCCGGTTCTCAGCCCTCTGCTCTCATCTCCTAGAAGCTCCGTCAGCATTTGTCAGGTTGATCAGGACCTGACGAGCATGAAAAGGAGGCCGACAAGTGAGGAAGTCTCAGTCACACAACAGGTGAAACTTGCGAATAGGACAGAGGCAGGAACTACAGATGCAGGCTCTGGAGTCAGACTACTGGGGCAAATGGCTTCCCTCCCCCGAACCTCAGCTTTCTCATCTGTAAAGTGGGGGTAATAACAGCATCTCCCCTGGAGGCTCCCAGTGAGGACAGAATGGGGTGACAGAGGACCCTGCACGCAGCCTGGAAAGCTACATGGATTTAAGGATCCCTCCTTTAAAGATCTCTCCTTCTTCCTATGAACCTGACTGCCCCACACACTCTGCCGGTGACAAGGAACCAAAGCTCCGTGAGCCAGTGCCCCAGCCATTCCTCAAGCATCTCCGTGTGCAGCAGGAAGACAGCACAGAAAAGGGAAGCCTTGGTTGTAAGTGTGGCCAGAGGGCTGCTGACGTTTGTCACTGCAAGGGGAAGTGGTTGGGAGCATGGGCTCTGGGCTCAGACCCACCACCACAGCATTTACACGCAGTGTGGTCTCAGCTGAGACTCATAATCTCACTTGGGAACTGAGTTTCTTCCCATGTAAAATGAGGATCCTGCCTACCTCCTGGGTTTATCAGGAGAATGCAGAGCTATTTTTAAATATAACCTGGCTTTGTTTTAATCAGGTGTGGTAAGACACACAGACGTGAAACTGACTGTTACGAAGGAAGCCGTTTATACTCACAATCGATAAAAACAAGATTCCAGGCACTCCACACAGGGCTGTGCAGGGAGGCACCAGGCTCAGTCAGGAGGCAGAGGGTGGGGGAGACAGGGGAGGAGACTTTGTTGTGGGTTCTGTGAGAAAGGCAAGGCAGGGCAGAGCAGGCAGGTTTAGGATTGGCTGGTTTGAATAATGTCTGCGGACTCTGGGGATTAGCAGCCTCCTTAGTTGCCTGGCATCTGGCCCTGGGATGAATACAGCACAAGAATATGGAGAATAAGAGTCAGATAGAGGAGGTGGCTGGGAGTGGGGGCTCTGGACTGGTTGGTTTGCGTATGAAGGGTGAGCTCCTGGACATGTCCATTGTTGTCCCTAAGAATTGACAACCCTGGCAGGGGCAGTCTCTCCCTGGTCTGTGAGGTCCCCAGATATCAGAGCATCAAGAATACAGCAACTGAGAAAACATAGTCAATACAAGTGCGAAGCGCCCAGCACACAGTGAGTGGGAGACGTCATCCCGCCTGCTTCAGCACCAACTGTGGGGCCTGGGTCTCCCTCTACTGTTTCACACGGTGAGTCTTCTCTGCTCAGCTGGACTCTAATTCCTGGAGCCCTGGAGGGCTCACTGCACGTCTGCATCCAACCAGGGCAGGACAAGCTCTCCCTGAGCCCCCTCCCCCCAAAAAACAAGAGGAAGTAAACAGACGGCTGAGTCCGCAGAGGCCCACAGACAGTCCGTGGGAAAGAGCTGAGACCAAGACCTTGCCCCTCATTTCTCCTCCTTCCCCATCCTTCAGAGAGCCCTTTGTCATCTTCCTGTGCCTGTGAGCCCTGCCAAGTCTCAGGGGCCATGCTCACATCCCTCCTGCCTTTGTTTCCCAGACCTGGAGAAGCGGCCAGCTGAATGAAGCAGGATGAATGACCATCTCTGGGACGGGCTGTGGGAGGAAGGGGAAGTGAGGGGTGGGGGAGGGGCAGGCACTCGGGTAAGCACCAAGTTGACAAGGTGCACAGACCTGAGTGTGCTCCGCATCCAGATCTGGAGGGTGTTAGAGTAAGTGAGTGTCCTCTCTGAGCCTCGGTTTCTTCCTCTGTCAGGTGGGAGTAAAAACTCCTCCATCTCACAGGACTGCTGTGAAAAGGAAGTAACACACGGCAGGGTCCCAGTGCCAGTGGCCTTGCCCCAGGGCAGTGGTTCTCAAACTTCAGCAGTTCCGGCTGGGGCCTGAGAATCGGCGTTTCCCCTAAGTTGCTGCTGGTCAACACTGTGACACCCACTGTGACACCCGCGGGTGGTATGACTGGGTCACATGGTAGGTGTAGGTGTAACTTTTTAAGGAATGGCCAGAGCGGTTGTACCCTCTCACATTCCCACCAGCTGGGTGTGAGAGCTCCGGCTGTTCCACGTCCCTGTCAACAGTCAGTATGATTGGTCTACTGATTGCAGCCATTTAATGGATGTATGATGGTATCTTGCTGTGGCTTTCATTTGCATCTCCCTAGTGACTAATGATGTTCCACATCTTTTCGTGTGCTTGTTACCTATATATCTTCTTTGATGAAGTATCTATTCACATCTTTAGCTCATTTTTTTCATTGGAATTTTGTTTCCTTATTAGAGTTCATTGTATAGCATGGATATACAAGTCTGTTACATGATCTACAAATATTTTCTCCCAGGCTTGGTAGCATCTTTTGAAGAACAGAAGTTATTAATTCTGATGAACTCCAGTTTTTCAATATTTTCTTTTATGCGTCATGTTTTTGGTGCTGAATCTAAGAAACATTTGCCTAACCCAAGGTCACAAAGATTTTCTTCTATCTTCTTGAGTTATATAATTTTAAGACTTACATTTAGGCCTGTAAATCATTTTGAGTTCATTTTTTAATATAATGCAAGGTATGGAATAAAGTTCCTTTCTTTTGTATACAAACGTCAAATTGTTCCAGTAGCGCTGGTTTAAAAGACTATACTTTCTCCACGTAGTTGCCTTTGCATCTTTGTGGGAAATGAATTGATCATAAAAGTGTGGGTCTATTTCTGTGCCCTCTGTTCTGTCCCATTGACCTATTTGCCTACCTTGGTGCCAATACGTCTTGACTACAGTACCTTTTAATGAGTCCTGAAGTCAGGCAGTGTAAATCCTCCAAAAATGTTCTTCAATTGCAAGTTTTTTGGGCTGTTTTAGGTATTTTGAATTTCGATAGGAATAGGGATTTTAGAATTGGCTTGTCAATTTCTACAAAGAAAACCTACTAGGATTTTTATTGAGATTATGTTAAATCTACATATTTTTGAAGGAAAATTGGGATCTTAACAATACTGAGTCTTCTCATGAAATCTCCATTTACTCACCTTTAATTTTTCTCAACAATATCTCACATTTTCAGTGTTCAGATCTTGCACACTTCCCATCATATTTATTCCTACATATTTCATGTCTTTGATATTATTGTAGCTGGCCTTGTTTTCATTTCAGTTCCCGATTCTTTGTTGTTAGTATAGAGAAACACAGCTGAGTTTTGTGTACTGATCTCGTATCCTACAAATTTGCTTAACCCACTAATGGTTCTGGTAGCTTTTTTGTATGTTCCGTTGGATCTTCTGCATAAACAACCGAGTCATCTGTGAATAAAGACAGTTTTTACTTCTTCCTTTCCAATCTGGATGCCTTTTGTCTCAATTATTGTACCTGCAGGGTTTTAATTTATAGAGACGACTTGAGTGATGACTCAGAAAGCTTAATGCCATTGAAAGAAGATTTTTATTACTTACATTTCCCAGAGGCAGAGGGTACACTGGTGGTGGGGAAGCACCAGCGTCATTCAGGAGGCAGAAACAAGAATGAGGATGAAGAAAACACATTCTTTATTATGTTTTCTGCGGGAAAAGCAAGGCAGGACAGGGAGACAGTTTAGGATTGGCTAGTTTGAATAATTCTGGTAGGTTTGGACTATACACTCTGTCCTTAGTTGTCTGGTACCTGGCCCTGCGTTGACTTAGGGCAGGGGAAATATTGGCTTGATGTGTGAGGTAGATAAAGGAGATGGGTTAGAGTAAGGACCCTGGAGTGGTTGGTGTGCATATGAAGGGCATGCTCCCAGGACAGCCCTTTGCTGTCTCTAAGAATTAGCTGGTCCTGGGAGGGGCAGCAGCTCCTTGGGCCGTGAGGCCGCAGATGTCACAGCATCAAGAACACGGAAAATTAGAAAATACAGTTATTCCGATTAGCCCTGTGGTGAGTGCAAGCCAAACAGATAAATGCAGAATCTAAGAAAATATAGTTACAGAAATCTCATTTGTGTTTCTTGCCTTATTTCATGGGCTCGAACCTTCCAGCACAATGAATGCAGGTAGTGAGAACACACGTCTTTGCCTCGTCCCCAATCTTGGGAGGGCAAGTAGGAGCAGGGTGGGGTGCCACGGAGGGGGAGGGGCTGGGGCAGTGGTGGATGTGGTCAATGAGGGAGGTGGACGCTTGGGAGAAAGCGAGGAGGACCTAGGGAGCCCTTATGTGGAAGCAGCAGGGCCTGAGGGCACCTGGCCTGCAGGTGCTCTACAAAAGTTACCCAGAACCTGCTTTGTAAAAGTTCTGTGCTGCCCAACAGAATGAGCAGTGGTGTCCCCTGGTGGGGTCCACCTACCCCCTTGGGTGGCCTGGCAGGGAGGAGACTTTCCAGGTCCCAAGTTAGTGGGGTAAGGCAGGAAGGGAACCATGTGTCACCCCACACACATGGCAAGAATGCTCTGGAGGCCCTGCCAAGAAGCCAGCAGGTCCCTTGTCCTCTCTTCTGACCCCCTTTTCAGCTGTTACCAATTCCGCACAAGCACCTTTCACAGCCCAGAGGGCTCCATGATATTAAGGCTCTGCGCCTCAGTTTCCCCTCATGGTTAAAATGGAGGTAAGCATTCGCCCATCACAGAATGTTGTAAAGCTGAAAATGACAAACTGGATATTTAAGGCCTGACTCAAACAAGAGGGTTCCATGAAAATGCAGAACCTCTCTTCTTGGGCCTGGGAAGAGGCCAGATAGAGGGCAGAGGGTGCCTGGGCCAACCATGGGAAATCATGGAAGAAAACTATTAAAATTAGGGGGAAACTGAGAAAAGGAGAAAGGAAGTCAGTCTGCTTGCTTCCACCTCCAGCACTGAGGCCACTTCCTCTGCTGAAATCGTGTCCTCCCCACCCTACCCCCACAGCCTGCTCTCAAGCCAATGCCAACCTCACCCTGGGGAGGGCGGAGCAGAGCCTCCTTCGCAGCCAGCCCCAAGGGTCACCAAAGGTCCCAGCCCCCATCCCTCAGCACCTCCACCACCAGTCCCAAGCTGGCAGTGGCCTCCATCAGACATGGTCCCAGGGACTGTCACCAGGATGACTCATGGCTGCTCTGAGGCTTCATCCCCTCTGTCCAGGGAAGGGTCTGGAGTAGCCAGGGTCTCACAGCTGTGGAGGGAATCCCCTGAGGAGCATTATTACAATACAGCCTCCTGGCGCTCACCCCCCACAGCTCTGCACTCAGAAGTTGAGGCCCAGAGACTCTGTGCAGCAACCAGGAGGAAGCATCCAGAAGGAGAAGGAGGCTCTGTGGGCTCAGCAAGACTGGAGCTCCAGTCCCGGCCCTGCCACTCCAGTCCTGGATGGGGGGCAAGACTTCTCTGAGCCCCTGTTTCCATGTGCAGAGAGAGGACAGAGGGCCCTGCAGAACCTGTCCTGCATCCGTGGGCGGAGGCGTGGCCCCCGGAAGGCCCACTCTCCGATGGGTGGGAAGGTGAGCCCAGTCTCACCCCGTAAACTCACTCGGGGAGGGTGTGCAACTGCACAAGGGGGCAGACCAGGGGGAGGGGCCTGGTGGGCCTTGGTTCTGCCTGGGGACTGCAGGGGAGACAGCAGGGGAGCCCCCGCCCAAAGGGAGAGGGACCAAGAGCCAGCCGGGTGCCCCTGGTGCCTGGGCTGGGGGCTGAGGCTCTGACCACCAGCGGCTCCCTCCTCCTCCTCCTCTCTGAGGGGCTGCAGCTGGGCAGGGACTCATGGCCGCCCACCTCCTGCCTGAGCCGGTCCTGCTGCCGCCCCTCCGCTGCGATGAGAGAGACTCTCAGAGAACCAGAGAAAAGGAGGGACAGACACCCAGAGACACAGCGACTGACTCCTAAGGAGGTGCCGAGGGGGTGCGGAGGCAGGGAGCTGGGCGGAGAGAGGAGCGGCCCCAGCTGGCCCAGGGCGGGACCGGGCCCCTCAGCGTGAAGCTGGGGGCTGGGAGGCCGAGACCACGCTCCCTGCGCGCTGACCACACGGAGGCCCTTTTGCAACATAGGAAAAGAAGAAGCCAGATTGATAAAGGAAGTGCCAGTCACTGCCGGGGTGGGCGGTTCAGGGAAGGCTCCCCCCAACCCCAGTCCTGAGGGAGCCTGACCTCGCCCTTCTGGTGCTGAGACTCCCCCCAGGCGGCCCCTCCACCGGCCTCCCCTTGGGCCTTGAGGTCTCTGCTTGTCTTCTCATCCCAGGAAGAGGGCAAGGCCATGGGTCTGGCCCTGCTGCTGCCCCTGCTGCTGCTGCCGCCGCCGGCATCTCCGCAGGCTGGTGAGTGCCCAGGCCTGTCCTGCTCTGCCCAGGGCCTGGGGGCACCCCGGGGAGGGGCCGTGGCCGGGTGTCTGTAGAAGGGGTCTCCTGGGGTTGCCGGCCAGGCTCCCACCCCCAACAAAGGGCTGGTCCCACAGTGCTGGATGCCCCCAACCCCTCACGCTCCTCCCTACCCCGAGCCCGGAGAGGGGCACACCCAGGCCAGAGGGCCAGTCCTGCCACTGTCACACACCCGCCTGTAGGTGAGGGTGCCGGACGGTCTGGGGTCACCTTCTTCATCTCTCCTGGTGGCTTCAGAGTCTCTCCCTCTCCCTCGTTCCTCTAGGTCGCCAGGCAGAACACAGTCCAAACTATGACTTTGGGATGAACCAACCAAATTCTCTCTCAGCCCCCGAGGGCGGCTCCATCCACATCCCCTTCTCCTTCTATTACCCCTGGGACTTAGACAAGGTTCCCAAAGTGAGAATATCCTGGAGATGGAAACACTTCCATGGGCAGTTCATCTACAACACAACTCCGCATTTCACTCATAAGAATTTCAAGAACCGGCTCTTCCTGAACTGGACAGAGGGTTGCAAGAACGGCTCCCTCCAGATCCGGAACCTGCGGATGCGGGACCAGGCCGTGTACTTCTGCCGGGTGAAGTTGAACACACGGCAATATGGCGAGAAGGTGTGGCAGTCCATTGAGGGGACCCAACTCATCATCACCCGGGGTGAGTCCAGCTGTCCTGTCTGAGGCTCTTGGAGGCCACTGATGCCTCGTTCCCCAGCCTGGTCTCCTTTTCCTGACTCTTCTATCAAAATCCTCTCTGCTCTTCCAGACCAGCCCCTCTGCCACCCCCAGGCCTCAGCACCTTCCTGGCCCCCAGCTGTCCTCCCTTCCTGCTCCAAGTTGGGGCTCCACCCTGCCCCTGGCCCTGCCCCACATCCTCCAGGTGACCTGACATCTTCAGGATGTGCCTGTCTCCCCTTTGTCATGTGTCCATGTGCGGAGCCCCACATACCCCATATCTGTGTCTCCCCACAGCCAGGAGCTCAGCCCGGCACACACAGTAGATACCCGATGGTGCCCCGAGGGGCTCTGTCTCCTGGCAACTCCCCATCACCTGTTTCCCAGTCTCCCCACTTCCTTCTCCTGCTCGGCTGCCCAGAACATGGCTCTCGGTGCTCCCACCCCCGTCCCATCTCTTTCCTCTCTTTCCCACCTCCTCTTCCCCTGCCTCCACCCTCTTTACCCTCCTTGTCTCTCGCACCCTCCCCCCACCTCTCCCGTGTTGTTCTGGTCACACTGTCCCTGCTGTCCACTCTGAGCTTGCTCCTGGGTCCTGGTCATGAAGAGGTGGCAGCAGCAGCAGTAACGGCAGCTCCCGCTTGCTGTGCACTGCGTCCCGGCTGAACGACCCAGTAGCACCAGCCTCACTAACCTTCCCCACGACCCCCAGTAACAGTCGCTACTGCTGTCATCCTCCCACTACAGGAAGGGAAACTGAGGCTGGCAGAGCAAACACCTGCTCAAAGTCACACCCGGTAGGGGTGGGATTTGGCTCCAATTTAACTCCAGAGCCTCCTCTCTTAACCATTAGCCGCTGGACCTCACTTACTGACCTGATCATCTTGTCTTGACCTATATTTAACCTAATAATGGACGTGTTGCATTAACACACCTTCCTCTCTTACTCAGTGAGGGGTAGGAATTTGAACCTCGGTGTATCTGTCTCCAGGGTTGGGGAGGAGGTCTCTCCCAGGCACAGGCAATAAGACAATGTGTGGTCTGTAGATAATTTTTTAGAAAACTAAAAATCAACTAATTTATTGTGGTATACGGTATGAGGTAAAGAACTAAGTTGATCTTTGTACCAAGAAACAAATCAGCTGCCCTCATTCAACTTACTGAGTACTTTTTCTCCATTGATTCTAGGTTCTAGGTTCTTTTGTAGAATAGCATCCATTTCTGGTCTGTCTGCTCTGTTTCACTGGTCTTGTTGTCTTATATCAGTACCACACTGTTTTAGTTACTGTACCTTTATCAGGTTTCAAGTACTGATAAGACTTTTTCCATCAGAATCACGTTACTTCTTCCTCAAAAACTTTATTATTGTTGCCTGCCTATTCTTCCATATAAATGTTAGAGTAAGTTTGCCAAGTTCCTAGAAAAACACTCATATTGATTTTTTTAGAATCAGCATTACATTAAACCTATAAAGCACTGGACAGAAACTGAAATCAGAATCTAATGTAGAGTCTTCTCACCCAGGAAGCGGTCCTGTTTTAAGTCCCTCAGTAAATCTAGGTAGTGTTCTTCCAAAGACCATAGAAATGGTCTCACAAGACTTTTCCTCTATATCCTTTATTTTTATGATTAATGTGCAATGTTTTAAAAATGTTTACTTTATTATAATATTCATTCTAAAGGTAATATATAAATTTTGACCAAGATGGTGGATTATATGTACATATTTACCTCCACTCCCTCCCAAAATCTACTAAAATGACAGTAAAAGGAATTTTTTAAGACAAAAATCCACGAGGGCAAAATATATGTGAACTAGGTGGAAAAAAACAAAATTTGGGAAGCTGGAAACAGACAGGACTGTAACTGGTTCAAGAGACCAGAGGAGCTAAACCCTAAGCCAGCAGTGGGGAAACCCAGAAGGCAGGCAATGTACACTACAAAACCCCTTACAGGGCCAGCAGTCCCCTAGTACACCTGACCGTGGGTGTGGAAGGGGGTCTGAAAACTAGAGGACTAGTTGAAAATCTATTTAAGAAGCAGGAAAACCTCCATATCCCCATCCCCCACCCCAGCAGAAGGTGGAGGGTTATCCTTTCTGGCAAAACTGGCACAAAAACTCTGGGGGAAGTACCCTGGGCATAACTGGCAGCAAGGGTTCTGTCCTTAAAACTGGATTTGGTGAACTGACGAGACCCGAAACACTTCAACCCTCTTGGATGCTCCCCAGGATGCAGGCAGCCAGGCTGCTGCCTCCTACCCCACCAAGGACATAAGATCACAAGATTCTTCTCTGAAAAATCTATCTGATGGGCCTGAGAAAGATCTAAAAATCTAACAGATCACTCTATAGCCCACTAGCACTTTCTGCCATCACACACACACAGCTTCCAACTAGTACAGCTTTCTGCTTGCCGGGGCCTTAGGGCAGAGAGATTGGGGTCTCAGCCTTGCAGCAAATCCCCTGCACTGAGGATTGTACCCTTGCCTCAGCTGCACCCAGGATGCTAGAGACTAGAGATTCTGTTTTTAAATTATTAAATTAAACACTTAACAAAAGCTTTCCCCATGAAACACAGAGAGCAAAATAATCAGGGGGGGAAAGAATCTGGAAAAGAAACCAAAACAATGGAGGGAGACTGAAAATTTTAAATATCATCCTTAAGAGATCACATGCATGTAACAAGAAAGAGTGCTTTACAAATGAAAAAACTCCTAGAAGTTAGAGATTACTAGCAAAGATGGAAAACTTAATAAATGATTAAAAGATGAAGTTTGTGGAAATCTCTCAGAAGGTAGAACAAAAGGTCAAAGATTTGGATACTGTAGTGGGTTGAACAGCAGCCCTCTGCAAAAGCCCCCAAAAGCTATGCCCACATCCTAATCCCCAGAACCTGTGAATAGTACCTTACATGGTTGCAGATGTGATTCAGGTAAGGATTTTGAGATGAGATGGTTAACTGGGATTATCTGGGTGGGCCTTAAATGCTAATAAAAGTATAAGAGAGAGGCAGTGGGAGATTTGACACAGACGGAAGAGAAGTCAGTATGACCACGGAGGCATAGAGACTGGAGTGAAGCAGCCACCAGAAGCAGGAAGAATCAAGAAACAGACCCTCCCCCAGAGCCTCCTGAGTGAGTGCAGCCAAGGTGACACCTTGATTTCTGACTTCCAGAACTGTGAGAGTAAACTCCTGTTGTTTAGAGTTGCCCAGTTTGTGGCAATTTGTTACAGCGGCCATAGAAATATAATATAGAAGGCAGGATAAGAAAAATTGAGAATTGGTCCAAGAGGTTGCACCTCTGAATAAATGGGAGCTTTAAAAACAGGGAAGAAAGAAGGCCATGGGGAAGAAAATAACTACAAAATTACTCTAGACATTTTCCAGAACAAAAGAGCCCAGCAAAATGGGTAAGATAAAAAGACCTACTTCAGGGCCCTGCAACATGAAATTTCAAAACACCAGGGATAAAAAGATCCAACAAATTTCCAAGGAGGAAAGAAACAGGCCACATACAGAGATTCAGGAATCAGAGTGGCTATGGCTGTCTCATAGCAATAGAAGAAGCTGGAAGACAGCAGTTGAATACCTTGAAATTCCAAGGGAAAATATTTTATTCATTCACTTAACAAATGAAATAACAAATACTGATTGAGTGCCTGCTATGGGTCAGGTCCTACTCTGGGAACTGGAGAAACAGCAGTTACAACAAAACAAAAATGTCCTCAGTGATGGAACTTACACTTGAGTGTAGAAAGAAAACCACAAAAAAAGCAAACAAGTTAATTCTGTCTGTGTGTCAGGTGGTGGTGGTGGTGAGAAGAGAAAAGGAGGAAAATGAAGCAGAATTGGGGGGATAGAGGTGCTGGGGGTGCTGCTTTATTCAGATGGAACAGGGAAGGCCTCTGGGACATTCGTCAGGGTCCCGGCAGGAAGCAGCTGCTCAGACAGGGTAACTGAGAAGAGTTTTGAGAGGGGAACAGGGTAGGGAAACCAGTCAGGGAGGTGAGAAATCTGGGACCAACCACAGGCCTAAGGAGCAGGGGAGGATGTAGATACTGGGACCCAGAGAGGAAATGTGGCCTCTGGGGAGAGAGAGTCCACAGGCCCATGATGGTTAGTTTGCTGTGTCCACTTGACTGGGCTAAGGGACCCTCAGACATGATTTCTGAGTGTGTCTGTGAAGTTGAGTCTGGAAGAGATTAGCAGTGGGTGGGCATCATCCAATCCCTTGAGGGCCTGAATAGAATGAAAAAGGGGAGGAAGGGCAAATTTGCCCTCCACTTGAGCTGGGAAGTCCATCTTCTCCTGTCCCCAGGAATCAGAACTGGTTCTCAGGCCTTTGGAATCAAACTGGGACTTACACCATTACCCTCTCCTGGTTCTCAGGCCTTTGGGTTTGGACTGGAACGACACCACTGGTTTTCCGGGGCCTCCCCCTTGCTGATGGCAGATCATGGGACTTACCAGCTGTCATAATAGTGTGAGCCAACTCCTCATAATAAGACTAATTCTGTTTCTCTCTATATATCCTATTGGTACTTGTTTCTCTGGAGAACCCTGACTAATACAATGTTTTTCAGGGAGGGGGCCAAGAGCTATGTCCTGACTTACCCTCCTCTCCCTCATCTCCTGCTGGTGACTCCCATTGGCCACTGAATAGGAACCAGTGGGTGAGAGAGTGCATGGCTGGAGTCCACCAAGACCAGCCTCCAAAGGCACAAAGCAGAGTGGAGAGGGGCTAGGGAGAAATCTGGAGAAGCCAGCAGAAAACTCCAGCCAAGGCACAGACATGTAGGAAGTGAGGGAGAGGTCTGGAGAATGTTCCACTCAATAGGGCAAAGGCTGTGAGGTGGGACAGTAAAAGGGTCCCTCTGACTGCTGCGTGTAGAATCAGACTACATAAATGATTAAGGTCAAAGCAGGAAGACCAGTGGGAGATGATGTGACTACATTAGGGTGATGGCAGTGGTGGGTGAGAAGTCGCCAGACGCTGGTTATCCTTGAAGACAGAGCAGAAAGGATTTTTAGATTCCATATGTAAGTGATATAGTATTGGTCTTTCTCTGACTTATTTCACTTAGCATAATGCCCTCCAAGTCCATCCATGCTCTACACCAGAAACTAATACAACATTTTAAATCAACTGTACTTCAGTTAAAAAGCAAGCAAACAACCCATTTAAAATATGGGCAGAAGAACTGAACATTTTTCCAAAAGAGGAAATGCAGATGGCCAACAGGAACATGAAAAGTTGCTTAACATCACTAATACCAGGGAAATGCAGATCAAAATCATGAGACATCATTTCACAGCTGTCAGAATGGTGATCACCAAAAGAACACAAATAACAAATGTTGACAAGGATGTGGAGAAAAGGGAACCCCTGTACACTTTTGGTAGGAATGTAAACTGGTGTGGCCACCATGGAAAACAATATGGACGCTTCTCAAAAAACCTAAAAATAGAAACCTAAAAATAAAATATGACCCAGCAATTCCACTCCTGTGCATATATCCAAGAAAAACAAAAAAATTAATTCAAAAAAATACATACACCAGGCTATTATTAGCCCCACTATTTAGAACTGTCAAGACATGGAAGCATCCAAAGTGTACATCAATAGACGAATGGACAAAGAAGATGTAGCACATATATGCAATGGAATACAACTCACCCATAAAAAAGAAGGGTATTTTGCCATTTGTGGCCCTTCATTCACTGTTGTTTTTTTTGCACTTCAAAAACAAGAATTTTGTAACTGGCAGAAACATTTCCATTGTATCAAAAACAACAAAACACCCAGAAAAACACTTAACCAAGGAGGTTACCTATACTCCAAAAACTGTAAAACATCAATGAAGGAAATTGAAGATTATACAAAGAAATGGAAAGATATCTTGTGCTCTTGGACCAGAATAATCAACACTATCAAAATGGCCATACTGCCCAAAGCAATCCACAGACCCAGTGCAATCTTCCGTCAAGATACTCACAAAACCTTTCACAGAACTAGAACAAATAAATCTAAAATTTATATAGAACCATAAAAGACCTGAGTTGCCAAAGCAATCTTTTGTAGGTCTGTTTTTTTCTCTTTCTTCTTTTTTTTTTTTTTTTTTCCTCTTATGGTTTGATGACTAGAGAAGTTCCTTTAACATTTGTTGTAAAGCTGGTTTGGTTGTGCTGAATTCTTTTAGCTTTTGTTTATCCGTGAAGCTTTTGATTTCTCCATCAAACCTGAACAAGAGCCTTTCTGGATAGAGTATTCTTGGTTGTACGTTTTCCCTTTTCATCACTTTAAATGTATCATGCCACTCCCTTCTGGCCTGTAGTTTCTGCTGAAAAAATCAGCTGATAACCTCTTGGGAGATCCCTTGTATGTTATGTGCTGCTTTTCTCTTGCTGATTTTAATATTATCTCCTTATCCTTAATTTTTGTCAGTTTGATTACTTTGTGCTTTGGTGTGTTCCTCTTTGGGTTGATCCTGTGTGGAACTCTCTGTGCTTCCTGGACTTGGGTGACTGTTTCCTTTCCCAAGTTAGGTAAATTTTTGGTTATTATCTCTTAAAAATTTTTCTCAGGTCCTTTCTCTCTTCTCTTTCTGGGACCTGTATAATGTGAATATTAGTGCACTTCATGTTGTCCCAGAGTTCTCTCAAACTATCCTCATCTCTTTTCATTCTTTTTTCTGTTCTGCAGTAGTGATTTCCACTAATCTGTCTTCTAGCTCACTGATCTGTTCTTCTGCCTCATTTAGTCTGTTTTGGTTCCTTCTAGTGTGTTACTCTTTTCCATAATTTTTTCAACTCTGTTTGGGTATTCTTTATATTTTCCTACCCTTTGCCAAGAACTTCCTCATGTGCATCTATACTCCTTCTGAGTTCTCTGAATATCTTCACCATCATTACTCTAAACTCTTCTCAGACAGATTGCCTATCTCATCATGACTTATTTCTTCTTCTGGAATTTTATTGTGTCTTGGCCTGAAAGATATTTCTCTGCTGCCTCATCCTGTCTATCTTTCTATTTGTATTTTTATGTAGGTTAGTTATATTTCTCGATCTTGGAAAGGTGGCCCTTTGTGAGAGATGTCCTATGCGTCCCAGCAGTACACTCCTCTCTTGTCATCCAAGGGCCAAAGTCCAGCTGGTCCCAGTGTAGAGTATGGCCTGTGCTTGTGGATTCCTTCCACAGGCTTTGGGATTATTGTTTTCTTACTTCTGGTATCTGCCCCCTGGTGGATGAGGCTAGACTGGAGGTTTATGCAGGTTTCCTGGCAGGAGGAGTAGGTGAAGCTTGGTCCTAGACCTCTGATGGGTAGGGCTGTGTCTAGAGGCATTTGTGGCTCAGAAGTCTGCTGATGGGTGCGGCTGCCTTCTCACCAGTATGTTGTTTGGCCTGAGGCTTCCCAGCCCATAAGCCTGTTAGGTGGGACTAGGTTTTGGTGCTAATGATCCAATCAAGATGTCAGCCTCCAGGAAAGCTCATGCAGATGAACACTCCTAGAATGTCCACCACCAGCTTTTATGTCCCTGGATGAGCCACAGCTGTCCCCTACCTCCCCAAGGGAACTTCCAAAACCAAAACGCAGGTCTGGCCCAGGCTCCTATGAAATCACTGCCTCTGTCCTTGGACCTCACACATATGAGATTCTGTATGCCCTTCCCAAGAGACTGAAGTCCCTGTTTCCCCCAGTCTCATGGAGCTGCTGGAGTTAAGCTCCACTTGCCTTCAAAACCAGATGTCCTGGGGTCTTTTCCTCCCAATGTCAGAGCTCCTGGTTGGGGAGCCTGACGTGGGGCTCAGAATTCTCACTCCTGTGGGAGGGCCTCTGCAACTTAATTATTCTTCACTTTGTGGGTCGCCCACCCAGGGGATATGGGACCTTATTATATTGCTAGCATGCCCCTCATACCGTCCTGCTGTGGTTCCCTTTTTATGTTTCCAGTTGAAAACGATCTTTTTTGCTAGGTTCCAGTCTTTTTTTCAATGGCTGTTTAACAGTCACTTGTGGTTTTGTTGTAGTCATGAGGAGAGGCTAGCTCGTGGTCCTACTACTCTGCCATCTTGAATTGGAAATGCTTAAATCAATTTTTTAATGGTACCTTAAATATCTACAAAGATACGATCTGTTTGTAGAAACTAAAGTTTAATATACATTAATTCAACCTTAAAAATATATTTCCAGTATAGACTAGGTGCTTTACAAATGTTTTCTCACTTATTAAAACAATTTGTGTAAAAGGACAAATACTATTTGAATCCACTTCTAAGAAGTACCTAGAAGCAGTCAAATTCTTAGCGTCAAAAAGTAGAATGGTGGATGCCAGTGGCTGGGGGAAGGGGATTAGGGAGTTAGTGTTTAGCTGGGATAGAGTTTCAGTTCGGAAAGATGAAAATGTTCTGGAGATGGATGGTGGTAATGGTTGCAGAACAGTGTGAATGCATTTAATGCCGCTGAACTGCACATTTTAAAATGGTTAAAATGGTAATTTGTGTGTGATATATATTTTACCACAATAAAATTTTTTTTTTAAATCTTGCGATTCAGTTATCCCTATTTGTAGGCGATGAAATGAGGCTCTGGGATCACACCACTGATCAGTAGTAGTCAGGATTTAAACAGAGTGATATGGATTCTAAACCTCCAGGTCTTCCCTTGTGACTCCCCTCCCCATGGAGGAGCTTCAGAGAGTTGCTCCCCACCCCTCATATTCTCCAAATTAGGGAACAAGATGTGACAGCTTCACCCAGATACCTCCAGTCCCTCAGGGGACAATCTGCATGTTTCCTATGTCTTTTCAGCCACCATCACAACCACCGCCACAACCACAACCACCACCACCACCACCATCACAGTTGGCCTCGGGGACTCAGAAGGGAAACAGAGTTCAGAGTCTTGGCCTCTGAGTATGGGAGCTACAGTTGGGTTGGCACTGGCCGGCGCTGTGCTCATAACATTAATTGTGGGGCTGATTGTGTACTTCACGTGGAAAAGAAGCAAAGGTAAGTGGTCCAGGACCTCCAACCTCTCCCCATGATTCCTAGCTAGGTATTTCTCAGAACCTACCCACATCAAAATGACCATAGGCGTCCATTAAAAATGGAGCTCCCTGCTGGGCTTGAGGTCTGGGCTTGGGAATTCGAATTTTTAATGGTCTCCTCAAATGGTATTTGTGTGCCATTAAGTTTGGGAAGCACTGCTCCAGACCAATCCCTCTCTGCAAACCCAATCATTTTCCAGTTGTTACCTCTTAATCATTTCTCCTCAGTCTTAACTTTTGGTTCACAAGGAGGGGAGGGTATGCCCTGGGAAGAGTAAGGAGATAACAGAAGGGAACAAGAAGTTGGCTCCACCCAGCAAGCATTGGTTGGTGCCTACTTTCCAGATGCCTATTTTCCAATTTATAATTGGAGATGCAAAAATAAGTAAGACATAAGCCCTGTTTTCAAGGAACTCAGTGGGGGATAGAGGTGGGGACAGTTGCCTCAAGGACTAATTGACTCATTTGGGAAGAACTATGTTAAGTTGGGAGGAAAGAGGTGTAATCAAGTCGGACTTCCCAGAGGAAGTGATACCTGCAAATAGTTTCAAAGAATTAGCTGGGCAAATGGTGAATGTGCTGTAGAAGTCACTCTCCTTCCAGAGAAAGGAAATTATTCTGGGAACTGCAAGTATCGCAGGGCTGTGGAGGAGGCAGGAGAGGAGGGAGAAGAAGACCCTGTAAATCACACCCAGGAGCCTTCGACCCCAGAGGCAACGTGAAGCATCGGAGTGGCAACCCAGCTTGGCCTTGCAGATACACCGCACTGTGGTGGAGAGGCCGGAAGTGGACCAGGCTGAGAACAGTCTAATGAATGTGTCAGTGTGGATGGAGGAAGACAGCCAGATCCTGAGAAACTTAAGAGGAAAAACCAGTAGCACTTGGGAATGGATTGGTATATGGTCGAGGAAGTGGGAATAAGCCCCATGTTTTCAACATGGGTGAATGAGGCCATGGTGAGACCACAAAGTATATTAGGGGATATAGAAGGTCAAGCACCATGATTGGGAGAGAAGGATGATTCTTTAGTATGGGTTATTTTATATTTGAGAAGCGTGTGTGGCATCTGAGTAGAGGTGTCCATCAGAAATCTGGATTATGCATTTACAATTGAAAGAGATGAAAGGATAGAGGCATTCATTATTTATGCCACAAAATCCTCCAAAATTGATTTGAAATACTGTAAAGAAATTTTAAAATAAGAGGAGATTAGCACTATCAGATTAGTTGAAGAACAGAGGTGAAGAGCATAGAATCTAGAATGTCTGCAGCCAAATCCTACTTCACACCTTGGCTGGGTAAATACTGGCACAATGATACTACTTGTCGAGCCTCAACTTCCTCATCAATAAAATGGGAATAATAATAATACTTTCATAGAGGTTGTCATGACAACTAAATGAAAAGCATTTAGAATAGATTCTGGCACAGAGTAAGCACTATATCAGCATTAGCATTTATAATTATTAAGCTACAATAATTAAAATGACACAAAACTGGCATATAACAGATGACAGGTAACAGATAAAGCAATGGAAAAAAATAGAAAAATTCAAATATAGGCAGGATGAAAACAGAGCCAAATATAATGGAATTTAGTAGGTTAAGAGGAAGCATTTCTTAATCAGTGGGGAAATATGAGTAACTCAATACATGGTGCTGGAGTAGCATCTGAGAAAAAGTAATGTTATCTCCCTATTTCATAATTTGCACCAAAATAAATTCCACAGAGATCAAAGATCCAAATAAGGAAAAAAATAACCCCAGCACTAGAATAAAGCATGTGAGACTATTTTGTAATCATAGAGGGAAGATGAACACCCTGAGTATGACATAAAACCCAAAGACTATGAATAAAAATATTGATAAATTAAACTATATACAAAATTTTTTTTTAATTCTGTGGAGCAAAAACCACAGTGGTTGTGTCCTGAGAGTGAGAATGAGGGTTGGAGATGAAGAGAAAATGTGACATAGTCACTAAGGAAATGCAAGATGATTTCTGAGGATTAAACTCAGATGAGAGGCCAAGATGTATAAAACCATCCATGCACATGATTATGTTTTTCCCCAACAGTATTCAACCATGTAGGTTTAGAAACCTTTAGAAAGTATTGGTTAGAAGTTCTGTTCAGCTGCTAGCACCAGAGAACAGAAATAACAGTGGGTTAAATAACACAGAGGGTTTTTTGTTCTATTGTTTCCCTCATATAAAAGGATCTGGAGGCAGACAGCGGAAGCACTGTTCTTAGGCACTCAGGCTCTTACCTTTCTGCTCACTGTCCTGGGTACTGGCTTCTGTCCTAAAGGCTGCCTAATGGCCCAAGATGGCTGTGAGGACTCCAGCCATTATTTCTGAATCCAAACAAGAATCAAGAACAAGGAAGAAAGACAAGTTTATACTGTATAGCACAGGGAACCATATGCAATGTCTTGTAGTAACTTATGGTTAAAAAATATGAAAACAATTATATGTATGTTCCTATATGACTGAAGTATTGTGCTGTACACCAGAAATTGACACAACATTGTAAACTTACTATCCTTCAATAAAATTTTAAAAAAAGAAAAAGAAAAAGAAAAAGAACATGGAGGAAAGGCCAAAAAGACCATGCCCCAGGTATAAGTCCTCCTTTTTAAATAGCCTTCATGAAGTCCTACGCACAACTTCCCCTTACATCTCATTGGCTATATTTAGTCATATGTCCCTCATCTATCTGTAGGGGGCACCCTACCATTCCACATAAAATCAACGTCCTGTAACTGAATACAAAAAGTGAAAGGATATTGGGTGAGCAAATAGCATTCTCTGCTTAGGAACACACCCAGGATTGGAAATCTGTCAGCTTAGTGTGGCAGACGGACAGGGGAACAAAGGTCAAGGAGCCAGTGAGGGCACAAATGGAGAGAAGGCTCAGCAGGGAGCTTGGATAACCTGAAAGAAAGTAGCTTACCAAGGGACAGGAGTTCAGTGAGGTCAAAGCACAGGTATAGAGGGATGATGACAAAGGAGAGCTGGAAGAAAAGAAAGTTGTAGCATAAAAATGACACTAGCACTTCCTATGTCAGAGCTCTCAGTCCCAGTGATTAAAAAACAAAAACCAGTCCAGGATGCGGCTGAGTGGAGCAGGTCACTGGACTCTGGGGTGGGGAGTGAGTCCGCTGTGCTAAGGCTGTCCCTGTGGGTGACGGGACCTCCCAGGGCGGTGCTGGCTGGTGGAGAGGACATGTGGGAACGAGGGGCCAGATCCCTGGGAAATGCTGCTGCAGGACTTGAGGAGGATGTGGAGGGTGAGGGCTGCAGGGAGACAGCACAGGTTCCAGTGGAAGGGGGCGGAAGGGACCGGGCTGCAGTGTCAACATGGATTCGACACAAGGGTCACAAGGTGGGAGAAACAGTTGCCACCCAGAAGGGCAGCCCAAGAAGCTAGCTTGTCAGGGCTGGAGGGAGCAGCGGTACCCATGACAATGGCTGAGTGGGCCAGGACTCAGCAGGGGAAGGAGCAGGTTGGGGGATGCCCGGGAGTTCAAGGAAGGGAGAGAAAGCAGAGAGAAAGGTCAGGAGAGAGGGCAGGGTGAAGGGGTGCAGGGGGCAGAGAAGAGCTGCTGTCCTGATTGGTGTTGAGGATGACACAGGACAGATGTGGGCGGGCTCAGGGTGCCACCTGGGTACCAGCTCTGAGTCCCAATTCTTTCCCAGGTGGGTTTCAGCACAGCTGCTTCCCAGCTGTGGTCTCTCCTAGGATGCACTCAGAGTGGGATGGGGCAGAGAAGGCAGGGAGGAGATGTGCCTCTGTGGATGGCACACTGACAAGCTGTTGGTCCCCCTACAGGTCTGCAGACTAAGGCCAGAACCCCAGCCAGGTGAGTGAGTTTCATGGGGGTAGGGGGTGGGCAGTGGTTTGGGAAACAGGAAGTTTCCTTCTGAGAACAGTGCTGGGGAGCCTTTCACAGCCAATCCCCTCCTGCATTTTTTAGTACACATCCTCACATGTCCCCTGACAGGCCAGGTTCTTTACTTCTTGAGGCTCTATCATTTTAAAAAATCAAGTACAGTGGACCAGCCCTTTCTCTGATTCTTTCCCAGAATGGCTCTCTTTGTCTTTCTCTGGCACCCCCTTTCCTCCTCCTTTTGTCCTCATTTCTAAGCTTTTCACCTTGGTCATCCTGGTTTCTCTCCACCTGAACGTCTGAACATCATCCTTCCCGAACATGAGAAAGGAGGGAAGAGGGCAGGGCACAACCACTGAAGGAATGACACAGAAATTGAGGACAGGACAAACTGGTTCCAAGATGGTGGAAGACTCAATTTCCAGTAGACCTTGAGCCTCGTGGCACACCCACAGGTGCCAAGACAGTTCCTAGGCTGACCACAAAAGGTCAGAAAGTGGGCAGGGAGCCCAATTCCTGGAAATCCCTGACCCTTCCCCAGAGTAGTATGAGTATTCCTCCCATTCATTACTGTATGAAATTACTGAACCCATAAAAACAGACAGCCCCACACCTCAGGGTTGCTCTCTTGCCTTCTGAGATGGGCAGCACTCAGTCTGTGGAGCCTGTATCCACTTTTACTTTAAATTAAACACTCCCACACCCCTCAGTCTCTCTCCTCTCACCTTTGGAGATGGCCCGTGTTCTGCCCACGGAATGTGTATCTCCTAAGCTGCTCTCCCTTCTGAGTGAGTCGGCCCGCACTCTGTCTGTGGAGTATGTTATCTCCCTGAATAACCTTGCTTTCACTTTATTATGCTTTGCTCTTGAATTCTTTTCTGCGTGATGCAAAAACCTATTCTCAGGCGACAAACATACCTACCTCCTCCACGTTTTTTCCTCTTTCTTGCTCCTCTTTTAATCTGTCCTTTTCCCCTGTGACGTGGGGAAGGCCACCAGGATCCTCTGCCTCCAGCTCCTCTACCCTCTGACCTTTCTCAGAGCAGCCTGGTCCCCTCCCCTCTGGCCCCAGTTCCTCTTCCTTTCCTGACCTCTCTCCCTCCTCACCAACCACCTCTTACCTTTCTCCATCCTTTTCTTCTACTTCCACACTTTTCCTTCTTGCAGCCCCGCCCTCCTTCCTCCCCCTCCTGACTCTTGCCAGCTGTCCTCCTCAAACCCCTCCAGGGTGGCATTTCCTCTGGGGACCAAGGCCTGAGCACCAGTTTTCAGTCTCCAGTTTTAATGGAGGCGCTCCAGCAGAAAGGATGGGAACTCACCCTCCTATTTCTCCTTCCTGTGTCCCTCCAATAAGGCCACTTTTCTAGAACAATCCACCTCAGTCAGTGCTCAGGGACAGGGCTACACCACAAACTGCCCCTCAACCCTGTCCAGGCAGCCTCCTTCTGAGAGCCTCATACCGTTGCCCTCATGTTCTCAGTATGTGCAGGCAGGTCACAGAGCCCCCAGAAAGAGAAACAACCCCAAGCAGGTGTTAACTCTTTTCTGCCCAGCCTCTGACACACCGCCCTCCCTCCTGTTCCCATGCAGGGGATCCTTCCAAAATATGGAGGAGAAATACGAGAACACTGGGAATAAAGGTAAGCCCACTGTCATTCCTGTTCTCCAGCCTTCCTTCTTCCCCGCACACTCCCTCCCCATACCCATACCTGTGCCCTCAGCACCCTACTTTCTCCCATGCCTCCCCCACAATCTGGGTCCTGACCTAGAGATGACCTCACTACTAGCGCCCCCTGCCGATTTCTCTACCCTGGCTGCCATGACCTGACCCAGGCACATCTTGATTTTTTTCTAGTGCAACATACAAACCCCAAACGGGACCCCAAGGTAAGCAGCTCAGACTAGGGCCTGAAAGGGAAGTTTGGAGAAGGTGGGGTGGGAGGAACAGAGGGACTGTGGTGTCGGTAGTGTGGGATCGCTGCTTTGGGATGGGACCCCTCCCCCTCTGCTGTCTAACCCCTTTCCTTTTCCTTTCTCACACAGGATGATGGCGTATGCTATGCCTCCCTCACCCTCTCCAGCTTGACCTCACCGGCAGCACCTACCTGCCCCCCTCCCCATAGGGGCCCCCAGGAAGAGACCGTATACTCTGCCTTAAAGGCCTAAGGAGTAGTACTGAGTGAGGACCTCCTTAAAGTCAGCTGCACACAAAGATCTGTTTCCTATTATCACCACAGCCAGACACAGACGACGCAGAAGCCAGTGGGTGCTGAAGGCCACCAAGGACCTGACAGACACACAGTCACCTGCTCCGATTCCCTCTTCAAATTTCTACCCCTTGCCCACAAAAATAAAAGTGACTGTAGAATTTGCCTGAATGCATCTAAGGAGAAAGATGATGTCACCTTCAACTTTCTTCCTTCTCACCAGAAGTGAACCATAATAGATACCTCACACCCAGATCCCTCATCTAGTACTCTTTTCAGTGACTGCCACAGACCAGGGACCAACAAATCCCCAAACACTGGTAGGCAGCCTTGAACCCAAGGTCTGTCCCTCCAATCTAACCAGTCTAATTCCCTTATGACGATAACTAGCGTGTACCGTGTTAGTGCTTTACATGCATCTCCTCTTTTAGGCATCACCAACAACCCTGCGTGGCACTGGATGTACCACTTGAGGCAGGATAACAAGAACCAGAATGGTTCCAGTGCTTTTCCCAAGGCCATGTAGCTACTAAGTGGCTGAGCCAGGACTGGACCCCAGACCTGTCCTCTTGATGTCCTTCTCCCAGGACTCAGGTGGCATCACCTTCCCAGATCCCTATACTGACAGGCCTCCCACCAGAAAGCACGATGTGCCACAGTGACCCAGAGAAGGACAGATGGAAGCCAAAAGAAAGTGAGTCGTTAGAGATAAACTAAACCAACCAAACCAGTAACCTGGTTTATTAACACACAAACTGCACAGCTCTGACTTTAACCAGTTAACCTCAAAGCCAATGAATAACCCCAACTCTTAACAGCTTCACAGGGATCCTCTGAGAGGCATCCCTCCTGCTCCCAGGGAAGGGGTGAGAGAGCAGAAAGGAGGCGTGAGCACAGGGCTATTCCTCAAAGAAGGCCCTGGCGGACTGCCCTGTGTCGTCTCTGTGCTGCAGCTCCTCCCCCTGCTCCGGCTCTTTTCCAACATCCTCCATGAGTTGGTCCAGGTCCAAGTCACTGGAGGCTTCATCGTCAGAGGGGATACTTCTAGCCTCCTGAGGCTGTGGCTCCTGAGATCCAGGCCCTTTTTTCCCTGTCACAAGACAGGCCCCACGAGGACCTGGTGGGGTCAGGCCCTCTGGCACTATTCTAGCTTCTTTTCCCTCAGACGAGTGGCTTACTGAGGCCCTGCTTTGGGGAGCTTTAAATTTCTTCTTAGGGCCTAAATGAAAAAGTGACAACACTGAGAGTCCTACCAGATCATCTGTCCTCACAATTTACAAGTCAATTTCCTAAATTGCTATTTCCAAAACAATTGCTGGAAAAGATGATTTTTCTCAATAGAAAGAAAATGGGCTTTGGAGTCAGAAATACCTGGATCCATAGGTTAGACATGGGTCTTATGCAAACTTTAGACCCTTTGAGGCTCAGTCTCCTTATTTTTAAAATGGCAAATATCCAGTCATCGAGATATTGAAAAAAATTAAAGGGAATAAGTATAAAAGTATCTATCTAGCCAGCCCACAGAAATATCAATAATCGCTAGTTCCCACTTCCTTACCATTCTCCTGTCCCTGAATCAAATCAAATAATAATCATTATGTTTCTACAGTGTGTGTTGCATCCTACAATTTGGAAGATGCCCTTTTGGCCAAATTTCTGTGGGTTTTCTTTTTGTAAGTAATGAAAATCTGTGGAATTGTTAAGAAATGATCCAAAGAGGGAGGATGCAGACAAGAACCTCATTTCCCCACAGTTTTTCCCAAGTCTGAGAGTTACCTGGCTGCTGAGGTTCAGAATTCCCATGCCCTTCTTTCCTTTCCATCATGGGGACAGGTGGAGCTGCAGGTTCACTTCCCAGAGATCTCTTCACTGTCTTCCTTTGTGGGGTCCCATCTTGTCCATTTGCCGCACCTGCATCACCCCCACCCCCCAACCATGAGGGACACTGGACTATTTCTGAGTGACAGCGTAGCTAGGGTCCATGGACTCCCCATATTTAGTCTCTGTCCTGCATCTTCTGCTCATTCTCAGTCTAGTGAGTCTTCTTGGTTCCTTTCTTTTGCCCAAATATTTCTTTTTTTCCCCCCTGGGTCATCTTCTTTTTATAGTTCACCTCAGTCTGCCTTCTCCAGGAAGTCATCTTTCTTAGCTAAGAATTTAAAACATTCATTCTACTTTAACCTAAGATTTTATAATTAAACACACAGAAGTGAGGAGGCTACAGCTTCCCTGATGACACTAGCATGAGTCTTGCCTATTTTCTCAGGTTCTGGAGCTGAGACAGTGAAGTCAGTGAAGTCTGGCCACCTGAAGACCCCTCCCACTCTCTGCTTCTGCCCTGCCTTACCTTTAGCACATGTCCCATTTCCAGCTGCTTTGCTTACCTCTTGCCTTAGGTTTTTTTGTCTGAATTTTGGCTGGCTTGGGACTAGGCAAAGTTGGATCCTGAGAAAAATAAGAAAATATAAATGAAGTCACATAATTGCGATTTTAATAGAGTAGGATGCTACAGAAATGATGGGTGCACTTAAGGGAGTCAAGTTAGGTTCTGTGAGCCTGATACAATTTAAATCAATGACAACAAAGATAAAAATATTCATCATTCTATTTGGTATTAGTCAATACAAGGCTTTATGCACAAGCGAAGGAAAAAAAGCTAGGCTACAAATATTTTAAAAACTGGTAAATTTAAAAATTAAATGAGAAAGTGAAAAATCTACATTTCAGAACTTCTAATTTCCAGTTCTACACGTAAAGAGCTTGGAAGTCATCAATCTGTTCTAACAACAACTAAAAAGCTGAACACAGTGAAATGCCCACAACTCTTCTTGCATCCACAAGAATGCTGAGGACACAGGGCAAACCTCCGCCCACAGTATGAAGCTACAGAGGCAGGTACAGGAAGTCTCGGCTTGTCAAAGCATAGCCTCACAGGCAGAAACCACCAGGAGAACTAGTGACAGGGGAGGAAAACCTCAACAGTAATTAATGAATCGCTTAGTGTGACAAGTCTGAGAGTTAAAAACTCCAGGGATACTCAGTCATGGGGGCTTCCAGACTTTTCTGAGTTCTACCTCCAGGAGCCCAACCAGATTCTCACAGAAAATATCAAAGAAAAATCCCTTCACACTTCTGGCAGGGAGAACGGAAAAGAGGCCATTTTGAAATATACCAGAGCGCTCTGTTCTTCTTAACAAGGCCTGCCCTCTGGAGAAACTAGTTAACCAGAGCCTAACCTACTGGGGTGTTAAGTTTTGAAAGAAGCCAAAGAAAATAACATCTTACCTGATATGCACCCAACAACAGAACACCAAACTGCATGAAGCAAAAACTGACAGAACTGAAAAGAGAAATAGTTGATTCCACTATCATAGTTGGAGACTTCAACAACCCTCTGTCAGAAATGGACAGATCCAGCTGGCAGAAAATCACGGTAGATCCCATGGACATTAACAGACTACTAGAGGAGCACTATGAACAACACTATGCCCACAAATTTGATAACCGAGATGAAATGGACCTTCCTTAAAAGATATAATCTGCCAAAACTCACACAAGAAGAAATAAACAATTCGAATAGGCCTCTATCTAATAAATAAACTGAATCAGTAATTAATATCCTTCCAAAACAGCATCAGGCCCAGATGGGTTCACGGTGAATTTTACCAAATATTTAGGGAAGAAATTAAACCAATTCTCTATAATCTCTTTCAGAGGATGGAAGCAGAGAGAATATTTCCTAACTCATTCTATGAGGCCAGTATTACCCTAACACTGAAACCAGACAAAGACATTATAAGAAAAAAAAAACACTACAGACCAACATCTCTCATGAAGGGATCTAAAAATCCTCGACAAAATATCAGCAAGTCAAATCCAACACTGCATAAAAAGAATTATACACCATTAACAGCTGGGATTTATCCAAGGCATGCAAGGCTAGTTCAGCATTCAAAAATCAACTCATGTAATCCATCACATCAACAGGCTAAAAAAGAAAAATCACATGATCATATCAACTGTTACAGAAAAAGCATTTGACAAAATACAACACCCATTAAAAAAAACTCTCAGTAAATTAGGAATACAGAGGAACTTCCTCAACTTGATAAAGAATATCTACAAAAAATCTACAACTAACATCATACTTAATGGTAAGAAACTAGAAGCCTTCCCACCAAGATCAGGAACAAGGCCAGGATGTCCTCTCTGACCAGTCCTTTTCAATACCACATTGGAAGTTCTAGGTTGCGATAAGACAAAGGAAGTAAAAGGTACAGAGACTGAGAAGAAAGAAATGAAACTGTCTTTGCTTGCAGATGACATGATTGTCTATGTAGAAAATCTAAAAATATCAACTAAAAACTCCAGGAACTAATAAGTGATTATAGCAAGGTTAATATACAAAAGTTAATTGCTTTCCAAAACCCACCAATGAGCAAGTGGAATTTGATATTAAAAAACACATTTATATACTATTTATATTAGCACCAAAAAATTAAATATTTAGGTATAAATCAGCAAAATATATACAAGATCTATATGACAAAAACTATAAAACTCTGATGAATGAAATAAAAGAAAAACTAAATAAATGGAGAAATATTCCATGTTTGTGGATAGGAAGACTCAATCCTGTCAAGATGTCAGTTTTTCCCAGCTTGATCTATAGAATCAGTGCAACTCCAATCAAAATCCCAGCAGGTTATTTTCTGGATATCAACAAACTGATTCTAAAGTTATATGGAAAAGCAAAAGACCTAGACTAACCAACAAAATATTGAAGGAGAAGAACAAAGTTGGAGCACTGACCCAATCCAACTTCAAGACTTACTGTAAAGCTACAGTAATCAAGACAGTGTGGTACTGGCAAAAAACCAGACAAATAGGTCAATGGAACAGAACAGAGAGCCCAGAAACAGACCCACATAAATACAGTCAGCTGATCTTTGAAAAGAAGCAAAGGCAATACAACGGAGCAAAGATAAGTCTTTTCAAATAGTGCTGGAACTGTATACTCACAAAGAAAAAAAAATTAATCCAGGCACAGAACTTACACCCCTCACAAAAATTAACTCAAAATGTACTATAGATATCAGTGTAAAATGTGAAACTATAAAACTCCTAGAAGATAATATGGGAGAAAATCTAGATGACCTCGGGTATAGCAATGACATTTTATATACAACACCAAAGGCACAATCCATAAAAGAAATAATTGATAGGCTGGACTCAACTAAAATTAAAAATTTCTGCTCTGTGAATGATGATGTCAAGGGAGTGAGAAGACAAACCACAGACTGAGAGAAAATATTTGTAAAAGACATATCATAAAGGATTGTTATCTAAAATATACAGAGAACTGATAAAACTCAACAGTAAGAAAATAAACAACTCAATTAAAAAATGGACCATACACCTTAATGAACACCTCACTAAAGGAGATATACAGATGGACAATAAGATATGAAAAGATGCTCCATATCGTATGTCATCAGGGAAATGCAAATTAAAACAAGATACCACTACACACCTATCAGAATTGCCAAAAGGCAGAACACTGAGAATACCAAATGCTGACAAGGATGTGGAGCAACAGGAACTCATTCATTGCTGGTAGGAATGCAAAATGGTACAGCCACCTGGGAAGACAGTTTGATGGTTTCTTAGAAAACTAAACATACTCTTCCCATATGATCCAGCAGTTGAGCTCCCTGATATTTACCCAAAGGAGTTAAAAACTTATGTTCCCATAAAACCATGTACATGGATAGTTGCAGTGGCTTTATTTATAACTGCTCAAACTTGGAAGCAACCAAGATGTCCTTCAGTAGATAAATGGATAAATAAACTGTGGTACATCTAGAAAAACAGAATATTATTCAGCCAAAAAAATTAGTTATCAAGCCATGAATGTACATGGAGGAGTACTTCTAAGTGAAAGAAGCTAGTCTGAAAAGGCTACAAACTGTATGATTCCCACTATATGGTGTTTTGGAGAAGGCAAAACTATGGAGACAGTAAAAAAAGAAAAATCAGTGGTTGACAGGGGTTGAGGGTACGGTGGGTAGGGATGAATAGGTGGAGCACGCAGGACTTTAGGGCAGTGAAAATATTCTGTATGATATCATAATGATGGATATGTGTCATCATACATTTGCCCAAGCCCATAAAATGTACACCACCAAGAATGAACCCTAATGTGAACTATGGACTTTGTGGGATTATGATGTGTCAATGTAGGTTCATCAGTTGTAAACAAGTGCACCACTCTGGTGGGGGATGTTGACAATGGGGGAGGCTGTACATGTGGGGCAGGAGGTATATGGGGATTCTCTTTACCTTCCTCTCAATTTTCCTGTGAACCTAAAACTGCTCTTAAAATTTTTTTTAATATGAAAAAAATCTATATTTCATATACCTGAAAACAAACTAAGCAAATAAAATAATGACTATCCTAAGTGTCCACAAAGAGAAGACAGTGAAGAGAGGCAACCTGCTAATCTCTGAAACTGCTCCAGCGAGAACCAAAGAACTACAGTAGGAACTGAGATGATAATCAAAAAATAAGTTCCTAGAGATATGAGATATTAGAGAGAATAACTGAGTAAAGAGGAGACTTTTCTTCCCTGGAGACCCCTCAGAGATAAAACTAGCCTGTTAGGGCTACCCTGAGGCAGGAACAGGATGGTGCTTTAGTAAATATAAACCCATGCTAACCAGATGCCCTACAGCAATTTCCTAAAAGGAATCCCCAAGATCAATCTTACTTTTTTCTCTTGCTCCTCTTCTTCCTCCTCCTCTTCCAACTCTGACTCTTCCTTTTCTTTCTCCAAGCAGGAATCTGAGCTGTTAGCTGCAGACAGCATTAAGTCTAGAACAGGAATAGGAGGAAAGGCTAAATAATTTATCCATAAAACACATGATGAGTTAGTGGAGCTGATCCCAGAGAATCAGTCTTCTAATTCTGCCTTTCAAGTTCAAGGGGTGTTTTCTCCACAAAATATGATCCCGGATTATCATGGCTCCACCCTTTTCAAACGTCCTGTCACTATTCAACAGGCACCTTCCCTCCCTATTCCCATTTTTTCCCTATTCCTCTCTCTGCCCATCCATCCATCCCAGATACTTGGTCAGTGGCATTCATGGAAAGCCTCCCATTATAGAATCAAGAACTAGGCTGATGGCATTGGACATAAAACAAAGAAAAGCTTCAGTTCCTGCTCTCATGAAGGAATCTCTCCCTTCCCTCTCCAATCGTTAACCTCCTACTTTCCTACCTTTTCCTCCCCCACTATCGTCAGATCCACTGTATCGGCTCCAGAAACCAAACAAGTTAACCCGCTCCTGAAGGAACCAAGAAACAAAAGCATCAGCCACTACTCTCCCAGGGGCTATTTTTGCCCTCTGTCTTCAAGGTTTTTAGTTACAGAACTTGTATGCATATTCCATATCATTTTCACTTGGAATTTGACATTAGGTTTATCTAGATTTTTGTGGAGATTAACTATTATAATATATTATAATATTATTATAATTTCTTTTTCCAGTTTGTTTATAATTCAGCTAATAACTGGGAAGGGGAAATTCACTGTTTGTCATTCGCTACCCCACTCAAAGGCAGAATTTAAGGGTATAAACTGACTACATAAGAGAGAATACGGTACATTCACCTAAGATTTGAAGTTAAATAAGGTGGTAGGATTCCCTGTACCACAAACTGTCTCTGTTTGGACTGAAAAAAGATCCCATTTGTCCAAGGGTAGGAAAAAGAATGGATGATTTAAGGAGTCAAGGGAATCTAGCCTGGGAAGAAAGGACTAGTTCTAAGACTAAGACTGTGTACCAGGGAAAGATAAACTGGTTTTCTACAGTAAGGAATGTATGGTTTGCTTTGCATCCCAAGTCCCAGAGAGGAGCAGGTATGTGACCTAAACACTCCCACCTGAATACTGATCTGCTCTGCCTCTTGAGCCATCATCAGGGCTGCCCCCAGTTTCTGGCTGCAGTCCTTATTCCTGCACTTTTTCTGAAATGAAAGATGAGAGTCAATGATAAACATTACAGAAGTGACCTGAACATACTGCTACTCACCAGACGTTATCATTACATTTATTTCCAGCTTCTGGTATTAATGTGATACTCCTATTCGTAATCTTTTGAGCTCAGAGACACAATTCCCCCTTAACCCCAAACAAATCTTTCATCAATTTCTAGCAATATTTTCAACCAACATTTTGGTGTCCTCTCCAAAGTAAAGGCCATGGAAATTTGTAAATAAGAGATTAAAGGAGTTTGGGTGATTGCATTTTTAAGCTTTTCACAAGTTTCTTCAGATCCAGTTGCTTGATTTAATACTCACGATCTGATTTTCCAAGGCCCCTGAGCTGCTGGGCCTCTACTCACTTGTAAGGTTCACAAACACAAAGTGATTAATAGGGGGGAAATACTACTTAGTTAATTATCCTGCTGCAATCCTGGTAGAAAGAAGAGTGCCTCATGAATACCCTCACCTTTGTACACGTGGTCAGACATGGGACTTTCTCCCGACACAGCTTCCCCTGGGAGAAATCAGGTTTAACAAAGGGAAGATTTTGTTTTTCAAGTTCCCTAAATCACCAACTGACCCTCTAGGGTTGCTCACCAATCCAGCTAGCTCCAGGGACAGCTCCTGGAAGTTCTTTAACATATTCACTGGGATCCAAGCACGAGAGACTGTTTCTCCAAAAAATGTCACATGGTACTTGGACTGAAATAAAAGATGGTTGTGTTACAGCCTCTTGTCCTTCTCCTTGCTTTGGCCCTCCAGCCAGAAAAGGCAGGAGAACTGAGTATTCACAAGGAAGGAAGTGCTGGGCCTGGTCTGTTCCCTGAAACCTGACCCGCCTACCCCACCTCATCACACTGTTCTTCCATCCTGACCTCAGGAATCCTAACCAAAGCATATTTATCAAAACTATAAATGTCCTAGTAATGAATAAACATTTAATTAGACACAAGATTGTTTCTATATCTTTTTGCCACTCTAGCTAAGTACCTGTTTCTGCTCATGTTTGCTGGCTATGTCTATATTTATAATTCTCTACATCTGTTAGGGTAGATTTGCTCCTTACTTTGGCCTGAGCACCTACCTACCCTGAACCAGGAAAACTCACCGGCAGGGAATCAAGATGAGAAGCAAAAAGAAAATATTCCCCTAAGTCAGGATCAGATTCTACCATGCCTGGCCACCTAGAGAAGACAGATGGGTGAAGAGGGTGGAAGACAAGGGGGGGTTAGATTAACAGAACACAAACTCATCAATATACATGTACAGAAAGGGGCGATGTGTTTTGAAAACAAAGGATCCCCAAAATAGATTCCCCTGTCAATCCCCCATAGTGGTTACCACCAAATGACTGAAGTGGCTTCTATCAATGTACACAGAAGCTCAGAGTCTTTCTAATAAAAATATCTTATCCTTCTAGGCCTCCTGGCAACCCTGGAAACAAAATCTTCTGACCAGGGACATCTCCAAAGAAGAGGCTATTCCACCCTTCCTTGTTCTCTTTACTTTGTGTATCTCTCATTTCCCCAATGTCTAAAAAAAAAATCTTAAGTGCCACTCTCTTCTTTCTACCCATTCAGGGTAGAACTGTCCAACACTTTTTGCCAGGGAGATACCACCTCCACTATGAAACCTCTAGAAAACATGCTCTTTCAAAGCCTCCAAGCTTGGTACTTTACCTTGTCCCTCACCCCATGCTCTTTCTAAGGCAGGTACCATTTCCATTATAAATGCTTTTCATTTCCTTCCCTCCCTGCTGAATCTACCACCAAGTTCAAGAGGGATGCTCTGACTCTGTCATGGCGCCTTACCAGGGGTAACCATATTGTTTGGCCCAGATGATGGACCCTGGGATGTAGGAGGCATAGGCCACGTCACTCTCGCGTCCTATCCAGGTCTCCTCAGGGATATCACAGCGGTTATACTCCAAGTCTGCCAAAAGAGAGTAGAAATGAAGAGAAGGAAAGAGCCTCATAAGGTGAAAATCTGGATGAAGGCAGAGGAGAGGACAAGAAGAAACTGATATATGCAGCAGGTGGGACCACAAGGACACCTGGGAGACAGGTATGGAGGAAGAGTAAAGACCCATGAAGGAAATGCAGCTAGAGCCAGGAGAAGCGGGAGTGTTGCCTCATTATGCTCTGTAGAAAGAGGTCCCAAACTTCTGCCTATATCCCACATTGTCTGACCCTGTTTCCAACAATGTAACATCACAAAGATAATTTCTCTGAAACTCTGTTTTCTCATCTGTAAAATAGCTGGGCTAGAAGGGATCACCATCTCTTTCAAGAGTTTCAGACATTCTAGAATTCCAAGCCACTGCATCTCTCTCACCTGCTTTTCCCCATATATCCCACATCCCTTCCCATCCACCAACCCAATACCAATAATCTAATCAGACTGACAGGGTCAAACCAATGCTGAAGAAGGTGGAATTCACTCAGAACACACATTTAGATTCCAGGATCCTCCCCACAACATAACTCTTCACGGTGTCTTCCTCTAGCCCTTTATGCCAGATTCATCTTGACATCGAAGAAAAATTCCTTCCTCTCTCCAAACACTAACTACAAGGGACTCGAGTTAAAACTATACTCTTGTCATATTTAATCTAAAGAATGCAAGCAAGGAAAGAAAGAACGGAACAATAAAAACTGAAAAAAAAATTTCTATTCCATTCTACCTGTATTCTGGTCACAGGACCAATTATCTGGGAGCACTGAGGGGTCAATGTTCCCACGTAGCCGCCTCCATTTCTCACAGTTTGGGGAGGAACACTGGACCCAGACTAGGCACTGACCTGTCACAGGAAAAAAACCTGAAATAAGAGACTCAAATATATGTTCTTCTTTCTTCAATCTAACTAAAATCAATATACTCCCTGCCACAGCGCACCATGCCAGAATCACATAGCCTTAGAAATCAACTAGTCCAATCCCTGACTTATAAAAGGGAGAACCAAAAGCTCAGAGAAGATAATTGACTGCTGAAGATCAGTCTAAACTGGTGGCAAAGCTCAACTTAGAACCCAGGTCTCACATCTCAATCTTCCTCCTATATCATGCTATCACTTCTCCTCCCCCCTAGGGCAGAGAGGAGTGTTTCCTGTATTGACAGTTCTTAAAAAGGTTGTCTTGCATCTTTCTGGCTAGTGCCTCATTATCCCCTGGCATGTCACTACTAAAAAGTTCTTCTGAAGGACTACCCAGCATCTCTTTTGTGCACAACACCCAGAGTTCCTATTTGAATCTCAACAGATTAACCTGTCAGCAAATCACCAAGTTGCAGCCTTTGGGGCCAACAGTCCTTGAGTTCACCTCTCTCCGAAAGATAGGTCTAAGCCTAACATTTTTCAATCAACTATTTACTTCAGGCCCTGCTCAAAGGCCAAGCATTCTTCTTATCCATTACCTTCTCAACTCTCATCCTCACCTTTCTCTATCCCCTTATCTTCTCAGTTGACCTAGTGCCCCACACAGCCTCTCCTCTCTCCCTCCCAAACCCTTCCACTATATCTTTGGAATTCCAGGAAAAAGCAACAAAAATCCATATATCCTTAGCCTCTTCTCTGAACCTCTGCTTCCTTTTTGAAAACTGGTGATGCACTAATGACACTGCCACAGCCCAACCCTACCCCACCCCTGTAGCCCTCTACATAGAATCTGTTCCTTCTCACATACCCTAGGCCAGAAAATGGGGTCAGCATCACCCTTACTCCCCATTGAAACTTCCAGACCATTACTATCTTAGCGCCTATAAAAATCCTTCCTCCCTTGAGGTCCATGGGATTACATTGCCCTTCATTTCCCTTGTCAAGATGTTGGCATCTGGTTCAGTCTTCTTTCCACTTGCCCTCATAGATGGCCACTATTTCCCCAGGGGTAACTCACAAGGCATCCCATACCTTTTCCTCCACACCACCTCAGTAACCTACGTCACCTCAGGAACCCACTCCCTTCCTGCATGCCCCATCTAGTCATCTGCAGGGACCACACACTCCCCTGAACCACTTATCCAAACATCCCTCTCTGATAAAAATGCCCCATCCTTCCACCACACTTGCTCAAAGACTGCTACAGCAACTTTCACTTTATCTAGATCTCCAATCCACTGGCCCCAACTTTCCCCGCAATCTAGCAGCAACCTCTTTTCTTCACTCTGTACTTCTTAGGTTTGATTTCCTTAGATTCTCTCGCAGACATCTTCAACTCCCTTTTCCTCTGTCCTTTCTCCCACCCAGCTGGCAAAACACAACTCTGAATGAACCCACTCTACCTTTTGCCTACACTAATAAACTGAGCGTTGCTAGAGAAAAATCACATAACCAGGCACTATATACTCACAATTAACAACATTAACCAAGATGTTTCTCTAGTAAGTTCACTCTCCCACTGTCAAATTTTACTTTAAATGCTGGAACATAAGGGATGCCCTCCATCCCACTGAAATCATCCCTCAGAAAAGCAGTCGACTTACATTTGGGTCCTTTCAAAATATCTCATGTGGTTCAGTTTCTCAATTACCTTATTTTTAAGAATAAAGTACTGATTGGGAATCATATGTTAGTCTGAAAAGACAGTTGCAATGGTAGTTTTGGATGTTTACAGAGGTGACCTGGCAAGACTAGAAAAAAAGAGTGGGGGAAAGGGCAGGGACCATAAAAGTGAACAGAGATCAATACAATAAACGGTAGTTGTGAAAACAGTGAAAATTCATGAGGAAATGAGTTGGGGAAAAATCATTCCAACACTATAGAAATAGAGATATTTATGGTTTGGGGTGAAATTTCCAATGCCAGTTGGAAAAAAACACACTGTTTTGAAAGGCATAGAGTTCTTTAAAGTTTCCTTTCAAACAACTTAGAAAGAAGAGAAGATGTGTTTGAAACCTGTGTTTGAGGCTCATGATGTGCCTCTGTGACAATGAAGACCGATGTCATAAACATATGTCAATGGCACTTCCGTTGACCACTCATTCCTGAAACACTGGTTTACCTGGGTTCTATGATCCTTCATTCTGACATTTCCCCTTCCCATCTTTCTAGTAACTCTCTCCTTGGTCTCCTTTACTGGGTTCTCCTCGTCCTCTGTCCAATCTCTAAATCTCTGAGTTGAGATTTCAAAGCCTAATCATGGGTCTTTGTGTGCCATGCTGCACTTTCCCCCGAGGCCAGCTCACCCACTCCTTCAGCTTTGAAATCCATTTTCATTCCTGACAACACAGAGATGTACACTAACAGCCTCTGTTCTGAGCTCCTGATTCCTATAGCCACCTTGCTCTCTGACAACTCTATCTGGATGCCTCACAACAATCTCAAACCTAATGGGCCCAAACCCAAATATTTGATCTTATCCCACAGAATTGCTTTTTCCCACCTCCTTTAACATAACTGCTCAAGCCAGAAACCAATTATCTTTGACATATTCTCTCCTCTCTCTCACCTCCCAATACCCAGTTCATTACCAAATTCTGACAATTTTACCTCCAAAACATCTTAAAACCATTTGCTTCTGTCTCCACTTTCATCATCCTAATCTAAGCCACCAAAATATCTAATCCTAGCACTAACTTCCTAACTGGTCTACTCCTGTCTCCCCATACTCCATTCTCCAATCACCAAAGGGATTCTTTTAAAACATCAATTTGATGATGTCACTTACCTGGTTAAAACTCACCAGTGGCTTCCCACTGTACTCAGGATAAAATTCTTACTTTGTTACTTAGTCTTTGATCTAACCATGGCCCAGAGTCACTTTCTGGCCTTGCTTCCCTTGCTCACTGAATCCTAATTACACTGGCTTTCTTTTAGAACCTGGGACATGCCAAACTTCATCTTACCTAAAATGCTCTCCTGAGCTTCACTTGGCTAACTTCTGCTCTTCCTCCAGGTTTCAGTTTAAACGTTATTTCCTCACAAATGCATTTCCTGACTGGCCCATCTTAATGAGATCTCCACCACTTCCTCTCATGACACTATTTCCTTCCCTTCACAGAACTTAAATCAAATGTTATATAATGGATACTCCCCTTTCCGCTTCCTAGTCCAAGAGCACCCACCTCTCCTCGGCAACTATAAGAAACAGGAAGAGTGCTACATTGATAGCAAATGTCTTACACATTCACAACAATCCCAATTCAACTCACAAGCACTGACTGCCAAAGGAGTAAACTTCCATCTTCCAGTCTAAAATCCACTCCTTGCCCTAATACCAAGAGTTACATGAGACAGAACACCACTATCAAGACCACCCAATTGCCCAAATTAGACTTATACCTCCAGCTCTTTCTATTACCATGCCATTACAACATGAGAAGTGGTTTACTCCCCTAGACTATCTTGTTTGGTGCCTGTATAATCTTCCTAGAGTTTTCTTTCAAGTATGTACAAACCATATTATGCTTCCATAATCAAAATTATGTATATACATACACACATATTAGATACTAGCTAACTGTTTATTCTGTTGTTCCTTAAACTTTGGTTCTTTTTTTTTTCTGGTGCAAGCCTGTTTTCCCCCAGATTAAGTCTACTTACTTTCAAAATTTTAAACATACTAATATATATTGTATGATCTATTTTATTTCTCATACTAAAATTCCCCAATATTACCAAGGTTATGTCATACAATATATTTGTTTATCATCTAATAAAACCATAAATTCTATGAAAGCAAGGATTATCTATTCTGTTCACCACTGTATTTCCAGCACCCAACACAATACCTGGCACATAATATAAGGCATTAATAGCTGTTGTTAAAAGAATAAATAAATCTATATCCATCTTTATTGTCCCTCCATCCAACTCAAAGGTTAAGGTGTCCTTTCTGACTAAAAATAAACCCTCTGGTTTTCTTCTCATTCCCTTTAATCTCCCTTTCTCTATAAACAATTTTTCTTTAGCATATAAATATGCTGACAACACACACATCAAGTCTCTTTCTCTCAAAAGAAAGCTAAAAAAGGAAAAAAATCTTCCCTTAACTTTATACCCACCCCCATTTATTTGCTATTTCCCCCTCCTAGTTTTCACATCTAAACTAATTGTAAAAAGTATTTATTCTCCAACTATAACCTACCAGTCACCCTTACCAACCTATACGTTGCTAATCAACACTTACAACTTCCTAACTGTAATATCCACTAAGCATTTTCAAATATTTATCCTCTTTGATGTTTCTGTAGTAGCATTTGGCATGGCTACACACTCCTGCTTTCTCAAGCTTCTCTCCTCCCCTGGCATCTGTGATACTACACTCTCCTAGTTGTCCTCCTACTTTTCTGAGCTTTGTTTTCCCCCTGGGTAGCTTAGTTTTCTTCTTGGTCTTCTCCCTGGGTAGCTCTTCCTCTGCTCAACCCTAAATATTATGTTCCCCAGGGTTTTTTATCCATTGCTCTTCTCTTTTCACTCTGCATCCTCTTCTTGATGAATAGGCATCCTATCCCAAATCTGTATCTCCCGCCCAGACCCCTTTCTTGAACTCTAAATCTCATCACAGATCCCGTAATTTATCCAAAGCTCAATTCATTATCTTCATGATGTTCTTTCTTCTAGTCTCCATTTCAGATCATGATCCTTCAGCCACTCACAGTCACTCATGCCAGAAAACAGGACCATCCTAGAGGCCTCACTCTTCCTCAGCTCTGATATCCAACTGGCAATCATATCATATTTATCCTTCCTCCTAAAGATCTCAAATTTGTCTCTTCCTCTTCATTGCTACTGTCTGTCTTCCTTGCTTGGGTAATTATTTCTATGGGTCTAGTCTTGCTCCTGCCAGTTCATCTTCCATGCTAATGCCAGAGTGAGTTTTCTAAAATGCAAATCTTATCAAGTTTTCCCAGCTTAATATCAATAGTTCCTCTTTACCTTTAAAATAAAATCCAAATCCCTTAGCTTGACTTGTAAAGCCCTTTATGATCTGGCCCTTGCATACTTTTAGCCTTATCTCCCCATTCCTACAACCTCCTACCCCGCAACACACCCAAGAGCTACAACCATTAGCACTTCTCCATAACTTTGCCAATAATTATCACTCTGACCCCCATTCCTACCTTAGTTCACCTGACTAAATAATACTTTAAGAGCTGGCTCAAGTGATATCTTTTCTTGGAAACTTTTCCAAGTCTACTCCCAACTTACAGCTTTCTTTTTGGCCTTCCTTACAAGGCTGTCTCTCTCATGACAGGCTTATATTTGTTTCCTCTGCATTTACTCAGCACCTCCTAAAATGCCTGGTACATGGTAGGCACCCAACAACTGTGGATTATGACTGAAAAACTGAATGAATGACATCATTCTCTCTCTTTCTCAGCAGCATATTCTCTAAAAAGCAGCTGTGAGAGATAAATTATAGTCTTTGCTTGCAGAATTTCCGCTAACATCCTAATCCTTGCTTCTATCCACCACCTCCAATTTTTAAGCCCAGGTAGGTTTTCCAAACCATGGCTGAACTCACCAAAACCACCTCCCTCTCGTTTTTGTTGGTCCCTGATCTGAGAATGACCCTGAACAATTTTCTTCAGTTGGTCTTTCTGTCTGTGCTCATGTCCACTTTGGGCTTCCTCCATTTTCTCATATTCTGGGAAGATAAAACAAAACATTGTGGGGTAGAGAGATGAAGAAGGGGATCTTTGTAGATAGTAAGGCCAGTGAAAGAAGGAAGAATAGTCATAGCTTAATAGTTTCAAGTCTTGGGCTGAAAATTCTCAGCATGCCCACTGTTTCATTCCCTAATTTCATAAAGAAATTGAGCCAGATGTCAGTATATATCTGACTATACTTACGAGCTTCCTTCTTTCTTTTGCTTAAGGAGAATCTACCAAATTTCTTCTCAGAGGATGCAGGATCTGGATGGCCTGGCTTAGATGTCTTTATCTCAGGGATTACTCCACCTTCCTTAGAGGCTGAAATCTCTAGAATATGAGGTACCACTACCCTCTCTCTGAAAATAAGATTTTTAATTAAAAGGTAAAAGGGAGCAAGTTGAAGTATACTTCTTTTGAAAAAACCCAAGGATAAAAGTTAGGAAGACAGGAAAATCCTAGGCTTTCTAGGGCTTCGGAGGTCCACTGGCCTATTTTTCCCAACTCAACTCAGGCACCTTTCCTGAGATGAGAGAAATCTATAGAAATATGGAAAATGACTAGGTAGATAGACAGAGAGATGGATGACCATTTATCAATGTTAAGTGTACCCTGTGATCAACTCATCTCACTGGATAAACTTACCCATCAGCACTATCATTATCAGTAACAGAAGAGATTCCTGGTTCCTTGTCTAATTGTGTACATCTTGTAGGCTGGGCACAGGAAGTCTCTGCAAAATCAAGGCTAGATTCCATTCCTCCCAAAACAAAATACTATAAGCAGAGAAGTAATTAAAGAAAATAACCACTCCATTATTTCCAAACTGTAAACTTTCACTAAAGTATCTCCCATTAGTTGCCAAGAAGAGCTTACCTTTGGACTTTTGTCACACCATATAACTTTTAAGTTTTTTAATTCTCAGGAAAAACTGCAAATCTATATCCTTTTGCAAGCCTTTCCAGATTGATCTGCCTATTCTAGGATAGTCAGGTAATGTTAATTTTATTTTGTGTACATTACAGAAATTTTATGTACCGTGTTTTTATATCATTTCCTTCTCAAACTTTCTCCAGCTATACCTAAGAGTAGCTGAAAATGTCAAACCATTTTTCTTAGCCCCATTACTTTATGGAGAAGGCCTCAGGGCCTATGCTATAGAATTCCTTATTCTAAAACTCAAATTCCTGAGCATATGTTAAAACAGTATTGGAAACAAAAATATGCAAGGGTAGATGGAGACTAAGTTCTTCAAATATGGGAAAAACAACTTATCTTTTGTAAGTAGGTTGTAAACATGTAAAAATAAATTTAAGTTATATTTTAAAAATCTAGGCAAGATTATATTTATATTCTAAAGTCAATATAATCTATGTTTCTAAAAGTCTTTACCACCTAAGGTGGTTTAGCTATAGTCCTGTTAATAGAAGATGAAGATTTAAAAACATTTCAAAGTCCCATCTAATACTTCCTTACTTAGAAAGACAGAGGGAAGGAGAGAAGATATAAATTTACTGTACCCCTCAGATAAGTTTCTTTGCCTAACTGAGACTCTTTTACTCTCTCTATAAGCCATACCCAGGCACTCCTGGAGGGACTTCCGTAGCACAATCTGGACAATCTCTTCAAATTCTGCATCTGTAAGACTTGATTTTTCCTGCAGAGAGAAGGGTAGGGGAGAAAAACTGCTCATCTTTCCCCGGTCCTCCTCTCTGACTAGCCGAGGAAGCTGCCTTTAGATGAGGCAGTAAGTTCATAAGGCTGAGAGCATGAAGTTAACCTAAGGATTCCATAAATTCTATCCAACAATTCCTGGGAGTAAAGGAGTCAAAGAAAAGGAGAAAGTTTATAAAGTCTCTGGCTACTTCTACTCTCAACCTGTATCCCACCTCAGCCCCGACCTACCTGGCATTCCCTACTAAATGCTTTCATCAAAGCATTTTTTACCTCCTTGAGAAGAAAATGGAAGCCCCCAAAAAGGAATAAAAAACTGAAACTACAAAATGAATTTCCCCTGTGGCATTTACCACATTCAAATTTATGTTATAAATATTTAAATGTCTCTTCTGAAATGAAAAGATTCTGTTTGCCTAGGCTGGGTGACTAGGAGAAATTGTCCCACTAGAGCCCATCCATGTAACTTTTACCTTTTCTTTCTTCTCTGCTTTCTTCTCGTTTTGGGCCTTTCTTTTTATTTTCTGGCCACCGCCTGGACCATTTTCTGTGGTTGCTTTCTCCTCTTTCTTCTCTAACCTGGCCTGTAGCAGGCTTGGCCTGGCCTCTGCCTCTGGGGAAATGATCCCCAGGATCTCCTCCTTAGATGAGTTAAGGCTACAGGGCATCAGGCTATGCAATTTTTGTGCAGGTGGGGCAAAAGTTTTCTTCGGTCCCTTCCCACCTTCTGAAAGAAATTTGATCATCAAATGGAATTTATTAAACATGGAATCTAGCACAAAAATTGCCAAACATTGCTCAATGATTGACCATATCAGACTTACCTGGAGAGAGCTTTCAACAAGTTCAGATTCCTAGGCCTCTCTCCTCATTCAACACCCCCAGCTCCCCACCCTCTCACCCCTGCCCTGAGATTCTGATGAAGCTGTTTGAAGTGAAGCCTAGGAATCTGTCATTTTACAAGGCTATCTAGATGATTCTGATGCACTTCCAGGTTTAGGAACCACTGACTAATTCAAAGGTGACAAATATAAGCACACAGGAAACTGAAGTATTCAAATGTGAAAATTTTTAAAATTTGCTTATTTTAACTTTGTGCAAAATTTTATGGGAAATCAGAATTTTTTTTTAAATGGTCAAAATCTACAAATGATGTAATGAAAATTATAATGATCCTCCCAAGTATAAGTAATATATCTTTCTTCTGAGCTTCCATAATACTTTGCACCTATCCCATGGCATTTACCACATTCAAATCTATGTTATAAATATTTAAATGTCTCTTCTCTACCTATGAGTTCATATATTACTTAAGCAAGATTGTTTCTAAGTCATACATACTTCACTCAGAGAGTCTAAAAAGTAGTAACTTTAACAGTGGACACAAAATATATGTGAACTGAGCTTCTCTTTGGTGAGAAGGGTGTCCAAATTGATCACAGGCTGAGAAAGGGGAGGAAAATGACTCTTGACTCACCTTCTTTACTCTGCAAGGTTGTCATCATTCAGCTCAGAAGCTATACTTTCTTTATGCCTCTAGCAGAAAAAAGAAACAGCTATGACTCTGAATGAACATGACTTCATAACTTTCTTCTCTCCTTGTCTTCTTGGGTTCAGAATAGCTTTGCCTGGGATGCCTGTACTACATTTTCTGCCTTCTTGACTACAATTCTACTCCTCAGTAGTGCCAGTTACATGCTGGAGGATAATGAGAGTTATTGTTTTAAAGATAAGCAACAATCCTTAGTGTTTTAAGTGCCTAGAACCATGTCCAACATGAAGTAGGTAATTGTAAGTAGGTGGAAATGGTAGTGGTAGAGATATGTTAAAAAAACAAAATTCAGCTGAGTAAATTTTGAGGATCTTACTGGCTTTATTAAACAATACATTGGATGCTGAATCAGACAGCATCCAATCCAGCAGATAGATAGGAGCTCCAAAGAGCTGGACAAAATTAAAGATTTCTACAGGCAAAAAGGAGCAGAAGCAGGAAATAACACTAGGCAAAAAAAAAAAAAAAAAAAGGCAGATTGGTTATCCAAGGTGACTTTCCTTTAGCGGATTCCTGGAGTCTATCAGGATTACCTAACTAGTGCTGATCAAGCAATTCCTGATTGACTGGTTTAAGATTCCATTTCTGGGAAAGCCAAACTGTAATTAAGTCTTGGTTTGGTGACATAGGGCTTAGCGTAAGTGACCCCATTAGGGGCCTCTTATTAAAACAAGACATGTTTTAGAAGATGGAAGTATAAGGAGTAGTAGAGTAGTAGTAGTAGGGTGTGGACAGTCCTAGGAGTTAAAGAGTGAGCATTTTCTTCAGCAAGATAACCTCATTTCACAAGGTTCTCCTAAATGCTAAAACACAAATTGGCAATTCTCCAACCTAATTCAGAGGTCCCTTAGGCACAGAGAATCACCGTTTATTTTATTTATTGAAGTACAGTCAGTTATAATGTGTCTATTTCTGGTGTCTAGCACAATGTCTCAGTCATGCATATGCATACATATATTTGGAGAACCACCTTTTAAACATCACTATAACATGCATCCCCTTTACTTAGCTCCTCTAGTCCAATACATTTCCCAATGTGCTGGATTCTATCCATTTCTATTCATGGCTCAGAAATATTTGGTAACCAGCAGAGGTCTCCACAGAAGCTAATAATAAGAATCTAGCACCTTCACTCTTATCCATAGTTTATCTATAGCTGTCTACTCACAGATGCTCTACACGACATCAATATGCTTCATTATTTCTACCAAAATTGTGACTAATGATAGTGGGTAGCACTTCTTCAGCACTGACTATATTCTTGAATATGTCATCTCATTCAATTCTCCCAATAAATCTATGAGATAGATTCCATTATACACTTGGGGAAATTGAGGCTTAGAGGAATTTAGAGATTTTAAGTAATTGATAAATAGTAAAATCAGGATTAGAAGTGGTCTGATTTATACGTTTGTACTATGAGCTGTGCTACACGACATCCCAATATTCTAGTTCAGTAGTTCAGTCCTTCACTCTGTTTTAATATCACAGCATATGTGTAAAGTATACATTAAAAGTACACATTGAAACACACAGAAAATTATATTTCTAGGTTCTCTGGGGTCAAAGGCTGCTCACAGCCATAGACAACTGAGGAGTAAGAGTCAGAGGTATCCAGCCATAAGAGAGGTTGAAGAGTATTTCTACACAGCTATAAGTCATTAGTGGCCCCGCACAGTGCCATGACTTATCTTGTGATGTTCTAAGAACTTATACATTTTTCCAGTTTATACGTTCCATTATTGATATTATTTCTACTCAGCTGTTAGAAGAGAACTGCCTTTTGTTTTATCAGCCTAAATTTCTTATAACCTTTCTACCCAGTTTTCTTTAGGCTTAGAGTATATAAGCCATTCTTATTTTTGTAACATTTATAATAAGCATTACAGCTCTAGGAAAGTCTTTACAGGTCATAATGTGCCATTTCTCCTTTTTAACAGATGACAAAATATGTAAAGAGAGGTTAAGTGGTTGGCCCAAAGCCTCAGTGTTAACACATGGTAGAGCCAAGATGAATCCGGGCCTTTGGTTTCTAAATTCTAATAACACGTCTATTCTTCTCAATGATCTTATTTCTGGCTGTTGGTTTTAAGTACTTTGAGTGCCCTGGACCTGAAACTCAATCTTCCAACTCTGCCATCTCCCATTATAAAGAGATCCAAAAGCAGCATAGAATTGATCTTTTGGTTCATATATTCTTCCCTCTAAGGATCTGAGAATTTTAAGACCCTCAAATGATCAAGCTAAACACTCAGGCATTCAGGTTGTAGAATTCCTCCTTCCAGTCCCCAGATGAATTCAAAAGATATTGGGGATTTGACTTAGTGTGGTCACTGCATGGCTGAATGTAAAGTATTTTTAAATTATGTCTTTGGTATTTTTCTGTTCCTTTTCTTAATTATATAAATGCAAATAATTCAAATGTGCTGTTCTAAAGTCACTACTTTTCCTTTATATTAAGGAGCACACCTTCTCACTGTTTTCATTCTTGCCTTCTTTATAATAATTCTAAATAGAAGCTAGAAACTGCATAAAATTAGGCTGCAAAATGAACAATAATTTTACCACAAATGACAAACATATCTTCTCCAAGACTAGAATTCCAAAAATGATCATGAGAAGTCCCTATGAATGTAATGAGAATTATAAGAGCTTTATGAGAAAAGCAAAATGAAAATTAGTGTATTTGAAATGACAAAATTTGATTTTTTAAAATGTATATCTATATAATATGCTTGTGTATCCATAAACTAGCTCTGGAAGAATACACAAGAAACTGACAAAAGTGCCTCTCGGGGAATGGAATTGGGTGGCTGGGGGTGGAAGGGAGCTTTCTACTGTAACCCCTTGTGTAACTCCAGCATTTTATACATACTTCATCATTTCAAAGTGATTTTTTAAAATTCTAACTTCTTTAAAGAAAATTAAGAGTATTTTGATCAAGGTAAAACTTTTCCAATATTTAGGCTTAAATCATTACATAAACGTATACTGACCTCTCTAGGCCAAAATGTGTTACTGGAGCCCCAACTAACTAAATAAAATTGTGGATCATTGTTGAGTTAATAAGATACAGTAAGGGTGTGATGAAGAACTTTATTTTTTAAAAAAATCTCTAACCTGATCAATAGAGAAGGGAAAGCCAGGAAGTCTCTGTCTGACAACTCGTCTCTGCTCTTCTGTTTTGGATGAAGTATTTTCTTCCACAATAGCAAATACTGAAATCTACTTCAGAGAGAGAAAAACAATTTTAAAGACAGTTAATAAATACACAACATACCAACTTCCATCTGACCAGCTAAATGACTGGGGGCTCTAGACATAGGAATATTTGAGGTTTTAGTTTCTCTTTTCCTACTTGGGATGAAAAAGAGAGGAAAAAAATCCAATAAACCTTTACATGTGAAAGTAAAAGAAAGTTCTATAACCACATCCTAACCACTTAACTGACATAAGAAAGAAGGGTGGATAAGGAGAGAAAAACAACTTAGAAGTAATAAAGGAAACCAAATCAGGTGTTTCAAAAGATAGAGTTTCCTTTCACTTAGAACACTAAAAATCATCACTCTTATTTTAAGATGAAATTATCTAGTTCGGCGTTCTCAGTGTGATCCAAAGAACCTCTGGGGGGTCCCCTCCCTTTTCCAACTACTTATCTGTGTTAGGCTGGGTTTTCTCATATTCTTCAACCAAAACAAACAAAACAGATTGATTTCAGAAACAGAAGAAAATCCAGCTGTTTTCTATTAAGCCAAACATGAAAGAGATTTGCAGAAATGTAAAATAACACCATTCTCCACACTAAATTTCTTTCATTTAGGAAAATATTTTTTTCATTAGAATGTTATCTATGCTAATACATAACAGGTTTATTAATGTTACTTTAAAGTTAATATTTAATTTTTTCTCAGTTTAATACCTAATATATTAATATCAATAGATGCATAAATAGAGATAAACCAATCTTTGGAGTCCTCCATAATTTTTAAGATTATAAAAGGGTTCTGAGACTAGCAAGTTTGAGAACTGATCTAGCCAAACAAGTTAACTCAATTTTGTCAATATTTTTCAAAAAGCATTAATCCCTCCACCCACCCACCCCCATTTAGAATGTGCTTACAAATTTCCCTCCTCCTAACTATCCAGTTTTTCCTTCTTTATATTGTCCCTTGAACCCTTGGTCTAAGAGAACAAAAGTAAACCCTTTAGAATTGTCCTCTAACACAGATCCTGTCAACCTTAAAAAAACAAACAAACAAACAAACAAACAAAACCTGTATTTAAAGACCATATTTAACATCTCCTTTAAGCTGGAGTTTGATTTCCCTATGTCATTAATGGCATGTAGGCCTCTGTTATTTTCATGCCTCCATTAGGAAGTTTTCTTTTCTTTTTCTTTTTTTCATGTGTGTGCACTCAGCAAGCATGATTTAAAACTTTGAACAAAGACAGAAAGAAATGATCCCAGCTACTGGTACTGCCCATATTAGACTACGTAACAAGACATTCACTGTCATAACTACTTGAACTAAATCTTTTACAGAATCTACGGTGACCTAAGGCTTCTTGGTTCAGAGAGTGCAAGGAAGGAATGAGATAGGGCCACTTACCACCAAAACGGACTCTCTATTGGGACCCTGTCTTTGTTCACACCCTTAACTCCCTGAAATGCTTCCATGGGTGCCCCTAACTGTTCTCGACCTCAAAGTAGCCTTTTTATGTTATTTTCACAACACAGAAAAGGGCACATGCCCACGAACTCCCAGACCCCTGTACCATTTTTTTTCCTCACAGAGTGACAAGGTTTGGAACGCTAAAAGGCCTCCTCCTGCCTTTAAAGCCAGAGGGAAGAATTTCCTGCGATCCGCATTTTCCCTCTCTTTCCTCACCAATTGTGTCTTAAGAACAGCAATTAACATGGGAGATACCACCGGGTCAAAAGTCCTTGACTCCCCTCAAAGGGTAAAACAGTGGCTTTCTAGCCTCTCTTCTCCATCAAGAATCCCAGAATGAGAGAATTTCCCCTCAGCTCCCCCTCCCCGCCCCCACCTCGCGGAGGCACGAGGATCCTCATTCTCGCTCAGCCCTTGATATTGGGTTACTCTTGTTTGTTGGGAGTGAGTTTGCGTTTATAGATTCTAAGGAGAGGAGTAAGAGTCGGTCGTCGCCCTGAAGAGAAAACTTCTCCTCAGAAGACAGATACCAGGATTGCCCGCACCTAGAACCTTCAGCTGCAACCGGAGAAGCACTAGGTACCTTCCGAAGCGAAGAGGACCTAAGAGCGAGGAGCAGAACGAGCTACTGCCGTGATTCCAAAAGCTCCTCCAACCTCGACCCAGTTTTCCCGCCACCAAGGAAAGGCGCGAGGCCACGCACGAGCTCCACCCCCACCCCCAACAGCGGCGTGCGCGCAGGGCTGGGGCGCATGCGCAGCTGGAAGCCGCTTCTGCGTTTGCGCAGCAGTGTTATTGCTGCCATCTTCCAACCGAAGGCCGTGTAAAACTACAAATCCCATAATCCTCGTTGGCCACTGTTCTTAGGTTGCAGAATAGCGCCTGATCGTTCAGAAAGCCTATCTTCCTTTTACTAATTTTTCTCTCTGCTCCAGACTGCCTTTTCCTTCCTCTTTTCGTTCCCTGATTCCCATTATTCCTTTTAGTCTCCTCTACGCCCTTAATTTGATATTTTGAGACTATCCTTAACCCCACTCTCGTCTCTTCTACCCTCTTCTCAGCCACAGGACCTGCACCCCCAAGTGCTGTAGGCAGGGAGAACGGGCCACCTAGTACCCCCTTGGAAAGGGCGTTAAGTAGCTTCTTGCCCATTGGCTGAGGCAGGGGGCCCAAAGCAGGCCGAAACCTCTTCCCCGCCCACATTCGTTTTTATATAAGGCGGCGCGAAGCCGCAGCGCGCGCTTGGGAATGCCTGTGTACGAGGGGGCGGTGGCAGTGTTGGTGGATGTACAGCTATTGGTGGCTGTGGTGGGCGCCGGGGTCGTTGTCCGCGGGCTGGGAGGCTCGTGCGCAGGCGTCGGGTGGTGGGTGGAGGCGTTGGTGTAGGGGCGGTGGAGGCGGAGGAGACGGAGGAGAGGGCGTGGTGTCCCCAGGTGATCGTGATTGGGGGAAGGCTGGGGAGCGAGAAAACCACTCGGCCGTTTCGGGGAAGAGGAAGTTGGACTGTAACATCGGTTGTTTTATTGCCTTTTTTTTTCCAGTTCAGCAGAGAATATTTTCCAGGGGGGGTGAGTTAAAATGATCTATCGTATTATATTGAGAACAGTTTGTAGGAAGACGGTTAGTACGCTCCACTCTTTCCTTACCCCCTACTTTTAGATTCACTCCTCCGCTCCCTCGCAAACCCTTCTAAATAGGTGGGCAAAGGGGGCAGCAAGTTATGAATAATTCATGAGGGCCGCCCCGTTCCTCCCTCACGCCCTTCCGAATCGTGCTGACGCACGTTTCGTGTACCAAACCTGAGGAAGCGACGTAACAGTCCCCGCCCCCTCGGACGCAGGGCGGGGCGTCATCTCCAGCACGTGCTGCATCTACCCGCGCAAGTCCAAAAGGGTGTGCGCAGGCGCTGCCCGCTAGGGGGAGGAAGGAGGCGGGGTAGGGAGGTTGCTGGTTTTAGAGCCGGGCGGAGACCGCTGAGACTCATTCCTCAGGAACAAGGGTCGGGTGTCAAGGAGACCTTTTCACTCCAGCTCCCCGACCCCCGCCTACGGTGGGTGGGATCGCGCGGCACAAAGGATATCAGTAGGGACGGACATAGCTGCGAAGGGAAGTAGGGTGTCAGTTTCGGGTGGTGGGCTTTTTTGGGGGGGGCTGAGGGAGGCTATATTTAAACTCCCGGAGCCGTTAAGTTGCTTCGTACTCAGATGCGCGCGCAACCAGGGTGGTGGCGGAGTGCGCATGCGTGATTCCGGGACGAGAGGAACGCGCTCCAGCAGTGCGCGCTCGCGGCGAAGCGGTAGTGGTAGAGGAGAAAGGGGTCGGCGCAAGCGCGGTTGATTCCTCGAGTTGTTCGGGTCTCGCGGGCATCTTGTTTTGATCTCGCGGGCGAGTGGGGCGCGCTTCGGGGGAGGCGCTTGGGCGCGAGACTAGGCGAGAAGAGCAGAGCTGCGCGCGCACTCGGGAAAGGGAAGGGAGCGGGGTCTAGAAAGGGGGGTTAAGTCCCCTGGTCCCCCCTGGTTTCCCTCGACTGGGACGGAATAAGGGGAGGAAATGATCGAGATGGCGGCGGAGAAGGAGCCGTTTCTGGTGCCAGCCCCGCCGCCACCGCTCAAAGATGAGTCGGGCGGAGGGGGCGGCCCCACGGTGCAGCCGCACCGAGAGGCCGCCTCCGGGGAGCTCCGCGGCGGGACGCAGCGTGGGCCGGGCCCGCGCGCGCACTCGGCGGGGTCCCCGGCTTCTGGGACTGGCAAGGAGAGCCCCGGGGCTGTATCCACCCCTCGGTTTGGCCAGTCGCAGCAGCAACGAGGGGGCGGCCCCCAGGCGCAGTCGCACGGGGAGGCCCGCTTGTCGGATCCCCACGGGCGAGCCGCTCCCCCGGACGTGGGGGAGGAGCGACGGGGAGGGGGCGGAACAGAACTGGGCCCCCCTGCCCCGCCTCGACCCCGTAATGGCTATCAGCCCCACCGACCCCCTGGGGGAGGTGGGGGGAAGAGGAGAAATAGCTGTAATGTAGGGGGAGGTGGTGGAGGCTTCAAACATCCGGCCTTCAAGAGGCGCAGGCGGGTTAATTCGGACTGTGACTCTGTCTTACCTTCCAACTTCCTCCTGGGGGGCAATATCTTTGATCCACTGAACCTGAATAGCCTCCTGGATGAGGAAGTGAGCCGCGCACTCAATGCAGAGACCCCTAAGTCATCCCCACTTCCGGCCAAGGGGCGAGATCCAGTGGAGATCCTCATCCCCAAAGATATTACTGACCCTCTCAGTCTGAATACTTGCACTGATGAGGCCCAAGTAGTTCTTGCTTCACCACTCAAGACTGGTCGGAAGCGGCATAGACACCGGGGACAGCACCACCAGCAGCAGCAGCAGCAGCAGCAGGCGGCAACTGGAGGGAACGATAGCCACTCCGTGCTGCCCACAGCGCCCCTCACTCCCTCACTCCATGGGGAGGGCACCATACAGCAGCAGCGGCATAGGGGCCAGAACCGGGACGTCCCCCAACCCTATGAACTCAACACAGCCATCAACTGCAGGGATGAGGTCGTGTCACCCCTTCCATCTGCCCTGCAGGGTCCCTCAGGCTCCCTTTCAGCCCCTCCAGCTGCCTCAGTTACCTCTGCACCCCCATCTTCCTCCTCACGACATCGCAAACGTCGCAGGACTTCCAGCAAGTCAGAGGCAGGGGCTCGGGGTGGAGGCCAGGGTCCCAAGGAAAAGGGCCGAGGGAGTGGGGGAGGCCGCCACCAGGTCCACCCACTACCTGCAGCAGGTTTCAAAAAGCAACAGCGCAAGTTCCAGTATGGGAATTACTGCAAGTACTATGGGTACCGCAATCCTTCTTGTGAGGATGGTCGCCTTCGGGTATTGAAACCTGAGTGGTTTCGGGGTCGGGACGTCCTAGATCTGGGCTGCAATGTGGGCCACCTGACCCTGAGCATTGCCTGTAAGTGGGGCCCATCCCGCATGGTGGGCCTGGATATTGATGCCCGGCTCATCCACTCTGCCCGCCAAAACATCCGACACTACCTGTCCGAAGAGCTGCGTCTGCCACCCCAGACTTCTGAAGGGGACCCAGGAGCAGAGAGTGAGGAAGGGACCACACCCATCCGAAAGAGGAGCTGCTTCCCAGCCTCACTGTCAGCCAGTCGGGGTCCCATTGCTGCACCCCAAGTGCCCTTGGATGGAGCTGACACATCCGTCTTCCCCAACAATGTTGTCTTCGTCACGGTAAGAGGGTCTGCAGGCTCTTGGGGTGGGGCCAGGAATGATGAAGAGACTAACTGGGAACATGGCAGGGCCAGGTTATGACCCAGGGGGTTTCTGTGCATGCACCCCTCCATAGGAGAACCAAACCCTCAAGAGAAGGGTCTGAATCTGCGACTGATTCACTGGGTGTCTCTCCCCTCTTATAACCTGGAAAGGTGGGGGCTCTACCTGGGGTCTCTTCTCATAACTACAAGCCCCAAGATAGGGCTGACTCCTTGTGCCCTGCTCCGATCCTGTGCTGTAATCCAGACCTGTCCACCATCTGATAGGGGCTGCTGCTCTAGGGGATTTGGTCCACATGAAAACTTGTCCTCCAACCTACTGAAGGTGCATGAAGGGATGAGTGGCAGACATGCAGTGTCTTGGTGAGGGGTAGTTTCTGTTCTTCAGTAGGGACCTGTTTGCATTAGATGGTAGAGTTGGTTAAACAGTGTCTGACCAGGGACCTAAGTGACTTGGCCTTAGATCATCTCCACACTGACCCCAGATGGTGGGATGGGGAAAAATCAGAAAGTCCTCTGCATGCAAGCGTACCATGTTTTTCAGTGTCTGGCCCCGAACCGCACACGGCTCCCCATAAAGTGCCCCAGTTAGGCCACCTGCAGGAATAGCTGGCAGTGTGTTGGGTTCCACCTTGAAGAATGGACATTATGGAGGGTGGTAATGAGCTTCTCATCTAGGAAAGGTTTCCTGAGGGAGTGGGCTCATTTCTCTGGGAGAAAGGGGAGACTAGGTCTGAAACTGCCAGCCCTAACCACAGGGAAGGACCCCACAGTTCTCCCTTTCAAACCTGGGTTAGGTCCGTCTGCAGAATGTTCAGTCACTCAGCTTAATGCTTTTGGAGTGGGAATAAAGTACTGGACAGGGTCTTGAGAGAACCCCAGCATTCTTTCTATGCAGTCTGACCCCCTCTTTGGTGATCTCATAGGTAATTTGCTCAATTTAAAATTACCCTGGCTCCCTTTTTATGTTTGATTGGCTTACCACCAATAGAAACCAAGAGAATGAGACTCAGAGAGGGCGCCATCTGGGAGTTATTCTGAGGAGTATCAGGAGATGGTGGCCAAAGACTAAAGTCAGGCCATAGAGTAAGTTCTGTGGCAGCAGGGGTTTTCATGCCTCTGTTGACCTCATCCCCGATTCTTGCCCTCAGGGTAACTATGTGCTGGATCGAGATGAGCTGGTGGAGGCCCAAACACCAGAGTACGATGTGGTGCTCTGCCTCAGCCTCACCAAGTGGGTGCATCTGAACTGGGGAGACGAGGGGCTGAAGCGTATGTTTCGCCGGATCTACCGGCACCTACGTCCTGGGGGCATCCTGGTCCTGGAGCCCCAACCTTGGTCATCTTACGGCAAGAGAAAGACCCTTACGGTGAGTTGAGGTTTCTGTGGAAATTGGGACTCTCCTTTCTTTAGTTGAGGCAAGGAAGCAGAAAGGGAAGGACTTCCTGAATAAGGTGAAGAGGCCCCCCAGGTGGGCATCCTCTTCTACCGTCTGAGAAGGCAACAAGCTGAAGTGGTCCCCTGCCCTCCTCCCTAGGAAACAATCTACAAGAACTACTATCGAATCCAGCTGAAGCCAGAGCAGTTCAGTTCCTACCTGACATCCCCAGAGGTGGGCTTCTCCAGCTATGAGCTTGTGGCCACACCCCACAACACCTCCAAAGGTAAGGTTGGCTTATTTTGTTGGGAGAGGAAGGGAGGCCAGTCCTGGTGTAGGGTAAAGACCTTGTGGAGAGTCTTACAGTCCTGCCAATCCCTCCTGATTACACTCTTCTTTCAGGCTTCCAGCGTCCTGTGTACCTGTTCCACAAGGCCCGTTCCCCCAGCCACTAAGTGGCCTTCTGAACAGAAAGTGTGCAGAAGCTGCCTGCTGCTCCTAAGGACCTGGGGGAAGAGGAAAGTATCCCAAGGTCTTTCCTTTCTGGCTCCAAAAATAGTTTCCTTTCTTGGATCTGCAACGGAAGCTTTTCCTGTGTTGCTGCCCCAGCCTCTTCCCTACATCTCTGGCACCTAAGCAGCAAGCCCAGCTGTGCTGGAGTTACCATCATCTTCCTCTCCCCTAGCCCACTGGGCTGGATGGCATGGACTGTTTGCTGACCTCTGTTCTCCTAGGGCACGGGAGGTGGGGGGTATCAAGTTCTCTAGCCTTTTTCTCCTGTTCTCCCAAGGAGAGATTCTCATTTCTCCTTGGCTCTTGTCCCTAGCTGCGTTTCAGTGGACCACGGATAGATGGACTGAGGGTTAAAAAGGGGAAGTTGGTGGGGAGGCATGCAGGTACTGTGAAAATCCTTCCCTCTGCTGTCCCCCATTGGGAAAGGGGGTTGGGTTTGGAATGTGAGAACAGCACAATAAACTTGATGTTTAGGGCAGTGGCCCCCACACCTGTGTCTGGAGCATTCTCTTGGTGGGGGTGGGAATGGTACCTCCCAGTAGAACCTATCTTGTCTGCCTAGACTAGTCTTAAGGAAGAGGTTTTTCTGTGGTTGGGTTAGCATTGTTGAATGCTAGTGAGACTTGTACACAAGTATACAGAACCCTAGGTCAGGGAAAGGGGTCATATTGTGAATTTTGATGTGAAACTAGAAGAGTCCATCTACCCTCCCCCCAAAAAAACCCACTGACAAAAATTTTTTGTGGGAACTTTGGGCAGAAGACTAACTTTGGAAGAGTTAACAGTGGAGTTGAAGTGGAACCAGAAGAAGCGCTTGGACCAAGCCACCTACCTGCTCTGGGACCTACCACCCACCTTTTGTTTGTGCCTGCGGTGTGGAACCAGGCTAATGGGCAATTTAATTAACATGAAGCTCTTCTGCAGCTTGTCAAGTGTTCCTGGAGCTTTGAACATTCATTCAGCAAATACTGAGCGCTCCTGGGTCAGGGGTATACAGATGGGTCAGGCCCTTAAAGGTAAAAGGAGGTAATTTCCCTAACTAGGTGCTAGCAGCTGCCTTGTAGGCTCCTTGAGCCAGGTTTTGAGGAAAGGCTTCCCCCAAAGTGCAACATGTAGGTTGAGCCCTACATGTTAGAGTGATCAGAAATAAGTCGTGGGGGTGGGTATAGCTCAGTGGTAGAGCACACGATTAGCATGCACGAAGTCCTGGATTCAATCCCCAGTACCTCCATTAAAATAATAATAAAGTCGTGCAAGGAATATGTGATGTCATCAAAAACAAAGGTGGTATCTGTGACTGAAGTCAGGGTAAGAGGTTGGGAGGGTATGTAAATCCGCCTTGGGCAGTGTTTTCTACTTCTCATCGCTACCAAGTTCCTTTAAAAGGGGGCCAAAACCTTGACTTCCTGGCAGCTTCCAACCTGAGGCTTTACCCTATCTTAAGGCTCCCAAGAAGAGTCCCATTTGTTAGCAAAACCGCTTTATTCTGATAAATAGTTTAAACAAAAATATGAACTAGCAATCCAGGGAGCCGCCAAGTCTATGCTTCCCATCGTCTCAGCGTCCGATGCATGAGAAAAGTATCCTCTGAAGGGCGGGGCCGGAGTTGAAGCCGGAGAGGGGGCAAACCTTCCAGGGTCAGGTGTGGAGATTCATAAAATAATGTATCTGGATCACACAAAATGGTCATGTCTGGCCCTGGCCCAGGCGGCTCCTGTTGGAGCCCAAAGCAAGGTTACACTCGGGGAGGGGACAAAACCCGCGGCAGTGAGGGAGAAGGGGGAACGGGGTCGGGGGGTCCTCAAGCCCAGGTCCCTCACCTTTGGGAGCGGGGCTCGGGCCTGCGGCGGCAGAAGCGCCAATTTCTCCCTCAGCGCGGCGTTCAGAACCTGTTCCTCGGGTACCTGCAGGCTCACCAGGTCCCGGAAGAGCCGCTTGGAGCGCGGCACATTCAACCCTGAGACCGCGGGAGGAGCGGAGGTGAGCGGAGCCTCTCGCCCCGACTCCCGCGCCCGGCCAGCCGCCTGCCCCCCTCACCCTCGGCCACGCTCTCCTCCAGGCCGCAGCGGGTCTGGAACGACTTTCTCAGCTGTTCCTCCACGGCCTTCGCGGCATCAAACTGTCCCCCGGCTGCGGCCCGCGCGGCCTGCAGCTCGAGGCTCAGGGCCAGGCTGCTCTGTTGGGCGGGCGTCCCCAGGTCCTTCGGCGCCGCGGGCTTCTCGCTCGGTGGGGCGGCGGCCGGCGGCGGCTCGAACCGGACCGGGGAGGGCGGCGCCAGGCGGAAGCGGACCTGGGAGCAGAGAGCGGGACGGTGAAGAGGCGGGCGCGGGGTCGTCAGCGGGCTGGCGGCCAAGCCTTCCCCTAGGTCACCTGCCGCCCCTTGCGGGCCCCGCCACGCCGGGCCGCCCGCCCCTTCCGCTGTCCCGGGCTGCGGGTGGACAGCCCAGGGCTCTCTGACCGCGGGCTCAGGCTCAGGCTCAGGCTCAGGTCCAGACCGGGCTCGGGCACTGGGGCTGCGGGGTCCGGGGCACGAGGTTCTGGGGGTGGCCCTGGGGCCGCCAAGGCCCCGCCCCCTCCCACAGACTCTAGCTCTGACTTCTCACAGCCCATCATCTTGGAATGTCTGCAAAAATGCGGGATCGCTGGGGGCCAAGGGTCGCAGGACTCGAACTGGCCACCTTTCCCCCGCCCCTCTCAGACGCCGCTACCGAAAACCGTACGCAAGGGGACGGAGAGACAAGCCCTCCCCCGCCCCATTGATGCTCCTAACCGTCATTTCCGTTCCTCCGCCCCCTGTCTCCCGGCGGGCTTCCGCCTGCAGAACCTCGCCCCGCCTCTAGGCTGGGGTTTTAGAGCTGACGCCCGGCGAAATCCTACGGGTCCTCATCAGGACCATTTCGCCTTCTGAAACCTGTGTTACGGCATCCTTGCCTGGTCGAAACGTCAACTGGCTTCTGCTGGAATCCGGAATGTGTCAGTCCTTTCTGTTGGGGCACCAGATAGGACAGCTTTAACTTAACGATCCAGCGCCCCCGCGTCGGACCTCCCTACTCTATGCCTCCACAGCATCTCCAGGCTTTCGGTCATTCCTGAACCACGACCGGAGCCCCCCTACTATGAGTGGGGGCGTGGCTCGCTGACCCCAACCCTGGGCTCTGTCCTAGGACCCTGGGCGATCGTGGTTGGCCGAGCGGTAACTGCCTCATTCAGCCCTACGGCCTTTTGTGACTTTTTCCTCTTCGAGGGGTCCGTAAAATATTCATCTGTATGAACAATAAATGTTTATGTTGAGTACAGTTTTAAAAAAGAAAGGCTTTGTGGACATATCCTGGAAACCTGGACTGCAGGGCAGGAGACTGGAGCTCTCGCCGTTCCTGGGGGCAGGTCCTCTCAGTTCTGTGAGCCTCTTTCTTCTTGTGTAAAATGTACTAAGTTGGGTTCAACTCTCCTAAGGCGCTCCCAGAGTGGTTAATACTTAGTCAACAGACATGTTTGTGTGCCACTTTTCAGTTTCTTTTCACATCCTTTATCTTCTCAAGAAATGCTGTGGAAGATCAACAATGGATGGCGTTACCACATTTTAGAAAAAAAAAAAAAGTTTTGAGGCTCTCAGTGGTGAAACTAGAGGCTTTCCTGCTAGTCAGGAAGAGGAAAGTACGCCCATTCCCTCCACTGCAGATCTTCTTGGACTTATGGTAGGGTTATGTCGAGATAAAAATATCCTAAAAGTCAAAAATGCATTTAATACAAATAACCTACTGAACATCATAACTTAGCCTACCTTAAATGTGCGGAGAACATTTACATTAGCCTATAGTTGGGCAGAACCATCTAACACAAAGCCTGTTTTATAATAAAGTGCTGAACACCTCATGTAATTTATTGACTACTGTGCTGAAAGTGTATGGGTACAGAATGGTTAGTGACTGCAAGGCTGACCAGAAGCTGCAGCTCACTGCCTCTGCCCAGTGTCATCACAGGAGCGTATTGTACCACATACCACTAGCCCGGGAGAAAGATCAAAATTTAAAATTTGAAGTACAGTTTCTACTGAATGCTTATTGCTTTCACACCATCATAAAGTCGAAAAATTTTAAGTCAAACCATTATAAGGTCGGGGACCATCTGTATATACATTGTTTTGTATATCTGACTTTGGAAACATATATGTTTTACATGATTATATGATAAAAATTAATTTTAAAAACTCAGTCTCTAAAAGTTGAAAGTAAAAACGAATCTAAATGTATATCTAGTTGGTAGCCTAACTACACAGAAGAAAAGTCTTCTGAATGACTTGGAAACAAAGTAATTTAGCTATACATCCCAAAGATCTACCCTAAGGACAAAATTTACTGCTATTAAAAAAAAAAAACTGCCATAAAATCTTAAATTGTATTCAGTAGTCATATTGTTGGGAATAGGTGAAAATGGGTAGGTTAGAGCATAATTATCTTGATGTTATCTCAACTGGAATATTGGAATAGGAGAAAAGACATACAAATATAAACTCACTGATGCTGTGCAAATTACCTATATTAAATTTAGGATGTATCTTATTAACCCATGTTGTATTTTAGCTTAGTTTTTTAGCTTAATTTTTAAAGTATATACTAATTCTGTGCACTGAAAAGCCCTTAGAAACAATAATGGACCCAGTGAGCACCCCTGGCCCTCAGAATGTGGTAACTAATTCCATATCTCTGGGCATTTCAAAAACTATACACAAATGTTCATAGCAGCTTGATTCATAATGGCCAAAAACTGAAAACAACCCAATGTCCTTCAACAGGTAAAGAGTTAAACTGTGATTTACCCACACCATCAAATACTACTCAGCAATCAAATGGTGCACACTATTGATTCACACAACCCCTTGAATGAATTGCCAGGTTATTATGCTGAGCAAAAAAGCCAACCCCCCAAAATTACACACTGTAAGGGAGGGAAATAGCTCAGTGGTAGAGCATGTTCCTAGCATGCACGAGGTCCTCAGTTCAATCCCCAGTACTTTTATTAAAAAAATAAAACATTTTTAAACACTTAACATGCTGAATGGTTCCATTTATACAACATTTTATAAATGACAAGAATTTAGAAATGGAAGACAGATTGCCAAGTGTCAGGGATGAAGTGGAAGAAGGGGAGGTGGTGGGAGGGAGCTGGGTGTGGTCATTAAAGGGTAGCACCAGAGTTTGTCTTTGGTGTTGAACTGCTTGTTTCCCTTACTGTGGTGGTGGATACAGGAACCTACACAAGTAATAAAATTATATAGAACTTAATACTAATACACACATGTGTACAAAACTGGAAAATGTGAATGTGATTGGTGGATTATGTGAATGTCAATATCCTGGTTGTCATAGTATAGAATAGTTTTGCAAAATGTTACTGCTTTAGTCCATTCATGCTTCTATTCACAAAATACTATAGACTGGGTGGCTAAACAACAAAAATTGACTTCTCACAGTCCTGGAGGCTGTGAAGCCCAAGGTCAGGGCACTGGCGGATTCCATGTCTGATGAGGAACCACTTCCTGGTTCATGGATACCCATCTTGTCACAGTGTGCCCACGTGGTGGGAAAGGCAAAGCAGCTCTCCCGGCTGTCTTTATAAGGGCACTAATCACCTAGTCACTTCCCAAAGGCTCCACCTCCAAATACCAACACACTGGGGATGAGATTTAAACATATAAATCTTCAGGGGACACAAATATTCATTTAGTCTATAGCAGTTATCATGGGGGAAGATGGGGGAAAGTGTACAAGGGATCTTTCTGAATTATTTCTTACAACTACATACAAATTTACCAAGATCTCAATAAAAATTTTAATTAAAAGTAATGTTGGGTTTGGGAAGAGGGGCAGTGTGTGAGGGTGGGTGTAGAGAGCAAACAAGATTAGCCAAGGGTGGAGGACTGTCGTAGCTGGGTAATGGGTCCATGGGGGTTATCATAATATTTTCTTTACTTATATATATACATTGGACTATTTGTATGATTAAAACTTTTGGGGTTGTCTTTTTTTTTTTTAGGAGGATGAGATAGCTTTGGCACCCAGGAAGTGTTGGAGCTGAAACTTGAGACTTTGCCTCACCCACCCCACGCCCTGGCTGTGCTGATGGATAGAAAGGCCCTACTGAAAGTGAGTTCAGTGTGAGTTCAGTAAACTCCATTCCTCAGACTTAAAATCTAGCCACTACCACTTCCCAGGCCCGGACACAGAGATAAAAATAAGCCATTCTGTTTGCCAGCTTATGTTATGGGCCTCCAGGAAGTGGAAAGTTCATCGAATGACTTTAAAGAAACAATATGAATATGAGGATGGGTGGGTGGGGGTGAGGGAGTGAGGGGTCTCAGTCCTGCCCCGACTCTTCCTATGATTTTTTTTTTTTTTTTGGCTGGATCAGGCTGAGAGCCCTGGGATTGCTTTTCCCTAAAAAAAAAAAAAAATTTCCCCCTTTAAGAAGTTACTGCTAAATGAGGACGATTCCTTCTCTATCCTTAACTTTAGAAACTCCTCCTGGCAGTGTGTTCTAGAGCTGTACCCTCTTCTGCCAAAGATGGATTCCAATTACATGTCACACCAAACCAAGCCCTGACTGGGGGCAGTAGAAGGTGGGAAGGGGGAACCCAGGAGGAGGGAAGAGAGAAGAGAAATTGTAAATATGGTCCAGGAACTGACACCCCTCTACTCACAGCAAAGGAGGGGAGAATCAGAGAAGCTTCCCTGACTCTACTACCTGAGATTGCCAAGTGAGGGTGCCCATCCCCAGCCCTCATTAGCCAGCCCCTCCCTCTACTCTCCACGCTGGGGAGGTCCCACCTGTGAATCATCGCCCATCCAGGGGAGGGTGGGAGAGGAGAGAAAAGTGGATACTGAAGGAAGAGGGAAAGAGGCACCAGAAGACCCCCAGGAAGAGGTCATGCTCTAGGCTCTTAGGCTCTGTCTTGATGGGTTAGACCCACCAGGTAGTGAAGTTCCCTTTAGTCACCTGGGCCAGGCAACCCCAGATCTGGATCCTGGTTCGGGAAAGACAAGTCTAGGTGCTGGAAGGGATCATTCAGAGTCATCCCTGAGGTTCTGCTATGGGTGGGCTGATGTGGGTCAGGAGACAGGACAGGGTCAGAGGTCCTTCAAGGGACCATGCTGCTGAGTAGCACTATGATGCATCCAGGGCAGTCATCCATGGTATGGCTGGGACCACAGCAGAGGACAGCTAGGAAGGTCTGCCAGGGCTGAGGAGGCAGGGGAAGAGCAAAGGTTCTGTCCAGGAAGGCACCCTCCAATAGGGTCAAGACAAGTCAAGGAAATGAGGCAGCAAACCACCACCACCCCATGTACAGGGACCCCTCATCTCCCATCTCCCACTCCTGAATTGGCTGCTGCTTATGGGTCAACCCAGAGATACCCCCACACTGTGTTCCTATCACATGGGCGTGCTGGAAAATGGGAGTGACTGACTTGAACTTCAACAGCTGTAACTCACCCCCCAGCTACACACACATCCAGGCTCTCAGCCCCAGTGTGCTTTCCCATCTACCAAATCTCAGGAGTTGGTGGGGTAAACCCACACTGCTCCCCCACCCCCACAACCAGCAGAAGGTCAGGCCTGAGCCCACCACTCCTTAATCTCAGCCCAGAAAGAACAGCCCGAGATCCAGAGGGGAGGGCATAGGTCCAGGTGCAGGACAAAACACTGACCCCGAGGCCCTTGGCCTGGCCCCTCTAGCAGCAAGGAAAGGAACAGGAGAGCCAGGAAGACACCCCTTATGTCTCAGTCTCCAGGGATATGGGATGAGGCCAGCTTCTGGGAGGAAGGAGAGCTGAGGGTAGGGAAGGTCTCATTCGGAAGATGTCACAGTGTGGGTGGGGTAGAAGAAGGAGAAATTGGATGAAGCCAGGAAAACAGAAAGAAATAGATTTTCAGGGTTGGAGGTGCAGAGAATTCAGTGGAACTGGGCTCAGCAAAGGGGAGCATATTGGACTGAGGGGTCCTGCGCTTGCTGGGGAAGGGATGTCTTTGATGTCAATGTGGGGAATAGAAGTTGGTGCTAGTTGGTTAGGGCTTAAAAGAGCCTGGGGAGAAGCTGGTCAAAAACTACTGTAAGAAAGGTGATAAAGACAAGGTGAGCAACGTGGGTGGAGTTAGAGCTGTTAAACACGTGGCCATAAACCAGGAAGATGGGGCCATGGGTAGGGGGAATTCAACTATGCAGAGGGACATGTGATAAACTGCTGGCCTTACCCTGGGGTACAGGTCCAGACAGATCTCTCCCTGGCAGGGAGTCAGGGCCTCAAAAAAATGGGATGGGGACTGTCTGTTACTCAGTGAGGGTGGGCACACAGGATATGCTGGGGGACCTCAGGGATGAAGGATGATTTTGTGGAAGCCACTAGATCAGACAAGGAGATGCTCGTGTGAGGTCCTTTCACGGCCTGAGGATGGCTAGTGGAAGAGAAGGATCAGAGTCCCTCGGACTCCACTCTCTGCAATAGCCCCAGCACCATCTGCCAAATGCCAATCCAACAGGAAAAGGCCAGGTAGGGGCAGGGGAAGGAGAGGAAGGGGGAGGCTGGAAGGGACGGGAAACAGAAAGTTGCCAGGTAGGAGTGAGAGGTGCCCTAGGCAGAGGAGAGATGGGAGTCAAGGGGGCAGAGACAAGGAACTGGGGGCTGACACATCACGAAGTGACCAACAGGTGGTGACCACGGTCCCCAGCAATAACCTCAGCTTGGGCAGCTGTACAGAAACTGAGGAGAGACCAGGGCTGGGGGTGAAAGGGAGAAGGCCTGAGAGGGAACTGAAGCTCTGAAGTCCTGCCTTGGTCCTGAGGCTGCAAGAAGGTTTCGAGATGGTGGAGAAGGAAACATGGCTTGCAGCTCACTGGTACCCACAGCTGAGGCTGTGGGAAGCTTGGGTGGGGCAACAGGACTCTTCTCCCCCAAACTACTGGGACAAGGGGCCCCAGCCTCCGCAGACCACCACTCTCCCTTGTCCAAAGCTCAAGCCAGCTCCCCGAACCCTCCCCCTTTATCTCAACCTGTATCTCTACCCCTACACTGTCCCCACCTCCCCCCAAGCTGCCCTCAAGAGGTGCCCAGGCACAGACCGAGCCCTCTCCTAAAAACTGTAACACAGAGGGGATCTTAGAGCTCATGAGAAAACGGACCCAGGGTCACCAGCTGGTAAGTGCAGAGCCAGGACCTGAGCCCAGGGCACCAGCCTGCGTGGGGCCCCACCCTTCCTCTCCCCACACCCACTCTGCCACTGATGCTCAGACAAGGGGGTGGCCATGTTCCCCAGAGCCCAGCACAGGACCACCACAGGGAAAGAAAATAAATATTTGTCAAATAAGAGGAAACTACCCTTTTCAGGTTTTAAACACTATCCTAATTCTGACAACCTGGGATATCAAGTGATATGATTTTTTTTAATTGGTCAAAATTTCTTTGAGAGTCCTTCCATTGAGAGGCAGGGTCTATGTCCCCTCCCCTTGAATCTGATCAGACTTGTGAGTCAAGTGGGGCCTTCACTGAAACAATTCTGCTTCTGACAAGCCAACCACCCCCACTTCCCGCTGGGAAGTGGAGCAGGAGAGAGGGCAGGTAGAGCCAGCCTTGGGGTAGCCCTGTTTAGGGTCCCCCAAATTGCTGGGTGGTCTCCTTTTGTTCTGTAAATTAAACAACTCTCCTGGTAACCATCACTTTTCCTTCTCTGCCATAGCTGCCAGGGAGCTCAATGCTAAAGTTTGGGCCAGACTGCAGTAACTGACCTTGGCCTAGGTTTCTAGCATGTTTAGCTCCTTCTGTATTTTCAAAAGTGAATATAACACTATATCACAGGATTGCTGGGAGGATTACAGGAAGATATATATCATCTTTCAGAACCTACTATCCCCTAGGGCTTGTGCTAGCTGCTTGAAACAAAACTCAGTGGTATTATTCCCATTCTGCCGATGGGGAAATACAGCCGCATACAGAGGCCAAGTGATTTGCTCAAAGTCACACAGCAAGCAGGTATAGGAAATGAACTACACTCGAATGCTTTTCTTAGATCTAAAAGATAATGCATGTGTGAGAGCACCTAAATCAACAATGGTTTCCTTCCTTCCTTCCATCTTCGGCCTCCCTCAACCCATCTGAACACCCCTCAGCTGGAGCACTTCTCACCCTGCGCTGGGACTATCAATTTACCCTCTCAATTGTGGGCTGGACTGGAGTGAATCACCTGTAAAATCGCCCCAGGCAGGACCTAGCACTCAGTAAATGTTTGCTGAGCGAATGAAACCTCACCAATGGTATTCCATCACTCATTTTAAAGCTTTCATTCATCCCACAAATATGCACTGAGCACCTACTCTGAAGATCCAGGCACTGCAGTAAGTCCTCTGTGAACGTAACTTTGGTTAATCCTACCAATCACTGTGTGTTTGCTGTAAACAAAAAATTTAAAGGAGGAATCTAAAACAGTGGTTTTCAAACTCCAGCGGGTATCTGAATCTCCTGGAGGGCTGCTGAACACAGTGGTGTGCTCCCCTCAGTTTCTGATTCAGTACGTCTGTGGTGCGGCCCTAGAAACTGCATTTCTAATAAACACCCAGGAGATGCTGATGCTGCTGGCTGCTGGTCCACACTCTGAGAACCACAGCTAGTAAGTGGTGAGGCCTCAGTCTAAACCCAGGTCTGTCTGACTGCCCAGGCTCTTACACACAATCCCTAGTGCTTCTTAACCTGAGAGCAGAGCAAGTGGCATGAAGGAAGCCTTTAGCTAAGTTCTGCTTGCGCAGCTTGGGGAGAAAGGCAGTCATCCCCTCTGGTCTTTCCTGCTGCCCCCTACCCTGACCCCAGGTGGGCCTGCCTGGAGGCTACTGAGAGTTATGGCCTAGAACTGCTCCTGAGACCCTTCCTCCTACTTCTCAACTCCTCTCCTGGCTGATTCCCACAACTCATAAGATTAAGTGATCAACACTTACCTGTGTATTTGGGGGAAGGCTGGTGTAATGATGATCTGCCAAAGATGTCAGGTCCAATCCCAAGTGTCTTTAAAAGAGGGAAGCAGCAGGAGACTTGATACAGAAGAAAAAGGGACAATGTGACAAAGGCAGAGATTGGAGTGGTGCGCCCACCAGAGGCTGGATGACGCAGGAACAGATTCTCCTTTAGAGGTCCTGAAGGGAGCACAGCTTTGCTCACACCTTGATTTCAGCTCAGTGAAACTGATTGCCAACTTCTGGTTTCCAGAACCCTGAGAGAATGAATTTCTGTTGTTTTCAGCCACCGAGTTGGTGGAAATTTGTTACGGCAGCTCCAGAACACTCATACAGCTGGGGGAAAGATCTGGGCCGCACGTCAGGCTCAGTCCACTGTGTCCCCCAGGATCTCGCTCACACCTTCACCTTGGTGGTACCTCTGTTCCTGGGGGGCTGGGATTGGAGGCCCTGTTGTGGGAAGGATCTAGCCATGAAGGGCCATTTCTTCCTTTGAAGGCTTCTCCAGGCTCCAAGGGAAACTGGGGTGAAGGCAGGAGGAGAAAGGGTGGGCATGGTGGGAGACAGGTGTTGGAGGCATTGGGGAAGGGAGCCTGGTGTTGGGATTATAGAGGATGACTGGGTGCAGGTCGCTCTGTCGGGGAGAAGGAAGGGGAAGCCATGACAGCACAGGGGTTGGGGTGACCGTGGAGAGGTCCTGTTGTGTGACAGACCTTCCCTGATGGGGAAGGTCTATGTTCAGTCATGCCCATCTGGTGGCCTCCAAGATCTTAAGGTTCTGGGGGTGGCCACACAGCTGGTTACCAATCATGCTCGGCAAGTGCACAGTTGCCATGGCAACCAGGACAGGTGCTCAGGAAACCGAGACCTTAGACACAGAGTCTGAGGAAACCTAGGCTGCTGGCAGAGCCCTAGGAATTGAGACCTAGCCCCCTACACACACGGTGTCAGTCCTTCAACCTGAGAAAATCCCCAGTGCCCAGTAGATTCCCCGCTGGCATCCCAGGCAGAAGAAAGGCTGTTACTCTGGCAACAAAGGGTTGAGGCTGGGTTGGTTTGGGGCCAGAAAGATAGAGGGGACTGCAGGCAGGGTCTGGGTAGCCCAGCAGAAAGTGAACTTGGTGGACAACTGCATACCAGTTTTTCTGCCCAGAGAGTGCATGAAGAGAGGACAGAGAAACCCACTCATCATGTGGTCCTGACCGCTCTTTCCTTCACATTAGGAGTGGAAGTTCCCCTGACTTTGCTCTGGCTCCAGAAAGAGTTTTCTGGATAGATCACCTGGGACTAGCAGAAAGGAGGATACTTGGATGCCACAGGAAGAGCAGGAGAGAGGTAGGACCACCAGGTCCTGAGAAGAGAAAGGAGAGGTGGTATCACACAGGTGCTCAGGTACCTTGTCAGTGCTGCCTGGAGGTTTTGCCCAGATAGATCCCAGACGGAAGCCAGTCCTTAGGGTCAGGGACGCACAGATCAAGCCACAGCTGTTGACGGGGTTGGGGGTTGAGAAGCACATTTCAGTGGGTCCCTCAGGGGTAGGACAGTGTGGTGAGGAAAGTAACAAATCTAGGTGGGCTGTTAGGGCTGAGGTGTCCCACCTGTGACTTCCTGCTCCTGTCCACTTCAGACCCAGGTTTCTCCCTTGTCACCCAACTCCCACGTTTGCAGAGTGAACCTGCGTCAGGGGGTCGGCAGCCTCCTGGGGCCGTGCGCATTCTCCTCTGCCTCTCCTCACTGGCTCCTGGGCCTTAAAGGTCCTCTTGGGGAAGAGAGCACAGCCCGGAGAGGGAGCACAGTAGGGGAGCCAGAGACAGGACCCCAAAGGGAGGGAGTCTGAACCTTGAAGCCAATGCTGAAGTCATCAAGTGGGCAGGTCAACATGGATGGACCTTGAAGGCATTATGCTAAGTAAAATAAGTCAGACAGAGAAAAACAAATATCGTATGATCTCACTTATATGTAGAATAATAACAGTAATAAAACGAACTCATAGATACAAAGAACAGATTGGTGGTTGCCAGAGGTGGGACAACAGGGGATGGGCAAAATGGGTGAAGGTGGTCAAAAGGCACAGACTTCCAGTTATAAAATAAACACGTCCTGGGGATGTCATGTACAGCATGGTGACTATAGTTAATAACACTGTATTGTATATTTGAAAAATAATAAAATAACAGTTAAAACAATTTTTGCAAAGAAGAATAAAGTGGGAAGAATCACGCTACTCAATGTTAGGGCTCATTACAGTAATCAAGAGAGGGAGGTATTAGCAAGGGACAGACACGTTGATCAATGGGACAGACAGAGAACTCAGAAATTAGATCCACAGACCCACACAGATATGCCCAACTGACTTTTGACAAAGGCCCGAAAGGAATTCAGTGACAAAAGGATGACCTTTTCAATAAATGGTGCTGGAACAATTGCACATCCATAACCAAAAAAATGAACGTTGCCCTAAATCTCATACCTTATACAAAAATTAACTCCAAATATATCAGAGAGTTCAAACAACAAAGTCTTACTGTATAGCACAGGGAATTATATTCAATATCTTATAGTAACCTATAATGAAAAAGAATATATATATGTGTGTGTATAACTGAATCACCGTGCTGTACACCAGAGACTGACACAACATTGTAAATCAACTATACTTCAATTTTAAAAAACGTACCACAGACTTCAGTGTAAAATTAGAAAATGCAGGGGAAAAAATAGACAAAAATCTTCAGAACCTATAGCTAGGGGAAGAGTTCTTAGACTTGACACCAAAGACGCAACCCATAAAAGGAAAACTTGATAAATTGGACCTCATCAAAATAAAAAATTTATACTTTGTGAAAGACCCTGCCATGAGAAAGAAATGACAGCTATAGACTGGGAGAACATATTTGGAAATGATATCTCCAACAAAGTACTTATATATATCTAGAATATTTTTTTAAACTTGCAAAACTCTAAAAACAACAACAAACAATCCAATTAAAATACAGGCAAAACACACGAACAGACATTTCACTAAAGAGGATATACAGATGGCAATTATCTGAACACACATGAAAAGATGTTCAACAGCATTAGCCACTAGGAACATGCAAATTAAAACCAGAATGAGATATCACTGGACACCTGTCAGGATGGCTAAAATAAACAACAGTGATAACAGCAAATGCTGGTGAGGATGTGGAGTAATTGGATAACTCACACACTGATGGCAGGAACGTAAAATGGTCCAGCTGCTCTGGAAAAGAGTATGGCAGTTTCTTACAAAATGAGACATGCACTTAGCTTATGACCCATCCATTGCACCCTTGGGCATGAAATGAAAACTTACACAAAAATCTTCTGTACACAAATGTCCCTACAAGCTTTATCTGTAAGAGCCCCCAAATGTCCTTCAATGGCTGGTTAAACAAACTGTGGATCATCCATACCTTGGAATACTACTCACCAATAAAACATGGTGGGGGAGGGTATAGCTTAGTGGTAGAGTGTACGCTTAGCATGCACAAGGTCCCAGTTTCAATCCCCAGTAAGTACCTCCGTTAAAATAAGTAAATAAATAAGTAAACTTAATTACCTCTTCCCCCACCAAAACGAAAATGAAAACAAAAAAGGACCGTGCTTCTGATACATGCAACAACTTGGATGAATTTCAAGGGAATTATGTTGTATGAAAATAAAGGCAACCCCAAAAGGCTATCAACTCTACAACTCCACTTATATAACTCCACTTATATTCTTGAAATGACAAAATTATGGAAAGGGAAAACAGGTTAGTAGTTGCCAAAAGTTAGGGAGGGGAGAGGGAAAGAAGCAGTGAAGGCTATCAAAGTGTAGCACAAGATATCCCTCTGATGGAACTGTTCTGGATCTTGTATGTGGCGGTGGTGGTCACAAATCTACAAGTCATAAAATTACAAGGAACTAAATATGCACACACAGGCACACACAAATAAGGACATGTAAAATGGGTGAATCTGAATAAGGTCAGTGGGTCGCATTAATGTCAATTTTGTGGTGGTGAAATTGTACTATAGTTATGCAAGATGTTATCACTGAAGGAAACTGGATGAAGGGTATACAAGAGCTCTGTATTATTTTGGACGATTGCATGTGAATCTACATTATTTCAAAATAAAAAGTTAAAAAAAAAAAAAGAAAACAGAGGACTGTGTTAAAATATTTGCCACTCATAAAGGGCTAATGTCCTTTACGTAAAAAGAACTTCTAGACATCAAAGGAATAATAGCAAATCCAAACATGTATACAGTATGTAATATGTGGCAAGTACTATTCTAAGTTTTTGGATGCATTAACTCATTAAATCCTCACAATAATCCTATGTCCTCTCCATTTTACAGGTGAGGCACTAAGGCACAGAGAGTTAAGAACTGGCCCAGGGCCATACAGCTAGTAAGTGGTAGAGCCAGGATTCAAAGTCCAGCAGTCTGGCTTTAGAATGAAAGCTCTTAAACTCCGTATGAAAATCTGTGGGTCTCTAGAAAAGACCCACAGCCCAGGACAAAGGTTTGTCAGCACATATAAACAATAAAGGAAAAACAAATGGGTCCGAAACTTAGAGGAGAGGAGAGAAAACTGCAGAAGGGTGGTGCAGACCTCCCCATACCCCAGGCACCAGCGTTTTCAACGGCCTCTCTGCCCCAGCTTGGGCAAGCCCAGCCCATGCCACACCTCATTGCACAAGGCGCAGACTCCTCCTTCAACACAAAAAGATCAAGCCTCGCCTTCCAACACCTGCCTCTCTACAGCCACCCGCTCCAGGAGGCACTGAGGGAAAGGGAAACAGGCAGAAGGCCATGCCTCAGCTTTAACGTGGAGACAGACACTGCATCCCAGGTGAGCTGGGAGACAGGTGTGGGGCAGATGGGCTCAGCTTCTGCAAACAAAGAGGACTGAGAATGGAAGAGGAGGCCCCCTGCCTTAGTCCATCTCCCCCTTGGAGATTTTGTCAGCTGTCTGCCCAGTCCCCCAGACTGACCCAGTGAGCAGACTGGCAGCTCCAGCACGGAGTGGGCAGTTCTGCAAATCTGGCAGCAATGACCCAGGGGACAAAGGACTCAGTATGAGGCCACCACCAGCAATACCTGCTCCCAGGCCTGCAGCCCTCCTGGTCCCTTGGGAAGGCTCTAGCCCTCTGAGTCCCCCAGGTGCTCCCCTCCCATCTCCCTCCTCCCCAAGGCCTGGTGAACAATGGCCATATCTTGGGGTTGGGGGCAGGGCAGACAAAGGAAGCTAGCCCCACAACAGTCCTAGAGACTAACATCTCATTTGACAGGCGACTTCTTCCCTCAGGCAGAACATAGAGAATACCAGCCGTACCATCCTACGGTCTTTTCCTCCGATTAATCTCAGTTCTGGGCGGGGACTGTATAGCACAGTGGTAGAGTACAAGCTTAGCATGCACAAGGTCCCAGGTTCAAGACCCAGTACCTCTATTAAAAATAAATAAATAAAAACCTAATCACCTCTATTAAAAATCTCAGTCCTGCTACTGCGAGGAAAGCAGGAACAAGTTAAAACTACAGAGACCCACAGGTTCACTCAGGCATCTGTGTACTTCCCACTGTACACGCACCCTGACTGCATGTCTGAATCACTCTGAGGCCAAGGCCTCCATGCCTGTGCCCACCCCGCGGCAGGGCTGGCTCTCCTCTGCGGGGCTCAAATACAAAAGTGGATGAGGCTGAAGGGGAGGGAAGAACATGGGTAGAAAGAAGATCCGGTGTCCAGGACTGGGACTTTGTCTCTGGGTTCAAAGGCTTAAACCGAGAATATTTCACCCCGGTCAACTCTCTCTGTGGCAGCTTTGAACTGTCAGGAAGCCGAGCAGAGGGAGTTGGAGGCACCATGCGTCCCCAACCCTGAAGAGTGTGCAGTGGATAAGGAAGCACTGGGCTCAACTGGAGCCCCTGGACCCTGGCAGGGCGCAGATTACATCATTATATTTGAAGAGCCTCTGAGGAAGGAAAGGGACTCAGTGGAGTCCCGCAGTAGTGATACCAATATTGAGACCACGACCAGGGTCGCCTGACTGTCTCAAGTGCTCGTACTGCTCCTCACTGCACAACACATTCTTTGTCACTTCCAAGTGGCGTCCCCTCCACGAGACAGCTGTTTGGAGGGTGCACCCCACACACAAGGTGAAGGTTTACCTTCTGGTTCACTCAGCACTGTTTGAGGCCATGGAGAGAGTAATCATAACCCGCAGATCACAACCACTCGCACAATAATAGCAGCTCACATTTACGGAGTCCTTCTGGTATGCCAGGCACAGTCTCCCTGACCTTCACAACAGACCTAGGTAGGACACGGGTACTACTACCATGCCCACTTTACAAATGAGAAAACCGAGGCTCAGAGAGGTTAACCAATTTACCCAAGCTTACACATCCAGGAAGTGTTAGTTTAAACCACTTCCCACGCTCTTAACTACTGCATTCCACTGCTGCTACCCAAGTATACTGGTAAACAAATCAGCATGATAATTTCAGACCCTGCTAAGTACTAAGAAAATATAAAGCATGGTGAGAGATAGAGGACGATCTTGACAGCGGCTGTCTCCCAATCTCTAGGTCAGGTGGTCAGGGAAAGAGTCCACGAAGATGTAATGACATCTGTACAGACTCCAGAGGGGCAAGGAACCCTCCATGCCAAGATCTGAGAGAGGGGCATTTTAGACAAAGGGGACAGTTTGGTTTTTTCCCAAGGGTGATGGAAGGTTTAAGCAGGGGAGTGACAGGTTTCGCTCTGTGATGAATAGATTGTAGGGGGATTCCTGGGGGAAAGCAGAAGAGATCTGAAATTTTCAGGAAATCTGATTATGAAAGGGGAGAGGGGAGAGGGGGCAGGACTGAGAATAGAGCAGGGGGACCTGTGACCAGTACTCTTCCTCACCCATAGTCTTACCACTTCTGCCCCGTGGAGTCCAGCAGCCTTGAGGGAGGGGAAGTGCCTGGGGCCTGACGGGGACAGGGGGGGAAGGTGTCCAAGACGGGATTTTTGCTCAAGTTTGTCATCAGGAGGCAGATTTCCCCAGGGGTCACACTGTCCCTCACTGCTCTCCACCAGAAAGGGGTGGGTGGGTAAGATTCCTCCCCCCACCATCACCACAAATCTCCACCCCAGGAGAGCCTATGTTTTCCTCCCAGTTGGGAAGTTCTTCCTCACGTCCCAACACAGGCCAGGGCTCTGGACTGGATTACTTAGGATGGGGAGAAAGGTGGCCACCTGGGTGCACTGAGAAATTTAGGAAAAGCAAGTTCTGTGGACTTTCCCCCTCCACCCTGGCCCTTTGTCTCTCCCACGTCTCCTGCCCCCGCTTGGCCAAGCCCAGACAGGACTCCATCATGTCTGGGGAGCAAGAGACGGTGGGAGGTGCCAGCAGCTCCCTGGGCTGTGGAGCTGCTGGCTGAACTCACCTTCTTTCTTTCCTCCCCTCCTGTTCCCAAGATGCTGAAGAAGCCAAAGAAGAATGGAAGCAGTATTCCTTCTCCTAAGCCCACAGCCTCAAGCCCATTGGCTCCTGGATCTGTTGCTACTTGCAAGGCTGTTTACCAGTGACCCTCAGGGCGGCTCAGCCTTCACACTGCCCTACCCAACTCTCACTGAAATCTTAGGTCCCCAAGGAAGAAAAGCACACCTCTAAGGACTTGGAGGGGCTGATTCTGGATCTCAGGCAGTAAGGCCATACTCCATAGCCCTGGGAGCCATTAAACCCCCAGGCTTCCTGGGACACTGACCCTGCATTGCCTGTTAGGCCCCAGAAAAGTTCCTGACACATAATGGAAATGTGGTGAATAAGTGGTGACCGAACGTCCCAGAATTGAGCCCCTGTGTATTAGAATGTTTTGAGACCCTGCCTGGCTTCAGGTTAAACTCAGGACAGATTCCTAGAGAAGGAATGGAACACCTGCTACATAACACGCATGTGTCTCTGTGTGTGTGTGTGTGTGTGTGTGTAATGTGTATGTAGCATGTCCTGTGTGAGCAAGACTCATTTGTTTGATGGATGAAAGCTGCACAACCATAAACATGACCTTCCTGTCCCTCAGTTTTCCTCTTTAAAAAATGGAAGTGATAATTCTTCATCAGAAAGCCATTGTGTGAGAATTACTTAGAACAAAACACAAACGTAGTCTCAGTGGGGGTTTCATAAGTGGTGGATGATGTTGCTCTGTGGTGTACAGCCAACAGGCTCAGGGTAGCAGAGCTGTAGGGTGTAGGGCGGGGCAGCCCCCATGCTGCTCAGGGCTTTGGGGATAAGCCACCCCAAATCCCAGCAATGGGGCCCAACTAGGCCAGAGCTGCGGGTGGGAGAGAGACGGGGGTTGGGGTGGAGGGTAGGGGAGAGTTTGCTGACTTCTCTAATATACTGAGTCCTTCCAGCAAACCATCCCTGTTGCTCTTCACTGGCCCCCAGCTTTACTAGCGCCCACCGCCTGCTACTCAAACTAACCTCTCTGGGAGCAAGACCCAGCGGCACACTCATCCCTCCTCCGCTCCCGGGGCCTCTGCTGCCCCCTAGGCTCGGTCCTGATGCTAACGCTCGCTCCTCCCCACACCTCCAAGCTTTATGAACTCTGACATCCCCGAATTTTGCCGTCTTGTGAAATAGCTCTGCTTTTCCTTGCGGAGCCACCTCTGCGCCTTTGCGTAGCCTGGCAAGAGGTCAGGCTAAGCCAGAGAGGGGACTTGAGGCCCCACGGTCTCACCTCGTGTTGACCCCCGCCCCCGAACCTCCCTCCAGATCGCCAGCGCCTCACGCCCGGCCGCTGGTCCCACGGGGCCAGACGAAAATCCTTCCGATTCCTCCGACCGCGACCCCAGGGCCCCCGCCCTCGCCTTCTGCCCCGCGGCCCCGCCCCGCCGCCGGGAACCCTGGGAGGTGTAGTTTTTGGCCGCTCTCGGCGGGGGCGGGGCTCGCACAGCCTGATGAGAGTCGGCGGCCGCCACGTGGAAGACACTGACCCTCTCCATGGCTGAGCCCAAGAGCGCCAGAGAGGCCGGGCAGTGGGTTGGCTTCGGAGACGAAGTTTCCAGCGAGGTCTTGTTCGCCGTGGGGTCTTGGACAAGTCCCGTAACATCTACAACGGTCTGTTGTAGGATTTCCAGGGAGAGCGCGGGCTCGGCACCTGGTACCCAACCAATGAACCGGTGCTGATGCTGTCGTGACTGGCCGGGCTGATTGGCCAACGGCAATTCGGCCCCTAGAAGTGTGCGTGAGCCCAAAGCCTGGCCATTTGACCCTCCCCGCCACCCCCCCCCCCCCAACAGCAGGCGCAGAAGTTACTCCCATTCATATCTGGGCCACCACCTCAGGTGCTCCTCCCTGTGCCACCCAAGTTCCCCTGCTTGCCTCTGGCCATCCACAAACACACTCTACATCTACTCAGAAATACCTGAAATTTATTTCCCAACATTTTGATACTTTTTTACAAACTGAATAAAAGGAATGAAGGGGAGTATGTGGGACCCCAGGCCAGGCCTTGGGGTCCTGATGAGAGGTGACAGTAATGAACACTTCTCCTCACTCACAACTCCTGGACTGCTGCCCTGACTTCTGTTCCAACCTTACCTAAGAGTGAGGTGGGGGCTTTCTGAGGATGTGGGGCTCCCCTAGAGAGGACTCCGGGCATCCTGTTTCAGGCCCTGAACTGGGTCAGTTTGGGAGCAAGTGTGGGCCCGGATGTAGCGCCTTCGCCGCCTCTCCTGCCTGCGGGCCAGCTGCCGCAGTTGTTTCCGAATGGCCCACAGCACCAAGTACACTTCCCGTAGCATCTCAGCCTCCCGCGACTCCAAAGGGGATCCAGTCTTCATTTGGGAGGCAACTGAGGTAGAACTCACGGATGACTGTGAAAGAGAGAAGATAAGCACACATGAATAGCATGGTGCTGGTGGAACCACCTGCAGATAAACAGCAAAGGTTTTTCTAATTCCACCTCCTCTGTCAGGCCTCAGCTTGGCACTGCCTCCTCCGGGAAGCCTTCTTGGGCTGTCTCTACTCTTGTGTTCACCCATACCACATTTTCTACATTATTTGTTCTGTAGATTCATGTTTTCAATACAAGAATACAACCTTCTGGAAGACAGGGACCTTGTCTGAGTCCCCACCAGGGTTCCATGGAGAGCATATCAAAATAAAGGTCACCCTGACCTCTGTCTCCAACCCAAAGCTCTCTCCTGACCTCCAGGCCTGTATATCCCACTGCCTCCTAGACATCTCCCTGCAGATGTCCACCCTAAACGTGTCACTTTCTCCCCTAAGTCTGCCCCTGCTCTCAGTGAATGTCTCCATCCTGCTCTGACTTCTGTCTCTCCCTCTCCCCTCACTGTCACCCAATCAACCACCCAGTACAACAATTCCACCTTTTAAATATCGCTCTGATCCATTAACTTGTTCTACCTGGTGCCTCTCTCCCCATCCAGAACATTCTTTCCTCTGAGCCTGGCCTGCAACACCTCCAATGGATCCTCCTGCCTGTCTCATCTTGGCCCCTTCTGACTTCCCTCCACAGGGCAGTCAGGTAAACTTTTGAAAATTATTGGTAATGCAGTAGTACTTTATTCAAGGCCAAATAAGCTTACTTGGCAGTGATCTAGACCTTCCCTTTTTAAAATGAAAATTGTGACTTGGAGATAATTATTGATCGACATGCAGTTGTGAGAAATAATAGAGTTTGTGTATACTCTTTAACCATTTCCCCCAAAGTAAAATCTTTCAAAACTCTAGTACAATATCAGAGGATACTGACATCAATACAATACACTGATCTGAATGTATTCCTATTTCCCAGTTTTACTTTGTACTTTGTGTGTGTGTGTGTGCACGTGTGTTGAATTCTACCCAATTTTATATCACATGTGCTGGTTCATGTATCTAACTGCCATATTCAAGACACAGGAGATTTACAGCAACACAAAGATTCCTCATGTTGCCCATTTGTAACCAACTCACCTCCCCTCTCTCCCCCTCCGCACGCAGCCCCTGGCGACCACTAAACCACTAATTGGAGCTCACTTCTATCATTTTGTTATTGCAAGAATGGTATATAATATAAATGGAATCATACGATCTATAACCTTTGGGGACTGGTGGTTTTCACTCAGCATAATTCCTTTGAGATCCATCCAAGTTGTTGCAGTTTGTCCCTTTTTATGGCGGAGAAGCATTCCACTGTATGGATTATCACAGTTTAACCATCCACCCACTGAAGGACATTTGGGTTGGTTTGGACTATGATGAACAAAGCTGCTATAACCATTCAAATCCAGATTTTTGTGTGAACGTAAAATCTCATTTATCTGGGGATAAACACCCAAGAGTACACTCGCTGGGCCATATGATAATTGTAGGTTTAGTTTTATAAGAACCAACCAAACTGTTTTTCCAGAGTGACCACACCATTTGAAACTCTGACCAGCATGAATGAGTGATGGGAGATGGGGGGGTGGGAGGGCTGTTGGGGACAAGGAGTTATGGTGCTGACCTTCCAGCTGCACATCTGCCAGCCAGACTGCAGGGCTGAGACCATGAGCGCGGAGACGGATTTGACAGCAGTCTGTGGCAGCTGCAACAGCGATCTTCTCCCTTGGCCTGCTTCCACCGCAGCTCCATCCGTGGTGGTCTTGGCCAACGTGCAGGGATCAGCCACTTTGGGGGACACATCCATCTTGGAGGCCTTAGCCTCTTTGGCGGGCTCAACCAACTTCAAAGTCTCAACCACCTTGGAAGCCTTATCTACCTTCGAAACATTTTTCTTGGAATCAGTGTGTTCTATGACGGTTGACTTAGCTTTGTGTTTCCAGAAGAAAAGCTAAGACAAGGAGAGACAGGAGAGGGGCCGATCAAGAGACAACAGTGAGCAGAAGAGAAGACCCAGAGGAGAAGGGGCAGTGACTGTCCTGGCCTCCTCCCCGATAGTCCTGTCCCTCACCTCCTCCTTCCCCGTCTTGTTTGGCCACAGGAGGCCAGGAGGTGAGGGAGGCCAGGTGAGGGAGTGGGGGATGGGGTTCTGTGATCTAAAGGTCATGGACCAGTATTGCTCACCCCAGCATGTCAAGAGGAAGAGGCAGTCTCTGAAACTCACCCAGCGACTAATCTTGCGCCAAATCCATCGGAAAAACCTCACAACCGCAGCCATCTCTCCCGATACACAAGCCCCAGGTAGGGGGCAGAATCAGCATTTAGTTCAGTAGGGAAGGGGAGGGGGACAGGCTGCAGGCCAATGGCCGCCACCTAAGGGGTCTTTCGGGAGCTTCAAGCACAGCAGTGAAGAAAAAAATAGAGAATCCAGGAGGAAAGATCCCCACAGTGACTCACCCTAGGCCCTTCCTCCCCTCCCTGGGACAGGGAGAGGAGTCAAAAGTGGATGAGAACCCAGAGGGAGGGAGAATTCTAGCCCATTGTGAGAGCTTGCCTGGCCCTGACCCCAACCCCCGAGGCCTTTCCAAAACCCCCAGAGCCAATCCCTTCACCTTCACCTTTCTTCCCCCAGATCCAGGGAAGGGAACCTAACATTTACTGAGCACCTGGTACTCACTGGGCATTTCCCATGTGTGTCATGTAACCCTCCCAGTTGCCCGTCAGGTAGGTATTACCATCAGTGCCATTTTACCCATGAGGAAGACAAGATTCAGAAAAACCAAAGAATCTGCCCAAGTCGTAAGTCTTGTAAATCTTGGGAGCCCCAGGGCGGGAGTCCAACCCAGGCCGGCCTCCAGTATCCTGCTCTCCGCAGGTCCCCGTCTCCAGGGTTCTCCTGAAGTGGAGGCTGCTGCTTTCCCCCCTTCCCCACTAGATGGGGTCCTTCTCCCTACCTGCCTCTTCTGCCTGGGAGCCAAGCCGAGGCTGTCAAGGAGGGGACTGCTCACCCACAGGGCCCCATCCTCAGCCAGCTGGGGGTGGAAGCCACGGAGGCTAGCCAGGCCTGGCGAGGGCACCGTGTGCCCAGGGAGCCTGGCCCACACCCAGCGCTCAGACAAGGCGCCCATTCAAGGCCCCCCGCCCCGCCCCCAAGCAACCACCCGGATCCAGCCCGCAGAGGGGACACGCTGGGAAGTTGGGGGTGGATCCGGCACAATCACCAAAGGCCTCATTGTTTCCCTGTCCCCCACCAGCACGTGGGCCGACGCCCCCCTCCCCCTCCACTCCCTCTGCCTCCCCTCGCCTGCCCCTTCCCAGGACCCAGGACGCTGGCTCCCTTGTCTTCCCGCATCTCCACTCTGAGCCACGTTAGACCTCCCCAGGCCGGACAAAACCTCCAGGGGAGCCCGGAGACTGGGTTTTTCTCCCACATGTGGACACTGTTGGTGCAGGTCCCTCTGGACACAAGCAATGAGATGCCAACCTCCAGATTCAAGTTTCTTCGGATTTTTTAATTATAATTATTATTTTAATAACAACCTGAATCCCAGAACTTCCAGACACTGTCCATATTCCCTCCCCTCAGAGGAGAGGGGGGCACTCGAGGGAACAAGGTGGGGATGGGGTGTCTGCCAGGGAGCCTCCAACTCCCTCAAGCCATCTACTGCCAGGGGTCCCAGAGCACTGACACCTAGGGAGGGAGGAAGGAGGGCTCCATCTAACATCCCGTCCTGATGCCCTCCTTCCTCCATCGATGCCCGGGGATGTCCCAACCCAGTCCCTGGGCACTATTGGGAGATCAAGGAAGGGTGAGGGGCAGGCCACCTCTGAGCCTTCAACTCCCATCCCTGGGGATCGGGGGCATTAAAGCTGCATAGGAAGAGGGGGCAGGCAGCTGGCGCAGGGCCCAGCAGCTGTGGCAGCCCCCAAAGGCACATTGTGAGGGAAGGGAGGCTCAGACGGAGGGCCCGTTGGGCGCCGGGGGCCCAAGCCGCGGAACCCCGGAGGAAGGCAGCTGGGCCAGCTGCTCGGGGCTGGCCAAGGCACGCAGCAGTCCATTCTCCTGCTCCAGCGCGGCATTCCGCTCAGCCAGGTCCCGGATCTGCTCCTTCAGCACCTCCACCTCCTCCCGGACCGCAAACATGAGGTGGGACTTCACCAAATCCTGGGGGTCCAGGGACAGGCAAAACGTCAGGGGTCCCAGGCCACCCCAACCTCATCACCTGCCCAGTGCCTTGAGGAGCTGGGTGTGAGAGAGCCTCCTGCTCCCAGATGATGGGGGACCACTGGGGAAGAAGTAAAACAGGGAAGGGACAGGGCGTGGGGTATGAAGGTGGGCATGGATGCTGGACAGAGGGAAGGCCAGGGCCAAAGACAGACATGGGGGCCAGGAGCCAGGGTGGGAACCAAGAAACGTAAAGGGCTCAGGTGGAGGCAAGGGGGTGCAGGAACTCAACTAGGAGCAGGCTGAGGAGCTGGGAGTCAGTATTCCCTAATAATGAGGACAGCAGGGATGGAACATTGGGCCGGCTAATGGACGCAGGGCCTGGGATTCAGCACGTGAGCTGGGACCTGCTAGGACCAGAATGTCTTCTCTTACCATGGCTTGTTCGATCTTGTTGTCAATGCCAACCAGGCTTCCGGAGCCACTGGAGAGACACAGGGAGACGAGAGGTGAGGAGGAGGAGGAGCAGGAGGAAGAGGAGGAGCAGGTGCCAAGCCAGGTGTCTGGATACCCCAGCCTGCTGCCTTCCAGGTGCTTCTCAGAGCAGGCTCTGGCCTCCTCCACAAGCCCCATTCACTGCAGCCTCCCACCCACATCCCTGCCTGTACCTGTGACAGTAGAGAATCAGGGAGAGAAGGGTTTTGTCCATCCCCCGGCGGGGTGAGGGCCGCTGTCCGGGCCCCCCTGGGCCCCGGTAGGGTGGGGGTCCAGATGGCCCTCGGATGGGGGATGCTCCCCGAGGGGAGCAAGGAGAGGAGACACAGCCCCTTTTCCGGGGAGGCCCTGGAGCCATCCCCACTACCCGGGTCTCATATGAGGACACCAGGGACTTGACAGAGACCCCTGGCTGGGCCATCCCCAAAGGGAAAGGGTCCTCAGGCCTCCCCAGAGGGAGAAGGCTATATCAGGACTGCCTGGGGGGCTCAAAGCCCCCCGGGCAGAGTAGAGTCTGGCTGGTGCCAGGCAGGCAGAAAGGAGACGGTGCCTAGGGGGTGCTGGCCTGAAAGATATACACCACCCCACAGGGCAAAGCCTGGCTGCTATTGGCTCCTCAGGGACACGGGGACCCCCTCCCGCCAGCTCCATGGTGGGCGGGAATTCCCAGACACGGTCAGTGCCAGTGTCCCCTTCTCACCCTGGCACCAATCCCAGAGCAGAGGGGAGGGGGCCGGCTGAGGAAAGTCAGCTGGTGGGCCGGGTTGGAGGAGGGGCTGCGGGGCCAGAGGCCTGGGCCAGGGAGGGGTGTGAAGGGTGAGGGAGAGACTGCTCCTGGGAAGCCTCTTCCCACCTCTGACCCCATCTTGACCCCTCTGGATGAACACTGGCCTCCCTCGAGGCTGCAGCTGCTCCCAGCTGGGAGGGAAGAAAGTGAGTGGCGCTGATGGGGAGTGTGTGTGTGTGTGTGTGTGTGTGTGTGTGGAGGGGGTGTCTCTAATGTGCCTGCAGTCTTCTTGGGACTATGAGCATCTCCCCAAAACACAAAGCCCATATCACAGGTGATCCATGGGGCCTAGCTAGAGGGTCCCCCATCTCCCATGGTAAGGGTGAGGAGGAATGAAAAAGGTTACCATGGCAACGGAGACCGAGCCTACAAGACAAGCACAGTCTGAGCCTGGGACCGGAGTCTGGTGTCTGGGGCCTCGCAGGGCACAAGAGCTTGAGGAGAGGATGGGACGGTGAGGCTGCAGGTGGGATACTGGGACCAGGAGCAGGGGCTTTGAAGACCCCTGGGAGCGGAAGACAGGGAGAGCGGGTCTGGCTGCAGTTTGTTAAGTGGCCACCAGAGGTCGACTCAGGCCTGGCTCAACGGTCCCCAGAGCCAGTCTCTGGGTCCTGTACCTGGCTCTCCCTCAAGCCTGTCTCTCTGTGGCCCAGGGCCTGCACAGTCCTTTGCACCCTGTCCTATCCTCCAAGGCTCCCTCTCCCCACCACTCAGCCCATGTTCCTGCCTCACCCCATGTCTCACCACCCACCCTTGTCCAGCTTCTGCCTCAGCTGCCCCAGCCCCAGGGCCAGCCCTCCACCCATGCCCCCCAGTACTGCAGGAGCATCAGTCCTGATCTCCAGCCCCCCGCTTCACCCCTCTCCGAGAAGGCGGCCCCAACCCTTGTGCTCCCTTATCAAGCCCTCTCTCCTAGTTGTCAGTTCCAACCTGCTTCCCTGTGGGGGGAATTAGCACTCAATCCAAGGTGACCCTTGGATGAGGCCCTGCAGCAAGGAAGGGAGAACGAGGGCACTGGGAATTTTCCATTTCCCATCCAGGCTCTGGGTGCAGAAGGCGCTGACAGGTGGAATAACCAAGAGGGTGACCAGGCCTGAGAGAGCAGGACAGGGTGGGCTGGGGCAAGGACATCTGGGACTCCTGGGGTTGGGGGGAGAGGACAAGTTTAAGAGTGGAGGGCGGGCCAGCCAGCTGAAGAGTCAAAACAGTTTTCAAGCTATTTCAATCTGAGACACTGGGGTGGAGACTGGGTGTCACAGAGTCCCCCCTCCCCCAGGACACACAGAGACCAAAGAGGGGCAGATTCACAGGAATAGGAACACTGGCCTTGCTTGGCGGATGCTCAGTAAAGATGCCAACTAAGTTGTTCCTGCTGGCCAGAAATAAAGGAATAAGACAACAATAAACATTTGTTGGCTAAAAGATGATTATCTCCTGTTTATCTAGCGCTGGAGAGTTTTCGACAGCACTTTTCCGCTGTCACATTCTAACATTAACACTTCAAGGGACCAGGACTCTGGCAACCCAAGCCCTCTGTTTGGACCAGCACTGTACTGGAATCCCTGAGCAGGGTCAGGAGCAGGAAGCCTGGGGTTGACTGGATGAGATCAGCTTTCACACAAGAACTCAAAGCAACTTTGTCAGAGAACAAAATGCCCCCTTCTTCAAGACACTTATTGCCATCTTCCAGAAAACTGTCATGACTTCAAGTGTCGACAGTGACTTCAAATGTAAGTGGCGCCCCCTGGAGCTGTGCAGTGTGAGACGTGCACAACAGGGGGCTCTGGCCCTGCAGGACTCTTAGGTCCTGGGACAAGGACAGCGGTAGAGGTTGGTCTTCCTTTTTGAAGGTCAAAGGAAACAGCCTCAAAATGAGGATAAGATAAAGAAGCAGGACACCTGGGAGAGGTGGGGAGGTTCTGATCCTGGGAACAAGGGCCAGCCCTGCTCCCTCACTGTGTTTTGAGGAGCCCCCAGGGGCTGGGCCTGAGGCCAACAAAGTGGCATCCGGCTGCCCTGTCTACACTCCCTCCCGGATCTGTGGTGCCTTTGGGGCGGGACCGGGGCAGGGAGGAGGGGAAGATGGCTCCTTGCCTGGATTGGGAGAGCTGTCTCTGCTTCTGTCCTGGAGAGAAAGGGCATCCCAGAGATGGTTGCCTCCTCCTCTTCTCTTGGGACACAGGCATCCCAGTAGGAAAGTGGAGAGAATATGGCTTTGGGGTCAGACCTAGGCTCCGACAGCAGTCCTGCCACTTACTAGCTGGGTGACCTTAGGCAAGTTTCTAAAATCTTCCTCCTCAGAGTCTCAGTTTCTTTATCTGGGAAGTGGGGATCATGGGGTTGCTCTTAGGATTATGTGAGATAAGAGGTAGCACCTGACCCCAAGGAAGCACTGGATAAATAAATGTACATTTTCTTTCCTGAGTTCCTGGAATTCATTCTGTATAATGCCTGGATCCCCCATGTGGGCCATCCAACCATCCCCTCACCCATCCATCAACTTATTCAAGTACCTCCCAACTGCCAGACCCTGTTGGGGACATGAAGGTTCTTGGCAACCCAGGAGCGTGTGACCAGCTTGAACTTACCATGCACCCTCTGTTCTCCTATCCCCAGACTCTAGGATTGATCAGGTATCCCCAGCTTTGAGATTCAGGCACTTAACACCCCAACACACCTTCCCTCTCAAAAGGGAGGGTTCATGCCACTTAGACCCTGTTCTGCCAGCTCTGGGCACACAAGAGAGGTGCGGTGGGGGCTACACGCCCCATTCCAGGGGGCCAAGGAGGTGGCCCAGCCCAAATCCTCTGGCCCAGCAGGGTGGAGCAGAAGGGGCTGGGCTGGGCTTAAGCCCCAGAGGCTTGGAGCTCAGCAGGGTAAAGTGGAGGCTGGGAGGCGGACCGGTCAGACTGGGGTGTTCGAGGGGGTGGGACAGGAGGAGGAAGGGAGGGAGGGGACAAGCCAAAAAGAACAGAGCTGCGGAGGCTTCTGGAGGCAAAACTCTCTAAGAGAAAGCAGGAGGCTGGCCTCTGAAATCAACAGGGGTGGGGGAGGGACGCGAGCCCTGTGCCAGGGAACCTCCCAAGTGGGAGGGGGAGCGGGTGGGAAGTGCTGAGAATAGCAGCGATGAGGGCAGGTGACTCTCTCGGCCCTGGCCGACCTCACACCTCACACATTCCTTAGAGCAAGGAGCCCAGAAGCGGCTGTGCCCAGCCTTGCTCTGTCCTCCATTCCCCACGCCCCGGACCAGGCCCCTGGCCCTCCATCCCATCGCCTCCTATCACTCCCTCTCCTCTCTGGCTCCCGGCTCTCTCAAGGCCCCAGACCCTCTTCTTTGGTGGGACTCAGTCCCTGATTCTGGGGAGGGTGGCGCCATGAGAGTTGAAGGCAGGAAGGAGAGACGCCCCTCCGCCCCTCCAGACTAGGGCCCCCAGAACCCACTAAGCCCCGCCCCCTACTGCCTTCCAAACAGGAAGTCCCTCCCCACCGAGGGCTGCAAACAGGAAGTCCCACTCCTCCCTCCAAAATAAAAGGGGCGACTCCCTGGCACTTCGCATGGGTTCCTAGCAGTCCACAGGCAGAAGGGAGCAGCTTGGCTATCTGACTTGCGATTTTGTTCCTCCCTTCAGCTTGCTGACACTCCTGTGTTGAAACCTGGCCCTCGAAACAGGAAGTTCTGCCCACCGTGCCATGAACAGGGCATTCTCCCCTGAAGGGCAAACCTCAGCAGATCCTGGTCTCTTATGCCTTCCCTGCCAATAGCCCACCTCGCCATAGCTTTGGCTTGGCCTTGGCTGCAGGGGAGGGCTCAGCCCCCTTGGTGATCCTAGTGCAGAGAACAAAACCTTAGAGACATGCTTTCTTGGTACTAGAGGTCCCGGGATCCTAAAGTAGTTGGCATGGACTATAAAGATGTTACCTCTAAAGACAGGCATCCCATTGCCCTCCATAGGGAGAGGGAGAACTGGGAGGTGGCTGACTCCCTATTCTCCTCTCCAGCACATTTGCCAGTAAATTCTTAGGACTGGCCAGATGATCGCTAAATCTGCAAGAGCTCTGGAATTTGACAACAATGACTCCCTTCAAACTCTAAAAAAGTCTACGATTTGACAATCCTAGCCAGGGAGTTCCACCCAGCTCTCTCCACAGAGAGGGAGTAGGTCTCAAATCAACTTTGTCCAGTGTGTTATGCCCAAGCCAGGCTTCTCTGTTTAAGAAGTCCTCTCCAAGTTCAGGTTGGGGGAAGGACACCAGGCAGTTTCATGCGGCTATCCCAAATGCTGGGTGGGGAGCCTGAGCCCACCTACCTGTCATCATCGCTGTCCAGGTGGCCACTGATGGCCAGCATGGAGCGGGCGAGGCTGAGGCTCTGGGCAGCCGCTGCTCCAAAGGGGTCTGGAGACTTGTGAACCAGACTGGCATCAGGGAAGAAGTAGAGGGCAGGGGAGCTGGGGCGAGAGTCGAGTGGGGGCACCTGGAGATAGAGAGGTAGGAACCATCACATCGAGTAAGAGAAAGATCCAGCCACCTTACCGTTTACCTAATGGTCTTCCTCCCTTCCCACCTCTCCCCACACATCCCCTGTCTTACAAGGACTTAGGACCCAGGCATCCTGCCCCTACAGCCCTTCTTTCCCCCAGCTCTGGGGAAGGCATTGGGCAGGTATTAGAGGCAAGGGAAACAGCAACCATCCTGAGGACTGGGTGAGTGGTTTCCAAAAAATGGCTCGTGGGGTACCAGAGAGGGGCTCTGGTCTGTACTCCTAAATCCTTCCACCACCTGAACCAGGACCCCTAATCAGAGGCCAGTCAGAGAGTGTCTGCCTTCTGTCACTTGACTTCTTAAAGCGACTCAAATATCACTTCCTCAGAGAGGCACTTCCCCATCCTTTGACTAGTGAATTCCTCTGAACTCTATTTTTTATAGCATCTAGTATTACTGAAATTAAAGTATTTTTGCCTCTCTGCTGCTGGAAGGTAAGCTCCAGAGGACAGAGCTTATAATTTGTTCAATAGCTATTTGTAGAATGAATGAATCCTCAGAAACTGGTCCTCCACCTCCCTCCCCCAACCCTCCTCTATCCATTCTAGCTTCTCGTTCTCAAACTTCTCCAGACTCAGGTGAAGTTCTGCTCCCGCTGTCGGCTCTTGTGGGGAGGGATGAGGGGAGAGTGGTTTCTGGGATGGAGGGAGGCGGAGCCTGGGCGGGGACCCACACAGGCCAACAGGCGCTGGGGGTGGCTGCAAAAGGGCGGGGGCCACAGGAACAAGACGCTTCTGTGAGGCCCCGGGAGGCCCCAGCTTCTCAGAAAAGCCAAGAACAGAGAGTCCAGGGTGGTTAGAGGGACAACACAGAGGAAGGGAGCCCAGGTAGTGCTCCCGGCCCTCCTCCAGGCCCCTGTTAGAGGTAACCTAGGAGAAGAGGCATGGGGGAGTATAGAAGGAAGACAGACTTTGGGGCAGGGAAACAGCAGCAAAGATGCATGTACTCAGGAAGAGATCATGGTGTGAGGGAAGGAAAGGGGGCTAGGAGCACAGAGGAAAGAGGGGCAGGGATTGCGGGCCCAAGGGAAGCTCAGGCAGGGCCTAAGGATAGAGAGGGCCAAGGTTGGGGGCAAACAGGGCTTGCTTTGGAAGAGTGTGGGGACAGGGACCAGTAAAGGAAACAGCATCTTCTCCCCTGGGGTAGGAACTGAATGAAAGAACTCAAGAAAAGTTGGGGGGTGGTATGAGAGATGTGAGTTTGAGGCAAGGAGGGGGTGGGGGAGCCGGTCCTGACCGGTCTTGACAGGGCCCAGACACACAGTCTCAGGTTATTTTTATACTGTGGTTTGTGCCCAAGGCCAGGAAGGGGGAAAGTTCTCATCCTCACACCCCCTGCCTTTCCTCCTGTGTCCAAGGTGTTATTTTCTCCTTCAGGACAGACACATCCAACATCCCTGGCTACCTGCCCCCCACCCCAAGGACCCAGGCCTCCTGCCCCCCAGCCCAGACTTGTTCCTCTTTTGGAGACAGGAAGCAGAAAGAGCAAAGGATTTGTCTTTCTCGGCTGCTTCCCACCTCTCTCCCACTCCATGGTGGCCACCCTCAGTGATTGATCCTGGAGAGGCCCAGATGCAGGGAACTGAGATAGACAACTGGGGTAGAAAGGATGAACCAGCCAAACCCTTGTAAAGGGTCCCCTCACCCCAACTCAATTCCTCAATGTCTCCGAGAAATTTGACTTTGGACAAAGCTGGAGATGGGGCTGGGATGGATGACAAGAAGAAAGAAGGAAGACCTCTCCCCACCCTGGCCTGCCGTTGCCCACCGCACTTGGACATGGGACTACAAAGGAGAGATTTACAGTGGAATGCCAACTTTTTACCCCTCACCTCCAACCCTGGCAGCTCCCCTCCCAAAAGCCCAACCACCCTAGCCCTGCCTGGGGCCTCTATCCCTGAATGCCTGAAGAAGTGAGGCCAAGACAGAAGATGAAGGCCAAAGGGAAGAAGTCACATCTCCATGATGGAGAGACGGGACTGGGCTACCTGATGGAGACTTGGACCAAAAGCAACAAATCAAAGGCCAAAGAGAAAGAAAGTGTAGAATGTGGGGAAGAAGGAACCTAAGAGAGAAAACAAGGACCATGTGAGGAGTAGGAATGAACTTCTAAGTGAGATGGCAGGCAGGAAAAAGAGGAGCTGTCTGATCTGACAGACAGGTGACGCTGGAGCAGGGAGAGGGCAGTATGGATGTGGAGGCCAAGGTCGAGATGGACAAGCACCACCCCTCAGGTGTCTCCCCAACCCTGGAACCCAGCTCTTACCTGCCCCATCTCCTCCGGAGCAACCAACTCCATCCTCAGCCGCAAGGCTCCATCCTTTGCACGGGACAGTGGAGGGGTTCCCGCTGTTGAGCCCCCTGCCTCCACTTCTACCCTCAATGAGGGCAGGGGTGTGGCGGCCCGGGAAGTGCCCGTGCTATCCCCTGTCCCGGGCTCTGGGGGGCGCTGCTGGGGTGGGGAGGCCGACAGAGGGGGTGTCTCCACCTTGGCCTTGCCAGGCACTGCCAGTTGGCCCAGACCCCCGGTGAAGGAGCGGGCCTGAGGTCCAGGGGAGGTGGGGGGCGGGCGGAGCCAGGAGGTGGGGCCCTGAGACAGGCCTGGCTGTGGGATAGGGGCGCCCAGGCCCAAGCTGGCCAGCTCCAACCTGGAATCCAAAGATCTGCCCCCGGTGCCCCCTGAGGCCCCTCGAATTCCCTCCAGGAGCCGGCCGAAGCTAGGGGGCTCCAGGTCTCTCTCGTAAACATCCACACATGTCCAGCGGCCCCGGCGATAAGGCTCTCCCAGGCCTTGGGGCAGCTTCACCACCCGGAAACGGGAGGCGGGGGCCCCAGGCGGTGGGGAGCCGTTCCGGGGGGTGCCCTTGCCCCCTGGCTCAGGGTTGGGCTCCCCATTGGGCAGGCGGGGCTGGAGCCCGGTGGGGCCTGGCAGGGCAGGGGGATCTGAAGCCCCTGGGCTCCCTGGACCCTCATAGTCCGTGGTGACGCTGGTGATTTGGAAACTACTCTTCTTCTTGCCCCCACTCATGGTCCCTGGGGCTCAGGACTGGGCCAAGGTGGGCAGGGGGGCGGTGATGGCTCTTCGAGGGGCTCAGGCGCCCCTGGAACAGGGGGGCCACATGGCGGGGACATCAGGGCCCCGGGCGACGTCTGGGTCCAACATGGCAGAAGGGCCTGGCGGGAACTGTGGGTGCCTGGTTGGTGAAGGGAGAAGAGGGTAGGGGAGGCGGCGGGAGTAGGGGGGGCAGGGGCAGGTTTTTCCTGCTGCTGTTGCTGCCGAACTCCAGAGCTGAGTTTGCAAACTAGAAAAAGAGAGAGAGTGTGTGTGTATGAGAAAGCAGTGGGCAGGCCATCTCCGGGGCTTCCTCTCTGGGGAGCAGAGTGAGGGAGGAAGGGGAAACCGCCAGAGACCCAGAGACAAAGAGACAGAGATGACAGAGACCAGAGCAGAGGGGACAGATTGGGGAGGTCACAGAGAGCAGGAAGAGGCAGCCCAGATCCAAAGCTGAGCATTTCTCGCTGAGATTCAAACTTACGGGACCCAAGCCGTCCCACCCAAGGGCAAGGGCTTCAAGTCTTGGGTGAACAGGGGTGAAGCCGCTCCTCAGCCTGATCAGGCCTCCGGGAGACCTCTGCTGGGCCCCCGAGGCCCCCCCGCGCCCCAGCTCCCCCATCCCCGGGGCAGGCCCTGCCCTGCCGCCCCAGCGCCACGCCCCGCCCAGTCCAGAGCCCTACCTCTCGGCCGCGGCCACACAGCTGGGCCGGGGGTCCCAGCCGCCTAAGCTGTTGGGCTGTTCTCTCCCTGGGGCCTCCTGGCCCCAGCTGCTGGGGCTGGAGGGGCGCAGGCGGCGATCAGAGGCTGTCCAGCCCTCTTTGGGGGCCGCACCTCGCCCCACAAGGCATCTCCGCGGAAAGTTTGCTGTCCAGAAAAGAAGGAACCCCCGCCTCCTTGGCGGAACCCAGGCGCGGCCTCTTAAGTCCCCGAAGGTCTGCGGACGGACGCGGGAGGGGGCGGCTCAGCCCCCCAATCCTCTAGGTGGAGCCGCCTCGGTGGTCGCGGCGAGCGGCTCTCCCAAGCCTCCTCCCGCGTGGCACCGCTGGGTCTCTCTCCGCTCCTCCGCTCCTCTCAGTCTCTCTTTCTGGGCTGTTGACAACCCCCACACCAGGAAGTCCTGCCTCCTCGGGCCTGCTGACTGCTCCTCTCCTCCTCCTCCTCCTCCTCTTTCCCCTCTTCCTCCCCTTCCTCCGCCCTCTCTCGCTCCTGGGGCTCCCGGCCAACTGGCCCGGGGCCAGGCCTGCCACCGCCGCTGCTGGTGCAGTTGCTGCCGCCGCTGCTGTTCCAGGGGCCCGGAACAGGCTGCCTTAACCCCACACCTGCTGGGCCCTAGCCCAGCTCTTCCTCGGAGGGAGGGGCCGTGGAGGGCGGAGAGAAAGGGGGAGGAGTTAGCGGGGAGGCCAGGGATTCCCTTACTTGTAGACACTTGCTGCCATTGGCCTACAGACACGCAGAAGAGTGGGAAGGAAGTTAACCAGGATTCTACTGGGTGCCTGCCACCCCATAAGCGCCCAGTAAATTGTTATGGTGCCGCTGCAGCTGTTATTGTCATATCTTCGCTGGTTTTCACAGTAACTGTATGAGGAAGAACCTGTTTTTCTCCCCTGTCCTAATTTTTTAAAGTGGACTCTTAGGACAATTTTCAAACAGGCCCCAAAGTAGAGAGAATGGTATCATGATCTCCCAGGTACCCAGCATGAACAATTATCAACTCACCGCCAAATTGTTCGGTCTATACCCCCAGTATCCTTTGTTGTATTGTGCTGGAGTATTTGAAGCAAATCCCAAACATCGTATTATTCCTTTTCTTGGATGTGGAAATTGAGAGCCAGGAGGTTCAGAAAGGCTGTCAGCGGTAGAGCAGGGACATTTCACACACTCAGGTATGTCCTTGTCTGGCTCCCAATATAAAGAAACAACGAAGACTTGTTCACGAAGGTGCTGACTTGCATTTTCTCTCCAGTCGTTGATCACACAGTCATCCATACAGATGCACCGGCCTGATGAGGAACCAGGCTGGCCACAATGCCTGGACCCTTTCCATCCATATTCCACCCTTCCCACCTCCCCATCTCATTCCTTGCTCACTATGGAGAATCCACACACACTCATAAAGGGCCTACTATGTGCTTTGGCGTGAAGAATAAATCTCCAACTGCCATTTTCTCTTTTTTGATCTCCCAAGCAACTTTCTGACAGGCATTATTTTAGCAAAAGCAGCATCTAATGACCACAACTGCCTTCACTCCCAGGGTCAGAAGGAAATGGATTCTAATTAATTTTGGTCATATGGAACTCTTTTCAAGCATATTAAAATTCCTCATATTTGCCCACTCCACGTAACTATCTCAACGGTTTCTCAAAACAGCCCTGGGCAGATGGGGTGGTTCCAAGCTCCAGTGTTCTGCTGAGGAAACTGAGGCTCACAGGCGTTGGGCTATTTGCCAAGGCCTCAGAGCTAGCATTTGATGGCACTGAGACTACCTATGGGCTGTCTGACACACCCTTCCTTCCTCAGCTTTAGCTCATGGAAATTTTTAACCATTCTTTAGGGTTAGGCAAAAACACATGAAGCAAAACCCCTTGCCCCTAGTTTATGTATTTCTTCTTTATCTCTTTGTTGAAATGCATCTGCGCGCCTGTTTCTCTCCCTTCACGGTAACAGTGGCTACTACCATCGTCAGATCCTGAGGCCTCCCAAGTGGTGAGGTCCAGGAAGCAGCCTCCCACACAACCCCCGCCACTCGCCCCAGACTCTCTCCCCTCTGGCAATATTCAGAACACAGCCCCGCTGCTCCGCCCCCAGATCCTCCTTCTTTCGGCGCTGACTCGCTACAAACTATTCAAACTTATCTTTGGATCCTCCCCTTCCCACCGACTCACTCAGACGCTCAACTTCAACTTGGACTCCTCCTTGTCTACGGGACATTGTTGGTCTCTGTGGAAATGTTTGTTGAATTAATAAATAAAAGTTTATTCACATGGGAAAGGACTGTTATGTATTTTTATGTGTTACGTCTCCCAAGGGTATTTATAATAGCCTTTTAATGTATGGGGCCCTTTACGACTTATAAAGCTCTTTGCATTCATTATTTCGCCGAGTCAAAGGTTACTTGAGACCGCAGGGGCAGACAGGCAAGAGATTTTGAGCCTAGGCGGTGAAACAAGGTCTGAACGCCTGAGAGGCTGCAGGAATAGGCGACGAGCACCAAGCGAGCCAGCTCCTGTTCCCTCCCCGTACCTGGGGGGCGGCTGGAAGACGGGGCAAGGCCAAGGGAGCACGCCCCCTGCTGGACAAAGACGCGGATGGTTCGGCTCCCCACTCTCGGAGCCCCTCGGCCCGGAAACAGGCCCCCCCTGCCGGCCTCGCCGCCTCACTGCATCCCGGGCTCCGCAGCCGCAGCCTCGCCCCGGCCGGACGCGGGGTGCGCACCCGGGGAGCGCCTGGTGCACGGGGTACGCGCGTGGGTGCAGGCCCCGGGCCGCCGCTGGAGGGCGCCGCTGCGCGCCGCGTCCCGCTTCGCTCCGCCGGGGCCTTGGACATCGAACCCAGCACGGCCCGACCGGGCAAGGGCGAGGGAAGGCGAGGAGCGGACGCCCCAAAGCCGGGGCGGGCTGGCGCGGGGTCCCCCGCGCCCCACGACCTTTCTCCGAGTTCCCCCGCGGACACCGCTGGCCCCGTGCCCCAACCCCCCCCACCCCAGCCTAGCGGCGTAGCCCTGCGCGGCCGCTCCCGCTCCGTCCTTGGAGGGTGTGGAAGGGTGGGTTTGGGGCCGGGGGCGGGTCTGGGGGCGGACCCGGAGGCGGGGCTGTCTCTGCGGCAGGGCCCTGCTCGGCTCCCCCCGGTCTCTCTCTGTCTCTCGTCCTCCCTCCTCCTGCTCCGGGCGGAGCCCGGCATGGGGGGGCCGGCGCCCGGCAGGCCAGGTACGGTGATGTAGAAACTGGGGAGGCTTGGTGCGGGGAGGTGGGATGGGGGACAAGGGGTAGGGAGGATCGGCGGGGCGAGAGACGGAGAAACCCAGGATAGCAGGACAAGGGGAAGGGGAGGGGTGCCCGGGAACCTGGGGCTCTTGGATGGAGAAGGGGATGAAGCCGGCCAGGTTTGGAACAAACAGGGAAGGGAGAGGACGGCAGTGAGGAGGGGCGCCTAGGAAGAGAGGTGAGGCTGAAGGCGCAAAGGAGAGTGTTTGGGAGAAGGGAAACCAGAGCAGGTATGGAGGCCGACGCTCGGAAGGTAGCTAAGGGGCCAGACTGGAGACCCCGGGGTGGGCTGGAGGGGCGGGGACTGGGAGAGGGAAGCCAGGAGCCTCCCAGATCCTGGAAGAGGAAGGTGATTTGGGCCATCAGCGAGGGAGGCGGAGACCATCGCTGAGGGGCCAGGGTGCAGGAACAGGGGTGGACCAGAGCCCGGGCCCAGGCGAAGGACTGGAGAAGGGGACGGCAGGGAATGGATGAGTGGTCTTGTAGGTGCCTGACTCAGAGTGCCCCCACCCTTTCTCCAGCATCCCCGCCTTGCCCTCATGACACCCCCCAGCCTCAGGCCCCAAGAGGGGGTAGGGTGTCTGACTGTCTCCCCCTTCCCCAGTGGGGTGCAGTGTAGGCGAGTAGGCCCCGGCATAACTCCTTGTCTATAGGTACGTCCAGTTCGGTGCAGTTGATCTGTGTGCGTCTGGAGGTCTGTGTGTGCTGTGGGTGTGTCAGGGTGTTTATGTCTGTGTGTCTGGCTGTTCCTAGGTTGTGTTTACCTATGCCACTCTGCGTATCTGGTCCTCTGCTTGTAGACACGAATCTGTGGCCTGGTGGTTTGTGTGTCTGAATGTGTGTGTGTGTGGCTGTGGGGTTGCTGTGCGTTTGTGGGGACTGTATGGGGAATCAGGATGTATTTACAGAACGGGAGTCTGTGTGGATCTGATCTCTCAAGTGTGTGTATCCGTGGCTCTGAATACCTTTGTCAGGGTGTGTGACTCTGTGTATACACGTCCGTTTATGTCTGTCTGTCTGTGGGGCCTGGAGGCGGTATTGGGTTTTCTGTGCCTCCGTTTTCCTCTCTCTGAGGACCCGAGTCACGTCTCTGCTCCTTTCTCTCTCTCATTCATTCCTGGCCCCCACCCACCCCACATCTTTCTTTTTTTCCTTTCCACCCCCCCCCCCCACCAAGTGGATCCGGGACCCAGGGAGGGCCGCCCCCCGGGCCTGGTGGTGCTGAGCAGGGCCCCTCAGCCCCCACCTCCTGCCCCACGACATGAACCTCCTCTACCGAAAAACCAAGCTGGAGTGGCGGCAGCACAAGGAAGAGGAGGCCAAGAGGAGGTAAGGCTGCAGTCCCTGATTGCCCCCTTGCCGGTCTCACCTCTGAATCCCCCTGGCTGGGCCACATCCCTCTGCCCTTCCTGGGTCCAACAGCCTGGTCATCAGTCTGATCTGAGTCTGTGCTCAGTACAGAATTGCTGGAATTGCACACGCTCTGTCCCTGCCCTGCTTCTGGCTCCTGACTCTAGCCCCTGCCCTGGTCTCTTAGGGGGCTTCCAGCTCAGAGGCACCCTCTTGGCTCTTTCCCATCACCAGAGGCCCAAGTCACTCCTAACTGACTCACCTCTGGCCTGTGAGCTTCTCCTCTCTGTCAGTGTGGGGCTGACTCCTGGTTCCCCTGTCACCTGACCTTGGAAGAGGCAGGTCCTGCTGCCCTCATGGTCCAGGGATGGGATCATTTGAGGGGCCCCATTTGGCCCTCTCCCAGTGACAGAGCTGTGTATGTGTGGTGGGGGCCATGCAGGCTGAGCCCTGCAGAAGAGCCAGGGCTGGGGACCCCTCCCTGCTTGCCCCCTCTCTTTGCCCTCCCAGGGACCAGGGGCCTGGCCTCTCCTGTCTTGCTCCCTTCTCTTCTTCACTCCCATTGATGGCACAGCTTCTTGGAGCCTGAGTCAGAGCCACCTCCCTGCTCCCTTCTCCCTCCTCAAAACTGTGGAGTTTAATTCTTGTTGTTAATTAGATTAATCAGAGCTATCACTACAGTGATCTCTCCCTAATGAAGGGTTAGTAGACAGGGCCTTAATGAGAGCCCACCCCACAGCAGCTCTCCCCTCTTCCCTGCCAGCTGCCCCCCTTCACTCACACAGATGCTCAGGGACAGTGAAAAGGGATGGGGGTAAGCCTTAGAGGGGGAGGTGACAGAGAGCGGACAGCACCGAGGAAAAGGGAGAGAGAAAGAGAGACAGAGAGGGAGAGAATAGGAAAGAAAGAAAGAGAGAGAGGACAGGAGGAAAAAGAATCAGCCAGGAGAGGCTGCTCTGATGATGCGGCGGTCCAGCCCCGGTCTGGGAAGGGAGGCGCGGCATGGTGTGGGAGGGCAGGCCGCAGCAGCCAGACATGAGGGGAGGCCAGAGGCCAGAGGCCAGGTGTGGGCCAGCATGAGAGTGACAAGGAGCAGGGCTGCGGTGCCAGGTGCACATGCCAGGCTGGGCTGTGCTGCCTGGGTTTGCGTCTCTGTGTACGAAGCTGGCTACACGTGTGTGTGCCGGAGATGCCCAGGCTGGGATTGGCCAGCTCCAGGGATGCTCCCTTACACACAGGCTCACCCCTTCTCCCATCCCTGCCCTCAATTTCCTTGCCTTTTTTAAAGCCTATGGATTCAGCCTGAAGGAGCAGGGCACTGGTCCTTCAGGCTCCCCTGCAACCCCACCCTGAGCCCTCTTCATCCTCCCGAGGAGGCCACAGGGTTGCAAACCCCTCTTGGGGTGGAGGAGCGGGAGGCTTAGGCCAGAGGCCCCACCTCTGCTCCATCAGGGCCTTCTCTCCCCAGCTCCAGTAAGGAGGTGGCTCCCTCAGGCCCGGCAGGGCCCGGGGCTGGCCCTGGGCCCGGGGTCCGTGTGCGGGACATCGCCTCGCTGCGCCGCTCTCTCAGGATGGGCTTCATGACGATGCCCGCCTCCCAGGAGCATACCCCCCACCCCTGCCGCAGCGCCATGGCCCCACGCTCCCTCTCCTGCCACTCAGTGGGCAGCATGGACAGTGTGGGGGGTGGGCCTGGGGGGGGCGGGGGAGGCCTCACAGAGGACAGCGGCCCCCGAAGACCCCCGGCCAAGCCCCGGAGACACCCCAGCACCAAGCTGAGCATGGCGGGGTCGGGGGCAGAGACGCCCCCCAGCAAGAAAGCAGGTGAGATACCGGCACCCCTCCCCCGGGAAGCTGGGAGGATCCATTCCGGGCCAGGGGAGGCCTGCCGGGAGGGTTCATTCAGGGAAGATCCAAGGAAGTGGAAGGTTCCATTCTCAGGGGCGGGGGGGGGGCTCCTTTTTTGGAAGGGCCTGAGATAAACCATTCAAGGGGAAGCTCCTTGAAAAGTTCATTCTTGGAAAAGGGGTGGCCTTGGAGGGCCTTGAGGGTGGGAGGGAACTTAGGGTGGGAGCTGCAGATTCTAGGCAGTTCATCAGAAGGACTGACAGCTGCAGGTAGGAAGAGAACCTACTGTGGCTGTAAGTTGAGGGATGTGGGGAAAATGAAGAGGCAGATGAGTCAAGAGGTCACAATGGGTCTCCCCATTTCCATCCCTGACTAAGAGCCTCGTTTCTTTTTCTCTTTCCCATCCTGCTCAGGCTCACAGAAGCCAACCCCAGAGGGCCGAGAGTCCAGCCGGAAGGTTCCTCCACAGAAGCCCAGGCGAAGTCCCAACACCCAGCTCTCTGTCTCCTTAGATGAGTCCTGTCCCCCAACCCCCTCTCCTCGAGGGGGGAACCTGCCCCTTCAGCGCCTCAGTAGGGGGTCCTGCGTAGCTGGGGACCCTGAGGTGACAGCCCAGGAAGAAGAGCCCGTGTACATTGAGATGGTGGGGGATGTCTTCAGGGGAGGAGGGCGAAGTGGAGGGGGCCTGACCGGGCCCCCTCTTGGGGGTGGGGGCCCAACCCCTCCAGCTGGCGCCGACTCGGACTCAGAAGAGAGTGAGGCCATATATGAGGAGATGAAGTACCCGCTGCCTGAGGAGGCAGGGGAAGGCCGGGCCAATGGGGCCCCTCCATTGACGACAACCTCCATGCCACACCAGCCTCACGCCCTTCAGCCCCACACCCACCGCCGGCCAGCTTCAGCCCTTCCAAGCCGGAGGGATGGGACGCCCACCAAGACCACTCCTTGTGAAATCCCCCCGCCCTTCCCCAACCTCCTCCAGCACCGTCCTCCGCTCCTGGCCTTCCCCCAAGCCAAGTCTGCTTCCCGAACCCCTGGCGATGGGGTCTCGAGGCTACCGGTCCTCTGCCACTCCAAGGAGCCAGCTGGCTCCACCCCAGCTCCCCAAGTGCCTGCCCGGGAGCGGGAGACGCCTCCCCCACCGCCACCGCCTCCCGCTGCCAACCTGCTGCTGCTGGGACCCTCGGGCCGAGCCCGGAGCCACTCGACACCATTGCCGCCCCAGGGCTCTGGCCAGCCCCGGGGGGAGCGGGAGCTCCCCAATTCCCACAGCATGATCTGCCCCAAGGCAGCAGGGGCACCGGCAGCCCCTCCTGCCCCGGCTGCCTTGCTTCCCGGCCCCCCCAAGGACAAGGCTGTGTCTTACACCATGGTGTACTCAGCTGTCAAGGTGACCACGCACTCCGTCCTGCCAGCTGGTCCGCCCCTGGGGGAGTCAAAGACCGAGAAAGAGATCTCAGTCCTCCATGGGATGCTGTGCACCAGCTCCAGGCCGCCGGTGCCCGGGAAATCCAGCCCCCACAGCGGGGCCATGGGTGCAGCAGCTGGGGTTCTCCACCATCGCGCCTGCCTGGCCTCCCCTCACAGCCTTCCGGACCCAACTGCAGGCCCCCTGACCCCACTCTGGACCTACCCAGCTGCAGCAGCTGGGCTCAAGAGACCCCCTGCCTACGAGAGCCTTAAGGCTGGGGGGGTGCTGAATAAGGGCTGTGGAATGGGGGCTCCATCCCCCATGGTCAAGATCCAGCTTCAAGAGCAAGGGACCGATGGGGGGGCCTTTGCCAGCATCTCCTGTGCCCACGTCATCGCCAGTGCAGGGACACCGGAGGAGGAAGAAGAGGAGATGGGTGCCACAACATTTGGGGCAGGCTGGGCTCTGCAGAGGAAGGTCCTGTATGGAGGGAGGAAGGCAAAAGAGCTGGACAGTGAGTGAGGAGGAGGGAACAGGGAGGGGAACCAGGGATGTCCGTGATGATTTGGGGGAGGTGTTGAAGGGGTTATTTGGAAGTCATAGCCCATTGTCCTGAATTGGGAACTTTTCTGGGAGACCAGAGGGTGGGGGCATGTGGCAGACTGATGGGATGCGGTCCCCATGTGTGTGCTGGAGGGGCAGGAAGATCTGGGATTGGGAGGGTAGTAGAATCTGGCCCCAAGAGAAGCCTTCTCCTCCTGCCCTGTCCCGCTCTACTCCCTGCTCCTCCCTTCGCTGGGCTGCAGGGGTGTGTGTTTGTGAGTGTGCGCACACTAGGAGCTAAACACAGCTGCCTCCCAGCTGTTACCATGGCAACCCATCCAGACAGGAGGGAGAGGAGAGGGAGGCCCCTACCGTTGCTTAGCAACGCAATGCTCTGCCAGGCCTACTCTCTGAGATGAGCTTAGTTCACATGCAGCCCTTCCCCCGATACCCCCCCCCCCCCGCCTCAACTTCCCAGCTCAGGATTTGGGATTCTCCCTCTCCTGGGAAACAGTGCCCCAGGTCTCTGTGTCAAAGGATGTTCATTCTGGCCCTATCTGGGACTGGAGAGCTCTGAAGTTAAAGATGGGGTCAGGCAGACCCCTCTGAACAGGGAAAAGGGGTTGGTAGCAGTAAATGTCGATGATTCTCAGCCCAGGGGTGGTGCCAGGCCTGGAGTCCCTCCTGTGTGTATATATGTTGGGGGAGGGTGAAGCAGGGGCCCTCCCTCCCCAGGCGTGACCTACAACTGGGCAGTTACTTCTCCTGGCCCACCCAAGCCACTGTGTGTATAGCTGGGGGGACAGCAAGACCCTTCTTGCTATATAGGCTCTGAGCTCTCCTTGTCATCACCCCAGCAGAGGTTGAGGACGGTGCCCGGGCCTGGAATGGCAGTGCCGAGGGTCCCGGCAAGGTGGATCGTGAGGACAGAGGCCCTATGGCATCAGGGATCCCAGTGAGGAGCCAGGGGGCAGAGGGCCTGCTGGCCAGGATCCACCACGCAGCGGACCGAGGAGGGAGCCGCACGGCGCTACCCATACCCTGCCAGACCTTCCCTGCCTGCCACCGCAACGGAGGTGACACTCTGCAAACACCGGCACACAGATAGGGCAGGCTGGGGGGAACCTCCCAGGGTCCGCGTCCTGGGCCTAACATCCTAATACTACATTTCCATCCCTTTCCTCCTCTGATGTGTCAGAGGGCAGCGGGGCAGTCTGTCCTCGGGGACCTGGGGGAGGGGAGCCTGGAGACCCCTTACCCTCTCACACCTCATTCTTCTGCCTCAGACTTCACGGGAGGCTACCGCCTGGGGCGCTCCGCCTCCACCTCCGGAGTCCGGCAGGCCGCGCTCCACACCTCCCGGCCCTGCAGCCAGCCCAGGGATGCCCCGAGCCAGGTGAGGACGGAGACGGGGTTGGGCTTTTTAATCTGTGAAGGAGCTGCAGGGAAAAGGAGGCCCGGGTGTGGGAAGAAAGGCAAGAGGTCAGGCTGGGGCCTGGCACAAACTAATAGGGACCGCTGGAGAGTGAGGGGGTGGGGGAAAGCCTGGGAAGAGGCTGCTTAAGACGCGCAGCCAGACAGGCCCGCCACCGGCTCTACGTGCGCCTGTGTGTGCTTAGAAAAAAGACATCCACTCTGGATGGAAAAATGCATCCCACTAGGAAGACAATTTTCAAGACACCCTTTGCTCAGGGTGAGACAGGCCCCGCCTAGCACCAGGGTGCAGGGAGAGAGGACAGAGGCCTTGGGGGCAAGAGACGACTTGTTTCTGGGCGACGCATTTGTCTCGGCGGTGGGAACAGGGCCGGGTGACTCTGAGGTCCTTGACCCCCCCTTATTCCTTCCTCCGCCCCGCCCCGCGCCGCGTCGGGGCTGGCGGCGGGAGGAAGGGGCACAGACCCACCCTGCGCTGCCGCTGCCGCTGCCCCTGCCGCCCCCGCCGCCCCGCGAGCGCGACGGCAAGCTGCTGGAGGTGATCGAGCGCAAGCGCTGCGTGTGCAAGGAGATCAAGGCGCGCCACCGCCCCGACCGCGGCCTCTGCAAGCAGGAGAGCATGCCCATCCTCCCCAGCTGGCGGCGAGGGCCCGAGCCCCGCAAGTCCGGCACCCCGCCCTGCCGCCGGCAGCACACCGTCCTCTGGGACACTGCCATCTGAGGAGGGCGGGAGGCCGGGGCACCGGCCGGGGGGCGGGGCGGGGCGAGGCGGGGCAGAGGTGACCGGCCCTCCCGGAAACTTGCCTTGAAAGAGGGACGCTTGAAGGACCAGGTGAGAGCGAGCCAGGGAGAACCCCTGCCCTCCACCCTAACCCCCGAGACGGGAGTCTGCCGGGCCCACTGGGCTTGGGGCGCCAAGCAGCAACCCCCAGGAATTTGGGGGAGGGTTTGCTCAAGGTTGGGAGTGAGGCCCTCGGCTGCTCTCCCCACTGAGCGAAGTAGATCCCTCCTCTGGAGAGGGCGAAGGCCAAGCTGGAGATCAGCACGCGGGAGGAGGGAAGGGCTAGGGAGGAAGAAGGGGGGAGGGTCAGTGATGGACAGGGACTAGAGAGTGAGAGGTAGAGGGGCCCTTTTAGAGAGTGGGGGATGGGGGAGGTGGTATTTATTTTGTTATTTATTTTAGTCCGGAGGGCAATTCTGGGCCCTTCTGGCCTACTCCTGAACAGGGAGTGGGGAATCGCAGGCAAGTAAAGGGAATCAAGTTGGTACTCACTCTCCCCAATGCCTAAAGGCCCCACTATCCATGCCCCGCCTAAAGCTGGGGACTGGTCTGCAAGGCGGGGTGGAACAGGAGACCGGAGAGGCCCTGGTGAGCTGAGGGCCAGAGGACTCATTTGCAGTATTTACAAGGTGCCAGTATTTGGTAGTGAGCCTGGCCTGCTCTGAAACAGGCATCTTACTTAGCTGGGGAGGGTGAGGGACTAGCACCAGGGATGGGCGGGATGATTGGGAAGGAGGGAAATTTTAGCGGGTGGGGGGCGGGCAGGGTATTTATTTAAATTTAAAAAAACACACAGAAGAGATGTCAGGAACTTTTTTTTAAATTCCTTTCTTTTCAGAATAATATATTAAAAGACTAACGATCCTAGAACCGGCTTCTTCTATTTCAGTGTGCTCCGTCTTTCTTACACCTGTTTCGTTTTCCCTCTCGCCCTGGCTTGGTGGGAGTTGGAGGTTGTGCAGGGAGGGTTACTATGGCAAGTGACAGGGAGAGGTGGAGTTGGAGGTAAGTCTTTGGGAATGCCACCAGGAAGTCACCCAGCAAGCATTTACTGAGCATCTGATGTATGCATGGCCATGCGCCGATGCAGAAGGAAGATTCAGACTGAAGCCTGTCCTCAATCAGCTTATAGTCTATTCAGGTAGATGAGATACCTGAGCCGACACTGGACAGTGCTCCAGGAGTAAGAGAGGGAGAGGGCTGGACTCATCCGACAAGGCTTCCTGGACAGTGAGCCTCAAAGGACAGGTAAGGTTTGGAGGAGCAGGGGTGGGAGGGAAAGTTCCCAGATCACAGTATGATTATCCGCGGGGATGGGGTCAGGGCAGCAACTGTGTTTAAATAATGCAGAGGGCAGTGAGTCAACCTTGATGAAGTTGGTTCAGAAAGATGGGCCTCAAAGCAAGATGCTGGTCCTCAGGAAGGAATCCAGGGAGGAGGATAAAAAGAGTGTCTCGGAGAATGGAAGGCAAGGGACAGTTTGCAAGATGCAGCTGAAAGAAAACATCCTCCGGATGGGGATGAAGGAGCCAAATGGGGCATCTGCGAAGCCCAAGTTTGGAGCTCATATGATTGAGGAAATGATCACCTTGACAAAGCCTGGAACTTGGGGTTGAGCAGGACTTTGAGGGAAGACTGTGGAATTTGAAGCAATGGTGAATATTCAGGTTGAAAGATTTGCTGCCAGCTAGACCAGAGATTCAAAAATGGATGATACCAGAGATGTTTTTAAGAGGTATGAAGAATTTTTTTAAAGCTTTAATAGTTTTGTATTTATTTTCATTCATATTAGAAACATTATAATCAGCACATCAGACTATTTGTAGTTTCACAGCTGTCATTGCACAAGAGAAGGCTAAATTTATTTTTAATGAGTTGATTTAAAGAGAAATAGGAAACAAATAAATAATAGTACAGGTGGTATACAGAATATGAAAAATTATGACAGTGGTATGAGAATTTTTGAAATTTAGGAAACAAGTTAGACAGAAAATGTTGATGGTTTGGGAGAGAAGACAAGACTATGGACATTACAAGTCATCAACACAAAAATGGTACTCAAGGCCAAGACTGAGCTCCAAAAGAGAAGGTGTGGACAGAGATCACACTTATTGGGGTGATCATTTCACAATATATACATATAGCAAATCATTATGTTGTACACCTACAATGTTATATGTCAGTTATATCTCAGTTACAAAAACTTACACCCCAGTAAGTTTAGTTAACATCCATCATCACAAATAGTTACAGTTTTTTTCTGGTGATAAGGACTTTTAAGATCTACTCTCTTTGCAACTTTCAAATGTACAATACAGTATTGTTAACTGTAGTCACCATGCTGTACATTATGTCCCCAGGACTTAATTATCTCATAACTGGAAGTTTGGACCTTTTCACTACCTTCATCCATCCCCCCCCCCCCCAACCTCAGACAGCCACCAATCTGTTCTTATCTTTGAGTTTGGTTTTCTTTTTTTTTTTTTTTCCCTTGATTCCACATATTAGTGAGATCATACAGTATTTGTGTTTCTCTGACTTATTTCACTTAGCATTATGCTTTCAAGTTCCATCCATGTTGTTGAAAAGTAACAGGATTTCCAGCAGCTTTTTAATGATTAGTTAAAAAATTAATGGAAGGAAATATCTCATTTACAAGAGTGAAAAGTAAAATATCTAGGAGTAACTTTAACAAGAAATGTACATGACCTATATTTGATCAGTCAATAAAACTGAAGTCCTCTGAGTGATTCAACCAAAGAAGACTTGAATAAACAGAGTAATAACTAGTTCTTTGATAAGAAGACAATAAAAGATGTAAGTTTTCCCTAAATCCATAAAATTCAATGCAGTCAGTCTCTAAATCCCAAAAGGATAATTTGGGAAACTTGACAAAATAACTCAGAAGTTCACCAAGAATGAAAATGAGAAAAACCAGAACACTCTGAAACAGATGAGTAAACAGGGAGACCTGGCTACCAAATACTGTAGGTTGAAATAAAAGCATAGTGAGCTGGGATTGGCACAGGACTGGCACGGTCCTCAGAACCGAGTCCAGAAATAGTGGCAAACACACATGGAAATTTAGCACCTATATGATAAAAGTGGCACTTCAGTGGTGGGGAAAACATTATATTGACAATTGTTTCTTGAACAATTAGCCAGTCAAGGGAGAGTGTGGGAAGCTGGATTTCTATTTCATTCACTATACCAAAAATTTAAATGTAAAAACAAAACATGAAAAGGGAAAAGTGGGTGAACATTCTTATAGACTTGAGAGGGAGGAGGCCCTTCTAAAATGACATGGATCAATTATTAAAGAAAAGAACAATCCATTCAGCCAATAAATAAATAAGTAAATTAAATGACATGAAAACCAGAAACAAATAAACCAAAAGACTTTTAAGTTTGATCCCCTTCACAGCTAAAACTTCTATATGGCAAAGTCAAACGACAAACATTAAACTAGGAAAATACTTCTAACACATATGAAAAATATTGATGTAATAATAAGAAAGATTTGTGTTGATAAGAAAAAAGGAAAAACAACCCAAACAAATGTGAACAAAGGCCGTGAACAGACAACTCACCCAAGAAACAGAAATTACCAACAAACATGTTCATCCTTAATACGTAATGCAAAACATAGCAATAATAAAATAGTTTTCACCTATCAGACAAATCTGAAAAAAATTCAAAACATCAATCTGGCAAATATGTGCAGAAAACAGGCACTCATTGTGTAAATGTAAATTAATACAGTCTCTCTGGAGGTCAGTTTTAAAATATTTATTAAAATTTTAAATGTGCATAGTTTTGACTCAGAAATTCCATTTCCAGGAATTTATCCTATGGAAACAGTCACACAAGTGTGCAGAGCTAAATGCACAAGGGTGCTAACTGCAGCATTGTTTGAAATAATGAAAAACTGGAAACAACCAATTCATCAGTATGGCACTGACTAAATAATTTGTTAACAATGGAAAACTGAAGCTGTTAAATAGAATGCAGAAGATATAGATGTTCTAAACACAAGAAGTAGTTCACAATAAATTAATAAGTGAATAAAGCAATTGCCAGAAAAGTGCATACAGAGAAAGTACATTTTTAGAAAAATTATTTATTCATAAATTTTTATATAGGTCCGGAAGGAAATGTACCAAATAGTTGATGGTAATTATTTTGAGGTCTGAGAGAGGGCTTAATTTGTCTTTTAAAAAATAGGAAATTTATATTGCTTGAATTTTTATGTGTACATCTTCATTCTGAAATCAGAAAAATAGATATATATTATTTTTTTTTTTTAAAAGTAGTTAACTGTTCAAGGAGGAGGAAGACGGGACAGGGATTATGCTCAGTGACAAGAAGCAGAGGTAGGAACCAGGTGTCAGGCATTGAGGAGCCAACATGTGTGGGTTCAAATCCCAGATCCACACTGAGAGCTAAGTTTCTCACCTTCCTTATCTGTAAAATAGGAATGATTAGAGGGTTGTTGAGGAGACTGAATAAGATGGTGCAGTGCCTCCCATGAGGCTGAAGAGAGATGGGTGGGGATAGAGACAGAGATGGGGGAGATGAGAGAGAGAGACCAGACTCCAGCAAACCTGGAGTGAGAGGTGGGAGTGGACAGAGTCAGGCTTGGAGGGGCTCAGGCAAAGGCAGGCGTTTAAGGCTGCCATGAGCCAGGGCTATGAAGCCCTTCTGCTGGATGTACAAGAATTGGAGGGCTGTGACGAGTTAGAAGCTGAAAGAACTTAGGGTGTGCTGGCACTATGAACCTCACATGGAGGCTGGAGGGATGAGCATCCCCTGGGAAGTTGGCCTGGACCCAGCCCTGCCTGCCTGACACCAGGTAAAACTCACCTCGGATTCCACATCCCTTCCTGGGGTCACTAAGCCACCTCCAATGCTGACTTTCCACCTTTTGAAACTCCGGTAAAGCAGAGAACTCTAGGGCAGCATAGCCAGAGGTGAGAGGGAGCTGGGAGAGGAGAAAAGAGCTGGGTCAGGGAGGCCTTCATGGGGGAGGGAAGACTTTCAAACCCAAGGGGAGAAGAGAAAAAGACTTCAGAAATAATATCCTGCCTTATCTTTCCTGGCCCATTTTGCCCATGGAGATCATATTTCAGCTCTGAAGAGAGATGTCTATCAAAGATCACCAGGATAATGTCAAAAAGACTCAGGAGCAAACTTGAAGAGGCTCCCATAGGCCAAAGGATAGGGTAATTCAAGCACCAAGAAGGGTAAGAACTGCAATGGATTGAAAGACAAATACGGTTAAATTCATGAGTTCATAATGACCCCCCAAATGCTCACTTTTGGAGGATGCCAGAGAATCGATTCATTATTCTGAAAACTGCTAAGTAAAGGGGAAAATCAAGCCTCTATCTGCCTTTATCAGATAGCCGATGAAGGGAAGTTTTTTTTTTAATAGAACTCTTCCAGCTAATAACAAAAATAGAAGTTTAGAACTGGAGCATCACCCTGAAGTAATGGATCCAGGTACTGAGTTTCAACAGCAGCTAACATCACATATCACATTATAAGAGACAACCAGACATTATATCCTTTCTGGTGGAAGAACGCACCACCTATGAAGCATTCTTGCCCCCCAAAAACTGAACCTAGGACTATGAGCAAGCCCCTAGATGCTGTTACCAATCACAGGAAATACAGAGGAGAGGGGAACGTGCTGAACACCAGGGGATGCAACAGCAAAATCGAGACTGTGGGGAACACCTCAGGGCAAAAAACCTGGATTCTTCCACAAATACATCACCAGGGAAAATAAAGAGATGGAGACAGATCCTGTAGATTAAAAGACACTAAAAAAGACATACCATCATGCATTGCGATTTATGGATCTTATTTGGATCCTGATTCAATCAAATAAACTTTAAAATAAATGGCTTCTTGCATTGATGAGACAATTGGGAATGACTACTGACTGGATATTTGATGATATTAAGGAATTATTAATTTGGGGGGCATGGTAATGTACTGTGGTTATGTGTTTTTAAGAGTCCTTAAAAAGACAGTACTGAAATATTAATGGGATAAATATGTGAGGTCTGGGATTCACTTCAAAATAAAAAAGAAAGGGAAAAAATGCATGGGGGAGAGATGAAACAAGAATGGCTGAGAGTTGATCATTGTTGAGGCTGGCTGAATGTTTTGTCTGCACTTGGGTCTGTTTGAAATTTTCCACAATAAAAAGTGTTGTTGTTTTTTTTTTAAAGTCAGTGTGATAAGTCAAAAATTTTCCTCCTTTGGAAAAAAAATGAGGGTTGGGAGCAAACAATCTAGGAAGCCCCTCCCAGATCACGTTCTCTAAGTAAAAATAACCTTTTATTTTTGCATTGTAGAAAGTTATCAAAAACTGAAAAGATGTGACAATGAATATATGTATGTTCATGTATAAATGAAAAATTGTGCTCTACACTGGAATTTGACACAGCATTGTAAAATGACTATAACTCAATAAAAAAAATTTTTAAAAACTGAAAATAAAAAGTAAAATAGACACCATCTTTCCACCACCCAGAGGTTGCCATTTCACAGCTCACTGTATAACATTACAGGACTTTTCCTATGCAGATGTATGTTTTTCAACAAAATGAGATTATCCTGCACATGGTGTTTTGAACGCTGTTTTTTTCCCATTAATGGTCTCCACTTCCCTGTGTCAATAAACTTTCATCTTATCTAATATCCAGGCTTTATATACATTTCCCTAACTGTGTCCCAAAGTGTCCTGGAGACTTGTCAGAGTGGGCTGACCCAACAAAGTAGCATAGACTGGGTGGCTTAAAGAAAAGATACTTATTTCTCACAGTTTTGTAGGCTGAGAAGTCCAAGATCAAGGTGCTGGCCAATTCGATCCCTGGTGAGAGGCTTCTTCCTGGCTTGCAGCCAGCCAGCCACCTTCTTACTGTGTCTTCACGTGGTGCAGAGAGAGCCTCTGGTCTTTCTTTCTCTGAAGAGGACACTAATTCGCTTAAGGATTAGGGCCCCACCCTCATGACCTTGTGTAAACTTAATCACCTCTCAAAGGTCTCACTCCCAAATGCTATCACATCGGAGGTTAGGGCTTCAACATAGGATTCTGAGACCAAGATTCTATCCAGAACAAGGCATCGCATCTGGTGGTTATGTTTATTTGTCTCTTCTAATTCGACACATTATCTTTGCTTCTTTTGTTCCCATAACTCTAACGTGTGGAGCGGCCTGGGCAGATTTCCTAGGAGAATGTTGCACTCTGTGCACTTGCTTGGCTGCTTCCTCAAGGTACCTCTACAGTTTATAGACACAGAGAGCCCCTTGGCACCTGCTATTCAGACCCAGGTGCCCCTAATAGATGTGACTTTGGAGGGGCAGCCTGTCCTGAGGGTTTCCACTGCTCCTCTCCTCCCCAAACTGGATGCCCACAGGATGAAGTGAGGAGCATGTTGACTCATCCAGGCCACCCACTGGCCTTTGCCACCAAAAATGGCTGGGAGCCAGAAAACACAGGCTGGAGGCACTAGAGATGGTGTCACCACCATTTTAAAAAATTTCCACTGACCAAATGGTGACCTTATGCTGATTGTGTTTGACATTCCTGTCTTAAAGCCCAGGGGTGGGTGGGTGGGATGGCAAGATATGTACACATTCCAGAAATTTCAGAGTCATGAAGGGAAACTCTAGAAAAATTAGAAACCAGAGGGAAAATTTTAAATATATATATTATTTATTTCACTGCCCATTCAGATCTGAAGTCACTTTGCTCGTTTAGTAAGGTAAAAATGCATCCTTGGATTTGGGTCAAAAAACTGTCATGGTCGGTCCACTTAGAGATATGGAAATCTGAAAAATGGAGAACACTTCCCCCTTCCATTTAAGGTTGGGGCTGGGTGAGTGGAATGGTCTGTGGGGAAGTTCCCCTCCTCCCCTTTGTTTTTCTTTCTTCCTTTTCCACCCAGCAGGTCCTAAGGCAAGAGAAAGAAGGCAGCTCCTAATAGGAACTTCTTAAAGAGGCAAAGCCATACGCTGGGGTGGGAAGGGCCCCTGACTACAGAACAGACCTGAGGAGGGAGAGTCAGCGTCTAGAATATTCTCCTGGGCTGGGCACGGGAGTTTAGCTACCTTCTTCCCAAGAAGAGAGTAGGATACTGCCCACCCAAACTTGCCACCCTCAGTTATTGCTTTTAAAGAGGCCTGTCCCCAGCCCACGCTTCCCATGGTGGACAGAGGATTGCCCTTCCTTTCTGAAGGAGAGAGGGGGCCTCTTTGGGAGAAGAGGCATTGCCCCTGTCCACCAGACCACTACTCTTAACATCTTGGAAGGGGAGACCACTCCTGTTTTACAGTGTGTGCAGTAGGAGAGGGTACAAGAGGACAGCGGAGAGGCCAACCACGCCTCTGGAGCTGCAGGTGAAGAAAGAGTATAGGTCCTCCAGACTGGGCACAGGGAGAGAATGGACGGGGTGCAGCAGTAGTGGCGTCCTGCCAAGGGGGCAAGCAGCAGACGTCCCTCCCAGAAGGCTGAGTGGGATGAGCCCAGGTGGCCAAGAGTGACCTAGGGACACTCGGCACCCTGGGTGGACCCAGTGGACAAGCGTCCCTGACCCTGGTGGTATTGCAGCCCAAGAGGACTCTACCACCCAGGTGATGTGCTAACTGGTAGCTAGAACATGGTTCTCAACTGGGCAACTTTGCCCCCCTGGGGACATCTGGCAAAATTGTGGGTTGTCACAACTGAGGATGGAGTTGCTCCTGGCATCTAGCAGGTAAAGGCCAGAGGTGCTGCTAAATATCCCACAATGCACAGGACAGCCCCCCACCAGCACCTGATCTGAAAGGAGCTTCTGGTCTGAAATGTCAGTAGTATTGAGGTAGAGAAACCTTGCATCTTGAGGTTGAGAAGCCCTGAGTTAGGGGATCTTAATCCTTAGAATATGGCACCTGGTGATTCATGTGGTAAAACCTAACAGCTTTATTCCATCCACCAGTTTTCATGTTTTTGACTGCGCCAGCAAGACTTCTTATTTCTAATTCAGATTGGATGGGGGTGGGGAATTACCCAAACTTTCCTTTGGTTCTAACTTTATCACTTGCTAACCTTTTAACTTTATATTATCCCCTGTTAACAACTGACTGTTGACCTCTGATGCATGCACAATGGCAGCTCTGAAACCACATTTCTATTTTTTTAGATCATTTTTATCGAGGTATAATTTACGTATAATAAAATATACCCATTTTGACCAATTTCCAAAATATACAAACAACTCATACACTTTAATATCAAAAAGACAAGAAACTCAATCAAAAAATGAGCAGAACACCTAAATATACATCTCTCCAAAGAAGACAGATGGATGGCCAACAAGCACATGAAAAGATGCTCAGCATCACTAACTGTCAGAGAAATGCAAATCAAAACTACAATAAGGTATCACCTCACACCAGCCAGAAAGGCTTAAAAAATCTGCAAACGATAAATGCTGGAGAGAGTGTGGAGAATCCTCCTACACTATTGGTGGGAATGTAAATTGGTGCAGCCACTATGGAGGACAGTATGGAGGTTCCTTAAAAAACTAAAAATAGACTTACCATATGATCCAGCAATCCCACTCCTGTGCATATACCTGGAGAAAAACATAATTCAAAAAGACACATGCACCCCAATATTCAAAGCAGCTCTATTTACAAGAGCTAACACATAGAAACAACTCAAATGTCCATCAACAGATGACTGGATAAAGAAGTTGTGGTGTGTGTGTGTGTATACATATATATATATATATATGTATACACACACACATACACACACACACACACACAAAATGGGATACTACTCAGCCATTAAAAAGAATAAAATAATGCCATTTGCAGCAACATGGATGGACATGGAGATCGTCATTCTAAGTGAAGTAAGCCAGAAAGAGAAAGAAAAATGTCATATGATATTGCTTATATGTGGAATCTGAAAAAAAGGACACAAGTGAACTAATTATTTATAACTTAGATGATTAATTTCTTGAATATGTGTAAGCACATTTGACTGCCCTTTATGATTGGATTACTGCATTCTGTTGATTCTTATTTTGTGGTTGGCTATATTTCTCTGATAACTATATAAGTTTAAAAAGCTAGAGCTCTAAACTGTTCTTAGAAACAATGAACAGTACGTTTATGTAAATTTTAAAATGGTTTTATCTCTCAATGAGTTGCTCTTCCTAGAATAAACTGTTTACCGCCCCCCAAAAAATGACCCACAAAGCTTAAAAAATTGGTTTTAAGAATGGTACAGAAACTCTTAATATATTTTAAAACCCCCCAAAATTAAAAATTAAAATAAATAAAATGTACCCATTTCAAGCATACAGTTTGATGAGCTTTGACAATTCTATATGCCTCCATCCACAAGTTAAAAAAAAAAAAAGACTATGTTTAGATTCACGGAGTGAAGATAGAAATGTGGACTCTGAAGTCAATCAGACCTTGGTTCAAATTCCAGCTCTGTCACCCGCTAAGACTGTTTTCTTGTCAGTAAAGTTGGATTAATGATATTCACCGAAGGGGTTATTCCGAGGATTAAACTGACACACTTGAACTGTTTAGCTCAGGGCCTGCCTGCCTGAAGCACATGGGGAAGTGCTTTATCAGTGGTCATAATAGTCATGATCATTAGCATTCTCACTATTTCATGACATACTTGGCTAACAGAATCCTTTTTTTCCCCGTATCTACATGTCTTCCCAGAATGATCACAACTTTTCTGAGGTTACAATAATTGTATACACACACGATCCCTAAACTCGTATATCCAAACTCTCTCCCAGGCTCCATAAGAACTGGTCAGCTTCACGCAGGCCCACCTCAAAGATGAAGTGTCCACAACTGCACCTGTTACCCTTCCCCAACCACTGCCCAGTCAAGGGCATCACATTCAGTCTCCTGAAGCAGAAGTACCTGGTTCCTTTCTCTCTCACACACACCCTTAATTCATTAGGGTATCAATTTAACTGGTTTAACCTAAATGGGAGGTTGTTTCATGCTCATATAAACATCCAGACATAAGCAGTCCATAGCAGATCTGCATGATCCCAGGGTGTAGCCTTTGTTCCACGAGGTCTAAGCAGATTACTACCAGGTCCACTTTTCAGGCGGGAGGAGGCTTACAATTCAACAGGCACTGCATTTAATCTGCATACCACCTAAGAGGCAGTGGTTTTATTAGGTTGGACCATATAAAATCAGTCAAATATAGAAGAACATTGGCAATTTCTGATAATTCAATCTTATAGTATCTCTACTTTATAGATTAGGACTCTAATGCACAGAGAAGTCAAGTGACTTGCCCAAAGTCACACAGTAAGTGAACGGCAGAGAAGGGATTCAAATCCAGAGCCTTCCTGGCAACTTGGCCCACCAAAAATTCTTCAGTGACTAAGTCCTGGTTCCTCGGCCCCCAGTATGCTTATAACCTAGTTAAAGGGCAACATACGAACATTGGAAAGCTAAATAACAGTTCGAGAGAGAAACAGCAACAGCTTAATACAGCTATGTTAGAGTGTCCCAAGGCTATCTATGAATTTTTTCCCCCAAATGAGTGGTAAAACATTCTTTCTCTAGAATTTGAGGAGACAGAGCAATGGCTCCAGGCTGGGGTGGCCTGGAAGAGGGGAGATGTCAACTGAGTCTTGAAAACAGTGTCAGTTTCTGGGTGGTAGTGGAGGTGATATTCAGTGATAATGATCTAATTCTGTGCAATTTAACAAAAGTTTGAGATGTTATCTATGAAGACTTGCTTTTCTGTCCTTAGCTGTGTGTACACATGCGAGGGTATACACTCAGGTATCATATTTGTCAGTTCCTTCCGTCACGTTTCTCATTTGGATATGTGTGTCTGGGTATTTCTTCCTGTGTCTTAGATCTTTGTCTCTTCTCCCCACCCCTTCCTTCCTTTTTAAATTTCTCTATCACACACTCTCATCACCTGTCTCTCCCCATCTTTGCTCTCTAATTGGCCCCATATAAATCCTAAGTTTATCTTTTATTATTTATTGCACATATTAAATAGTTTGATGTGATTTGCCCCTAATTTAAAATGCAAAGGGACAGAATGTTCCATGGCTTCACCTAAATCTCTTTCATTTTATTGCTCTCTCCCATGGCCTTTTATTTGTTTTTATTTTTTTTCAAGTTAGGACATGTACATCATTTTAAAAGTCAAATACTTGAAAACTAATCCCGAAGAAAAGCAACCCTACCTCACTACACTCATGACCCGCTTCTCAGGTTCAATCATTTTCAAGTCTTTCAGCTGTTCCTTATGATATGTACCTCCCTGTTTCTAAACAGCATGCATGTACAGCTATTTCTCGATTTTGTCCAGTTTTAGTTAGAGAAGCCTTCTTAAAACAGAAAATGAGAATTTAACTCTTACACCTCAGTCCACAGACACAGCTCTTCCCTGTCCCCCATCCTTCCCCCCCAAAAGTTAGATCCTACTTTTTGATCAGAGCAGAATTCAGTGTGTATAACATGATTATTATATAAATGTTATTTATAGCTGAGCCATGTGCTAGACTATGATTAAATTTTCTTTCTTGGAGTTTTCTTTCCTTGGAGTTAAGTGTCAACTTAACAAGTTTTTGTCTAGTTTTCCAGGTACCTGTGATGAAATCAACCCCCGGAGGTGGTCAATCAGCCAAAACTCGGAGACATCTGTCCTAGAGCCCCTCAGCCCCCATCACATGCAAGGTGGCTTGCTGTAGACTGTGACACAGCTGTGGTCCTGGAACACTTTTCACCTCTCTCCCCCCATGCCTGTTCCTGAGTTCCATGTTTCCTTTCTTGGATTAGTCCCTCATCTTATTGGATCCTGTCCTCCAACAGCTTCCTGTGAAAGTATGCCAGGGACATCATTTGCTTGTGACTTCACATACCTGAAAATGTCCTTTACCCTAACTGGACTAATAGTTTGGCGAGGTACAGAATTCTAGGTTTGCAATCATCTTTCCTCAGAATTTTTTTTTAATTTAGTAATCAGTCTCTTAATAGGAGTTTTTCAACAAAACTGTAGTAAGGCTAATATAATGCTTTTCCACGGAAGGCTTACTTTTTAAAAAAAATTGTACTGTAACTGACATATAGCATTGTGTTAGCATTGGGTATACAAAGTCATGATCTGATATAAGCATATTTCCTCAGACTTTTGAAGGCCCTGCTTTATTGTCATCTACTTTCTAATGACATTGTTGAAGAGTCTGAAGTCATTCTGACTTCCTGTTATTTCTTTCTATAAACTTGCAGGATCTTTGCTTTGGCTTCTATATTCTGAAATTTCAGGATTATTTGTCTTCACATGGGTTTATTTTAATTCAATGTATTAAAATACACATGGGGCCTCCTCACCTAGAAATTCAGTTTGTTCAATTCTGGCAATTTTTCTAGAGGTTTGTGTTATTTTGGTAATTTCTTCCTGTCTAATTTTTTGTCTAGTTTTTTTGAAATTGGATCAATTTCCTAAATAGAGCCTTAAATTTTCTTTTTCTTTGTATGTCCTTGTCATTTGTTCTACTATCCAGGAGTTTTTTTTTTTTTTTTTTTTTTACATTTACTTTCCAACACTTCTACTGAATTTTTTATTTTCTACGTTATATTTTTATTTTTTAACAAGACACTGAAGGTTTTTCAAATTAATTTTTATATACATTAAAAATTTTTTTTCTCTTTTGTGGGGGAGGCAATTATTTTTTTTTAAATGTATTTATTTTTTACACAGCACTGGGGATTGAACCCAGGACCACGTGCATGCTAAGCACACACTCTACCATTGAGCTATACCCATCTCCCTCATATTTTTAATTTGTAAGAGCTTTTTTTTGTTCTCTGAATGTTCCTTTTATATGGTCTTTTGTATTTGTTTCAACGATGAACTATCAATTTTATCTATCCAACAACTAACAATATTAATTTTTTTCGCTAAAGTTTCTTCTGCTCATGCTTCTCCCAAGGTCATTTTTTCTCTTTGTTGCTTTGGTTTTTGTCTTTATGTCAAAGGCTGGTGTGGCCTTCAGCTCTCCATTTATATATCAGTATCTGAAGGTCTTTCTCTTGATACAGTCAGTTAATCCAGAGAGGACTCCACCAATCATCAACTGGGCAGGGGGTGGGGGGAAACGGAAATCATAATCTTGGCTTCCAGCACTTAGAAAGGTGAATGAAGGGAGAGTTGCTGCTGGAGGTCTCGCTTGCCCTGTTAAGCCCCCTGCCCTCAGCTGAGCTACACCCTCTGGTTCAGAGTTCCTCTTGTTCAACCTTTCTAGAAAGTCAGCGTCACATCTGCAGCCTGGATTGGAGGAGGGACCACCATCTTGTTCAGGATGAGGACAGGGCACTGAGAATCTGTTTCTTTATCAACTTTATCTTAATTGTGGTAAAACATAGTTACCATAAAATGTATCATCTTAATCAGCATATCATTCAGCAGTGTCAAGTACATTTACACTGTTGTGCAACCAGTCTCCAGAACTCTTCATCTTGCAAAACTAAAACTCCTTCCCCATTAAACTCCCCATTCCCCCTCCCCCAGCCCCCAGCAATCACCATTCCACTTTCCATCTTTATCTGAGACCTTTAGGCACCTCATACAAGTAGAATCACACAGAATTTGTCCTTTTGTGACCAGTGTATTTTACTTAGCATAATGTCCTCAAGATTTGTCCATGTTGTAGCACGTATCGGAATTTCCTTCCTTTTTTTTTCTTTTTAACATTTTTTATTGACTTATAATAATTTTACAATGTTGTGTCAAATTCCAGTGTTCAGCACAATTTTTCAGTCATACATGGATATATACACACTCATTGTTACATTTTTTTCTCTGTGAGCTACCATTACATTTTGTGTATATTTCCCTGTCCTTCCTTTTTAAAGCTGAAAATATTCCATTGTATATAAGTACAATGTTTTGTTTATCCATTATCTGCCAATGGATATTTGGGTTGCTTCTACTCTTTGGCTATTGTGAATAATACTGCTATAGGTGTTCACATTTTTTTATAAACTTTTGTCTGATCTCTTTGCTCAACTTCATTTCACGCCCACTTTCAGGGATAACTGGTATCTCTAACATCTGAGTCTTTCTGGGGTTCTGTGACACCAGTCAGCTTTCTACTGAGCTCCCCCATTGCTAAATTGGGTCTCAGATTTCTTTGGTCTCCTGTGAGTCAGTTGTGATGTCTCTCTGCTTTTCAGCTTCAAAAAATTTTGTTATCATTTTCTCCTTTCAGTCTTCTTTATCCATGAGGGTTTGTATCTTAAAAGAAAAAATTTAACTATCATTTCAGTGGGGTTTCAGGAAGGAGATGAGGTAAATGTGGGTGTACCTCCATATTTGCTCAGTCTCTAAATTGTGTTAGTTTTAAGTAATATAATTTCTGATTATTTTCCCCTTGTAAGTGGCTTTTAATTTTAAAAAATGTTATTTCTCCAGTGGAAAAATATATGTGATTATGAAAAACAGTTTCACAGTTCCTCAAAAAGTTAAGCAGAGTTACCATATCACCTAGTGATTCCACTCCCAGGCATATACCCAAGAGAATGATAAACATGTGTCCACACAAAAATGTATACATGAGTATTCATAGCTGCATTATTCATAATAGCCAAAAAGTGAGAACAATTCAAACGTTCATCATCAGATGAGTGGATAAGCAAAATGTGGTATATCTATACAATGGAATATTATTCAGCCATGAAAATGAAGTAGTGATACACACAACATGGATGAACCTTTAAAACATGCTAAGTGAAAGAAGCCAGATACAAAAGATTACATGTTATGTGATTCCATTTATATGAATATACTGGAAACCACTGAACAGTACACTTCAAGATGGTGAATTTTGTGGCTTATGAATTACATCTCAATTTTTTAAATGTATGTGGTTGAGACAAAGAGAAAAAAAGCTAGGACCCAAAAATGTAAGCAACATAGAAGTTTAATAGTACATCAAATTCTCTTTTTGTCATGGATTGTGGAGAGGGGGAATGTAAAGATGAGGATCTGCATTGGAGGTGAAACCATTGTAGCTCACACAATATTTAACCAACATGTGGCTGGGTTTGGTCATGATGCTGAGAAAGTAAGATACTCTGGTGGACAGCAGACAAGTAAGGAAGCAAGACCACAAATAGAAATGAAAGCCAGGGTTATAGTCTCAACTCTGTCCCTTGTGTCTTTTGTTCTCATCTGTAAAGTGAAAGGTTTGGATTAAATCCTGAGCCCTACCCAGATAAGATTTAGTAGCTCTGGGCTGGAGCCCAGAAATCTGATTTTTTTTTTAAGTTCCCACATGATTCTGATGCTTATCTAGGTTCGGAAATCTCTTTTTAGAAATTGGAGTATTCCGATGGTTAAAAAAAAATTATGTCAAACTTTGTGTGGCCTTGAACTTCAGGAATTCTTTTTATGAAAGGTCAACAGATTAAAAAGGTCAGACACCCCATCCTATGCTAAGTACATTTGAAAATAGGAAACTGTAAGAATATAGTTATTCTAGAGCAGAACCACCCAGTTCAAGCCCATTCATTTGGGACCCTACTCAAAGGGGGTCAGTTATACATGTAGCTCATTCCCATACTCTGTGCTCTTTTTAGCCTCCCTCGCCTTTACCTGTCCTATCCCCTGTGCCTCTGAAATCTTTCTGGACAATTCTTATGCATCCTCCGAGACTCAGTTCAAGTTTCCTTTCCTTCAGAAAGCCTCTTTGACCTCTCTTATTGAGCTAATCACCCATTCTTTGTTCCCTTAGTGATCTGTGTCCATCTGTTGTATTAATTCATTGTGTAACAAATTGCTTCAAAACACAGTGACTTAAAACAACAATTATAATTTATTATCTCCCAGTGTCTGTGGGTCAGGAATTCAGGACATAGTCTGACTCTGGTCTACAATGTCTGGGGCCTCAGCTCGAAGACTAGAAGGTTGGAGGGCTGAAGTCACCTCCAGGCTTGGTTGAGGCTGGAGAATTAGTTTCCCAGCTGGCTCATGCCCATGGCAGGCAAGGTGGTGCTGGCCATTGGCAGAGGTCTCAGACCCTCCCTGTATGGCTTCTCTGCAGGCTGCTTGGATGGCAGCTGGCTTCCCCCAGAATGGGTGATCCAAGAGAGAGCAAGGTGGAAGCGCAGTCTTTTATGACCCAGCCTTAGAAGTCACACACCACCTTGTCGCATTTGCTGGAAGTCAGTCCCTTAGTCTAGGGGGTGGGGAATTAGATTCTACTTTTTGTAAGGAGGAACATCATAGAATATGTGGGCATGTTTTAGGACTGCCACGACCATTTTGCATTACATAACATTTACTCACATGTTTCTCTGTGTAGCCTCTACTTGTCTGTGGGCACCCTTATAGCAGGCGTCTGACACAGGGCTTGGCACCAAGGAGGCGCTCAAAAGATATTTAACTATTGCTTGAATATCAGATAATTTAGTACATCTGACGACAGAGCAGTTGAACCTTCTCTGGCTTCTGAGAATGGGCTCAAGAAACTTGGATGCAGTGGTTCAGGCTGTCTGACCTCTCCTACAAATGCCTTTGACACTCTCCAACAAATGCCTTTGACACTCTCCTAGCAAATCCTTCAGGCTTAGTTAGGACAATTCAAGGTTTAGGGTGGGATATTAGTACAATGCTGCAGAGCTTAAAATATAACACACATGTTCTAGAGACACAGCAAACTCAACATGCCCAAACTGTGTGCCTCTCTTTCCTAAACCTGCTGCTCCCTCGGTGTCATCATTCCAGTGAAGGACATAAGACGCCTGGGCACCATTCTGTAGTCCCACCTCTGCTTCCCCCTACCCCAAACCACTTGGACAGTAAGTCCTGTAATGAGGAGCATGGACCCAGGACAAAACACCCAGTTAGTACAGGGGCATGTTTGGATCCATATGTACACTGAGTATTGTCTATGGACTGGATAAGTGATATGTCTCATATACACATATAGAGTTCAAATTTATATAACATGTTAATAACATGTTAAAATACAAATTCACCTTAAAATATTCCTGAATTCAGAGCAGTCTTTGGTAATATGCATGTTTCCCATCAACAGGTAGCACAAACATCTTCATGGAGATCCATGAAACTTTTTGGTGTTAAAGAGACAGCCCTAAAACTAGTGCCACAGATATACTTGTAGCTGTGAAAAATGTAAATAAACTATGGAGAGCCATACAATGGAATACTAGATAGTCATGAAAAATAATGAAGATGTGCTTTAGGAACAGATATGGAATGATCCCCAAGATATACCATTAACTGGAAAAAGCTATTTTCAAAAGCAGCGGGCTACATGTTGTATATATGCCCACAACAGCACTGGAGACCCTGGTACAGACCACATGGTCCAGAAATTAGGGCTAGGAAGAGACATTCTCCACAGTATACCCTCAGCATCTTTTGTATTTAGAATGGTGTGATTGTACTGCCTATTTTTCAAAACCAAATTGAATTGAAATTTTAAGAAGGGAGAGTCCACCAAATAGCTGGCACCTGTGTATCTAGATTCTGTCTTCTTGTGGAGGATGGTATAGCTCAGTGTTAGAATGGGTGCTTAGCATGCAGAAGGTCCTGGGTTCAATCCCCAGTACTGCCACTTAAAACAATCAATCAATCAATCAATCAATCAATCTAATTACCTCCCCACTGCCACGCATAAAAAAAAATTATCTCCTTAACATCACTCAAATGCATCCAAACTTCTCTCATAAAATCCTGAAGCAGCTCCTCTCTGCTTTTTATATCAATTTCAATTCATCAACATGGCATTCACCGCCCTCATGATCTGGCCTTTTTCAGCTGTCTCTACTTTCTGTTCCAAAACCTCTGGTTCAGAACCTTGAGAAATAAATTTCTGTTGTTTGTAAGTCCCCCCAGTCTACGGGATTCTGTTATAACAGCACAAATGGATCAGGACACCTCCCCACTCAATCCATCTTCTAAACCAACACTCAGCTCTAATTGTGTCACTTTCTTTCTCAAAATCTTTCACATAATCTGAGCCCAGTTTACCTCTGGCTCAGGGCCACTGACCTCTTTCCAACTCCCAGAGGGGGCCAGGTTTCTCATACCTCCATGCCATCGCTCATGTTTACCCTTCCCGGAGCCCCTTCCTCCCCTAACCTCCCTGGCTCATCTCTACCCACATTCCCAGAAGCAACTCCTCTTCTAGGAGGTACTTCCTGCCTGCTCTCCAAGGTGAGTTAGACAACCCTTCTTATCCAGTCAGTCTTCTGTAAAGATATATTGTCACCACTTCTGGCTCAAACCCCTACTATGTGCTGTAGGCACAGAAATTAAAAACATAGCTCCTGCTCTTAAGAAAATAGCAGATCAGTGGAAGAGTATCCATTAGGATTAAATCAGTGCCTCCTCACTGAGTTCTCAACCTTTGGACTGGGAAGTCAGTTTGAGTGTGGAATTTTCAGTCTTTCCATTGGTTAAACAGTTTCTGCCCTCCTCCCCTGTCCTCCTAGGGCACTGTGCACACACCCAGGGCCTTATCACTTTGTAAAACAGAACTCAATTGTCTCATTATCTCCTCTACCAGATTGTGTGCTCCAAGAGTGTGGAGTAAAATGGAAAAAAAAAAAAAAAAGGTTACATGAAGGTGGTGGAATTATAATCAGGCCTTGAAGAATGAAGATAATTTCAACCCTTGCTGTAGATGTGGAGGCAGAAGGACATTCCTAGTTGAGGAAACAGGGTGAGCAAAGGAGGGATGTGGCAAGATCAAAGACACGTGTTTCCTTGCAGCTGTAACAAAAGATGTGTGCACACGCACCTGGCACACACAGACATGAGCTCATGTGCAGAGAGAGGGGAGGTTGTGGGAGAGCCATGGGAGATAAACTGGGTTCAGACTACTTGAAAGATTTGAGAAAGTAATACTGGATTAGATCTGATTAGTTTAGATCTGAGTTTTAGGAGGGAAACTATGGTAGTGGTTTAGAAGACGGATTGAGTTGGGGGGCAGTGGTGGTGTCTTAGCCTGTTCCTGCTGTTATAACAGAATCCCATAGACTGGGGAGCTTATAAACAACAGAAATTTATTTCTCACACTTCAGGAGACTGGAAGTCCAAGATCAAGGCACCCACAGATTCTGCATCAGGCAAGGGCCTGCTTCCTGGTTCACAGACAGCTGCCTTCCCACTATTTCCTCACATGGGAGAAGGAGCAACGGGGCTCTCTGGGGTCTCTCTTACAAAGGCACTTTCACATTCATGAGGCTCTGCCAAAAGGGCCAACCTCCCAAAGGCCCTGTCTCCAAGTACTATCACACTGTGGGTTAGGATTTCAATCTATGAATTTTGTGGAGTGGGACGTAACATTCAATCTACTGCAGGGGGAGAGACAGGCAACAGGAAGCTGTTTAGGAGTCAGTGGGACTTGATAACTAATTGAACAGGGAGAGTGAAAGAGGTTCTTATTGGACCGTTTCCTTTCCTCAGTCCCCATGGGCATCAATTCACCACATGATTTTGGCACGTCTATGGCCACTGCCTGAGCTCAGCCTTCCCCATCTTGGCCTCTTGTCTGGGGTGGGCTGTATCTTCATGATAACCTTCCAGTTACTCTGATTTCGACTAATACAGAAAAGCAGCCTTGGTCTTTTTTTTTTTCTCTTGTGGCAGCTTTATTGAGCTGTAATTCATAGTATACTGTTCACCCACTAAAGGTATATACAGTTTAGTGGTTTTTAGTGTATTCACAGAGTTGTGCAACTATCACCACAATCAATTTTAGAACATTTTTATAATCCCCAAAAGAAACCCCATGGCCTTTACCTGTCACTCCTCAGTGCCCCATCCCCTCCCAGTCCTACACAACTACTAACTTACTTTCTGTCTCTATAGACTTTTCTATCCTGACATGCCTCTCTTTCATATCCGGTTTTAGTAATTTAAGTCTTCTCTATTTTTTCTTGCTCAGTCTAACTAAAGGTTTGTCAATTTTGTTGGTATTTTCAAATAATTAAATTTTGTTTGCAAACTTTTTGTCTTATCGATTTTTTTCTATTGTTTTCCTGTTCCCTATTCCATGAATTTTCACTCTGATCTTCATCATTTCCTTCCATCTTCTTGTTCTGGGTTTAGTTTGTTCTTCTTTTACCAGTGTCTTAAGGTGGAAATTTGGTTATTGATTTGAGATTGCTCTTCTCTTTTAGTGTAGTCATTTACAACTATAAATTTCCCTCTGTAAGTACTGCTTTAGCTGCACCTCATAAGCTGTGGTATGTTGTTCATTTTCATTCATTTCAAAGTATTTCCTAACTTCGCTTGTGATTTCTTCTTCAACCCAGGCTTGTTTAGTATTGCGTTGTTTTATTTCCACATATTCATGAATTCTCCAAACTTCTACAATTGATTCCTAATTTCACTTTATTTAAGTTGAAGAACATACTTTGTTTAATTTCAATGTATTGAGAATTTTTGTTTTATGGCCTAACATATAGTCTATCCTGAAGAATGTTCCAAGTACACTTGAGAAGAATATATACTCTGCAGTTGGTGGGTAGATTAGTCTATAGACGTTTGTTAGGTCTAGTTTATACTGTTGTTCAAATCTTCTATTTCCTTGTTGATCTGCCTAGTTATTCTCCCAATTATTTAAAAAGGGGTATTGAAGTCTCCTATGTTATTGAATTGTCTGCTTCTCTCTTTGATTCTGTCAGTTTTCACTTCAGCTATTTTGGTCTCTGTTATTTGTTGCTTATATGTTTATAATTGTTATATCTTTCTGATGGATTCACCCTTTTATCATTATATAACATCCCTCTTTATCTCTGATGACATTTTTGTTTATTTGTTTTAAAGTCTATTTTGTCTGAAGTCAGTATGGTTTCCCCATCTTTCTTACTGCTCTTTTTATGGTAACTTTTTCCACCCTTTTAGTTTCACCCTTGGGCTTTGAGTGATCCTAACTGCACCCAAACCACTGATGATTGGACTTGGGGCTGCCTAACAGACAATCTAAGTCTGAAAATGATTAGCCAAACTAGTGCAATCACCACTGCTTAGGGAGGTGACAATGAGAGAGAGAAGAAGAATGACATGAGGCAGGCTTTGTGGTCCATGAGAGAAAGAAGAAATAATAGCCAGGCCCCAGCCCAACCTCAGATTCTGAGTAGATTTCCCGTTCTGGCCCACCTGTATCCTTACCGTATACCCACACACTTTTTTCCCTAAAAATTTCAGTTTGACCTATTTCTTGTAAACAAAATACCAAACTACCCTAACAAACATAGAAGTTAAAACCAGGAATGGAGTTGCAAGCAACGGAATCTCAGAAGAGGATGGAACTTTCTGTATTAATATAGTGGAGAAAGGAGTAGAATTGATTTTTACACTCCTGAATGGGAAGTTAGAAGACAATGGATTAATAAAACACTTAATGAAGTCTTGGTATTCAGATATTATATCCATTGAAAGTAAAGCTCTGGTGGATTTTACTGCCATTCCTTTAGAGCACATTAGATGACCTAAAGTACTTTAAAAAGCATAGGTGCCTGGGTTGCATCTGCAGGTATTCTGATTTAATTGTTCTGGGTCAGGGCCAGGGCAACAAGATTTTTCAAATCTCCCTAATTGATCCTAAAGTACATCAAAGTTTGAGAACCACTGCTTGAGATGCATTCTAAAGAAATAAAAAGTATAAAGACTGTAGGGACATTTTTCACAGCATTAGATAATTTGAATCAAGAAGGAAAAAATTTTAGTCCCAGGGTACCTAGAGAGAATCAGATAATATTCAAGGCTACTCTGTGGCACTGAAATAAGAAACCATTTTACTACTAGCCAGTGGTTGGAAACCACTGAAAAATTAAATTTCAGGGAATTTTTATCATACTCTCCCTAAGGTGAATATTGATCATATTCTATTTTTCAACTTGAGTAGTGTGTTTACTAGTGTTCTTCTATTTTTTTTAGTGTTATTCTATTTTATGCATCAAAAATGGTATGTGTAATATATATTCTTTGTATATTTTAAAATGTTATCACAAAATTTTCCTGCCAAATATTTTATAGTAAAAAAAATATTGTAAATTGCCAAATTACAGCATTTGCTAAGTTCGCAACTGTGCTGAGTTTCTGTGCTTAAAATTAAGGTCTTGATTATCACAGACTGAAATCCTGGCAGTTGGAATACCAATTTCTTGAGGGGTGGAACTCCCCAGTCTCCTGGGCCCCTCCAAATAATTTCTACTGCATTCACCACGATTGCCAAGCAAATGTGATGAGTCACCTCGTAATGAGGAACATCTGGTCATAGGAGCTTGGAAATGCTGTGAAACAAGGATGGTGTGCAAAAATCTGAGCAGGGAAAAGAGGGATTACAGGCAAAATGAATTACAGAAATTTTCTAGGGAGCTGTTGCAGGAGTGACTATGTGGACTTGAATTCCATGGGTTCATAATCAAGGAAAACAGAATAAATAAAGGAGGCTAGACTATCACTTCATTCCCTTCCTCCCTCATTCTTCCCTTTATTTCTCTCTGTCCCTGTCTGTCTCTGTTCCCTCCTCTCCACCATCCTGCCCCCATTTTTCTTCTCTTCCTGCACAGTTTGGCTGATTTTATTTTGTCGAGCTGACACTGAAGAGCCTGATGGTTCTTGGCACATCATCCTAGATGAAAAAATACCAAGATTAAAGGAGAAGGGAATGACAGCATGTCATCAATGACCTGCTGACAGCTACCTCTCCCCACCCAAACACTCACACCTCGTTTTCTTCAGAAAAATTCACCACCGATGAAAAACTAATTCGTAAAACCTCTTTGCTGGGCAGGGCGGGGCGCTGGAAGAGCTGTCCCAGCCAGGAACATGGGAGGGTGAAATCAAAATGAATCAAAATCACCAAAACGAGATCACTGATAACACTGGGAAAGAAGGAAACTAGGTGGTTAGACTCAAGGAGGCAGGTGTTAAAAGCAAAGTGAGTGGACCATCCAGTCTCTGTTCTTTGCTGAGTCCAAACTGACCTTCTGCTTCTGGCCATGCTAGTTGTTGAAGAACTGAAATGCTTTCCTATCAGTTGGTATTGCCGCATAGAGTCCCCTGATGCCCCACCCCCATCTACTTGCCTCCAGGCCACCAGACCTCCCTCTCATACCACAACTAAAGGGTTAACACTCAGCACAGCTGTCTGCCTTCTGGAATCTGACTTAGTGTTAAAGTCAGTGTCTAATTGGCTGGTGGCCATATGGTAACCAGCTGCTAAATATTTTGAATACCATCCCTAGCTGTGGCCACAAAAAAGCAAAAGCCAAGTAGGTGTGGTACTTTGGTGCAAGAAATGGCCTAACACAGCGTTGAGGTTTTGGTTTCTGCTTGAGGTGTTGGCAGGAACAGAACAGATGGGCAGGTCTGGGTTTTGCTTGATTTGCACAGCAAAACAATTCCTCAGTTTAATGAACAAAGACATAACTCCAGCCAGCATACTACACAGTCACATGCCCTCTGGGTGTAACCATCCCTGAGTCAGTTATTGACCTAGAGCCTGGGAACCTTAGAGGAAAGCTACTCAAGCATCATTCCGTTCTCCAGGTTGGCTGGTACCAAAGACTGACAGTACTTGAAAAATAATGGAGAGTTACATCAAGCTTATTAGGTGGGTACTTGATACACGACAGAAGTATTTTTTTTAATTTTCTTATATTTATTGATCTAAAGACAAAGTGTGTTTTTGTTTTTGTTTTTGTTTTTCTGTTCTCTTTACTTATACCACCAGAAGCTATTTGTTTAGCTGGCAGGTGCAGCAGCATATCTTCACAGGGACCTAGTCCACTTTACCAAAGATGACCAACTATTGGGTTTACCCAGGACTGTCTGAAAGTTCTGCATCCCAGGCAACCCCTGGATCCCTGGAAAACAAGGATGCTGGATCACACTAATTTACTCCTCCATGAATGTCACCTTAATCTGCTGCATTGATGCTGTCATGTTGATTTGACTTGGACATTAGGAAGTAGAAAGTATCTTTGATGTCTTGTTGAGACATGAATGTAATGGAGATGTGTGGTAACATTTGCAGAAATACAAAGACCTGCCACATCACTGGAGTTCCTAGGAGGTCATGGGAATAAAGTATTATGGAATACCTCCCTCAAAATGAAGGGGAGGGGCAGAATATGAAGGACAAGTTGCTACATTTTATGCCCTTTTAACTAACAAGGAGTTCAGCACATATCTCTATTTTAGCAGGGCTTTCTTCACTGCAAGAAACAAAAGTTCACTCAACAAAGCTCAAATAAGAGAAACAGATTGATAAGAGAGATCAAGTGTCCTAAATCTGAGGATATAGTAGAGTTAGTCTTCATGTAGACTGAAACCCAACGAAGTCTGGGGTCCAGGAAAACTCTGGGAATAGGAATTTGGGGGTTTTCTTCTATCCCTGATTTTTTATGTGACTTAGCCACCATCTACCACTCCTGTTAGTGTTTGTCACCTACCATCTGATTCCACATTTCTCACTTGAGGAGCCCAAGAAAGAGAATCTGATTATGTTTTTTCTAAAAATGTATGAAATGTCTGTTTTGTGTTTAATACTTTGGTGTGTACATAATTTAAAGAGTTAAATACTTCCAAAGGCTTGTTAGGAAAAAAAATAGAAGACCCCTTTCAACACTTCATCTCCAGCTCCTCAAAAGCAAGCATTTTTCAGTTCTTATAGCTGATTATTTTGGTACTTGGTATTTATCTTCATACTATATTTTGAATTCTTGATTTTTCCAGTTTTAGCTGTTATCTATTGACTTAACCACTGTGGACAATGAGACGTCTTTTCTCTCTCTCTCTCTCTCACTCACTCACACACACACACCCCCCACGTCACCATCTTCCAAATATATGTTCCTGATTTTAATTAGAAAGATATTTAGGGTTATATTTTTATAACTATGTAAACGCTATTCACAACTGAGACATCTGTTACAATGCTATTACTCTTCCATATGTTTTCCTTGGAGTTAATAATTACCTTGTCTTTTTGTTTGCCTAGTTTTCTAGGTATTTATTCCTAATTGAACCCCTGATATATAAATGTCTTCTCATCATGTTCAAACATATGCAGTAGACTGCTGCAGAAGTAAAGGTATGTTGCTGTGCCTGCCGGGTGAAGATAAATTATGAGGTCTTCTGTCAGTTTCATCTTCTTAAAGAAATCCCTCCTAGAACCTTCTGACCATCTCTACTCCGGGCTGGCTGCCATCTAGGCGTGTAGCGCAGCTGTCATCTTGAAATCTCCTTTCACCAACATCCAGAGGAGTCCTTTTATCTCTCTGATGTTGGACACCCTCGTTCATGAGTCCCAAGTCTTCCTCTTTCTTGCTTCACCCCTTACTTTGGTAGTACAGTTGGCCCTCTGTGTCTGTAGGTTCTGCATCCACAGAACCCACGGACACAGAGGGACAACTGTACTATGCCGTTTAATATAAACGACTCGAGCACTGTGGGTTTTGGTAAGGGAGGGGGCCCTGAAACCAACCCCCTGCAGATACTGAGGGATGACTGTATACTCTACTGGTAGCTTCTGGAAAAAAATGCTTGGAAAATGTTCAAGACTGTAGCAGAGACTGCTTATTCCACTTATGCCTGTCTTCTATTTTTCCATAGTAATAAAATTTCTAGCTGGGCACAAGACCATCCAAAATCCATTCTTTATTTCTAATTTTCCAGCCTACCTTGCAGCTATGTGTGGCCGTGTGACCAAATTCTGACCAATGAGATGTAAGCAGAAGTGTTATTTGGCAGCTTCTGAGAAATCTCCTGAAGAGATAGTTGGCAAATGCCCCTTGCTCCTTCTTCATTATCCCTTCCTCCATCTGGTGTCTGGTACACAGGAGTTGCCATCCTGGACCATGAGGATGAGGCCCACACTCTGGGCATAGCAGAGTGAGGACTGGAATGAACCTGAGTTGCTGAGAATTTCACGGAACAGAGCCGCTCTGGTGACCTGGATTTTTATATGAGAAAGAAAGAAAACTGTAATTATTGTTTTGGGTTTTCTGTCACTTGCATCTGAACCTTGAATTAATGAAAACGCCTTTATTCTAGAGTAATTCATAATTGTAGGTTAATTGTGTATGGAATTGCAGGTTAGAAATTATTTTCCTACAGAGTGTTTAATGCCTTGCTCCTTTACCTTCTAGCTTCCAGAGTTGCTATTATAAAGTCTAATTTGGACCATTTGTTTGTATCTTTAGAAATATATATATATTTAATCGCCACTATTCTGAATTTCACAAGGATGTGACTTGGTGAGGTTCTTAGTTTTTCTCAATTGTGCTGGGACACTTTATAGGTCCTTTATATCTAGAAGCTCATCCCTTCTACTCTGGAAAATGTCTTAAATTTTTTTCAGTTATACTTTTCCCTCTATTTTTTCTTTTCTCATGTTTTTTCATATTTTTACTTTCCAACATTTCTTTCTTGTTCTCTGACTGTTCTTTTTTTAAAAGCATCCTATTTTTGTTTCATGAAAATAGTATCTTCTCTTATCTTCCTAAGAATATTAATAATGGTGTGGTTTTTATAAAAATCTTCCCTCTGCATTATATCTGTTTCTTTTAAGTTGCTTATTTTTGGTTTTGATTTTCTATTTGTTTTTGTTTCTGTGTCTATGCCTTTCATATAAGAGCTTTTCCTCAGAAATACTGTGATCCTTAGCGGGGCACTACAGTGAGTACTGAAGTTGACTGGCAGCTCTCTGTGCCTGGGTGGGACTTTTTGCCTGTGGAGGTCACCGTAGGGTGATGCAGCTGAGCCAATTCCATGGAGAAATGCCAAAGTCAGTGACTTTAAGTCTGTTCTCTTGGGCTAGTCACATTTCAGGAAATATTTCTAAGCTTCTGCCTGGAGGACAAAGGTCCACTACCAGCATTCTGGGAGCTGATGTCGGAGGAGGGAGGTTGGGAGTCTCAACATTTGGTGCTTTCTTTACATCCTCATATTTTCAATATGGTACCCTCACCCTCAACTGGGCTTGTGTCCCACAGTCCAGAAACCCTCTGTTTTACCTTCTCCAGGAATAAACCTCCAGTGTTCTTTCCAGGTGGAGAAGGGGCAGTCACCATGTGTGGGCCATAAATAGGAAGGGAACCCAGTGGTCTAATGCCTTTTTAAAAATTGAGGTGAAGTTCACATAACATACAACTGACTATTATAAAGTATACAATCCAGTGGTATTTAGTACCTTCAGTGTCTATCTAGTTCCAAAGCATTTTCTTCACCCCTAAAGATGGCCTCACAGCCCTTAAGCAGTCACTCCTCATTCCTCCCTCCCCCAAACCCAGGTAACCACCAATATGCTTTCTGTATCTATGGATTTACCTATTCTGGATATTTCATATAAATGGAATCAGATAAATGGAATGCCCTTTTGTTTCTGAATTCTTTTACTTAGCATAATGTTTTTGAGATTCCTCTACAGTGTAGCAGGTGTCAGCACTTCATTTTTTTTTTTTTCTGGCTGAACAATATTGCATTGTATGGATATACCACAATTTCTTTATCTAGTCATCCACTGATGGACATCTGGGTTGTTTCCACCTTTTGGCTATTGTGAATAGTGCTGCTATGAACACTTGTGTACAAGTATTTGTTTGAGGACCTATTTGCAATCCTTTTGGGTATATATAGGCATCCCTCATTTTCTTGCACTTCATAGATATTGTATATATATCTTTTTAATTGAAGGTGTTTGGTAACCTTGCATTGAGCAAGTCTGTCTGCACCATTTTCCCAACAGCATTTGCTCACTTCATGTCTTTGTGTCACATTTTAGTAATTCTTGCACTATTTCAAACTCTTTCATTATTATTATATTTGTCATGGTGATCTGTGATGAGTGATCTTTGATGTTACTTTTGCAATTGTTTTAGGGCACCATGAACTATGCCCATATAAGACAACAAACTTAAGCAATAGATGTTCTGTGTGTTCTGACTTCTCCACTGACTGGCCATTCCCCCATCCTTCTTCCCTCTTTTTGGGCTCCTCTATTCTCTAAGACAACAATATTGAAATTAGGCCAGTTAATAACCCTACAATGGCCTCTGAGTGTTCAAGTGAAAGGAAGAGTCACATGTCTCTCCCTTTAAGTCAAAAGCTAGAAATGATTAAGCTTAGTGAGGAAGGCATGCTGAAAGCCAAGACAAGCCAAAAGCCAGGCCTCTGGCATCAAACAGTTACCCAAGTTATGACTGCAAAGGAAAAGTTCTTGAAGGAAATTAAAAGTGCTAGTTCAGTGAACACATGAATGATAAGGAAGCAAAACAGCCTTATTGTTGATATGGAGAAAGTTTTAGTGATCTGCATAAAAGATCAAACCAGCCACAACATTCCTTTAAGCCAAAGCCTAATTCAGAGCAAGGCCCCAACTCTCTTTTAATTCAGTGAAGGCTGAAAGACGTGAGGAAGACTCCAAGGGAAAAATTGAAGCTAGCAGAGGTTGATTCATGAGGTTGAAGGAAAAAAGCCACGTCTCTATAACATAAAAGTGCAAAGTGAAGCAGCAAGTACTGATGTGGAAGCTGCAGCGAGTTCTCCAGAAGATATAGCTAAGACAGTGAACAAAAAGATTTTTCAATGTAGACGAAACAGCCTTCTATTGGAAGGAGACGCCATGTAGGCTTTCATAGCTAGAGAGAAGTCAATGCCTGGCTTCAAAGTTTCAAAAGACAGCCTGAATCCTTTCTTAGGGGCTAATGCAGCTGGTGACTTTAAGTTGAAGCCAGTGTTCATTTACCATTCCAAAAATCCTAGGGCCCTCGAGAATTAGGCTAAATCTATTTTGCCCTTGCTCTTTAAATGGAACAACAAAGCCTGCATGACAGCACGTCTGTTTACATGGTTTACTGAATATTTCAAGCCCACGGTTGAGATCTGCTGTTCAGAAATAAAAGATTCCTTTCAAAATATTACTATTCATTGATAATGTACCCGGTCACCCAAGAGCTCTGATGGAGATGGACAAGATTAATGTCTCCATGCCTGCTACCACAACATCCATCTGCAGCCCATGGATCAAGGAGTTACTTTGACTTTCAAGTCTCATTATTTAAGAAATACATTTTGTAAGGCTATAGCTGCCACACATAGTGATTCCTCTGATGTATCTGGGCAAAATCAACTGAAAACCTTCTGGAAAGGATTCACCATTCTAGATGCCATGAAGAACATTCATGATTCCTGGGAAGAGTCAAAATATCAACATTGACAGGAGTTTGGAATAAGTTTATTCCAACCCTCAATGATGAGTTTGAGGGGTTCAAGATGTCAGTGGAAGAAGTGACTGCAGATGTGGTGGAAACAGCAAGAAAATTCTAGTCCTGAATTAGAAGTGGAGCCTGAAGATATGACTGAATTGCTGTAATCCCATGATAAAACTTTCATGGATGAGGAGTTGCTTCTTCTGGATGAGCAAAGAAATTGGCTTCTTGAGATGGAAACTACTCCTGGTGAAGATGCTATGAAGGCCGTTGAAACAACAACAGAGGATTTAGAATATTACATAAACTTAGTTGATAAAGTACCAGCAGGGTTTGAGAGGATTGACTCCAATTCTGAAAGAAATTCTACTCTGGGTAAAATGATACCAAACAGTGTTGCACGCTACAAAGAAATAATCTGTGAAGGGAAGAGTCCATTGATGTGGCAAACTTCATTGTCATCTTATTTTACAAAATGGCAACAGCCACCCCAACCACCCTGATCAGTCATCAGCCATCAACAGTGAGGCAAGGCTCTCCATCAGCAAAAAGATTGACTCGCTGAAGGCTAAGATGATGCTTGGCATTTTTTAGCAATAAAGTATTTTTAAACTAATGTATATACATTGTATTTTAGACATAATGGTATTGCACACCTAGAAGACTACAGTATAGTGTAAACATAACTTTTATATGCACTGGGAAACCAAAAAACTTGTGTGACTGACTTTACTGTGATACTTGCATTATTTCAGTAGTCCAGAACACAATGCACAGTATCACCGAGGTATGCCTGTACCTAGGAGTGGAACTGCTGAGTCATGTGGTAATTCTGTACTTATCTTTTTGAGGAACTGTTAAAATGTCTTCTACAGCGGCTGCAGCATTTTACATTCTCATTAGCAATGTACAAGAGTTCCAGTTTCTCTGTATCCTCGCTGACAACTGTCACTTTTATATCTCCTTTTTTTGAAAAATTATAGCCATCCTAGTGGGTGTGAAGTGGTTTTGATTTGTATTTCCTAATAAATAATAATATTGAGCCTCTTTTCATGTGCTTATTGGCCATGTACATATCTTCTTTGGAGAAATGTCTGTTCAAGTCCTTTGCCCATCTTTTTAATTGGGTGGTTTTTCTTTTTATTGTTGAGTCTATCATCTGTAAACTGACTTTCAATTAAATTGTCTTTATATTAACCCCACTTCCAGAGGTACCTGCTGCCACCAATTCCTGAGGGGTCCTCTTGAAGTTGTCCCACAGCTGACTGGTGTTCTGTTTGCTTGTGGGGTTTTCCCCAGTCTTTTTTCTCCCTGTATTTCATTTTTAGTAGTTTCTGTTGGTATGTCTTCAAGCTCATAATCTTTTCATCTGTAGTGTCTAGTCTGTTGTTAATCCCATTCACCATATTTTTCATCTCAGACATTTTATTTTTCATTTCTAGAATTCAGATTTGGGCCTTTTTATATCTCTTTATCTCCCCTCATCATGCTCATGCTTTCATCTACCTTCTTCAACATGATATACATTTTTAATAGCTGTTTCGATGTCCTTGTCTACTAATTCTATCATCTGTGTCACTTCTGGGGCTGATTCTCGCATTTGACTTTCTTGCCTCACCATGGGTTGTTTTCCTACTTCTTTGAATCTCTGATTCGTTTTTAATTGGATGCCAAACATTTTGAATTTTACATTTGGGTGTCACAATAGTACTCCTTTAAATATTTCTGGCCTCTGTTAAGCCATTTGGAAATAGTTCCTGCTTTTTTTTTTCCCAAGGCTTGCTTTTAAATTTTGGCAGTGGAGACCAAAGCAGCCTTTAGTCTAGGGCTAATCTGGCTAGAGTACTGTTTAGCAAATACCGTTGCGAGTATTCCCAATGCCTTGTTATTACAAGGTTTCTCCATTCTGGCTGTTAGGAATGTGAACTATGCCTAGATTTGTGAGATCTCCAGAAATTGTTTCATCTGTTCCTTTCTGGTGTTTCATTACCCAGCCTTAAGTAATTTCATCATCCATGTGTGATGATAAGTACTCAGCCAAAGACTCTAGGGGAACCCTCTGAAGATTTCAGCTCTTTCTCTGTCTCTGTGCAGCTCTCCTTCCAATACTTTGCCTTATAAACTTAAACTCTCTTGGTCTAAGCTCTGCCTCAACTCAGGGAACCCAGTGGGCTGTGTGTGGTTTCCCTTTCCTTATACTGCAGACTGGGGACTATCCAGGCAGCAAGCTGGGGCAGTGATAGGACTGATCTCATTCTTTTCCCTTCTTTCAGGGATCACTGTCCTGTGATGCCCATTGCCCAATGTCTGAAAACAATTTTTATATACTTTGTCCACTTTTAAGTTATTTAAAGTGGAAGTGTGAGTGTAGTCCCTCTTATTCCATCATGGGCAGAGCTGAAGTCTCCTTGCTTGTCTTGTTACACCAGACATGGCCACAGGCGATGGTATGATTTGCCTTAGGATCAAGGGCCCTCCCACCCTCCAATCAGTTGTGACCAGTGACCCTTAGTACAAAACTCTATTGCTACAGAAGGCTGCCCACTCAGTGGGGGCCATGTGAAGACATGCTGATTTCCTCAGAAGAATCTGTGGGCATAAAAGGGCCCATGGCCAAGTTGCATAGAGTGAGCCTGCTTAGAAGTCATTCTTTGACTCATTTACTGGTTGGCCTGAATATATGTCTGCTTGAATGAGGAAAAGATGAAAAAGGAAGTTTTGAAACTAGTCCAGGCTGCAGAGCAAAATGCCCTGAAAGCCCTGCCAACCCAGCAGTGCTGGAGGTGCCTAGCCACTGAAACTTCGGCATGCCCAACAGAGCATCACAGTGCGTGCCCCTGGGGGCCTGAAGCAAGACCACATTTCAGCAGATAACTACTCTCTTTTAAGGAAACAACTTCTATCTTGCTCCTTAAATCTGGTGTAAAATATCTGAGATAAAAAATTACCATGAAACCAGAACTGCGTATTTTTTAATCCATCTCATCTGAAAATGGGGCAGCCCAGAGCTTTCTATTACTAAGTAGACTCCAGATTCTGAAGGCCTAAGTAAGTTACTTGAGCACATTGTTTACATCTTTGTCCCCTTCTCCCCTCCCCTGTCATGTATGCTTTCATTTGTCCCATTTCGGAGGGGAGTCCCCCTATGACTAGTTAAGCGAGGGTAAAAGATTCTAGCCAGATTTACAGATGGTTCCATGTAGTATGTTGGCACCATCCAGAAGTGAACTGTTTCAGCATTATTATATTAAAACCCCATGGAAAGTTCTATTGTGAAGACGGTAGTGTAAAGGCAGCATTTCCTCTCTACCTTCTTGTATCCAAGAGCAACGGTGAGAATAAGAAACAAATATACAAATTCCAATTTCAGTAAAACAATGAACTAACTCAAGCTTCATGCCACAATTCAAATGGAATGGGAGCCCAAAGTAGTGGAGTTCTAGCAGAGGTGCATGTGGAAGGAAGGATCACAAAGTCAGTGCTATCACAGATCTCAAAAACTGCTAGGACAAGGTATTTTTCAAGGGTGAGGGGCATACCATGAAACACAAAAGCCCTTCAGGGTCTGTCTCAGGTGTTTGAGACGGGGGAACTGAGTAGGTAGAGGGTCAGACAGGTGCTTCCTGGACCCAATTTAACACAGAGAAACAGAAGAGGTGGAGTGAATGACAATCAGACTGGCAAGTCATGGCATGAGGCCATCTCTCCCCATCTAAGGTAGCAAGGTGAAAGAGGGACTCTACATTATAAAAACTCTACAAGTAAGTAAGGCATCGGCTGAGCTCAACAGCATCATTAATAAGGTACATCTGATATTATAAAACACACCTTAGTTTCAGGTCCCAGAGAAAATTCACAAAAATTTGCTATAGATTAGGCTACAAGAAAGGCTTGTTAAGTTTGAAAAAATGGAACTAATACATACATCATTCTTTGATCACTATGTAATATCACTAAACATTAATATTAAAACTAAGAGGAAGAAAAGGTCCCTATCACTTGAATATTTTTTTATTATTCTCTTTTAAAAAAAACTCTTAAGTCAATAAAGAAGTATAAATCAAAATGCAGAATATTTAGAAAATAATTTTTCAAAACCCCACAACGCATCAGAATCTATGAGATACAGCTCAACCAGTGCTTACATGAAATGTTTTTGGCCTTAATTAATAAAAAATGAAAATGAAATAAGTAAGCACCCAACTCAGGAAATAAAGATCTTTAAGATGTTAATGGGTGTACATGTCACCATGGGGCCATGCCTCTCCACTGCCTGCTGGACTGTGTTCTCCCTCCTCACTCCACAGCCAGCAATAAGCACGCCTTACCTCACACTCTGCCTGTGGCCCACCTCCCAGCGCCCAGCCCTTCCCAAGGTATATGAAAGGATACAGGTAATACTCTGTTAAGACCCTTTTCAACGCTTCAGATACCTTGCCCCGGTCCATGCTCATTAGAACTCCAATTAGCAAAGGAGAGTCCCAAACCACCAGAACCCAGGCAGACAATCACAGCCAGGGAGACTGCAGCTTTCCTGTAGAGTTTCTTCTGATCTTTCTCTCCTTATAGAAGGAGAAAAGATACCCGCTACTATGTAACTAGTTCTAGATGTTCAAACAACCAAATTACACAAGAGAAAGTAATTAGAGATTTAAAACTCAAAAGAAGTTAACACTATCATTACTTGAATATAATGTAATCTCTACCTGGAAAATGAAGAAAATAATTGGAAAAGAGTATTATAAACGATAAGTGAAAATAAGTAGGAGGCTGGAAACAGTCCTGAGGCCCTCACAGAGCACCAGGCTTCTTGGGAAATTGTCAGAAATCTAGTGGCAGGCCAACTCTATCAGGTCCCTTCTGTCATCAAGGGCGTCTCAATTTAAATATTCTGAAAGAAACACTTATCCTGTATTTGGGTTTTCTTTCCCAGCAGGTCATGCCTCTGACTACTTCACCATCCCTGGAATTACTGACTTTGCATAACACAGGGTGGTCCAGACAAAATTGTCTCCAACCAAGAAATTCACTTTCCATTGCAAGAAATAGACAGTTGGCAAGCCATGGCCATTATATTTCCCCTCCACCGGAAGCAGCTGGCCTCATAGAACAATGAACTGGTGTTCTGAAAACAGATCTAGCGGTATCCAGGAGACCACACCTGTGAGGCCAGGACACCTTCTTGCAGAAAGTGATACGCGATCTTATACAGTGACTGAAATGTAGTGCCAATTCTCCCTCAGCCAGTATTAGAGGTTCAGAAACCAAGGCTTCGGATGGAGGGGGTGGAAGATGGCAGCTCTTGCGATTACTTTTCTCTTGAAAAATATTTGCTTTCCATCCCCCAAGTTCACTCACGTTCTATGGACTTAACTGTGCAAGAGAACCCAATAAGGGTTCCATCTGGCTATCTGGACTCCTCCTCCTACTAGGGCAATGGCAAAAAAGGATATTCCTGTGCTAGCTGTGCTCCCTCTGATTATAAAGGGGAAATCGGGTTGTTAGTCCCTGATAGGGCCTGGGAGGGGCAGAGGTGGTTGCCTCCTTACACCACCAAACCCAGTGGCACAAATCAACTGAAAAAGATCACGAACCATATTAACATTCTAATCCCCCCCCCACAGCTATTGTATACATCAGGGTTTGTGGTAGCTAAGTCTATCAATTTGTTTAAGGTTTCAGGATAGTGAGAAATAACCCTTGGCTAATGAGAAATATAGAACGAATAGGTAGCACTTGAAAACTGCGAACTAGAAGGCATGTTTAAAGTGGTCTGAGTAGGTGAGGTACAGCTCAAGTGGTAGAGCACATGCATGCACAAGGTCCTAGGTTCAATTCCCAGTGCCTCCTCTAATAAATGAATAAACAAACAAACCTAATTACCTTCCCCACCTCCCTGCAAAAAAGAACTACATCTTTAAAAAATATTAAATAAATACATAAATAAACAAACAAATAAATAAATAATAAAGTGGTCTGAGACGTCACAGGTGCATGTCTGGATGTGACTTGGTGTTGCCTTTTTTTTTTTTAGGGACGTTGAAGTGCGTTTTTGGCTGTGATAACTGGAGAGATGAAACAAAGTACACACTGGGGTGCCCAGAGCTTAGTCCTGTGCCTTCTTCTCTGTCTACATTCCATACCTAAGCAACCTCAACCAGTCTCATGGTTTAAACAGCTCTTGTACACTGATGACTCCTAAACCTACATTTCCAGCTCTTGCCTCAACTGCAAATTCAAACTACATATCCACCTGCCTACTTGATCAACTACTTGGAGGCCTCCCAAGGATCTCAGGTCAACACATCCAAAGTAAAACTACTGATTTCTGGCTATTAGCATCCCCTAACCTGCTCCTGCTGGTCTCCATTCTTTTTCAATAAATGGTGCCATAAGCCACCCAGTTGCTCAAAACAAAAATCTACAGTTGCCCTGTCCAATATGGTAGCCACTAACCACATGTGACTATTTAAATTTTAATTTTAACTAACCAAAATAAAAGTGCACATTCTTAGCTTTACTAGCCACATTTCAAGTGCTCAACGGCCACATGTAGCTACCATATTGGACAGTCAGATACAGAATGTTTCCATCATCGCAGAGAGTTCTATTGCACAGTGCTTCTCCAGAGAGGTTGTCATTGATTCCTCTTTCCCTCAACTCCCACATGTAATCCATTAACAAATCTTATGGATTTTACCTCCAAAACATTCCCTGAATCAATCCATTACTCCCTGGCCCACTCCTACAACCCTGCTCTATGCCACCATCACCTTTCACTGGGACTGCTGAACTCACTTCTTAACTGCCCTAGGTCCAATCATCCCCACTATAACCATTTTCCCTATAGTAGACAGAATGATTTTTTTCAAAACTGAAAAGCAGATCACGTCTTGCCCCTGCTGCAATCCTTCCAATGGCTTCTGTGATTTTTATCCTAATACCCTTTCTCCCCTTCTACTACAGTCATAGAACCTCTGACATTTAGGTGAGCACATATAAACCTAAAATAAAGAATACCTTTTTCCACAGTCCCTCCTTGCATTTGGGTGTGGTCACATGACAGTGTTCTAACCAAGGAGACCCAATGGGGTTGTGTGCAATCTTCAGGCACGTCCTGCTGCTGTTACAGGCATAATAACTGAAGCTGGAATAGATCCTGAGGCAAACTTGGGAGTGGAGGTAATGCACTGTGGAGCAACAAGAGAAAAGGAGTGTGGGTCCCTGACACAGTGGAGAACCCCCCCCCCCCCGCCCTGGAATGCCTACCTAGACTTTAACATGAGAGAAACTTTATCTTATTTAAGCTCTGAATATTTGAGGTATTCTGTCATAGTGGGACTTAATTCCAACTAACACAGCATCCCATCACACTTAAAAAGAGAATCCAAACTCCTTACCAAAGTCAGGAAGGTTCTACATGATCAGGTCCCACTCCAGTATGATCCCTCCCACTCTCCCCTCACTCACCGCACTCCAGCCACTCTCCCTTCTTTTTTTTTTCCACTTTCACACACCAAGCTTCTTCATGCTTTAGGGCCTTTTCCACTTGCTTTTCCTTCTGCCTATCTGACACCTTTTTTGTTGCTCTGTTCTTAGCTTAAATGTCACTGCTTCAGAGATGGTTCCCTGACCAATCTGAAATACTCAATAAGTCATTCTCTTTTATAATAACTTACTTTGATTCTCTGCATACAACTTATCACTCGCTGGTGAGTCTTTAATTTGTTTATTGTCTGCATCCCCTGCTAGAATGTAAGCTCCACGAGGAAAGGAATTTTGATTGGTTGGTTCACTGCTGTACTCCTAGTGTCTACACCAATGCCTGAAATCTAGTAGACTATTCAAATAAGTCCCTGTTAAATGCATGGTCAAATACTGTTTCACAGATAGTGTGGTGGTTAAAAGCAGAGTCTCTAAACGACACAGATCAGAATCCTGGCTGAGCCACGAATAAGTTGCATGACCTACTGCAAGCTGTATACCTAAGGCTCTCTGTAAAAAGATTCCTACGGCATGAGGGTAAGAGTAAATAAAGTAGCGTTTCCCACTCCCTTCCTCAGAGAGCTTCCTTCTTTCCTCGACTCCCCTTAACCCCTCATATGGCCACTTCCCTTTGGCTTTGCATTCTTCGCGGCACTATATAGCTGAAACTAGGCCTTTGAAATTTAGCGGGAATTACCGTCATCCATCGGGAGGATCAGAGATGCGCATGCGCGGGACACCCACTCTTTCTCGCGCGCTATCTCGACAGCCTCGACAGCCAATCGGAGTTAGCGTTGGAGCCCGAGTTCCGAGGACTCACCAATCGAGTGTGGGAGGCGGGCCGCCCTGGAGGCAGTGGCGAGAGGGGGCGGGGACAAGGAGAGAGCACGCACAGTTCTCGCGGCCAGGGTCTCTGCAGGCCTATCCGAGAGGCCTGAGGTCTGAAGGCAGTGGGGCGTGGCGTTGGCGGCTCCCGCAACTCGAGGCCGGCCAATGTCGGGCCAATCAGAGTAAGGAGGTGGAGAAGACTAACCAATCAGCTTGCAGTACAGGAGAAGCAGTGGGGTTGAGGAGTCTCGCGCGGATGCCGCCGGCTCCCTAGCTTCTGTCAGGGGAGCCGGGCGTGCGGAGGTGGCTGAGGAGGCGGGAAGGCGGCAGTGGTTGAAGAGGCGATTGCCGACTTGCTGGGAGGATATCCGAGGGATTGAGCAGCCATGGTGATGGCGGCGAAGAAGGGCCCAGGGCCGGGTGGCGGGGTCGGAGGAGGAAAGGCGGAGGCGGAGGCAGCCTCCGAAGTGTGGTGTCGCCGGGTGCGGGAGCTGGGAGGCTGCAGCCAGGCCGGGAACCGCCACTGCTTCGAGTGCGCCCAGCGCGGGGTCACCTACGTGGATATCACTGTGGGCAGCTTCGTCTGCACCACCTGCTCCGGCCTCCTGTGAGTGGACCGGCGCGGGGGGAGGACCGGCGGAGAGTGGGAGCTGGGGACAGCGGGACCCGGGGCTAAGGGACAGAGCTGAGGTCGGGGGCGGTGAGGAGGCCTGGGATGCGCCGGATGTGCCGAGAGGGTCGTCTGCTGCAGAGGTGTCATGGGGAAGGGAAAGGATCAGGGGAGACAAGATACGAATCGAGTCGCGTTGCAGGGGAAAAGACGGACATCGAGGGAACTGGAGAAACTCCCCAAATGAGGCGAGGCGATCCAAAAGTGGGGAGAAAGTGGGGAGAATTGAAGGAAACTATGGGGGGGGTAGAGATTTAAAGGGCCAGAGGGTGACAAACACCTTGAAAGGGAATTTCACGTAGGAGGAGGGCAAACATGAAAGAGATAGGACAAACTGGGCTCAAGATGAAGGAGTACCTTTCTTCCATCTGACTTGTGTCCATCCTTGGAGCGTGAGATGGAGAAACCAATTTAAAACAAGGTAAGTTAACCCAGGCTGACAGCACAGAGATAATGGCAGGTTCCGGTGTTCAGGAGCAGATCCTAATCTTGCAGGGCTTTGGAATGCTACCCAGAGGTACCCAGAGGTGGATTTCTTACAAACCTAAGAGACAGGTGCTGCTGGGTTGCCCTGTTAGAGGGCTTAACTTTTCCAAAGGTTTGGTGATCTGGATGAGCCATCCTTAAGTGTAATAATTTACACATTTAAGCTCTTTGTTGCCATGGCTTGCTCCTGGTAGTAGCATCTGGCAACTCTTTCTAGATTTGAGGGGTTTTATTGTACAATCTGCAGTGCTACGCTTGGGTCGTGCCTGAGTTAATTCAGAGCCACAGTTCTAGCCCAGATTTCTGGTTATGTAGTAAGGTTCTTTTTCCCTCTTAGGGAGTTATCTGGTTAGATGCATGACTAACATCTGATACCAAGCCTGTATGTCTATTTTTTATAAGTTTATCAAGGGATTTATTTTGACTTTTTTTAGTATTAATACATTGGTTTGGTTGGTTTCATTTTTAACTAGAATTGCTTTCCTTGTTTCTTCTTACACTTTCAGGAGCTGAGGAGGGAGCTGCATTGTTCTTTCGTGACAGATGGGAGAACAGAAGCAAGACAGGTTTAGTTAACTTATCCAGTGCCAGATGGGGGGTGCTGTTTTCAGCATTTGTTGTTTGATATTAGTTATGATCATGGCAGACTAGAAATGAGGATCCAGGTCTCCTCATACAATTTAGGGTTATTTCTCTATTCAGTTTTTACCTCCTTTGCCAAACTTCATGTTCCAATCAACCTCACTTGTGCGTTGTGAGGTTGGACTTGACTTTGGTCCAGGTAAAAGCATTTTGGCTCTTGGGACAATGATTTAGAACACAAGTAGGAGTGTCAAAAGTTGAGACAGAGACTCAAATGAAATAAAAGGATAGAGACTTGAGACTGGGACAAGTACTTTGAGGTGAATAGGAGCAAGTTTAGGGATATTTCTAGCGTAAAGTAGAAAGAGGGCAGATTCCTGAAGACCCTGTTTATGAAAAGGCAAGTCCGAATAGAGAGACTGGAGAGAAGTAAAGGGAAGCAGGGGGATCAAACTGATGACAAATCAGAGTCTAGGTCCCAGGAAGAAAATGTCAGGAAACAGCGTTAATTCATTCCCAAGATGAGCTGTGATGGCATGAAAGATAAAACACTGAATAAGTGGCAAGTGCTGGTATCATTGTTATTATTTTATAGTTCTTGGTTTAAAGGGTCCCACAGATAACATTTCCCTTCTATAATGAATATTCCTCAATCAGAACAGAAGGAGGGCCAAGGGATCTGACTCACATTCAAAACCTGGTTTCTTTTGCTGGAAAAGTTAACTCCTTAAATATCAGTGCGCAGTTTGCAGAACTTTATCACTTTCCCCTGTGATCATTACTGTTGACCTCATGAATGCAAAGTCAAACACCAGTGATCTGGAAAGACCTTGGGTAGAGGCAACTGTCGCCTAAGGACCAATTAATTTAACAGAGAAGGACTTCAAGAGGCCTGTCTCTGTCTGGGCTGTGTGTACTTCCAACTAGGGGCTTACCTCCTTAGGAACTTAAATTCCAATAGGGCCAAATGGTGAGAATCTATCAATCCCCATCCCCTTTTTTCAAGTTTCAAAAGATTTTAGAAAGGACATTTTTCCTTAGTATTTTGGTAAAGCATTATGAGAATCACTCAGAGTGACTCTTGATGGTAGACTTTAGGGCACACATTTTGGTAGTTGGGAAGTGAGAAGCTAGGCCAACCCTTTGTTAGCAGGAAGTAAGGGTAGAGTGAAGGACCAAAAAGCTGGACCAATAAATGAAGCTGAGCTGAAGACAGTTGAGATTGTAAAGAGAGAAAGATCAGAAGAAACTCTACAGGAAAGCTGCAGTCTCCCTGGCTGTGACTGTCTGTCTGGGTTCTGGTGGTTTGGGACTCTCTTTTGCTAATTGGAGTTCTAATGAGCATGGACCGGGGCAAGGCATCTAAAGCGATGAGGGTCTTACCAGAGTATTACCTGTGTCCTTTGATGTACCTTGGGAAGGGCTGGGAGCTGGCAGGTGGGCCACAGGCAGAGTGTGAGGTGAGGCGTGCTTATTGCTGGCTGTGGAGTGAGGAGGGACCGCACTGTCTAGCAGGCAGTGGAGAGGGATGGCCCCACGATGTCACGTTCACCACTTAACATCTTAAATCCACGTGGTTGACTGCCCATAGATGAGGATTTTGTGGTGACAGGAAGTGAAAATCATAGTAGGCCAAGAGCCTGCACATCTGTCTAGTCAGTCAACAAATGTTTGTTGAGTATCGAGCCCCAGGCACCGTTTTAGGCACTAGAGATAGGGTAATGAACACAGCTGACAGAGTCCTGTCTTCACGTAGCTTGTGAAGGCATGGACTCTAAATAAATCATTATATATATAATCGCAGGTAGTGATTAGCAATATGATGTAAAATAATGCTCAGCATGGGCTAGAGAGTGATGGGAGCTCATACTGAGATGTGATGATGAAAAGAGACGAGGTGGGGAGGGTATAGCCTAGCATGCACAAGGTCCTGGGTTCAACCCCCAGCACCTCCATTAAATAATAAATAAATGAACAAACAAACCTAATTACCTCCCACCACCAAAAAAAAGAAAGAAAAGAGTCAAAATATGCTTTCTTAAAAGATGATGATCCTGAGGGGCGGGGGGAAATTGGAGTATCATACTTAGCACCATAGCCAGAGAAAGGAGACAGCGGGACTGGCTTTCTTTTGAAAGCCAGTTGTCTGTTGAGTGTGTTACAAGTCTGTCTACCACGTAGCGGGCTGGAGTGTTGTGGGGGCAGCGAGCAGAATTACCAGGTTTCCCCTCTGGCTGGACTGACTGATAGAACAAAGTTGACTGTTCCAGCCAAAGTTGAATTTGCCAAGATCTGAAGGAAAATGTAGATTTTAATACTAGTGGGTGGGGATGACTATGCCTTTGTCTCATGCATGTGTGAGCTCATCCTTGCTCTCTTTTTTTAATGAGAAATAGTTTCTCAGCTGTAGCAAAAACCCACAGTGCTGGTGTGAGGGCCTGAGAGAGAGGCTGCTAGTTTCTGTCGTTTCTAAATTTACATACACGCTGCCACAATTGTAGGTCCCAAATTTGACCTAGTTTCATTCATTTGGTTTTCTTCCAATACCTAATTTCCTTAACCTGGATATAGATCCTTTTAATTTCCCCAGTATGTACATGCGCTTGTTTATCTCTATTTCTGACTCGTCAACAAAAAAGTGAATCTGCTATTTGAAGCGAAGGAGGGATAAAAATTGCCACTTAAAGGGATTTATTTCCAAAGCAGTGCCTCAGTGTTCTTTCTTGTTCCAGTTTGCCTGGATGCCTCAATGGATAAACCACTTTTCTTTAAAAAGAAAATAGATGATGAGGCCCGAGATCTCACTGGCATCAGGGACGGGCACTGTCTTTGACACCCAGTTTTTCAGCAAAGTACGTGACATGCTTCTCTGACCTGTGGGTTTGGGTCCATCCTTTAATCCATCGCCCTTCAGGTCTCAGTAGTGGATACTTGTCTCTTCTGCTTCCACACAGCTTGACTGACAATGGGATTAAGTCAGGATTAAGGTGGACAGAGCTCTGGACTGGGTATCAAGAGTCGTGCTTGACAGCTCTTCATTTGTGACAAGTTGCTACCCTCCTGGTGCCTTAGTTTCCCCATCTGGCTTGATAGGAGCCGTTCCCCACTGAAGCACTTTTATTTCCATGGAAGGAAAGATGTAGTGGTTGTTCAATAATTCAGTAGTTTTCCATCCGTCTGGGTTGAAGAGGTAGACATATGTCTTGCCCTTATTTTAGTCCTATCCCTCTGCCCCCTCCCACCTCACCTTCATAGTCACTTCTGCTGAGCAGAGGTGGGTAGAGCCTCTAAAATGACGGATTTAGGCACTTTATCACATAGGGCCCTTGGACAACTTGAAAAGCCCCCTAAGAAAATAATAAATGACCAGAAGAAGGAGAAGAAAAAGGGAAAAATGTGAAAGGATTAAGACTAAGCCTGAAGAAGAAGGTAGCTGGTAATATCAGGCTTCTATGTGGCTCCCTGGGAGAGGGAAGCTGTTCTTGTCACTGAAGAAGAAATGGGTTGAAGCAGGGGAATTTAGATTAGGAAGAAATTTCCTAGAATTAGTGAAACTGACCCTAGAGCAAGGGCTATAGGGGAGCTTCCTAGGAGGGACTATAAGGAGCCTCTAACAGGGACTGTTCTTAGTAATATTTGGGTCCAAGATAAGACCTAACCTCGTTTAGCTGAACCCTGCTCAGAGGCAGAGGAATGGAATCCCAGGGGCAAAGAAACATCATCTAGGGTGTATGAATTTGAACACAAATATTCAGAGGTAAGGAATTCCCAAGTCCAAACCTGGCACAAACGAAAGAACTCGGGTGCTGGGTGGAACTGTTTTTTTTCCACTGTCAACCTGGCAGAACCTTCTTATCTGAGCAGCGAAGCAGGTTTGAGGCTTTTATGAAGCGCAGATAGAAGCAAAATATGGGCCAGTTTGAGGGTGATGACCACAGAGGAACAAAAGGTCTGGTATTTGCAGAAATAGTAGTATGCTGAATAGAATCAAAGGGAGGGGAGTGAGGCCGAGAGAGAGGGAACTGGGCAGACTTGCGGATCTCTGCAAGTCCCTTCGCTTGCCAAGAAATTCAGCGTCCTTCAGAGAGTGATTCCAAGTACTTCCAATGCCATTTGGGCGCCCCGTGAAAAAGAAACTGAAGTATAAAAAGACATCGTGACTGGGCTGAAGGGCTGAAGGCTTGAGTCTTAGTAATGTACTTGCTTTCAACTAGAAAAACTTGCCCTATTCTGGACAAATACGTTTATCTCTACTTCCCCAGCTCCTCCTGGTTAGAAATAACGGAATAGATTTGCTGTGATAACCAAAGGGCAGTGCCTCCTTCTAGCTCTCACTTCTTTTGGGGAGAAGCTGAGAGTTTATGTTGGGGAGACTGGGCACAGCTTGGAGAGCTGGGTCTGTTTAATTCCAGGCCAGTGATTCCCATCTGGCCCAGTGCATGACCCTGGTGTGTACCCAGTAACGCACAACACTCCTAGACCATTTGATTCTGCCTACTGGGAGGTGAGGGGCTCTTGTTTCGAAATTGCTTCTCTCAGCCAGCAATGGCCTCTGTGATTCAGAGACAAATGCTCTGAGTCATAAGCCACGTAACTAGGCCCTCTTCCTGGGCTGCAGAGTGTTACCTTGTAGACTCTCCCTGCCCCCAAACCGTGGCTCTGGTTATACATAATCCAGCCTACAGACATCAAGGTCAGAGCAGTGCTTTTTGTACTGTGCTGAGGAAACATCCTGTTCCATCAGATTCATTTGGCCCAAAGCACCTAAAACACATTTTCTCTGTCTTCCCTTTATCCTGTCTCCCCCCCACACACCACCCCCAAAAAAACCTCCTCCAGTCCAAGCTCAGCCATAGGAAGTTCTGTTGTTCTAAGCACCCCCTCTAGATTGATGAGTGGGTTAAGTTCCTGGCTCCCAACCCCACCCAAGGAAGCACACCTCCCTGTTTATGCTCTGCTAACAGTTCCTGGTTGTCCTTTCAGGAAATGTCAATGACCTTTTTGTGATAGGCTTAGAATCTGTTTTTCTAGTGTAAACATAAGACATTCTACTTTTCCCATGACCATTTCTCTCTCCTCCCCACAGCATCCTGGTGCCACATTTCTCCCTGATCTGACTGTGTGTGCCTAAATGGCACCCTGCTGCGTTGAGACCTACCCTTGCCCAGGCTCCCTGGGTCTTTCTTGTAAGCAAGTGCCTGGTGATGGAGGACTAGGTCCTGTAATTTTTGTATCCCCCCCCAGTGCCTGCCACAATGCCTTGTATTTTAGCAAGGTAAATATTTGTGAGTGGGAGGTGAAGTGGAGGATCCAGATTATAGGAACAGAGAGGTCTGCTCTGGCTAGACTTCAGAAAGGCCTGGCGTCTCAGGGGGAAGGGCGTAGTGGTTAAGGTGAGAAAGGGCAAAGGAAAGAGTATAAAAGCAGGCCGGCTGGACTTCGGAACAAAACCAAATCAAGCCATTGGTAAGACAGACTTCAGGAGAGAAAGCCGGAATAGCTCTGCAACGCAATCAGAAGAGCGTCTTCGGGTCAAATCAAGTTTAAGAGCTGTTGTCTGACGCCTGGTTACACAGCCTTGCTTTTAGTTTTCCCTGCTCTTACGTTTCCTGGGGGGGAGGGGCAGGAGTCCTCCTGGATATTGTTTATCCTTTAAAGGGGTCTTTTGAGACCCATTGAAGTCTAGTAGCAGAAGTGCTCAAAACACCCCCAGTTGGAGCCCCCAGGGTCCTTCCTGTCCTTTGTTAGAACCCCATCATCAGTAATTTATCACCCAAAAGAGCAGCTGCCCTTCACTGTTTACTTTGTACTCTGTCACTTGTCCCTTCTCCCAACCTGGGCTGCCTTCACTTACACTAACACATGCACTGCCAGTCCTCCAGGCGCCTGTAAGCTTAAATGTGTGCTCTCTCCACCTTTCCCTAAGATTTCCATTTGGTAAGTTTTGTTTGCTTTCCTAAGGGCATCAACCAGGATCTTGCTTTGCCCGTTTTTTCCCCCGGGGAGTAAAAGCCCAAATAGGCCTGATGACTTGAGACCGTCTTTCCTACGTGTGCCTGTGTGGTCTTTCACTCCTGGTCCCAGGGTCTAGTTTATCTGTTTTGGTTCAGCCAGTTTTGTTTTAATCTAATGAGGGCAGTAGGACAACACTAGAGTAAAACTGAAGGTGAGGAAAAGGGAACCTCTGAAACGCTGCCTGGCTCAGCCCCAAGTTCCTGTTAGAATGCTCCGGAGGGCGGCTGAGTGGGGGCAAGGAAGCCTTCTCTGCTGTAATCGCCACAGGGCATCTGTGGGCAGAAGTGGACTCCCAGGGAGTTAACAGAACACACAGAGCTGGCAGAAAAGCATCACTCCAGGGTACCTGTTCCTGACTCAGGCCAGTCTTGTATCTCATGGTTGAACCTGACTTCCTCCTGCTTCATTGAAAGATCTAGAAGTGAGAAAGTCTGGAATACTTCTCTTCCCAGAGATCGCTTCCTAAAAGAGAGGGCCCCTCTCCCTCCCTGCACCCTCCCAGCCTCCTGTGTTGGCAAGAGGAGGGGCAGCCAGCCTAGGGACTCTTCTGTCTCCACATCCGATCTTTGTTCGGACTATCAAGAATAGTCGTGGGCCTTCATTTTTGGCCTCCCTCATGTTTGAGGAATTTGTGTCTTCATGGGCTCTGGGACCTTGAGGATGTGCTGTAGGTCTAAAACTGATAAAGCAGGAAATGAAAAGTGATCACATGTCTGTGTTCCCAGAAGTCCCCCTCAGCCTGAACACTGAACTGCTGGGGGCTGAGCCAAGGTGGAGGAGGCTTCCGATGGGCAGGCTCTACCCTCCTCTCCAGAATGACTGGGCTTCCAGCATGTTCCTGACTTTCGTCCCTGTCTCTCATTAGAAGCCTCCAAAACATTTACTTCCCTTCTTTCCTTGAATTAGGAAGTAGCTTCCATCAGTTTAATTTATGTGTTGTTTTATACTTTCTCCCTCCCTCTCCTCCCACAAACCAACCTGCAGTGTTGACTGCATTCTACTTCTCTTCCTGTTTCTCTCCCACAGGAGAGGCCTGAACCCCCCTCATCGAGTCAAATCCATCTCCATGACAACTTTCACGGAGCCTGAGGTAGTGTTCCTGCAGTCCCGGGGAAACGAGGTGAGCGGCCACAGACGGAGCGCTTGCGTGCTGTGCTTCCTAATGGTCGGTCGGTGGACTGTTGCCTCAGGATTATAGAAAAACCCTACAGTTTTCTGTTCTGTCCCCATTTCTCTTTATTTTTCAGTATGTCAGGTATCTAATCTTATCTGATCTAATATTTATGAAATCTTAGTTATACAAATTGTGGTTTGTCCAGGCCCCTGGTTGGAGGAATCAGGGGAAGGAGCAGGATCTCTGGGGGTGGGGGGTGGCCCTGGGCACTCGAGGAGGGACATGTGCCATGCCGATGAGCACTCAGAACGGACTGGGCCACCCCTATAAGAGCTGGAGCCAGCTCTGCTGACCTGAACCTCAGCAACTGGCTTTAAGCCCATGTCGTTTACTTGACAGTGAGTTAAACCCCTTCTCCAGCTAAAACTTGCTGGTAGGGAGATGCCAGCCTTGGTGTTAGCAGTACCCCTAGCTTACAGGTGACTGACGTACTTGGAGGATGCAAACAAAGACCTCTACAGGATGCTCTGGAAACCTCAGCTCTGACCGTCGTTCCTGCCCCACCCCCATCCAAATTAAGTTTCCCATAATTCTCATGGCCCACTGTTTTCTGTCACGATATGTAATTATAGATTTATTTTTATTTATCTAAGGCATGACCTCCCCACTAGGTGATGACCTCTGTGAGGACAGGGATCATGTCTGTGTTTGTAGGTACACCCAGATCCTCGCACTGTGTCTGTGCTCAGTGCACCTTTATTGATGAATGAGCTGGAAATGGTATATTCCCATTTCGTGCTTTCTGCCCCAACTCCGCTGTTACCTGACTCCATTCCTTTAGGTTTGCAGGAAGATTTGGCTGGGTCTTTTTGATGCTCGGACATCTTTAATACCAGATTCCAGGGATCCTCAGAAGGTGAAGGAGTTTCTTCAGGAAAAATATGAGAAGAAGAGATGGTAAGGAGAAGGAAAGAGATGGCTCTGGACACGTGTGTCCCAGACATGCTTCATCTGACAGTCCAGTTTCCAGAGCTGAATTGAGGCTTCTCCCAAAGGCCAGTTGAGGGTGGAATCTATTCCACTCACATGCTAAAGTTAGGGCTAAATTCTGACTTCAAAATAATAAGGGTACAGGAAAGAGCAACTTGCTCTCGATCACTAACCTGGCCGATTTGATGTCCCTTCTTTCGGGGAGATGGCCAACTGAGGGGAGAGCTCAGCCCCCTACCAGGGAGTGTGGCTTAGTTTTATACAGCTCAGCTGATCTCATTTATGGAGCGAGGCAGCTGGGAGCACATGTCCTATAGCTTTATACTGTTAACCCAGGATTTATAGGTACCCTGTTTTCCTGCTGAGGAATCGGCATCTCTTGCCTTTCCTCTCCCCAGGTGTCACTTCCCATTGTTTGATTTCTGGGGTGTGTGCATGTTGAGGGGTAACTGTGGGGTGGAGAAGAGAATTCAGGGAGCAAGGAGACTGGTGGGGGTAAAACAGCATTTTGGAGTCCCTCCAGGGGTGTCCTCGGGACAAAGAAGGCACGTCCCAAGGAGAGACCACATCCACTGTGGAAGGGGATTCCATCCGGAGTAGCAGGGGCCGGCAGGATAGACTGTGAGCACTTGGAAGATGAGGCGGCAGGAACTTTTTCTGTGGAGCTGAGAAAAAGGAACCTGAAGACTCCCCCAGGAGATGAGAGGGGGAACTTTGGGAGGAAGTTGAAGAATAGGCCCGCCTGTCCATCAGCACCACTGCAGGTGTTTATTTCTTGAAGCCCAGATGGTTTGAGTGCCAGAAAGAGGAGGGAGAGAAGAGGGGAAAACAGGCAGAAGCGAAGAGCAAAGTGAACATTGCTGTAGGGAAAGAATGAACATCTGACAGTAAAGGGGGAGCTCAGGTGGTGAGGCAGAACTTTGCTAAATTGCTAAATTCCCTTTAGTTCAAAAAAGAATTAGTAGGGAAAATGCGAGAGGACTTTGACTGCTGTAATCTGTGTTTTCTCGAGTATGTAAGCTGAGCAAGGCTCAAGGTTTTACCCTCTCCTTTCAGCCTAACTGTTCTTTCTTAAAGGTATGTCCCCCCAGACCAAGTCAAGGGGCCTGCTTATAGCAAAGGCAGTGCCTCCACCCCTGTCCAGGGCTCCATCCCGGAAGGGAAGCCCCTGCGGACACTTCTGGGGGATCCCGTGTCATCTCTCTCTGCTGCTGCCTCCACCTCCAGCCAGGTAACTCTCAGATCTGAAGGTTAACATTATTTTGGGATTTGGGAGATGGTGTCAGTTTCCTAGGTCAGATCCCCTGGACTTAGCAGCCAACGGTACAGGAGGTGTGAGTTGGTTCTCAGCCCTGCTGTTACCTGTCTTGTATCTCTTACCTTGGACTTGCATGTTTTGGAAGAAAGAACCCAACAAGAAGTGGTATTTAGGGAAGTCAGAGTATCAACTTCAAATCTGACCCTTCCTCTTAAGGGAAAACGGAGAGGTCAGGACACTGCTTCAAGCACCTGGGAAAGACAAGGAGGTGACAGCCGCAGGGGGACTGTTGGGCAACATCCCTGTATATCTCAGGGCCACCTGGACTAACATGCTCTAAAGTGTGTGGTATCCGGAGCTAGTGGACTGAGAAGACAAGAGTTAGGTATGAGACGGGCAAAGACAGCTTCTGCCCGAGAAACCTCTCGGTTGAGGGCAGTTTCTCCCTCTCTTCTCTCTCCACTTGCCTATCTGGGGGCAGCCCGGGGAGCCATGCAGGGGCCTGGGTCATGTCTGGGATTCCAAATGCTGTATGTACTGCCTTCTCCTCCAAGTCTGTCAGTCAGTCTCAGCCTCGGACATCGCAGCCCCGGAGCGCTCAGCCGCCTCCCCACTCCTCAGTCAAGGCCAGCACTGATCTGCTGGCTGACATCGGTGGGGACCCCTTTGCTGCGCCCCAGGTGGCACCAGCTTTTGCTGCATTTCCAGCCTTTGGGGGTAAGTGGGACTTGGGAGGAGAACCTTCCTACAGCATAGGCACCCGTAACACAAGGAATTCACTCCCTTGGGGTGACCAAGATTCATGTGGCTGGCTCATCATGGGACTGAATGTGGCGGTAATTCTGAAGCATTGCAGCCGGAATGGTGGGGGTTAGACAAGGACAGCAGGGAGGATGTTTGGGAGTTTGGCCATGAAGCATTACAGCTGGGGGCTCCTAGCACTTCTGTTTAGAACTCTAGAAATAGCTTTTTTATTACTTTCCCTCTCTGTTAAGTTGGGGGGAGGGGATTGTTACATGTTCCATTTCCCCTGCCCTCTTCCCAGAGATCAGCACCAGCCAATAGAGGGTTGAACCAAGTGGTTATCTAGTTTCCCTTTTTCCTTTTTTAAGCCTTTTCCCACCAACAAAAATTTTTTCACATGATTCTGCCCAGACTAGGTGCTGACAAAAATGTTAATAATGCCTCATGGAGTAAGGATGAAAGCGGGGAATGAACTTGGAGGCCCCTGAAATGCCCTTTCCCTCGCATGTGTCTGGCTGTCTGCTCTAGGCTTCTGCCACCTCCCTTTGAAGAGGAACCTGTGGGAAGGCAGATGTCCCATTGAGTGGCCTTTGGCCTTCGGAATTAGTCTACGTGATGTAGATTACACATACGTTCTATGTAAATATAACCTGTGTATCCTCTCCACCCGTAGGCCAGACGCCTTCCCATGGGGGCTTTGCCAACTTCGATGCCTTTGGCAGTAGCCCCAGCTCTTCTGCATTTGGAAGCCTTCCTCCGGCTGGCCAAGCCCCCTTCCAGGCCCCACCGGCACCCCCAGGTAAACTCTGCCCCTCTGGCTTCTTTCTCTCTCGTAACTGCGTCTGGTTGTCCACACCCGTATTCGCCCTTCATTCACATCTGCACCAACCCAAAGAACTGAACAAAGAGAGGAAGCTCCAGGGGGAGGATGAGAGGAGACTGACGAGATGCTTGTCAGAGGAAGGGGCTCTCATTCTGTTTTTTCATGTAAGGAAAATGGCTACAACCGCAGCAGGAACTGTGCAGGTTGTGTGCCAGGAGGCTGCTGACTGGGAAGTGTGGGAGACCTGAGACCTAGAAAACTTGAGGACATGACCTTTCCCCTGGAGTGCTCTGACTGTCTCTGCTGTATGCTGCTCATGGGGCGGGGTCAGCGTCCAAGGTGGTCCCCAGAAGTCCTCACGCATCCTTCTTGGAACAGAACCTGCAAACTTTGTGTCGTGCCATTCGTGTTATGAGATTGAAGGAGAGTCCAAAGGCCACCTTAAAGCATTCGGTTCCTCCCTAAACTCCAGACATCAGTCTTCAGAGCTTTCAGGCTGCCCCCTTCCTTTGGACATCCTGCACACCAGTGGGCAGCCCGAGCACTGTGTGTGAAGACTTGGGACAGCCGGTGACTTACACAATCTCTCTCTCCCCCTCCCCTCCCCACCTTTTCCCTCCCCTACCCTCACTACCAGCCAGTCGGATGCTAACTGGAAGTTCCAGCTTTGGTAAGTTATTCCACCCGCCCCGCACTACAGCCTGCCCGAGGTAGAAGCCTCTATCTCAGGTCCTCTGGCCCTGGAGTTTTGAGGTTTGAAAGGAACCCCTCAAATTTAGCCTTTTTACAGAGGAGGCAGCCCAGCAGTTTCCCTAGCTATGCAGCCCACAGAGTGGCAGAGCCCAGCCCAAGTGCAGACTTCCTGACTCTGCTCTGCCCACAGCCCTCCCACCGTGAACTGGTTGGTGGTTTTTGGTTTTAATTTTTTTGTGTGGAACAAGAAAAGACATTTTATACTGATAAAAGTCAAAATTCACAGCAAAGTTCTCACATCATGAACTTAAAGTAACTGCCAGGGTAGCCTTGAAATTTGTAAAGCAAAAACCATTAGACACAGTGAAAATCTCATAAACCAACTGGAATAGATTCTCTCAGAAGATTAACAGATGGAGTAGACAGACAAGGAAGGAAGGAAGTAGACCATTTGAGTAACACTTTAGCAAGTTTGACTTAAGAAATATAAGTAGAACTTTGTAACCAAAAGACAGAATATATATTTTTTTCAAACATATAGCCCTTTTAAAATTTGACCGTATACTAGGAAACAAAATCTCCAGAAGTTCTGACAAAAAGAAATTGCAGAGGTCACATTATTCTATATAGTAAAAGATGTCCTAAACAAAGATGTCCTAATAAGTGTTCCAAAACAATGTTTCATGTCCTTAAAGGCATGAAGCAGGTAGGGAGAGGATACACACTTAAAACATGGAAAATAGACAAAAAGCTAATAGCCATAATGTGCTCTTTAAAACTGCCATTAATAAGAAAGAATAATGGACAAGGGATGTAAGCAGCTAATAGCCAGAAAAAAAAAAAACCATGAAAATATTCTCAATCTAACTGATCAGGGAAAATGCAAATTAGGGTAGGACAATAATTGTGCACATCATACTCACACAAACTTAAAAGATTAATCATGGCCGGTATTGCATGGGGAAATAGGCTCCTTTATATGCTGTTGGTAAGAATGTAAATTGGTACCTGAATAGTCAGTTTAACAAGAGAGAAGTATTCCCTGGAATGAGACCTGGAAAGGAAACAGCCTATTACAAGGTGGTTATAAATTGGTCCACCCAGAAATGCATTCCTAGTGCAACTGATTCCTTTAAAGAGAGAGCTTAATGGGCCAAGCCTTAAAGGAGAGAAGGGAGGCATCAGCCCTGGAGACGTCCCAGGCTGAACCTGGGAGGGACCCTTTGTCCTGAGTCTAGTCACCTCCAAAGCAGACAGCCCAGGGCCAGACCCAGCACCCACCACCATGGATGAGCCCCACGCGGAAAGAAAGATCTCTGTTTTGCAGTTGAGGAAACTGGCTCAACTTAGCCAGTGACTTGGCCAAAACCAAATGCCTGGCCAGCGGCAGATGCCATTCACTTCCGTGCACACCGTGATCACGAGGGTGTTTCTGTGCACGTGGCACAAAGAGCCACTGGGGAGGAAGTAGGAAGATTTGGGGGAGAGGTGGGTGTCTCTCCTGACAAGCCTGGTAGTATTTTTATATTTCTGAGGGGGAGTGTGGAGAAGGGGAGGTTTCTAAAAGTGCAGTTTCCCTTGAAGCTGTTATCAGGCAAGTCTACAAATCCAGCTGTGTGCAGTGAGGCTCTGGAAGCGGGTAAGAAGCCAATGAGAGCGCAGGTATTCCTAGCGTTGGCCTCCCTTCTGAGAACGCGGGCCCTGGGTGGGGTGCCGACCCCTGCTGAGCAAGGGCCGGCTCTGCCCTCTAGTGTCCGCCAGGAGGCTCACAGCACTGTGGCCGCCAGACGAGAGCCCCTGCCAGCCTGGGAAGGCTGAGGACCTGGTCCTCGCCAAGGGGAGTGCCCTGACAGGAGGGCCCAGAACAGGACTGAAGAGTCAGACCCAAAGAAGGCCAGGGAGCCATGTTTGCTTGGAAATTTCCATGTACCTTGAGCCAGTCGCGCAAAGGCAAGGCCTGGGGTCTTGAGAAGCAGAAGACCCACCACCAGCCTGCTGGCTTTCCTTGCTGGCCTGGAGGTTGCAGAGGATTGAAGACCAGCGAGCGCAGTGACACTACAGCTGAGCACAGGGCTGGGGAGGGACAGCAGCCGAGGGGAGTGCTGCCTTCCCCGTGCAGGCACTCCGGAAGCAGCACATCCCTGCAGCCTCCCGGCAGGCAGGCCTTGGGCCCCTGTCTTCCCTGCCGGGTTTCCAACTTCCCCCAGTTAGAGCCGGGTCCCCGCAGTTAGGCTCCGTGCCTGGCGCAGGGAAGACACCCTTCCCAGGAGGCTTTGGAGAAACTCACCCTTCGGAAAAGAAGAGCATAGAGATTCAAATTACAGTTCTGAGGCATTCGGGAAAAAGCCCCCAAATTTACAGACAAGAAATCGGTGCTGAGGTTTGAGGGGCCAGGGATTTGGGAACCACCCTGGCTCTGCCCTCTCCCTCCTTGCCTGGGGTCCTTACTTTTCCTTTCCCTCCTTGTCTCTAAGAAAGAAAAGGATCTTCCCTGGTCAAGGTTACCACCTCCTGTCCCACTCTCTACAAGGTTTTGTCCGCTCCACTCTCTTACCTGAATTTCACCTCAACCGTCTCCGCCTCTGCGGGCATGTTCCCCTTCTCCACAAATACGCTTCAGGTTGCCCCACAGCCATTCCTACCGAGTGTTTCTGCTGCCCTGCCCCTGCAGGTCTTGGGCCTCCCCTCCTCTCCAGGGAGGGCGGGAGAACCCTGCAGTGGGCCCTGTCCTGTGAGCAGTGTGTCCCAGCCCTGATCTGAGGTCATGGTGTTGGGCGGAGGGGGGCTGTCTCCCCATGATGGGAGAGGAGGTGGCTCCGATGGGGGTGGGAACAGTGCTGGGGAGGCCAGAGATTTCTGCTTGTCCCCTCCAGTGCCACCTCCACACTCCGTTAGTCCCCAAGCGCCCAAGCCTTTCTACCTGTCACAGCTCCTCTCCCACCCCCTCTACCTGCCCCTTCATATGGTTTATCCATAAATGGAAATGCAGGTTTAGGGAAAGGACCAACTTTTCCATCTCTTAAGGAAAAAGTGGAAAGTGTAAGCCAGAGTAGAGCAGGAAGGATGATGACCCATGAGGAAGAACTGCTTTTCTCTCAGCAGTGGTAGTTTTGAGCGCTTAAGTGAATTGACAGGGGCTGAGTATCACGTTGCCTAGAATTCTCTGTGGGAGATAAGCCCTCCAGACCTGGACGATCGGGGGATGAACGGGCTGGCTCAAAGGACCCAGTTGGTGCCATCACTCCCCTCCCTCCCCATTGCACCCTCGCCTCCATCTCTCCTGCCCCTTCCATCCAGTCTCACCGTCTCACGCCAAGCACCCCATTTTACTGTTTTCCTGTGCTTGCCCAGGGAGCAGCCAGGTGACTCCATTTGGTGCCTCTCTGGCACCTGCCAGTCAGCCCAACAGCCTTGCAGATGTGGGCAGCCTCCTGGGACCCAGGGCATCAGCTGGAGGCATCCCTGGCAGGTAGGTCCAGCCACTGGTGAGCTCACCTTCAGGCAGGAGAGCCAGCCAAGAAGGCCTGGCCTGGCTTTTCCCAGGCCACTCAGCGCCTTGCATCCAGCAGGATGGGGTTTGCCATCTTCTGGTCCCCTGCCCAGCTTACCTCCTTGGTGCTGGATAATGGGCATGCCGACTTCTCTCTCCATGTCGCAGCATCTTCGGAATGGCCGGCCAGGTCCCCACGCTCCAATCGGCCACCACTGGTGGAGGCGGCAGCGCAGGGCTTGCCTTTGGAGGTGAGTCTCTTGTGTAGATACCCAGGGAGGGGATCCAAGGCCAAGAGGAAATTAGGGACTCTGGACAGGGAACGGGGTGGAGAGATGCACACCAGGACTGAGAGGAAGGATCAGTTATCACATTAACCAAATGAGAAAAAAATAACTCTCTCTTCCTCCCACCTCCACCCTATTCCACCCCGAGCAGCCTTCAACCCTTTCACCACCCCTGCTGCTCACCCCCAGCTGCCTTCCACCAACCCGTTCCAGCCCAACGGCTTGGCCACAGGTAAGCCTCCCAGACTGTCCCCTGGCCCTGACTTTCTCCAGGACACAAATGCCCCTTCACACCCTTGCCCCCACCGTCAGGAGGAGCGCCAGGCAGCTTCCTGTTCACCCTTGACCAGCTCAGGCCAGACCCATTTAGTTTTCAGGCCACCTAGTGGCAAAAGGTAGAGGCATCCAAATCACCCAACCAGAATTTCAGAATTAGACAAAACAGACTGCCATTCACCTGAGCCTGTTCTGAAGGTTCACCTGTGACTGGTGGTGGCAGTGATTCTTTTTCCCCAACCTTCAGGCCTCCCTCCCTTCTGTGTCCCACCAGAAACCATGGCCCTGTTCCCTGCCCTCCTCAGCCAGAGTCCTGTGGTCTCCTGTCCCTCCCCAGCCTCTGCCTTTCTCTCTCCAAACTCACGCTCATGCCCCCCTCCTTTTTGCTTTTTGATTGTTCTCAAAAGCCTTGGGGCCAGGAAGAAAGAATGGCATTCCCCACCATGCTGACCCACGTGGCAGGCCCAGTGCTGAGGGCTTTCCGTCCATTATTTAATTTTCACAGCAGTCCAAGGAAATAGGCATGGTCCCCATTTTAGAGATGAGAGAACTGAGGTACAGAGAGGGCGAATGCTTTGCTTCAGTTGATGCGGGGTAACAGGTAGTAGAAAGCTGGCCCAGTTCCCCATTGTGCCCATGCTCATGACTGCCCTGCTGTGCAAGCCACAGGCCACGGGCAGGGGAGGGGCAGGTAGGGCAGGATGTGTGGACGCTGAGGGCTCCCGGGGCTCATGCAGGGTCCTTCTACTGGGTACCTCTGGGGAGGGACAAACTATATCCCACTTCCCCGTCTTGGAGGGACCTAGGAAGAACTCTTCCCCAGCCTCCCAGGTGGAACCTCAGCTGAGCCTTGTGTCCTTCACTCCACAGGGCCTGGCTTTGGGATGAGCAGTGCTGGGCCTGGCTTCCCGCAGACAGTGCCACCCACCACGGCCTTTGCCAGTCCCTTCCCACCGCCACTTTTCCCCCCACAGACCCCAATGACTCAGCAGCAGAATGGTAAGGGATTCAGTGTGTGTGTGTGTGTGCGCGTGCATGTGTGTGTGCATGATACAACTATGTATTAGGGAGCCAGACATCTGAGCTAGTTCCCTTTTGGACCAGTAGAGGGGACCAGGGAAGCAGCAGACCTGCCTGTGTCCTCTGTGCTCCACTTTTACTCCCGACTGTAGGAATCCCCCCTCTGGCCTCCTGCCTTGGGATGTAGCTGTGCGGCCAGCAGAGAGTCAGGGTGGAGTGGCCGGCACCAGCACGGGAGGGGGTGGGGGGGCAGGGCTTGTGTCTGCTGACTTTTTGCTTTTGCCTCCCAGGCTCTTCCTTTGGAGACTTGGGCTCAGCCAAGCTGGGGCAGAGGCCACTGAGCCAGCCAGCCGGGGTCTCCACTAACCCCTTCATGGTGAGTGCCCCAGGGCAGGCCATGCCCTGGCATGGGGCATGACCTTTCACGGGGGATTGGAGGGGTGCAGGATTGGTGGGTGGGGTTGGACAGAACCCTTCCAGAAGAAGAGGGCAACGTGGGACAGAGCTCAGATCCCCTCCTTGGGAAATTCTGCTGTGTCCCAGCCAGGAATGCGGGGGCCAGTTGAGGGGCCTCAGCTCTTCTGGGCTGTCGTCCTCCACACCTCCTGGGCCCTCCGCTTGCCTCCCTCACCTTCCACTTCCCTCAGCGCAGTAATTTTTAAGGAGAAGGGAATCCTGGGCTGCATTTCTTCTGTAGCCTCCAGGCTTTCCTCCCTATTCTAACAATTTGTGGTGGTTCTTGTTTCTTTCCAGACTGGATCCTCATCTAGCCCGTTTGCCTCTAAACCTCCTACCACGAACCCATTCTTGTAGCAATGTGTCCTCGGGGGCCTGTCTCTGGGGCCCCGCTACTCCCTGAAGCTCTGACGACCACTTGCCTGTGGCATTTCTGCGTGTCTGAGATGAGATGGCTCTTGCTTTGCAGGGTGGGGTCTTGGGGCTGGTGGAGGCGCTGATGCTTTGCTTGGGGCTTGCAGTGAAAAGGACGGCTTCCTAGGTCAGCTGCCCTAAGACTCCCTCCCTGCTCCCTCCAGCCCCCACCCAGGCAGGAGGCCCAGGAGGAGAGACACAGGTCCTGGCCTAGAGGAGCGACAGTGTCGTAATGCTGAAATTATTAATGATTTTGACAGTAACCCTCCTCCTCTCTGGCCATCAGCGTCCACAGGACTCCTTGACTCCCAGCCCTGTGGGCGGAGAAAGCCGTGGGCCCAGGCTGACCAGGCTCCCCTGTGGGAACAGCTCTCCCCCATGCCTGGCTTTCCAAGGCCGTTCTCCTCGTGGACAGCAGCACAGTAAGGAAAGCAGGGAAAAGGTGGAGATGAGGCGAGCCTGGTGTTGACGTGGGATGGAGACCAGACAGGCCGAGAAGGCCACGGGAGGCCAGAGTGCCTCTGCTGCCCTAGTGTGGCCAGCACGCCCTCTCTCCATGTTTTCGCTTCGCCAGCTCCCTCCCGTGTCCTGGGCACTCAGGATGCAGAGTTTCACCTACATATTTCTACATGCCCAACTTCTGTCAAGCACTTTAGTTAGCCATGGTGTCCTGTTTGGATACCAGTGTTTTATATTTATACATAGGGAGAGAATTTTCTATTGTAGCCTATTATATATATATATATATATATATATATATATATATATATATATATATATATATATACACACACACACACACACACACACACACAGACTCACACATAGAGATCCACGCAGCCATTCTCCCTCCCAGACAGCTCTCTACACGGGGAATGGGATGCAGCCCCATCTGTGCCTGGACCAGCAAAGCCGGGGCTCCAGGGGTTGTGGGGGAGGGAGCCACAAGTCCCGACCACCCCAGAGCCTGGGCTTTTCCGAGGAAAGGCTTTGTGCAATTGGCTGTTTTGTTCCTTTCTTTTTTCCACATGCTTCCCCTGCCCCCCAGCCCCCAAACCTCTGCACCAAAGCTGTTGCAAGCAATGTTGGAAAAGAACCGCATTTGAAAGAAAAAAGACTCTCGTGGTCTTGTTCTGGGTCAGCTCGAGGGGCCGCATGTCAGTCCATGTGACTGCCCAGGTTGGTGATGATGCTGCTGGTGGCCCAGGACAGAGCCAGTCCCTGTGTGAACTGGAGTCCAGTTTTAGCAACGGAGGGAGCTGGGGCGAGGGGGACAAAGGAGGAGGAGCCAGCAGGGAGGTGGGCTAGAACCACTCCGGGTCAGGTGCATCCTCAGCCCTCCCCCATACCTTTCCACCTGGGATGTTGTGTCAACAGTCGTGTTGTCTGGGCTGTTTGTGTGGTGACAAGACAGACAGCTTGGGTTAAACATCTCACCTGGTGCAGGAGAGGCCCAGGGCTCAGCCCTGCTGTCAGGAGCGGCTCTCCCCCTTCCATGGTTGCCCAGAAACTCTGGCCTTCAGCTGTTCATTCTTGGGATTTCTCTGGGTCTTTCCACCCAATGACCTTTAGCAGCCTGACAGCAAGGAGAGGTGGGGACTATGTTATCACTCACTTACTTTTAAGGATTTTTCTGGAAATACCTCCAGCTGCTGCTCTTTGCACACCAGGTGTGGCCTCCCCCACCTTCCCAGGGCTCAGTCCCCATCCTGTCTTGTCTATGTTCCCTCTTTCCATCTGCCAGGGGTGCTTCCAGGTTGGACCACCATCTTTTTCCCCCCTGGTTATTTCATGTTCTGTCCCCTTCTCCCAGTATTTTTCTCTGTCACCCTTGATTATCTCTCTGTTTCCTTCTGTTTCCCTTTCAGAAGCCAGGGAGCTCAGAGCCAGGGAGGGGAGGGAAGCTGAAGTCTGTGTGGTGTAGGAGGAGATGACTTTTCTCCCCAGCTCCCCCACCTCTCCTTTCCTAGCCAAAAACACTGAGGTTTGGAGGTGAGATTTAAAGGCCCAGGATCTACAGTGCCTCCTCCTGTGTGTTTCAGTCACGTGCCTGCTGTTTCCCAGGGATCTCATTAACTGCTTGGTGCCCAGGCCCAGGACCTCCCTGCGGTCCCCCCTCCACGCCTCCCAGTCACTCTGTCCAACATGGACTGCAGCCAGTTCACTGGCCAGGGCAGGACAACCAGTCAGAGAATTTATGCTGGGTCAGCCTTTGACTCCTGGGCAGAAAAACCAAGAGTTCCCCGGGCACAGGCCGAGACCAGGACTGCAGCTGCCTGTTGGCGTGGAACAGCCCTGGTGCTGCCTCCACTGGGCCCTCTCTCCAGGCAGGCAGGCAGTAAGGGTGGAAAAACCTCTGACCTGATAGGAAGTGTCTTAAGTACTGGGCTGTGTCCCCCCTGCCTCACCCCCAGGGCCTCCCTGCAGGCCCTGCCTGATGGTTAGAAATCTGGACCCACACCAGGAGGCTGGAGGGACTCACCCAGGCTGCCACCAGGCTTCTGACCAAGTCCTCATGTAACCCTGGCCAGTGCTGTGACCGTGCTCTGAAGGCAACAGTCCTCGGGCTTAACCCCAGCCTTCAGCAGGTCACCGGCGCTACCTCTGTGGGTGAGGAAGCAGGAAGCCAGTCCCCAGAACCTCTGTCAAGCCCTCCATTCTCTCCACTGTGGCCTGGGAGCCACAGTGGGGGAGGGATGGAGGAAGGGGATGGCGCTGTCCCTGTATCCCCCACCACAGAGAAGTGAGAACCTGGGATGGAGGAGAGGGGCACACGGGAAGAGCCAGGCCATAGTGCCCCATCTCCTCCCTGTAGGCTGCTCTTTGGTAACAAGAGCTTCCCATAGGCACTTAGAACGTGGAGAGCCGCTCCCACGGCTGCCCTGCACCTGGCAGCCAGATGCACAGGTGGACCCCCTCAGGGTGGAGGAGGTGTTCTCACCCAGCAGAGCTGAGGTGCTACTGCTTCCTGGAGCAACTTGAGTTACCAGGGCAACAGGCTAAAATAAATCTTGTCCGGGCAGAGCCAAGGGCAGTGTTGTTGCCAGGGCAACTGATTAGGCCCGTTGTTTGGCTCCAGGCTTTTCCTGGTACCCAGCAGGCTAAATCACCTGGCATTGATTACCAACCCACTCGACCATGGTTGCTTGCCTGGAATCCAGGCACTCAGATTCCTGCTGTTTCTTGCTTTATCTTTACCTAGAGCTAGGGGTTCAATGACACGAGGCAGTCTGGAGCTGGTCCCTGTGACTCTGCTGTGATTTCACATGGGCCGGGGGCCTGCAAGGTGGCCTGACTGGTGGGGAGCAGGAAGGAGTAGATATGAAGAGACCCTCCTGCGGGTAACTTCATATCAAACCTGGGGAGTAAGGCTCCAGGCCGGGGGCACAGCAGGTACATGGGCCGTGGGGGTGCCCTGCTCCTCGAGGCAGCACCAAGGCTAGGAAGGAGATGGGCCTGCAGATGCCTTTTGTGTCCCTGCCACTTTGCACATGGTGCATATGTCAAGGCCACACTGGAGGCTATGGCTTTGAACACTCTCTTGGTGGCCACTTCAGGATCTGTCACATACCTGCTTCTCTCTGGCAACACCCATCAGTGCACTACCTGAGCTGCCAGCACCTCTCCCACACCTTGGAGAGGCTTTGGTTGACCCGGAGGCACCTGGAGCAGGCCCTGGGCGCTGCCTGCCTGCTGGCCAGATGCCCAACCTCACGATGCCAGGTGGTGCCCTGCATCACACTGTCACCATGACCCTTAAGGGATGTTCGAGGATCCTAGCCTCCCTGCACATAACACCACTAGCTTCTCCGGTACTTCAGCTTGTAGGTGGGCCCCTTCCTCCCAGGCCTGGGAAGTGGAGAATTGTGGATGGGAAGCCTAGATCTCCCTCCTCAGGCTTTTCTGGCCCTCCGACTAGTCTGAGAATAAGAACCAGGTTGCTGAGCTTCAGTACTTGTTACCTCTCCTTCCTCACCTGGAGACACCCGGGGCTTCTCCCTAAATACTATCTTCAACAGGAACCACAGTTGCCCTCTTCTCCCAAACCCTCAGCTCTCCACTTCAGGTACCCTACTTGCCATGACAGTGGTATCTGAAGGTCCTGTAAGGCCCCCACCCATGTGTCAGCTGCCGGTTTGTCTTGCAGAGCGTAGATGGACCAGCTCCATCACCCTCAGTGGGAGTGGGTGGTCCTTGGAAGGATCAGAAGTGGGATGTAAACATGTCTGAATCCCAACCCCATCTCAAACCTCTCAAGATGCACGGGGCAAAAGATACCTCCACCAGAAAGTCTGTTATTTCTGTGACCAGAGCCTTCGGCTGGCCTGGGCAGTGGAATTTTTGAATGGTGGTGGTGAGGAGGGGCTGAGGGCAATCGTGCAGCGAGAAGGAAGTGCCCCTGAGAAATGGTCTCTCCCTCCAAAGGATCTCCCTCAGTGGCCATCTGTCTGGGATGCTGGTGGGTAAGGTCTGTGCACAGGGAATGATCCAGGATTAATTTATCCCAAGACACCTCCTATCGCCCCAACCCCGCAAAGAAACTGAGCCTCTAGCTCCTCTGAAATCGGCATAGCCCAGCGCTTGGCCGCCCTGGCTCCTAGGATTACATGGGCAGGAACAGAAGCATTCCTCGGTGGGCAGGGGGTACACTACAGTGGGGAGTGGCGGGAGCCGGAAGTGGGTGCTTCTGAAAGGTGGCCCGGTTTAGCGACCCCCTAATCTCCAGGACTGCGGACTCCACCGCCCCGCGCGGTCACCACAGACGTAGCTCCATTCACACTTGCCTCACATCATCGCTTTCTCGGCAGAGACGCCCGCCACCCCTGCGAAAGCCCACTCCAAGGGCGTGGGTAGGGTGAGGTGGAGGCCTTCCTGGACTTTCCAACTCAGAACTCCACTTCCACCCCCGGCGTCCAGCTCCGGGGCGCTCTAGGGTTAACCTCGCGGGGGTGGGGACTTCGGCACGGCCCGTGTTGGGAGGGAGGGTAGAGGAGGCGACAGGAGGCGCGGTCGAGCGAGCCTGGGAGGCGGTCGGAGCCCCGGGTGTCTCAGACTCCCGAGCAGCCACTGGGACACACGCTGCGTGCAGATTCTCTGCCCCAAACTTCACGTCGGGAGCGGGGAAGAGGCGCTGGGCATCAAGACGGGTGGCGGCGGGTCAGGACGCTGCCCTCCTCCCCGGGGACCGCTACTTCTACCCCACCTCCTCTAGCCTCTTCCAGCCGTCTCAGACCCACCCTCCTCGCTTGACTGCGTTTAGCCCGGGATGAAGCCCGAAGGCAGTGGCCCCACGACGACCCCGGAGTCCCGGTCGGCCGAGCTGGCTCTGGATCCGCCGCCATCCTGGACCTGCCCGCCTGATGTACGGCTCTGCGGCCACCTGCGGAAGCAGAAGTCCCAGCGCCGCCGCTTCTTCGTGCTCCGAGCTGACCCGCCGCGCCTCGAGTGTTACGAGACAGAGAAGTTGTTCCACGCGGGCCGCCGGCCGCCCAAGCTCAGCGTGAGCCTGGCGGGCGCGTGCACCATCAGCAAGCACGTGGACGCGCGCCGGCGCCACCTGATCGTCCTGTACACCCGGGACCGCAGTCTGGGCGTGGCGGCGGCCAGCGAGGCGGAGCAAGAAGCGTGGTACTGCGCCCTGCTCGAGGCGCGCGCCGCCGCCGGTGAGGCCCGAGCCCTAGACCGCTCGAGACGTGGCTGGGGCGGGAGGGTCGGGTGATCGTGGATTTGGTTTATTCGTGGGCTGTCCCTGCCCCAGGTCTCCCAAACCAAGCCCAAACATGAGCCGTTTTCTTGTTTGCGGTCCCCGGGGCACAGTGACTACAACCTCCAGGCCCGGGAGCCCCCATGACCTGCCCATTGTCTCTCTAGGTCCCAGCTCCCACGAAGACCCCGAGGCCCGGATCCTCGCTCCGTTTCAGGACGTCTGGCCCGTGACGCTGAGGCCCAAGGGGCTGGGGAGGACACGAGCCCTGGGCAGCGGCAGCTACCGCCTGTGTCTGGGTTCTGGGGTACTGAGCCTGATGCGGAAGCCCGCGGGCAGAGGCTCCGAGGCCACCAAGGCATCTCCGCCGCTGGCCCTGTGCCTGTCCCTACTCAGTGTGCGCCGCTGCGGCCACGCAGACTCTTTCTTCTTCCTGGAACTCGGCCGCTCGGCACCCACAGGTTCTGGGGAGCTGTGGCTACAGGCTCCCGATGCTGTGGTGGCCCAAAGCATTCATGAGACAGTCCTGGCCGCCATGAAACGAATTGGGGACAGTGGTGTCAGTGGCAGGGCCGAGCCACTAACAAGAAAGCCCCTGATGAGCGCCTCCAGACCCTCTTTCCCCCAATCTTTTGAGACCCCCGCCTCTGCGGCCCAATCAAGCGGCCCGAACCGTTGGGGGTGCCTGGGTGCGAGAAGCCAGCAAGGAACCCTTAAGACCCTGGCGAGGCTGGGGGCAGCAGCCTCATACCCCGAGGGGTTGGAGCAGGGAGGGGGCTACATAACCATGGGAGCAGGGAGTGACTATGAGCCCATGGAGGGTGGCCAAGCCAGTGGCTATATGGTGATGGCGCCCCGGGGCCTTCTTGCCTCTGCCAGAGCCTCTCCCCACCGGCTGCTTCAGGATGCAGGAAGCACGGAATACGTGTCCATGAGCCACTGCACACCACAGCCCTTTTCCTTAAGCTCCATTCCCCATTCCTACAGGGCCGGGGCACCTGGACCTGGGCTCCAAGGCCTTTGTCTTGGCATCGAAGACAGCTGGGGACCAGCCGGGGCTCAGCCATGCTTGCGGCCACCGTCACAGTTAGCCGGGGAGTACGTGTGCATTGAGCACTTAGGAATGCGCACTGCCATACCCGACCTCCCTGACGGCAGCCTCAACTACGTTGACCTGGACCTGGTCCCTCCGCTGGAGGCGCGAGGCGATGCCCCCAAGACCAGGCAGCACCTGCACAGCTATGCACGCATCGAGTTCCAGAACCTCAGGGAGGCCCGGGTGAGGAGACCCCAGCAACCCTGCCAGGCCTAGCTGAGCGACAGAAGGGATGGAGAGAGAAAAAACAGGGCAAAGTTAACAATGCCTTCCTGCCGCCCCTCAACCCCACAAACCTTTCCCCAAGACGGAGAGGCTCTAAAACCCAGATGTCCGTTAGGACATGACAGGCAGAGGCACCGAGCTGCCCCTTAGGGCCCTGCCACCTACTGCCCTGCCACCTACTGCAGAGGCACCTACCCTGCCCCTTCCAGCTGTGACGCCTGGGAAATCTTCGGGAGAAGATTCACCAGGAAGTTGGATTCTCTTACAGGATAAAATCCTAAAACTCTCCACCTCCCCCAACAAACCAACCTACAAATTTCTTTCTCAGTCAAAGCTCTGATTCTGTTTCCTCACAGAGTTCCTGCAACATCACTCCAGAATCTCAGGTCATCCTTGGCCCCCAACCCTGCCTCTAACGATGAAGACATGGATTCGCTCCTCCCCACCTCCCCTGCAGTGCCTGCTTGGCGTCTCCTCAGAGCCAAAGAACTAAGCCCAGCCCTGTCCCAGGGCTGAACACCTGGGCCCCAGCACAAGAGGGTTGACAGTACCAGTTATCTTATGCTGGTGCCCCCTAAAAGTGATGTGACACCCCTAACTCCCTAGTTCGCCTCTCCCAATGCCAGCTATGTGCTCACACAATCCTCCCTTCTCCCCGAGCTGGCAGAACTGACGAGAGTCCTTGCTTTCTACACGCTGAGTCAAAGGGACTAAGTACACTCCCGCCCCATTAAAGGTTCCCTGCTTGATCAGCCTAGAAAGGTCTTAGGGCTATGGACTCCCCTGCCCCACTGTACAGGGTAGCCAATGAGTAACAAGAATTTGAGGGGAGACAGCCAAAGCCGTGGTGGAGGAAGAAACCCCATCTCTGCCTTCACGTCTCACTCTGCTGTCACAAGGAGCCGGTTTGCAAACCAACACTTTTATTGTCAACAGAACTGCCTAGGGAAGTAAGGGGGCCCATCCTGCCTCCAGAGAGGCTATGGACAATGGGTGTCTGAGGCCCCTGGGAGAGATGGGTCAGTGCAGTGAGAACAGCTCCGGCCACCACTGGCGCCTGGGTGGTCAGAGATAGGGGCTAGGGGGCCAGCAGGGGGCGTGGGAGCCTTGGATGAGCTGGGTCTCGGCTCTCCCTGGCTCATCTGCAGGAGGCCGGTGAGGGCTATCAGCTCAGGCCCACTGAGCCAGGTGGTGCAGCAGCCAGAGGATGGAGTGGGGAGGACCCAGGGGGACATGATCGGGGGTGGGAGCAGCAGCTTCAGACAGCCCATGACCTGAGGAGAGAGGAGGGGCAAGTGTCTCCTCCCAATGCCTGAGTGACGGCTGGGGTGAGGCCAGGGCGGAAAGAGCGCTCACCTGGTGAGGGGCCTCAGACAGGTACAGGGGAACACGCTGCCCACAAGGCAGCAGTGGGTCTGAAAGAAAGACATCTTCACAGCACATCACTGGGAGCCCTGTGGAGAAGTGGGTACGGTGGCAAGCTCTGCACTGGTCCCCCCGCAGAGTTCATGCAGCCTCACTCCAGAGCCTGAGGGGACCGAGGGCAGTACCTGCATCCCTGGACACCTGCTCTCCACTCTGATGTCCTGCTAGACCAGGCCTGAGGACCCTGCTTGAAGCTGCCTCGTACAGCGGCCAGAATGAAGGATGACACAAGGTCCGGCCTGAGAAGGAGGCTCCAGACGCACAGCTGGGCCCCTATGGAGGGTCAGGAAAGATTCCTGAAGTTTCAGCCCCCTCTCAAGGCATCCCTGCCCCACCAGAGGCAGGAGCCACAGGTACCCCCAACTCACCCACACTAGGCGAGGTCCTGCTTTAGCCTCATAGTTGGGGTCCCATGGTGCCAGCAGGGTCATCCTTGGTGGAGCCAACTCCCAGGTCATTTGTGGGGAGACAGGAACTGGGGGGAATACTTTAAGTGATTAAAACAGATTCAGGAGTTGGTAATAGGGTCTTGGGGGTAAAGGTGGCAGCACTCTGTACCTACCTGTGGTTCCAGGGGGTTGCTGGGCAGCCAAGCCTGGGGGAGGCCATGACAGCAGCTGTTCTTGCTGGGTCCAGGAAGGCCTTCGGGACCTGGGCTGAGGACTGGGAGGGGGCAGTACTGATGCTCACAGCCTCCCCCAGTCACCTCCCCGCTCTGAGTCTGAGTATTTCCAAGGCAGGACCAAGGGTGCCCAGTACGGGGAGACTGATCGTACCCATTCTTCGGTAGGAACAACAGATTTTCTCACACTGTGGGCCCCCAGTAGGATTTCCCCCAAGTGCTGCTGGTGGAGCCCCTCACCTGTCCTGTGGGGGTGTTCCCAGCTCCCCCAGGGATTCCTCTCCAGAGTCCCAGGCCTCGCCAGGGTCGCTGCCTGCCGAAAGGCCTTGTTCCTCGGGCGCCTGCTCCTCGCCCACGCTCCACCGCCGGGGGTACCAGGGCAACATGCCGGGACTGGGGGCAGGGCGGCACCTCCGCACCCTGCGCCCGCACCACTCGGGCCTCCCGCGCCTCCCGCCTCGCACTCGCGGCCCCGACTCGGGCCCGGCGTCCCCTGGCCGACCGCGCTACCCAGCGCGTCTCTGCAAGCCCAGGTCTCGGCCCACCTCGCGGGGCCTCGTGACGCCAGCGCCCAGCGCGTTTCCGGGCCACGTGGCGCGCGCTCCCGCCGGGGTCCCGCGGGCGCCCCCTGGCGGTGGGGGCGGCGGGGCCTACGCACCAGATGGACGAACAGCCGCACCGCGTGGTGTATGTGGAGGCGACCGCGTCCACGCCACGCACCGCTTTCGTTCTCAGACACACACACACCTAAGGGGCAACCTAGAGGGCTTCTGGCTTCTCTTTATTGCACTTGACACAAGATCCAGCGACCCGCTTTCCATCCCAGACCCTGGGCCGCACGCAGAGGCGGCCACGCGCCTTGCTGGGCCGGCCAGCTTCCAAGCTCTCAGGCAGTGAGGTGCCCGAGGAACAGGGCCAGGCCCGAGGCCGCCCTCACCAGTCCTCGCTAGACAGCAGAGCCCAGGCGCGTCTGTCTTCTCTGTTCCTGGGGTCCCGACTGGGTCGGGGCCCTGCGCCCCGACCTCAACCCCTAAGGCCGTTCCAGCAGCGCATGGACGACAGCAGCGATGTATGGGAGGCCCCTGCCCGGGGCCCCCTCCTCTTCCAGGATGTGGTGGGGCTGGCACAGGGACTCCTGGGGGGAGGGGCCCAGGTTAAGTTCCCCTTGTCACCACCTCCTGTCAGCTGTAGGCTGGGAGACACCCAAAGGGAGTCTGGGCAAAGGGGGTTGATAAGATGTAGGGGGCAACGGTCAGGGGCACCCTGGACATGGCTGGGGGATAATGAGATGCAAGGAAGCTGCCAGCAGATAACAGAAGGGAGACAACACAGGGGGCCCACACTCAGGGGTAAGGAGAGACCTGTCATTTCCAGAGGGAAATGCTGGAGTAGGCAGGCTGGCACACGGAGTCCCCGGGCACAGTAGGAGCAGTTGCAAACACGCGCGCGCGCGCACACACACACACACACACACAAAGTGGCCACAGTCTGTACAATTTATACAAGAGACAGGGACCCAGCCTGGGCCCCAGCATCCCCTACAAATATAGAGTTCTCTCTACAAAATATAGATAATTTAGCCCCCCATAGCAGCTGGGGGGGTGGGGGTGCAAGGAGGAAGGTTAAGATCCACCCTCTGGGGAAGCAGAGGGCAGGGCAGAGAGGACTTGAAGGCACCATCAGCACTGAGAGGGGAGGGACAGGGGGCGGGGCTACAGGAGGGGACCAGAGGCTGGGGGCCCAGGGTCTGGGAACACCAGAGTGGGGCCTCTGGGGTCAGTGTTTATGATGGGAGGGCATTCACTAGTGTCTTTGGTAGGGGCTGAAGGCACCACCGGTGGGGATGGGGGTTGCACAGGAGTCTTATAAATAGAAATAGGGCGACGGGGTGGAGAGGGGGTGACTTCAGGTCCTAGGAACCCAGGAGTCGAGTGTAGACGACACAGAGCAGCAGCATGAAGACCACGTAGAAGAGGATGAAGCCGCCCAGACCAGAAAGGGGCCAGAGGGGTGGGGGGGGCCTGCCCCCCACCCGCTTCACAGCCTCCAGGGTGGTCCAGAGCCCCTGGGTGGTGCCCTGGAGGAGATCCGAGGGCGAGCACAGGTCAGCCTGGGAAGGGAGAGTAGGACAGATGGACAAGGACAAAGGAGAGACGTCAGCAGCAGCAGCAGCAAGACAATCCCTCCCACCCCTTGACCTCAGGTGCCAGGGCCAGAGCCATGCCAGCATGCAGAGTGCAGGGAAGGGAGGCGTGCAGGACGGGCTGGCGGATGTGCTTCCTTCTGGGGAGTAGACATCCCCGTGAATGGAACCCTGCCATCCATGCAGAGTGCTAGGCTGAGCCCAGGACACTGCATCCCAGAGACCAGCCCCAGGCTCCTGAGAACACACCCCATACCTCAGGCACCCCCATTTTTCGACAGGCTTCTAAGAAACTCTCCACATTCTTCCGCGACTTGAGGGCACTGAGTTTTGGCTGGGGGTGGGTAAGAAAGGACAGAGAGTAAGGGAGAGGCCACGGGAGTTCCCTGTCCCAACCCCTACTTCCTGCCCCGGGCCCCAACTGACCACAGCAGGTGAGGGCACGTGAATGAAGGGCACGGAGCGGGGCCGCAGCTGGTTGGCCAGCTGACAGAGGATGACCCCATTGGCTAGAGCCTCTGCCAGGTCCTCGGGCAGGGGCCGCTGCAGCTGTGACTCAAGGACCTGGGAGGCAGGGGAAGGAGGGGGGAAGGCAGGGTCAGCAGGGAACTCCCGTCTGCCCCTTCTGTCTTCAGTGGAAACACCACGGTGGGCAAAGAGGATGCTGAGAGAGGCCAGGAAACTCAAGGCACCCAGACCCCACCCTTGCGGATCCCACCTCTCATACCTGGCGTAGTTGAGCCATCACCTCCTTTTCATCCAAAAGCTGGGGAGATCGCCGAGGTCTCAAGACAGAGTCTGGTGAGGAAGGGCCTGGAGAAAAAGGAGAGCGTGGGGCTGTCTCCACTATCCACCATCGACTTCACAGCCGGGTCGCAGTGTCTGGCACCCACATCTCCTGCCTCTGTGTGAGATTTTCCACACAAAGGGACAATTGACCAGAGAACTCCCAGGCCAGTAGGGGTAACCGTAGCCCAGGGGTTAGTGCTGCATGAGCAGTGGGTTAGTACTGGGGAGGGGGGAAGACCCACCTGAGCTACTCTGAGAAGAAGATCGGAAGAGGAAGCTGTTTGGTCTCTGAATGGAGCCGAGCGGCCGGGGAGCAGGTGCTGTTGCTGGGGGCCAGGGGACAGGTGCAGGTAAGAGAAACATCCCCTCAGTGTCCTACTCCTCCTTCAGGCAACCAGGCACCCATCCTTTTCCCATAGCCCCCGTCCCACCTGGTCCAGCTATGGGAGGGGGCTCCTGAGAGATGGAGGCAGCGGTGGGGATGGGGGCTCCCTGCACCCCTGAAGCTCCCAGCGGGGTGGCATTGGACTTAGGCGTGCCGCTGTGGAGAAACAGAGAGGGAATTTGAGGGGGAGGTCTGGGGAGGGCGTGTAGGGAGAGGACTGAGGGAGGTGGAGCCCAGGACTGCACGTACTTGTAGGTGGCCTGCATGGACGAGGCAGCAGCACCCCCACCAGAAGCCCTGACTCCCAACTTCAGAAAACTAGAAAATGAAGGAGATGTGGGTCAGTAGTGCCACGCAAGGGCCCTGCCAACCCTGAGAGGCAGAGCAGCTCAGTGCCCGGGCCCACCGCCCAGCAGGCGCCCTGTGCCCACACCTGTCCCTCCTGGGTGCCCCCCCCACTCCACTCTGCTGCTGCTGCTGCTGTCGCCGCTCGCGCTCCTGCCACAACTGCAAGGTGTCTGGGCGCCGCCGCTCCTCCCCTGCCGGCTCCTCCCGCCTGAGGGGAAAAGGTGGGATGGGAGGTAGAGCTGGGGGCAGGGGAGAGGAGAGAGGGGCAGGGTGATGGAGTAAAGGGAGGAGTTGCCAGCCCAGGTGGCTCTGGTACCTGCTGCTCAGTGCCCTCTCCCTGTCCCCAGCCACAGGGCTTGGTTCTGGTGGCCGCTGCTCCTGAAGAAATAACAGCAGAGGGGCTGAGCGGGGGACTGTTCCCCAAGCCGGGGCAGGCCCCCTCTCTCCAGCTCTCTCCTGGAGGTTGGGTGCAACGCGGGGGCTGGCCCCTCACCTCGCCAGCACCTCGCTCCTCGTCCTCCCCAGGGACGTGGCTGTCGATGAAGTCGATCTGCTCAGGGTCACCATCAGCTGGAAAGAGCAGGGCACATCAGCGAGCAGATGGGGGCACTCAGGCCCTCATCCATTCCCCCCAGCCCCTGGTCTGCCACCCGGCTGCTACTCACCAGAGCCATCCTCCCTCCGCTCCCTGGGTCCCCGAGGCTCCCGGGCCAGCTCGGAGATTCGGAAGGACAACTCTGAAAATTCATCTGTTGACTGTAAATGCAGAGATGCAGAGATGGGAGACAGCCTTTCTGGAACTCATGGGGTCCAGAGCCTCGGGCTTTGCTGCTGAGCCAGCCCTTCCCCGAGATGCTTGGGCAAGGGAAGGAGAGGACAGCTCTGGCCACCAGCTATCACTCTGAGATTTACAGGCAAAGGGTCCTGGCTCAAAGGCTCTCCCTGGGGCTGAGATCCACAGTGTCCCTTGGAAAGGAGGCCCTTACCTCATTTCCAGACCACCTCTTGCTGCCACTGTCAACGCTGTGGAAGCCCGAGTCCAGCCCACCATCGTACCGACGTCCTGGAAACAAGTCCTCGGCTGGGCTGGGGCCAGCCAGGGAGAGCTGGTCAGTCCTATTCCGGGCAGCAACCCCTTCACCCTCCCCCTGGAAACCATGGGGTCCCTGGTGCAAGGAAGTGGTTTAAGTATCTGGGGGCCTCCTTCCTTCCCACTTGGAACTTACCAGGGACTGAAACTCGGGGGACGGGATGGGGCCAGGTCCCCCAGTGTAGACCCCCCTCGCCGCCCAGCCTCTGTTGACAAATACTTGAAGATGTGAAGTTTCCCCTTCAGGCAGATCTAGGTGTGGAGGTGCATGGGGGTAATTAGTTAGGGGAAGGGAGGGGGGCTCCCTAGATCCTGCTTGACTACCAAAGGGACCCATGCCCCCAACTCTTGCTTGTCCTCAGCCATGTCTCTGCAGCCCAGCCCAGGCCCACCCCTCACCTGGGCAGGCGGGCTTTGCAGGGGGTTGCTGTCCAACAGAATGACCTGCAGGTGCCTGAGGCGGCAGAAGGAGACCGGGATGCGGGAGACACGGTTACAGGAGAAATCCAGGCGGACAAGAGGAAGGTCCCCCAGCTCTGGGGGTGGGTGAGGGAAGAGTCAGGAGCATGCCCAGGGTGGGGCCTTGTACTCACTTCCTCTGCCCCCTGCTCTGACCACCCAGTCATGCCTGGGTCCACCAAGCTGTGGGCACTTCCCAGGAACCATCTCCCTGCTCCTCTTCCTGTTCAAATCGACTTCAACTGCTTCCCTCTTCCTTTCCTCCCTGCCCACTCCACGCTGTAACTGCTCCTTCCTTCTCAAGTGACCATCACAGGGCCCAGACCAAACTGTGACACTGAGCTGTTCAAAAGCCTTCCAGGATGTGCTGCCGGGGCTGGGGCAGGTGAGCAGCTGTGCCCTGCACAAAGGCACAGGCAGGAGGGGGCTGCGACGCCACTGCACTTCACTAGCCAAGCCCTGGCCCACCCACAGGCCAGGGTGCCCCCCTCCACTTCTCAAAGAGGCCCCATTGGATTAGTGGTGGCCCAAAACATGGAATAAGAATAAAAATCGCCATTCTCTGTTCAAGCACCACTCCCTGGTTAAGGAGTGCACGACCTGGCTCAGCCCAAGTTTCCCACCTCACCAGCAACCCTCATACCACATCAGACAACCCTCCAGCCCCTGGGCTTCTGGGCCTCTCCACACACTGTTTGCTCAGCTGGGATAGCGCCATTTTCCTGTCCATTGCATCTTTTAAGGTTCAGCTTAAGTGTCACCTCCTCTATGAAATCTTTCCAGACACTAGGTTGGAATTCATTGCTCCTTCCTCTGTGTCCCCAGGGCCTTTTGCTGGGATCTCTTTTATGGCCTAGAGAGCCCTGACCAAACGCTTATTTGTACCCCCACTGACCTAGAAGGACACAGGGCCAGCTAGCAGTAGGGGGAGCCCAGAGAAACGGACGCCCACCTGACTCCCCCTCCTCCTTCTTCAAAACCGGGGTTAGCATGGCCCCGGTTCTTCCCACCCAGCCCTGGCTTGCCTTTCTAACCACATCTGTGCTGGACCCTCCCACCTCCATGCTTTGCACACAGGGTTCCTTCTGCCTGGGTTGCAGAAGGATGGAGAACTCTACTTCAGAGGTCAGCTCCTGCTGCGCTAAGGTCTTCCTCAGGGTCCCCAAGCACAGCCGTGTGCCGCCCTCTAGCTCCCATGGCTCTTTAAGTATCCCATTCTAGCATCTTCCTCTGCTTGTCTCTCCCCATCAAGCCATTAAATCTTAAGGGTTGGCCCCAGATCCGAGTCACATCACTCACATCTATCTGGTCCCCACCTACAACACCGGAAAGACACACATCGCTGGCTGAAAGGAAGGTGTGCCTGCTTTGCAGCAAAGACTGTCAAATGTCAGGGAGCATCACAATTAGCTCATTAACATGGGGCTGCCTGGGCTCCAGCACACAGCCTCACTGACTCAGAATCTCTGGGGAGGCAGCACAGGGCCTCACCTGACTCGGGTTCTGAGAGCTCCTGCTGGAGTGAGTGGTGACACTGGGTGACCTGAAGGCCCCTTCCGACTGCGAGATTCTACAGGGTGCTCTGCCCTCACCCGCTCCCCTTCCTGTGCCTTTCCCCACGTTTGTCAAGTACGGCTAGTAGCCCATGCCTTGCCGGCCTCAGAGAGTTCCTGGTCAAGAGCAAGTAAAATAATCTACAGAGTGTCTGATACATTGTGAAACCCTGTCAACTGAGGCATTATTTTTCCTTGAAGATTCCTTGTCTGTGACTTCTCCGAGCTAGTAACACACACACACACACACACACAGACACACACACACACACACACACACACACACACACACACACACACACACACACACACACACACACGCCCTCTAGTTCTTCATTTCCTCACCATCAGGCAGGGTGCTAAGCTGGTTCCTCCGAACATTCAGATCCCTCAGGGAAGAGAGGCCGCACAGCTCTGCGGGTAGGGACTGCAGCTCATTGCTGCTCACGTCCTGGGATGAGGAGAGAAGCAGGGAAGGAACCACAAGACCAGGACCATCAGAAGTGGCCTGAACCCAGCCACCCCTTTGGTCTCGGCCTTTCCCTGACTCCCCCACCAAAAGCTCCCTAGCACCTGGCTCATCAGTACCCCCTCCCGCCCTGCTCCTCATTCTCACAAGCTGTCGCAGGCTTCCCAGGGCGCCAATGTCAGGAGGCAGGGCTCCCAGTTTGTTGTTGCTGACAATGAGCACGCGCAGGGGCAGCTGGCAGATGTAGGGGGGCAGCGATGACAGCTGGTTTCGGCTGTGGGAAGGAGGAAGGAGGTGGGCTCACTCCCCGGGCACGGCATCCCAGCGTTGCCCTCCTTGCAGGGTCACCGGGGAGGTCACTCAGGGGCCCAGAAGGACAAGCCCCCACCCTCCCCTGGCCCTGCCTCCCTACCTGAGGTTGAGGTAGGTGAGAGCGGTGAGATTCCCCAAGGCTGGGTTCAGGCATCTCAGACAATTGTGGTAGAGGCTCAGGCCCTCCAGGGACACCAGCTGGCACGCTGCCTCTGGCACCTCGGGGAACCGGTTCCGGGACAGGTCTAGGGGAATCAGGTGGCAGCGGAGAGCTTGCATAGGCCCAGCCCTGGACAGGAGGACCTTGAACTTCCCCAGTGCCAGTTGCCCAGCCCTCTACCTCCCCAGCAGACCTATAAACCTGGACTCCCTAGAGCAAGAAGAAAGCCTTCTGTAAACTGGAGCACATTCCAAGCATGACCAGAATGGCAAAGGGAAGGCAAAGGCCTTGGGGTCACTGGGCTGGAGAATCCTAGACTTGGGGGGACGAGTCATGAACACCACCTTCAAACACACAAGTGAAGGGCTATTCTGCGAGGGTGGCTAGATTCTACAACTCTTGCTCCTGTTCTTCTGTGATGCCTGGAGAGGTGGGAGGCAAAGGTCATAGGAAAGGGTTGGCACTCCAAAGAAACCAGGAAGGTGATGGGCTGGGAGGCCCAAGGTAAAAATACGGACAACTTCTGAAGGGGACGACCGAGAAAGCCCATCTCTCCTAGGGCCCTGTCTCCCAATCTCAACCTACTTTCAACCCAGGGGAGAAACCAAGGGTCATTATAGCCTGACTCTAGAGACCTGACACCGCATAGTGGTTCTTTACCAACCCCAGAGACCAGCAAGCCAGCTCCAGGGGACTATGTAAGTTACAGATTCCCAAAGACCAGGAGGGAAAGGTAAGCAGACCAAGCTGGAAGTGGGAGTGAGAGTCCTCAGGCCCCTCCCACACGGGCACTCTTCTTCAGGGCTGGTCTCCTTCCCACCCTCCTGCAGCGCCACCAGCCCTCCTCTACTTCCTCTCTCACTGACCCAGACTTCAGACCAGCCCCTCAGCCTGGGTCTCAGGCATGGGCGAGGAGTGCAGAGGGAGGGAAGGAGGCCAGAGTCTATCGCCATCCCTTTATCTCAAGTGGTGGCTTGCTATACCCATGCAAGGAGTCGGCCGTGGGGTTCCCACCAGTCTGGAGGCACTGCTTAGACCTCTCCAAGCCTGGGTTTCTGTTTCCTCTGCTCAGCCTGCATTGGGAGGGGCCTTGGGGCTGCTAGGGGAAGTCCCAGGCCACAGCACTTGGGTGAGTTTCTGAGAGGGCCCCCCCAGGGAGGGGCAAGCAAAAGCTGAGGTGGGAGGACTGGGGTATATCCCCCAAGGAAATGAGTCTTGTGACAGGAAATGAAGTAGAAACAATCTGTCAGGTTCTGGTTCTGGTGAGCCCTGTGTGTACCAGGGCGGGTGACTGGAGCCTGACGCCCCAAGAATCCTCCTCTCCCTCTCTGCTCCACCCCTGGTGGGCACCAACAGGAGACCTGTCACAGGAGAAGACAGTTCCGGAGGCTGTGGGAGGATCGGAGGCAGGGGCCGTCCTCCCACCCTCACCCTCCACCTGCCTGCCTTCTCTGCAGCCACAAGCGTGTGCGCAAGGGCACGCGCGTGGAGGAAGAGGGTGGAGAGTAAGTTCCGATGGGGCAAGCGGCGGGGGGGGGGGGGGGGGCAAAAGCTAGGAGCGGAAGGGAGCCCAGGCTGGAGGAGGCAGCGCACAGGAGGCACAGGATGTGGTCTGTGAGAGAAGGAGCTGCACTTCTCTTTTGTGAGAGCAGCCCCTCCCCCCGTCAGGATTTGTCCTACTATCAGGGCCTGAGGAATAAGTCCAAGGGATATCAGGGACCTGCGCCACAGAAACCGTGCAAGGAAGGCGCTCATTGGGAAAGAGCTGGGAAAGCAGGAGGGGAGGGTTCCAAATGACTAGGGCAGCAGAGCGTTGAAGCTTTGAGTCTGTCCGGGGGAAGGGCAAGGAGGTGTGGGGAGCAGGGCACGGGCCACACTGACTGGGTTCCTGTCACTTCCCCTTTCCACCCCAAGCTGTAAGCACCCTGCTTTGGGAGAGGGGACAGAGGAGAGCGTTCTGGATCAGATAGACCCACCAGCCTAGAACCTGGGCCCTGAAAGTACTGAGGACTCCTGGGTGGAGAGCAGGGCAGAGAGGGGTTCTCAGGAAGCTGGGATTGTCCCGCTTCCCCCCCCACAAGCTTGCTCAGGGAGAACCGGCTGCACCCTGAGCCGGAATGCTGGGGGAGGAGGCGGGAGAGGGTAGGAGCTGGGAGGGGCCCTGGAGTTCTCGGTAGTTTTCCCCAGGAGTCCACTCACAGAGAAAGACAGAGCCCTAAGGAGAATAACATTTGGTCTTTGTCAAAAAACAAGCAAGGGGGAGGGGAAAGGGAACAGACGGCGAGTGTCACACAGCTGCTGAGGTCAATCTGGAGGTAGGGGGTTAGGCGGCTGGGGGAAACTGGGAGGGACAGGAGTGGCTCCTGGGGCTCACCAATTCCCTAAACTCACTGGCTATAGTGTGGGCAAGTTAGTTTACCTAGCAACCCAAGACAAGTGGAGTGGTTAACTGGTTCTCCCCAGATTAGTAGAGGAAAGAGAATGTGGCGGTGCCCACAAGGGTGTCTGCAGGTGAGCAGGCTCCTGCTAGGGGAGAAATGCAGTCCCAGGGTAATGTCATCAGGGGGACACACTCTCATCCAGCCCCAAGTCCCACCCTGGGCTTGGCGGGGTGGAGTTTTGGGAATGCAGTCCCCCGTCCCCTCCCAATCCCCACCCCTCCAGCTGCCAACCCAAGGTCAGCGGTTGCCTCCTGAGCAGCTGAGGCCTGACTCACCTGTTACAGTGGAGTCCCCTACACCCTACCATCTACAGACACCAGGGTGGATAGCGCAGGATTAGAGGGTGGGGGAGTGGAAGGACAGTAGGACCGCCTCTAGCTTCCCAGTGCTCCTAGCTAGGAGATAAGATTTCCTTCCTTTCAGCAACTGCCTCAGGTCCCTCCCCTTAGGGAAAGCAGAAACTGAAATGGGAATTCTAGGGTCTCTATGAGATCATAGTCTCCGAAGTGACCTCACACACGCAAGGAGGAGGAGGAGTCTCAGATAAAGGGGTCAAGGATAATAGGAGGAAGAGCTCACGGAGAAAAGAGCTGGGGGAGGTGGGAGATCTGCTTCTTTCTCACGGCCTGGCTGGGTGAAGAGAGGAGAGAGCTAGCGACCTTAGGGGGCGGGACTACAAGCAAAGGAAGCAGAAACTTGGGGTTGTCAGGGGCAAATCCATGAGAAGCGGGGGCCTGGGTATCTTGGTGGAACAGGGCAATGAGTCGGAGACGAAGTGGAGAAAGAGAAAGGAGTCATTAGAGGGGTTCTTTGGGGCTGCTTTATGGACCGATCAGAACTGAGATTGAAGAGGTCACGCAAATGAGACAACCAGGTGAGGGGCGGGACCATTCTACAGGTGCGCAGACATGCAAATAAGAGAAGCGGCGGGCGGAGGCTTCTCACAACGCTCCGCCAGGGATGCTGGGCGTTCCGTGCAAACGAGAAATGCGCTCATTGTCTAGCAGTTCTTAAAGTGGGGAGGGGGTGGTAGCAGACTTATGCCAATCACCAGGGTCGAGAACTCCAACGGCCAGGTGAAGCGGCGGGCCAGATTCTCGGGCCCCTAGAGAAACAAGTGAAGGGGCGGTACTATGCAAATAAGGGTCCTGGCCAGGCTTGGGGCCGGGTGCACTCACCAGCCTGGGTGATGTCTGACAGGTCGTAGCTCCGGGCCGCGCCCCGGGGGAAGTACTTCAAACGTCGGTTAGACAGGTTCAGGGTCCCGGTGGCCACGGCCTCTTCTAGGGCTCGCTCTGCACTGCGGCTCCCGGGCAGACCCGGAGAGCCTGGAACGGAAGTCGTGGCCGCCGCCTCCTCACCCCCGGCGGCGAGTGGGGCCGCTACTGCCGCCGCCATCCGCTCCCGGCGGCTCCCGCTGCCTGACTGACGGGGCTGGCCGTCCCTCCTTTCCCCTCCCCCTCCTCGGAGCCGCCGTAGTCGCTTCTAGGGGGAGGAAGCGGGCTCAGGGACTCGGCGGACCAATCGCGGTTTCGAGGCTCGTCGGAACTGACTAATCAGAACCTGCCGAGAGGGTGGAGACTGCGGTGCTGGAGTGAGGCGAGAGAAGGGAGGGGGAATAGACTCGAGCGATCGCCAACTGCAGACGCTCCAGGCCGGCCCGCCCCGCGCAACCGCATCCAATCACAAACCTTGGGACTGGAGATGAAGCCAATCAAGTCCAATCAGGAGGCGGGGACGCCGGCACTCAACTAGAAGGGATTGAGGCCAAGAAACTCAAGCCCCGGTCCTTTTCCAACGAAGGCCAATCGCAACTCAGATGCAGGCGAATGACTGTCAAAAAGGCCAGTTAGATCCTCCAAAGGGAACCTGGCCTGGCCTCTTCTCTGAAGGATGGGTCTACCTACCAGTAGCATGGGCGAGAAGGCTGCCCCTTCGCTAAGGAGGCGGGTGAGCTAGAACTTTGAGACTGAGGTGAAGAATGTGACCGCGGTGCGCTGGGTCGGCTGGAAGCAGTACGGCGACTGCATTAGTGTATGCGAGCTAGACTTGTTAGGGAGCGAGGCAGCTTTGAAGGCGCCAGGGAGACCGTGGGGATTGGGGGAGAGGGAGGCAAGGCGACGCCTGAGGCCACTGCACGGGGGGTCGTTGCAGCAGCAGGAACCCGCCATTCCAGCTGCGGAGGCTGAGGACCCCATGACAGTCTCTGGATCCCGGGCGGGCGGACAGGCGGCTTCTCAGAGACTGGAGATGCCCAGCTCAACTCCTGGAGGGAGGGTTACGGGAGATGGGGAAAGCCTCGAAAATACCGCCCCAACTGTGATGATCAGACCTGGCGGGGCCAGGCGGGGGTTAGTCTAGAGGGACCACCGCATCTAGAAGAAATCCTCTGTTTTACAAATGAGGAAACTGAGGCAGAGGGAAGTTGATGAGCTGTCAAGATCAAACAGCAAGTTACCGACAGGTCGCAGTAAAAGCCAGGCTCCCCCCTGCATCAGCTTTTGCGATGGGCTTTTTTCTGTTCGCCTCCCGAGGTGAAATGGGGTGGTTAAGGGGACCCAGATACAAGAGGAAGCTGCCGATACTTGTTCAGTCCGCTGAGAGATCTTAACATCCTGTTAGGGGGCAAAAAGACCTAATATAATATAATACACTTAACTGGTTAATAGTTGCCTAGCCACAAACAGCTGAAGGTTCTTTCCCGTAAGTCACATCTCAGATGTTGATATTCCTTAAACATTTATTGAATTATTAAAATTCCATCATATGTATCCCAAACTAGCTGTTTACTAGTCCCCCTGAGTATGGGAGTTTGATTGGACGGTTGACAGTCTGTTAGCTAGCACAGTAAATCAATGAGTCTGTCATACTGTGGAGCTGAGGGCTGATTATCCAGGCCTGGATTCGTTGGAGTTCCTGGAAGAGCCAGCTGTTCCTTGGATGGATTGGTGAAGATCCTTTGCCCCCTACGTGGACAGACACAGCCCCAACTCCTACTGTTTCTCATCCATGTCACCCCCTGTCCCCATGAGACTACATTAATAGCTTAGACTCTGGGAGATACCCTAAGCTTTCAGAGTAAATCTATCCCTTTCTTCCACCTTAATAGGTTGCTCTTCCTACATGCAATCATGTTACTGTCCCAAGAGAGTGGTTTGTTTTTGGATGTGTTTCATGAAACTGTAGAGTTTGTGCTCAGTTGTTTTCAGTCTCATCTGGTGCATGCTTTCAGGAGATAGATGGTCTAATTAATGGAGTCATTCTTCCCCCTCACCTGTCAAACTGAGTTTATACTTTTTTTTTTTTTTTTTTGAGTTTATATCTGCAAGCTACAAACCCCCTGGAGGCTCTGGCCTGCTGAGGTATGAAGAATTCATCTGTTTCTCTACAGAGTTGGTGCTAAAAGGGCATCAAGTGGAAAAACCTACTACTACTCCCTGAAAGTAAAGGTCTCATCTACCAAGTTGTTCACACTTTATTTCTCCTGTCATGCATATCCCACAAGCCACTGGGTGGCTAGAACTGAGGTAGAGCCAAGGAGCTGAGAGAGAAAATCCGGGGCAAGGTTGGGGAAAATAGGTCACAGTGGCTGGGCAGTGAGGTCACAGAGGTTTGTCTACCCCAGACTCCATGGGGGAGGGGCCTAGGAGGCAGAGGGGCCCCAGAGGTCCCCCAAGCCCAGGCAGGGAACATGGTGTGGGAAAGGCAGCTGGGACGGGGGCCAGGGAGCTGAGTACGAGGGGCCAAGGGGCCCGGAGAGATGAGGGCTGGAGCAGGGAGGGGGCAGTCAGGATGGTGAGGAGAAGCCGGAGACGGAAGCTGCAAAAATTCACCGGGCTGTGCGGACGGGAGGAGGGTCTCAGGGTGAGGGGTGGGGACGGCAAGGCAAGGGATGGCAGCAAGAGATCAGGGGAGGGATCATTTGAAGGAGTTGGACAAAGAACAAGGCAGACAGGGAGGGGTAACCCATGGACCTAGAGAGAAAGATGGGAGGATGTGACAGCACAGAGCCAGAAGTTAGAGCTATGAGCCCCTGCGACAGTAGTTAACAGAAGGGAGAAAGAGGCATGACCCTTATGGAACCCCTATGCGCCCCCTTCTTGGGTAGGTGAAGCGCAGCTGCCCTTCGTGTGGCCCAGAGCCTAGGGGTGAAGAGAAGAAGGGGAGAGGAAACCCTATTTCTGTGCAGCTGTTTCCCCCAGAGCTGGTGAGTCCTTGGCAAGAGTTGGTGTTAAGAATAAAGGACTGGGGGCCAGGCCCCCATGACCCCTGCTTTCCCCCTCCCGCCCCCGCAGGTGGAGCATATCATCTCATTCCTCCCGGTCAGAGATGTAGTGGCTCTTGGCCAGACCTGCCACTACTTCCACAAAGTGTGCGATGCCGAGGGCGTATGGAGACGCATCTGTCACCGGCTCAGTCCTCGCCTTCGAGAGCAGGGATCTGGGGTCCGGCCCTGGAAGAGAGCTGCCATTCTTAACTGTACACCTTCCCCAGAACCTCTCCTCTTTGCCTCTGTTCTACCTTATTCTGGGATCCCTCCTGCTCCCTAAAGTTGCCCGATGACCTCAGTATTCCCAACCAACCTTCCAGGGCCCCTTTCTCTGCAAGAAATGTGTTAGATTTAAACATACTCCATTAAGGACTTACTCCACGTCTCTAGAACCGCTCTCTGATAGACATATCACCCAGAGCCTCCACACGCATCCCTGCCAAGTCTCCCTCCATATTCAAACTCTTCCAAATCTTACCTTGAGACGTCCTCCTCTCTCCAGACCTGGAGTTCTCACTTTTCTAAACCAGGATTTTTCAACCTTGTCACTGTTGAAACTTTGGGCCAAATAATTCTTTGGAGGGAGGGGCTGTCCTTTGCATTGTAGAATGTTTAGCAACATCCCTGGCCTCTACCCACTAGAGGCCACTAGCACCTTCTCCATTTGTGACATGTTCCCTGAGGGACAAAAATCACCTCCAGGTTGAGAAACATGCTCTAACTCCCTCCCTTCCCAGGGAGCACCTGTCCAATAACTTTACCTCACACATCAGAGATTGAGATCCAGATAGCAGGTCCAGAGCAAGGGGTGAGGAAGGGTTCCTGGCCTTTCCCTTCATTCCTTTTCACTCCTCCTTCTGCTTTTTTGTGAATTCTGATATTTCCTTTGATGTCTCTTATGCAAGTTTGGACCAGAGAAGTGCCCACTTAGAAGCATGTGTATGGCCCTGGCCTGAGGTGGGGCAAACAACTGAAGTTCAGGCATGGGGTATAATTTTGGGTATTGTCTAAGCTTCCCAAATGCCCCTTGGAAGGGGTCTGTTCCCCAGGCTTGGGGAAGGAGAGGAGCTAAAGCCCATGGGATCTGAGAACTCCAGTTGGCCCAAGTTCTGATTCATCTGCCTGCACCTTCTCGCCTCCTTAAACCTCCCTCTCCTTTCCCTTTTCCAGACACAAAGGGCCTGTATTTCCAGGCATTTGGGGGCCGCCGCCGCTGTCTCAGCAAGAGCGTAGCCCCCCTGCTAGCCCATGGCTACCGTCGCTTCCTGCCCACCAAGGACCACGTCTTCATTCTTGACTATGCAGGGACCCTCTTCTTCCTCAAAAATGCCCTGGTCTCCTCCACCCTTGGCCAGATCCAGTGGAAGCGGGCCTGCCGCTATGTTGTGTTGTGTCGCGGAGCCAAGGATGTGAGTATCAGGACCCTGGAAGCTGAGACCCCACCTCTCCTCCGGGAACCCAGGGCCCACAGCAGTCCTGAGGTGTCCCCCTCAGGACAGTCGCCCTCCCATACCAGGAACCAGAAACCAAGTCCTCATTTCCGAGCCCTGGACCCAAGTATATCATCCCCTACCCAACGGTCCAGCTCCCTCAGCCTCATCCCACTACAAGTCCCTAGGTCCCAGACACCTTCATCTTCTCCTACAGTTTGCCTCAGACCCAAGATGTGACACAGTTTACCGGAAATACCTCTATGTGTTGGCCACTCGGGAGCAGCCGGGAGTGACGGGGACAACCGGCAGCCGGGCCTGCGACTGTGTGGAGGTCTACCTGCAGTCCAGTGGGCAGCGGGTCTTCAAGATGACCTTCCACCACTCCATGAACTTCAAGCAGATTGTGCTGGTCGGTCAGGAGACCCAACGGGCTCTGCTGCTCCTCACAGGTAGGGCTTAGAGCAGTGGTTTGCAAACTGTTTCCTGCAGATTCTTCAGAACCTGCTGTGGGAGGTGAGGAGGGAAGCCTCTCACCAAGGGTTCTACATGCCACCTTGTCCTGCTCTCAAACCAAACAGCTCTGCTTTTGTCTGTCTCCTAGCCTAGGATTCCACATAATGTTTCAGAAGTCCTGCTACAAAAAATCGTTTGGAAACCATTGTTCTAGTGAACACCTGATATTTTAAATTCTGATCTCCCCAACCTTCGTGCCAGGCACTTTATACCCCAAACTGTCCCCTACTTTCTGTGTTCCCTGTACTCGACGACCACATGCCCAAGCCTGAGACCTTCCAGATTTCTTAATGCTAGGCAGGACCCTAAATCCCTAGACATCACCCTTCCCAGCACTCAAATTGGATTCCGTCACATCCAACTGCTCGGCTTTCTCTCTACTCATCTCTCACACTGAAGAACTTCCCTGATTTAGTTTTGGTAGTAAGGGATGGAGTCAAGGGAACTTCCCTTTTTCACCTCTACCCTTTTTCTTCCAACCCTACTCTGGGCCAGTGAATGTTTTGTCCTGTTATGTCTTAGGGAGTTTCTTGGGAAGTTAATGCAGATGTTGGAGGGTCCCCTCACCCGCACAATTGTCTACCTCCCTGCCCCCTCCCCCAGAGGAAGGAAAGATCTACTCTTTGGTAGTGAATGAAACCCAGCTGGATCAGCCACGCTCCTACACAGTTCAGCTGGCCCTGAGGAAGGTGTCCCGTTGCCTCCCTCACCTGCGTGTGGCCTGCATGGCTTCCAACCAGAGCAGTACTCTGTACATCACGGGTAAGAACCACCTCCCTTCTTCCACAGATCCCAACTGTGGACAGACCTTCCAGATACAGACACCCCTCCTTATCCTTGGTCCAGCTCTGTGGTGGACCCATAGGGCATCCTAGTAAAGAGGTGTGTTTAGGTGCCCAGACGTCATATCTGGTGCATAGTGGGTGTGAGGCTCCCCAGACCTTGCATCTTTTGTCCCAGGTAGGGCCTTACCCCTAGGAAATGGGTGCCCAAAGCTGCTGAGCTGAGGGTTCCCGACCCCCCCAGACCAGGGGGGAGTGTATTTTGAGGTGCATACCCCAGGGGTGTATCGTGATCTCTTTGGGACCCTTCAAGCCTTTGACCCCCTGGACCAGCAGATGCCGCTTGCTCTCTCACTGCCTGCCAAGGTAGGATCCTGGAGGGGCAGGGCAGACCAGAGGGGGTGGGGCCTTTGAGACTGCAAGGTACTGAAACTCTGAAATATGATCAGGAATCAAATAATTGATCAGGGAGGGTCAGGGGACCCAGGGAGAGGGGTGACCTAGTGGGCAAGACCGAAAGTGATCAGCTGGCGATGGTAGGTTCGCAGTTGGGAGAGTCTGGAGCTCTGAGTTCTTCTGGAGACAACTGGATGCTCATCTCCCTTTTCAACCTTACCTCCTAGATCCTATTCTGTGCTCTTGGCTACAATCACCTTGGCCTGGTGGATGAATTTGGCCGAATCTTTATGCAGGGAAATAACAGATATGGGCAGCTGGGAACAGGGGACAAAATGGACCGAGGGGAACCCACACAGGTGAGACTGCTTCCCAGCCACTCTCATCCTGAGCCCCTTCCTTCCTCTAATTCCCTAACCCCTGGATCTCTTCACTTCTCTAGTTTCCATAGAATCCACTTCCAACTCCCCAGGAAGTTAAGCCAACCAGTACGTAATGCCTGTGCTACTGTGGCATGCCTCACCCAGGGTGGGCCCCACGAGGTGGGAGCTGTAAGTGCAGTAGGAACTGAGTGGAGTAGGGAGGTGGGCAGGGAGCAAAGTAACTAGAAGAGGTGAGATGCGAGCAGGGCCCAGTGGGTTAGATAGGATTCAGGTGGGTACCAGGAAAGGCATCCTGTGTAATGGAGATGGGGAGGAAGCTTGCACATCCCTGAGACAGTGGAAAGACCGGCTTGACTAGAGCAGAGTGTGTTTTGGAAACTGGTAAATATGAGGCGATATAGGTGGCTGTGAATCTATAGACGTACAGATTTGGAAAAGAGTCATGGCAAGTTCTGGAGCAGGAGAAGGCAACCCCCAGATGACTGAGAATAGATCACCCGGCCAGGGGGCACAGGAGGCCACCAGTGAGAGGCCCAGCGAGGCTGCTGAGTGACTCGAGCACCTGAGACAAGGACCTGTGGCTGGTACAGCAGCAGTGAGGACAGAAAGGAATGGATTTGTGAGGTGTTTTGAAAGAAAATGAACAGGTTCTGGAAACTAGGACCTAGTGACCTAGGACATAGGTGGCTGTGACAATAGATGGTATCACCAGTACACCTGTGAGTTGGAAAGGAATGCTGGTTTGAGAAAATAATGTGAATTTGGACTTTTTTTTTGCAGTGAGAGTAAAACACTAAAGTAGAAATGTCTAGCTGGATTCCATGTTGAACGAGGTTGAAACCACAAAAGCAGAGATAGAGGAGCAAACCTGGGTGGCAGCCGCCATTGTAGGCAGAGGGACTGACAGAATTGTCTCTGAGACAGAGACACGCCCTCAAATGCCACATCCCCAAAGCCATGAGCACAGAAAGTTTCAAAAAGGAGGGGGTGGTTAATGGTGACAGTGATGAATATACTCACTGTAGGAATATACTCACTGACATGGAAAGATGGTCAGGCCATATTTTTAAGTGAAAAAAAAATCATGACATGGTTTACAGAACACAGTCCATTTTTGTTTAAAAATAGACAACTTTCGTGTGTATGGTTATACAGGCAACAGTGAGGAAGAATATCCAGCCAGACAGCAATAGTGGGTGGTGGGATTTCCAGTGATTGTTTAAATTAATTTTTGCTTGCCAATAGTTTATAACTTTATTTCTATAAAGACCATCAATTACTTATGTATGTCTTCTGAATTAAAGCGCTCACAGTCTCAGGAGAAAGTGTACAGGGGAGGCCCTGGGACTTGGCAGCTGGGAGGTCAAGTGCCTTTGGAGAGAACACATCATAGTGTAGCAGGGAGAGAAGCCAAATCACAGAAGGTTCAGGAGAGGCTGGCTGTGGTGAGAACAAGAACGTGGTCCACCTCAGACTGATCGCATAGCCAGTCCTGCTGCCTAAAATACAGGTAGGAAGCAGCAGGAATCAGATGGTAATGTTTTTCCAAAACAGGGTGGCCATTTGGAAAGATAAGACAAGTTGAAAATACTAGAGAGGGAAGGAAGGAATAAGGGGAAGGCAGATCCTTCCTGGGCCCTGACCTGGAATTGCACAGCGAGCAAGAGGAAGGCTCTTCCTCCCTCGAGGCTGGAAGGCAGGATGAGAGGATGGACTGGCCCAGGCCTGCGGGGGCCCAGATGAGGGAGCAGATAGTGGGCCCTGGACTCAGGCAAGAAGCCTGTGTTCCAGGGAGCCAGGAGGAGGAACCCACAGACATGCTAGAGCTCTTGTGCTCAGTCTAGGGCTGCCAGGGAACAAAGGAAGGGGAGATGGCTGCCAGTCTGCAGTCAGATCTCTTAGGGGAGGGGGAAGTATTCTGGGTCCATCTCTTCCATCCCCTAGTTTCCTGAGATGCTGCCCTGAGCCTTTCTGTCACCCATCTCCAACCTGGGCCCCCCAGTCCCTTGGCTTTCCCTGCTCAGGGACCCCGGCCCTGTGTCCTCAGGTACATTATCTGCAACGCCCCATCACCCTGTGGTGTGGCCTCAACCACTCCCTGGTGCTAAGCCAGGGCTCGGACTTCAGCAAGGAGCTGTTGGGCTGTGGCTGTGGGGCCGGAGGCCGCCTCCCTGGCTGGCCTAAGGGGAGCGCCTCCTTCGTCAAGCTCCATGTCAAGGTCAGAGCAGAGCCAGCAACCAGGGAGGGCCGGGGCCACAGAGCCAGGTGGCCCCTAGGACTGTAGCTGGGACTCCCGCAGGGCCCGCTTCCCCAGCACCACCCACCTCCCAGTCCTGCCACGTACCATGGCACTTGGCTCTCCCTTAGCTGACCTTGCTGGTCCTCTCTGACCTCGCACAACCTTGGCGCTCAGCCAGCCAGCTCACTTGCTGGCTCAGGGCTGGTCTGAGTGGGAGGAACACAACAGCTGGGGCTTCCTGGGAACCCCTCACTAAGGCCCCACTCAGCCACGCCGCGTCTGTCCTCCAAGGTCCCTCTGTGTGCCTGCTCTCTCTGCTCGACCCGAGAGTGCCTCTACATGCTGTCCAGCCATGACATCGAGCACCATCCCGCCTACAGGGACCTCCCAGCCAGCAGGGTGGTGGGGACCCCCGAGCCCAGCCTGGGGGCCGGAGTGCCTGAGGACCCCGGAGGGGCAGCCCGGGCCTGTGAGGAGTACCTCAGCCAGATCCACAGTTGCCCCACGTTGCAGGACCGCATGGAAAAGATGAAAGAGATCGTAGGCTGGATGCCCTTGATGGCTGCGCAGAAAGATTTCTTCTGGGAGGCCCTGGACATGCTGCAGAGGGCTGCTGGAGGGGTTGGCCAAGGCCCCCCAACCCCTGAAAGCTGACCTCCCTCTCCTAGTCTCACCCCTGAAGGGGGAGTCCAGCCCTGGGCCAGGGGCTAAGGAGAGATGAAGTGGTGGCAGTGAACACTGGGGTGGGGGTGGGGGACCACACGAGGGTGGGGCCTGCTAGACATGCCAGGGTGGGCAGGGAAATGTTTTGTAAAATATTTGGGGGGCTACCCAGGAGGGGCCCCTGACCTGACTATCATGGACAAAAGATTTGATGGATAAATACAATAAAAGGCTGAAGCAAGGCCTGGTTTGGAACCCTGGGTCCTGGGAGGAACACAGGGCAGGAGTTGGCGGACCTGATGCCTCGCTTGGTGGACGAGGGAGGGTAGGAGCGTGACTGGGCAGGCAGAGCAGCCGCAGCTCAAGCTGTCACTTACTGCAGAGTTGACAGCACCTGGATCCTTCAGCCCATTTTCCTCTCCCAACCCCAAGACCAGGCACCCTGCCCTCCAAGATGACTCAGTCCACGTCTACTTGGTTTCCCTACTCGGATGCTCTGTTCACCAGATGGAGGACTTCTGAAAGCTTCTCACCCATTTCCCTTCATCCCTGTGAAGTCAACCCCCCTTTCCCCCCATTTACCTTCCAGGTCTGGTCTCACATGTCCTTTTCCCTTCCTTTCTACTCCAGCTTCCTCTTCCTCAATAAGTAAAACACTCCTTTTATCCACATACCTTGCCTCCCTACCCCACACCCATACCTCCAAATATTTGGGAGAGAAGATGGGTGAACAGAATTCTTTGTGGCCTAGTTTGGCCCCGGGATGAAGAGAAGACAGTAGAAATTTGAAGTGGAAAATAAGCTGGAGCAGGGGGTGGTCAGGAAGAGGGTAAGTGATTAGGGGTTGGGAGTCCAGGGAATGACTTGTGGGTGCTGAGGAAGCGGGAATGGCGGGGGATCATGGATGGGATGTAAAGTCCTCGGGAAGGACCAGAGGCTATGTTGGAAGGATGCTCTGGCACTGGACAGAGTGGGGTCCAGATGACGTGACTGTATTGCCTGGATTATGGCTGAGAGCCTGATGCTCCCTCTGCCCTTCATTGCTCCAACCCCTACTAGGTCAGTATTTATGTGTCCTGGACCCAGAGAGGCCCCTGGACTCGCTACTGTCCCAGCTCTGCTCTCCCTGTCCCGCCTTCCCCACCGCCCGCCCCACTGGCCAGTCCCCACGCCCACACACCCGAGGCTGCCTCATCTGGCACTGATTATCTCTGCTGCTGCTGCTGCTGCCGCTGCTGAACTCAGCTGCTGCCTCTGTCTTGAGGACCCCAGCGCCTCTCCCCCCGCCCGGCCATGCTGCCTGCTGCCACAGCCTCCCTCCTGGGGCCCCTCCTCACTGCCTGGGTTCTGCTGCCTTTCGCCCAGGGCCAGACCCCCAACTACACCAGGTAGGTCTCTTGGCACCTTCCAGATAGCTTGAAGTCCCTGATTCCTTGGGAAAAGGCGGTGGGGGGGGGTGTTGTGCCTATGGATTTTGTGGATTCTTTTGCTAACATCTCCCCTCCAGATCGCCCAGAGCCCCTACCCTCCTCTGGTCCCCAAGTCCTCCCTCTCTGCTGCAAGATCACTGTCTCCTGCAGGTCACCACTGCTCCTCACTCCTCCACAGTCCGTCCTCTGCCCTCTAAGTCTCCCCCTCTACTCAGACCCTTGGCCCTGCCTGGAACCTGAGAGCACCAAGACTTTGAACTTGCCTGGTAGCTGGACATCTGGATTCTAGGAGGGAATTAGAGAGATTGGGGAGGGGGGGAGGGGGGAGACTAGGGAGTCAGGCACTCAAGTAGTTAGCTGTAACTGGATCAGGGCAAAGGTTGGGAGCTCAGGGAACCCAGTCTCCAGGTTCAATCTAAGGGCCCAAGCCGCTGTTTCTCTCTCATCTCCCCGCCCCCACCCCTCCCAACCGCCTCGTGGCTGTGTCCACATCTGGAATTAGTTAGGCGGCTCCTGTCTCTGACTGCCAGGCAGGGCGAGGGGGGAGAATGAGGAAGGGGGGCTGAGGAGGATTCCGGGAATTCCTGTTGGGATGGGGGTGGGGCCTCCAAGGGGCTGGAAGGACAGCCAAGTTGCTGGCCCCACTTTTTCTTGACCCTCTACTGGAGTGTTTCCCACCCCAGTCCTGTCCTGGCTGATTAAGGGTACCCCAGATCCCTTGGGCCTTTCTCCCTCATCCCCCTGGTTTCCCTCCTTGGCCTCCCCATCCTCTTTACCCTATCCCAGTTTCCCCGCTACTCCCCTACTCACGGCTGGTGTCTCTTCTGTTGTCCAGACCTGTGTTCCTGTGCGGAGGGTCTGTGACTGGGGAGTCCGGCTACCTGGCAAGTGAGGGTTTCCCTAACCACTACCCCCCCAATAAGGAGTGCATCTGGACAGTAACGGTGAGAAGGCCCCTCTGGCCACTACCCCCTTGTCAAAGTCTCCAAGGCCTGGGTCCAGGTAGCCAAAGGGTGGGCCCCCTGCCCACCCCGAAGCACCACAGCTTCTCCCTGGGGAAGTCCAAGCCCCTCCCCTCTGGTCACTGATGGCATCAGTGCTCACAATAACACGTGGCAGGTGTCCTCACACCTTAACTCAGAGCCTGCTTTTCCTTTCCCAACTTTGTGCCCACCCACTTTAGTCTCTCCACAGACCTCAGGTCTTGTCCCCTGCGCAAGCCACAAGCCCTTTGCTCTGCACCCTGACAAAGCCCCCGCCCGCTCAGGCCCAGTTTCTGTAGGAAATGCTTGGGGAAAGGGAGGTGCCCTCCACCTGGTTGTGTTTGGCCTGACTTTGCAGGTCCCCACCCCTGTCCCACCATCAGGTCCCTGAGAGCCAGACTGTGACTCTCTCCTTCCGAGTCTTTGACCTGGAGCTGCACCCCTCCTGCCGTTACGATGCTCTGGAGGTCTTTACTGGGACTGGAACCTCGGGCCAGCGGCTTGGACGCTTCTGTGGGACCTTCCGGCCAGCGCCCTTAGTCGCCCCTGGCAACCAGGTGACCCTGAGGATGACATCCGACGAGGGCACGGGAGGACGAGGCTTCCTGCTCTGGTACAGCGGGCGGGCCACCTCAGGCACTGGTGAGACCTCCCTCACCTCCGCCTTCTCCTTCTCCTAGCCCGCCCCTGGCGCAGGCCCCCCCCCAGCCTTAACCTCCACCCCAAGAGCCTGGGGCCCCCATTATCTCCCTTAACCCTTTTTCCTCACTAACTGCCCCTTCAGTCCCTCCTCCCCGTCTTCTCTCCCCACCTCCCGCTCCCACCCACCCCTCTTCCAGGCCCCCCCCCAGGCGCGAGGCGGAAATGGGTCACGGACCCGCGGGTGGAATGGGCGGCCTGGGGTTACTGGGACGGTGAGTAACTGCCCGCCCCCGTCCGCAATCGGGCTCCCTCAGACGGGCGCAAGGGGGCACCCCCGGACCGGGGGACTAGATTCCCCCGACCCGGAACCTCCTACACCCAGCCCAGGGCTCCCGATTGCGGTCCCATCAACCCCCTCCTGGCGGCAGAAGTCTCCCCTAAAATGTTTAAGGCAGGGACCTCCCCAAAGGAGCCTCCCGGGCTGTGCCCCAATTTGAGGGCACCCTCACAACATGGGGACTCTCCAGCCACGATGGAGACTTCTCTGCCGGACTGGGGAGATGGGATCTCCCAGGGGAAGAGGAGTGATGTGACCTCGGGTCAGGGGGAGGGGCAAGAAGGGAGCGTGTCCAGTCAATTCCTCTTCCCCCTTCCACCGCCCGCCAGGGCGCCCGGTAGTCCGAGATATACCCTCCGCGGTCCAAGACCTCCCTGAGCCCCGCTCCTCCGAGCCCCTTCTCTGCTAACCTACCCCCGTCCTCCCTCCTCCTCTTCTCGCCCCCTCATCCTGAGACCCAGACATCTGAGCTTTCTGCACGGGCTCCCAGCCTAGAGCTCTCCTCCAGCTGACGGAGGGTCTCCACCGCCCCCCACCCCCACTCCTCTCTCCCCTCCCCAGAGCACCAATTTTGCGGGGGGCGGCTGGAGAAGGCCCAGGGAACCCTGACCACGCCCAACTGGCCCGAGTCCGATTACCCCCCGGGCATCAGCTGTTCCTGGCACATCATCGCGCCCCCGGACCAGGTACTGACCCCCTGCCCGAGCCGCCCTCGGGGACCCAGGCGGTGTCCTCCAGCATGCAGCCAGCAAAGATTTGTTGAACATCTACTATGTCCCAAGCACTGAGCTTGCCTTGGTGGGGAGCAAAAACAGACCCAGACCTGCTTGCATCCAAACAAAAAATGTAAAATTGCAACTGACGAGCCTTACGAAAGCGAGGTACCTGATGTTGATATAAACTGATTTCTGCGTACGTGTATGTGGTGGTGGTGGAAGTGGACTTGACCTTGCGGACTACGGCGACGGACGCCACTGCAGGGTTCCCACGGGTGTGTTTCTCCGAGCCGTGTTTTGAATGCATTAAGAGAGGGGGTTCGAGGGGATGCGGAAGGTGAGAGAGGGGGCCGCTGCGAGCGTCCCGGAGGCAGCGGCGAGGTGAAGGAGGTGAGAGGTGGGGGCTCCTCGCCCTCGGCCGCCCCGGAATCCCGCCGCGCAGCCTCTGCCTGTTCCCTGCCGCTAGGTGATCTCACTGACCTTCGGTAAGTTTGACCTGGAACCTGATTCCTACTGCCGCTATGACTCAGTCAGCGTGTTCAACGGAGCTGTGAGCGACGACGCCAAGCGGCTGGGGAAGTTCTGCGGCGACACCGCCCCGGGGTGAGGGGGCCGGACCCGGGTGGGCGATGGAATGTGGGCGTCTCCACCGCCTCAGGTGCGGGAGTCGGGGACCGCGCTCTGCTGGTGGGAGGGGCGGGGCTTAGCTTAAGACGCGGGATGCGCCCAGGTGGGTGGGCGGAGCAGGTAGACCGCCTGACAGGCAGCCGGGTTTGGGGCCAAGCCTGGAATCCGCAGATCAAGAGGCGAGTGGGGCTGGCGAAATCGGAAAGCTAATGCAGCCACCGATGGGCAGAGGTTAAAAGGCCACCGGCCCGGGTAGGGGGCAGGATGCGCTGCCCGCCTGACGCCCTCGCACCGCCACACCCTATTGCCCCGCCGCCCGCAGTCCCATCTCCTCTGAAGGGAACGAGCTCCTTGTCCAGTTCGTCTCGGACCTCAGCGTCACGGCCGACGGCTTCTCAGCCTCCTACAGGACTCTGCCGCGGGGCGCCACTGAAGAAGGGCCGGCCCGGAGCCCAGGGGAGGACTCCCGGTCGAGTCCCCCGCTCCTCAGCCCAGGCCCCAAGCCTGGAGCCGGGACCAAAGTCAAGCCTGAACCACTACCTGAGGAAAAACTGAAGGCCCTACCTAAGGCAGAGGCAGCTCCGGTGGGCCCCGGTGAGTCTGGGAAGGGAGAGGAAGTGGACTCAGACTGAAGGGAGCTGTATCAGCGGTCCTTCCTGCGCTCATTCATTTGTTCATACAACACTCACTAGTGTCGCCTCTGTGCTAAGGGCTTGTACTGGGTGCTGGGACCCAAAGCTGGATAGGGCCCTGAACATGGTCAAAGCAATGAGGCTTTGGTGGGGAAAGTGGTCCTTCCTACCTGCTGGGTAGGTTACCCTCCACAAACAGTGCCCCCATCCCCTACCAGGTGCAGCCAGTGTCCCCTGCCCAAAGCAGTGCCGGCGGAAAGGCACCTTGCAGAGCAACTTCTGTAACAGCAACCTGGGTAAGAAGCTTCATCCCCAGCTCTGCCCTTTCAGCTCCCCTAATCTCCCCTCCTGTCCCCAAAGTCCCCCTTCTTTCTAGTTCCAGCCCTGCCCTGGCCTCCTGTCTCCTCACCTCTCACCTCAACTCTCTCACAGTGGTGACCGCAACAGTGAAGTCCATGGTTCGGGGCCCAGGGGAGGGCCTCATGGTGACTGTCAGTCTCATTGGTGTTTACAAAACCGGAGGCCTGGATCTGCCATCTCCACCCACTGACACCTCCTTAAAGTTTTACGTGCCCTGCAAGCACTGCCCCCACATGAAGAAAGGTAATGGAGATGTGGGGAAATGGAGATGTGGGGAAATGGAGAGGGGGACTTAGCCTCATGAACACGATAGAGGTAGAATCTGAGGGACTAGGGTGAGGAGGTTCATCTACAAGGTCTCAATAACATGAGCTCTCAATCCCTCCCTCCCCCTCCCCAGGAGCCAGTTACCTGCTGATGAGCCAGGTGGAAGAGAACAGAGGTCTCATCCTTCCTCCAGAGAACTTCGTGGTTCCCTACCGGCCCAACCAGGACCAGATCCTCACCAACCTCAGCAAGAGGAGGTGCGCATCCCAGCCTGTTCAGGCTGCTGGGTCCCAGGCCTAAGCCCAGGCCAGCCTCGGACTGTGGCCCTAAGGACCCCTTTCTTATCCAAATAAATGTTTCTTGACTGAGGAAGGGGTCACATCTCCATTTCCATGGTTTTGGTGCTCATCTTGGGGATTTGTTTTCATTCATTCGTTAAACTCAATAGTTACCATACCATAAGAATAGTAAGAAGAATGTAAGTCGAATCTTGCCAACTCCTTGCTCAAAATTCTCCCATTTTCTCAACACACACTCAAACACAGACAATGGTAACTGCGTAGAGGTGACGAATATGTAAATTAGCTTAATTGTGGTGCTCTTTTCACACTGTATACATATATTAAAACATCAAGCTGTACACTTTAAATATATACAATTGTTATGGGTCAAAAATATCTCAATAAAGCTGTTAAAAAAAAGAAATTAAAACAACTCTCCCATAGTTTCTCTCAGTCTCCGAATAAAATCCTAAGTCCTGCTGTGGGCTCTGAGGCTTTAGGGGTTCTGCGTCCTCTCTCTCACCTCATCTCATCTCTGAGTATTGTCTCCCTTACAACCTCTGTTCCAGTCACACTGGCTCCTTGGCCATTTCTAGTACACATCTGCTTCCAGGCTTTGCCTTTGCTGTTCCTTCTATCTGGAATTCTCTTCCACAGGTAACTCCTGGCTCGATTCCTAACTTCAATCAGATCTCAGCTCAAAAGTTCCTCCTAGTCATTCCTTGGTTCATTCCAAATGGCAGGCACTATTTTAGGTGTGGAAAATACAACAAAAGTCCCTGCTCTTGTGGAAAGAACATTCTACAGGAGCAGAAATAAACTAAAATAAACAGGATGTCAAGTAGCCCTAAGAGTGTTAGGAAGAAAACAATAGCATAAGAGGACAGACAAGGGGAGATTCTACGTTTGATAGGGGTGCTCAGGGAAGGCTTTCAGACAACTTTGTTTTGCTCCACAGCAAACCAAATGTGTGGGCCAGGAGTGATATTCTTCACCTTGTCAAGGCTGTTTCCTAGGCTGTAAAGGGAGTTGAAGATTCGGTGGGACGATTTAAGTAGCAGAGTTGAATCTTAATTCCGTTTGCAAGTGTGACTGATTTCCGAGTTCCCTGCAGGAAGGAATCAGGAGAAGAGCAGTAGGCCAACAGGGAGCAACCCCCAACTAGTACTATAAAAAGCGGCTTTCGTTGCTACAGAGGCTTCTAAGAGAGCCTGGGATTGAAGTGGAGAAAGAGGGCTCCCTTGCGAGATGTGATTCTAGTCATCTGGACTGTCTTAGAATGGGAAGGAAGGAACATAGCCCAACACCCAGCCTCACCAGGGTCCCCCAACTACTTATTCCAGGGTTAGCGTTCTAGCCACAGACGCTCGTAAAATTTTACGTCACTGGAATCAAGCCAATCACTTCTTTAAGCGCACCAATCGGAGTATACTTACGGCTGAAACGAGGCCGTCCTGGCCAATGACAGAGGCCGTACGGCGAAAGAGCAGAAACGGTCTCCCGGGAAGATGGCAGCCCTGGTCCATCCACAGGTTGATTGGCAGATGCTGTGACCAGAAGGTGAGCTTCATAGCACAAGAGGCCGTTCGGAGATGGAAGCCCGAAGGACCGTGGGCTCCAGCTCAGGGAGGGACAGATACAGGTCTCGGCGGAAAGGGCAGCTCCGGAAGAGGCCGCTGCGTCAGGCAGCAGAGTCTGGCCAGAGCGAGGGGGCGGGTTTCCCGGGACGCCCGGAAGGGGCGGGGGCTGCGGTGGGGCGGGGCTTATGGAGCTCTGGAACCTGGGCTGAAGACAAGGGCCGGGGCTGCGAGCCTCGAGGGGCAGGGTTTACGGGGTGGGCGTGACCATCGAGGTACGGGTTGGGGGCGGGGCCTAAAGGGACCTAGGGCAGAGCTGAAGAGAGAAAGGGTTTGGGGGGCCTGTGCCTGGTCTGCGGGGGCCTCATCTAGCGGGATTCCGAGGCGGCGGCGGCGGCATCGGTCCAGGCCCTGCCCTAAGATCTCATCCGGTTCCCTTTCGCCCTTCTCTCCCCTCAGCTCTATACTCCAGGCCCTGTCCCTTGAGCTCTGCCCTCGGATGTTCCACCGCCCAGAGCGTGCATGCGCCGTGGGGCGCCCCAGGACCAGGAGCTGGTGGGTTCGGGGGCTCCTGGGCGGGGGTCCCGGGGCGCCCCTCCTCTCTCGGGACCTGTTGTCCCGGTTCTCGTCTTTCCCCCGGATCTAGTATTCAGGGCGGACCAGCGGAGCGGACCCCGGCAGCTGCTGACCCTCTATAACCCCACGGGAGCAGCGCTTCGCTTCCGAGGTGAAGGGGATGGGCGCCTCGTGCTAGGGATCTGGGGACTGGCGACAGAACATTGGGGAGCTTGTGTGGGCTGGAGCAGTCAGATGAGTATGGTCGGATGTCCAGCCCTGGGGTAGAAGGCAAGGGGGACTTCAGGGACGGGGCTTGTGCAGGGTCTCTGAGGCAATAGTCGGTCTATGTGTGTCTTTTCCTTTCCAGTCCTGTGCACAGCACCTGCCAAATACACAGTGTTTGACGCGGAAGGATATGTGAAGCCTCAATCCTGCATTGACATGTGAGTTGGAAGGGTGGGGAGGCTGATGGAAGCCAGGGGTCGCTGCCACCTTTCTCTGAATTACTGTGCTGTGGTCTTAAGTCTGAGACCCGGTCCTCTTCAACCTATTTTCCCCACCCTCTGTCTGCGTCCTTAAGGGAAAATTTCCTGGGAGTGGGACCTGGATCCACTTGGATCACTGCCTCTCACTCACTGCCCCTCAATGGGCCTCTCTCCTTTCTTTGGGACCAGTGTGATTCGCCACGTGGCCCCTAATCCCAGCCATTATGACGTCCAGGACCGCTTCCGCATTGAGCTGTCTGAGGAGGGAACAGAGGGCCGTGTGGTGGGGCGCAAGGACATCACCTCGGTTCTGAGGGCCCCTGCATACCCCCTTAAGCTTCAGGGACAGCCTGACCCAACACCCCACCCAGGGCCTCCTTCCTGGACAGCACCACCCACGGCCCAACACTTCCCAGAAAGTGAGTTTGGGCATGGGAATTCTTGAGTTATGCCTGGAGGGAGGACCTAGCCTAACGGAGGGAGGACCTAGCATGATGCTAGAGATGAGCTCCACTCGAGTTGAAGAAATCTGGTTCAGTTCTTTGTGTTTGGATGAAAACATTCCTAGAAGTTGAGATTTTTATATCAGGTTATGGAAAAAAGCAGACTTTGCAGTTTCCTTGGTTTCTGGCTTCCACTTGAGGGAAAATTCCCCCCTTAGCTCTGACTTCATGACTTCCCTGAAGTCAGCTCAGTTCAGCCCAATAAAAAACCTGTATTGAGCCATGATGCTGTACCAAGGTGTGTGTATATATGGAAGACAGAGGCCCCTGCCTGACAGGTTGGTACACAGGAGCCAGTAATCAGGGCAGAGTGAAGAAAGAGAAAAGATGCTGAGGGACAAAAGGGAAGAGGGTTTCTTGTGGCTGTGAGGACAGAGGCTCCAGGGAGGAGAGGACACCACCTGTGTCCAATAATAAGTGGGTACACCTTCCATCCTCAGCCTCCTCCCTGGAGGGCCTTGGGCTGGACAGGAGTTGGGGCTGGCTTCTGATGGGCCTTTTTTTCCCAGATCCCCACCCTCAACTAGCCACCAGCTCCTTCCTCCTCTTCTTGCTGACGGGCATAGTCTCTGTGGCCTTCCTGCTTCTCCCGCTCCAGGATGAACTCGGCAGCCAGCTGCCCCAAATCCTGCACGTCTCCCTGGGACAAAAGTTGGTGGCAGCCTACGTCTTGGGTAAGCACAGTGGTGGCAGGGTGGCAGGGGATCCAGCCCCAGAGAGAGAGGGGAGTGGTGGCTGGAAAGAAAGCTCACAGAGCCCCTGGGCTGCACATACAACCTTGCTCTTTCTTCCCATCCAGGCCTCCTGACCATGGTGTTCCTCCGGACCTGAGCTCCAAGCTTAACCTCCAGCCCCCTCCCTGGGCAGGGACATGGACCTGGACATGAGACAGCCACTGTGATGCTCATAACCTTGCCTCAGCTCCTGCTTCCTTCTTCCTCCTTCCTGCCCTTACCCCACCCCCAAAACCCAGGGATTTGTATTCATTTTCCAAGTTGAATAAAATAAATTTGTAAAATTGAACTGAGAATTGTAGGGAAATGTCCCTTTCTTCCTACTTCTTTTCTCCAGTTCCTCCTACTCCCAGGGGACCCAGCACCTGGGACAATGAAGAGGCCCAGGGAGGGTTAAGAAGAACTGGGTCCTGGGCCTGGGGCTGCACTGAAAAAAAAATGTGATCTTGAGGAAGTTATTTAAATTCTTCTGAGCTTCAGTTTCTGCCTCTAAAAGGAGGGAATTGGGAAAGTTGATTTTTAAGATCTCCCTTAGCCCTACCCCCTAGGGATAGGGTCCTGTCGCAAAGCCAGCAGACCTAAGCTAAAAAGAAACAAACAAATACCACCTGCTCCCACCTGCTATAGAACTCAGGTCTCATGGTCTTGAGCCATCAGAGCCTCTTGCCAGGGTTGCCTGGAGGCTTCCCATCCCCAGAATCCTCTTCTGCCTTTTGTCCCTTCATCTGCTTTTATTTTGTCTCATCCTTTGACTTCAACCCCTGTGGGTCCAAAACACCAAGGCCCCTGCCAAGATGAGGGGGAAATGGCACTGCCTGACATAACCTCAGCCTCACCGGGCAGGAGCAATTAAGGCAAAGGCAAAGAATAGGCTCCTTGAAAGGCAGGCTTCCAGCTCTCCTTCACATGCAGGGCAAACGGGAGGAAAGGAAGAAGGGCAGCCAGTGACTGGCAGATTGTGGATTGGGGACAAAAATCAGCAAGATAACATTAAGGCAGACTCAGTCTGTTATGCTGCTGGAAGGTTATCAGTCGCTCCAGCTTACTTCAGGGGCCTTGGGAGCTGCCTCACTGCCCTGGAAGTCTTGTCCCTCCCACACCCTTGCTGGCCCCAGTGGGCAGAGAATGGCTCTGCAGCCTGTGTCTGGGAAGTGAGGAGGGCTCTTTCCACTGCCCAGCAAACCCCTCACCAAATTAGTGTGTCTGAGTGCTAACCATTCACACTGGGCTGGCTGTGCCCGGGATCCCAAAAAGGTACTTGAGGTATCACACATGAGAGATTTTGCTGGTATTGAAAGGGAGCAGGACCCTTTGAACCCCCCGTCCCAGCCTCGTCTCTTGTTTGTAGAAGAGCTGAAGTCTCCCAGGCCTCCCCGAGTTACAGAAGAGCGGGCTCAAGCAGTTGATGAGGACAAGTCGGCAGGCACTGGGGGATGGCGACGACTCTGACCACCTATCTCAATGAGTAACTGAGATTATTCCTTCATTGTCCTTTAAAACTCATGGCTGGACAAAATTTTTGGAGATGGTTTTTTGAGAGGATGCTGGGCCCACCAGATTGCAGGCATTCTGATTAAAAGCAACTTTCCTTTTTGTTACCAAGGCTGTTGTCCTCAGGATTATAGCCCTGCTCCTCCCTCAAATAGGAATTAATTAGTCTTATCTAAGTCTCAGGAGGCAGCAGCAGAGAAGAAACAAGAACTGGTTAGAACCCACCCAGTCCAAGATGGTGGAGGATTTGACTTCAGTGGACCTTGAGCCTCATTATTCGCTCATTGTTATGTATTAGCATGCTAAGTGACACACCCATCAGCGCCATGACAGTTGACGATTGCCATGACAACCACCACCCATCTTGGCTGATGGCTCCCCTGCTTGAGCACCTCTTCCTCACTCAAGAGCTTTACTTCCCTTCTCCCGACATGAGCACTTTCCATTTCCCTTTCTGAGCAATAAAGCGGCTGTTCATTTCATCCGTCTGCCTCCGCTGTGTGAATTCTTTTGCAGTTGGCAGCAAGGACACTCACTTTGGTGGGCCTCCTAATTTAGGGGTCCCTCCATCCGCTAACAGTATTTGCTGTGAAAAGGCCTTGTTGCCAGTGGAATCAGGAGGCTTCCTGAAACAAAGCTATGTAGGGGCAGCTACTGGTGGGGGTGGCAGGGGACTTGGGACACAGATTTTTTTTTAATAAGTAAATTTGTTAGAAAACAGTACTGAGCTTGCAAGTAGTTGGATGTGTGGGTATTAGCTTCCTGTGTCTGCATAACTGTTTATCACAGACTGGTGGCTTAAAACTACATAAATTAATCCTCTTACAGTTCTAGGGGTCTGAACTCCAAAATGAGTCTTCTGGGGATGAAATCAAGGTGTCAACAGGGCTGGTTCCTTCTGGAGGCACCTAGGGGAGAATGTTTCCTTGACTTTTCCAGCTTCTGGAGGCCATCTGCATTCCTTGGGTCGTGACCCCTTCCTTCATCTTTAAAGCCAAGCATGGAAATAACAAATGATCGTTGTGTTGAGTCAAAAAAAAAAAAAAGTGTGTAGCATCTGCAAATTTCTCTCTGACTCTGACCCTTTGCTTCTGTTGTCACATCTCCTTTCTCTGTCTCTGATCCTCCTGCCTCCTTTAATAAGAACCCTAGTGATGACCTCCCCCACGCCTGCAATCCAGGATAATCAGCCTGTGTTAGTTTGCTAAGGTTGACACAGACTCATTGGCTTAAAAAAACAGAAATTAATTTCCTCACAGGTCTGAAGGCTAGTGTCCAAGATCAAGGTGTCAGCGAGTTTGATTTTTCCTGAAGGCTCTCTCCTTGGCTTGCAGATAGTCCCTTTCTCCCTATGTCCTCTCGTAGTCTTTCCCCTCTGCACACACTTCCCTGGTGTTTCTCTTTGCATCCAATTTTTCTCTTCTTGTAAGGACACCAGTCAGACTGGATTAGGCCCACTATGAGACTCTTTAACTTAATCACTTCTTTAAAAGCCCTATCTCCAAATACAAACACATTTTTGAGGTACTAGTGGTTAGGGCTTCAACATATGAATTTGAGGGGACACAGTTCAGCCCCAAATACTCCCCATCTCCAGATCCTCAACTTAATCATGTTTTCGGCATTTAAGGTAACATTCACTCAGATTTCAGGGATTGGGATGTGGATCTCTTTGTCCAGAACTTTACTCTGTATACTACAGGGAGCAAATGGACAAGGTGGAGAAGGGTTGAGAAATGACTTCAGAGAATTTGTGCTGGACAGCGTATCAGAGAAACAAAGAGCCAAGGAGGCTTCTGACCCTCAGTCCAGGCTCCTGAGAACCCACCAAGTCAGACTCAAAGGGGTAAGGAGGGGGCAGTTTCATCCTGGAATGCAGCAGCATCCATAACTAAGAAACCTTCTCTTCCCAGCATCCTGAGGAGCGGGCTAGGACCTGTCACACCGTACGAGAGGACTGAGGAACCCTAGGATTTATGCAGCTGCCAGGAAGTGAGAACCAGGGCTGCAGCCTCCTGAGACTATGATTAAAAGGAAAGCAGTACCAGCAGCACCTGTAATTCCCTGCTTTCCTGCAGCTTCCACCTCACTGGGCAAAGACTGGCCAAAGGGTCCCTGTGGGCGAGAGAGGTTCCTGGCTGGGTCAATCTAATGACTGTGTAACGAAAGTAGGGGGCCTTGTGCTTGAGAGTTAATACTCTGCAGCCTCTGTCTTGAAATTTTTAATGATTTTACCTTCATACTTATGTTTTGGCAGTATAGTCTGATGAGACATTGGAGCATGTGCTGGGGGTCCTGCCTCACCTGGATGGGTTCTCACCTGTCAGCTCCCTGCCCCTACCCAACCACAGCTGTCATCCTCCTTCCCCAGCAGGGACCTGGGCGCAGACACAGGGAGGATCCGGGTCTGGATCTGGGTCCGGGTTGGACACATGTGCTATCTGTACCAAGGTGAGGGGCAGAACCCTGAGTGCCTCTGGGTTATTTCCTTGTCTGAGGGTTCTGGCCCTTAAATAACAAATTAAAAACCACCAGGACAGGTTGAGAGACAGTGGAAGAAAGAAAAAAGCTTTGTTCTTGTTTTTGAACAAGAAACCCTGCATTTTTCATGTTGTACCAGGCCTTGCAAATTATGTAGCCATCCCTGGTCTCAGGAGAAGGTACAGAGCCAGCCTCCCACCCCATGGTGGTCTTTGGAGAAGGGCCCTCCTAATTTCCTCAGTTTCCTTAGGTCTTTAGGTAACAGGAACAGCTTTTTTTCCCTGTGGGGACAGCATTCTCACTTGCATCCTCTCTGGTCCCTTCTGCCCAACACTTCCCAAGGTCTTAAGGGAGGGATAACTGGGTGAGGTGAGGATGAGGAAGACACATAAAACTGCTTGTAAACAACAGGTGGCACAAGGTGGTTTATTGAGGTCCAAATCCCAGCCCTTCCCACCACAGGCTATGCGTTGATCAGGGGCTATGGTTCCAGCCATCTTTCCCACCAAGAAGGCTAGCCAGGTCCCAGGCCCTATGAAACCTTCCAAAGTGGTCTCTAGCTGGGTATTGGGGGAACCCCCCGATCCTGAAGAGGAAGGGGCTCTGATTGAGGGAGTGGAGCTGCTCTCTGATTATCTGACAGTATGACCATCCCACTGCTCACTGACATTCCAGGGCCAGGGGTGTGTGGGTGTCTGCGCTGGCGTCATCGCTGGGCCCCATGGAGGGACCATAAGGGCTAATAAGAAATGAGTCAGCAATGGGAGGTGCACGGGCACCTCCATCATCCAGAAATCACTCAAGGGAGAAGAGCAGGTACTCTCAGCAGGGGTCAGGGCCACGTGGGGGCCTCAAAAGTTGTTATCGATGTTCCAGACGTCCCCGCTCAGCGCGTTGGCTGCCCCTTGCAGCGTCCAGGTGAGCAGGGCCAGCTGGCGACGGAAGCGGCTCTCCTGGAAGCCCAGGCCCGGAACCACCTGGGATGAGACGGCCCCGAGGGCCCCGGAGCCGCCCGAGCGCAGCAGCCGCACGTGATCGAGCAGGGCGCCCAGCGTGTGGTCTCCGCGGCCCAGGAAGATGTGGCGGAACGGGGAGTCGGCCGGCGACACGTACTGGGACAGGAAGTAGAACTCCACCTGCGCCGAGAAGGGAAATCAGGTAGGAGCGAAGGCCTGAAGGGCAATTCCAAATCAAGCTTGCCACCTCGTACGCGCTTAATAAATATTGTTGAAGTCTCTTAAGTCCTACCCCTCTTTGGCCATTCAATGAGTGGTTATTCGATGACGTCACCAGTAGCCGGGTAGGATGCGCCATCCCGCAGTGTTCTGGGTTGGATCCCTTTCCTCCCATCCTTTGAGCCTCCAAGCCTGCATCTAGGTCTCCCCAATCTTCGGTCCTCACCCATTCACTCCTGCCCAAATCCTCAAAGAATGGTCTATCGTTCTGCTGTCCCTTACCTCCCCACAAACCAATCATTCCTCCCAGCCTCTGCAAATGATCACAGCCTAGAATCAAAGGTCAAGGGGACAGGCCAGTCCTAATGAAGTGCGTGAATCTGGGTCTTCACCCTCTTAACTCAGAAGCTGTTCATCCTTCCTGAGATGGCCTTGCTCTTAGCCCAGTTCTCCCATCTTTCTGCCAGCCTCTCTGGTTCCTTCTGCTCCCAACTGTGGGCAGGCCCAAGGTTCCACCTCCACCTTCTGCTCTCCTCATTACATACAATCCAATGGTTTTCAACCCTGGCTGCACATTAGAATCACTTGACAAAGTTTTTCAAGTTAGCATTGCATAGGTGCCACCCCAGCAGAATCAGTATCTCTGGGAGTGCTTTCACACACTCTTAACCTTTTAAGACCTCCATCTTTCATTCAAAGAGCTCACCCATGACCTTGGCTTCAACCAAGAACTTATGGGGACAGTTACCAAGTCTGCTTGACAAATCATCCCCTGGAATCCTGTCCCTGAGCCTATTGGACCTCCAGCTGGAGTAGGGGGCACCCAGCCACAGCCTCACACACATGTGGGCACCAATTTCTTCCAAAACCTAACCCTTGCACTCACATTCCCTCATGAGCACCATGGTGTACCCCAGGTGCCAGGTTCTCAACCTCAAAAGTGAGTAAGAGTAGGGTGAACATAGGGTCAGAATTTGGTTTCCAATTTCTCTGTAAGATCAGACTGACTGGTTTCTAATTCTGGCTTGACTACTTTCTGTGTGATTTTTGGATAAGTTACTTAGCCTCTCTGAGCCTCAATTTCTGTGTACAATACTAGCAAACTCACAGGATTTGGAGGAGTCCTATGGGAGAAAATTATGTAAAGCCCTAGCACACGGTAGCCCTCAATAGAAGGCAGCTGCTATTACTATTCTCCTCCTTTTCTCTCAGTACCTAGTCTGTCCATTTTTCTTTCCAAATGTCTCACATCAGTCTGGTCCCCTCACCCAGAGCTCAGCTGTCACTAACTTCATTCCCTCTTAAGGCTGTTTACACTCTGGCCAAGTCCTTCCTAAAACTCCGCTTGGCCCACATCACCTCCCTGCTCAAAAACCTTCCTAATTGCCTTGATGACCAGACCCTAAAAACATGAACTTCTTATCCTGGCATTCAAGCTCCCTGTAGTTGATCCCTTACCCACTCCCCTCTGCTCCTCCACAGGGCTTCTTTTCTGGCTCTGCTGGTCCACACCCTGCTCCCAAGGAGAACCAGGCCTATTTCTCTGCCACACCCTTATTCTTGGTCTCTCCACCCTGAAACATCCTCTTTTTGCACCAACCCCCATTCTGTCTGTTCTTCAAGACTCACATCATAGTCTAAAGCAGGGGTCAGCAAACATTTTCTGCAAAAAGCTAGCTAGTAACTATTTTAGGCTTTGCAGGCCAGACTATATTTCTGTTGCAACCACTCAACTCTGCTGCTGTAGCACAAAAGCAGCCACACACAATGGGAAAACCGATGAACGTGGCTGTGTTGCAATAAAACTTTATTTACGAAAACATGTGGCTGGCCAAATTTGGCCTGTGGGCTATAGTTTACCAACCCCTGCTCTAGATCCACAAAGTTCACTGTGTCTGGCCTAGCCCTGTGTTTCAGGTTCTGAAGCCCTTCATCTTTTATTCTCCAGCCCTGAGTCTGAATCATGTCCCTTACACAGAGATGCCCTTTATCCCTTGGGGGGCACATGGTAACTTCAGAGGTAGGGCGAGGGGATGTCTTTTTGTGTTTCTAGAGTCTGGCACAGCAGGGGTTAAAGTAAGATCCGTGAATGAGAATGAACCATGCCCAATCCAGGAGAAAGGAGCCAGGACAAAAGAGCAAAAGCAGTGGGTTTGTGAACAGAAAGAGAGTATGAGTGATACCAAGGGAAACAGGCAGGGACACAACAGGCACAAGGGAGGGGGGAGAAAGAACAAGACCTCGTAAGGGCCAGACATATTATCCCCAAACCGTGCCCTGTGGGTTCCCTGCTCACCCCACACTCACTGAGGATGGCCTTACTTATCATTTTGCCCTATAGACTTTTTCCCACGTCCACAGTCCCTACCCACACATTTCCAGAGATCAAAAGGTTGCAGGTTTGGGCTCTTGGGGTGAGGAAATGGAAGGAAGAGGAAGCACTGGAACTGGAGATGCGGTGCAGACCGCAAAGCAGTCAAAGCTAAGCAGGAGGGATCGGCAAGGGAGTAAAACCTTGTATAACTTTCACACGACACCTCCTCCAGGCAGCCTTTCTGGATTTCATCCATCTCACCAGAAGGAACAGAGCTCTCTACTCTGAATTTCTTAAGCCTTTGCACCTCCCGGGTGCATATCGCTGTGCCTTAAGACTGTGGACCACCGTGGACATGCTTTTTCTCTCCAGAGGTGTGAGGCCGCAGTGGGGAAGTGGAAGGGGTGCTGTTGTCTCAGTTCTGCCACGCGTTGGCCAGGCGACTGTTGACAAGGGGCTAACCCTCCCTGTCTGACCACTTTGCAGGCCTGCCTCAGTGGTCACTCCAGGCCGGTGGGTCTGTGAGCAAAGCACTATGCATCCAGGACTGGGTGCACCCCAGGACAGGGACAGTGAAAGCGAGGGGAGGGGAGGGGATGGGAGCGCAGCGCACAGGCGCACGGCGGGGAAAAGGGGCCCCACGCCGCCGGAAGAGGGCGGGGCGGCGCGGACTGCAGGCGGCCAGGCGGTGGCGGGGGTGGGGGGTGGGGGGTGGCGGCGGGTGGTGCGGCGGCCGGGCGGGGCCTCACCCGCATGATGCGCACGTTGTACATGCGCGTCAGCCTCTCGTCGCTCTCTTCCGAGCTGTAGATCTCCTTCCGCAGCTTCTCTGCAGCCCGGATGTAGTCCCCCCGCGCAGAGTACACCCACTGGAGGGTCAGCCCGCGGGCCTGAGGGCGGAGGCGCGGGCTGGGGCCGGCGGCAGGGCCAGGACCCCGGCCTGGTGGTGGTGGGGAGGTGGGGAGTCCAGGTGCTAGGAGACGGGGCTGGGACCTCGGGCCTGACAGAAGTGGAGAAGTACAGGGGTACAGAATACTGGGGGCAGAATGAAGGGAGAGAGACCTGTGCGGTTGGGCGGGTACCAGCTGGATCCTAGGGGCTTAGGTGACTGGAGCAGGGGTAAAGGGGCCAGGTTGCCAGAGGGGACCAAAACAAGGGGGAAAGGGGCCAGATCCCCTAGCCCGGGCAGCACTTTAAGGGGATATAGCGCCCCCCACCGCCAGAAGCCAGGAGCGGGGTTAGCATCTTGGACCTTGAGGTCCCCAGAGAACTCGTTGAGGCTGCCGATGTGCCTGAGGACCACGTCCCCGTAGCGGCCGAAGTCGAGGGGCAGCAGGTGATCGTGGCTGAGCCGGATGAGGAGCTGCCCCGCGAGCTGGGCCACAGCTTGGGCCACGGCCGGCAGGCGGCCCCGCAGTACCCTGTGAAGATTCTCGTAGGTGTCCTCCTTAGTGTGCAGGAACGGGTACGCCGGGCCATCCTGCTGGAACAGGGCAGGAGCTGGCTCGCAGGCACGGTGTGGACAGGCCCAGGGACTGCTGCTTTGGGGCAGGGCCCGGAAGTCTCACCTCCGTGAAGGAGAACTCAACGGCAGGGACCCCCGCAAAGGCCGTGAAGGAATAGGCACTGCTGTCCATGGGCAGCGGCCGGATCCTGGGGATGGGCAGGTTGGAGTGCTGTGTGGATTCAGGCTCCCTCCATATTCCACCCCCTCCCCCAGCTCTCCTCCCTCCCCTCCTTACACCTCAGCTTCCCAGCTGTGATTGTTGAACACCACCTGCTCATAGAGGGTCTGCCCACTGCGGTTAGGAGAGTCCACCTGGGGGCAGGGTGGAGGGCACTAGTCAGGCGCTGGCGGCCACCACCTTCCCTTCATCCCCTGCTGCTGGCCCGGCTCTTGCCTGCTTCAGGATGTTCTCAATGAGGCTAATCAGAAGGGGGCTGGTCTTGGCGTGGAACTTGTCATCCCCTGCAGAGAGGGATGCCAGGCTCAAGGCTTGGCCCAGAGGCCAGGGATGCACCTGTGTGGGCTCAGGCGGTGGCACTGCCCCCACTCACCCAGCACTGCATTGTCCAGGCTCACATAGACTACGGCTTTGAGGTGCAGCACACTGAGGTAGCCCTGTGGGTGAGGGGTGTGGAGTATGAAATCCCCCCGCCTCTCCCCACCGCCTGACTACCTGCCCAGGACCCCAGGTTACCTCCAGCCACTCTGTGGACCCCACACTCCCAAAGTCACCACCATCCCAGCTGATGAAGAGAAGACTTCTGCGGGGCCGGAAGCCTGGGGGCAGCAGGGGGAGGGAGGGTGGGCTCAGCTGGGGGCCACAGACCCCCCTCTTTGTCTTCTCTGTTCAGGTCCCCTGGGGTCTCTCCTTCCCTCCCATCAAGCACCCATCCCAGCCCATCTCACCTGGGTCTGCCCTGACTCAGCTGTATCAGCGATGGGGGTTGCTTACACAGGGAGGGAATCTCCTGCTTAATCTTCACTCACACGTGGATTATTAGTACTTTCGTGTTTAGATTTGGAAATGGAGATGAAGTGGCCGTGCAGCCAGGACGTGGAAGAGCCAGGTTTGGAGTCCAGGTCCAAGAGGCCATCCTCCAACCTGTGCTCCTAACTGCCCCTCTGCCCTGTCCTGGCTCAGGCCACAGCCCCAGCTGCCCCGCCCAGGCCCAGGCCCTGACCTTACCATTGCTCACCATGGAGGAAAAGGTCCGCACCAGCTCCAGCAGTATGGCGGTCCCCACGGCGGACTTGGCTGCTCCTGGGCCCCATGCGTCCCTCTGGGCCCCGATGACAACGTAGTGATCTGGGGGAGGGGATATTGGGGACCCACTTCTTACAGGGGCAGAACCCAGAAGCTTCTCCAACCCTGGGGAGGGTCCATTTCCCCAGGGCCCTCACATCTCTGCAGCCCCAACCCTGCCATCCCTGCTGTCCCTAAAGAGAGTGCCTCTTCACCCCTTGGCCTTTCCTGGGTGGCCTGCTCCTTCATCGTGGTGCCTGGGGCTGGAGTGTTTTAACAGGTTTTCCCCTTTTAAATCTCTAACCTTTCCCGACTCACACTCCCATCGTCAGTACCCTCATCACAGGCCTCCCCATGCCTCACCTTCAGTGCTTATAGGTTCTTTGGCTCAAGAACCCACTTTGATTCCCCACTGTTATCCCCATCAAGTTATGCTTGAAAGGCTCATCTGTTTAATCTGACCTCCCATTCATGCTATCACATCACCCACCTTATGCTCACTCACCTCTGCTGCTAGCAAACTCACATCTGCACAGAACTGCCCATTCTGTCTTTGGATAGCTTTGACCCTGAGGTCTCCTCACTGCTACTCCCCTCAGTCCCAGCCCAGCCCCAACTTGCCAGTCTCCCTCCGTGCTAACCCCAGTTCCCCTCCTGCAGGTTGTGGGTGATGCTGGCCAAGCAAGCACACCTGGCTCTGAGCGGCCCTCGATGCAGCCAAAGATGTTGCTGATGGGGGTGGAGGCCCTGTGGTTGTTGACCCCCAGGTGCAGGCCCGGCCCAGGGCCCAGACGATAAGGGGAGACTGGGAGGTGCCCCTGCCATTCTTGGGGGGCCACAGGGCCTTCAAGCTTCCTGGAGAGGGGTGGGGCAGAAAGAGTTGGAAACGGCAGAAAAGCCTAGGCTATAAAAGAGCCCAAAGCCCCCTCTTCTCTCTTTCTCCCCCTCCCAGCCTCTGACTCCATCTCACTGCATCTGTACCCAGTGCAGCCAGGGTTACTTTGGACAGTTGCTCAGGTTGTGTCCTGCTCAAGGGTGCCCAGAAGCAGTGGGTGTGATATCCAGCTGGAGCTCCACTCACCAAACAAGAGGCTGGGCCCACCCAGAAAAGCCATGTTGTTCTAGTTCACCCAAAGGCACCTTTTGGGCTAGCAGCAGCCTACCTCTCCCAGCCTGCTCCCTTCCTGGTCCCCACATGCCCCTCACCTCAGTAGAAGGGAGGCAATGTCCGCACTGATGGGCTGGGCTGGGATGCTAGGGAGGCCTGAGGACTGGACTGGAGGGAACTGGGTTTGATTGAAGGAAGGGAAGCCAGGTGTGTAGGGGTCCCCCGTTCCCAGATGCACCTGTCAGGAGAGAGGTGCCCACCACAATGAATCTGTGAGCTGGGCTCCCAGGAATAGTGTGCCAGCCTCATCCTAGGTGAGGAGGCACAGCCCTGGGATCCCAGGAAGGCACTGCTGGCTCCCCCCGGACTCACATGTCCATACACAGCCCGGTAGCTGGACAGGCTGATCTTGTGTGGGCCCTGGGAGAAGTCTGCTGGGTCCGGGTATATGAGCACTCCTCGGGCCCCAAAATCCTGGGCACTGGCCACCTGGGTAAGGGAGGTAGCTAAAGGAGTCCTTCTCCCAGAGAAAAATGGGTTTGCAAAGGCAGGAGGAGCAACTAAAAGTGGAATGGCATGGCTTCTAATCTGAAGTTGTGGGTCCACAGAGAGGCTGGGGGTACCCCCTGGACCTCATCTTCCACCCTCCCGCAGTGCCTTGGCAGCCCTCAAACCCCACTGTCCTCCACTTTCCCTTGTGCTTCTGTTCCCCACCACAACCTCCTGTTTTGTTCCCCGCCAACACTTTCTTATGACCCATTTGGTTCTTTCTTTTCTCTCTCCGATGGCCTTCTAGAGGCTTCCAATTTGCCCTCATCCGATCCTCGGGCTCCCCAGCCCGCACCCTCCCCGCTCCGCCCCACCCCGCATCCGGGGACTCTCACCTTCTGGGCAAAATTGATCATTCCCAAGCGCACCAGCAGGAGGCGCCCCGTTGGCTCCACGCCCCGGGCCCGCAGGTCCTGCAGGTCCTCGGACCGCCCGTAGTGGGCGTACACCAGCTCTCCCTAGGGAGGGGCGGATGAGGGGGACCATGAGACGCGATCCCCGCGTTCCTCCTTCTCCACCAAGGAAGGGGCTCGCTTCCCTGTCCTGGGGGCGGGGCAGGAGGTGCTCACCGTGGCGTTGCCAGTGGCGCTGTAGGGGCAGTAGACGTCAGGGTCCTCCAGCGGCAGCTGCTCCTCGGGCCTCCCGGAAGCATTGACCCAGTGCAGGGTATTGGGGTGATCCCTGAGGAGCGGGCGTGGTGAGCGCCCACTGCCAGGCTACCCCCACCACCAAGTGCCGCGCCCCACCCCCAACCCTAGCACTCACGGGTCCGGGAACTGCAGCCCCACGTAGTGGGTGTCCATCCACACGTGGTCCAGCTGCTGGTGCAAGAGTGCCTCGCGGATGTCCTGAGCCAAAGCTGCCATCCCAGCAGAACCAGCCATCCTTTGCCGAAGGCTAGTTTGCCTGCGCAAGGAGAGGTGGGATTGGGGTGCAAAAGGAGAGAGGGGCTGGGACTTCTGGGCGCCTGGAGGAGAAGGAGGGAGGCCGGAGGTGTGGGGTCGCCCTGGCCCAGGGCGGTGAGGGGCTCCTAAGTCTCTCTTGCCATCACCGCCCATCCCATCACTACCAGGGTTGTGCCAGAGGGTCTCCAGATCCTTCTGCTTAAACCTCAGTTTCTGATAGCCGGGGTCCTACCCACCTCCCCTCAAGTTCTTCCCAGCTCAGGCCAAACTCACCCATCTATCTACTGTCTCTTCCACATGTTCACACATTGGCCTGTGCTTTGCTCCAGGCATAAAAACATCTTTCTACAAAAGGGCTATCTGGGCAGAGGTGAGGAGACCTCCATCTCTCTCCTCCTCCAGCTGGGCCTCATGGAGACACCTTATATCAAGGTTCCCCGTGGAATCTGGAGTCACGGATGACTTGTCTCATTAGAGACCTCACCCTGTCTTCTTCCATAGCTACCACCTAACTAGGCAGCCTACTGTCATCTGAGCTCTCCCTGATCTTCCATCGCACCTCTGCCAGGACAGTCCCCACCCCTGGCATGGCCTCTCTGTCAACTGGCTCCACCTGTTCTCTTTCCATGGCAAGCAAACTCAACTCCTTCCTTCTCAGCACCATCACTGAAGACCCCTTCTACTTTTTGCCTTGGCAGAAACCCGGCTGTCCCTTGGGAGGCCAGGTCTCCTTCAGGACACTTGAAAAAGGCAGCTCAGGTGCTCATATCACCCAGGTCTGGAGAGGAGGTGTGCTCCTGGCTCCACTGTTCACATTTCTGACTGTTTCTCCACAGGTGAAACTCTCTTCCTTTGAAGCCCATGCCATCCAACGGTTCCCCCCTCTGTTCCTCCTCTCTGGTGTTATCTTCTAGCCAATTGGTCACTTATCCACTTTCATGGAGGACTTTGGTGTCTGGTCACCCACTTTCCTGGCCATATCCTGGATCTTGTCATTACCCAGAATTCTCTCTCTGGAATATTGATCCAATTTACTGAACATCTACTAAGTGCCAGGCACTATGGTAGGTGCTGGAGACTCCTAGATTAATAGGACACAGTTTATCAGATCAATCTTAAAAGTTTTAAAATCCCACTCACTGGCTAGAGCTTTTCAGGTTCCAGCTCACTCCCTTAGCCTCACTATACCTGTTCTTCAACCCCATCAAGCAATCCAGACTGTCCAATTTCTCCATGTCTATCAGCTCCTCCCTGGTTTCCCTTGCTCCCCATCCAGCCTAGACTCTTGCATCACCTCACTGTCCGCTCCCCTCTCACTGCTTCCCTCTGGCCTCCCTGCCCTTCGATGGCATCCACAGTGCCACACCCCACCTCTAAACCTGTCAAACTGTCCATCTGCTCAGCCTGTACCCAGACTACCAAGTGTGCCTCAAGAAAAGAAGGAGAAGAAGAAAAAAAACCCTGCATGTTGTTGATGCCACAGATTTAAAGTCTTCTAGAAAAACAGATCCAGCAGTGTATCAATGAGTAATAATACACCTTGGTCAAGTTTATGTTGATCTCATGAAGACAAGGAGATCTAATAATACAAATGATTACATAAACAATTAAAGAAAAATCATCTGATCATCTCAATACATTCTGGAAAAATATTTGAAAAAAATTTTTTGATCCCTGTTCCTCCTTTCCCGATCATTAAAAAAAAAAAAAAAAAAAGCCTAGGTAAGCTAGGAATAGAGGAAAACGTCCTTAATTCGCTTTTAAAAAGCTATCTGGATTCTGCAGGAAAGTGCATACTCAATGACAGAGTATTATAAAAACATTCCTATGAAAGTTAAGAAATAAGCAAGGTATCTATTGTCAGCATTACCTAAATTCATGTCCTCTCCCATGCAATAAGAAATGAAAAAGAAATAAAAGGTATAAGCACTGGGAAAGAAGCTATGCATCTGTCACTATCTATAGATATGATTTTCTACTTAGGAAAATCAAGGGGAATCCACTAAAAAAATAAATTCCTCACCTCTTCTCTGGCCCTACCCCCGCAGCTCCTTCTCAGTAGGAAAAAGTGACCTCAGCAGGACAAAAGAAACTCTAGCCTGCTTGTATGGACTGGCATCCCTCATAATGTAAATGAGGAGATCCCCACAAATGCATTTGCTTCTTTTTCTAATTCCCTAAAACTCCCCCTTCTCAGAGGCCCCCAGAGCGTCCTGCTGCCAAAGGTCAAAATCCAAGCTCGTTGATGTAGCATTCAAGACTTTTCTGAGTCCATCCTACCTCATATCTGGAGGCTGGACCCCTCTGTGCTTTTTTTGTCACTCCCTCAGCTCCCAGATGTGTCCTCTGCAGTCTCATCTCTGGAACTGCCCTCCCTCCTCTCTGTGCCAGATGCCTGCCATCCTTCCCAGGACCACTGGAGGGGGGCCAGGGAGGCAGGTGGAAGGGCTCAGAAGGGGACCCCGACACCCGGAGGAAGGAGTCCCAGAAAGGGCCTCAGATGAGCAGATGATGGTTTTTGAGGGCCAGGGAGGGGGCAGGCTGATCCTTACCTGATGATGTCCTCCAGATGCCCCTCCCCCAGGAGCTGCAGGAACATGGCCTGGAGGTCACTCCAGTACAATGTGCCCTGGTGGGAGTCCGCTCCCAGCTCATGGTTCAAGTCCTCACTGACCACCAACACGTCGTCCCCGCATGCCTGGCAGGACCCTCGGAAGGCCACGTAGCCCAGGAGGAAGGCTGGTGGGTGGCAAGTGGAAATTCCCCTTGTGCCCATCTCTGGACCCCAGATATCTCCCCAAGCCCAGACCCTCCACTCACCCCCAGTGAAGATCAGAAGGGCTATCAGGACCAGGTAGGGGGCGGCTCTTCGTCCTGCTACTGCCCAGAATCCGAGGTTTTGCCGAGCTGGTCGAGAGCCCAGGGGCTCGGGGCCTCTCAGCTCCATGGGGCAGAAGTGGGCTGATGGCTCCACCCCCTCCTCCCTGTCTTCCTCTTCCTCCTCCAGGCGCCCCTGCTGGGTGCCCTCCACTCGCTTGTAGATGGTCTGAGAGGGTCGTGAGGACAACCTTTGCTGTGAGGGGCGTGGTGGGCATGAGACTGGGGAAAGAAGCCTGGGGGATGGGAAGGAATCTGGCAATAACAAGGTCAGTGACTTTTGGGGTGCCATGAACCCAAGGCCGGAGAGAGGGTCCCTGAGAGGCAGGCTGGAGGGGAGAGTTGGAGGTGGAAAGGGGAGAGGCCAGCCTTAGGGTTTGGGAGGGGGCTTAGAACCTGGAGAGAAGGCTAAGGGTCTCCCAGCCGCCCTTGGTCTTTCTTACCGCTCTCCTCCGGAGTAGACCCCAAAGCCGCTCCATGCTCGTCCCCCCTCCTGAGCCCTGCAGGCTGTCTCCCCTACAGTGATAAACCGTTTGTGGGAGCCCTGAGAGGCCCCTTATCAGCCCTGGCAGGCAGCCTGAGCCCAGGCCCTTCCTCACCTCCCCCCTCCCAGGGTGGGGGCACAGTCCTGGCTTCAGTACAGCCTTCCAGACGTGGCCCCCCAGCCCAGGCTAGAGGACGAGGGACTGTGCCTCCCTGCCAATCCCTCCACGGTCCCACTCCTGCCCCCTTCCTGCAAAACAATCAATTTTTTGACCTTGGGGCAGACTTTGGCCTCTAGTTCCCGACAATGGTGGGGGAGGAGGGCTCATGGCTGATCAGGGCAGAGATATGGATGCCCCCTCCCTCCTCCTGCTTCCTCCCCTCCCGGGGCCCTTGGGGACCCGTTCCTAAGCGCTCCACTATGAACATCTCTGCCCCTTCCTCATCTGGCTTGCAGGATCCCCAGTACCCAAGCCCTGTAAAATGTTAGCTCTTCCCTCTCTGGACTCCAGGCCCTGTGCAGTTTCTAGCTGAAGGGGCCACAGTAGTGTGGCCTGGAGTTTGGTCTGGCCATGTGGGTGTCTGTCCTACTGGAATCTGGCTGAAAAGGGGGTCCAGGCTCCTGCTGGCTGCTGGGAAGGGAAGTTCATGGGTGGGAGGGAGCACATGGTCAGGCAGGGTCAATGAGTACTCCAGGAAGGGGGTCCTGCCTGGAGTCAGGGATCTCTGTAGGTCAGGGCCCACCAGCCATGGGTGGAAAGAGTCCTGGCCAAGGCGTGGGCAAAGCTGGGTAACGCTGGACAAGTCATGGTCCTCTCTGAGCACCTGTGCCTCTTTGGTGACCAAAGGACTTGGACCAATGGGTTTCTACTTCTTTGGGGTCTGGGGACCTCAGAACACATCACAGGCACAAACTGCTAAGTTTTACGTACAATTTCAGGCAGGGAGCGCAGGTCCCTAAGCCCCTTGGAAGACCCTAGGGCAAGTGGCTCTAGAATAGAAGGGTTCAAGGGCCGGGTGTCGGGTCTCCCTGGCAAACCTCGGTTCCTACCCAAGTTGGGAGAGAAGTTCTGAGTTGCCGGGGCACCAGTGCCCTAGTTCCCTCCCTACTTTGTCACTGCCTAGCCCTGGGAAAAGACAGCGCAGTCCCGGCTCACCTGAGCTGTGGGTCCGGGGGTGCTTAGGTGCGGCCTCGCCGAAGCCCGAGGCCCCGCCCACGCCAGATCCCAACTCCAGCCCCGCGCAGGCCCCGCCTCTAAGGCTGGCCTTCAGCTCCGTCCAGTCCCAGCTGCCCCATCCTCCCTCCCGCACTCATATCCCGCCCCAACTCGGTTCCTCGTAAGGGGCCTTATTGAACGGCTCTACCCGTTCGCGCTGCCCGATCCTCCCTTTGAAACCTGAGGCAACCGTGGCTCCTGCGGCTCTGTCCCAGCCCGCAGACCTTGCCCTGGCGTCCACCGGGCGATTCCGAATGGATGTAGGTGTGATCCTCCCTTCTCTTCCCTCCAGAGCCCTGCCCCAACTGCCCACCCTCAAAGAGACCAAACTTTTTTTTTTATCTTAAAACATTTTTACTCCTTTTAACCCAGAAACATCACAATCTAAGAGGACGAGTGGGAAGGGGAAGAAAAGGGGGCGATGGGAGCGTTGGGGACTTCGATCTGCGCTTGCGGAGTACAGGCGGGGGAAACCCTCTTCAGCCTTTCGCGTCCCCTCCCCCACCGCGGCAGGCAGGCAGGCAGGCCTGCGGGTGGGGAGGGGGCGCGCTCAGGGGCACTTCCGCTCCACGCACTGCTTCCCGCCCTCCTCATATTCCTGCTTGGAGATCCACATTTGCTGAAAAGTGCCCTGGGTAGGGGGAGGGACGACATCGGCGGTCAGGGAAGCCCCGGAGGAAGGGAGAAGCCCCTCCCCCTACTCCCCCACCACCCCCGTGCAGGCTCTACCCCTTGGAACACTTCTCCTGGCCTCTCTGCCACTCAAGCCCACATCCTTCCCGCAACCACCACCATCCCGAACCCTCCTTCGTATTCAGAGGGTGAATACCCGCTTCATATCGTTCAATGCACGATTCATTCATTCAACAAGTATTTATTGAGCACCTGTCTGCCCAGGGCCAGCGCATTTCTCGAGCTGAGAGGTGGAGCTTACAGCCCCAGGCCAGCCAACCGGTAACCCAACACTCCACATGTCCCTTCTCCACCGAGTATCTTATCACTCCATCCGGCCTTACAAGCATGTCAGGTCTCCCTCATTCCCAAGAAGAGCTTTCCTCCACCCTCCTCACCATTCCGGCACCACCTAACGTCAGAATGGGGTTGTCTTCACACTGGTGCCCTATCCTGACCCCTCTGTTGCAACATGCCCCTTGAGGGTCTCCGATCCTGGGCCCTCTTTTTGATGGTTGCTCTCCCTCTGCCTGAAAGTTAAGTTTCCGTGTCCCTTGGCTCACAGAACGTGCCTTCCTGGACCATGTCATCCTCTCCGGTGGCCTCTGCTCATGTGCCAAAGCCCCACCCTTCCCACAATCTCTGGTTTCCGGTGCAGGTCTCTGTGCTGAGTTCCAGACCCAAATACTCAGCTGTCTTTTGGACACCTCCTCCTCAGTATCCCTTGGGACCTCATATTCAACAGGTCCACAACTGGGTTCATTCTCTTTCCCTGAGGCCTGTTCCAAACCTGCCTCCTTGGTCTTTCTCACCTTCTGTACCTGAACTGTCTGAACACAGTGGCCACTCGCCACATCACACACTTGAAATTGAGCTACTGAACACTTGAAATGTGCTAGTCCTAAAAGAGATCTTGCCCAGCTTTCCCCATGGGCCAAGTTCTTACTCTTTCACCTCGGTTTGAATGCTCCTTAGAGGCCCTTCATGACCCCTGACCTAGATCAGGTCTTCCTTTTGAAAGAACATCCCACACTTTGTGGTGACTTCCTGTCTCGTGGTCTCAGCCTCCTGCCTGTCCCCACTCATGAAACAGGGGTGATGTCTGGAGTCTGAGACAATCTGTCCACTTCAGGTGCACAGGAGGCCCGAAACCACCGTGTGACCGCCACAGTCCTAGCCCTGAGCTAACTTCAGATGGTCCGCCTCCTGTCTTTCTGACCCTTGTTTCTGTCTCCTTGGGGGTACCCCTTCTAGTAGATGTCCTCCTTGCCTGTAATGGCCTGCTGACACCCGCCAGGTGCAGTCTGCACCCCCAGCTCTCTGCTCAATGTCTTGCCTCTGCCCCAGGAGCTGGTCCAGACTGAACTCACCACCTACTGCCCAGACTCAATCCACCTGCCTACTTCTGTTTGTCCCCTGCTCACCACCCCAAGCCCACTGCTCCCCATTCTGTGACTCCACGAAAATAGAAAGAGCCTCCTTGCAAGGTCCCCTCACATCCAGCTCAAATCCTGACCCCTAGAAACTCATGTCTGACATAATTTTCCCAGACATACCTGTGGCTGTCACATCACCTTGCCCCAAACCTTCAGTGTCCCACCCTGGCACACCAGGCCACCACAGTCTCATCCCAGCCAACCTCACCAGCTTCCTGTCCTCTGCTCCCTGATTTATGCCCTGATGGAGTGTTCACCTTTCTGGGAGCACTGACTGCCCTTTCTCAAAAAAAAATGTTTGTTGAATGAATGAATGACGAGGCGGGCAAGTCGGTGGGGTCTCTCTGGGTCTGCCCCTTCCCTACACTCAGTGCTAAGCCAGGTCCCTTCCCTCTCACCAATGAGGCCAGGATGGAGCCCCCAATCCAGGGGCTAAACTTGCGCTCCATGGTGCTGTTGCTGGCGATGAGCTTCAGTCTCATGCTCTGGGAGAAAGAGGGGCTAGGGGAAGCAGATACCTGGGTTCTGGGAAGGGACAGGGCTAGGTGTGGGGAAGGCATAGCGAAAAGGGCTCTATTCTGGGGGCCGGAATGCTCGCTTCATGTGTGGGAAGGAGGTCAGGCTTGGTCCTGAAGGACTAAGCCAAGACTGGAGTCCAGGGCCCTGGTCAGGGGTGGGCTCCTACCGGCGGAGTCTTCTGGGAAAGTTCTCGATTGAGCCTGTCCGTGAAGCCCTGGAGTAGTGTGTTCCCACCGGTGACAATGACACTGCCATACAGGCCCTGAGAGCAGGGAGAAGGCGTGAGCACACAGGGAACAGCCCCTCCCTGCCCCGCCGCCCCTTCTCCGGGGTTCCTCTACCCAAATGCTGCTTAGGCCTCACCGGGCGAATGTCAATGTCACACATGCCGATGCTGGTGGTCACCACATGGCCCACACCTAGCATGGTGTTCCCCGACAGGCCCTGTGGAGAAAAGTGACTGGGCTTTGGGCCCTCTGTCCCCTCTCCCCAGACCCTTGTGATCCCTCCCAGCTTTCCCCATACCTTGGGATCCAGAGACCCCAGCCTCCACCCCAGTGCCCTCCACTCAGCCCCACCTTGACATTGGAGGGATCAAACAGGCCCTCAGGGATGCGGAGCCGCTCAGCACCGTAGTCTGTGTTGTAGCCATTGGGCATCTCATAGTGGACTGTGGGCATCTGCGCAGCCACCCTGCACAGGAAGGAGCAAGACTCTGCTTGGGAGTGCTCCCAAAGGACCAGGGGTCCCCCAGGCCCCAGTCCCCAACCCTGGTCATGGGCCCCACTCACTGCTCATCGTAGGGAGAGTCTGAGACCTGCAGCACGGAGGCCTGGAAGTCCTGGATCACCTCCTGAGAACCCAGGGAAGTGGTGAGGGCTGGCCCTCCCCCCTCAGCCCCTAACCCCCCCCCACACACCTGCAGGGCTTCTGTCCTTCCCCTCTACTTATGGCAGGGGACCAGGAGCTGGGGTGGGGTTTGAGGGACCTTCTCCAGTGTCTCACGTTGCACATGTAGTTATGCCAGGACTTGGAAACCTGGGGTAACTTCTCCTTCTTCTTCCAGTTTGGGGGGGCACCCTCCCGTACAGGTTCCTGTTAGGGCACAGCCTGTGAGCATCTTTCCTCATCCCACACTGGCCCGACCCACCCTAACCACACCTGCATTCCCAACACTTGCCCACTCTGCAGCTAACCAGTACTGGGTTCTCTGCTCTGGTGCCCAGAGAAGGGGTTTCTCCCCTTTCCCTGTTAGAGGAGCATGCATGGGGATAGCCTGTGCCCGGGGATGCCACCCGTGCAGTGGGTGCAGCTGATGTGAGGGGCCCCAGTCAGAGAACACGGAGGGCCTGGGGACTCCAGTAGGAGGCCAAACCTAAGGAACAGCCTTTTACTGAGCCATGTTCCACGTGGGGGTTCCTTGCATGCAGTGTCTCATTTAACACTCACGACAGCCCTACATGCTGTTGTCCCACTTTACAGGGGAGGAAACTGAGGCTTGGGGGGCTTCAGTCTCATGTTCGAGGTCACACAGCTCTTCCAGGGCAGAAGCAGACCTTGAACCTGGGTCTGTTGGACACCAGAACCCACCACACTGGCCCACACACACATCCTGCTGGCAGTTGGCTGTGGGACCACGCCACGTCCCTCAGCCTGTCCAGATCTCTGATGCCTCAATTGTATATTGAGGGACTGGACCCTGGGTCCTCTTGGGGCCCAGACGCTCCCTGTTCTGATATCTAATAGGCCAGTGGGTCAACAGTCAGAGGGTGAGTGCCCAGGACATCCCAGAGGCTCCACCTTGGCTGCAATCATGTAGGGCGGAATGATGTCAATGGCCATTTCCTGGAAGAGCTCTCGGCACTGCATGGAGATGAAGTCCCCTGCCAGGGGTGACTTGACAATGCCTGGAAAGGAGGGGGTGTCAGGGCCTGGTTCCCCAAGGCACCCCCAACCCCTGCTGAGGCCCCACCTTGCTGCAGGACGTAGCCATCATGCACTGGAATGGCCGTGGTGTGGGTGGCCCCACTGTCCAGCACCAGACCTGTGGAGCGTCCATTTGCAAAGCTGGTGTGGGATGAGTAGGTCAAAGAGACAGCAGCGGCAAATGAGGGGGCTGGGACCTGAGTCTGGCCTAGTCATTCTCTGCTCTCTGGGGTCCAGTCCATTCCCAGTCTGAAAATTTCTCCTTATGGTTTGAGACCCATCTTCTGGAGAGAGGTTCCTGAGATCCTTGTCACTTTTTTCTCGTCTGAACAACTTTCTTCCTCTCTTCCTTCCTTCTGAGCTCCCAGCCTCTCTCTAGTCTTTGTTCTCCATCCCATGGGCTCCCTGAAATTAGGGGCCATATGGCCCCAGTGCCTAGCACAGGGTTCGATGCAAGTAAATCCTTAAAAAAAATATGCTGATTGGTTGCCTGGGGAGGGAACACCTCAGTGTCATATACCCTTCCCTACTCTCTCTAGTCCTAGCCCCTGCTGTTTACTTGTCCCAACTCTCCATGTGCAGCCTGATCCAAGGAATGGGAAAGGGCTGCTGATCTGGCCACCTCAAGGTCCAAGGCACTTAGCCCCCAGGGGCCTGCTGCACTAATGGGGCTCAAGAGGGTGTCTGCCCATCTAGGGTATTGATTGCCTTAGAATCAGGCCCAGCCTCCAGCTCCATGCACCACACACCCTACTCTGGCCCTCCACCCTGGCAGAGCAGCTCAACCCAGAGGATACGCGGTAAGTACAGCTGTCTTGCATAAGAAGAAGGCAGGAATGTTGTACTGCTCGAACATCAGCTCTGTCAGCTTCTCCCGCTTGGCACGTGTGTTCCACTGGGGAGAAAGTGCAAGAGGGGAAGATTCAGGAAGGTAAAGGCACAGATCCATCCATGTCCATACCCACTCCCCTACATACACACATCTATCTTGCACTGGGACAGAAGTCAGGCCCCTTTATCCTCACAGATGTTTAGAATATGAGAACTATAAGTAATTTTAAAGATTAAACCCAATTGAAGAAAACAAAACTCAGAGAGGGATAGTGACTTGGCCAAGATCACAAAGAAAGCTCTTGGTAGAGCTGGGTCTAGAGTCACAGTCTCTTGACTCCCAACCCAATGCTCTTAATTGTGCAATACACACTTTGGGCCCCTCCCAGCCCCCAGTACATCCCTCTTCCCCATTCTAATCATCTCAGAGGGAAGAAAGCAGAGGAAGAGAATTTCTCAGTAAAAATGTTGGATTGAATACAAACATCTACTTTTATTTCCTCCCAAGATCCCAGGAAGACTATAATAAAGGGAGGATTAAAAAATAAATAAATAAACCCACAAAAGCCAACAAACACATAAAAAGATGCTCATCATTTCTGGTCACTAGAGAAATGAAACTCAAAAGCACAATGAGATACCACTTCACACCCATGCAGGAGGTGGTAATAATTAAAAAACAAAAGAAAACAAAAACCAGAAGATAACAAGTGTTGGAAAGGATGTGGAGAAAACAGAACCCTTGTCCATTGCTGGTGGGAAGGTTAAATGGTTCAGCCTCTGTAGAAGATAATTGGCAGTTCCTCAAAAAATTAACATAGAATCACCACATGACCCAATAATTTCATTCCTAGCTATATACCTAAAAGAATGGAAAACAAGCACTCAAACAAATCCTTATACACAACCACCCACAGCAGCACTATTCACAATAGTTAAAGGTGAAAATTACTCAAATGTCCATCAATGGATGAATGGACAAATTGTGGTATATCTGTACAATTAAATACTACTCAGTCAGCTACAACATGAATGAACCTCAAAAACATTATGCTAAGTGAAATAATACATACTCAAAATGTTGCATATTATATGATTCCAGCTATATGAACTATCCAGAATAGATATATCTATAGAGACAAAAACTGACTGATGGTTGCCAAGGGCTCCAGGCAGGAGGACTGGAGAGAAACTGCTTCATGAAATGGGCTTTCTTTGTGGGTGATGAAAATGTTTTGGAACTAGACAGAAGTGATGGTTGCACAATGTTGTGAATGTATTAAATGCTATCGAACTGTTAACTTAAAAAACATTAATTTTATGTTATGTGAATTTTACCTGAGAGAGAAAAAGAGAGAAACATAAACCATTAAATGTTGAGAATAACAAGAAAGAGAAAACAGCAACAAAATTTTGAAGGTTGAAAATCAGATAGGTGAGTGGTAACTGACTGAAGAGATTCAAGAATGCTGACCCATAAGCTGGTAGTGGAAAAAGCCAGCAACAGCCAGTGTTAAACTGCAGGCTCCTCACAGGGATCAGGAAATGGTAGTTTTAGGTACCTCTGGAAGTGGAGGGAAAGGGGAAATAAAATAAGATTTTTTTAAAGCTATTCAAGTAATAGAGCCCTAAACCCTCTTCCTAATTCAATGTCACTAGGCTATTGCCTATTCCAAACTCAGCAGAAGACTGGAGGTTTATTCTCTGGAGAGAATAAAACTGAGGGTCTCTAAACTGGTGGGACACTTGAAATTGTTGGGAGTGAGGACACTATACTTAGAAAAGAGAAATTCAATGATGCCATGCATATTGAACGCTAATAAATTCAGCCCTATTCACTCACTTGGCTTCCAGAAAGGGGGTGGGCAGGCCTGCCTTCAGGTTCGAAGTCTTCCCTGTGCATTACATCAAAGATCTAAAGATGCCAGTTATCAGAGGCTGCCAAGTAAACATCCCAGTCCGATCGTCCTATAGCAAAGATTGCAGTCAACAAGTCCCCCTGCTCAATTAACTTCTTAGTCCTTCACTCTTAAATACATGCAGACAACCAAGAATTTGCAGAAATCTGAGAAAAGCCTAGAAAGTGAGATAGAAACTCCCAGGAAAAGGCAGGGGGAAAAAAGCAACTTGGAAGAACAATAATTATAGAGGGAGACGAAAATTTCCAAAGACAAAACTAAAAATACCCTTAGCAAGATAACTGATGATATCACACCCATGAAACAAGAATAGCATGCTCTAAAAAGTAACATTCAAAAAAAAAAAAAAAAGTAACATTCATGGAACAAAAAATAACTCCCGGGAAATAAAAATACAGAAGCAGAAATGAAAAACTTAATAGAAGGGTTGGAAAATAAATTGAGGGAATATCCTGGAAATTAGAAGAAAAAGATAAAGAGATGGAAAACTTAAGAGAAAAGATAAGAACCTTAGGAGACTAGTTCAGGAGGTACAAAATCCAAAAAATAGGATTTCCCAAAAGAGAGAACAGAAAAAAATGGAAACAAATAAATCATCAAGTAAATAATTAAAAATTTTCCACTGGATTGAAAGACATAGGTTTCCAAATTAAGAGGACACATTGAGAGTCTAGAGTCACGGACAAAAATAAACCAATACAATATTGCAAAATTATGAAATACTGAGGACAAAGTGAAAATTTTTATAAACTCTCAGAAAAATAAGTTGAATCAAAGAATCAGGAAGTAAATGGTTTTGGCCTTCTTTTTGGCAACAGTAGATGCTGGAAAACAATGGAGAAGTGCCTTCAAGATTCTGAAGAAAAATGATTTCCAATCTGGAGAGTTACACCTAGCTAAACTGTCAATCCAAGGTTAGACATGAAAGGTCTCAAAAATTTTACTCCTTATGACGTTTCTATAGTAGTTACTGGAAGATGTGCTTCATGAAAATAAGGGAATAAATCAAGAAAAGGTGTCATGAAATACAGGAAACAGGACTTCTAATACAGAAGAGAGGCAAAGGGAATTCTTAAGATGATGGTGAAGGGAAATGTCAGGATGATAGTCTTTTGCGCAGAAGGCAACTAGTCCAAAGCAAAGCAGGTCAGTGGGCTTCTGGAGAGATTTCTTCAAGATGGAATTGATAGAACACTTAAAGGAGTTCAGGTCTTGAGAAAAGATATAGATAACTGATTAATGATCTAGGGTCACATTATTAAGTAGATAGAAAACTAAGAAAAACAGAAACCAAGTCAACTTTCAGCTCTAGAGAAAACAAAAAGTTGTACAGGAAAGGAAAAGAAACCACAGTTTATTGCCTGGCTCAGGCCTGATTAGCATAACAATAAGAGTGTTAAAACTGAATATTGGTCTTAAAAAAAACATCCCTAAACTACAACTGTGCTTAAGGTGAGAAATGTGTGTGTTGTGGGCTGGGGAGGAAAGAGAGCTGAATGCTTACTTTCTACAGGGGGAAATCCATATATAATACCTAAAGATAAAAAATCCACAACCAGCAATTTAAGTGTGATATTTAGAGATATGAAAGGTAGTGGCAAAAAAAAAAAAAAAAAAAAAAAAAAAAAGCTAAAAGAGAAAAGCAATTGTCTCTGGAAAAGGGGAAATAGAAGGAGGAGGGTGTGAATGGCAGTTTTTTTCTTAACATACTTCATAAAGCAAATTGATTCTTTATGTACATATAAAATATTGACAAAAATTTTAAGTTAAAAGGTCAGAAAAGTTCTTGGTGTTGGGGAATGGGGCAGTGTATAAAGTTGGCTAGGGGAAGGGCAAGTGGATAGAGCCAGTGGAGAGAGGGAGGCATGGAGACTAAACCAGGGAGGAAGGAATATGATTGAAGATGTTGAAGATGATGGAATTGGAAGGAAAGTTTGAAAGGTGAAGTGGAGTGATTTATGGCAGTGGTTTGAGGAGAGAGGTGAGCCCCAGGGGTATACTAGGGGCTGGAAGAGGCACTTACCGGGGCCTCAGACATGAGCACTGGGTGCAGGTTTGGCTCAGACTTGACATGTTTGCTGTAGGTGTGATCCAGGATCGCACGAAAGCACTCCCAGTCCTCGACTGGGGCCAGGAGACCAGTGGAGAGATGAGGGTGGGCAGGCAGGGGTCCAGGGACACGAAGGAAAGGAAGGAGGGAGGCCAAGTCCAGGGGAGGGGAAGTGAGACAAACTCCAGCAGAAATTCCCCCTTCCCAGGATCCAGTGGCCCCTGGTTAGGAACCAGGCAGCTGTGGGAAGTAGTGAGGACATCCCTGGGACTTGGGCAGCTGCAAGGAAGACTCTGTGGGTGTGGGGTGCTGTGCCATTGTTTGGGGGTGTGGGCTCCGGGCCTGTGTCAGGAGGCGGTGGGTGGGGGCCCCTTACTCATGCCATTCTTGAGGGGAGACATGACCTCTGCTCCATCCCGAGGCACGTGGAGGGCGTTGGTGTCGATGTGAAAGATCTTCCCTTTCTTCTCTTTCTCTCCCTCCAACTCCAGCCCGCCCCCCTCCTCTGCAGCCAGCAGCCCCACGGTGGTGGGGAAGTCAGCCTGGTCAGGGGGATGGGTATGGGCAGGAGAGAAATCAATCTCTTGTCCCCAGCCAGGACCATGGCAGGGCCCTCAGCCCGCCCCTGGGTTTACACCCACATTCCCACTAAATAGAGCTTCTGTCTTGACTGTGAGAGCCCTGGGTAGCCTGGAGGGGAGCCCTAGGATTTGGGGAGGGGTTTGGAAGGCTCACCTTGGGACAGTCCTCCCCAGCGTACCCAGCGCGGACTGAGAAGGAGCCAATGTCAAAGACCAGCGCCCCCACCTCATCTGTGCAGGGAAACAGACTTGTGAGGGGACCTCCCCAAAGTCTGTCCCCTTGGATTGCTCCGATAGGAGGTCAGGGCAGAGCCACAGTCTCGCCACCTTTAACGCCCGGACCGGGTAGGTGGGGGCTCCGCCAGGAGTTCAGGTTCCTGGGAGTGGGAGTCAAAGACTCCAAAGTCCCCTTTTGCCCAGTGACCGTGTTTAGGCCACTCTCCTTGCTGAGCTGGGGGCCAAGCGGAGGTGGGTTGAATGGTGGAGAGGTTGGGCCTGGTACGCGTGAGCGACCAGGGAGGGTCGAAGGTTGGAGTGGCGCAGGACCCAAACCTGGGGCTGGATCCGCTCGACCGCCGAGGTGACAGGCCCCAGGATGCTCAGAGCTTGGGCGCACCGATTTGGGGCGCTGGGCTTCGGGCGAGGCCGCGCCAGGCTGGGGAGCCCAAAGCCCGAGGCTCGCTCACCTCCGCCGTAGACGCCCCCGCTCATAGTGCCCTCTCAGCGCTGCTCGCGGCCCGTGGGCGTCGGCGGGATCAGCACCGGGGCGGCCGGACAGCTCCCGCGATCCCAGGCGGGGCGGGGCGCGGGGCGGCCAATCGGGAGGCCGGATCCCCCGCCCCCAACGGCTCCGCCGATTGGCTGAGAGGCGAGACAATAACCTGGCCGGGGGCAGCTGCTTTAAAGGGGCAGACACCTCAACCTCAGGCGGCAGGGAGCGGATTGGCTGGAGCAAAGACCTCGAGGTCAGCTCTAAGGGATAGGCAGGCAGAGAGCAGGAGTACGCAAGAGATAGAGACCTTGTCCATCCGGAGACCAGGACTCTGCAGGATGACCGATGGGGCCCCTGCTCCCTACTTTTTAGAATAGGATAGAGGAGAGGGCGCCATAGTCACGGAGAGCTGTCCCTTCTCAGGCTCCTGAGCACGGTTTAGCCATATCCAGGACTGAATGAACTCACTGGGGAGGGAAGGAAGGGAAGAAAGAGAGGGAGAGGTCCAGGATAGGGTGTGTCTCCCTGTTTGTTTCCACCTTTGTCTTTCTGATGGCCCCTCTTTTCCTCGCTCATCCCCTGGTGCCTGAGCCTTATACATATACACGTGTACACACATGTACACACGTTCACACATGGTGCTCAGCTAATCAGCTTTAGCTTCCTTTCTCTCTCCTTCTCTTTTCCTCTATTCTCACAAGTTATTTATCGAGCAAGTGGGTTTTCTACGAGTAGGCTCCTAGGTTCTTCTGGGCTCCTGGCATGAGGCCACCTTCACAACAGTTTTGATAGCAAAAAGGAAAGAGCTGCTTTGACAGCCTGGCATAGCTGAGAGACTCTTATGTGAGCATGTGTGTAGATGTGTGCCTGTATGTATGTGTTTGTGTCAGCATATGTGTTCATATGCATATATGTGCATATGAATACGTGCGTGTTGGGGGCACTCCCACCTACTTGTTTGGGGGTGGGGGAGCATTAAGATCAGAGACAGCAGAGGAAGAGGGTACTCTGTGATGGCCAAATGCCCCTGAAGATTCTCTGCTCACCAGATACCCACTCTGGAAGAGACTCCACCCTTCCCCAGCCAAAGGACAGATGGTTGGAGCTGGCACATCTGTTACAGCAGTGGCATTTCACATGCCCAGGGTTGGTTCTGAGTGTAGGCCCATCTCCCCAGACAGGAAGCTTCAGTGGGAGGGGAATTGTAGGAGAGAGAGCTGACTCTGGAGCTGGGAAATTGAAATATTTCAAGGTGACCCTAGATCAGTCATTGACCTCTATAAACTGAGGCCTGGATGAATTGGATGAGCCGGTGCATGCATGTCTTCATCTCTCAAAATGCAGAGGTGAGGATCAAAGGGACGCTGTAGGTGAAAGTGATTCTATTCCTGGCCTGCATCTTGCCTTTTGCTAACATTGAATGATGTTGCTTCACTTCCCCTGTAAGTTCACCTTCTCAGTTCCCATTGCTCTCTCCCACATGCCAGTCAGGATGTCAGATTCAGAAACTGCCCTAGTCAGGAGAAACCTTACTGATCATGGATCTAACTCCTAGAATTTATAGGGATTTCTCCAGATAGAGAGGCAGGGCCCTGTCTTGGGTCACACAACCCATGGGGGCAGAGCCAGGACTAGAACTCATATCTCTCATCAGCCAGCTGACAGATGACCTTGTTTCATAACACCTCTGTGCCCCTCTCCAAGCTTCACTGTCCCCATCAGTAGGAGAGCTGGTGATGAGGACTCAGTCTGACGCCAGAATCAAGCTCTGGCTATAAGCTGGGCACACAGGATTATTCAGCAAACATCAGGTCCTAAGAAAATCCCTGTGGCATCTTTGAGGCTTTAATATTATTATTAATTTATGATTAATTTGTATAATTAATTTATAATTAAGAAAATGTTCATAGAAATCTGGAGTCTCTCAGGTAAAGTGATTTTTTTTCCCCGCTCATGGTTGGCGGAAAAGCTACAGTCAGCTAATACAGGACTAGATTTGATTTACCTCCCAGTCAACTGTGGCCAGTTTTCATTTGTCATAGGATCTGTCATGATGGAAGTGGTTAAGATAAAGTTTATTAAGATATTTCACTCATCCACTTATTGATTCAAACATCTTTTATGAATACGGTGTGCCAGGCATTGTACAAGGTATGGGAATACTAAGGTGCATAAGATGTATTCCTGCTCTCAAGGAGTTTTGGTGCAGTGGGGAGCGGAGACATACGTAAAAGTGGGATGAAATGGAGGCTCAGGGTAGGGAGGGGCTACCTGTCTCTGAGAGTCCAGTGAAGTTTGAGCTGTATTGTGAAGGATGAATAGGGGTTTACCAGTGAGCAAGATGGGAAAGGTCTTCCACACAGAGAAGAGGGTGAGCAAAGGTCTAGAGGAATGGGCATTTCTAGCATTATGAGGAAATAGGAGTTCAGTCCAGAAGGAGAGCTGGATATGAGCTGATGGCAGAGACCAGTGTCAAGGGGAGATATGACTGGAAAAATAGTCAAAGACTGACTCATTCATGCCAGAACCCTACTTTTGTTTAGCAGACACAAAGTATCTGCTATGTACCAGGCACTGATATAAATACTTTATAAATATTAAGTAATTTAGTCCTCATAATGATCCGATTATCATCCCCATTTTGCAGTGGAAACAGAGGCACGGAAAGGTTAAGTGACTTGCCCAAGGTCACTCAGCTGGTAAGGGACAGAGAGGAGATTTGAACTGTGGCATGTGAAAACGTTGATTTTCTGGGGGAAACGTTGCTTCGATTCATTTCACAGATGTTGTCTAGGTGCCTGATAGGCACTGGGGATAAAATGGCATATAATTTGATGGGACTCTTATTGAATTTAATGTCTATCTTGGAAGATTGAACAATAAGCCCAATAAAGTCATCTGGAGGTTCTCCCATTGGTCAAACCTTGAGCACCTGGTAATGATGTCGAAGGTGGCAGGGCCATGACCCTCAGATACCACACCTTGGATATGATTTGGCATCTTTTGAGGGTCTGTTCATTGCTTGGTGAGCTGTCACCCAGACCTCTGCCAGACAAACCAAGTGCCCTGGCTTCCCAGGGAACCCCTAGTGCAGGTAGCAAGTGCCCAGAAAGAAACAGTCCAGTAAAGGCTGCAGCAGGAATGGAGACAGCATTGCAGTGGGGCACGAACAACAGTGTAGTCAGGGAGGCAATATTTACACTAAGACTGAGAAAATGAAAATGTTCCCAGCTGACAAGGAAGGTGCATTGGAGTGTGGGTGGAAGGCATTCTTAGCAGAGGGGACAAGACCCAGCCTGTGTGTCTTGCAAAGAAGTTTGGCCCTTCTTATGGAATTGACAGGGGACTACTGCATGGTTTTGAACAGCAAAATTATGAGATTCAACTTGCAATTTAGAAAGATACCTCTGGCAGCTATTTGGTAGGTTGACTAGAGAGAGACTATCCTAAAAGGCCAGGTAATAGGCAATAACCAAGGTAATAGCAGTTGACAGACAGTAGAAAGGACAGATTTAAGCAATATTCAAGAAGAAGCATCAACAAGATGTATCCACCAATGACACAGACTGCTAGCCTTACATCAATAGCTATCCCCCTTCTTTCTTCATGAACAATGTTTTAGCTGGGTGTATGGCTAAAGACTACATTTCCCAGCCTTCCTTGCACCTGGCCAACTTCTGAGAAGAAGTTAGTAGTGTTCTCAAACAGGAAAGATCTTATGCTTCCCATGCCAACCCCCTTCCCAAGAGATGAGAGTCAGATACAATTGTGGGAACTGCTTGGGCCACACTGGACACAGAGATGAAAGCCACATGTTGATAGCTAAGATGCCCCGCAGCCCTGGAGGATCTATTTTGGGGCTGTCACTTAAGTCACTGAATTTTGGGAACTCTTTGTTATAACAGCTTGGACTGTAGCTTAATCCGCTGACCATCCTTTGGATATGGCGAATGAGGGAATGAGAAGCTCCTGGGTGGATGGTGGTGCTGCTAACTGGGCCAAGAGATTCAGAGCAGGGGTAGGGTTGGGCAGGATGGGGTGGGGTGGAAGAGGATTAATTTAGTTTTGATTTTGTTGAGTGTGAGACATCTGTGAACTGTGATGTAACGGTTTTAACAACCAGCTCTTTGGGGAAGGTGAACCTCGATCTGAAGGATTTGCTGGGTTCCACAGTGTAAATACTCCCACTCTGATGATTACAAGTTCCTACTATCAACATGACTTCATTGAACAAATTGTTGGGAAGAAAGGTATATCAAGGGCTCTTGTGAGCTGGTCTGGGCCAGCACAAGCTGATTCTAGCACACCATTGTCCATAAACATCCAGATGGAGATGTTCAGTCTGCAGTTGGACAGACACCAAGCCTGCACATGGAGACAGAGATTTGAGAGTCATGGGCAATTACGGGGTAATTAAAGTTCCAGTAGTGACTGAAGTCACCAGTGAATATCATGGAGAGTGAGAAGAGGAGGCTGAAGTTGGGATCCTGAGAAAATCAATGTTTACAGTGTCCTGAAGAGGAGGAGAGGCTGAGGAGAAGCCTAAGAAAGAACTGTTAGAGGAAGGAGGAAGTGTCCCTTGACCCATCAGAGCCAGCTTTTCCACATATGCTCCAGGGCTTCTGCCTTCTCAGAAAACTGGTCATCTGCTGGTTGTCCCCTATCGGTCTGCATCCTTCATCTCTCTCTCCTTGCTGTCCTCCTCATTATTACCTAAACAATCTTCAGTAGCTCCTATCAAAACACAAATATCTTGACTTCACATTCTCCTCCCACAGATGCCCCACTTTCCTACACCCCCTCCCAGACAAGATTCCCAAAGCCTTGGCCACCTTGGTTTTCTCCACTGCCTCATTTCTCACTTGCCCAAAGCCCACAGCAAACAAGAGTATCCACTGCAAATGCTCCAGACAAAATCACCAGTGGCCTCCCCAGAAGTCAATCCTACGCCCACTTCCCAGTCCAGCCTTGCTGCCTCTCTCTGCAGCATTCAACACAGTTTCTCATTTCTTTTTGGAAACACTCTTTTTTCTTTTGGGTTTGAGTCCAGAACTTCACATTCTCCTGATTTTCTTTTTAGCTCTCTGGCTTCTTTGGCAGCTTGATCTCCTCTGTCTGACCTTTAAATGTTGGAGTTCCTCAGGGCTTGGTTTTAGGCCATCTTGTCTTTTCCCTGAACCTCTTAATGACTTCATCTGCTCTAAAATGCCATTCCTTCTCAAGGCTCTGTTCCAACCCAGGCTCTTCTGCTAAGCCCCAGACCTGCTTCAACAGCCACTACTAAGTATTCTCTGTGCACCTCTCCTAAGCACCTCACGTCCCAACTTAAAACTCTTGAACTTCCTCCCCAAATGTCTCTCCTTCCAACTGTTCTACTCTCAGTAACAGCACTTCCAAGCCGCCAGTACTAATAGTTATTTCCAGGTCATCTACTATCTGTTTCCTCTGTAGATTGTAAGCTCCCTGCAGGCAGGGAAGGGTGCACAAGTTCAAGGTTATATCATCAGTGCCTAAGACAGTGCTTAATACATCACTGGGACTCAATAAATATTTGCTGAATGAGTTAAAACAAAGAAGCATATTAGCACAGAAGTCAAAGTGAGAGGAAGTCGTGTCAGATGCCCTAACGAGATGAACAAAATTGGGTTCTAGTCCAAGGCTGCTAGTTTTCTAAGCAACTTTTGGGAAGTCATGTTATCCATCTGCAGATGAGGAGGAAATTGAAGTAAATTATCTATAAGGTCCCTTTCAAATTCTAACTTCTAATTGACATCTAATATGTACTGCTAATGTATCATTGAATGGGTTAATGCACATAAATTGAGTTTGTGCTTAACTAAGGATGTGCTTTTTTGTGGGGGGGAAGGTAATTAGGTTTACTTATTTATTTTTAGAGGAGGTACTGGGGATTGAACCCAGGACCTCATGCATGCAAAGCATGTGCTTTACTGCTTGAGCTATACCCTCCCCCAGGATGTGCCTTTTAAAACATTTATTTCTTTAAGAAATGGTGCTTTGAAAACTACTTGTAATGCTCTTAATAGACACTAAAGGAAAAGTGTCTGTTTTGATACTTTTACCTTTAAATTGCATGAGGATTCAATGAAAGCTATTCTTTGACTTGAACTTACCAAAGCACTTTCACAACCCACGGGGATCTCATCAGTCCAAGATGACTTGCAGGGCATGTAGCCATCAACACTCTCATTTTACAGATGTGGAAACTGAGGGCTATACTTACATTTTAATACATTTACAGGGATGGTCCAGAGCAGGGTTCATCAAGAGGCCAGCACTGATATCACTACACACAGTAAAGTCGATAAAGCTGCCTTCGTTCATATCGCAACTCTGCAGCCCTAGAAATCTGTTTCCACTGCTATAAAATGGGTTCAATGCCCGTACTTAACTTCAGAGCATTGTCGTGAGGATTAAATAAGTGTGGACTCAATAAATATGAGTTGTAAGTACAGTGTCATGCAGCTCTGTAAAGAGTTCTACAAAAGCCCTCTGGGCAACGCGAGGTCACTGCCTGGGCAGGGCTGTTTTCACAGCATACCTGGGTTCCCAGGGGCCAGCCCAAGTCCCCACTCCTTCCTGCTCCTGCTCGAGGACCTTCGGAATCGCTGCTCTTCCCCTCCACCGCCTAGAGGCCGTCGGGCCTGCAAGGCGCGGGTAGCAATCTCTGTAACTCCACCTCCTACCGAGGGGCGTGGCCTAACCGGTCAGGGGGTGGAGCCAAATTGAGAATTTGGGCGTCGAGCTTCCTTTCTCAGTCTGGAGCCGCCCAATCCGGGTGGGCAGGTCACGTGACCAGCAAGAGGTTTCGCCCTCCTTTATGCCCGTACCACCTCTGCCGGTCCCGGGGGGGATGTCTTGCACCTTTTCGGGAAGCAAAGCATTTGTTTTGGTCCGTTTTGCGTCGAAATAGTGTGGGATAATATCTTGGTTGCGACGGGGTCACTCTTTACCCCTTAAGTGGTATTTTTCCTTCGGACCTCCCCCCACGGAGTAGTTGGTCTCGCCCAGCCGGGCCCTGGGCGCGGCGGCGCCGGCCGCGTCACTGGCGGGCGGGATCCCTCCGCTCTGGGGAGAGCAGCGCTGGACTGTTGAGTTGGGTGACTGAGGAAATCCATCCGCGTCGCCGCCGCTGCCGCCGCTGCCGCCTCCGCCGCGGAGGAAGACAGGACCTCCCGCGCTCTTCTAGCGACCCTCTGCAGAGTCCCATCGCCACAGGTACCTCCGCTGATAAAAGGAGTCCTCATCCCCCCCAGCCCCAAATTCCCATGGGGGGAACCTCTCTTCCGCCTGTCTCCCCGGTCTGGCCTCTCGGGAGCGGACGTAACTCCCCAGACCTCCTCTCCCTTCTTCTGGCCCCGTCGCTCGCAAACCCGGAAGGGGAACTGGGGGGACCCTCGCCCCGAGTAAACGCACACGTTCCCTGCATCGTCGGGGTTTTTTTTTTTGCCGGACCCTAGACCCCATCCCAGCCCTACCTGCCTCTTGGTCCCGGAAAAGTTGGGGGGGCTAAATTCGTGGCTTCCTCTAGGCCCCGTCCCGCCCCCTTCCACCCCCCCACCCTCCTGCCTGCCCCTGGGTAGCGCCCCTCGTGTCCTTCCATTTCGCACCCCCGTCGGCATTCGCCTTGCAAAACTCCAGAATCCTCAGAGGCAGGCAAGGCCGCGAGGCCACCCTTCCCTTCATCTCCACCCTCAATCTGGGTTCTGCCTGTGTCTTCTGGCCCCATTACCCTAGACTGGAGATCTCGGCGCCCTATTCCCTTTAGTAGTCCTAACCAACCCCACGCTTAGCTCCCGGGAGTCCCCACCCCCCGCCTAGTTTTCTTTTGGGCAAAATGGAGGTCGTGGGGGCCGGAGGGCCAGGCCCACTGCGCTTCGCAGCGCGGCACCGGCCCGCGCCTTCCAGCTGGCAGATCCGGGGACCCTCTCTTGTGCTCTCCCCTTCGCCCTGCCAGACCTGGGGAGGCGGTCGCACCCCCATTTTTCCTTAGGGCTCCTGCTGCTGTATGCCCAGAATCAGGGGCCGCCGAGGGGGCCCTGGCGGGTGATGGGGATTGAGGGCTGGGAGCGTCGCCCCCGCCCCCAGCGGCTTCCTCCTGGCTTGTTTCCTTCTGCCCAGAGCCTCTAGCGTTGTCGTCCGGCCTGGGCTGCTGGCGGCTGGAAGGAAGGGGCTTTGTCCGGAGCTGGGGCGTGGGGGCGTGGGGCTCTACCCCCTCCCTTTTTTGGAGGGTCGTCCTCTGGCTCTGGTGTAGAAAGCTGAACTGACAGGGGAAATGTCAGTGGGGAAGAGGAACGCCCAGGGCCTGGGGGAAGTGGGAGCAGGGTGGGGGACGCCTGGGTCGGCAGAGTGCAGTGTGCGTGGTCAGATCACACAGGTGTCCAAAAGGTGGGGCAGGACTCCAGGCCTTGGAGCGAAGCCAGCCAGGCCCCTGGGGCCCCGGCGCGGAGCCCACGGGCTGGGCTCTTGGGGAAACTAGGGCTCAGGTGCCGGGCTGCCTGGGGCCGCCCGCCCGCCCGCCGGCGTCTGGGAGAGAGCAGCTCCGCGCCGCGGGGCCGGGGACCTGTCTTCAGAGCCCTAATTACTGGAGAGCGGCTCCCACGGGCTTTATGCGGGCGCGTCGGGGCGAGCGGCCTCGGCACTGGAGGGAACAACGGCTTGGGGCTGCCTTCCCCGCCACCCTCGCCTCCCCTCGCCGCGCGGCTAATGGGGCGCAGCCGGTCCAGGGATAATCCGGGGTGAGCCGTCCCGAACCTATTAGCGCCCAATCGGCTTTTCCCAAATCCTGTAAACAGCCACCTTGGCCCGTTCTGGGGAGGGGCGGGAGGCTGGGTCGGGCGGGGGCGATGGGGCCGGGGGTGGGGTCACCCACCCTACAGGTCTCTGCCGTGGATGCGGTTGCCTTGGCAACCGGGCTAGGGTGGGGGCACTTCACCAATGAGGTGCTCTCAGTCCGGGTGACGGTTGCCTAGGCAACCCCACGAACAGCCCATCTTTCCCCTCTGGTCTCCCCCACCCCCAGCTGGGGGTGTGTGTGGAGGGTGTGCGGCGTGTGGGGGTGCATTTAAAGAGGCACCGCCCCTTTTAAAATTAGGCGCTAGGAGGGCGGTGCCTCTGCGGGCCCGGGAAGACGCCAGGTCTGTTTTCGAAGGGACTACCCCCCCCCCCCCCACCTCCGGCCCCCAGTTCCTGCCGCGAGTGTCCCGCCCGGGCTGCTGTCCGAGGGAGGGGTTTCCCCTGCGCTTCCTCTTGCGCTTCCCGCTCCGTTTCCGGGGGGCGGGAGGAAGATTGGGGAAGTCAGCTGTTCTCGGCAACTGTCTCTCCTGTGCCAGAGACCCTGGCTCTGTCCCGGGGACCACGCCACCGCTGCCGCCTCCTCCTCCTCCCTACTCCGACCGGTGCTTACCCCTTCCGGGCAGCGCTTCAACCCCGCCTTTCCCCCTTCTACCCCCGTGGCCTTGGGCCTGACGTCAGCCCTGCATCCCCCAGGCCTCGGGCCAGCGGCGAGGAGCTGCCTCCCCCAGCCCCCGTCCCGCGGCCCCCAGCCGCCCCCAACCCCGCCCCACGGGCCCGGCGCCATGAGTGAGCTGGAGCAACTGAGACAGGAGGCCGAGCAGCTCCGGAACCAGATCCGGGTGAGGCCCTGGACGCCGAGCTGGGGAGGCTGAGCGGGCAGGGCCGGGTGGCTTGTGTGGACTGGGCCAGGGGAGGGGTTTTGGGGGACGGGTACGGTAATCTCTTAGTCTCATCCTCTCCACTCCCCTTCCCTGTCTTCCGTCTCCTTCCCTGCCCATCTCTTCTCCTGCCTCTGTCTGACTGGCTCTGCCATCTCTTATAGGATGCCCGAAAAGCATGTGGGGATTCAACACTGACCCAGGTGAGATGAATCCAGGGCTAGACTTGGGGTTTAGGGAAGGAGCAAGGGTTTTGAGCCATCCTGCTCAGAGGGCCCTGCTGCCTGAACCTCCCTGAGCCCGTTCTGCTGCCACTTACAGATCACAGCTGGGCTGGACCCAGTGGGGAGGATCCAGATGAGAACACGGAGGACTCTCCGTGGGCACCTGGCAAAAATCTATGCCATGCACTGGGGGACAGACTCAAGGTGCGTGTGGCTGGGGCTGTGTGCTGAGCCGTCGTCTTTGCCCTGGGTTTAATTTGTAGCAGACTGGGTGGGCAGGGGCAGCCTTGCAGATCTGGTACCATGAACAGGATGCCCATGTTGCTCAGTCCGTTTGGGAAGACCAGGACTCCCAGACATCCCCAGGGGACCAGAAACAGGACCACACCGACAGGAATTTCTGGGCTGCCACTGGGAGTTGTCTCTGAAGGGCCTCCCACCAGATGGGAGAGGGAGAAGGGTGTCCTGCCTCCAGACTGGCCTTCGCACCCTGACCCCTGTGCCTCTCCTGCCACTCTCCCACAGGCTGCTGGTCAGCGCCTCCCAGGATGGGAAGCTCATCATCTGGGACAGCTACACCACCAACAAGGTAGAGGTGGTGCTTGAGGCCGGACGGGGCTGGGCTGCAGGCCCTGGCTGGCTCTGACCCTGCGCACTGCCTCTTGTCCATAGGTCCATGCCATCCCGCTGCGCTCCTCTTGGGTCATGACCTGTGCCTACGCGCCCTCAGGGAACTTTGTGGCCTGTGGAGGGTTGGACAACATCTGCTCCATCTATAGCCTCAAGACCCGTGAGGGCAATGTCAGGGTCAGCCGGGAGCTGCCTGGCCACACTGGTGAGAGGGGCCTGGCAGGACATGGGTGCTGTTGCGGGGGGAGGGGCTGCACTGCCCTCCCTCAGAGGCCCGGCTGACCAGCCCCTTTCCCCAGGGTACCTGTCGTGCTGCCGCTTCCTGGATGACAACCAAATCATTACCAGCTCTGGCGACACCACCTGGTGAGGCCCTGTCAGGGCTAGGCCCCTGGGGCTCACCCACACTTTCTGCCTGGGAGGCCACTGCATGAGAGCTCAGAGTGAAGTTCATATGCTGCTCAAGCAAGGGTAGACCCCTCGTTGTGAACACCTCAGCCTCCTGTCTGGTGTGAGGAGGGAGAAGGGGAGACCTGTCCTCACCTGGGACAGAAGCAGGCTTCTGTTACCCAATGGCTCCTGGCACCCCTTCCATGGAGGCTCTGTCAGGCCTGGGCTGCCGTGGTGGAGGGGTTGGGAAGAGGGAATCTGTCCTGCACGCCCCTCTGATCACTTCCCTCTTGTCGCCTCTCCAGTGCCCTGTGGGACATTGAGACAGGCCAGCAGACAGTGGGTTTTGCTGGACACAGTGGGGATGTGATGTCCCTGTCACTGGCCCCCGATGGCCGCACCTTCGTGTCGGGTGCCTGTGACGCCTCTATCAAGCTGTGGGACGTGCGAGACTCGATGTGCCGACAGACCTTCATTGGCCACGAATCTGACATCAACGCTGTGGCTGTAAGTTGTGGGGTGCGCTAGGCTGATGCATCTCTGCCAGGCTCCTGGCCCTGGCCTGCGCCCTCATCCCACCCTGGTCTTGCGTCCTGCAGTTCTTCCCCAACGGCTATGCCTTCACCACGGGCTCTGACGACGCCACGTGCCGCCTTTTCGACCTGCGGGCTGACCAGGAGCTCCTCATGTATTCCCACGACAACATCATCTGCGGCATCACCTCTGTTGCCTTCTCGCGCAGCGGCAGGCTGCTGCTCGCTGGCTACGACGACTTCAACTGCAACATCTGGGATGCCATGAAGGGCGACCGTGCAGGTGAGCCAGGAGCTGAGCAGGGGGCAGGCAGGGACAGGGAGCCCCGGCCAGGTGAGTTCTGATGTCCTCCTCCATCACAGGTGTCCTCGCCGGCCACGACAACCGCGTGAGCTGCCTCGGGGTCACTGATGATGGCATGGCTGTGGCCACAGGCTCCTGGGACTCCTTCCTCAAGATCTGGAACTAACAGCCCCAATCCCAGCTGCACCCAGGCTAGGAGGGGCCCTGCCCGTGCCCACACTACAGGCCGGGAGCTTTGGGGCTGGGTGTATACCAAGCCTCCCTCCCCAGGCCACGGGGCCTTGGGTCCCTGCTCCCCTACCCAGGTTTGGTTCCTCCCAAGGCCCCCACTGTGGAGATTAAGATGGGGATAGAATGGGGGAAGAGGAGGGGCAGAAAGCCCTCATCCTTTTGCTGCCCTGGGGTTAGGGCCTCATCCCTCTGGAGGGCCAGAGGCAGGAGGTGGAAGCTCCAGGGGCTGGCTTTTTTAAAACTGGTTTTATTTTAATTTTTATTATATTTTCAGTTTTTCCATAAAGGAACCAATTCCAACTCTGTACCTGGTCTGTACCCTTGCTCGTGTCTTCCTTCCTCTAGTTCTCTGTCCCTGAAGACAGAGTGGCCGGCAGGGGCAGTGCTCACTCTTCCCCAGACTAAAGCCAAGTCACAGGCAGGAGGACCTCCTCCCCCAGCGGGTCACAGGTGTCCCCACACCCCCAACTCTCCCAGTTCTAGCCTGGCCCTGTTGGGCTGACCGACCAGAACCACCTCTGCCCAAGGCTCAGTTCCCAGCTCTGAGCTTTGCCTCTCATCCCCACCTTCCCCTTCCCCCAAGAAAAGACTCAGAGACAGAGAGGAGAACACACACCAAGTTTTATTGGGGGAAGGGGAGTATTTACAGGGGCGGGTAGAAGAGAGGAGAGTCACACAGGGTATGGGAGATTATGGGTACAAGGCAGACAACAGGATACAGAATGACCCCTGCACCCACCCTAACCCCAGGAAGGGCAGGAGAGCTGCTGGGGCCCAGGAAGATGGGCTAGGGAAGGACAGCAAGGGGGCTGAGTCCCTGGGCTGGGGGGCTCAGGGACTTGTAAACATTGACCACTCTCAGAAGGGGATGGGGGTGGGAGAGGGCTCCCCCTACACTTCCTCACAGGGTTAAGGCCTCTCCAGGCTCAAGGGCCCCCAAGTTCAAAGTCTCTTTAGCTGGGGGGGAGGGGAAGGAAGAGACAGGGAAGTGTCATCCCCCCTCCCCTGCATTGGCTGCGGCAGGGGTGGGGGCAGTTACATTCAGTCACAACAGTACCCCCCCACCTCTAATGCCGCCAAATACTGGCTTGAGGAAAGGGGGAGCTGGGGGGCCAGCAGCAGCAAGACATTTCCCCCTGGCCCATCACCCCCTTATTGCTTTAGAGAGAATATTGTCTTTTCACGGACGCTAACACTGTTGAAGCCAGGGAGAAGCAGGTGGAGGGGGCCCCTCCACCCCCGAGGCCAGCTTTACCCCCCAACACTGACCCAGTTGCCACTTTGGTGCAAAAAAAAAATCATCTCTCTGGGGCTAGATGGGGAAAGAAAACTGGGGTCACTCCCCATTTCCCCACGGCAGGAAGGATAAATACATTCATGGAAGGGAGGCAGTGGCAGAAATCTTGCCCTAATACCGCGCTCTGAGCAATGAGGTTGATGGGAGAAGTTAGATGAGAAACCAAAAAGATACAACAAAATTTAAAAAAAGAAAAAAAAACCAAAAAAACCACGAATGGAGACAAACCCAGGTAGGTGATCGGGAATAAGAAGGTGGTAAAGGGTAGCCCACCCCCGACCCGACCCGGGAGAGACAGACACTCCCATTCTTGACCCCCCACCTTACCCAACATTAAAAACATCAGGGGAGCAGGGAGGGGAGAGGCCAACTGCTCCTCTCCCATTTGGTCAATGGAGGGGCGGGGCAGAGCTGGGTAGTCCACATCCCACACAGCCAGCTGCAGGTGAGGGGCTCCCTTCTAACAGCAGGCCCGTACTGCAACCTGAAGCCCCAAGCTGCCCACTTCTGCGGCCTCCTGGGCCCCTCCTCTGCCCCCTTCACAGGAAAAACAACAGTCATTAAGTGGTGCCTCTCTCTCCAGCTCCTGGAGGAACTGCTCCGCCCCCACCTCCTCAATGTTGAGGCAGGGGGCGCAGCAGGGGCTCACGGCCCAGAGAATACATTCATGTGGCAAGGCAGGGAGCTGGGGCTTTCAGCTTCACACCCAGGCGGTCCCCCGAATGGCAGCGGTGGGGGAAGACCCTCACCAGGGCCAGAGTGGAAGTTCTGCCGGCCTGACAGCCAGATGAGGTTGGCACCGCTGGCCCTCTTCCGTCCACCCTGTCAGCCGGCGCAGGATGGCAGCCGGGGGCGCTGAGGCAGCCCAGCCCATTTGTGCAACTTTCCCCAAAGCAGCAAAGCCAAGGGGCGACGTTGGCCCCCACCCCAGACACCTCTGCCACAGTCACAGCAACAAGGGAGCCGTTCACAGCGGGTCCGGCCGGCGGGGCTGAGGGGGCCTCGCTGTGCAAACTGCTGGCACCCCAGCTTCCAGTTACCCCAGTGGCCCACCTCGTGGGGTGGGGAGGGGAAGTGCAGCCTCGGGGGCCAGGCAGGACAGGTCTGTGGGGCCCATGTCCCCACTGCCCCAAAATAACAGTGTGTTTTTTCTTTCAGTCTCCTAATCAATTTTTTTCATTGTTTTTCTTTTTTTCTTAAAAAAAAAAATCCAAAAAAAAAAAAAATCCAACAAAAACCCCCAAAAAACCTCTGTGGATCATCCACTGCACTCCTTCTATCCCCAAAAGGGAAAGGGGTGCTTAGAGTCTAGTTCTTAAACAATTTTTTCATCTCCTTATGTTTTCTTCAATGTTGTTTAAAATTTTTAAAAAAGAAAGAAAAAAAAAACAGTTTCCCCCAATCTGTAAAGTGCCTCGTGGTGGGTGAGTTAAGGTGCATCGTGTGGTTTGTAACAAGTGCTGGGGACCCTGCCCCTGCTTCCTCCTATGCTCCTCGTGGGGAGCCTGCAGGCTGGGGACCCAGAGGTCCAAGCTGCTGCCGCTGCCCTCGGCCTATAACCCGGGGCGCTGGTGGGACGGGCTGGTCAGTAGTCATCCACGCTCTCGATCTCACCAGAAGGTCCATGCAGGGAGTACCCTGAAGCCAGGGGAAGCTGGGTTTGAGCTCTCCCACCCAGCTCCTGTCCGGCACTAAGGGAGGACCATTCTCCCAGCTCCACCCCCAAACTCACCCAAGATGCTGGGGTCCGAGTGCAGCATCAGTGCCCGCCTCTTGGCCTTGCTGCCCTCCCCAGGGCCGAGTTTGGTGCTGTGGTTGGTCTGAAAGGCCGTCTGCAGGGAGCTGCTGCTCAGCCAAGCCTCCTGCAAGGCAGCAGAGAGAGAGGGCAAGTCAGGAGGGCGCTGGGAGCCCTCACCCCCTCTGGCCAGGGCTCTGAAACCTCACCTGCTGCTGCTGCTGCCGCTGCTGGCTGGCCTTCTGCTTGGCCCTCCGCTCCAGGAATTGTTTGGCAAATTCTTTGGCTTCCAGCGTGTCCCCCAGGCAGGAACGGATATAGTCATGGACATCGTAGGGGGATTCCACCTCCTTGAGGATCGCTACAGCCATGGGAACTGCGGGACAGGAGGCAGCTGTCAGGGCCCACCAGACGCAGGTCTGGAACCCCTGGCCCGGCTTCCCAGGGAGCACTGCCTTACCGTCCAGGCTGCCTGTGGTACTCAGCGTGTGCAGCATCTGCTCACACCACTGGGTGAAGCCATCCTGGGGCCGAGGGATGCCCTGCAGCAGCTTCAACAGCTTCTCTTCCTCCTCTGTCTTTTTGCGCACAGGCCGACCTGACAGGTGGCTGTACGAGTCACTGAGCGGGATGAGGGTGAATGAGAGGCAAGAAATTAACTCAGGTGTCCCGTATCCTTCCCCCGGGGCCGTGGCCTGGGCCCTGCAGGCCCTGGCACCCACCTGAGAGAGGGGCTGCTGCGGCTGTTCTTCAGGCCCAGGCTGCGGGCCAGGCTCCCGCTGCTCTTGAGGGTGTCCTCCCAGAGTCCCAGGCTGCTGCTGCCCCCACTCTTGTCGGGCCCGCCCCACAGCGGCCCAGCCTCAGATACCCACTGGTTCAGGGGGGCGGCACCCAGGCCCCCGAGCTGCTACAGATGGCAGAAGTCAAGGTGGCCCAAAAAAAGAACACACACACTCAAGAATGCTGAGTGGGAACGTTCCTTCAGGCGGCAAAGGGGGGCAGGGCGAGGGCTGCACAGAAGAGAGGGTCCAGAGTCCCACCTGGACCAGTGCGCGCCCACCCTGGAGTCACCCTGGGAGTGGACTGGAAGGAGTGTCCCAGGGCCCCAGGGTGCTGGTCAGTGGGGACCGGGCCCGGCCTGCTCACCACACGGTGGTTGGGGGCCTGGGCCCGAGACGGCTCCCGAGGCGGGGGCTGCTTGTGCATCTGCCGCTCGCCCTCCAGCTGCAGCTCCAGCAGTGTCTTCATGGACAGTCCCTGCTTGGCCAGGCCGGCCCACAGTGGGGGCGGGGAACTGGGCGCAGGAGGCACAGGGACAGCGGCCACCGCCTGCTGCTGCTGCAGCAGCTTCAGCAGCAGCTCCTGCTGCCGCACCTGAAGCAGAGACGCGGTGAGGCCGGCGGCCGGCCCCTCGCCCCGCCTGGGCGGGCTAAGGGTTCAGCTGGGCCCCGACCTGCTTGCGCCGAAACAACTCCTCTTCCTCCTGCTGCTGCTGCTGGCGGCGCTTCTCCTCCCGGCGCTTTCGCTCCTCCTCCTCCCGCTTCGCCCTGAGCTCCACTTCTCTGCGCTCCTGGAACTGGAGCCATGGTGATCAGGGGTCATGCCTTCCCAGACTGGGCCCAGCCCCCCGACACCCAAGCATTCCAGCCCAGGGCACCCACTCACTTTATGTTGCAGCTGGAGTTGTTCTAGAATTGGACCCTGAGTCGAAGAGTTAATTGGTATGTCCCAAAGACTGGCCTCACCGCCTGCAGGGGGTAAAGGCAGCTGCAGGAGAGAGCTCAGATCCCCCGGCTGTAGGGCGCAAGGGGAGGCGCAGACCCCAGCTCCCCACCTGCTCAAGACCCGGGGAAGGGACACTGGGACTCAGAACGGGTCAGGGCGGGGAACTGGCTGGACACACACCTGACTGTGATGAGGCTGAGGTATGTATGTCCCAGAGAGGGCCCGAGTCTGGCACCGACAAAGACCGGTTCATCGTCGGGAGCAGATTCTGGTCCCCACCCCTGAAGAGCAGAGCACTGCCGCTCAGCCTAAAGCCCGTCTCCCCACCTCCCCCTTCCCACAGCCGGTGGGCTCTCACACGTGCAGCCACGCAAAGACTGCTAAGCGAGAGGCGGAGCAGCCCACAGACCTGGGGGCTTTGAGAGCTTGGAGCTGCTGCAGGAACGCGGCGAGCTGCTGCGGCGGCGGCACATCCCCCAGAGCTGCCTTTTCCCGGAGTGCGCACTGCGGGAGCTGGCGACTGCTGAGATGCAGGCGTGCGTGAGGGGGCAGGCCACAGGACCAGCGCTGGCCCTACTCACAAGCCCCGCTAGGCCCCCCATACCTGCTGACCAGCTGAAGAAACTGCTGGTGCTGCAGCTGCTGGTACAAGGCGGCTGCTGCCAGCTCTTGCTGCTTCTTCAGCCGCTCCTGGTCCATGTTTCCCTGCGTGAGTGAGAGCATTCCCGCAGCTTTGACCTTGTCTTGCTCTGCACCACCCACCGCCGTCCATGAGGCTCGCGCCTCCCGTCCCTGCTCCACACTAAGGGGCAAATGCTCACCAGCAGTGGGGGTGGTGAGGGCCCTGGGGCAAAGGGCACACGACCCCACATCTTGATCACCTCACCCAGTGGCTGGAAGCCCTCATCACAGCCCCGCTTCACCAGCAGGGCCATGGAGAAGTAGCCTGCCTGGAACCACTCTGCCATCTCTTGGGTCGTGAAGGGGCCTGGACCAAGGGAAGGGGGACCATGGTCAGGAAGGTGCACCAGAGAAGCCCTCGATAGAAATGGTGCTGTCCCTTGGCCTCAGCAGCACCCCCAGTGTCCCCCATTCCCCTTGGGCACCTTGGATCTCCCCCTGCGGGTCCTTGTAGAACCACTTCCGGGCTGCGCCGTGGCTGAGGGGGAGGGCAGTGGCAGCTGCAGAGTGGCGCAGGCCCTGGGCCTGTATGGCAGCTGTGAACTGCTCCTCCTCCAGAGAGCTGTCCTGCAGGGAGGCCACGAGCTTCTCCGCCTCCTGGGAGCCCAGGGAGAGAGGGAAGTCTCAACTGTCTAATCCCATCAACACTGGGACGGGGCTGGGGCTAAGGTTGGGTGGGGTCAAGAGGTCAGGTCCTGAACACAGCGGGACAGATGGGGAAAAGCTGGGAACCATGGTAAGGACAAAAGGAACAAAGGCTCTCTGTCTCCCAGATACGGGAGGGTCCCTAAAGCTGTCTCAGGCCCCCCCACCTGCTGCAGGTGCTTCAAGCCTTCATCATCTTCCAGATCTCCTGGTGGGCCAGGGGGTGAGCCCACCCCAGGACTCAGCTGCATTCCCCTCATGTCATCTCCTAAACAGAGCGAAGAGAGGACGGTGACATTGGGGGAGTCCAGAGAAGGGGGAGACAGTCCCCTATGCCCCTCATACCATGGAAGTGGGCTCTAACTCTGCCCTCCCTGTGACCTCCAGTGCATTTCCTTTCCCCAGAGAAGGGGAGCACTTCCCCCACGACCCCAGACACCTGGGAAAGGGCGGCCCCACCCCCTGGCTACCTTCAGCTGCCGGCAGGTCTCTCTCCACAGCGTCATCGCCTTCCCCATGAGCTCCCCAGAGTGGGCCCAAGGTAGGCAGTGGGGATGGGGAGCTGGACTTCTCCTCTTGAGGAGGCAGTGGGGTCAGTTCCTTCCCTCCTGAAAGGAAAGGATAATTACTAGAATGCAAAACCAAAGAGCTGGAAGGCCTTAAAAATGATTTAGCACAAACCCTCCATTTGTGGCCAGAAGGGCCTCTAGGTATTGAGCCCACCCACGTAACTTTGGTCAAGTCCACTAATGCCTGGTGAACTAACACCACACACCCCACCGCACACACTTCCTCTTCTGCCCTGCCAGTAATGGACGTGCCTCCACATCACCATCCACAGCTGTACCCACCACGCCATTGACTTAACGCCTTGTCGTACAGATTCCTTGAGTGATTTTCAAAGGTCATTTTGATCCTGCTTTGATTTTTATCTGACACTCAGCTTTTCAAACACAGCCCTGCTGTTTCCTAGTTCCTCCCCACACCGTGTCAGCACCTGCTTTTCTCCTGTGTGTAAGCAGCCTTCTCCCGAAGGCAGGCAGAAAGCAGCATCCTCGAACCCAGCTCAAGGCCGCAGGCTCACCTGCCTCGGGCCCTTCCTCGTCCAGCCCTTCGGAAGGCTCTTCCTCCTCTTCCTCCAGACCCTGGAAGTCGAGCTCCTGCTCCTCGGGAATGGGCTCCTTGGGGCCCTTCTGCATGGGTTAGGGGATAGGATTGGGAAATGAGGAGCCAAGGATAAATGGGTGGAGTGAGAGGACCCCCTCAGGGCAGGTTCCCACCAACCTCTAAGAAAAATCTCCCCCTCGCCTCCTAGCAAATACCTTGAGAGGCAAGAAGGCCCCGGAGGCATCAAAGGTGCCCATTTCTTCATCCTCATCGTCCAGGCACCACTCTGGGAGCCCATCCTTGTCGTCATCAAAGCCGTCAGCCCCTCGGCACCTCCGGAGGTGAGAGCTGCCTCCCCCACCCCGCCCCTCCTCTTCACCACACCCTCCTCGATCCCCTCGCAAATCAAAGTCAAACTTGCGACGCCGGTCCCCATGTTCCCGCCAGCCAGCAGAGCGGGGGCCGCCATCTGGGCAGGAAAAGGTGGAGAATCGGTATCCTAGTCAAGCCAGATCCGCTCTTCTGCGACCCACCCCAGGCCCCCTCCACTGCCCAGAACCACCAGCATTTCCGGGATGGCTCTCCTACCAGCCCCACTCTGGAACTCTCTGCACCCACCCTCATGGGAGGTTCTCGCCGCCCACCACCCCACGCCCGTCCAGGCCCCAGTCTCACCAGGGCTGGCTGAGCGCCAGCGGTCGCCATCTCGTCGGGGTCCTGCCCCAAGTCTCCAGCTGCCCTCCTCCTCTTCCTCTTGCTCCTCTCGGAGAGAACGCCAGTTCTCGCTATCTGAGCGGGCATGCTCCTTCCTCGGGCCAGCCCCTCCCTCCTCAAACCCGGATCGTGCTTGGGGGTAGGGAAGACACAGTCAGCGGATGGCAGCCGCAGTCCCTGCAAGAATCTTACTATACGCACCTTGTCGGTAAAGAGAAGCCCAGCTCCGGGCCCTCCTGCCCCACCACCTCCCTCAGGAAACATCCCCCAACTGGGGTCACCCATTTCAGTCCTCCCCCACCTCTCAATGACCTCCAGGGCCTGGCCACCACCCTTGCCACTCTCCATACCTCCATCCCTCCTGGCTGACTTCTCAAACCGCCTCTCGCCTCTGCAGGACAGAAAAGTGTGGATCAGAGGACAGTTTCCTCCCCACCTGTGGGATCTCTGCTCACCTTGTCCATTTTGCCCTGGGTTGGGGGTGGGGACTGGGCTTGGGAGGGAGCCGAAAGGGGTTCACAGAGAGTGGAAGGAAAAGGGCAGGGCCACAGGGGGTCAGAGGGCTGGAGAGAGAGCTCTCTGACCAGGGCTTTTTTGGTAGGTCTCCTGGTGCCCTCTGATGACAAAACCCAAGCCTCCCTCCATCAGACCCTGGGGCCTCTCTCAGCTCTCTCTGTGCCACCTCCTTCCAGCCTGCACCTGTCATCCCAACTCTGGCTACGCTGGATCTCCCGGGGGTTTCGGCCAAAGGTCCCGTCGCTTTCTTCAATGCTTCTTTGGTAAAAGCAAGTGTCACCACGACCGCGGCCTGGAGAAGGAACAAGGTACACATAGGAAACCAACCGGATCACCTCTCCAAATCCTCAAGACCACAGGCCCCACCTCTGCCCGCCCTGGAACATGTCATCACCCCCCTCTACCTCGGCTTCGAGTGCTGCCCCTGCCACGGGAGGCGCCACCAAGGGGGGGGCCGGCCCCCTTCCCCATCAGCCTCAGCACAGCCACACTGTTCACTGACAGGGAGAAGTTTCTCTGAGGAGGGAGCCAGGGGTGGGAGTGAGGACCCAGGCACCCGGCCCCGGCCACCACCACCCCATCCAGAACCACTACCTCCACCACCTGCCCTCCCAACTCCAGCCCCTCTTCCAAGGTGAGGACAGCGCCCAGCACTGCAGCTGCCCGGGCCTGGCTCCACCTGCTCCTCCTCCGTCAGTGGCTCCAGTGCCAGGGGCTGCAGAGGCTCCTCCTGTAGCACCGCGGCGAACTCCTTGTCCTGCAGCTCATCGGGGACCTGTCAATCGGGCAGGAGGCACCACATGCTCCTGGGACCTCTCCACTGGCTGAGACCAAGTGGGCAACCGGGCAGCCGGGCCACACTGCACCCCCTACCTTGCTCTCCTTGACATAGAGAGCCAGCATCTCCTCTCGCCCGTAGCGGTAGTCGGCCAGCTTGTATTTGGGCATGGCGGGGGATGGGGGTGGGGAGGCTACACTGCCACCACTAGAGAGGGCCCTCAGCCTGGAAGAAGGAAACGAGAAGACAGGAACCTGAGCAGCCTTATTCTTCCCTGCTTCTCCACACCACCCAAAGCATGTCAGACTCACCACTCGGGCCCAAAGTTGAGGGTCTCTGCTGCCATTGTGGAACTGGGCGTGTCTGAGAGGTCAGAGGAGATGTGCAGGGGAGGGGTACCTGGCGTTCACTCTCCAAACACCTGTGGAGGCGTGGGGGACACTGGGCCTTGGAGACAGCACACCTGGAGAAGCCAAGAGGATGGGGAATAGGTCCCCACCTACACAGGCACAGTAATGGGCTCTACGAGGACTCCCCTAAGCCGGCCACGTGCCACTCACACCATGAGTTAACCAGAGTCACGTGGGAAGACCTGGGGAGGGGAGGAAACAGGCAGTTAGAGCCCATTCCTGCTTCTGCAGGGGACTGCCCTCCCTCCGGCCCAGACTCACCTGGCAGCCTTGCCCAGGGAAGCAGGTAGGGCAAGGGCCGGGCTCTCTCCAGGCAAGGGCCTGTGCTGGAGTGAACGAGGGTCCCCAAAAAACTGATCGTTAGTCTAGAGTGGTGCCCAGGGAGGGACCTTCACATCTGGGAAAGATCCTTAACGAGAGATGAAGGGAAGAAAATGCGGTTAAATTAATGGTCAGACAGACCTCCCTGCCTCCAGCCCTCCTCTACCCTGCCTAACAGAAAGACCCACAGCTGCCTAGAGGCTGCTGGTTATAGCACAGGGGACAACGGGCCCTGCTCCTCCTCACCTATGCCCTCCACACATCAGGCCTCATGAGCAGTCAGTCCACTCAGCAAAGCCTGGCTGAGGTGCTCGAGGTGTGGCAGAGCGCCAGGCACCTCTCCACAGCTCAGCACCCTCACCAAGTGGCCCAGCATTCAGTAGATATTTAGGACAAAGACAAAACACACACAAACAAGCAAGCAAAAAACCCACTAGGGCCACAAATACTCCAGAGCAAGAAAAGGCTAGTTATGAAGTGGATTAGAAATTGATCTAGAAGCAACATTACCTCTCCTGAAAAAACTCAGGTTTGGCTGCTTGGTGGCTAGAACCCAGGGACTCGGTTTGGGAAGAAACCCGGTAAAAGGGAGCAAGGGGCCTATGCCAAGGCCAGAGAAGGGGCACACGCTGAAGGCTGCAGGCAGGCAAGTCCAGCCAGTGTGCCCAGGGCCCATTTATCAAACAGGAATCAACACCCAGGCCCTCTCCCTGGGATCAGGGAGAGTTCGATTATAAGTACAAAGAGCCAAAAAGGGCGCAGTGTTACTGCGATACAGCCTAGGAAGCAGGCTCTCTCACCATAAAGTAGAAACAAGGTCAGTTACTGAGGCTGACAGAAGCAGCCGCGGCGGCAGTGACCTATCCGGCTAAGGAACAGCAGAGGAGGCTCTCAGGAGGTGGCTCATCCCTGGTGGTTCCCAGCAGAGGCTGGTGGGCAGGTTCTCAGGGAGCCGAGTGAGGGCTTCCCTCAGTGGCTGGGGGTGTGGCTGGACCGGGGTTCCTCCACAATTCCCATCAACTCCGAGACTCCACAACTCTGGGAAGGAAGGAGGAAGAAGGGTTTCTACCACAAGAGCCAGAGGAAAGAGGCTTTACCCTGTAGCTACAGACCAGAAGACAAAGCAAACTCCATGACAGACACAGGACCCACCCCCAGGATCCCAGCATCCTAGTGAAACGCAGCTTTTGAGACCACCTAGAGCAGGGCTGACCTCCCCTGGCACAGGCATCTCTTTTACAGCAGCCCCAGCTGGACACTTCTGGAGACAGAGTGCGCCACGGCACACTCAGCCGTCGGAAGAGACAAGCCTGTTGAAAAGTTCTTTTTTTGCATTCAATTCAAGTAGGCCTCCCAGGACAACACTTAGTTCTTTCTACACTACAACCCTGACGTAATCTGGCCAATGAATGAATCTCAAAAACATTAGCTAAGTAAAACACGCCAGTCACAAAAAGAACAAATACTGGATGATTCCTCGTATGTGAGATTCCCAAGGGAGTCAAATTCGGAGAGACAGAGAGAACGGTGTGTCAGGGCTGGGGGACTAGGGGAGTGGGGAGTCATCTAATATGCATAGAGTTTCAGCTTGAATGAGGCAGATGAATACATTCTGGAGATGGGATGGACGGTTGCACAACAAAGTGAACATATCTGACATCACAGAACTGTGCCCTTAAAAATGGTTAAGATGGTGCATGTCTTATCTTACCACCATTAAATAAAAGGTTTAGGGGAAAAAAAAAACGTGGGGATAGCTATCGCATACCTATGTCTTCCCCACTCCAAGAAAAACACCCCAGTTCCTTCAGACAAACTCGGGAGAGGCTGTTCTGAGCCTCCTCTAGTTCACCCCAGAAGAGCCTCATCTTCTGGACCTACAAGACCAAGAGTCCTGTGGGCATGGAAGGCTGCTGTGGGGCGAGGGTACAGGAAGGGGACAACTCACCCTCCCACCCTTCCAGGGAGTGGCACAAAAAGGGTGCTTTCCACTTCCAGCTGGCGCCTTTCCGTCCTAAGCAGCAAACTGAGGAAGAGTGGCTGGCTCCCGGTGTGAGAAGCAGGGAAACTGCAGAGGTGAGAGAGAGGCAGTCAGGCAAGAGGATGCAGAGGAGGAGTTGGTGAGAAAGGTCAAGTGCCTGGGTGGGCCCAGCCCCAGGAGGACGGGGTCACAGGAGCTGGTGGGTGCCTGGCCCCTCCTCAGACTGCGAGCAGCACACCACCCGGTTCCAGAGCTCCACACAGGTCTGCGTCTTGTCCATGTGCCTCCTCAAAGCTGGAGGTTCTCAACCCGGGGCAATCCTGCTCCCCAGGGGTTATGTGGCAACATCTGGAGGCACTTTTGGTGGAGAAGTGCTACTGGCATCCAGCGTACAGAGGCCAGGGATGCTGTTAAACATCCCACAGTGCACAGGATCTGGCCTCAGGTTATCAACAGTGGCAGCCGAGAAACCCTCCCACAAGCCTCGGGCAGAGGTAACACCTATTGTCTGTTTATGGGGAAGAACTGAAGACAAGAGAAACCAAATTTACTCCAGCTCATTCTCCCCTCTGAAGAGCAAGGAAAGCACCCTCTGATTACACTGTCCCATGAGAGAAACCTGAGTTCCTGCCAAGAGGGAAATCCTCAAGAAAAGAATAGATTAAAAAAACTTGTCTTAAGTTTCTCTACCACAAACTCTCAAAGCCAAACGAATGGATTCCTTTCCAGTGAAGGAAAGAGCAGGAGGTGGCAGGCAATATCTGTTCCTGGGAACAATATCTGTTCCTGGCTACCAGGTCTCAGGGTGTCCAGCTCCCCCCCACCCTTCAGCATCTGTCTGCCTCTCTACCCAGCCCCGTCCAGCCTTCTCCTCCTCAAGCCACAGTATACCCTCAGTCCCCAGGCTTCTGAATTATTGCTATTAAAAGACTGCCCCCTGCAGGAGTCGAAGGGAGAGGACACACACTGGTCCTGCGTGCTCACAACACCCCAGGGAGGGAAGCTTGAGGGAACAGGAGGGGAGCGTGTTCTCTGGGGTTCAGAACTCACAGGAGAAGAATAAGATCCAGAGACTAGACTGTCCCAGTACACACTAAGTTAAGAACATTATTTCCTCATTCCATCACCCCTAAAATTAGCCCTAATCCAGAGCAATGTGCCTTGGCACAAGAAGGCACCACTATTAACAGAAGTGGAGTCCCAAATTCTCCAACATTTGAGCAACCGCCCAGCCCCAAGCCTGGTGGTGGTGACTCCGCCCTTTCTCAGGATGGAAAGAGACTCCATGCGTGGTCTGATGAGAACTCTGAGGCTTAAAAAGAGGTACAAGCCCATGTTCTTCCTGGCTGGTCAGTCATCCCAGCTCTGAGCCATCACGACAACGCCCTGTGGCATGTCTAGTAGTTAACGTTTTCAAAGCACTTTCACACTTCACCTCATTTGATCCCGTCTGCCCACTTGCCCAGGCTTGGGCTCTGGCCAAGGAAAACAAGGAAGGGAGGCTGAAGCTACCCTAATAGGAGCCCGGACGTCCCTGAGACCCTACCCCAGACTGGAGAAAGGGCACACATGCAGCAGGAACCACCCCAAACTCGCAAGCACACTTTGTGAATTTTAAACCACTTTTCATCTCATTACAAATTTTTTGTTAGAAATTTTAAAAAATCCTTCCCAGAGCCACCTCTTCTCACCTCTTCTGCTCTAAAGTGGGGCTGTTTTTTTCTATCCCAAGCTGCCAACTACAGACGTAAAACCCAGGGCAAACCGGGGTCCTTTAAGCCATCAAACTACACACAATGCTGCCACATCCACTGGCCAAAAAAGCCAGGCCATGAGTGTAAGAACACAACTCACTTGACTGTAATCACCAAATGGGACCCTCGAGGCCCCTAGTCCCCAGGTTATGGCAGCAACACAAAGCCCAGATCTGCTTCAACCCTGCCCAATGACATGATAGACCTACCATCTAGGAGGTAAACTGAGGCTGGAATGAGTGTGGGTGGCCTGGGACTGCACAGGAAACAATACACATGAAGGAGCCACAGAGCAAACTCTCACACTGTGACCAGCAAAGGGGACCAGCCTATTAGTACTCATGGTGTTTCAGGTGCGAAGCCAAGGGGTGGGGGCCAAACTGCAACCGCACATCAGCTCTCGGGGAAGAGGAGAGGTTGTGGAGGCTGATCTTTGGAAAAGCAGCAATGAGAAGAGGGAGTGAGACTGGGGTGGTGGAGGAAAGGGCCCGCCAACAAGTGCTAGTTGAGCATCTCCCAAGGCTGGGCCGTATCTTCAAACCAGACCTGGAAGCTTAATTCTGGAATGACTGAGGAAGACGTGCGAGGTGAGGGTCTCTTTAAAGTTAACGGGGGGGGGGGGGCGGTGGAGGGGGAAGCAAAGAATGCGGGGCCGTGGCCAGGGAGGTGCTGCTCAGGGGAGATGGGCTGGGAAGGGTGTTTCATACGGCCGAGGAACCCGGAGGAAGGAGACCCCAATGACCAAGCACTACTGTCGCTCGCTGAAAGGAAACTGAGGCGAAGACCCAGACGAGTTGCTTTGGTTATGGGGAAAGGCTTCCACGTTAGCCAGTCACGGAACGCTTGGACTTTAAGACCCGCAGGGCCCAGCTAATTCCGATGAGAACCCGGAGGAACGCTGAGGGAAATCTGCGGGGAGCGCCGGGCATTAGGGTCGGGGGCCCCCGCGCGGAGGACGCGGGAGCGGGGAGGTGGGGAGCCCCGGCCGGGCTTCTGAGGGGCCGCAGGGCGACCGTTAGGAGCAAGGCAGTAGGAAGGAGGCGGGCCGGTCGGGGAGGACAGTGTGCCCTTCAGGGAGGGGGCGCCAGGTGCGTGGGGCGTGGGGCGCGGGCGGCCGGCCCCCTGGAAGGGGCCGGCCTCCCTCGGGGCGGCGCGGGGACCCGGCCCGCGCGGGGGGAGGACCGGAGGGCGGGCGCACCGAGAGGCGGGGGCGGCGGCCTCGGGAGGAGACGGGGGAGGGTCCGTGCCGGCGGCCCGCGCTCCCGCTCTGGCTCTCGCAGGCTCGGCGCGGCCGCCTCGGCGTCGGGGGCGGGCCTGGCCTGGGCCCGGCCGCGGGCCGGGGTCCGCGGGGCCGCCGGGCGCTTACCGCGGCGGGCGGGCGGCGCGAGGCTCCGGTCCCGGGGCGTTGGCGACGCGCGGCGGGCCGGGGGGAGGCGGCGGCGGGGGAGGGGGCGCTGGCGCTCCCGCGGCGGCCGCTCCTCTCTGTTTGTGTTTGTAGCAAGATGGCTGCCCGCCTCGCACCACGTGACGCGGACGCGGGGCCGCGGGGCCGCCCCCTTCGCCCCCGCCGCCGCCGCCGCCGCCACCGCCGCCCCCCTCCGCGGCTCCTGCCCGCTCCGACCCTCACGGCCTGGCCCGCTCCCCGCGTGCCCCGAGGGCGCGGCCCGGACGCCCGCCGCCCCCGACACCCCCCCCGGCACGTGACCCGTGAGCCCGGTACCTCACGTGACACGGCTTACTGTGGGCTGGGGGATGGCGTGTCCCCAGGGTGCCCCCGCGCTGCCCCCCGGGCACGTGACGCCCGACCATCGCGACGGAGGCCTAGGCTAGCACAGCCGCCGGCCTCCCCGACAGTCGGCTTCATCCAGGAAGCCCGCCTGGGTTGAAGGAGACCACATATATCCAGACATGTGTTCATCCGACATCATGGGATATATGAAATAAATGAAGGACTTAATGATTTAGAAACAGTCCAAGGCGGCACTGGCTGGTGAGATCTGGAGTTTCTTTATGGCTCCGCCGCCCCTTAGCCCTCTAGACCTCATGGGCAAAAGAGTTCACCCTTTCTGGCCTCAGTTTCTGTTTCATAGTAAGGCATTGATGCTTTCCTCCGCCCCATCCCGGGCCCCCATTCCACTCCCATCCCAGAGTGCTGAAAGAATTGAAATAGGTGAGTGTGAAAGACTGAAAAGAGAGAAACTACTATGCAAATATGAGAAGTAGATTGACACCTCCTTTGTTTAAAAAGGAGATTTTCAAGAATGGTTTTTCCGATTCCTTGAACTCTTTAGGATGAAAAAGTTTTGTATATGTTTTCACCATTTTCTTTGAAAGTTATTCTATCTCTCTGCTTCCTAAAGCAGCCAAACAATATAATTCTTCTCAGGACAGGGAAAGGTAAATTCAGACTTGAAGCTTGAGTCCCCTGTGTTACGCCATAAGGGAACGTGGACCTCCCGAGCTACCAGGAAGGCCCTTTGTTCTTGCACCAAGTACATCCCAGGCTTCAATGCACTTGTAGTTTTAGCGTCTGATTTTTTTCAGTTCCCTTGACTTTCTTCAGGATTCCTGCCTCAGTGTCATCAGTGGAGCTGCTTGCTCACAGGCTGGAAAATGCATTGTTTAAAGCAAAGGCTTGTGTGCTGGTTCCATCCATTACTGACTGTGACCTTGGGCAACTTTATTAATCTCTGGGTCTCTGAATTGTATGGTAAAGCACTTAACACAGTGCGTGGCACAGAGCAAGCAAGCACTCCACAAGTGTTGGCTAGTAGGGTCCACAATACTCAGATTGTTAATTTAACCCTGTATAAAAATGTATCAACTGAATCCAATCTTGGGTCAGAATTCTTCTCCTAGAATAAAGTTCTTAAGTTGATGACAGTTTCTGCTTACTCAAAAGCTTTTCGTTTTTTTAACTTTTCTAGATTGTGTCCTGGGCAATTAAAGTTACCAGTAGTCTACCCTCTGAATAAGGTCTTAGAATGTTTTGATTGTCAATTAGCAAATGTCAATTAGTAAATTATGGTGGAGAAATGGGAGAAGCAGTCAGGGACAGTGGGGTCCTGTGCTGAACTGGAAGGAAGGGCAGGATTTGGGTAGATTTAAGAAAAGTGGCCATCAGCCTTAGAATAGTGTCTGACAATCCAGGCTGATGGGAGATGAGGATCTGGATTGCTAGTTGGATGAGAACTGAAGTGAAACTTCAGGTGAGGGCTTCGAATGCTATCATAAAATGTTGCTGATAAGAGAGTAGTACCCACTCACTAGATGCACTGTGTCCAAGAGAGAACACTGGACTGCGGGGTAGAAGACTAGAGTCATGGATCACCCAGGTTCCCCGCATACCAGCTTGTGACCCTGACCAAGTAACTCCCCCACCTGTAAAGTGGGAATGCTTCTGCTGCCGATGACATGGTGGAAATGGAATCGTCTAAGCACCCTCTTTGAGAAAGGAAACAAACCAGAACTGTGAATCTCCCATACAAAATTAAAGACAAAATTGTGAAGCAATCACTTGGACCTAACCTAAGCTGTTTTTTGTTTCTTTAGGTACTGTGCTGGAAAATGTCTTGGTCTGTGTTATTTTCAATTTGGAAGCTTTTGAACTAAACAAAGAGATGTGGTTAGATGATTAATCGAGTTAAAAGGGAGGTCTCAAGTAAGACTAAACTGCCATGCTCTGCCTTTTTTCCTAATGACAAATTCCCCTGTGGTGTTTGCCTTAAATGAAATGCAAAACGAAAAGGGCCATCTTAGTGTCAAATCAGTGTATTACGGGGCCTGGCTTCCCCCACCCGAATTGCTAACCTTTATATTTATCGGTATGTCAAAATCTGGAAAACATATTTTAGATGCCATGGAAAGACATACAACCTGAATAATGAACTGATAGTTCATAAACTGTGCTTATTGTTAATTAGCAGATAAAAATCGTCCTTACAATTATTTATTGCATTCAGAATTCCTTTCTGCCATGAGCTAAGGTCTTTGGTCAGCCTAGGGTAGTTGCTTGTCAAGTCACCAATGACCTCTACATTGCTAAATCCACTGGGCCATTATCTTGTGTGGCCTGTCAGCAGCATATGATGCAGCTGGTCACTCCTTCCTCCAAGAAATGCTTTCTTCACCTGGCTTCCAGATGGCCCTACTCCCTTGGTTTTCCTCCTATCTCATCAACCACTCCTTTGAATCCTCTGCTGGTTTCTTCTTCCTTCCCTACCTCCTGGAGCTCAGACCTTCCAGACCTCTCCACTGTAACAGGAGGGGCTGCACAGGATATGAGCCCCACTGCTGGACAGTCCTGCCTCAGCTTCCTTTGGAAAACATTGGATCCCCCAAGATCACATTGGGGGTCTACCGAACACTGCGCACGCTCCCAGCTAAGCCCTGGTCACGCTGTCTTGTTCATCTTGTTTGCCTTCCACAGTCAACTATGAGCTGCTCAGCACTGTACTGTTCTATGATATAACCAGTCTTCCAACAGCCTAACAGGTTTCCATGATCCAACTTTCATTACTGAGTAGTATTCCATGGGATAGATGGCCCACACTTTATTTAACCAGTCACCCATTGAAAGATGCATGGATTGTTTCCAGTCTGGGGCTGTTACAAATAAAACTACTCTGGACATGTGTATACAAGTGCATAAATGCCCATAAGTGCGCTGGCTGATTCATATGATGAATGTATGTTTAGTTTTAGAAGAAACTGCCAGACTGTTTTCCAGAGTGGCTGGACCATTGAACACTTCCACAGGCAGCGCATGAGAGATCCAGTTTCTCTGCATTCCCCTAAACACTTAATATTATCCAAATCTTTTATTTTAGACACTCTAATAGGTGTGTAGTGGTGTCTCATCATGGTTTAAATTGCATTTCCATCATGGTGAATGATATCAAATATCTTAGGTGCTTAATTGTCTTCCTTATTCCCTCTTTGCTGAAGTGTCTGTTCAAGACTTTTGCCTGTTTTTCTAATTGAGTCATTTTCTGATGCTTGAGTTCGAGTTCTTTATATATCTGGATACAAGTCCTCTGTCGGATCTGTGACTTGCAGATCTTTTCTCCCGGTCTGTGGCCAGGTGGTCTTTCACACAGTAAAAGGTTTTAATTTTGATGAAGTAGAATTTATCAATGGCTTTCTTTAGTGGATTGTGCCTTTGGAGTTGTAGCTAAGAAGTCTTTGCCTGACCCTATGTCATGAAGACTTTTTCCTATATTTTCTTCCAAAAGTTTTATAATTTTACGTTTTATGTGTGTGAATTTTTTGCATGGGGCTGAGGTCCAGTCTTTGCCAATTTATTCAGTTGTTTCAGCATCACTTGCTGAAAAAACTCATCCTTTCCCCATTTAGCTACTTTTGCACCTATGTCAAAAATCAGCTGGCTGTACTTGTGTGAATCTATTTCTGGGTTCTTGATTCCATTTTGTTGATGTTTGTGTCTATCCCTTGGCAGATACCACACTGTCTTGATATTGTGTTTATATAGTATGTCTTAAAATCAGGTAGTGTGATTCCAACTTATTTTTCAAAAGTGTTTGACTTCCCTTTCTGTATAAATTTTACTGTAAACTTACCTATATCTTCAAAAATTTTTGCTAGGATTTTCATAGGAATTACACTAAACTTGGAGAGAATTGTTATCTTTACTATGTTGAATCTCCCAATACATGGACACAGTATATCTCTCCATTAATTTAGATCTTCTTTGATTTTTTTTAATCAGCATTTTGTAGTTTTTAGCATACAAATTTTGTACATGTTTTTTAGACTTATACCTGAATATTTTTCCCTCTCTTTCCCTTTCTCCTCCCCCTCTCCTTTTCTCTCTGGAGTGATTGTAAATGGTTTTAAGTTTTGGTTTCCAGTTGTTTATTGGCCAGTATATAGAAATACAATTGATTTCTGTATGTTAATCTTGTATCTTGCAAACTTGCTAAACTCACTTATTAGTTATATGGGTTTTTTCTTAAAATAGATTTCTTGGGATTTTTTATGTATATACAATCATGTAATCTGCAAATAGAGACAGTTTCATTTCTTCCCTTACAATCTTTTCTTTGCCTTACTGCACTGGCTGGGACTTCCAACGAGAGTAGTAAGCAAAGATATCCTTGCCTTGTTTCTGATTTTGAAAGAAAGGTGTCCAGTCTTATACCATTAAGTATGATGATAGCTGTAGGTTTTTTGTAGATGCTCTTCACCAGGTTGAGGAAGTTCCTTCTATTTTTTGGCTAAGAACTTTTATCATAAATGGGTACTAAATGGTTTTTCTGCATCAATTGATATGATCGTCTGTGTTTTTTCTTTAGCTTGCTAACATGGTAGATTCTGCTGGATTAATTTGCTAACATTTTGTTGAGGATTTTTGTGTTGTTCATGAGAGATACCAGTCTGTGGTTTTCTTTTTTTGTATAATCTTTGTCTGGTTTTGGCCTCATAAAACTAGTTGGGAAATGTACCTTCCTCTTTTGTTTCCTGGAAGAGAATGTGTAGAATTCGTGCTATTTCTTTCTTTCCTTTTTTTGGTAGAATTCACCAGTAAAACCATGTGGGCCTAGATTTTTTAAAAGTTTTTTTTAAACTGTGAATTATTTTAATAGTTATGGGACTATTCAGATGATATATTTCATTTTGGAAGGGTTGGTAGTTGTGATTTTCTAGGACTTGGTCCATCTAAGTTGTGGAATGTATGTATGCAGAGTTGTTTGTGTTACTCTATGCATCTTTTAACGTATGAGGGATCTTTAGTGCTATCCCCTCTTTCACTTCTGATAATAATTTGAGTCTTCTTTCTCTTATTCTCTTGTCAGTCTTGCTAGAGGCTAATCAATTTTATTGATCTTTTCAAAGAACCAGCTTTTAGTTTGAGTTTCTTTATTATTTTTCTGTGTTCAGTTTCATTGATTTTTTTTTTTGATCTTTATTTCTTCCCATCTTCTCCTTTTTGCTTTATTTGGTTCTTCTTTTTCTAGCTCCCTGAGCGAGGAGCTTACATTATGCTTTCATTCTTTTAAAAATACTGTTCAATGTTTCCAGAATACTCCTTGGTTCCCTGAAGAACTCCTGTTTATCCATCAAAACTCAGCTCACTTGTCACTTCGGAAGCAGAATAGGGTTGTAGCCAGCCTTTCCTCCTCACCCCCGAATAAGCCCCCAAACTTGTAAGAATCTGAAGCTAAAAGGAGAACTACAGGATTTAAATAGTGCTGGAAGAAAAGTTCTCAGGAGCCTGACCTCTTTCCAACCTCCAGTCAAATGGGGTTAGACTCCACCCAGGTAACTAGAAAGAGGTCTGGGGGCATAAAAATGCCAGCTCACACGTGTAGGCTTACAGTTTACAGTATTATATTGGGCTTCACAACTCAGTGGCAAGACAGGAATTATAATCCCCATTTGAGTGATGTGGAAACCCAAGCGAAGAGTAGTCGAGGTCCCCAATGCAGGTCTAACTCATTTCCGAGTGGAGCTTTCCAGAAGCCACACCAGTCTGGGCCAGAGAACCCCTCCCCACCGGCCTTGGGGAACCACCCACACCCAGACGCCTCCCGCCCTTCCCGCCAGGGGGCGCAAGCCCCTGATCCCAGGTGGCGGGCAGCGGCAGAAGAGCTCGGAGAAATGGTTGAGGGGACCGAGTGGGCCAGGGAAGCCTTGAAGGCTGGGGCTACGGCTCATTGCTTGGGTCCCCAGAGGCTGGCCTGGGGTTCAGCTCAGCAAGAGACAGGGTAGAAGGACGGGTCCCCGTTAACTGCAGAAGGGTCCAAGGGCGCTGTCCTCCGCCAAGGGCCGGGTCTCGGAACCCGCCTTTGGGCAACAGGATCTTAGGGAGGGAGGTCAGGCCTGCCAACTATGCCACGCCAAATTGTGACCGGATGAACTGCGATGGACGCGGGAGTCCCGACTTGACTTCGGGCTCCTTCGAGATCACGTTTCCCAGAACTCACTCCTCTCCCTGCTGTCTTTAAAGGAAGCCCCTTACCCCTAAATCCTCCAGGCCCCTAGAATAGCCTCCTCTCCTCCTTTCAGGACTCCGCGAACCGGAGACTTGGATTGGCCCAGGGAAGCTGACTCCCCCTTTCCCAGCTCCTCCCCGGCTTCGACTTGATACCTGCCCCCTGCCTCCCCGCCCCGCCTCCAAGACGTACACGTGGTGATCCCATCGCCTCCGGAAACCTCGCGTTACTTAACACCTCGCGCGGCTTTGCGAGCACTCAGGAAAGGGTGGGGAGAACGGAGGCCGGGAAGGTGATTCGTGGATCGCGCACGCTTGGCCGCGGGGGGCGGGCGCGCACGCGCACTCGGCAACCCTTGCAGGAGCCAGGTGCCGCTAGGGCTCCAGGGTTCTGGCGTTCCTGCGGCGCCCCCCTTTTCTTCTCTTCCCTTCTTGGGGCCTCGGAGTCGCGGGCAGCAGCCTGTATTCAGGCTGGTCGGCGCTACGCTTAAGTGGCCTGGCGGGGGAGCGGGCCGCGTTCGCGTGGCGGAAATTGTGGACCGGAGAGAGTAGGCACGGAAGAGATGGGGAAAGGGGGCGGTGGAGGGGCCTGAGGTTGCGGGCGATGTGATGAATGAACAAGAACTGGGGTTGGGGAGATGCGGGAGCTTGAGGTGAGTGGGAGGGACTGAGAGGCGGGATGGGAAGAGGAGCATCGAGTGCGCCTTCTTCCCGGCTGCACCCTTTGGGCAGGAATCAGGGTAGGGACGGAAGCGAAGTCGCTGGTCACCTCTCGTTGATCTAGTCCCTTTCTCATGCCAGAGCACACAACATGGCCGAAAACCGAGAGCCCCGCGGGGCCGTGGAGACTGAGCTGGACCCGGTGGAGTACACCCTGCGGAAGCGGCTTCCCCACCGTCTGCCCCGGAGGCCCAATGACATTTATGTCAACATGAAGACTGACTTTAAGGCTCAGCTGGTCCGCTGCCAGAAGCTGCTGGACGGAGGGGCGCGGGGTCAGAACGCATGCACTGAGATCTACATTCACGGCTTGGGCCTGGCCATCAACCGCGCCATCAACATTGCCCTCCAGCTGCAGGCTGGCAGCTTCGGGTCCTTGCAGGTGGCTGCCAATACTTCTACCGTGGAGCTTGTTGATGAGCTGGAACCAGAGACGGATACGCGAGAGCCGCTGACTCGCATCCGCAACAACTCGGCCATCCACATCCGCGTCTTCAGGGTCACACCCAAGTAATTGAAACGAGTCTGGCCCATCTTATCCACTCACCCCTCTACAGCTAGGCTCAGATGTGCCTCTTCTTGTACTGAGTACTGTCGTGGACTTCCCACCAAAGCCATGTGGGAAAAAGCCTATCCCCTGCAACCCCAGAGGACTCCTAATTGAGAGGGTGAATATTGTCTTTTGTTGGGCCCAAGCAGTGGGTCTTCCCGAATCTTTGTGGTCTGTAACCATTGTCCTATACAATAAAAAGTGTCAAGTTGTATAAGTGCCCAACCATGCCACTGCACTGCCTCTCCCCTGTGCAAATTCTTTGTGTACCCGGGAAGGACAGTAGGAAACTTTACAAGAATTTAGGTACAGGAGGGGAACGGGAAATGTTTTCCACATTCACAGAAAGCATAATTTGTACTACGGACACTGCAACATGAAACAAACTTTAGTACAATGCAGGAGCCTGACAATCCTGATGTTTGCTTTAAAATACTTCATTCTCTTTAAGGAAGGCAGGGTGGATAGGGTGTGTACTCTTGTCTGCTGACGCACAGCTGGTGTGCAGTTGTATGCTTGGAAGGCACAGGAAAGGTGCAGGTTTAAGGATGAAGGAAGCAAACAAAGACAGGGGCCTCCTTTGTATCAGGCTGTGGTAGTGACTGCTACACTGATTGCTTCATTTGACTCCTGGTCCTGTGGGGCCCAAATTGTTCTAAATAGCTATGGTCCAGAGCTTGTGGCTGGGCTGTTCTAAGTGTGAAAGGAAAGCCTTCCTTCTGAATTACTGGGCACACAGATCATAAATGCTTTTTTGTTTGTTTGCTTGGATATTTGTAGGAGGATCTGACTTCTTAAATTTAACCAACTAGAGTCATCTAAAGCAATGTTTATCAAAGTGCGATGACCCATATGTCAATTTACTGGGTCATAGCCTTTTAAAAAAGTAAAACAGTAAAACTGCAACTTCAATGGTAATATTTTGTTGACACTATTTCAGATATAGACATGTATATAGACACATATATACTCGTTATGACGTAAATTTTACTGTTGGTCGAGGTCATAAGAGTTTGAAAGCCTTTGATCTAAAGGTTAGTAACAGAACTTGGCTTTAGTTTGCTTGAAGGCAGGTTGGTTTGGGGTTCTGAAAATCAGCCTTCTCATTTATCAAAATCTCTCTCTCTGGTTTGAGTATTCCTGTTGATGAGGGATTCCTCTGAGTATTCCTTTGATGCTGGGGAAGTGACTGCCAGCAGCTCAGGAAATAACTCGTCACATAAGGATTAGCGCTTTATTCTAACAACTAAACAGTGCAGAGTGCCTACTGTGAGTCAATGTCTGGGCTGGGCCCTGGGGATACAAAATGAGTATAAAACAGCCCCTGCCTTCAAGGAGTTCACCATTTAACTGAGAAAGTGGATATACCAGCTTTTGTGAAATGCGTAAGATGTGTTATGTAAGAAGAAAGAGTACCTAGGATATAGAAATGTGGAGAAGGAAACAGCTGACTTCCTGGTGGGGTTTGAGATGGTTTCACCTTTGACCTGGATTCTGAAGGATGACTAGGAGTTTACCAGGGAGGAGAGGGGAGATGGCAAATCTGGCTGAGGGGTCAGTATGCACAAAGGGGATTCATGAACAGGCAGGGTGTGTTCCGGGACTGGAGGGTCACTGAGCGGCTAGAAAGCAGGAAACACTGGGGAGACTTGAGGGAGACAAGGCTGGAGATATTTCTGTCAGGTCCCCCTTATTGCCCCCAGCCCAGTTTCCCTATCAGCCTTGACTGCAAGGCTCCCTTGCCCAGGAGCCCCCCAGTAACGAAGTAGGGAGCTGGAGGGAACTATGTGTCTCCCTGCACAGCTGTGCTCTTGTCTCTGTGCTCCTGGCCTGGGCCCCGCTGAGGTGGTGGCAGCAGCCCTTTTGCATTTGGTTTGTTTTGGCAGCTACGTCTCGCAGCTTATTTGTTGTTTCTACTCCATGTCCTCTCACTGCCTGCCAGTGGGGCCTCCCTCGGTGGCAGGTCTGCAGAAACAGCACCTAGTCATTGCCACCAAGGGAAGAGGGGGTGTGGGGACTCACCCTGGAGTGTGTAGGGGCAGGTAGGAGGCCTGGAGGAAGCTCCTGTATCAGCTGGAGTCCATGCATGATGGATGGGGCAGGGAGCCCTGCATCCTCTCAGTAGGGAAGTCAACACCAGCCTCTCTGTTCCCCTCTCTGAAGTGTCTTCCATTAAAGCTGGTACAACGGGGGAGGCAGATGGGGCAGAAGGGGGGTCCAGATGCAGTTCCCCTCCCTTTTTTGCTCACCAGTGACAGAGCCCACAGTGAGTGCGAAATGACCTCCTGCTTCAAAAACAGAGCCCCAGAGGCCAGATTTGAAGTGCTTACCTTGAAGGTGTAGACCTTTGCTCATCATCCACAGTGTCACTGAGCATCCGCTGGTTGTAGCGAGTCTGTGCTAGGTGCCAGGCCTGCCCAGAGAAGTATAACCCACTGGTTCTCTAAAAACAATAGGAAAAAGGACAGATAGATTTAAAAAGACAAATAATTTGCCTAGTGCTTGGAATTGTCCTGGCATTAGTAAGGGCTCAATAAACAGTAAGAGCTACTGCTGTCAGTGTGAGCCATTTTGCTATGAAATGGTTTGGGCCTCTTATTGGGGATGGGGAGAGGGGAAGGAAGGCTGGTTAGTTAGTCCATCAGCGTTTACTTTTGTGGCTTGCGAAGCAGGGAAGAAGACAGGCCCTCAGGACATGTGAACTGGTTTGGATGGGCTGATGATCCTTCTAGGAGGCTGCCTGCACTCTGTCCAGGTGAGTTCCTGGTGCTTGGTCAGCAGGTGGGGGACGAATGGCATGGTCCACAAATCCTGCAACCCTTGGAGAAGTTGGACTAGAACTGTGTGTTGAATGTAGTTCCTTAGGGAATTGATGTCCAACTGCACAGAGATCTGTGGTGAGGGGAAGGTTATTGCATCAAGAAAGAAGTCTGTGGAAAGAACCACTTAAGACCCCATCTTCCCAATGACATTATGGGTGCTTTTTGATTTATGTGTTTTGGTTTAGCCATATTTTCTAGTTGTTCACATATTGTTTTTGTAATAAGAAGTTACTTTTTTATGAAGACTGTTGTTTTGTTCTTTAGGTGGGGTGACCAGAGGAGTTCATTATCAAACTAATGAGATAATTTTGAGAAGTGATTCCATTGCCCAGTCCAGTAGCTAATAAATATCAGATGGATGGATGGGAGGATGGATGCACAGGAGGACAGCTTGCTGGCTACCCTATAACAAATCTCTGCTCTCTTGAGAAACACCAAATTATCTTTCACTAGAAATGTGCAAGCAGAGGGTGGAACTTCACCTTCATGGGAGCTCCTAGGTCCCTTCCAACTCAGAGTCCATGAATCTGGAAATATACTTTTCTGAAAGTACTAAAATTATTTGCTTGCTCATGAAATAAGACATGAACAGAAGGGCTTGCTTATATACAGATCAGGGGAAGCCTGTGTCCAGCAATAGGTTCTTGTAATTTGTTGGTTCTCAGTGAACCATGAACAATTTGTGAAAATATTTGCTAAATTTGAATGTTTAAGAGTATGTCTAAGGCTTCTATAAACCCCCTTGAGTAGACGTTGGCCTCTGTTCCTCCAAATAGGAAGAGCCTATATGACCAGCCAATAGAGATCATGCAAAATCCTTCAGTCCCCAAGCCCCATGTTAACAAAATGAAACTGCTGTATTTATGACTCTCCCCTGCAAAGACCTACTGTGGGAGAAAAACTTTACTCCTGTTGGTATTGGCAGTAGTGTTTTGTTATGTTAGGATTTTCCAGTTTTATTTTTGCTTGGACAGGAAAGCTACCCCAGCCAGTTTAGCAGCTCTGTCTTCTGATGAAGGATGGGCGACACGGAAAGGAACTTGGGAATCTTCAGCTACACCTGCTGATCTAGAGATGCTAGGATGGGTCTGACGCTTTTCGCAGAAACCTAACCCCGGGAAGTGGTTCTGGAGCTTGAGGTGGAGGTATGGGTGCTTTGGGAGTCCTCCTCCAAGTACACAAGCACTGGGAGGGATTCAGGAGACAAGTAACCGAGGAAGGTGGCCTTGTAATGCTTCAGGGCTTGTCTAGGGTGGGCCCGAAGGACTTGTTCAGTCCAAGGTCCTTGGGGCTTCTCCGGGGCTGCCTTGGAGGGAGACCCACATTAACAGGGCAAGAAATCCTTGGCTGGCCCTGGACTTTGAATAAACTAAGTTTGAGACTTGTCTTGATATCTGTGTCCTAATCCACCCTCAACTCCTGCAGTGATGCCATTTCACTGGTAAGTGTCTCCAAAGAGCAGCGGAGGTACACACCCAGGGATAACTCCATCCACACCCCTCTACCCCTGGGACCTTTTCCAGTGAGTTGTTTGGTGGGGCAGCTACAACACCAGAGATAAGGTGTCACCCAGGTCCAGCTCCCCAGAGGGAACAGTGGAGGATATGGGAGTGAGGCTGAAGAATATGCTTCAGGTTTGGGCTCCAGCCTCCAAAGTGAGCACAAATAGCAGGCATAGTAGAGCAGAGTGCAGTGATAACAGCATTTATCGATTACCCCGTGCCAGCATTAAGTCATCACACAACAGCCCTGGCAAGTGATTACTATCATTTTCGCCATTCCTAGGCTCAGAGACAAAGTCACTTGTCCAAGTCAGGTGCAGTAAGTGGCAGAGCTCAGGCCACCAACGCAGGTTCCCTTGTTTACCAGCAATCCCCTTTAGATGGCTGAGCCACAGAGCTGCTCGCTGAAGACAGATCCAGACGTCTTGTTCTACTGGCTCCTTTGTGGCCAAGAAGGCAGCACTTGCCTCAGTTTCCTCAAATTGACCTTTGCACAGGATTTTCTTTGGTTGTCAAGCAGGAATCCCTTCTCCAGAGTCCTTGCTCCCTTCCTAGTCCTCTAAACGCCAGGAACCCCTCCCCCACAGCACCCTCCGAGGTCCCTGGCCACCTCCCTTCCCAGCACAGAAGGTCTTCTGGGCCGCTGGCTGAACTCCTGAGCCCGGCCAAGAAGCTACTGCTTGGAAAGGAGGAGGGAGGAGAGGTCCAGGAGCCCCTCCTTGTCCCCAACATGACTCCAGGCAGCTGGGACTTCGTGCTGCCTGGGGGTCTGGGACAGCTCAGGGGGGCTGTAAATCTGCTTCTTGGATTTTCAGTCTGAATTGGCTGCCAGGAAGACTCCATGGAACAGAGCCTGCCTCCACCCCCGCCATCCTCTGGTCACAACTTCCTCCTTCTAGGCCCCCCACTCTCTGGCTGAGGTGTCTGGAGTAGAGGGACCACATAATGCAAGTCACACATGAATGATGACCATAAACAGGCAACATGCTGGGTGGCCGGTGGCACTAAGGTGAACAAGACCCACCGTACACTGTCCTCTGCTCTTGTCTCGGATTATCAGAGCACTTGTGCTGCCTGACTCCAGAGAGTGCCATTCTTATGAGGGTCTAGATGAACGGCACCCCCTGGAGTTGTGCAGTGCTCAGCCTTGACAGTTGTTCATAGTGGTCTGGCCAGGAGAGGTGTTAAGACGTGCACATAAAGGATGGCAACGCTGAGCAAGGAGACAACTTCTTGCTGGGGTATCAGGGAAGGCTTTGTTGAGGAGGTGATACTTATGTTTGGGCTTTGAAGAACAGGGGGAGATTGTGTGGGAGGGTGACCCAGGTGGAAGGCACAGAGTGAGCGAAGGGCAGGAAGCAGCAGAGCATCTAACTGAGCTCATGTGATGGAGGGAGTGGCGATGAGCAGAGTGGGAGAAAAGGCTGGAAAGACAGGTGGATGGTGGGGCACAGAGGGTCTTAGTTCAGAGGCACCTGGGAGCCATTGCAGGCTCCTGCTCAGAGGAGTGATGTAAACAAAGCTATTCAACGGGAAAGTGACTCTAGTGGTGGGGTTGGGGATTAATTGGAGGGGTTGATGAGGAGACCCTCTGTAGGAGACCCTCTCTGCACGCCAGAGGAACACAAACAGGCAGATAGATGGGGTAATGGCGGGGTGGGGGTCAGCATGGGAGGGGGAAGTAGCTTTCTGCTTTCTTCCTGCTCCTCAGGGCCCCCTGCATCAAAGACGGACAGATGGACCCTACTGGGCAGGATCCAAGAGCACCTGGGTTGAAGTTGGCCCCCATACCAGCCTCTGCCCTCTTGGTAGGATTACTACAACCTAGGGATAGGGTATAGGGTGAATCAAGATCCTCTCGTCTGGCCTTTCTCGCAAGCTGCAATCATAGTTCTCTCTCTCCAAAAGCTCCAGAGGATGAGCCAGCACCACCCCTATCCAGCAGGCCCCAGCACCTATGGGCTGGTGCCCAGGGTCTGTCTCCCTTCCTCTCTCAAAGGTCCCATAGCCTGAAGGGCTCCTCCTCCTCCTCCCCCACCTCTGGCTGTGTCTACCCACCCATCTGTCCCTGGCCCCCTCTCCATGCTCAGGTCAGGGCAGTGACGCAGGAGTCAGGGAACCGGGAGAGCAGAGCCTGGGGGGATCGGGCCAGAACGCATGTGTGGACGTGTGTGGACGTGAGTGTGCGTGAGCTTGTCCCACAGCTGGGATCTGGGAAGAGAGCAGAATCAGGCTCTGAGGGCCACGTGGGGCTGGGAGGCTGCCTGGCTGTTTGTTGAAAGGGAAACTGGGACCAGAGAGCATAGTGGGGTGTGCAGACTGGCAGCCAGTATACCACATTCGGGGAGGCCCACAGAGCAGACTCGAGGTGAGCAGAGGGCAGAAGTGCAGGGTCTGAGCAGGTCAGGCCCTCATTATTTCCTGCAAGCCTCTGTCTCCCCACCCCCCATTAATCTTCCTGAACCACCCCCTTCTTCGATCATGCTCTTGCCGTCACCTCCATCACCTTCTCAGCAGGCATCCCTGCCTGCCTCACCTAAAACAGCCTCCTCCAACACTTCTGGGCCTTTTCTCTTTAGTCCTTTTTGCCATTCAAGATCCTCTCTTATCCATTTTTATGTTTACCGTCCATCTCTCCACTAGAACGTCAGCTCCACCAGGGCAGGCATTTTTGTCTGTTTCATTTACTGCTGTATCCCTAGGTCCCTGGCCAAGAGTAGATACTCTTACATATATTTCTTGAATGAATGAATGAATGAATGAATATTTCCCACTCTTTTCAAACAAAATCCAAATTCTTCCAAGTGGTATTCAAGGCCCTTCACAACCTGATCCCTCTCTGACCTGCACTCAAGCCTGATCTCTACCTCCCCCTCCCACACCCTCCACCCCAATACGCCTGACCCACATGCACTTGGCTGAATTGGCCTCCCCCACCACCTCACATCGCTTCCCATTGAAATCCTATCTGCCGTTTAAGGCTGGTTATCACCTCCTGCATCAAATCTTCCTCGATTCCCCCATTCCCCCAGCTAGAGGTAAGTTCCCTTCTTCTAAGCTCTTACAGCTCAGTTCTGCATACTCCAGTCCTCATGCACAGCCCTGTTGACCCACCTTATCTCTATGGTAAGTCGCAAACTTCAGGAGGCAGGAGTTAGGCCTCAACACATCTTTTTGTCCTGAAAAGTTTGTAGTCAATTGTTTTGCACAAAGAAGGCACTGAATGCATGAATAAAACAGCTCTAATATCATGGGACTGGGGAGGGAGTGAATGAACATATATATGGCTACCTGGATTTGTAGGACTTCCCTGTCTTTTATGAAAGTTGCAGGAGCTGGAACTGGTGCTTTCATGACACCCATTTGACAGGCAAGGACACTGAGGCTCAGGGACTCCAGCCACTTTCCAAGGTTTGAGAGGATGGCTGGCCTTGCACTCCTGCCCCTGGGAGCTCGCCCCTGCCTTGGGACTTCCTAGAAGCCACAAAGGTTTAGCTGCAAAGCCGAAGTGCCACCACTCTAGGGGTTAGCTCTATTTCAGAGTTCTTAAGAATTTCGCCATGCAGACTAACCTAAAAGTTCAACTTCTGGGCTTTCAGGGTCCTAGAAAGTGCAGAATGGGGGAAGAAGACCCCCCAAATTTCTTGCTCTGTGCGCCCCCATTAAATCCCTTAACAGGAACAACACTAGTTCCTAGAATGAGAACTGGGATTGTGAGGAGGCAACTGATTTGCCCCGCCAGCAACTTCCCAGCTTCCAGACCCAGCTGCCTCGCAAGAACCTAGGCAGTCCCAGCCGTGGGGGGACGCCGGGGTCCCCAGCCTTTCCGCGAATGGCTCTGCTCTCCCAGAGCAGCCCTCTGCCCATCCCGCGGCACGCACTCAGCCGCGCCTCCCGGAACCCGAGGTCCGGCGGGCAGCCCGGTGCCCCGCACTCGAGCCCCCGGCTGCTCCGCTCCCGCCCCGGCGAGCCCCCGACCCAGGCATCCTGCCCCGGCTCTGACCCCTCTGGCCCCCACCTCCCGCGACCCCTCACGCACACAGCCTCCCCCCCCAACCCCCCACACGCACGCACACAGCTGATAACAGCCCCGACCCCCGGCCGCCGCCGCAGTCCCCGGGCCAACCCCAGCCGGTCGCCTCGCCGCGCCGTCCTCCGGACCCTGGCCAGGGGCCCTGTGCGCTCTGCCCCGACCCCGGCGAGGCGGCCCCGGACAGCGGCCCCCTCCTTCGGGCGGCGGGGTGGCTCTGCTCCGTCGAGCTTCCCGGGATGCGGGCTCCCGGCGCCGGCACCCGCCGAGCCCCCGGTCGCTGAGGGGCCGGGCGAGGCGCGGAGATGGGGGCGCGCGGTGAGTACTCCCGACCCGGGGGAGCTCCCGCCCGCCCGGCCCCTGTTTGAGGAGGAATTTACCGCTGGGGCTCTTGGCCCCGAGGTGGCTGGGTTCAAGGACTTGAGACTTACCAAGGACCCTGGAAGGGCAAGGGGGGTGGGGCAGCCTTCACCTGTCGGCTGGGCCTGGGGAGTCCTGGGGAGAGTCGGTGTCCGACCCGGAGACCCGGTGGAGGTCTGGGAATCCAGGGAGGAGAGGGGCTGCTTTGTGGGTGCCGAGGAAGCCGATACCTGGGTCTGGGAGCAAAAACTTGTATCTGCGAGAGGGAAAGCCTCTGTCACACCGGGATTGAAGTTTGGCCGGGAGAAGTGGATGCCGGTAGTTGGGGGGTGGGGTGTGCACACGGCCGCGGGATTGAATGAAGGCAAAGGAGGCAGAGCCTGAGCGCTTGGAAGGTTGGGGTCGGGAGGACTAGCTGGGCGCCCAGGAGCGGGATGGGTGAACCTGCCGGTCCAAAGCAACCCTTCCCCTGCCCTCCCTGCCTCACACTCAGCCTGCCTCTCTTTCCTAGAATGGCCTGCCCTGCTGCTTCTGGTGTCCTTGCTGCTGCTTCCTCTGGGCCTCCCGGTCCTGGGCGCCCCCCAACGCCTCATCTGTGACAGCCGAGTTTTGGAGAGGTACATCCTGGAGGCCAGGGAGGCCGAAAATGCCACGGTGAGGCCCCCTCCCCAGGACCTTCCACAGAACTCACTCTTAGGGGTCCAGGGTCTCCTCCAAGATCCAGGAACCTGGACTCCTCCCTGGCACTTGTTTCTGGGGTGGAGGCCGGAAACCAGGGCCTCCAGTACAAGTGATAAATGTGGTAGCCCCCAGTGTATATCTGGAAGCTAGGTAAGGGGCAAAGCGGAGGGAGCCCTCGGGTCCCCTGACTCTGGGGTCGTGCATTTCAGATGGGCTGTGCCGAAGGCTGCAGCTTCAGTGAGAATATCACCGTCCCAGACACCAAAGTTAACTTCTATGCCTGGAAGAGGATGGAGGTGAGTTCATTTTTTCCTTCCTCTTGGGGAGACTCATTTTGGGAATGAGGGTGGGAAGGAGAACGATAGAAAGAAGAAACAGAGCAGCAAAGATGAGGGCTGAATGGAATATGTTCATTTATTCATTCATTCATTTGTTCATTCACTCAACAAAACTTGTTTGCTTTGGGGCTGGTGAGAAGGAGGAGGGAGGGGCTGGCTTTGGCCAGCTGACTCTGAGTCTCCATTCCCTTCAGGTCGCGCAGCAGGCTGTGGAAGTCTGGCAGGGCCTGGTCCTGCTCTCTGAAGCCATCCTGCAGGGCCAGGCCCTGTTGGCCAACTCCTCCCAGCCATCTGAGGTCCTGCAGCTGCATGTGGACAAAGCTGTTAGCGGCCTGCGCAGCCTCACCTCCCTGCTTCGGGCGCTGGGAGCCCAGGTGTGTAGGACCCTCCCTCGCACTTGTGTTTGCCCTTTCTGGAAAACGGGAGAAGGGCCCTGCCAAAGTACCAAGGCTCTCCTCATCCTCCCTCCAATTCTATCCCGAACCCCACCTCCCTCCAGGCCCCCAGCACTGTAGTAACCTCCTGTTCTCTCCTTGTCAGAAGGAAGCCATCCCCCTTCCAGATGCAGCCTCCTCCTCCGCTGCCCCACTCCGAACATTCACTGTTGATACTTTGTGCAAACTTTTCCGAATCTACTCCAATTTCCTGCGGGGAAAGCTGACGCTGTACACAGGGGAGGCCTGCAGGAGAGGGGACAGGTGACCAGGTGCTCCCACCCCGGGCACATCCACCACCTCGCTCACCACCACTGCCTGTGCCATGCCTTCTGCACCTCCACTCCCAACCCCTGTCCAGGGGTGATCAGCTAAGCGCCAGCCTGTCCCATGGACACTCCAGGGCTAACAGTGACATCTCACGGGCTAGAGGAACTGTCCAGAGCTCAACTCAGATCTAAGGATGTCACAGGGCCAGCCTGAGGCCCCAAAGAAGGAGGAATTCAGAGATCAACTTAAACTTGGGGACAGCACCATTCTGGGGAGACACTGAAACTCATCTCGGTGCCCTGAAGAACCATGATGCCAGGACAAGCTGGAGGGCAAGTACCTCCTTCTGCACCTACCAAGCAGGGACAGGATGGACTGGAGAATCTAGGTGGCAAGCTGGGAATTCTCCAGGTCTCATGGGGACTCCTATGACAGCAAGAGCCCACTGGACAAGGAGGGTGGTGGAAGCCGTGAAGATGGGGTGGGGGCTGGCCCCTGGCTCTCACTGGTCCAAGTTTTGTGTAATTTTCAATTGTGCTGGCAAGAACTGAAACCCCAACCTGGCTCTTGGCTTCTCTCTTTTTCTGGGAGCCCCCGGCTTCCCTGGTTCTGCCCCATTCTGGCCCGGGAAACCAGAGGTGGAGGGGGCTGGGCCCTACGTGCTGCCTCGCATGGCCTGTCTGACCTCTTGACCCCACCGGGCCTGAGGCCACAAGTTCTGCCCACACTGGTCAATAAAGTGGCTCCATTCAAGGCTAGTCCTCAGTAGGCAGCTGCCAACTGGCCCAGGATGAGTCTTTAGTGAACCTCAGCTGCCAGTAAGGAAACAGGGGCCAGGAGGAGGGGCCCCTATCGGGGCTGGTGGCAGCTGCCTACCCTGGCTGCTGGACCCTTATTATCTTCTGCCTCTTCTCTGTGGCCCCTTCTTCTAATGCCACAATCCTAGCATCAGCCTTTGCCATCACAGCACAGAAACCCCCTCTAAATCCAACGGACCCTTCCTTGCCTGGGGAAGGTTACCATTAATGCTCTACCCTGAAATATGCAGGAGGGGCAGTAGAAAGGGGGACAGTGGGAACCATCTTCCCAGACAGCAGTCACATTGATCAACCCCTCTGCCCGGTGCTACTCCAGAGAGCTCACTTCTAAGACCTCATTTTATTCCTCACACAGCCCTATGAGAGTGTTACTGCTGCCATTCCTATGGTACAGATGAAGAAGTAAAATAACTTGCCCAAGGCCAAGGTGACAGGAGTCCCCAGTTCTCCCAGCACTCACCCCTTCCCTCTCCCGCTTATTCCTGCCGCATACTCTCTCCCTGCTCACCTGGGATGGGGGACACCGAGCAAACTAACTCAACACCCACTCTTGATCCCTGCTTCTAATTTTACCCTTTCCCCTTACAATCGACATCAAATTCCTTCCAAGAAATTATTTTTCATTTGCAAAGTAGAGACCTGTGCAGACAGCAAAAGATGTTACAAAATTGTATGGGGACCCCAATCCTGGCCATTATCGTACACGTGAGGATCAGTCTTTCTGCCTGTATCACAGAATTTATAGAAGTCAGCCTGCACCCCTGCAAGTATGCAAAAGGCAGGGAATGAATCTGTGGCAGGAAAAATATGGGCAGGATCAGGGGTTGAAGGGTATCTGCTGAGAATGAGTGTGAGGGTAAGGGTGAAGCTCTGGTGGGAGGAGTCAGCGAATGGAAGGACCCGGGAATAGTTTTCACTCAGGTCAACCCGGCTGCTGAGCTACAGTGCCCTCTTCAGGCTCTACTGGGAAATGCTAGCATAATCTACAAGCCATAGAACCCTGAGGACCCTCGCCTGGCACCTTTCCACAAAAATTTGGGTTATGGTTTCCACACATGCCAATTGGGGCTTGCTCCACCGCTGTGAATCAGTAAAGAAGAAATCTCTTTCTCGCTGGGCAAAACTAAAGTTACGAGACTTATCCTAAAGCCTAGGGAATCCTAGCTGATAAGTCCCAGCTAGGACCTGAACTTGAGATTTAGGACTCCTAACTCCAAAAGCTTGTCCCCTTCTTGGCCTGATGTCCTGGATCTTTTTTCCTCTGACCTTATTCCTTGACTTCGTTTCAGACTTCTTACCGCTTTCAGTATTTTTTTTAAGTACTTAACAGAACCTGAAGTATACGAGCTGGGCCAGTGTGATGGGAGAGTATGTTAAGAACATTAAAACCATAATTTACTTATTCCACACTTATGGACTGCCTGCTGTGTGCCAGCCTTTGCACTTGGTGCTAGGAAACACGGAATGACAGTCTGTGCCACTCACAGCTAGAGCACGCAGTCCCCTGGGGGCAGAGACTGGAGCTCACAAATGCAGACAGAACCAGCTTGGCACGTGACTGAGTCCTGAGGCGTCCAAGGGCCCAGATGGAAAGAACCTGGTGAGGGCTGTGGTCCCTGCAAAGAGGCAGAGACACACAAAGAAGGCGTCGCCGGGTTTCCGAGATTCTTCAAGAGCAGGCCAGGAGAGTAAACTTTTCTTCCGTACTATTATTGTTATGATCAACAACATTAAACTCTGGCAGTGGCGCAATCTGCTGGGATTCTCACCACCACTCCATAAAACAGGAGGACAAGATGTATCATTCCCATTTGTTAGATGGGGAAACTAACACTGAGTTCCTCCAGGTTAAGTGACCAAGCCACCTCTTCCCGCTTCCTGGTGGGACAGGAGCCAGCTCAGCTCAGTTCTGAGTCAGCAGGTTACATAACTGTTTAATGGAGATGCCTTCTGTTTGCAGCGCTTTGCGATTTACAGGGTGCTTTCCTGGGCATTCTCACAGTTGCTCTCCAACCCCCTGAGAAAGGCAGTGATGATAGAAGATGCCCATTTTGCAGAGGATGAAACCGAGATCCTGAGAGACCAAGGATGGGTCTTGCCCAGGTCATAAGACACTGAGAGGAAGCATGAAGACCAGGAGCCAGGCTCTCTTCTTCAAGTAGAAGACTCCCAGTCCCCCAACTACTTGAAGCAAAGATCATGAGAAGAAGTCGGGGGTGAGCGGAGGGGAAGAAACAGCTTTGGTCAACGAGGCATGAGTCCCATCCATTTCTCGCTACCAGCTCCCTCCCACTCCATTCCCTGCCTCTGGCTCCCACTTCCTACCTGGATAGGAAGGAGGACCCTCCCCATCACCCAAGTCTCCCAGCACTAGGTGCCACCTCCACTGCCTCCTGCAGCCTCTTGGCTTTGGGTACCACTGGCCCGAATCCTCTTTCTGGGCCTGAGCAACAGGCTGATCAAATTCATCTGCCTGACTTTGGCCCACGGGCCACCTAAGATTTTCCTGGAACTACTCAGGCCTACTGGTCTCATCATTGCAGGTGATTGTCGCTGGAGCTGAATTACCTAAATGGGGTGTCTTAGACACTGGGATCTAAATTGAATGTTACCTATATTGTTTCCAGCTGGGCAAGGCTAATTCCTCTAAAATTTCATCATAAAACTGTGACATTATGAAAGATTATTTGCAATAGAAAAAGAGATAGCAGTATGGTTCCCAGCCTCTGTGAGTCATGCCCAAGTGTCTATAAACTACCTCCTTGATTTTTAAAACTGAATTATAAAAAAAAAAATGCCACCCACCCACAATTTCTTATTTTTTTTAAAAAAACCTTGGCTATGCAAGTCTCTCCATCTTACAGATGAGGAAACCGAGGCCCAAAGCAGGTGAGCAAAGGGTCCAAGGACAGACAGTGAAGCCAGAACAGGCTCCAGTTCTCTGGAGTTGATTTCCAGGTTCTTCCACTTCCCAGGGTCCTTCACCCTTATTCCTGCAACTGCCAGTCTTGTCACGTGACCGGCACTCTGGGGCCTTGCCCGTTCCTGACTCCCCCAGAGGCAGAGCCCAGTGGCTCCCTCCCACCCCACCACCCCTTTCTGTCCTGCCTGAGCACCCACCCCCATGCCCAGACAGGTTAGAAGCTGTGTGTGTCCAGCTCTGTGGCGCCAAAGGGAGGTCAGTGAGAACAGCGCTCAGAGGGCTGATTGCCCAACCTGGAGGGGCGGTGGATCAATTGCTCCTGGTGCTTTCCCCTGGGTTAACCACTTCCTGACTCTGTCCCTCTCTCAGTTGCTCTCCCAACCTGCTATGGAGGAAGGGGAGACCAGGGTTTGGGATGTGCATCCTCTATCAGCCCCAGCTTTGACATTAATAGAACAAAGGATCTCTCTCCCGAGGTGAGATCCCCCCAGTGTGGGCCCTGTTGGTGCTCATTTGAGCAGAAGGAGTCCCCAGGACTTCGAAGGGGGTTGAGACTTTCCTCTCTGACACCCGGGGCATGACCGTGCCAGCCCTTCCCTGACAGCTCATTGGAATGGCCAGCCCAAGTAACCCTGTCACTTGTCAAGGACCAAGGCCAGGCACCCTTAGCATAGATTTGATAGTAGGGAGGAAGGGGGGCTGTGAAGTGAAGGGAATGAAACTGACAGTTTCGAGAAACACCTGGGTGTGTGGGCTACAGGAACTCTGCACTCAGAATGGTTCAACTCGCTGCCGGGCCAGCACCCCCAGCCAGGATACAGTAATGAGAGTCAATGGGGTTTTTAAAAGGCTGCAAAACTGCCCTTCCAGCTGCAATCTTATGTAGAATTACCAGTTGTGAAACTGATAAAACACATCTGCTCTGGATGGGGTGGGACCCTGCCCCCATTTGGTTGTCCCCAACAGCCCCCTAGGGGCATCTTGTGGAGCTGTGGGACTCAGCAGGACACCGAGTGGGGACTGTCAGCGCCCTGCTCTTATGCTGGGCAATTGACATCATTTCTGCAGAGCTCAGTTTCCACACATGGAAAATGAGGACAATAATTCTGCAGTGATGAGAAGATGAGATTCAGTAGCTTAGCTGGCAAGAAGTGCTGTTTCCGGCTCCCGGAAAGCTCTTGAACCACTCACATCCCCATTCCCGCTGCCATGACATCAGTGTTCATTGCCTCTCCATCTCTCTCCCTCCACAACCTCCTCTCCTGTCTCCCTAGCCCTGCCCAGCCCCTCTGTTCCATATCCAGCCAGGGCTGCTGGAGCAACCTTTGGAAAATGCAAGCGAAATCAAGTCACCCACTGCTGCTTAAAAATTTCTGGTGGCTCCTCAAAGCTGTGGCATTCAAGGTCCTCCAAGACAGGGCCTCTGCCTCCTATTGCAAATGGTGCTGCAATTACCATCTTCAAAGAGTGGACAACTTTGTGAAAATACGCATGTATCTCTGCGGGAAGACTCCTAGAGAGGTAATGCTGGGTCAAAGAGAAGCACATTTGAAAGTTTAATAGTCACTGACAAATGATCTTCTAAGATGTTTTCACCAACATACAGTCTTAGCATCAATGTGTTTGAGTGTGCCTATCTGCATCCTGGCCAACACCCTAATGTTATCAATCTTCTAAACTGTTGTCAATGTGAAAGTTCTCGTTTCGATCAGTATTTCCCTTATTACTACAAAGCAAAACATCTTCTCCAATGTTTACTGGCAGTTTGTATGTCTTCCTCTGTGACTTGTCTTTTTCAATTCTTTGCCAAGAAGCATTTTCAGTCCTCACTTTACTCAATCTTTCAGTCACCTCTGCCACTGTTGCCAGCTACAGAATTTTAGGCTTGAAATGACTTTCTCTTGGAATTCTGCAGACAATGTTCCACTGCCTCTTAGAATCCGTGGTTGCTATTGAAAAGTCCAGTGCTATGCTCTTCCTGGATCCTCAGGACGTGACCTGCTTTTGGTGTCTGATGTTTAGGATCCTCTCTTCTCCCCTGATATTCTGAAATTCCACGACACGCCTTTCACGAGTCTCTTTGCATTCGTCGTACTAGACCCCTTCTAATCAAGAGACTCACACTTCTGGGAAATCACCTTGTCTGGTTTTTCTTAAGTAATTTGTTTTTTGAACTCTTCTGGTTGAATGGTAGGCTTCCTGGACGCATCCTCCAAGTCTCTCTCTTTTTTCTCTTCCTTTCCTTCGCTCTTGCTCTCATTTTATTTCTCTTGATTTTGATGTATAGCTCTTCTATTGGATTTGACATTTCAGCCCTCGAAGTTTTTGGTTCCCAGAGCGTTCTTGTGTTCTTTGATTGTCCCGTTTTCATGGCGTCCTTGGAAGGATGCTGAGCGAGGAGGGGCAGGGGTGTATAAAGTGGCCTGGGCTCCTCACTCTGCCTTCCTCTCTCCCCTGAGAGCAGCCTCTGAGGTCGCGCATGGCTCCTCCAGTCTGGACTCTGGTGCTGCTGGTTGGGGCTGCCTGGGGCCAGGGCCACATGCCTGCCACCACCAGGTAAGCTGGGCTCAGGGGGTGATTGGGGGTGGCTCTGAGGAAGAGCGAGGGGCAAAGCTGGAAGGGGCAAGTGGGCCAGTGATGAAGGGCACAGCCCTGGGGAGGAAGGTGGGAGCCCGATGGGTATGACAATGAGAATGAGCAAGGGTGGCTGGAGCCCTGCAGCCCCAGAGCCTGGAACTGGGGTGTGAGCAGCTCAGGCAGGGCAGGACAGAGCTGAAACGTGTGAGAGAGGGAGGAGGGGGCAGAACTGGGCAGACAGGTCTGAGGATGGCAGGGGAGGAGAGAGAGGTTGGGCCCTCAGACTTGGGACAAAACCCAGGGCAGACCGAGCGGATAGAGACTTCAAGTAGGAAGCAGCAAGAAATGATGGATGATCTGGAGCTTGTTTGAGGGGGTTTGAACAAGCAGGACTTGAACTCTTAAAACAAAGGGGGCTGTTCTATGTGGCCCACACCACGTGGGGAGGGGCAGCCAGCTTCTCTGTGGAATTTGTAAGGTGTCACTCATCTGCATGTTCAGTTGGGACAATACCATCCCTGGCGCCCACCTGGCAACACAGGATCCACAGAGTCCCTACTCTATGAGCCCAGGGAAAACGTGGGCTCTGGTGTAGGAAGACCTTGACCCAAAGCAAGGAGATTCCCCAGGTGTAAACTCAGGCGCTGTGTGAAAATTCCTATACGCAGGAACTGGTTCTTCCTCACAAGAGACAACCACACATGACATCTAAGGTAGAGAGGGGTGGAGGGAGCCAGCAGGGATGTGAGGCACTTGGAGGGGAGACCCTTCTTAGGAAACAGATGAGAACTGAAAGTGAGGAGACTGTGAGCGACCTTTTCGAAAATCTTCAAGTAAATACATGTTCACTGCATACACTCTGATACCATATGGATGATGAGAAAGGAACAGTCCTTCAGAAAGCTCACAGTCACGGAGGCTTACAATTCTTGATGATGACCAGGATTACATTTTTTCTCTCTCTCCAAACCAACCCCAAGGAAAGAGAAGCCTCTGGACCAGAAGCTAGTGGCTCGCAGCTCCAGGGACAACTGTGAGTTGGAACCCAGGACTGCTCAGCCCTCCTTTCCCTCCCAGGGGTGGCCACCCCAAGTGGCCTCGGGACCAGGCAAGGACATAAACATGTAATAAATGCGTGAAGGGCAGCCCTCAGATGATACAGGGTGGAGAACACTGGGGAGGAGTAGAGTACAAGCCCCACCTGAAAGATTCACATGCAAATTATCAAGAACAAACGGTATGCTGCCCAGACAAGCCTGCCTGCCAGGGACCTCAGTTTGCAACAACCCCTGATTTACTCATCCTGCCCCCCACCCAGTCCCGCCCTGATTTCTCCCGAGAGGTGACTTATTGCTTGGCTTCTCTTTCTCAAATTCCTGCATTGGACCCTCAACCTTAGTGGCCACCTTCTCTAAACTTCACAACCTTGCTCACCCCCACCCCCAGGCTGCGGCCGAGCCCTCCCCTTGCCTTTCCTGGCCTCACAGCGGCCCCTTCTTCCCAGCCATTCTCACCCAGTGTGACTTTGAGGATGACTCCAGACCCCTCTGTGATTGGACCCAAGGGTCCATGGATGATGGGGACTGGATTCGAGCCAGTGAGCCCTCTCCCACTGACAGCACCGGACCCCCTGGGGGGTACCCCAATGGAGGTGAGGAAACCTAGGCTTAGGGAGGCATCTGGGAGGTGGACATGGGCAGTTCCGAGTACAGGGAGGCGGCAGGAAGAGGATGCTTGGGCTCTGGGAAGGGGGTGGGGGGCAGCCCTTGGAGGTGGCAGGGCCTCACCATCCTGGGCTCTGCCTCCCCCAGAGGGCTACTACCTGTACATGGTACCAAACCACTTCCACCCGGGCGGGGTGGCCCGCCTGCACAGCCCCCCGATATGGCAACAAGGCCCCCTCTGCGTGCGCTTCGTCTACTACATGTTCGGGCTGTCGTGGGGCGCCCAGCTCAGACTGCTGCGGACCACGGGCACCAAGGGCAAACGCCCCAACGTGCTCTGGAAACACACTAACACGCAGAGCCCCTCCTGGATGCCCACTGCCGTCTCGGTGCCCACTGGACTCGTCCTGCCCAGCCGGGTGAGGCCGAAGGCAGAGGCTGGGTTCTTGGTGGGGGGAGCCCAGGAAGGGCTGGGCTGGGACAAGGAGGGGACACGGGGAGCTAGGCCATCTGAATTCGGGCGGGAAAGTGGGAGCCCGAGGCAAAGGGGCTCACAAGGTGGGTGATCCCCTCTTCCTTCCCGCAGCTGACATTTGAAGGAGTGCGGGGCAGCACTGCTTACCTGGGCATTGCTCTGGACGCCATCTCCATCCATCGGGGCTCCTGCAATCGGAGTGAGCCCTTGTCCCTACTCCTCTTTCTCCCCACCTCTGCACATCTGCCTTAGCAGGGTAGCTCAGGGACCATGACCCTGGTTCTTTCCAGGCTACTTGCTTCCCTCTACTTCTGCACCCCAGACCTTTGACTCCTGAAGCAGTCACACCTAAAGAGAGGTTCTCTTGGAATCTCGAATTGTGGTGACACCTGTCATTCTGGATGGCCCTGGGCTGTCCATATTTTAGCACACTCAGGAAACCCTCAGTCCCAGGCACACTTGGATGTTTGGCCATCCTGCCTGTTACTCCAGATCCACCCAGAATTAGCCCTCTGAGCTGACATTAGAGATTCGAGGGGAACAAATTCAAGGGAAAGAACATTCCAGAAGCTGCATGCAAGGAACTAACACTTAACTGAGGACAGGCCTGTGCTAGATGCTCCCGCCCGTGATGTAATTAACAACAGGCAGGTACTATTGTTCCTAGTTCATTGATGGGGAAACTGAGGCTTAGGAAGCTTAAGTAACCTGTGCTAGGAACACAGTGGCTGAGGAGAGGGGATCTTAAATGGCTTGCAAGCCGGCCATGGCTCACAGTAGGACCCAGATTGGGACTCAGAATTCTGACTCCAGACTAAGGTATACTTTTCTGAGCTGCCTCCTTTTACTTAATGCTGAGTCCTTCCTCCTTGCTTTCCTCTCAGTCTGCATGATGCAAATGTGCAGCTTTGATACCCCAAATGATCTCTGTGGCTGGAGCTGGATCCCGACGACCTCAGGGGCCAAGTGGGTCCAGAAGAAAGGGTCGACAGGGGTACTGAACGTGGGGCCCGAGGATGACTTCTCTAGCCCTGGCAGTGAGTAGTGGCCACGCTTCCATCCTTTGACTTTCTTCTAGTGACCTCTGTGGGAGTTTACGATGTTTGCCTGACAAGTCGACCATAACTCTCTTGGGATGGCCTGGGGTGAATCCCAGCAACCTCAAATCTCTATCAGCCCAAGTAATACAGCAGAAAGCAAACTCTATCACCTAGCCAGCTTCCCCCAAAAGCCCTCCCTGGCCCATCCGACACGGCCAGCTCCTCACCTCTTTTCCCTGGCACCCTTCATTCTTCATTCATCCAACAAATATTTATTAAGCACTTAGGATGTGCAAGATACTGTCCCAGGCCCTTGAGATGCAACAGCTTACAAAACAGATGGGGGGGGGGGCAATGGAAAGATAGTTCCTGAAACAACAAAGAAGTAAATTATATAGTTATGAGGTGAGTACTAAAAGAAAAAAAAATTGAACAAAGTAAGGGGATTGGGAGAGCAGAGTAGGGTAGGTTGTAAGTTTTAAACGGGGGGTCAGAGTAGGTCTCATAGAGGTCACATGTGAACACAAACTTGAAGGAGGTGAGGGAGTAAGGCATGAAGTTATCGAGGCAAAGAACATTCTAAGAAGAGGGTCCAGCCATGCAAAGACCCCAAGAGGATGAGCTCAGACCTGTCCTGGGAGGGGCTGACCACGTGGAGCCTTGAAGGCCACTGTCAGGACTATCCGTGGCTTTTATTCTACATGGATGGGGAGCCTTTGCACGATTTGGAACAGAGGAGTGACTAGACCTGACTTATGCTTAAAAGGCTCACCTGGTTTCTTGTGTGAGACTCCACTGAAGGGACCGGGCAAGGGCAGAGGCCATTCTTGTCCATCTTTCCCAACCCCCAACTCCATGCTCTCCTTCCTCTGATCTTTCCTTTCCTCTTCCCTCCCACTCATGCCCACTCCTTCCTCTTCAGCCGTCTTCTCCGTCTTCTCTCCCTTCCAGAAGCCCACCTTTCCCGCCCCGGAGGCGCGTGCTCAGCAGGCAAAACCCCGTGGGCGTTGGGCAGGTGTACGCACGCGTGCGCGCTGTCGGCGGCAGCTTTAATCCCTTCCCCCCTACCCCCGCTACCAGTTGCGTCACGAAGCGAGGTCCAAGCTGATTGGCTGCCTGATCTTGTGGCGGGCAAAGGTGGTGGTGAGGGGATCCCCTGCTCGTCAGTATCAGGCTCGCTCTCTCACCAGTTTGTGTGAATCAGCCATGTCCAGGGGGCCAAGAAAAGGAAGAGGATATGACCCTGGGGGACCTAAAAGGTCAGAATCCAAAGAACAAGGTTCTGGCTGCTGTTTCTGAGAGGATGCCGCTTTTCCTAGGCAGTACCTGCATCCTCACCCAGACCTACCGAACACTTCTGGAAGGATCCAAGGCCTTAGCCAGTCGTGAGGCAGGTGTAGACCCACCTCAGTGCTGGCTGAGCCTAGGCAGCTGTTAGGGATCCTCAGGCCAGGCTCCTTGCACTTGCAGCCCCTAACCCTATGCCATACACCCCCTAATTCCAGCCACCACCCCCCTCCCCACTTAACTGGCCTTTTCCTTCCCAGGTGGCTTCTACATGCTCCTGGACGCCAAGAATGCAAAACCAGGGCAGAAATCTGCCCTCCTGAGCCCTCTGAGCCGGTCCTCCGGCTGCCTGAGCCTGTCCTTTCACTACACCCTCCATAACCAGTCCCCAGGTGCAGCCCTCATGATCTACGCTTCTGTCTTGGGTAAAAGTGGCTAAGCCCCAGGATTTATAATGACTTGAGGCTCTTCTCCCCGGGTTGGGTTGATAAGGAGAGGTGGGGAATCCCTCAGTGTCTATGGAAATCTGGGATATGTGCAAGATTATTCCATGGAGTGGAATTGGGGAGCTGGGAGGGCACTGGTTTCTGGAAAAAATAGATTAAAATGCCGGAAGAGTGAGAGAGATGGATGTACTTGCACTTAGGGGAGAGGAAGACCTCCAAGTATTCTTTTTGCTACTCATCCTTCTGAGTGTAAGTTTGAAGTCATTTTCCCATCCCATTAATCTCACAAGTTTCTCGGATTCCTTCCATTGTAGGCAGCATCCAGAAACACACTCTCTTCTCAGGACAACCCGGACCCAACTGGCAGCCTGTTTCTGTCAATTACACAGGCCAGGGGAGGATTCAGGTACAGGAAAGCAAGAGATTGAGCCTCCTAGAATGTGGGATACACCCCCGATATAGAAATGGATTGAGGGTTGGAGCACTGGAGGCGCCTGGGTCCCTGAACAGAATAAAATCAGATGGAGAGGGGCTGAATGTCTGGGGGGTTTTCTCACTCCAGCCCCCTCTCTTTTCAGTTCACCATGGTGGGCGTGTTTGGAAAGATCCCCGAGCCAGCTGTGGCGGTGGATGCAATCAGCATCGCTCCCTGTGGGGGTGAGAGCGGCTCTCAGAAGCGGGGGGCAGAAATAGAGAGCATGGCCCACATTTCTCAAATCTCCCATTTTGATCCCCCAGAGAGCTTTCCTCAGTGTGACTTTGAAGACGATGCCCACCCTTTTTGTGACTGGATCCAGATATCCCAGAATGGTGGACACTGGACCCAGGGAAATGAAAGTACACCCATCCAGGGTCCAGGCCCCTTCGGAGGCTCCCTTAGTGGAGGTGAGGAGATGGAGGACCCCTCTAGCCAAGCAGTTACCGAATTTGCTCTCTGCGAGGGGCCCGGCTGGTGTGATTGATGGAAGATCTTGTAGGTGGTGAGGATCAGCCAGCAGGTGCTTGTTGGGCCACTTGAAACCCCCAGAGAATCCAGGCATCTCACTGCATTGAGCCCATGCCTTCAAAATCCAGTGTCATTTTTCAGTCAAGACATTTACTGGCGCAGCCAACAAAGGAAGCTGGGTTGCTGGTTTGGTTTTCCCTCTCTTTCTGGTCCTGCCTTCTTCTGTTAGAAGTCTAAAGTGAGCAAGAAAAAACAAAACAAACAAACAAAATTCCCCACTCTAACATGGGGAGTTTGGGTGTTTGCATCAAATCCCCATTTGGAAAGTAAGATGTCATTAAAGAAAACACTACACTTGTCCTCTGGAGGTCTCTCAACTTACCTGTTCCCTTCTTTTGCCCAGAAGGTCACTATGTCTACCTGGAGACTGACAAGGTCTCCCAGGCAGGCCAGGCTTTCAGACTGGTGAGCCGGCCCTTCTGCGCCCCGGGTGCGATCTGTGTGGAGTTTGCTTACCACATGTATGGCCTTGGAGAGGAAGCGAAGCTCAGGCTTCTGCTGGCGAGTCCTGCAGGCAGTTCCCCAAGTTCTCTCTGGGAACGCGTTGGGTCTCAGAGCCCTGACTGGCTGAAAGCCTCTGTCACCATCCCTTCGGGACATCAGCGGCCCATTCAGGTGAGAGACGGAGAGGGGCCCTGCCAGCGTCACCATGGGGCCTGGTGATGGGGACCTAATGCCTGGGGATCTGAGAGCACAACTGGGGCTGAGAGGATGGGACTCCGGAAAAGAGCAGAGCAGAGGAACCCTGTGATTCCCAGAAGTTTCTCTGGCGGGCCCCCGTTGGGCTGTGGCGGCCACCGCAAGGCAACATTTCAGTGGAGCCCAGAGAGTCATTGAGTTGCCAGGGGTTCCCTTTCGTTTCTCTCTTCCTTCTTTCTCCCTCATCCCTTCAGCTGACATTCGAGGCTGTCAGGGGCACCAACACTGCCTTCGTTGTTGCTGTGGGATTCATCTCGATCAACCACGGGACCTGTCGGGGTAAGACAAGACCCAAGGCCCCAGAAAGGGGGCCATGCTCTGGGGTGACCAGCTCTTGGGCTTCTCTGCATGTGCTCCTCAGAATGCAAGTCCCCTCTTGTGCCCGAGTCCTCACACAGCTTTGGTTTCTATACTCTGCCCACCTGTAACCTTCCCGGCCCCCCTCAGATGCTTGCTTGAGTGAATGTGGCTTTGATGTCACGGATTTCTGTGTTTGGATCCAGGACCCCTTACCTAGTGAAAGGTGATCCTGCAGGGAGGGCCGATATCCTGTTTGTTCCGTGTTTCCTGCACTCAGCACAGCATCAGATATCTATGGGGAGCAGCTTGTTGAGTGTTGAGTGGAGGTTGGGGCTGGGAGCGGACGGAGAGGTGTGAGTAACTTATCCCCTTGAGCCCACCCACTCCAGTTGGATGTGTCAAGAGGGTGGTGGTATGATTTTGACTAAACTCCAGGAAATTTTTTTTCTTTACAGGCCCTGAGCCAACAGTGCTTCCTTCCAAATCTCCAGTCCCCACTACAGTCCCTTCTGAAACCTCTGTCTTCACAGAAAAACCTCTGGCCCCCACAGAAAAACCATCTGTCCCCAGTGAAATAGCCACTGTCACCACAGAAAAGCCCACTGTTTCCACTGAAAAACCTACAATCCCCACAGAAAGTCCTACAGTCCCCACAGGAAAACCTGCAGTGCCCACAGAAAAACCCACTGGGCTCACTGAGCAGCCCACCACCCCCACAGAAAGGACCACCATCCCCACAGAAAAACCCACGGTCCCCACCCAAAGGACCACCATCCCCACTGAAAGGACCACCATTACCACTGAAAGGACCACTATCCCCACAGAAAGGACCACCATCCCCACAGAAAAACCCACGGCCCCCACCCAAAGGGCCACCGTCCCCACTGAAAGGACCACCATTACCACTGAAAGGACCACTATCCCCACAGAAAGGACCACCGTCCCCACAGAAAAACCCACCGTCCCCACAGAAAAACCCACGGTCCCCACCCAAAGGACCACCATTCCCACTGAAAGGACCACCATTCCCACCAAAAAGACCACCATCCACACAGAAAGGACCACCATTCCCACTGAAAGAACCACCACTACCACCAAAAAGACCACTATTCCCACTAAAAGGACCACCACTCCCACTGAAAGGACCACCACTCCCACTGAAAGGACCACCACTACCACCAAAAAGACCACTATTCCCACTAAAAGGACCACCACTCCCACTGAAGGGACCACCATTCCCACTAAAAAGACCACCATCCCCACAGAAAAACCCACAGTCCCCACCAAAAGGACCACCACTCCCACCAAAAGGACCACCATTCCCACTGAAAGGACCACCATCCCCACAGAAAAACCCACCACTCCCACTGAAAGGACCACCATTCCCACAGAAAAACCCACGATCCCCACTGAAAGGACCAGAGCTCCTGCGACACCCCTGTCCAGCCCTACCCTTGTACCCACTGGGCCAACAGTCCTAGGGGTGCCTCCTGGTGCTCCAAGTACCTCCATGACCACTGTGACCCCGGCCACCACTACAGGTATGTGATGGAGCATTGGACAAAGTGATGAAAGTAAGAGACAGTGACTGGGTGACAGGGCTGGGGAAACAGCTGCTTCTAGTTGAAAACTGCAGTCTCAGAGGAGAGATGAATCAGACATGGTGACTTTAGAAGAAGTGATGAGGAATCCTGAGTGAGAGGGACAGCAGGGCGCGGGTGGGGTGGGGATGGTTGGAACGCAAGCACCAGGCTACTACTTCTTTTTTTTGTTGAAATATAATTCACTGCCGTAAAAATTCATCTTTTCAAAGTATACAAGTCAGTGGTCTTAACAGAGTCACAAGATTGTGTGAACATCGCCACTTACCAATTCCAGAGCCCTTTCATCACCCCAAAGAGGAAGTCTGTGCCCATTAGCAGTTACACCCCATTCCCCCACCTTCACATCCTTGGCAACCACTCATCTACGTTCTGTCTCTATGAATATTCCTGTTGTGGACATTTGATACACAGGGAGTCATATACTGTGTGGTCTTTCGTGACTGGGAGAATGGGAGCAGGGCGTAGAGGGGAGACGGGAGAAAAGCTGTAGAGTGGAGGTTTGATGGAGCCTGTCTCCCCCTTAGTGAACTGCCCCCCAGATGCCCACTTTGAGCCCTGCGCCTGCCCGGCATCCTGCCAGAGCCCCACACCCAACTGTGGGCGCCCCTGCAAGCCCGGCTGTGTTTGCAATCCTGGCTTTTTCTTCAATGGCTCCCGCTGCATCAACGCCTCTTCCTGCAATTGCTTCTACAATGAAAATTTCTATAAGGTGAGACCACTGGGACGCTCAGCTCCCCTGAGGGAGAGGCTGAGCCGAAACCCTGGGGTCTGGCCCCGCCTGCTGTCCAGGTGAGATGAATTTGGAGCCAAGGGATATTCCCAAGGGGTCAGCTCTCTGGCAGTGGTTACACAGTGGGGGAGTCATTCATTCAGCGTGTGGTTTTTGATTGTCATCTCTATTCACATAAGAAACATTTGTTAAGCACTTACTTTAGACCAGCATGACGTTGGGCAGTGCGGAAGTTTCCGTTGTCATCCGTGGCCCTGTCCTGAGTGCTCCCAGCAATCCTGATGTTTCTGTATTTCTCCATCTCACATTGGCAGCCATGATACATTAGACGCTAGACCAACCAGGTGGTGCAGGGCCCTCATCTCCATCCTGAGGAAAGTCAGGGGGCCCTGCATAGACAGAGAGCCCTGGGGGGGGGGAAGGTATAGCTCAGTGGTAGAGCGCATGCCTAGCACGCACGAGGTCCTGGGTTCGATCCCCAGTACCTCCACTAAAATAAATAAGTAAATAAACCTAATTACCTCCCCCACCAAAAAAAAAAAAAAAAAAAAAAAAAAAAAAAAAAAGAGAGAGAGAGAGAGAGAGGGAGCGAGCTCTGGACACTGAGCCTGATTCAGGTATTTTCAAGGCAGAATGAGGCATTCCAGAATCTTCTTCCAAAGGAACTTGCAAATTCTGATTGGAGAGGTCAATGGACAGTAGTTATTGTTCTTCCTTGATTGATGTACCCCCCCCCCGCCCCGGAAGGTTCTACCAGAGCAGAGGCTCTGAAGGGGCGCAGGTGCTGTGTCAGTGCCATCTGAAGGGGATGGTGTGCAAGCCTCACATGGCATGTATGTGTCCTAATAGCAGATTTTAGAAAAGCACAAGGAAACAGATTATATTAACCCAAATCATCTTCTCAGTCCCAAATATTCTCATTTCAACATGTAATCAGTGGTTATCAATCAATGAAATCGTTTATATACCTTTTTTTTCCCCTATTGAGTCTTCAAAATCCAGTGTGTATTTCACACTTACAGTGTATCTCAGTTTGCAGCGGCCATATTTCACGAGCTCTCTGGCCTCACGTGGCTGGTGGCCATGGGGCTGGACAGAGCCGCCCTCCAGTCAGGCGGGTCTGAGCTTGAATCCAGGCTCCAGCACTCATTTGCTGAGTGACCTCCGGCCAGGTTCTTTACCTTTTCCAGTTCATTTCCACACCTATAAAATGTGCACAGTAAGATTATCTACCTCATAAGGTTGTTGTGAAGATGAAGCTAGATCCTGACAAGACCAGTTACTTAATAAATGCTAATTATGATTATTAGCAATTTATGATAAATATATGTGACCTGTTAATTAAAAGTGCTGTGAACTATTTATGAGAGTCTAGTGCCCCTTCTCAGCTCCTGGTGTTCTTTCCCTGGGCCATCCGAGTTCCTGCTCGTCTCTTGAGGGGCCACTTCCTCCCCAAACCCTCTTAAGCAGTCTCCTGGGTGTCCCTGTGTCAGCATTAAGATTAGCTGAAGCTGCAGCCTGGGTAGAAAGATCTGTCACAACCGTCAGCAGCAAGCATCTCTTTCCTCTGCCTGAGAGATATATATGCACTTATTATATGTTCACTTATGCATTCAGCAAACATTTACTGGCTACCTTCAATCCTCTTGGCATTGGGGTCCCCATGTATAGGGCATGTCCTTGCTCTCCTCGTGCTGTCAGATTCTGGGGGACCCGTCGAGCCTTGGTTCACTTTTTCATTCAGTATTTATTAAATGAGAACTCTTTACCAGGCACTGTGCTACATGTTGGTGCTGAGAAAGCGAGTGAAGATAGACACAGTCCCTCGCAGGGGTGCTTCTAATCAAATAGCCACAAAGATTAATATAAAAGTGCAATCGTGGCAAGTCCTGGGAAGGAAAGGCACCAGGGGCTAGTCAGGGAGGTCTGAGATGTCTTCCTGAGGAAGTACAACCCTTGGGCCGGACTTCGCTGATCGCAGAGCAATGGTTTAGAAAGAGGGAGAGGGACGACGGGCATTCCAGGGTGCAAGCACAGCATATGCAAAGGGCCTGGGTTGGGCAGGAATATCTGCTGGGTGGTGAGGAGAGCAGGAGTCCGAGCAAGGTGAGGTCTGCAGGCGTGGAGGAGAAGAGGGGGCTACAGTATGAAATGATGGAGTCTGCCTGGGAGCTGCAGCCTTGTGACTCTGGCTCCCTTGCTCTCAGGCGGGGTCAGAGTGGTTCAGCCCCAACTGCACAGAGCGGTGCCACTGCTGGCCTGGCAGTCGGATGGAGTGCCAGGCCTATAAGTGCGGGGGGCGCACAGTGTGCCAGCTGAAGAAGGGCCAGTACCGATGCCACCCCTATGGTGAGACCCTCTCCTCACACTGTCCCTGCCTGTCCACGTGGGCCTGACACCAGGGGCCCAATCCCTCCATCGACCAGAAGAGCTGGGGCACGCCACTGGGTGGGTGAGGTGGCACGGGGCCTGGCCTGGTGAGCCAGCTTCACGTGTCCCCTGCATCCCCTCGGCAGGCCCTGCCACCTGCTCTGCCTACGGAGACCCTCATTACCTCACCTTCGACGGGAGGCGTTTTAACTTCATGGGCAAGTGCACCTACATCTTGACTCAACCCTGTGGCAACCTGACAGGTAGGACCAGAGGGGTCTGAGGTCGGAGCAGCTGGGCCCTGGAGCGCTGCAGCCAGCATGACAGGGCCAGAGCAGATAGCAGGGCAAGATGGGAGCGAGGCTGGCTGGAGAGTAAGGGGTGACACGTCCACCCCAGAAGCAGGGCTCTCAGGAAAGAGTCCTGGGGGAAACGCAGGTTGAGACACTTCTCTGCATCAGTTGCTTCCCTGGCCAGCTCTGATTGAGGCAATAAAGGCACGAGAGAAGTAGCACAAACACCCTGTCCTAAAGGATGTCCCCGTCCACTGAGGGGGGATGGATTCGCAGCACATGGGCCCAGGCTGTTCTGGATGACACCCCACTCTCGTTGGGGTCCTGCCTCCCCTCTTGAACCGTAGAGCCTCTGTCTCTGTGGCCCTTTATCCCCGAGGGCTGGATGGGGGTGCCACCCTCAGTGGCTGCTCAGAAATGCTTCCTGAATGAGCCCACCCTCTCCCTGCCCAGAGCCATTCTTCAGGGTGACAGTAAAGAATGAGGATCAAGGACAAGAAGGCGTGTCCCACCTAAGCAAGGTCTACGTGACTCTGCCCGAAACCACCATCACCCTGCTCAAGGGCAGACGCACGCTGGTGAGTCCGTTCTCCACTCAGGCTGGCTGCGGCCCATCTGGTGGGCCACCGTGGCCTCGTCCCGCCCAGCTCCTCCAGCTTCCCAACCCTCCAGAGCATTGCACGTGGAGTGGAGGAGAACATTTGCACCACAGTGGGGATACGGGAGTCCACTGGGTGTCCTCCTTGACCCTCGGATCTGTCTCTCTGTCTCCTCCCTCGGCCCCACCTTCCAGGTTGGGGGTCAGCTAGTCACCCTTCCAGCCATACCTTCTAAAGGCGTCTTCCTGGCTCCAAGTGGGCGATTTGTGGAGCTGCAGACGGCGTTCGGTCTGCGGGTGAGATGGGACGGTGACCAGCAGCTGTTTGTGACTGTGCCCAGGTGAGGGCGCCACCCAGCGAGGCAACTGCCAGGTCACCCACTCTGCCCCTCCCCCTCCAGGGACCCTCCCATCCAAGTCCTCTGACGTCCCCGTGGCACGAATTCTCAGTTGTGACGAGGAAGCAACCAGTTCAACCCTCAGGTTTCCCTTTGGTCAAGGAAGGGGAAGAAATGGTTTCAGGGCAGCGTCAAAGTAGCAAGATATATACATAAGGCTTTGGGAATGTGCTAGGAGGAGTCACCAATGAGCCATGGGAGCCTTCAGGAGGGGAGTCTCTTGACCCCAGTCTTCAAGGAGGAGTAGCTCCCCAGATGGACAAACAAGGGAAAGAAAGGCTTTATAGAAATAGTGAACAACAATCTTGAGAAAGGAAAGTGGAATGTCTCAGGGCCAGCGAGAGGTTTGCTGTGGCTGGAAGATGGGATGTGAGCAGAAGGGGTTGAGGGGAGACGTAAAAAATGCCCCAAGTGTGAGGGCCACGATGAGGTCCCTGTGCACCTGGTGCCTGGCATGGAACCTCTGTTCCGAGTCTGCATCTCGCCACCCACCCCCAGCTCATGCCTGCGCGCCCTCCTCATCCCCTCTCTGCTGTGGTCCCTCGGATGACGGATGATGGAGGCCCCTTCTCTCCGCTCACACCTCCTCTTCCCCCGGCCCCTGCAGCACCTACTCTAACAAACTCTGTGGATTCTGTGGCAACTATGATGGCGACAGCAGCAACGACAACCAGAAGCCAGATGGCAGACCAGCGCGAGATGAGGTGGAGCTGGGTAACAGCTGGCAGACCTCAGAGGATGAGGACCAGAAGTGAGGAACTCCCCCTCTGTCTCCACCCTCCTGCTCCTGTGCACCTTCAAAGAACCAGGAACCCCGACCGGCATCACCCCTTCTCCTCTCCCTGGTTCTGCACACCCCCACGTTGTCGCTCTTCTCCTCGCTCTAGTTCCCAGCCAAGTTCACAAACTGAACTCACGGCCACCAGCAATGGTCACCCTCCCCCCAACATGGTCCTCAGGCAATTCTGAGCAGCCCCGCCTTTTACTTGCGGGCCTCCAAGTTTTTCCCACCTTTAGGGCTTGGTGTTTAAATGTTTTCCACTAGGGGTTGCTGAGAGCCAGGATACTGCTGGGGTCGGGCCAGGACAGAGGCCAGCCTCGGTCCTCAGAGTGCTTGGGATGGGTCTCTTCCAGGTGCCAGCAGAATCAGGAGTATCCTCCCTCTTGCAGCACAGACCTGCAGAACAATATGTCGGGGCCAGAGTTCTGTGGACGGCTTGTGGCCTCTCGCGGAGCCTTTGAGTATGAAGGAGGGTGGAAAGGACCCTGCGGTGGAGGGGTGGCACTTGGCACCTGGGGTCCTGGGAGGTGGGAAGGTCTGCCCTTCATTCTCTCGGACCCCGCCTCTCTCCTCAGGGCATGCCTGCCTCACATCATGGCTTCATCCTTCTTCGACAACTGCATGTTTGACATGTGTAACTTCCAAGGGCTGCAGCAGGAGCTGTGTGCCCACATGTCGGCCTTGACTGAGACCTGCCAGGATGCTGGCTACGTGGTGAAGCCCTGGAGAGGACCCCAGTTCTGCTGTGAGTTGTACCGAGATGCTGGGCCCCTTCCTTCAGATGCAGACACCTGTGGAGGGCCGGCAGCCTCTGAGCATGGGCTTGGGGAGGGGGGCACCTGGTTGAACCCCTTTGCTTCCACACTAGAACAGGGAAATCTGCAGAGGCAGAAACATCCACGGAGAAAATCACATAGTCACCTGCAGACTCAGAAAGCCTTCCCAGCTACCCGAGGCTATGCATACATGTGTGAGTGCACACCCAGGTCACTGGATGCACACGGAAAATAGACATGGCCTGGGAGGCTGCACCGTGACTGCTGGTGGTGGCCCAGCTCTCTCGATGGGGCCACACAGGTCCCTGTCCCTGCCCCTTCCACCCTGACTGCCTCACCTCGGCCCTGTCTACGCAGCAGTGCCATGAGGCTCTTGGATCAGTCTGCTCCCGTTGTCCTGCCTCCCAGAAGCTCCCTGCAGGCCCCCGTCCAGGCCCAGGTGGAAGCCGAGGTCCTTAGTGGTTTCTCCCTGTCACTCTTTTCTCGAGCAGAAAGCTCTAGCCATGGGCCTTCCCAACTCTGGGCTGTGAGCTGCCTCTTTTCTCCCTTCCCCTCCCCGCCTCACCTGCGCTCCCTTGTCCCCCAGCTCTGGCCTGCCCAGCCAACAGCAAGTACACGCTGTGTGGCAAGATGTGCCCCGACACCTGCCACTCTGGGTTCTCGGGCATGTCCTGCCAGGACCGCTGTGTGGAGGGCTGCGAGTGCGACCCTGGCTTCATCCTCAGCGGTCTCCAGTGCGTCCCCCGGTCTGAGTGCGGGTGCCTCGACCCCACAGCCGGCTACTTCAAGGTGAGCCGCTGGGGCTGGGCCTCTCAGCCGCGCAGCCAGAAAGCACTGGCCCTCCCGTTCTGAAGTCTGGGCCCGCTCGTGGGCAGGAGAGGGAAGGCTGGGCAGGATGGGGGGTAGGGGTCAGGAAGCTGGGGCGGAGGGCTGGGATTAGGGAACTTCTGGCTCAGATCTAATTTGCCTCCTCTTCCTTTGACTCCCGTACTTTTCACACAGCGTGATTATTTCCCACGCTGCCCGGCAGAGCCTGAGACCCCGGTTCTCTCCCCTCCCATTGGTCACCCTGCCTGGCACATCCCCAAGTCATTTTCCTGGAGTTTCTCGTTCTCTGAAGTCCTGGGCACTTCTGCATCTCACCTGTACTCTTTCCACATGTCTTCTCTCCCACTGAGGGTCCCTGTCTCTGCTGAAGGATTTCAGCCCCCACCCCGGGGCCCTGTCTTCACCGTCTTCTCACAGGGAGCATGTGGTGCTAGATCCTCAACCACGATTCATCTCTCTTCCTCCTTCCCCTGTCCCCACCCAAGGCCTGGGGATGACGATGACGTCTGTCCAAGCTCTCTACCACCTGCTGTCCATGTGGCTCTCCTCTGCTCGGCACTGCGTTCCAGGAGGGCCCACGGGATGCTCCTTATCCACACTTAATTTGCTTTCTTAATTTCACCTTCTTTGCGGCCCCTTTCCTCCTGTCCTCCCTCCCAGACGCCATGCCTCTTAGCCAGCTTCACCTCCTCTGAGACTCTGTTGAAATGCCACCTCCTCCTTGAAGCCATCCTGATAAGCATCTTGGTGATAAACTCTTGTAGCAAGTGCTTATTGTCTGTGTGGATGGCAGGAAACTCTCCCCAGGTGCCCTGATTGTCACCTTTGGGTACATGTCATGTTGGAGCACGTGATCTATTAGTTAATTTGTTTACTGGCCCCACTGGACTGGGAGTTCCGTCAGGGCAGGGACATCACTCATCGTGTTCGTTACTGAATCCCTAATTCCTGGCACAATGCAGATGATGTCATTCTGTTGAAAAAGGAACAGACAAGTGATGGAGTGACTGAATGAGCAAGCAAAGGCTGGACTTTTGCAGCTAAGCCTGGAGCTTTGAGATGACAGGAATGCCTCCACAGTGAGCAGGCCAGTGAGCCGGATTGCAGGGGCCTCATCGTCAGACCTGCGGATGACCTCTCTCCCTTCCTTCCTTCTGTCTTCCAGATTGGGGAGCGGTGGTTCAAGCCGGGCTGCACACAGCTCTGTATCTGTGAAGGCAGCAACAGAATTCGCTGTGTGCTCTGGAGATGCCAGGCCCAGGAGCTCTGTGGTCGGCAGGATGGCATCTATGGTTGCCACGCTCAAGGTAAGTAGTCAGGTGCAAGGTGAGCAGGAGGACTGCCGCCTGGTCCTGTCCTGAAGCAGGCTCCCTAGCGAGCTGGAGCATAACCAGGGACTGGAAGGCAATGGCCCCTAGCCAGAACAGTGTCTTCAGGGACCCAGAGAGTGAGGTTAGGGCAGTAGCTGACCTTGATCTCTCCAAGTCATACCGACCAACCCCCTGAGCCACGGGTACCAACCCCACGTGGACTCGCTAGGGTGGCAGCTCGGGGTCAATGTGTCTCTGAACACCATCTCCTCCTGCCCAGGGTCCGGCACCTGCACTGTCTCGGGGGACCCCCACTACCTGACGTTTGATGGAGCCCTGCACCACTTCATGGGCACCTGCACCTACATCCTGACCCGGCCTTGTTGGCTGAGGTCCCTAGAGAATAACTTCGTCGTGAGCGCCACCAACGAGTTCCGCCACGGGAACTTGGAGGCCTCCTATGTCAGAGCCGTCCACGTGCAGGTCTTCAACCTCAAAATCTCGCTGATCAAAGGCCGCAAGGTCGTGGTAAGTGCCGGTGCCCGCCTCCCCGGCCTCCCCCACCACAAGCATGCCCAGCATCCCTTCTCTGCCCCTCCCTTGCCTGCAGGCCCACGTGTCTGACCCGCACTGCCCCAGTTTCTGAGGCTCACCAGCCATCCCCTTCCTGCTGCCTGGTCTTGGCCCCATTGTTGTCCTTGTCCCAGGCGCCTTTCGCTATCATGTCCATCTTGCCTCTGTAGCTGGATGGTCGCCGGGTGGCCCTGCCCCTGTGGCCTGCACAAGGCCGTGTGAACGTGAGGTCCAGTGGCTCCTTTGTCCTCCTCTACACGAACTTTGGGCTTCAAGTTCGCTATGATGGGAGCCATCTGGTGGAAGTGACCGTGCCCTCCTCCTACGCTGGCCGGCTCTGCGGGATGTGCGGTGAGCTCCCTGGGCACCTGCAGGCGAAACCAGGGCAGTGGGCAGGAGCCTGTCCTGGTCCTGCTCATCCACACGTCTGAAGGCATCCTTGGTGCTTGTCGACCCATTACTTGGTTGAGGGCATTGCTCCCAAGGGTAGATATGAAGGGAAGCTGAAAATGAAGGAAGAGAAAGGTCGGTTGCGTGAAGAGGGAGGGGTGCTTCTTGGTCCTGGGGCTGGGTCTGCAGCCTCTGCTGACTGCTCTGTCTGTCCTCCAGGGAACTACAACAACAACAGTCTAGACGACATTCTACAGTCTGATAAAAGACCTGCAAGCAGCCCTGCACGCCTGGGGGCCTCCTGGAAGTTAAATGAGTTATCTGAACCTGGGTGAGTCAGGAATTTGGGGGAAGCAAGACCCCTGGGGGAAGCCTTGGCGGGCAGCCTGGAGGTGTCCTCTGTGCATCCCCAATCTTTCCTGAAGTTGATAAGAGGCTGCTCCGACCTCCCATGCCCCTGCCTGCTGATTTCTCCCATGCTGATCTGTCTCCTGGGAAGTCCACCCTGAGATCTAACCTTTTGCCCTCCTGCTGCATCTGCTGACCTTCCCACTTGAGGCACCTCTCTGTTCTCCTCTCCCATCCTTATTCCCCTTCCTGTTTCCCTCTCCACTTTTGCTTTGACTTTTGAGAGGCTTCCTCCAATTCTAAATTCCTATCTCTTCCCCACTTCTCCCTGGTCAGCTGCTTTGCTGCAGGTGGCAATTCCCCCAAGTGCCTGGGGGATGAAGTGCCCGATACCTGGAATAAGAACTGTGAAATCTTAAGGAACCCTTTGGGTGAGCCAAATCCCCTTCAGGGGCCCCTTTTCCATCCCCCCACCCCTAGACTGATCAGGGAGGGTGGTCAGGTAAGACAGGAAGTAGAGGGATGTCAGGAAACAGGCCAAGGGAAATGCAGAGGCAGGGTTCACCTAGAAGCACTAATAGGCCAGAAGTTTTTTGCATCTCAGGCAGCAGGTTCTCAATAATTACGGGTCTTGATCAAAATGGTTGTCAAATTCGCCCCAAAGCAGCTGCGCGGTTCTGCTCCCTTCCCTTCCCAAGCTTACTCTCACCTGTGTTGTCTCATCCTTCAGGACCCTTCTCCCAGTGCCACAAGGTGGTGTCCCCGCAGTCCAGCTTCAAAAGGTGTGTGTATGGCCAGTGTGGAACCAAGGGCGATGCCCTGACCCTGTGCCGCTCCCTGCAGGCCTACGCATCCCAGTGCGCCCGCGCCGGCCAGGTCCTCACCTGGCGGAATAGCACCTTCTGCCGTGAGTGGCCTAACCTCCCCTCTCGCTGCCAGGAGGAGTCCCCCAGAGCCCTCCTCCCCTTTCTTCCTCTCCCTAAATTCTGCTCCTCTACTTTTCCCTTCACAGCCTGGCCCTCAGCCCCAGCTTGGGACCCTCCTCTGTTCCCCACTCTCTAGTCTCTCCAAGCCCAACCCCCACCCTCTACTTGTCTCCCTGCACCAGCCGCCTCCATCAGATTCTCACCGCACCAAAAAATTCAGCCCTCATTGTGTTCCTGCCTCTTTCCGCTCTTCACCTGGGCCAACTCTGTTAGCTTTCTTGCTCTTTTCCAGGAACTCTTTTTTCGTTTGCTTACTTACAGTAAAATACATATAACGGAAAATTTATCATTGTAACGATTTTTAAGTGTCCAGTTCAGTGGCATTCAGTGCATTCACCTTATTGTGCCACCATCACCACCATCACCACTATCATCTCCAGAACTTTTTCATCTTCCCAGACAGAAACTCTGTCCCCATTAGACACGAACTCCCCATGGCCCTCACCCCAGCCCCTGGCCCCCATCATTCTACTCTCCATCTCTATGAATTCAGCTACTTGAGGGACCTCATATTAGTGGAATCACACAGTATTCATCTTTTTGTGACTGCCTTATTTCACTGAGCATCATGGCCCCAAGGTTCATCCGTGTTGTAGCATGTGCCAGAATTTCCTCCTTTTTCAGGCTCCATTGTGTGGATGGACCCCATTTTGTTTATCTATTCATCCCATGGATCTTCCCAGGGACTCTTGATGCCCCAAAGTCAGGGAGCTGGCAATCACGCTGCCCTCCTAACACTGGTTTCTTCTTAGCTCTGAAGTGCCCACTGGGCAGTAGCTACAGCACCTGTGCCAACCCCTGCCCGGCCACCTGCCCTGGCCTGAACACCCCATCTCCCTGCCCGTCCTCACTGCCTTGTGCCGAGGGTTGCGTGTGCCAGAAAGGCCACATCCTGAGCGGAACCTCCTGTGTGCCTCTCAGCCAGTGTGGCTGCACCAGCCAGAGAGGCTCCTACCACCCGGTGAGAGGCCAGAGTGCAAGGGGTGCCCTCCCCTCCCAGCTTCACCAGTTTGGGCGCCAGAGGGCCCGGAGCCAGCAAAGGGGTGGGCCAGTGCTGGGGGCTGAGGAGCAAGTCCAGAAGCCAAGAGCCTGAGAAAGGCTCGCAATGGAGGCAGGTAGCCAAGTAAAGCAAACCTCAGGGGGTGTGCAGGGTAGGGGGCTCCGTTCATCTCCAGCTTCCAAGTTTCTGTTGGCTCTGCTGATGCCCGTGCCCCACAGGTCGGGGAGAGCTGGTACACGGACAACACCTGCTCCAGGCTCTGCACCTGCTCCACCCACAACAATATATCCTGCCTCCAAACGGCCTGCAAGCGTGACCAGATGTGCTGGCCCCAGGATGGGCTGATCCGGTGCCGGGTGGCAGGTAGGAGGCCACTGAGCACAGAGAAGGACCTCTAGCCACCAAGACGAGTTCTCCTCAGCTCCCCCTTCATCAAGAAGGGCTCCTCGGGGTTCACTCACGTTTCCCGTATGGGCCGTGAACTTGGACAGGTTATCATGTCTCTCCCTGGCCCGATGACACCTCCTCCACCCCCTTGTCTGGACTGTTTTCTTTGTCTCCTTCCTTTCGGGGGCTTCCTCTCCTCCACGTTCTTTCCTCGAAGGTGGGGAGAAGGCCTGCTCTTGCTGGAGGCTGGGCCACTCCTCAGCCACCTGTCTGTCCTCCAGGGATGGGAGTGTGTCGCATCCACAATGGCTCCCACTACGTAAGCTTCGATGGTAGTTACCATGCCGTCAGGGGCACCTGCACTTACATCCTGGCGAAAACATGCCACTCCACCATGGACCTGCCTTTCTTCAAGATCAGTGGCAAGAATGGGAAGCGGGAAGGCCAAGCCCCCAATTTCTACCTCCGCCAGGTCCACGTGGACATCTATGGGTCCCTGGTCACTCTGCAGAAGGACCAAGTGCGGGTGAGCAGGGCGGGCAGTGGGGAGGTGGGCGCTGGGGAGGGGGGTCTTGTCCTCCTTCCTGCTCATGGGTCCTGCCCTCCTCTGTAGATCAATGGCACACGAGTCTCCCTTCCTGCGACCACCCAGGTCCGGGGGGTCAAAGTCACTTCCAGGAACGGCTATCTCGTGCTCAACATCATCATTGGGGTGCAAGTCAAGTTTGACGGCAATGGTTCCATAGAGATCGAGCTCCCCAAAGCCTATTACGGAAAGGTGAGGAAAACACCCGGTCTCTTCACAGGAGAGTCAGCCTGCAGGGAGCTGGGTACCAGACCAAAGAAGTCACTCTCCAGAATGGGAAAGGGCCGCAGGGAAGAGGGACTCCTTTCTCTTTGGAGCAGAAAAGAGGGTGCCAACGAAAAATGCCCTCTGCTTTCCCTGGTGCTGAGGATCCCCTCGGTCCCTTCTGCCCACCCAGACTTGCGGCATGTGTGGGAACTTCAACGGTGAGGAAGAAGACGAACTCATGATGCCCAGTGATGAACTAGCCCAGGATGACGTCATGTTTGTGGACAGTTGGCAAGATAAGGAAATCGATCCAAAGTAATTGTCCCCAAAGACTCTCTGCCTTTGTGTAGGAACCCGAGTCGGGATCCCAGACCGTGTGGCACACCTGGGGTGGGAAGTCTGGAGTGGTTCTTTCTGACCGTGACTTGAGGGGGTGGCATCTGGGTCCCAGGAACCTATCTGGGGAAAGGTGAAACTCTTCCTTTCTAGGCTTTGAAATGTGGGAGGGGACCAAGGCCACGCAGAAGGCTTGCCAGAGCTCAAGCCAGCTTCCCGGGGAACACAGGCAGGGTCTTCAGGACAGTTTGGGATCACCAAGTCATTTTCACATGGGGGCAGTGGCAGTCCCTGTGATGACCCCTCTCCCTTCCCAGCTGCGAAGAAGACGACAAGAAGACCGAAGCTGAACCGCAGGAGAAGCCAGATACAAACTGCAGGCCAGCTGACCTGCAGAAAGCCCAGGAACAATGCCAGGCGGCCTTTGGGGCTCCCGCTTGGGCCACATGTGCCTCCCGTGTGATCCTCAGTCCCTTCTTGCGCAGCTGTACCCACAAACTCTGTGAGTTCGGAGGCCTAAACCGTGCCTTCTGTGAGTCTCTGCAAGCGTTTGGGGCTGCCTGCCAGGCCCGGGGAGTGAAGCCTCCAATCTGGAGAAATAGCAGCTTCTGCCGTGAGTGTCCCCGATGGCCACCCCCAAACTGCTCCCAGACCCCGTTTCTGGCTGGGTATCCCTGCAAGCTCCCCCATGCACCTTTTCCGTTGCTCCCGACCTCTCTCTGACCTCATTTTCTCTGACGTAGACCATTTACAATAAGCTCTTAGCCAGTGCACAGAGACCACCAGGACTGCGCGGGCTGCCTCTCGGCGGCTCCTTTCCCCAGGAAATGTGATCACGTCACTCCCCTGCATGGCTGTTGCCAGCAAGTCCAAGCTCCTCTCTGAGATGTTGGAGACCCTGCAGGCTGTCCCAGCGTCTCCTCTTTCCCCGCTCTCCGTGTGCACCCGCATTGCCTGCATCAAACAATCCCCTTCCCTGCACAGGCCTCCCTGCCTTTAAACCGCTCCCTGCACCTGGAAGGTTTTCTTCTCCCCTCCTGGCAGACTCCAAGGCATCCTTCTCTAGCTCTTTCCTTTCAAAACATTTCTTTTAAGTTATTATTCACATACTATATCATTCTTGCCTTAAAAGTATATGATTAACTGCCTTTTAGGGTCTTCACAAAGTTGTACAACCATCACCACTATCTGATTCCAGAACCTTTTAAATTTTAAAACAGTGGTCAAGTGTTTTAGTACATGATGCATTCATATGGTTCAAAAACTTTGAAAGATATTAAAAGATTCCTATTGAAAAGTCTTACCCTGACCTCTTACCCTGACCCCATGGGTGCATTTCCTAGCCTACTCCTATCAGTATCTGAGTGTTTATCCAAAGGTCTTTTATTTTTGCACATGTAAACAAATGCAGGTTTATTTTCCATATTTTCTTACAAACAGCAGATGAGATAGTAGTTTGCACTTTATTTTTTTCACTTGACAATCTAGCTTGGAATCCTTCTACATCAAATATGTAAAGAGCAGCATTCTCTTTTGCAGCTGCATAATATTCCATTATTATATCGTGATTCATTTATCATAATTTATTTAACTAGTCTCCTATTGACGGAACTTTTAGTTGTTTCCAACCTCTAGCTGTTGCACACGGTGCTGCAGTGGATAACCTTATGCAAATACGCTTTTCTATGTGTGTGCCTCTTATCTGTAGGATAAATTCCTAGAAGTGGAATTCTTGGCTCAAGGACTGTGTGGATTTGTGCTTTTGAGAGATGTGGCCAAATGGCCTTCCATGAAGGTTGAAGAATTGACATTCCCACCAGCAACATAGGAGAATGCCCATTTCCCCACAGCATCACCAACACAGAGCATTATCATGCTTTTGGATTTTTGCCAATCTGATAAGAGAAAAATGAAGCGTCCTAATTTGCATTTTTCCCTATGATGAGTGAAGTTGTGCATTCTTCATATGTTTAGGAGCCATTTGGATTTCCCTTTCTGAGATCTCTTCATAACCCATTCACCATTTTCCCACTGGTTTATTGGTCTTTATTAAACTATTTTATAGATGTTCTTTATCTGCTACAGAGAGTAGCCCTTCATTAGTGCAATGAACTACAAAAATTCTTCCAGTTTTTTTTTCATCTTTGACTATTTTTTTGCCATGCAAAAATATATATAGTTGTGGGTTTGAATATGATAGTATTTTTTTTAAAAGGCGCCTGCATTTTGAAGCATAGTTACAAATGCCTTCCCTACTCGGAAGTTAAAAAAGAATTTTCCCACGTTTTGCTCTAGTATTTGTATGGTTTCATCATTTAAAAATATTTCAGTATTTCAGGGGGGAGGGTACAATTCAGTGGTAGAGTGTGTGCCTAACATGTACAAGGTCTTGAGTTCAATCTCCAGCACTTCCACCAAAAATTAAATAAAAACCTAATGACATCCCTGACCCCCCCCATCCCCAATTTAAATGTTTGAGCCACAGAGATTTATCCTGGTGAGTAGGATGAAAACTGAACCAACTTTGTTTTAATTTTTCCCGGTATTGTTAACACCAGTCTCTCCTTCTCCACTGAGATACCATGATTTCTATTAAATTCCCATATATATTTGGGTCCCTGTATAAGGCTTTCTTTCCTCTTCCACTGCTCCATTTATCTTCATTTACTAGCAACATGATGTCATAATCATTGAGGGTTTAAATAGTATTTAAATTTCTGGTAGGGACATTCACTACATACGTACTGTTTTTTTGTTTGTTTCTGGTTTGTTTTTAGAGTTTTCCCAGCTTTTCCGGTTTGTTTATAGCCTTATCTCCACATTAATATCATCTTGTCTTATTTAAAAAACAAAACAAAATCCTGTTGGTAGATTTTATTGGAATCATAGTAAATGTATAAGTTAACTTAGGGAGAACTGATGTCTTTACATTGTGGTCTTCCTACCTGTGGACATTTCCATTTGTTCACAACTCCTTCTGCAACAAGGGCTTCATTTAACTCCTCCAGCCGAGTGAACACCTCCCTACCCTGTGCTCCTGTCACACCTCATACACACACGCCAGTCACACGCTTACTGACCAGATGCACCAGCGTCGTGCTGGGGCTACTGGCTGACCTCGGAGTCCCGTGCTGGATGGGGAGAACCATCCTTACTCCTTTCCTTGGTGGTGGCACATAGCCCATTCTCCGTAAATGTTTCCCCTCTCCCCCTCCAGCTCTGGACTGCTCCACCCACAGCATCTACACAAACTGCCTTCCCTCCTGCTCCCCTTCCTGCTTGAATCTGGAAGACCAGTGCCAAGGGGGCAGACTTCCCTCCACCTGCGAGGAGGGCTGCGTCTGTGAGCCCGGCTACCTGCTCAGTGGGCAGCAGTGTGTGTCTAGGAGTCAGTGCGGCTGCAAAGACACCCAGGGTGCCTACCTCCCTGTGAGTGGGGACGGGACATCGGGGAGGGGGCAACACACCTTCAGGATGGTGCTTTCTCCTTTCCTGTGCCTCTCAGCTGTGGGTGCCCATGTCTCTAGGTCTGGCCCTGGCTGGGAAGGCTGGTGACAGGCAGGGTTTGGGGTTTGGGGTCTGAGGAATCCAAACAAGTGGGACATGGCATGGTAGAGTGGAAGGAGCACGGCTTTGGTTTGAATCCTGCTAGTACCCCTCACGAGTAAGGAGACCTCTGTGACCTCAGTTTCCTCATCTGTTAACGTGGGCCAGTAGCGCCACCTGATCAGCCCGTGTGAGACGGCAAGCACAGTGCCTTTAGAGGGCGGTGCAGGGGCCGTAAGAGCACAGATGGCACCGGGGCTGCCTGTGACCAGGGGGCTAGGGCTGAGGTCGGGGAGGAGGGAGCGCTGCCCTGTTGCCCTCACTTCTCATTCCTCCTGCGGCTTCTGCAGGCGGGGAAGTCCTGGCTCTCCGGAGGCTGCTCGAACAGCTGTACCTGCAAAGGGGGAGCCATTCAGTGCCGGCCCTTCACCTGCCCCTCTGGTTCTCACTGCCAGCCCAGCTCCAAAGAAAAGGGCAAGGACAGCTGCACAGCTGACAGTAAGAGGCCCCAGAGAGGCGGAGGGAGGTGGCTCGGGGCCGAGGTGGAGCCAGAGGGCCCTGCTGCAGGGCTCTGGAGTCAGAGGGGTGGAGTGGGCCTGGGCACGCACTCGGGCTCTGACCAGCTCCCTGGTCGCTTGCATGATCCTCTCTGGGCTCTGCCATCTTAACAACCAAAGGAGGGACCAGACGAGGAGAGCCTCTCAAGCTGGGAGAGGGGGAAAGTTGAAGACTAAGGACACAGGGCTAAGAGGGAAGGCAGCAGGAGACACCAGGGCAGGTGAGGGGCTGTTATATCAGGCAGGGTGCCTTCTCAGCATTGGACCTTCTTGGCAGAGTGGGAGCAATGCACAGTTTTTGGGGATCCCCACTACCGCACATTTGATGGCCTCAGCTACCGCTTTGAAGGACACATGACCTACACGCTAGTCAAGACCATGGACGTGCTCCCCGATGGGGTGGAGCCCGTAGTTGTGGAGGGACGCAACAAGGTGTATCCGTCCTTCAAGCCGATCTTCCTGCATGAAGTCATTGTGAAGGTCTACGGCTACACAGTCCAGCTCCAGGATGAACTGGAGATTGTGGTAAGAGCTGGGGCAGGCCAGGAGGGGCTGGGGAGGCAGACCGGGCCACAGAGGCCACCTGGAGCAGGTGAAGCCAGGACTTGTGTTCCCTGGGAAGTTTCTGGCAGAGGCTGCCTGGTTGTAGAAGGCACCCTCTTCACTTGGTGGGTGGTTGTGCAGAGAGGGGCAGTGGGATTACAGACAAGGTAGGAGAGAGGCAGGGGGAGACAGAAGGAAAGATCGCGCAGTGGTGCAGCGTGGAGGTGGAGTCGGGGCGAAGAAGTACCGGGGGCATCCTCCCTGCCAGTTTTTTAGCAAGAAAGGGGCTGGGGCTTCAAGGGGAGCGGAACTCAGGTTGGCCTCTGCCACTGGGAACAGGGGAGCTTCCTGGCGTAGCTTGTTCCCCAGAATGATGGCAGGGAGAGGCACCGAGATGTGCAAGGGGGCAGAGGCTGAAGTGGCAGAGAGTCAGGTTGGTTCAGGACGCCCCTCGGCTCCTGTCTGCCTTCTCCAGGTCAATGGTCAGAAGATGGCCATCCCCTACAAGCCCAATGACCATCTGTCGATCTTCTTGCGGAGCCATCGTCTGTATCTGATCACAGACTTTGAGATGGTCATCAGCTTCAATGACAGGCACAACGCAGGTAGCTGAGGGTGGAGAGCAGAGGGGAGAAGGAATGGTCCTGGGATGGGGGCGGGAGAACCACATCTCATCTGGGCCTGGTGTGGTGAGAGGACCCCTGCCTGGGAGGGTGGCCCCAGCTCCAGGGGAGGACCCAGGAAGGGTGGGAAGTGATGAGGTGGGCAGTCTCACTTCCAGACGCCCCTTCCTCCTGCAGTGATCTCCCTGCCCATCACCTACCAGAGGCTGGTGCTCGGCCTGTGCGGCAACTTCGACAAAAACAAGAGGAATGACTTTGTGCTGCCTGACGGCACCCTCACCCAAAACCTCCTCCTCTTCGGCAACAGCTGGGAGGTAAAGAAGACCGAGGGAGGAGGACTCGCCCGCTTCTCAAGGTGAGAGGGTGGGGGTTCTGAGCAGGGAGGCCCGGGCCCTGGGGAGAGGAGACACTGCCCACTGTCTGTCCACACCCCGCTCACCCTGTATCCTCAGCAGGAGGAGGAACCCCGAGGGCCCGGGCCTGGGCAGACTCACCTGGTTCATCTAATTCCAACGTGTCTTTCCTCCCCCTCTGAAGGCGCGGCCCCTGCCTCGCGGGTCCCAGTCCCTGCCCATGCCCTCCCCTTCCGCCCCCCCCCAGTTCTTCCTGAGTTTGCAGGCCTCCTGGGCCTTACCTGGCCCTTCCCGCTCTCTGCCCCAGGGCCATAGGAGAGGAGGAAGAGGAAAAAGAGTCAGGCTTTCATGTGTCTGAATGCAGCCCGGAGCAGCTGGAGCTCATCAACAACACACAGGCGTGCAGGGTGCTGGTGGACCCCCAGGGCCCCTTTGCTGCCTGTCACCAGATGGTGGCCCCAGAGCCCTTCCAGGAGTGAGTTGGGGACCGAGGACATGAGGGATGGCCTTTCTCCAGGTCCTGCAGCCTGTTCTCTGATCGGCTCTTTCTCTGTTTGGCTCAAGTCTTTCTCTGTGGCTTGGGTACCTTGTCTCTCTCTCACACACACACACACACACACACAGAACCGGCTGGAGTTTCCAAGGCTGGATTTCCTTGCTGACAGCCCCCCACTGTCCCTGCCGTCCCCCCAGGCATTGTGTGTCTGATCTGTGTGCCGCCTGGGACCCCAAAGAGCAGGAGGAGCTGCGCTGCCAGGTCCTCAGTGGCTACGCCACCATCTGCCAGGAGGCGGGCGCCTCCCTGGCCGGCTGGCGGGACCACACCCACTGTGGTGAGGCCCTGACCTTCCCCCACAGCTGGCTGCTCACCCTCTGGGCTATTTCCACCCTCTGCTCAGCTCTGAGCCCCCACCGTTGCCCCCTCCTCCGCATCCTGTCTTGGTTCCCCCAGCCCTCAGCTCTCCCCACGTCAGTGTCCTGGCCCCTTCTCTGCTCTCACCTGGAAGCCTCGCCCTGACTCCTGCAACCCCCTCCCGCTCCTTCGCCCACTCCCCATAGTGGCTACTCCCCACCTGCATTAATGTCACAGACAAAAAACCATGAAAAACTGGCCCACTCTTCTGCTTCCCTGCGGATACCAGGCTCTGGGCTCTGTGGGGTGGCCGCCTTCCCCATCCCTGCGGGGCCAGCCCCAGCCCACCACCTTCTGACTGCGACTCTGTCCCCTCAGCCTTGCAGTGTCCGGCCAATACTGTCTATCAGAGCTGCATGAGCCCCTGCCCAGCCTCCTGTGCCAGCCTGGTGGTCCCTGGGGACTGCGATGGCCCCTGTGTGGAGGGCTGTGCCAGCCTCCCAGGCTACGCCTACAGTGGTGCCCGGAGCCTTCCCCTGTCCCGCTGTGGCTGCACCGACAAGGGCATCTACTATCAGGTCCGGGCCGGCCGTGCGAGGCCCTGGGGGTGGAGGTGCGAAAGGACAGTCAGACGCGGGAGGGAAACCAGACCTCCCCCTCCTGGCCCTTCTCCCTCTCCAGCAGGGTGACAGCTTCGTGACCGAGGACTGCTCTCAGCGCTGCACCTGCGCCAGCTCGGGGGTCCTTCTGTGTGAGCCCCTCAGCTGCAGCACTGGGGAGATCTGCACCCTGGGGAACCTCACTCGTGGCTGCTTTCGAGGTGAGCCTGGACCACCACTTGGCTTCAAGCTGCCCTCTTACCCTGGGCAGGGGGCAGGGGTCCTTGGACTGAGGACTATCCCTCCCAGTCCTATGCCTGGGACTCCACCCCATCAACGTCAGGAAGTTCATGCCATTTCATCCCTTTCTCGCTCTCTTTTTCGGAAGGTGTAGAGAGAATGGACCTGCCTTCCCTGAGCATCTGCTCTCTGCCGGGCACTGTGCTGGGCCCTTTCCCAGCATTAGCTTCCCAGGATCCCCTTTAGTCCTTACTCAGCACTTGGGGGTTAGCGTAGCCTCCCCATTTTATCAGTAAAGAAAATGGAGCTCAGATAGGGCGAGCGACTTCCCTAGAGCCCAGGGCTCGTGAGTGTACAGCCAGAATAGGAAGCCTGACCAGAGGACCCCGACCAGCCTCTGTCAGCCCCTGCTTTCTCCTCTGACTGTGGGTGTCCTCCCAGAACTCCCTCCCACTGCCCTCCATCCTTGCAGATAGCCCGTGTCTACAGAACCCCTGCCAGAATGACGGGCGGTGCCAGGAGTGGGGAACCCACTTCATCTGTGAGTGTGAACTTGGTTACGGGGGAGACCTCTGCTCAGAGCCTCGGGACGTGCTGCCCCGCAAAAAACCAGGCAAGAACTTCATCCGAGGCCCTGTATCCTCACCACTCCTTCCCCACCTACGACAGCTGCAGAATTATTCCATGTATATAATAGTAACCTAAAAGATAGCTATTATAGATGTGCAGTAGATAACATATTTTCAGTGTCATCTATTACTATGTAAAATATAATAATACAACATTATTTATCAACATATATGATCCCTAAAGATTAGCAGGACCGGGGTCCTACCCACATACGCTGGAATCTTCCCTCTGAACCTGAGCTCTCCACTTCTGTGACCCCAATGCATCACCCTGCTGTTATTCCCCACTCTTGTGTCCCTCTAAGCCTCTCCAGTACCTTCTACTGGTTTTTTTCACGAGCCTAATTCCCATGAGCCTCTGGGCCAGTGGTTCTCCAACTTTATCCTTATCTCACGCCTAAGATCGGGGTAGGCCGGGGGTGTCTTGTTTAACATGCTCATTCCGGGACCACCCCAAGGATTTGGATTCGGTAGATCTGGAGGGAGCCCAGAGATCTATGTTTTTCATAAGCTCCCAGGTGACCGTTGGAAGTGATTCCAGAAGCCCTGGCCGACATAATACCCTCGTCTCTAGGGGACTGGCTGGATGAATGTCCCCCTGAGAGGTTTATGGGAGTTGCGTGTCCAGCAACAGGAGGGCAGCGCCAGGGCCTTGAGACCCTTGGGAGCGGCACCCTCCTAGAAGGAGAACCAGCCACCCAGGGATTTAGGGGGTGGGGTCCCTTCAGGGTGGCAGCCGAGGACTGAAAGGGAGTGTCTCTCCCCTGCCCCTTCCTATCCCATGTCCCTGTTTCTGTTTCCTGCACCCAGAAGCATCCAACTTTGTGGCCATCCTATTGGGAATGCTGGTGCCCGTGGTGGTCATAGTGCCCGCAGTGACCAGGGAGTGCGTTTCCAGGAAGCGGTGGAGGAGAAGGTGAGTTGCTGGGGGGCTGGTGGGGGAGAGTAAGCATGGGGAGTGGGTGCCAACCTTCCACCCTTGTGTCTGTTCCCCATGCCCTCAGGAATAAAAGGCAGAGCCAGAACCGAGACAAGCTGGCGGGTCCAGGTGAGCCTTGACCCTGAGACCTCGAGAAAGTTCTTCTTGCTTTCTCCTCAGACTTTGCTCCAGAGCATCCCTTCACCATCGCTGAGTTTTGAGTTGTCCACAAAAAAAAAAGAAATAAAATTATTAATTTTTGAGATGTGAATTTCCACATGATTCTGGTAGAGGAGGGGTCTGTGAGGTGGGTCTTGAGGGGAGAAATAGGGAGACTGGTGTGTGGGGGCTGAGGGCTGGGTGCCCCCCACAATGTCCAAAGGGGTGGGGAACTGAGGTCTGAGGAGGTAAGGGGCTGTCTGTCCCTTAGACAAAGCCACATGAGGGTGGGCCATCCACCCTCTGGTTTCGGGGATACAGGAGAAAGGACTTGACCCCAGGAATCCTAGTTCTTAGAGGACCTGGCCTCAGAGTTCCCCACCAGGGGTAGTGAAGGGTGACCCTGAGGAGAGGATTTACATTTCTAACAATGAGATTAATCTCTGGGCAGAGGCTAAGGATGGAGAATGTGGCTTTGTCCAAAAGGTGAACGGGCCTGTGACCCTCTGGGGAGGGCCCCACCTTTTGCACGTGTCCATTTCCCAAAAGGGCATTGGAGTTACTATGGTAACGGAGGAGGGGGGTCTGAGGGCTGGCTTGTGAGGAGTTTTGAGCCCCATCCTATTAGGAGTGACCAGCTCACCTCAGCCAAAGGCTGAAGTGCAAACATTCCCACCCTGAGCCCTGTGCCTCGTGCCTCCCACCAGGCAGGTCCTTGCTTGGGGGGAGGGGCTGGGCCATCCTGCTCGAGCTCTTAAGAAGAAAAGGAAGGCTGCCAACTGGGGGGTCAGGATGTGGGACCCCACGGGACAGGGGACGCCAAAGTAGGCCAGACCCTGTGTTCTAGAAAGGAATCCTTACTCCGTGCTAGCCTCCAAGAAAACCCCGGCAGCCACCTTCACATAAGGAAAGGAGACCCCAGGTGGTTGGGGAAAAGGCCCCAAGAAGGGAGGGGTGCCCCTTGGCGGGGGGAGCAGCTCACAATCTGGAACTGGGCATCCCGGGGCTCCCAGCTGCATGCCTGCCCACCCCCCCAGCTCCCTTCACCTGGCCTTTGACCCTTTGCCTCTATTCTTTTGTGCCCTGCGCCCTCCATTTCTGTTCCTCCCCTCACCCGGCTAAGGTCACCTTATCTAGCTTGGATGTCTGGTTGGCAGGGGAAGGGGGTGGCCTAGACCAGCATTCTCCGGATAGACCTCCTCCTTCCAGAGGGGAACCCATACTCCCTCTGTCCTCGGCAGGACCAAGTCCTTCTCATCCCCTTTTGGGGGTACAAAACATGGGTCGTATGTATTTGAAGGAGGGGACAGAGGATTCCAGAGTATTAGAGACTCCAGAAGATGGTTGTAGAGGCCGGAAATCGGGACAGGATCACTGCTGGAGGCTCCCTGGGCTGGGAGGGGCAGAGGTTGTGACTTGAGGTCCTGTAGTGACCCCAACACGACAACAGGGGGCAACTGAGATGTAGAAATGGCAAGGCTGCGCCAGCTTGACAAAGCTGACCTGGTCCAGGCCTGCCCCTGCAGGTGTACCGGAGGGCGGACAGACTGGGAGCAAAGAAGGAAACCAAAGACGGTGAGAAAGACAACAGGGGAACTGACCCCATCCTCATCTTCCTGTTTGGAAAGGAGAAGTTAGGGGAAGACATTCAGGTGGTTTCCCCTCCCTTCCCAAGAGGCTGGGAGAACCTGCCTGGGCAGCATCTTGAAAGGGGGAATTGTCCTCCCACCCAGCCCAGCGTGCACGTGTGTGTGTGTGTGTGTGTGTGTGTGTGTGTGTGTGTGTGTGTGTATACACGTAGGGGGTCCACATCTTCCCCTCCAGCCTCTGCCCCTCCCCCACAGCCAGTGCAGACACTCCCCCCCCATTGCCTCTAAACCAACCCCAACATCTGGCCCACATCTGCCCTCTTCATTGAACTGGACCTCCGCCCCAGCCAGTGCCCCCCTCACCCCTCAGGGGGCTATAGGGCAGGGCTCTGAGCTCAAGACCTCCTTGCCTTACGGAGCCCCCCTGCCAGGGCTAGGGAACCAGGGCAGGGGAGGGAGAGGGCAGCCCCACCCCGGAGGTGCCCCAGGCTCTTGGCAGAGCCATCTGGAGCCGTTAGAAGCAGCTGCCAATGACTCATCTCCCACTGCCCCCACCCCACCACCTCAAACACACCCTGGAGCTGGGAACCAAGCACCCAGCCTTCCCACAGCCCCGTCAACAGACCTCGGACCCCTTTCAGTCAGTCTGGCTCAAAAACTCCTCCACACTAGACCCCACCGTCCTCAGAAGGCTAGTCCATCCTCCACCACCCCACTCCCAATCACCCCTGAGCCAGGACAATTCCCATTTTCTTTTATTTATACAAAACAATTGTTTTAAATATAACTTAAGAACCCCTCCAAGCACCGGTGTCTTGTCTCTGGTTTCCACCACCGCTTGCCCCCCACAACCCCTCATGGACACAGCCAGGGTGGGGGTTTGGGAGGAGGCAGGGAAATGTCTGGGGCTGTGGCCTGACCAAGGTGCTATTCTGGAAACAGACACAACGATGGGTCCCTGTTTCAACTTGGGCAAAGGAGGCGATAATGAAACAGGTCCCCTCTAACACAGAAAGGTATGACAAGGACGGTATGAAAACGAAAAAAAAAAGTGGGGGGGGGGAGGAAAAATAAGACCAAAAACAAAAAATAAAACTCAAAAACCTTCAATATGAAGGCAGCAGATGGGGGAGGGGCATTTACAAGGGAAAACTGAGTTCAGTGGAGACAGCAGCAAGGTTGGGACATCCAAGCCCAATGTTGTCACTGGGCCTGGACACCCCTTCCCGCCTGCGCTGCGGAGCTGCACTCCCGAGCTCGCAGGCTAGTCGCCCTCTTCTCTTTGGTCTGCAGGGCCTCAGCCCTTCAAGGTGAGGAGGGGCACCCGGGGCTCCTAACTGGGGATGGAGGGAGGCTGCGGGAGTGGGGCCCAACCACCCCTGGGCTGCTGGCAGATACAGAGCATCACTTCTCCTCTGGTCACACCCAATCCTGAGGGAAGGGCTCTCCCGCACCCTCGGTTTGGGGTTCCCCACCTGGGGGCATGTGATTTCCACACTCCCATATGGCAGAATCCCCAAATCCTGTCTCTCCAAATTGCCAGCTCCTCACCCCCATGGGTTCAAAGTGCAATCCAGTGGGGCACAGGAATGGGGGCCTCTTGGGTCCCCACCAGACTCTGCCCCAGGAAGAAGGGGAGCTGTGTTCCCAGCGTGGGAATTCCTGCTGCTCCAGAGCTGTGGGGCCAGGAGAGGAGGTGCAGATCAGTACTGGGGGGCTGGTGCCGCTGACCCGCCTGGGGCTCCAGGCTTGGCCTGGGACTTCATGTGCTGGACACTGGCCAGGATTTTCTTCTGGTGTCCCGCCAGGGTGACTCCGATTCGGAGCAGGTCCCTGGGGAAGAATGGAAAGCTAGGTGAGGCCATGGGGCTCCCAGGGGGTGTGTCTTCCACAGAAACCCTGTCAAACTTTTGGGATTGTCAACCAATCCTGTGGGGAAGTGGGGCAGTGGGGCAGACGTCAATAGTTGCCGGATAGTTTCTGGAGAATTTAGGAGCCCTGCTACAGTCCCGAGCAGATGCAGTAGTGGGTGGAGCTAGGTACTGGCAGGGGCCAGGCGGCAGGAGGTGAAGGGCTGCAGTATGGATGGATTAAGAAAAAAAAAAAGGCGGGGGATCAGGGGAGGAATGAAAGGGAGAGAAAAGCCCATAAAATGAGGTTGGGGGAAGGGGCTGCACAGACTGTTTTAGCGGAGAAAGACGTCAGAAGGAAAAGCCAGTAAGAGGAAGAACTGGGTGGGTGGAGAGGAAGGGGAGGGAGGGGACAAAAACAAACTGCCCCCACCTCCCATCCTGATGCCGGGAGACTGAGATAAGGGAAAAAGATGAGGTGAGAGATGGAGGGCAAGAACCCTTGTCAGAGAACCCGTGTCAAGGAGAGGCTGGAGGCAGTCAGGGAGGAGGCGCCCAGACCCAGTGAGGCACACTGGCCCGCGACCTGCCTGCCAGAGAGAGGGCCTCCTGGACCCTCTGGGTCTGGATTTCATTCCTTCTACTTCTGTTACTCAAACCTGGGGCAAGAAGAATCCTTGGGAGAGAAATGGGAAGGCAGAAGGTAGGACCAGGGAGAGGCCAACTAGGGAAAAACAGTATTTGGGAGGCGCTGGTATCATAAAACCATTTAACATTAAAGCTGGAAAGGATCTCCAAAACCCAGTCCAACCTTCTCCTTTTATGGGTGGGAAAACATCCAGAGTTGACACATTGTTAATGTGAGAGCAGGGCCTGGAATGCAGATAGATGCACAAAGATAGATACAGATTCTGAGGTGGAGTGAGATGGCCCAGGGCTGAGATGGTACACATCTCGGAGGGGTGAGGCGGGCACAGCTGGCCTGGAAGATTCCCCGGGGCTCTCAGCCCCAGCAGCTGTTACTGCTTTGGGTGGGAGGAGCTCCAGAAAACAGAGTTGGCACCGGGAGTTGACCCCAAAGCCCCCTGCTGAAATTGTGGGCCTGATTCTGGTCCCCAGGCACCCCCTACCCTCTACCTCCAGCTCCTGCCACAACTTACTCAGTGGAGATCTGGCTGACCAGCTCAAAGGAGCCAAACCCAGCGGCTGCAAAACTTTCTTCGTATCTTCCCATCTTGATGGCTCGAAGCCACTCACCCACAGAGCCAAAAGCTGAGTAGTGAGGCTGCCGCTGATCCAGGAGGGGATGCGAGGCCCTGGGAGGCAGGGATCGGGAGGGAGCACTGAGAACCAGTCTCAGTGGTTCTCAGTGTGTGGACGGACGTAGACCCCAGGCTTGGAAAGATGGACAGGGGCCATCCCACATACCACCAAAGGGATGGATCCTTCTGTGGGGGAGGGAGGGTCTCAGGGGGTGACAGAGTGCAGGAAACAGGGCCTGCTCTCTGGGGTCCTCACCCTCCATTCTCCCTGGCCACGATTTTGAGGCTGGCAGGGTTCCGGATCATCTTGTCCAGGGCGCTGACCACCTGGGGGAAGCGGGGCCGCGCATTCCGGTCTTTCTGCCAACAGTCCAGCATGAGCTGATGCAGGGAGGTGGGGCAGTCTGGGGGCGGGGGCAGCCGGTAGTCCTGTTCAATGGCGTTGATCACCTGGAATGACAGGTGGAAGCACTGGGTGAGGACGTCTGGGGAAAATGAAGCTGCCAAAGGACCCCAAGGAAATGGCAACTTGACAGATGCTGGGATGGGTGCTACAGCCTCCCAGAATGGCAAATCTGGGGGTCCTTCTGGCCAGGGCCAAGGCTGGCTGTGGTTCTACATCTCAGAAGCTCTTGAGCTATAATCCAGACAGGTAACTTCCCAACCCTGCCCTCCATGTCTGTGCCCTGTGACCAGATATGCTGTATCAGACTCTCAGGTACAGAGAGGACCCCTGGAGGACCCCGCAGTGATGAGCTCTGTGGGAACCCCACCCCACCCCGTATCTCAGGTGAGAGGACATTCCAGGAAAGCTTGGTGGAACCAGGGGACACTTACATCCTGATTGCTCATATCCCAGTATGGCCGTTCCCCAAAAGACATGACCTCCCACATCACGATCCCGTAGCTCCAGGCATCACTGGCAGATGTGAACTTCCGGAAGGCAATGGCCTCAGGGGCTGTCCATCGGATGGGAATCTTTCCTCCCTAAAGATGGGGGGAGGAAGAGGTGAGCTGAGGGACTCACAGGACCCAGGCATTCTGCCCCCTACCTCTGCCTTTCCCCCTAGCTCAGGCTTGCTTCCTTTCTGGGACCTAAACACCTACCTTCCCAACTCTGTTCTTTTCCTAAGGTTCCTTCCGTGGTCTTCTCCTATCTCCTGTCCTAGGCCAGCACTGTCAATCCCTCAGCCTCCCACCTTTCCAACCTGCCCTGCCCACCTGGCCCTAAGTACCTCATTCCTAGGCCTGTCCCCCAGCCTCACCAGAGAGCTTGTGTAAGTGGGATCAGAAGAGTTTTCCTCCAGGAATCGGGAGAGGCCAAAGTCTGAAACCTTGCAGACAAGGTTGCTGTTGACCAGAATGTTGCGGGCAGCCAGGTCTCGGTGGACATAGCTCATCTCAGCCAGGTACCGCATGCCCGAGGCGATGCCCCGTAACATGCCCACGAGCTGGATAACGGTGAACTGCCCATCGTTCAGCTGGAGAAGGACAAGGGGAAGGGCCGTGGTTAGGGCAGCTCACCCACCATCCCAGGTAAGCCCCCCTCCTTTCTTTTACCCTGAGTTCTCTCAGCTCTTGCTAAATATCATGACACAAAGCTTACAACTGTTACTATTTCAAATATAGGCATTCAGTCTTTCTTAATTAGATTTTAAGGAGATATTTTAAGATTTTCTTCCTTTTAAACCTGTACAAAGCAATATTCAACAAATGCTTTTTTTGGGGGGGTAATTAAGTTTACTTATTAGTTCTATTTTTAGAGGAGGTGCTGGGGATTGTACCCAGGACCTTGTGTATGCTAAGCATGTGCTCTACCATTTGAGCTATATCGTCCCCCCTTCAACAAATGCTTTTGATCTAATATGTTCCTTTTATTTGACAGCAGCAGAGTGCTGACGGTTACGAGTGTGCTCTGAAGCTATCTGTCTACAGGTGGAGATGCCTGCGTTTGTGCTAATTCAGCTGCAATCTCGCTTAGTCCTCTTGGACCGACTGTATGTAGGATGCAAGAGAATAGTGAGGAATCAGCTGTGATCAGTGACCACAGCACCAACACAAAGATAAAGCCCGACCTTGACCTTTACAGAGTTTGCTCTCACCAGGTAGGCCAACCAGCCATGAACGGTTCACTAAGCCCGTCTTTTGGGCTCAGCTAGCTTGCAGGGGACCCTTGACAGCCCTGCAGGGCCAGTGACACAGAGTCCAGACACGAATTCTGAATCCATCCTCCAAGCCGGCACCTGCCCCAGGCCTCACATCTCACTGGAAACACCACTTACAGATGCTCAGGGCAGAGATCTCAGAGTCTCCGTGATTCCCCCATGGCTCACAGTCCGTCAGCAAGTTCTGCCGGCCGTGCCTCCCAAACATATCCCCAGTCCAACCACTTCTCCACTCCCACTGCAGCGCCCCCGCCTGGATGACTGCAGGTCTCCTCAGGGGCTCCGGGCTTCTGCTCCTGCCCCCCAGCCCCCATCACAGGGATCTCCTTAAATCATCTCTCTCTCCTGATGCAATCCTCCCAAAGGCTTGCCTTCAAACTTCTAATCAAATTCAAATTTCTAAGGCCACAAGGCCCAGCCACCTCCATTGTGAGCCACTATCACTTCTCTGCTGACCTGGTTCAGCTCCACCGGCCTTTCACCTTCTGGAACATGCTGGGTTCCTGCCCACTCTGGGTCTCTACTCTCTGCCCCAAACATCCCACCCCCTCCCCGCCCCGCATCTTCTACGGCTGGCTCTTTCTTATCTACCCAGATGTCATCTCTTCTAAAACAGACCCTCCTTCCCTTTCTGGCAACTGAAATGGGTATTCCTGTATCCACAAGGCAGGGTCAGGCTGTCATGGCACGACTCTGGGGTCTGCCGCAGCATCCCTCATGCTGGGAGCCAGGTAGCTTGCGTCTCCTGATGCGGGGCCATGTGAAGTACACAGCACCCTGACGTAGGCATTTCATTTTGAACTTATCACAGTATCAGATATAGCTTCTATTACAGGAAATAGAGAAACAAGCTCAATGACCCCACAGGGAAGAATCCGATAAATCCAGAAAACAAGACACTCAAGTGGACGAGTGACTCAGCCCTTCAGCAAATCAGTACCACGACAAGGGGCCGTTCTGGAGGTAGAAGAGGCTCAAAACGATAGGTGCAGGGGGAGGGGATATCTCAGTAGTAGAGAACATGCTTAGCGCGCACGAGACCCTGGGTTCAATCCCCAGTTATTAAAAATAAATAAATAAACCTAATTACCCTCCCCCAAATCAAAAAATAAAACAAACTGTACCAAAGAAACCCAAAAAACAGCCACCAGGTGCAATGCTTGATCCTGAATTGGATCCCGGTTCAGGTAAGCTGGCAGGAAGGGACACTTTGGGGACAACTAGGGAAACAGGAGTATCAAGTGGGCGTGAGGTGACCCCGAGGAGCTGTTGTAATTCTGTTAAATGCAGTGTTATTTTGCCATGAAGAAAAAGTTTCGGTTTTTCATAAAAGACATATAATAAAGTTTAACGTTGTTAAAGTCGCAAAAATAAGCTCTTCCCACCTCATCCCCAAGCACTTTTCTATGATCCTGTTTGATTTTTCTCACATCTAAAATTTTGCTTACGTTTTATAAAAGCTCCTTCGGCCTTGTTAATTTTTCATCTCCCCCATTATACCATCAGCTCACCAAAAGCAGAGACGGTCACGCTCTGTTCCCGAGGCCCAGGGCAGTGGCTGATGCACAGTCACAAGGAGGCACTGAGCAAATATTTGTCACAAGGACAAATGAGGTCAGCCGGCTCCACAGAGAGGCCAGTCCCAGGACTCAACCGTCTGTCCCGGGTTCGGAGCTCCATGGCTGGCTGGGGGTCGGGGGCGCTCACCCGCAGGAAGGAGTCCAGGGCGCCGTTCTCCATGAACTCCGTGAGGATCATGACTGGCACGCTGTTGGTGACCACGCCCTCCAGGCGGATGATGTTGGGGTGCTCGAACTGGCCCATGATGGAGGCCTCGCTCAGGAACTCCCGCCGCTGCCGCTCCGTGTAGCCGCCCTTCAGCGTCTTGATGGCCACACAGCTCTCCTTCTTCCCGGGGGCCTTGAGCCGCCCCCGGCACACCTCCCCAAACTCGCCTTCAGGAAGGGGGGGCTGAGGGTCAGCTCTCCTGCGCTCGGGTCTGGTCCCAACATCCCTCCCACCCCCCTCCCCCTCCCAGGCACCCAGGCACTTTCCTCTCACCTGCACCAATCACCTCTTCAATCTTGACATAGGAGACATCGATCTCTTTTGCAAATTCCCTCACAGCCTCGTTAGGGTCTTCGTAAGTGAACGGGTCAATGTAGACCTTAGTACCTGAGGAACCACACAGGGCCCATTAGCCAAGAAGCAACTCCCACTGCACTCAGATGCCCTGGTTCCGGATGCATGCTCTCGCCCCAGCCCTGTGGCTTTCAGGATGGGCCTACTCACCGTGCCCGATGAGATACTGTCCATGTTTGTCCGAGTATTCAGCTTCTCTCCCGTTGCTCTGCTTCCTGCAGCCGACGGGAAAGAAAAGGTCCACTGAGTCCCACACCTCTGTGTCCCCAAAGAGAAAGGATGGGAAGGGAGGAGTGGGAATTGGAGACGATTGATTCCAAGTGAAAATGGGCTCCAGGGGCATGGAAGGAGCCTTGCCCTGGACCAAGAAAGTGGGTGGCCAGCGACACAGGGATCACAAGAGCCTCCGGGTGCCCAGAGCCCTCACCTGAGGCAGAGAACAGCAATGACAACGACCACAAGGACCAGCACCACGCCCACCACTGCCGTGCCTGCAATCAGGGCCAGCTGCTCCCGCCAGCTCTCATTCTCTGTGGGAGAAAAACTGGTGATCAGGAGACCCCCATGGCGCCTGTGAGCTCAGCTCAGGCCCCTCAGGGCGAGGGAAGAAGCTTCCCAGCCTTATGACTGCCAGAGCAGGTTGGATTTTGTCCTGTTCTAAATACTGGTCACCACAAAAAGTCCCATTTGAACAAAAGATCCTAAAGACTACAAATGAAAAGGTTCAGAGCCAAAAAGTGGAAACTACCCAAATGTCCATCAATGGATGAATGGATAAATAAGACGTGCTATAAGCCATCCGATAGGGTATTTCTCGGCCGTGGGAAGGAATGAAGTCCTGATACATTCTACAACATGGGTGAACCTTGGAAACATTATGCTGTGTGAAAGGAGCAGCCAGTCACAAAAGATGACATACTGCGTGACTACATTTCTATGAAATGTCCAGAACAGGCAAACCTATAGAGACAGAAAGTAGACAAGTGTCTGCCAGGGGCTGGGGGGCGATGGAAGGGATATAAGCATCTCTTTTCGGGGTGCTGAAATGTTCCAAAGTTAATTCTTGTGATGGCTGCACAACTCTGTAAATATATTAAAAGCCAATGAATTATACATTTTAAATGGTAAATCATAAAGTATATGAATTATATCTCAATAAGACTCTTAAAAAAAGTAAAAGGTTTAGAAAACCATTGGGCCAGCATATAAAAACTAACAGGGTGTCACTTCATTTAATCCTTGGAACCCTGTGGGAGAGGCCTCATCTTCCATCTTTTGCATGAGAAATCTTGGACTCAGGGGTCAAGGTTTTGCTAAAGGTCACACAGCTGGAAAGTGGCTGAGCCGGTCTTCACAGCCAGCTGTTGGGCTTGGTTTCCACATCCTCACACCAGGACAAAAATGTCTCGTGGTTGACAGTCATGGGGATGTGACTCTGGGGGTCCTGAGGGCAGATGCAAGGCCTCCCACCCAGTGCAGGGCAGCACTCCTGCCCACGTTCTGCCCCTAGGCTCACCGTCCAGCTGGGTCTGGCTGTGGTGCTCCTGGCCGAAGGGCCCGTAGCCGGCCTCGGAGCGGGCCCGCACCTGGACCAGGTAGCTGGCTCCCCGCTTCAGTCCCCGCAGTTCTGCCCGGTTCTCCGATGTCTTCAGGAACCTCACACTGCTGGGGCCCTCTGCGCCCTGTTCGGGAAGGGAAGGGGCTGGCTATAAGCCAGGGCCCCCAGATTCCACTGCTCTTCCCATTTTCCCCCTGCCCCGGGCCTCCATCACTAGCATCTCAGTCCTGAGTGGCAGGTGAGACCTTTGGGCTCACTTACATATACACCGTGCTATGTGTTCTGTACTTGTTATATCATTTAACCCTTGCAGCAATTCTGTGGGGTAGGTTCCCTTATCTTAACTATTTTACGATGGGGATAGTGAGCTCAGAGAGGCCGAGGGGTTGAAACAAGGTCACATAGCTAGTATGTAGCTGATGCCTGCCACTTGGGTGTCACGCGGCCCCTAGAGTAGGTCCCACTGCCCATCCCCACCCCCAAGGCGGGGCCTGGTCTCACCTTCTCATGGTACTTGACCTCGTAGTCCAGCACTGCCCCGCTAGGTGCCCGGGGAACAGCCCATGCCAGGCTCAAGCTGCTGGGTGATGACCGAGTCACCCGGATGTCAGACACTGGGGGTGGCACTGCAAGACAGACACGTTGGGGCCCTTGAGTGTGGTGGGTCCCTTGTCTTTCCCAGCTCTTCCTCCACTGGCCACACTTGTCCTCTAATGGTTTCAGGAATTCCTCCCAGCTCTCTCTGCCCTGTCCTCAACTCTCCAGCTCACCTTTGCATCTTTTCAATTCTCTTTCTGACTCTTGCCCCAAAGGCTTTGACCTGCTATATTTCCTGGGGAGCCTACTCCCTAGCCACTACCTTTCCTCCTTCAGGCCTTTACACTGCCCCCATCCCTCTTTGGCCCTTCCCACCACCATCTGTCCCACCCCACCATAGGCCGTCCCCAGCCACCAGTCTCACCCTCACGGTCAGTGGTGACGTTCACGGCCTCAAACGGGACTGGTCCACTGGCTAAGGAGGACACCCCATTCAAGGCGGTGACCTCGAAGGTATAGGTGAAGTCAGGACGCAGCCCACGAATCGCCACCCAGGGCTCCACCAGGTCCCGGGGGCCAGGATCGAAGGTCAGGTCTCCTCCGCAGGGCGTGCAGGAGCCCCCGGGGCGGCACTCCCGGCAACGGAGAGCGTAGGTGAGGTCCTCCCGGCCGCCTGACTCGAGGGGGGCACTCCACTCCAGGCGCAGGGAGGAGCCGTTCAGGCGGGGAACCACGCTTCTCGGAGCAGATGGAGGGGCTGTGGGAGACCAGGGCGTCAGGCAGAGGTGGACCAAATGGGCAGTGGAGAGGCAGTGGGACAGACAGGCAGCCACACTGACCCCTTGTCTTGGCGGCGCACCGGGCCAGGGTCAAGAGGAGGAAGGCATGGGAGGATGGGGGCTGGGATTGGGGTCCACGCCAGGGGTCATCGGTCACTTACTGGTACAGGGTGCACCCCGGGGGTCTGTGCGGGCCCGAAAGTACCCGATGCGGCACTGGCAGATCGGTGAGCCAATGGTGTTGGAGTGGCTGTTGGCTGGGCATGGCTGGCAAGACCCCTCCCCGGACAGGGGCTTGAAGGTACCCTGAGCACAGGCTGAGAGAGAGAAAGCATCCATCAAAAACTTGCATCAGAGACACTCAATGGCTATTAAAGTTGCATGTGGTGCACGGGGGGAGCAGAGGGAGATCAGAAATGTCACCTCTGAGAGGATAAGACCTCCCTCCAGAGAAGGGTCTGTCCCCCGTCCCCACAGCAGCCTGGTGAAACCCAGACCCCCACTCAGAATAATGATCTTAAATGCACACCCCAAAAAACACAGATTACCAAGAAAAGTGAAAGTAAGTGAAAATACAAGGATCAAAACACAAAGAAAAGTTTACAGTATCGCAATGTTTGTGTTTCTCTATCAAGGAGATACAGCAGTAGGGCTAATGGCCAATGAAATACTGAAGCCACGATGAGCACAAAACACATTTTGACATTCTTGCAACGGGCTGTGAAAACACCCAGGATTTGAATGGGGCCCAAGTCTCAGGTCTGGCTCAGGACCGCTGGGGCTGTGACTCCTCTGTAGAAGGCATGGCCAATTCCAGTGGAGATGAGTGAAAAGAAAAAGCCATGTTTTCCTCCGCTGAAGTTCATAGATCCCCTATATTCCACCTACAACGCCCAGGTTAAGAGTCTCTGTTCTGAGGGAGGAGGGTATAACTCAGTGGTAGAGTGCATTAACATTCAGGAGGTCCTGGGTTCAATACCCATTACCTCCCTTAAAGTATATAAATAAATCAGCCTAAAAAGAAAAAGAAAAAAAATCTCTGTTCTGAGAAACAGCTAAGTGAGAATTCAGCATCAGTAAATTAAAGGAAACCATGAATCAGAATAGAGACCGGGATGCCTTCGTCCTCTGAGTCCAACAAGGTCCCCCAACCCTGAGGACAGTCCCACATGCCAGGACAGCCTCCCATGTCCAGAAAGGAATGGGACATGGTTAGAAGGATGCCCATGGATATGAGGGAGAGCTCAGAACTGTGCTTGGGGGGGGGGGGCCTGAAAACACACCTTCCAGTAACTGAGGGCCTGGGAGAGCCAAGAATGTCCAAAACGGAAATTTAAGAAGTGGGTCCAAGGGCGGAGCACTGGATCCCCTCCGCACAGGGATGGGCAAGCTTTGTGGGGGAGGTGCCAGCCCTCACCTCGGCATCTAGTATTCCCCTCGGCGGCTTCAAACCCCTGAGCACAGCTGCAGCCTGTGACCGGCTGCTCGGCCCACTGACCATCCTCCCGGCAGTAGAGGCTGGGGCTGGGGCCCGGGCCAGGCACAGCATCGGCCACGCAGCTCCCCGCCACGGGCACCACAAGCTCGCGGGGCACGGTCTCTGGGAAGCGGGTGAGGTTCACGGTCAGCTGGGCACACTTCTTGTAGAAGAGATGCAGGGACAGCAGAGCCATGCAGGCGCCCTGGTCCTGGAAGGCCAGGTAGAAGCCGGCCTTGGTGAGCGGGCCTAGACGCAGCGTCTTGATGTTCACCTTCCCGGTGGCCTCGGCCCCGGGCCGCTTCCGGGTCAGGTGCTCAGCGGCCACGGTGTCCACCTGTCAAGAACGGGGAAGAGAGTCACTGATGCTGTCCTCGACTCCCCAGGGACCCTACTGGACTGTCTTTTCCCCAGCTCACCCCCTCTTGGACCTGCTCAGTTCCTGTTCCAGAACCTTCTCTCCACCTCTCCCAACATGCACTTTCCTGCCGGCCTCAACACTGTCCATTAACGCTCACTGAGCTCCTACGATGTATCTGGCCTCTGTCCTGCACCCCCTTTCCGTGCACTCATTCATCCTACAGACACTTATCAACACCTACTCTATGCCAGGCCCTGGACTCAGTGCCGAGGAAACAGAAATGAAGGAAACAATGATAAGTTAAAAGTATGCTGAGTGCTGCGGCAGGCGGGAGCCCAGGGCAGGGCGCATCAGGGTACACCTCAGAGCTGGAATTTAGAAGACAAGTAAGAGCTGAGTAGGAGAAGCAGAGAAAAAGGCATTTCAGGGCGAGGCATCAGCTGATGCAAAGGTGGGAGGGGGCTATAAAGGGGCGATGCTTAGAGAATGGGGAAGTGAAGGGTGGCCCCAGCTCACCGGAGGAGAGTGGCTGGTCCACCTAACATTACCCTCTTCCCTCCTCAGACCTGGGCCTCCTGCTTCCAGCACCCAGGCTCCTCCCCGCCATTGCCTCTAGACCACAGGCCAGGCACGTGGCCCAGCCCCGGGGCGCCTGGGTACCTTGATGTAGGGATTCTCCATCCAGGCTGGCGTGTGGGCCGTGGCCGTGTCTGCATCGCTCTCGAAGTAGAAGACGGTGAAGGTCTCCTTGCAGGAGCGGCCGGCCTGCGGCAGGGAGAGGCACTCGAGCATGGTGAAGCGTAGCGTGGCGTACACGTGGACGGCACCCCGACGGGGGACCCAGCCCGTGCGCAGCCAGTGGGCCACACCCGGGGCCCGCTGCATGTCACACACCTCGTAGGTCCGAACGCTGTGCTGCTCCTCATCCAGGCCACTCAGCTCCTCCCACTGTGGGCAGAAGGGCATCAGCCTGGGAGCTACTGGGTAGGTGAAGGTCAGCGGGGGGGTATTTGCCATAAAGCGACGGTGGCGCGGGGGCTTGAAGAGCAAGGGCTCTGAGGACATCTGCTCCGGCTGCCCTGATGACTGTGTGTATGGCACAGGGAGCAGGAGCACAGGTGGCCCCCCTCCCTCAGTTTCCCTCCTGAGCCCCAGCTCTCACCTGCCCCTCCTCCTGAGGGAACGTCACCCACTTTAGATCCGCAGTTTCCAATTTTGTGTTCAGTAGGGTTTCTAAGACAGACAGACAGACAGGCAGAGTCAGCAAGCATCTGAGGGGAGACACAGATCCCTGGGAGCTGAGACAGACAGGACGCGGAGGGGAAAAAGCCCTGCCCTCTGGGTTGTCCCCACCCCAGGTTTGAAGCCTCTTTTCTGAGTGCCAGCCCCGCCCCTAACAGCTGGCCGGCCCAGGGCTGACCCTCAGGACTCCCAGATCTCCTCCCAGTGCCCCAAGAAGGGGAGGCACAAATGCTGAAATCGGAAAAGGGCAAATTGCTCAGAAAGGGTTCCACTAGAGCCCAGCCTTGACCCTGACTCCTCAGTCGGCCAAGGGCCGCTGGCATGGGGACACCCCTGCTGCCAGGGCCTGCCTTGGCCTCTACAGTCCCTTCCCCAAATCCAAAGTTGCTGCCTCCATTCCCCCCAACTCGACTCTCCTCTTCCAAGCCCCCAACTTCCTTCAGACCAAACACTCCAGCCCTTCAGATCCTTGAAGGTGGTGCTGAGCTCCTGAGGCCCAGCCCTGACCCCCCACCCCTCCCCACCAGCTAGCTGCCCTCAGAGGAGGAAGTGCTGGAAGCCAGGACGCTTGGGTTCCTGCCCTTGGCCCTGGCCTGCAGAGGCCTCACATCTGGATTTGGTTATGGGAAGGAAAAGGGGAGGAGATTTTAGGGGTGTGTCTATGGCGGGGTGAGCACACCTGGCTCAGCTCTGGCCTCAGGGGAGGGGCCTCGGGGGAGGGGCGGGGTCTGGCGGAAGGGGGGATTAGGAGAAACTGCACAGCCCCCTGGTGGAGGATGGTGGAGGGAGAGTAGGGGAATCCCCTCGGAGGCCAGGACAATGTGGGGGGCAGTAGGGCTGTCCTGCGAGGAGCGGAGAGAGGGTTCCCGAGGGGGGGGGTGCCAGCAGCACACCTGGGACCAGGTGTCCCCACTTCTGTGAGGGCTGCATAAGAGAAGACAAGGCAGGCAGGTGAGGCAGCCTCCTCCCAGGGACCAGGTGATGTCCACGGAGGGCAAGGAGTGAGGTCTGGGCCTCCATGGGTGGCATGAGACAGCCCAGCGTGCTGGGGACAGGATGCCGGGGTTCTGGGAAGGGGTGGATAGAGGCTGCCGTCTCCACCCTCCATTGTTCCAGACTGGATAGTTGTTTTCCTGTCTCCAATTTACACACTGTCTGTTTCGGGCTGTCCTGGGCACTCTGAGCGGTTCACTTTCTCTCATCCTATCTCGCTCTTGCCTGCCTCCTGCTCTCTGATCTGTCACTTCTCTCACCTCTCTCTCCTGTTCCCTGTCCACCTCCATTTCTCTTTCTGTTTCTCCTCTGTTTTCTATCTCCCACCCTTCACCTTCACTGGGGCACAGGGCCTTGGATAAACAACTGAACTCTTGTAAGCCTCAGTCTCCTCATCTGTAAAATGGGTGTAGTGTTGGAACTGTGAAAATATAAAGCACTTAGCATGGGCCTCGGGATCAGAAAGCATTTAGGTAATAGGAATTAGAAGTGATCCCTGTTCCTCTTTGCATCTTTCTTTCTCTCTGACCACACATCATCCCGGCTGGTTCTCTCCTGGCTCTGCCTTCCTCTCTCCCACAGTTCTTTCCCCTTCTATCTCTGAGCCCATCAAGTCTCCCCTCTTCCCCTATACCCAGCCTTTGATCCCCAGCCCAGAGCAGCACTGCCCAGCCTGGGGAAAAGGGGTTTCTAACTGCCTTTGATTCCTCCTCCTCAGCAGCTCCCCCAGCCAACTCCCAAGAGATCCCTTTGATTCCAGGCAGCGAAGTGGGGGGGGGGGGGGAGGGAGGCTCACTGAAAGGAGATTAGGGCCATGGGAGGAGGGTTTATAAGGCTCTTGGCTCCCCCCTAGGGACTGAGGGAAGGGCAGAGACTCATTGATAAAGTAACATTTGGGGGACAGATGCAGATAAAATAGAAATTGGAGAGAGCAGGAGGTGGTAGTTAGGTTGAGTTTGGGCGACACAAGTGATGTGTAGCTCAGTTTTTGCCCGCCTGTAGGGTTCCAGGAAAGGACACAGGCGGGACTGAGGCAGAGCTGGGGTCTAGACAGCATTTAAAGGGCTGGGGTGCAGCCTGGGGAAACAAGGGAGGGGGCCTCCCTGCAGCAGGAGCCACAGCTTTGGGATAGATTTGGAGGTTCGAGTGAGCGCGGAAAGTGGCCATCCTGACGGAGGTGTGTGGAATCGTAGGATCAAAGTGTGAGTGCTGGGGAACAGGGGGCAAGAGTGGTTTTATGGCCTAGCACAAAGTTCTGCCTTGTCTTCAGTTGTTCCTCCAGAAACGTTTCCTCGTGTTTGGCGGAGGTGGGAACAGGGACAGAAACTTTGGAGAGAGTTTTGAAGACTGGAGTAGAGAGAAAAGGGAAGGCTGCCAAGGGCGTTTGGAGTCAGGCGTTAAAGAGTTTGGGGAGCCCGGAAAGGGGCATGTCCCGGGACGGAGCTCGACTCCATCTCTTTCCCAAACAAAAGAAAACTCCACTCCCCGCTGGGCCGCCTCCTCCCCGCCCCCCGCCCAGGCTAGCACTATTGGTCCGGAGTCTTCGGGATTGGGGTGCGGGTTACCGGGAGTCAAGAGATCGGCCCCTCCGCTCCGAGGCCCATCTTCGGGGGCCCCAGAAGTGGCGAAGCGCCCCCAAGGATACTCACCTTCTAAAGCGGCTGCAAGCGAAGCCCAGCAGAGCAGAGCCCGGAGCTCCATGGCGCCGCCTCACTCTGGTTGGATTCGATCCGAGTTTGGGGGGCTCTAGCCCCCCCAGGTCTGAAGCCCCCCTGAGCGGGTGTATGCCGACTCCCCGCGCGGGACTCTTTTGGGGCCCTCAGCGCGGGCCCATGAAGGCGCCCCTGGCACCCGGTGGCGGAGCCCAGGTGTGGCCCCGAGTCCCCGCCACGCGCGCAGACGGGCAGGCGGAGGGCGTCCTGGCAGCAGCCTCGCCGGGTGAACGCAGAACAAGACGTGGCTGGAGTCGGGGTCCCTCCGGGGCCTCGGGGTCCCGCCCCGGCTGGCTGGGGATGGGCCGGCCGCTCGCGGTCTTCCCCCCTCCCTGGAGCGGTGCTACTCGCGCTGCCGGGCGAGTGCGCTCCGCGCGGGCGGGGAGGGTGGGAGCCGGAGCGGGGACGGGAGCGGGAGGGAGGGAGACTGCGGCGCGGGGCCGGGCGGGCTGGGGCTGGGCTGGGACTGGGCCGGGCGGCGCCTGGCCGGGGAGGGAGGGGCACGCGGGGGGCGGGGGGAGCGCCCCACTAGCCCGGGCTCCGCAAGGGGGCCGGGGCGCGCCGATTGGAGCACGCGCTGCTGAATAATTCATGAGGGAAGAGGAGAGGGCCACCGAGCGGAGCAGGTCGGGAAGTTGGGAGAAAGTTTGGAGAAGGGGGAGGGGCGGCGGGCGCGGAGCGCGGGGACCGCCCAGACCTGCACCGTGGCCGTGCGCCCTGGCCCGGACCGCGCGTGTCGGGGCCTGGGCCCAGGGACCCCCTGGGCAGGTCCGAGCCAGGGAGACACCAGAGAGCAGAGAAACACACCCAGCAGCATGGAGGGCCGCACGGACGTGCGCGTAAATGTGCGCCACACACTCGAAGCCCTATCGGATCATACTGCGAACTTCGGATTCTACTCCTCCATGCTTCCACCTCGTTGGCGCAGGGGACCGTATTTGGGGAAAGTTTTTAAGGATGGGGGTGTCCCAGCGGGCCTGGATGCAGCGATCTCAGCTTAGATAACCCTGGAGCGAACGTTCACACAATCATTCAACAAACATTATGTATTGGGAACCCACTGTGTGCGCAACCTAGCGCTGAAAAATGTGCAGAGGAAGAGGGTCACCTGGAGTCCAAAAACCCACGGAAGCAAGAGTAAATAAAAAGTAGCTGGGTCCGAGAGAATGAGGGGTCCGGATGGATTCCCAAATCATGGTTCTCACTCTCACTGTCGCGTTTAGGAGGGCGCCGCGACACCCGTTGCCCTGACCCCTGGGGCTCGCGCCGGGGCCACCGCTGTCTGTCTTTCCTGAGGCTGTTTCCTGTCTGGCTCCTGGGGGCCCTCGGCATGACTGGGAGGGCCCTTCCGTTTGTCGCCATCTCCCCCTCGCATCTCATCAGTTACAGGGGAGGGTCCAGGAAAGCAGTGCTCCTCCCACCAACCCGGTTCTGCGTCAGGGCACCTATATTGTGGGTCGTGAGGGGGATGGAGAGGGTGCTCCCAGAGTTGGCCAGTGGAAGAGCTGGAAGGAAAGAGCTTAGACTCACAAAGTACTGAAGAGGGGGACAGTCTACAGGAGACAAGAGAGAGGGAAAGCGGAGTCCTGGAAGCTTGGGGTGCTGCCAAGCCCCTGATCCCCAGTGAGGACAGCCAGACCTGCAGTGACCTCTTGTCCCAGCCCACTTATCTTGCTGCCACAAGTGGTGCTCCCCACACCCCTGCCCTTCCTCGTAGCCCTGCCTGGGTCCTGCTCCGGGGTGGGGGGTCACGGAGGGCAGGAAACAGCCGGCTTGGCTGGAGCCAGGCAGACCAGGCCAGGGCTGGGAATTCCCTCCTCCCTCCCGGATCCAAGCCCAGACTCCCTTCTTATTCAGCTTCTCCTCCAGGTTATCCATCTCTTCCCAGCACACCTTTCCCTGCTCTCTCTCTGCCCTCATTCTCCAGCCTCAAAAGTTATGTCTTTGCCCCCTCCTGGGCCCTGCCTTCACCCCCTCACCCCAGACCCTTGATTGCTTAAGTTGTCTCTTTTGGTGGGGGATGCAGTTCATCATTATGGGGGAGGGGTGTGTGCATGGCCTGAATGGAAGAGAAATGCAGAAGCACAAAGAAATGACAAAGGGTGGAGTGAGGGGCTGCTGAGACAGAGAGCTGAAGAGATGCAACAGCTCACCGAAGAGTCCAGTGCTGTGCCACTGACCCCTGACACCAGGACTCCCTCAGCTAGAGGGAGCAGAGTACCATAGGTAAGAAAAAATCTAGTCAATCCCCCATCACGGGACCTCAGCCCCCATCCCCCAGCATGTAATCCAGTTCCTAATGCCCAGTGTATATCAGTGAAGGAATGAATAAAATGAAACCTTTCTTGAGCATCTACTATGTGCCAGATGATCGCTGTACTAGTTTGCAAGATTTGTAAAACAGGGCTCCTGACCTCAAAGATCTCATAATCTGGTGGAAATCCCATGATTTCCCCCCTCCATGGAGATGATACCTTGAGATTTTTCACTCCAGTGCTCAAAAATCACCCTCAGCCTCTCCTATGGGTGTGAGGTCGTTTCCTCCGCCCTCTGATCACCCAGGACCACTTCGCAGGCAAACTAATTCAGTATTCACTGAGTTACGTTACACAGGTGAGCATCCATGTCACTACCTGGTTCCCTGCTCGCTCCACAGACCCAAACCAATCTTGAGCACTCCTTTCTTCATTATTAGGGCACTTAGAGTACTTGCACTGTCCTCCCACCCCAAATATTAGGCTGTCACCCATGTTCCCTGTCCACAGGCAATATGCCGCTATCATTGCCATGGGGGTACCTGCGTGGAGCATGCATCCCTACCCCAACAGCTGGTAGGGTTTCTTTTTGCTATTCAAATACAATTGTCTGGAGTGGGCTTGGAGTTAGGACCTTTTCTATATATAACAAACAACAAACAAATCATCCCTTTTCACCTTCAATTGTAGACATCGTCACTCCTTTTCCCATTTCCTAGCCCCCTTCTTACGGCCCCCACCTGACCCTGCCAGGTCTAGAGTTAAGTTTACCCAGGAGCTGGGGAAGTTTAAGCCTAGGCACCCCTTACTTTCCAGGCTCCTCTCACCACCCTGGTTAATGAATGCCATCAATTTAAACAGCTTTCAAGGTGAGTCACAGCAGGAGAACGTTTGAAGTGGCCCTAAATCTCACAGCTCTTACTTGAAAGGAATTTGATAGAGATTTTGACATGACCATAATAAGTTGTCAAGCTCAATGAAATTTTTATAAACTCACAATAATGAAAGAAACAAAATTCAAGCAACCATACTGGAGAAAAGATGGCTTGAGAGAGAATAGAAAATAACATTATAAAATCATTACTATGTAAAGAGGTGGTCAAAAAGTTCACATCTAAGAAACAGGTAGGACATGAAAGTATCATAGCGATGTGTTGGCAGTTATTAACTACAAATAGTCTGTTGTTTTTCTAGATTTTGTAATATTTGTGGTGTTTGTCACCTTAACCTTGCAACTGGTTGTAATTTCTCAATCTGGGTAAACATTAACTTTTATCCCTAATTTTATATTGATGGCTTTGTTTTTGTTTCCTTAAGGAAGCTTCCCTCAAGTTGTATAAACTTCAGGATCCACAAATCTGAATCCACAAACCTTCTGGAACTCATCATGTACAAAGTTGTAATGGACACGTCTTTATTAATTTATTAGTGACTGTACGTGACTCTAAGCTTCATGAAAGCAGGTATAACATATGTTGTGCTCATTGCTGTAAGTCCTGCGCAAGACTGTCTCAGAGTAAATGCTCAGTAAATATTTGTTGACAAGTCATTCCTTTATTGACCAGTCATTCTTTAATTTACTCAGCAATTATTTATTGAATATTTACTATGGAACAGGGTTGGGGATACAAAGTCATCCTCTGCCTTCTAGGACTTGACAGCCCAGGAGTAGAAATAGCCATAAAACATCAACAGAACACAGGAGGCTATGCGTTGAGCATAAACGTGGCAGACAGAGGGTCCCATGGGATCACAGAGGAAGCATATGAATCCCACCTCTAGGTTCAAGGTGAGTTTTCTGGAGAAGATGGTGCTGTCTGAATGAATCCTAGAGGAGACTGATGGGAAAGGTTGGTTTAAAGGCAGAAAGACAAATAACTATCAAAGCATGGATGTGGTGAGATGGTCCTCGAGCTGCCAGCCAGCCTTCACGCCGCCAGGGTGTGGCGTGCAGACCAGTGACACGGAATGACCTGGAGAGGTGGGCAAGGGCCACTCTTCATTGTACAGGACCTTCCAGGAATGCAGACTTGTCCTGCATACCTGGAGCGTCACCGAAGGGTTTTAGGCAAAGAAGCGGCATCATCAGATTTGTACAGAAAGTTCCTGCTGGTACAACTCTGGAGAGAAGATTGAGAGGGATTGAAACTGAAGGCAGAGAAACCAAATGCAGTTCTCCAAATGACAGTGAGAACTTGAACTGACATGGATGGGTGTGTGTGTGTGTGCGTGCGTGCGTGCGTGCGTGCGTGTGTGTTTGTGTAGGGTGAGGACCCAAGAGATGTCAAGGAGCTAGAATGGGCAGGGTTTGGAGCCACGCTGTGAGGGTGAGGGAGACTGAAGTCAAGCATGAGTCAAGTTTCAGACTCAGTAGGTAGGAGCTAGTGAAACAGGACCACGGTGGGAGGAAGAGGATGGGCATGTTGAATTTCAGATCCCTATGTACCATCCAGACAGCCGGTCCAGAAGTCAGCTAGATCTGAGCTCAGTGAATCTGCAGCTCAGAGACAGATTTTTGGCTGGAGATAAACACGTTTGGGAGTCACTGGCATATGATGGTGATGGAAACTTCAGTGAGTGGGAACAGGGGGTATGGAGGAGGCTGTGTAGATTGAGAAGACTAAGGAAAGTTTTACTGCTTCCTCTTTTTTTTCCTAAACAAATATTATCATATTTAAATCATCACAAGAACCCCATGAGAGGGGCAGGATGGGTGTTACTCTGAAATCCACTTTAAAGATGGGACAGGAAACAAGGACCTACTGTATAGCACAGGGAACTATAGTCAATATCTTATAATAACCTATAATAACCAATATCAGAAAAAAATCTGAAAAAGAATATGTATTTATATACATAACTGAACCGCTTTGCTGTATACCTGAAACTAACACAATGCTGTAAATCAACTATACTTCGATTAAAAAAAAAAAGAGACAGACTCGGAAGGTTAAGTGACCTGTCCAAGGCACTCTAGTAGCCAGCAAGTGGGCCTGACTCCACTGTGATGTTCTGCTACCACACTCAGCATACAGGACAGCCTTCCGCGACCTCACCTCTAAGGACCTGTAGGACACACCCCACATCCTTTCTCCCCTTCCCTCCCTCTGCCTTGGTCCCTTTCTCTTGTGGAGGAGCCACTACTGTCTACTGGCCACTAAATGGGTGTAATTTACCCCCTAACATTCACCAGGCCCTTGACCACCCAGCCCCAAACTCAGCACTGGGGACAGAGAAAGGGACCCTGAGCACTGAAAGAATAGCAGGGGACTGAAACAGCCAGGACTAGGAGCAGGCATCAGTGTGAACTGATAGGAAGGAGGGCAGGGGAAGGGCAGAGCTCACAGCAGAGGCCAAGGCTACCAGAGGGCAAGAAGGTACAGAGAAGGAAGGCAAAGGGGCAGGGGGCCCGAGCTAAAACGGAGGAGGGTAGTGGGAGGAGGGGGAGAGGTAATGGGAGGCTCATTGTCCCAGCAGGGGGAAGTCTTTTGTTTCCTCTCTTCCCTTGGCAGGCTGACAGGATATGAGGCCAAGCCCCCCCAACTCCATGCCAGCATCCCCCCACCCACCCACTGGACGTGGCCCTTCCCTTACCATTGTGTCCTTGGCGCGGATGGGGGTAGGGGCAATGGCTCTAGGAGGGAATATAAGGACTACTGGTGTCTGGGGGCTAACTACCGAGGTCCTGAAGGGACAAGAAGCCCCCGGGCTGATTCGTAGAGCTTGGCAGGGAGAGATCTGTGCCTGGGGAGGAGCAGGAAGCCAGGCCAGGGTGGGGCCAGCACAGAGGGTAGCAGGTCGGGCCAGGGGAGCGGTAGGCTAGCCCCAGAGGAGATGACGCAGGGCTTCAGGCCTCTCCCAGCCCCCACCATTCCAGCCTGGGGGCCTGAGAGCTTACCTGAAATCCAGGGTTCCCCCCACCCCCTTCATTCCGTAAGGTTGACATCACCCCCACCGGGCAGCTGGGATCTGGTAGAGCCTAGCAAACTCCGCTGTCCTGCCTGGGCCCTTCACATCCACTTTCCTGGACTCCCTCCCTCCCTCTCCGGGATCCAGGAGCCTGGCCTCCCGCTGTGGTCCTTCAGGAACCCTGGAATTTCATCCCTCCCCTCCTCTCCCTCCTGGGTCATTTTGCTCCATCAGCTGCTCCTGCAGGAAGGGCGCCCTACTCAGCCTCGCCTCTCTTCCCGAGCCTTTTGTTTGCTGGGTCTGCAGGAAATTGGAGGGGCGGTGGCCAAGGGCTCATCTGCCCCAGGGGCCTGGGGGAGGGGGTCCGGATTCACGAGACTTTAATCCTGGGGAGTTCACTGCAGGGGTGGGGAGGGTAGATTGCCGGGTAATTAGCATTTAGAACGCGAACTCGGAGTGGGGCGCCGTGGAGCTGGAAATGGACGCTCTTGTCTCCGAGGGGCGGTCCTGGTGTGTGTTCGAGGATCCCTAGAACCGGAGGCTGGACTTAATAGGCTGACCCAGGAGCCAACACGAAGGGGAGAAGAACCCAGATACCGCATCCCACGACCTCGTCCTACACGCCTAGGTCCTGGGAATCCCAAACGGTGGTGAGGTAGTAGGCAGGTCAGACCAAGTAGCCTTTGATTAGCTACTTTCTTTCCCGTTTAAAAATGGTGGAGAGGAGGACCAGCACGTAGACCCTGAATTCGCGCCTTCCCAGGACGCAACCGCAGACTAGGAGGCGGGGGTGGCCGCTCTAGCGAGCCTGCGCCCTCTCGTTGGTTGCCCTCTCTCCGAGGCCACCCTGGGCGCCGCCATCTTCCCTTACCAGCGAGCTGGGCGGGGCCGCTGCAGTCACGTGAGGAGCAAGACCGCCCCCCGTCCCAGGTCCGCGATGGTTCCCAGAACAGTCAATGAATGGTTACTAACGTCACCGGAGTGGCTGGGACTGTTAGAAGCACCGGAGTAAAGCAGCGAAGAAAAGAAAAGTTCCTGTTTCGTGGAGCTTAACTTTCTGTTGGAAGTAGACAGTCTATGAACAAGATCAACAAGTAAACGACATCTATTAGATGGTGTTAAAAGCGCTATGGAGGAAAAAATATATAGGAAAAGTAGAAAAAATAGGAAATGGGATGGGAAGGAAGGAAAGCGTAGTTCAGTTTTAAATGGGACCAGCGGAGGAGATTTCACTAAGAAGATGATATTTGAGCCCAGAAGACAAAGAGGCTCATGCTCTGTGTGTCACAGCCCAGACAGAGATCAGGCAGGAGATGAGGAGGGGTGAAGGCAGGAGGCAGACCGGATAGGGCTTCGTGGGTAGGGTGCCCACATAATATATAGACCACTCTGAGTCACTTCTGAGCAAAGGAAATGCTGTTAATACTTATGCCAAGGCAACAGGCATAAACTGTGGTAGTTGGTGTTTCAGGAGGTAAGTATGGTTACCCTTCATATAAAAGCCTTTGGCTTTTACTCTGAGGAAAATGAGAAACCATTGGACAGTTTTGAAAAGAGAAGCGTCACGAAGGGATAGTTGCTTTTTAATAACATCACTCTAACCGATCTGCTTAGAATAGACATAGGGGCCAGGGCAGAAGCAGGCAAATCAGTTAGAGGGTTGTTGCAATAATGCAGATAAGAGATGATGGTGGCTTGGACTAGGGTGATAAACTGTGGTTGGACACTGGTTATATTTTAAAAATAGAGACAAAAAGAATTACTGATGGATTGGATGTGGGATATGAGAGGGAGTACTTGAGCATAACCTTAAGGTTTTTAACCTAAGCAACTGGGAAGGTGGGACGGCCACAAGAGGAGTAGGCTGTAGGTGTATGTTTAGGCATTTGATTTGGGGCAGATCAAGTTTGAGTTGCCTGTTTGATGTCCAAGCAGAGAGGTTACTATGTTGTTGTACATACAGTCTGAAGTTCAGAGTAGAGATCTGGGCTGAAGATACACCCTTGGGGCACTATTATACACTATTATATGGATGGTATTTTAAAACTAGGAGACTGAACCAACCAACAATAAAAAATAAATAAATAAATCTAGGAGATTGAGTGAGACCACCAAAGGAATAGGTGTAAGTGGGTGAAAAGAAGTCTGTGGACTGAATTTCTGGTCCTCAATGGAGCCTCCAGTCCACAGTGGCCTCTTGGCCATTCCTCCAACACCTTAGGGTGCTCCAGAGTTGAGACAAGAGATGAAGAAGAACCAGCAAAGGAGACTAAGCAATGACCCTTGGATTGACCATGGAAGGCACTGGTGACTTGATGAGCAGTTTCCCTTTTGCTGATGAGCAAAAGCTTGGGCTTGGTGAGTTTAAGAAGAAATGAGAGGAGGGGATTGGAAACAGCTAGTACAGACAACTTCTATAGAGAAGTTTTGCTATAAAGAAGAAACAACAAAGGAATGAAATGGTAATGGTATGTGTGTGGATTCAAGAAAATTCTTTTATTTTCCTTTTTAAGACAAGACAAATAAAAGAATAAAAACATATTTGTATACTAATGGGAATGACCCAATGGAAAGGGAAAGCGGGATGATGAGATAGGACCTAGTGGCAGGTTAACCTCAGCTAGGAGCACAATCAGCTCGTCTCTATTAATGAGAGGGAGGGCAGAACCTAGCGTGGTGGGTGGTTAGGAGCTTTGAGAGTCTTTTCTGATGCTTCCTGTCTTCTCAATGAATTCGGAAGCAAGGTAGTGAGCTGAGATAGAGATGGGAAGAGAAACCACTGGAGAGAGGGGGGAAGATTTAATAGTCATCTAGGACTGTGGGAGAGTGAGTGGACCGGAGGAAAAACCTGGTCTGAATGCAGGGAGGCATGAGTGCCCACTTGAGGTTCACGGCCATGAATTTGAAATGAGACTGGTTCTATGGGTGGATGGGTGTCCAGCCATGTTTAGCTGCTTGGGCAGGTTCAGGGTAGGTGGAGAGTTGCCTTTACCAAGGCTGTGATTTTGCCAGGAGTTGTGATAAAGTGAGGGGCAAAGGAGTGCTTTTCACTGATCGTGAACTTGAAGCTGGATGAGAAGGGAAGTGAGTGAGGGCAGTGGGCACAAGGCAGGATCAGTGTGTTAGGAGGTCCAGTGAGGTGGAGGATTGTTGGAGTTAGGGCATGACAAAGACCTTCTCCTTGACCAAACATCAGCCAGTTTCCTCTGAAACCTCTTCTGGACTAGGCCTCGACCTTGACCCCCATCCCTGCTGGGCCTGCCTAGCTCAGTTTAGAGAGAATCCCCCACCCAAAGCTTGATATCTGATCACCCTGGCCTGCCTTTAGCAAGAATCCTATTGAGTCTGTTTAGCTAGAGTCCCCCTAAACTTAGTGTTTCCTCTTAGTAATTTTCCATTCACTGACCCCCTCCTTCTGCTTGTTGGCTATAAACACTCAGCTGTCTTTGCTATATTTGGGGTTGAGCCCCATCTCTCTTCCCTATTGTGAGTCTTGACACCAATTGCCTAAATAAAGTCTTCCTTACCATTTTAGCAAGTGTCAGATTAATTTTTTTCCTCTACAGGTATAACTAGAAGTGGTGAATGAAAAGATGGAGGGTCCAAAGTAACTGGTAACGACAAGTCTAGGCATAACCATTGGGTGGGATGGAGGGTGAGATCTATGTAGAAGTGGAGTTTAAGCACCGGCCAGCCGAGTGTTGGAAGTCTCATCAATGTGGATACTGAAGACAACAAAAATTGTGACAGGAGTGGTGTTGGAGAGACTCAGGAGCCAAGCTCCGTGTCATGGGTAGCAGAGATGACTACTAAAGATGCCACAAGTTAACTGCTCATGAGACCTTTCCCTGGCAAAGCCACATTTGTGCTACTTTGAGCCCCTTCCTCTCCTATGGAAATGTTGCGGATAATTTACAGCCAAAGACCAGTGGCAGGAAAACCGGTGTTCATTTCCTGAGGCTCAAACGACAGTTTATGAAAGTTAGGAAATTATTACTGAAGCTCTCCAAGCTTCAATTTCCTAATGTGAAAAATGGAAATAACAATGGTATCTACCTCACAAAGTGGTTATGCGTATTTAACGTAGTGCCCTATGCAAATAATTTATTGAACATTTCGGTATTTCAAGTGCCTAATTAGTTCACTGAACTCTCACAGCCACTTCCTGCCGGAGGGTCTAGTTAATCCCCATTTTACAGATGAGGAAACGTTGCCAGTTGGCGCTGATGGTGACGGTACCTGTAAAGAGTGAGGAGGTGGCCGTAACTCTCAGAGGTTCACAAATCCTGTGATCTCTGTTGGAGGACACAACACTTTGCCGGGAGGCTCAAAAGCTGGAGGCAAAGGAGGCCAATTAACGGCCGCCCGCGCCAGCAGGGTTCTCCCGGATCGGCGGCCAATGGCTCCCTCCGGTGGCGGAAGCGAAGGGCGCAGCTTGTGGGCTGGACTGGGCGCGAGGGGAGGGCCCCGCTGGGCTGAGGGCTGAGGCCGGGACCTGGTGGACTGTACAGGGATTCGAGAGGCTGGAGGACTAGGACTCGGTAAGGCGCGGACCGACGGGGCCCAGCGTTCCCCGCAGCGCACCTGTGACAGGTGCCGTGGCCCCGCCCACCTGCCGGAGGCCTTCCGCCGTCACGACACGCCCCTTTCAGCAGTGACTCCTCGGGCCGCCTTCGAGCCCCGAGTGGGGTCCTGCCCGCGCGGCAGGCGCTTGTTTGTACCGCGGTGATGGGCGCAGTGGGAACCGTGGCCCGCAGCCTGCCAAAGACGCACGTCTGAGGAGCGAACCCGGGCAGCATCCCGGTCGCACGTGGGGCGGGAGCCCGGCTGGCTGCGGGAGCCCCGAGGGGCGGGGCCTCCCCGGGCTCGCCCAAGGGGCGGGGCTGGGCCTGGGGACCAATGGGGCGCGTGTGTGCTGGGGCGGGGGGAGAGGCTCCGGGCCTGGCATCCCGGTAGCCGCAGCTGTCTTTTCCGGCACCCGCGCCCCCTCCGCCTGTAGCGGACCCTTCCAAATCCCGGGGATCAACCTCGAGCAGCTGCGTCCTCCGGTGGGTGAGTGAGCGCCCTGACACACCCGGGCTGTGGAGGGTGCGCCTGGCCGGGGAGAAGGAATCTCGGCCCCCTCCAACCTGCCCCGGGAGAAAGTGGGCAGGAACCGGTTGGGGGAGGAGGACCCACCTTGTGTTGCCGGCCGATGTTTTGGTATTGGTAGTCGAGGAATGGTTGGGATGGTAGAGTTTAGGGGCTGCGTTGTGTGGGTGGGAGGAATCTGGTGAGGTTAAGGACAGAGGAGCCTGTTCGAGATGGATTGAGGAAAAGGGTTGATGGATGATGGGGCTTTGGAAGATTCAGAAGTTTCTTATTGCCCTGAGCTGAGGTGATTGCATGGAGGATCTTGGGGGGCGGCTCAGGACTCCAGATGAGCAAGTGAAGAGGGCCTCCTGCCCATAACTCACTTCCCTTTTGAGGATTTGCTTCCTCTTGTGCTGGTTAAGAAGGGTGAGGATCTTTGCACCTTGCCACAGCCACTGTCATTCCTAGTCTCAGGCATATGGGGCAAGAGGTGGCCCCCAGGAGCTGTGAGGGCCTTGGTACCCAATGCTGAGGCCTGTAGAGTCTGCCTTTGTTGGGGCAGTGGCCAGGACCAGGCTGCCCCCAACTAACACTTTGAGTTGCTGGTGAATATAAGTGAGTGTGTGTGTTTCCTTTTGGGGGAAGCTTTGGGGTGTTTGGTTAGAGGTGTTTTGGGGGGACTCCACGGAGCTGCTTTCCACTCAGCAAACTCTTTGCAGGCCTCGTAACCTCTGGTGACTTCCTCTGCCCGCTCTCAGCCATGGCCAGTGAGAACTCTCCTCTGTTGGCCTACCGGCTCCTGGGGGAGGAGGGAGTTGCCTTCCCTGCCAATGGGGCCGGAGGTCCTGGAGGGGCATCTGCCCGGAAACTCTCCACCTTCCTGGGTGTGGTGGTGCCCACGGTCCTGTCCATGTTCAGTATAGTTGTCTTCTTGAGGATTGGTGAGTGGGGGTCTTATTCAGGGGTGCAGTGGGAGGGATGGCTGGGACTGGGATGAAGTTGGGGAAGAGCCCTGGGAGAAGTGGGTAGATGAAGGGCTGGGGGAGGGGGCTCCCCATGGCCTTGTGTTTGGCTCTGCCCTGGAGGTAACTGATGACCAATGGGAAAGGGGGTGGGATGCATGAGCCACCATCTGACCTGCTTTACCACTCCTGTCCCAGGGTTCGTGGTGGGCCATGCTGGGCTGCTGCAGGCTTTGGCCATGCTCTTGGTTGCCTACTTCATCCTGGCACTCACCGTCCTCTCTGTCTGTGCCATCGCCACCAATGGAGCTGTGCGAGGGGGCGGAGCCTACTGTATCCTCCAACATCCGTGAACTGGGGTCTGGGCTCTTCTGTCATAAGGAGAAGGAGAGGGCCCCTCCCACCCCCCCGGAGGCGCAGGATAAGAGGGGGCAAGTTCCAATGAATGTCCAGCAGACAGGTTGGAATGGGGAAGGTGACCAATGTGGCCTTCCATGTTAGTTCCACTTTCCAGACCACCAGGGGCCTTCTCAGTTGCCATTTTGGCTCTCCTAACAGTCCTGTCAGTTAGGTAGTATTCATTTTACAGACGAGATTCCAGAGCATTGGTGACTTGGACAAAGTCACGTGGCTTGGGAGTGGCTGCACTGGGACACACTGCCTCTGAGAACAGTCCTGGTGTGTTCAGGGAGGTGAGGCCTGGAGGGCCAGCTGCAGCATGCTTTGTGTTCGGGGCCATCCTCATGCTCCAGTTCAGTTTCTTTTCCCTTAACACTCACCTCCTGCTTCCACTTTTAGTCATGATCAGCCGGACCCTGGGGCCTGAGGTTGGGGGCAGCATTGGCCTCATGTTCTACCTGGCTAACGTCTGTGGCTGTGCAGTCTCCCTGCTGGGGCTGGTGGAGGCTGTGCTTGATGTCTTCGGGGCTGGTCTGTGTTCCCCACCCTGGTCAGGGCAGCTCTGAGGATTTGCAGGGTCTAGGATTCTGGGATCATGGCTGGTAGAGAAGCCCTCTCCAGGAGGGGTGTACGGTGGTTTCTCCAGCTCCTACTGAGTGCCTAGACTCTTGTAGACATCCGAGAGATTGTCCTGGCCCACGAGGAGCTTACCGTGTAGTCAGGGAGGCCAGACTAACACTCCCCAAATTGACAGAGCAAGAATAGTGGTACCCAGCAGGGAGGGCTAGGATGCTGGGATAGTTGGGTGGGGGAGTGGGAAAGATGGCTTCTATGAGGACAAGTGGACCGAAGATGGGGTCTGTCCCTGTTTTGAGTCATGGTTGGGGTCCCTCCTTGGAATGTGGCCTTCTAACTCTGTTCCTTCCTCTCTACAGATGCCACAGGGTCCAGTGGGCTCCGAGTCCTGCCCCAGGGCTACGGCTGGAATCTACTTTATGGCTCCCTGCTGCTGGGCCTGGTGGGCGGGGTCTGCACGCTGGGGGCTGGCCTCTATGCCCGGGCCTCCTTCCTCACATTCCTGCTGGTCTCTGGTTCCCTGGCCTCCGTGCTGATCAGCTTTGTGGCTGTGGGGCCCAGGGACATCCCCCTGACCCCTCAGCCTGGCCCCAATGGCTCCTCCCTGCCGCCCCAGGTCGGCCACTTCACTGGCTTCAACAGCAGCACTCTGAAGGCCAATTTGGGTGGTGAGCTGGGCACAAGAGTGCTGGGGTTCTCGAGGAGAGGGGTGGGCACATGGTAGGGGACAGGCCTCTGGAATCCCAGGTGAAAACAGATGTCAGGGAAAATCAGGGGCAGGACATCTGGGCCTTGGAGTAATGCAGATTGATTAAGATCTGTTCGGCATGTGTGGGCTGCTGTGTGTTTGGCCCAATGAGGTACAAGGGTGACCACAAGATAGTCCCTGCCCTAGAGGAACTTACTTACTTGGAGAGATAAGACGTACGTTCAGGAAACAAATTGCACAATAGGACTGAATGTGATTCAAGTAGACTCACAGAGGAGAATCTGTGAATCACAGAGGAGTCCAGAGGAGGGAGATCTGGGTATGGACTGGGGAGGGTGGGAGCTGGTGGAGCTAGAGTGGGCTGAGCTGGGTTGGGAAGTTCAGATAGGAGCGGGAGGGAAGGCATCTTAGGAAAGAGCGTTGATGAAGCGCTGGAGGGAGGACTGGAGCATCTGGGGGAGAAGGAGGTGAGGAGGTTGGCTGAGCCAGTGTCAGATATGGGGTCAGGGCTGGGGTCTTGGTGAGGATGGTGGGGAGGCAGGTTGGGGTTTGGAATCTGAGGAGGGGGTGGCAGGGCCAAAATGCCTGGGTCCCTAGAAGGGATGCTGACACCCTCTCCTCCCTGAGAACGGTCCCATCCTCAGCTGGCTACGCCAAGGACTACACCACGGGGGCCATGATGACCTTTGCCAGCGTCTTTGCTGTCCTTTTTAATGGCTGCACGGGCATCATGGCTGGGGCCAATATGTCGGGTGAGAACCCCTGCCTGCCACCTCCTGGGATTGGGGGGCTGCCATCTTGTGCCCCTGTGGGGGCGCTGAGGGCTCAGGGATGGAGGGAGTGGTGGAGGGCTGACCTCTCTCCCTTTGCTCCCTTCCCTCCAGGGGAGTTGAAGGACCCTAGCCGGGCAATTCCTCTGGGCACGATCGTCGCTGTCGCCTATACTTTCTTCATCTACATCCTGCTTTTCTTCCTCTCCAGCTTCACCTGTGACAGGTGCCTGGGGAGGGGGTGAGCTTGGTCTTTAAAGGGGTGGGGTGGGGTGTTGGAACAAGGTTGGCACACCTGGATCATCAAGGGCAGCACAGGCTGGGGGGTAGATACTGAAGTTGTTGGGGTGCAGGGAAAAATCGGGACTGTCTGTCCCATTGGGAGAGCGTTGGAGCTGCTGCCTTCAGTGGGTAGGCTGGCTATGTGGTAATAGCCAACCTGCAGCTAGCATCTGCTTCGTGCCTGGTACTGTTGTAAGCACTTGGTTTGGGGGTGGGGTGGGGAAAAGTTTTCTAGTCAATTTGTATTTCCATAAATATTTGGCTTCTTGTGCATATACTGTTGGGAATGTGCACATATGATTAAATTCAAAGCACCCCAATGACAGCCAAATCCCCCGTGAGTAGGGCAGATCAACCCCTGGGCACACTTGATCTGTTAATATGGTCCTTAAGATCGGGGCTAGGGTCTGTTGAGAATACCCAGTGCTTAACCTCACCCAGTGTTGAAAGCATTGTTCTCACCAGGACCCTAGGATGGTGCATATTTATTCTCTGGATCCTCTTCCTTTCCCTCCCTGTAGGACCCTGCTGCAGGAGGACTATGGGTTCTTCCGGGCCATCAGCCTGTGGCCCCCGCTGGTCTTGATTGGTATCTATGCCACGTCGCTCTCAGCCTCCATGAGCTCCCTCATCGGCGCCTCCCGCATCCTCCACGCCCTGGCCCAGGATGACCTCTTCGGTGCACTGTCCCCTGCCTCCTGCCTGGCTCTGGGCACGCCCTCCTATGTCTGTCTCGGTCCCCCGCTTGGCCCAGGCTGACGTGACTCCTGTGTTTCTGTTTGCACAGGAGTGATCCTGGCACCGGCCAAGGTTGTATCCCGAGGGGGGAACCCCTGGGGGGCTGTGCTCTATTCTTGGAGCCTAGTGCAGGTAAGCCTTCCTCTTCAAGCAGCCTTCCCCCTGCCCCTAAGCCCCTCCTGCTTATGCTTTTAGGACCAGAAAGGGTCATGTGGGTGCTGGGAGACAGGGCTGAAAAGACAGCATGTGTTGGCATTTGACGAGGTGGGGGGAATTGATGAAGGCCCAGCCTCTTGGTCCTTGTCCAGCTGGTGCTCCTGGCTGGGAAGCTGAACACACTGGCCGCTGTGGTCACTGTCTTCTACTTGGTGGCCTATGCTGCTGTGGACCTGTCCTGCCTGAGCCTGGAGTGGGCCTCGGCCCCCAACTTCCGGTGAGAGGAGAAGATGCTTGTGTCTGCAGAGAAAGAGAGGGAGGTGTGGGCAGGCCTCGGACCACAGTGGGAGAGGTCGGGGATAGAGTGGAGTGGCTCCGTATCAGGGCAGCCCTTCCTGAGCATCCTCCCTTCTCTGTCTGCCCGCAGTCCCACCTTCAGCCTGTTCTCCTGGCACACCTGCTTGCTGGGGGTGGCCTCCTGCCTGCTCATGATGTTTCTCATCAGCCCTGGGGCCGCTGGTGGCTCCCTGCTTCTCATGGGCCTGCTTTCCGCCCTGCTCACTGCTCGAGGAGGCCCCAGCAGCTGGGGCTACGTCAGCCAGGCCCTGCTTTTCCACCAGGTTGGTGGGGGGACTTGGAGGAGGGTGGGGAGGGGAGGGGAGGAGGCGGCCTGGGAACACCTACGCCCCAAGGAGGCCTCCTGTTCCCTCGGCTGGAGTTTCTTCCTGTCCGAGAGAGGTCGAGGGGGCTGTCCACCGGAGCCCATCTTCCCACGACCTCACCTTGTCCAGGTTCGTAAATATCTGCTCCGGTTGGATGTCCGGAAGGATCACGTGAAGTTCTGGCGGCCCCAGCTGCTGCTCCTGGTGGGGAACCCCCGGGGCGCACTGCCTCTGCTGCGGTTGGCCAACCAGCTCAAGAAAGGGGGCCTCTACGTGCTGGGCCACGTCACCCTGGGAGACCTCGGTCAGTTGCCCTCCACTCACCCCCAGCCTCTCTCTCCATCTCACTCTCAGATGCTCTTTGTGTTCTTTGCATCCCAGAGGCACCATCCTTCTTCCCAGCTGACCCTTCCTAGCAGCCACACCCTTGCCCAGATCTGTCTCTTCGGCCCACTTGCAATTTGGACTCTGGGAGAAAGTACTTGAGTCTGGGCCACATTTGCTGCCTACCTTCTCTGCAGACTGCCTGCCCTCGGACCCCGTGCAGCCACAGTATGGGGCGTGGCTGAGCCTGGTGGACCGGGCCCAGGTGAAGGCCTTCGTGGACCTCACCCTCTCGCCCTCCGTGCGCCAGGGGGCTCAGCACCTGCTGCGGATCTCAGGCCTTGGTGAGCTGCTCCTGTCTAGGTCCCCCAACCTGCTCCATGAAAATCTCTGCTCCCTACCCCCAGAGAGCAAACCACAGATTGCAAACTCCAAAAGGAACCCACAATCTAGTGCATATAGAACTCAGTTCTCAAAAGATAAAGCACAGGGCGTGATAAGGTCTCCAAGGAGATGCCTTAAGGACTGGAGATGGAGTGACACTGGTTTTTGTTTTTTTCCTGACCCATAATTGGGGCACAGGCTCTGAAAAGCATGTTGTCTTGTTGGGGACAATGGGAGAAACATTTGAGGCTGGCAGCTGCCCTGTCAAATGTAGGGCAGATGCTTTTTAACCACCACAATTCAGAGGAAGGAAGACCATTATGCATTGATATGGCCGGCAATGTGATGAGATGGTATCTCAGCTGGGTCTCGAAAGGTGTGGAGAAATAGGAGTTGGTGTAACAAGGCTCCCAGAAACCACAAAGGACGCGGAGGGTGTGTGGGACTGATGCTATTGTATGGAGTGGGACACTCCCAGCTTTGTGGCTGTGTCTTTGTGCGGAGGCCTCCAGCCCTGCACTCCTGCCTCCTCCAAATCACTGCTCAGCCACCTCCTCCTTTCTCAGTCCTGGGACTGGGGTCTGTGCCCCCTCTGAGTGCATACTTGGGCTGCATTTACAGTTTGGCTGAAGTTCAAGTGTTGGACGTTGCCCTGGTCAGTGTAAATCAGAACCTTGGAAAATGCTCAGGAGGGAGTGAGACTTGTTTAATTTGCAAGATCAGCTGGAGTTCCCACCTGCTAAAGTGTGTTGGGGGTGTTACTGAGCATTATGTGACAGACCCTGGAGCATCCAAGCTCTCTCCTCAGCTCCACCTTTTGTGAGGGATCCTGAGCCAAGAGACCACCACTTGCATGAAATTTACCCTGTGGGAAATGATTCAAATAAAAAGGGAAAGATTTCCTTTCAGTGATCAGTCCCCCAGCATGTCCAACTTGATTTACTGGTAGATTTTAAGTAACCTATTTGTCTCCTGAGAAGGTCTTAGAAGAGGTCTGAGTCTTCCCATAAACTCAGCCCTGTTAAAGGAGGAATTACCTGATTCCATGCTGGTTGTTCAGGTACTGAAACCCAGGAGCTGTCAGCAGGGACTTGGGGCTTTGCAGCTGGTGCACATAGCAGCTTAGAGGCTCAGAGAATGGGCTCAGGTGCTGGACACATGGGGTTCGCCTGCTGGCCCCGGTGTCTACCAGCCATGAGCCTTTGGGCAAGTGACTTCATCGCTCTGGGCCTCAGGTTCCTTATCTGTAAAATGGGGTGAGTAATAGTCCCTACCTCATAGGGTTGCTTCAGGGATCAGATGGGTTAAAACACAAAGTGCTTTCAACAGGACAGAGCCCTCCCCCGGGTTAGAGTGCAGATGTTAGCTCTCAGGGGACTGTGCTTTGGTCGTGCCACCATTAGGGCTTTGCAGTTGTAGGAACAGATTGTGTAGCCCCAGCGCCGAGTTCTTATCCTCCCCTAGCAGGGCCCAGGCCCTGTTTCCCTGGGGAGTGAGGCCATGAGCTTGACTAATCAGGGGGTCCCACGTCTGCCCAGTGGAGTCAGACTCTTAGATCCCGTCACGAAAAAGGTGTGCAGCTTGAAATCTAGAGTGAATGCATCCTACTGCAACAGACCAGACGTGCTCCTTAGTTAAAAGAATCCTAAGGCAAACTTTGCCTATTTAAGTGGGGGAGATTAGTTGTGGAGATAAATAAAATAAAAGCATGTGAAAGTGTTTGGGAAAACTAAAAGTCATTATGCAAATGTGCAAAGTGTTGCCTTAAGAGGCCAAGCACAGTGGAAATGTCATACCTAATGGCTGACACACGTCGCTGTCAGCGCGTGGGAGTGGGCGCCTGTCAGCGTGGTGTGAACTCAGCCTGTGAGTCTGATTCCTCTGTGAGTCTGATTTCTGCCCCTCTCTGCCCCCAGGTGGCATGAAGCCCAACACGCTGGTCCTGGGTTTCTATGATGATGCTGCACCTGAGGACCATTTCCTGACGGACCCAGCTTTCTCTGAGCCTGCAGATGGTACCCAGGAGGGTGGGTCCCCAGCCCTGAGCACCTTGTTTCCTCCACCCCGGGCTCCTGGGAGCCCCCGGGCTCTCAGTCCCCAGGACTACGTGGCCACGGTGGCAGATGCCCTGAAAATGAACAAGAACGTGGTTCTGGCCCGGGCCTGTGGGGCCCTGCCCCCCGAGCGGCTGAGCCGGGGGTCTGGGGGCACCTCTCAGCCGCATCATGTGGACGTGTGGCCCCTCAATCTGCTGCGGCCCCGGGGTGGGCCCGGCTATGTGGACGTCTGTGGCCTCTTCCTGCTGCAGATGGCAACCATCTTGGGCATGGTGCCCGCTTGGCACAGTGCCCGCCTCCGGATCTTCTTGTGCCTGGGGCCTCGGGAGGCCCCTGGGGCGGCTGAGGGGCGGCTCCGGGCACTGCTGAGCCAGCTAAGGATCCGGGCTGAGGTGCAGGAGGTGGTGTGGGGTGAGGGGGCTGGGTCCCAGGAGCCTGAGGAGGAGGAGGAAGGGGACTTCGTGAATGGCAGGCGGGGAGACGCTGAGGCAGAGGCCCTGGCATGCAGCGCCAACGCCCTGGTTCGGGCCCAGCAGGGGCGTGGCAGAGGAGGAGGGCCTGGTGGGCCAGAGGGTGGAGATGGCGAGCAGGGGCCCTCCACCGCCCTCACCTTCCTGTACCTGCCTCGGCCTCCTGCTGATCCTGCCCGTTACCCTCGCTACCTGGCGCTGCTGGAAATTCTGAGCCGTGATCTGGGCCCCACTCTGCTCATTCATGGCGTCACCCCTGTCACTTGCACTGATCTATGAAGCCGCTTTCCAAGTAGAGAGTGCCCAGGTTGGGCGGCCCACCTGGATTATCGGGTGAGGAAGGGAAGGGCCGCCTCCCGCCTGTCTCGCACATGGGACTCGGACCCTGGTGGAAGTATTAGGGGATCCTGGTCTCTGGCATCTCTCCGTCTCTGGGAGAGGGGCCTCGGTGCACTAACGCAGGGCAGCTGTCCCCACCAGGCTGGGGGAGGAAATCAGCAGTCCTCCCCTGCTGACCTCCCTCCCTTCACCGGTGCCTTGACGGGGGCTGGGTCTCCGCTTGTGACGCTAGGCTACCTCAGTCTCCCCTGCTCACCCAAGACTCCCTGACCCTTGAGGTTGTGATGTTTTTGTTCTGTTTTATTTTTCTAACTGCTGAACATGAATAAAAGACCAGAACACTACACACTGGCGGCGCACTTCTGGACGGGAGAGGGTGGGTGGGACGGGAAGAGGGAGAAATCTGTATGGGGGATGGGGAAAGAGGGGCTCGGGAGCTTCCCAGTGGCGAGGGGGCCAAGTGCCGGACTTGGGGCGCTGGGCCTGGTGGCGGCTCGTGGAAACGGGCTGCTCGCAGCCCCCTAGACGCAGGCGCCCGCGGAAAGCCCTCCTGGCTCACAGAAGGGGGCCGACTCGGGGAGGGACTGCACTTTAGGGCCTAGGGGCCACGTGACCCTCCCCCAGGAATGCAGTGACGTCACCGGGGGCGTGGCCGTCCCCAAAATTGGGGAGGAAGGGGAAAAAAAAAGCCAGAAAAAGTTTCTTTCCTGGAGTCCCAAGTGAGGTGTGGGACGGAAGAAGGGGTCCAAGTCAGAGGCCCGGGGCTCCGTGGGGCCCTGACCGCTGTCTGGAGTCCCCCGATCTAGGCCATGTCCGGGCCCACCTGGCTTCCCCCGAAGCAGCCGGAGCCCGCCAGAGCCCCTCAGGGGAGAGCGCTCCCTCGAGGCGCCTCGGGGCCGCCGCCAGCCCACGGAGCAGGTAAGGCAGCCCCAGCGCCGCCGAGGAGGCCATCGGGGCACCAGCGCTCACCTCTGCCCGGCGGCGGCTTTTGCCTCCCGCTGAGCCCACCCGTACCGCCGCTTCCCCAAGCCCTGAAACCCGCAGCCCCTGCCCTCTGGCAGCCCTCCCTGCCCCCTGCCCCGTTCTCCGACCCCAAGTGCGGGGGGGGAGGGGGGAGGGGAGAAGAGGGACCCAAGACGGCGGCCTCCACAAGTGTCACTCTCTTCTTCCCATCCCCACCTTTGCTCTCTCTTCCCTCACCCCAGCACTCCAGCCCCACCCCAGGGTCAATTTTTGCCCTCTCCCATCTGAGCAGTGTTACCAGGCCCCTGGGGGACCGGAGGATCGGGGGCTGGCCTGGGTGGGGTGCCATGGAGCACCCCAGCGCTCACAGGTGAGCACTGAGATTGGGGGCGGGGTGGGAACTTGGGACAGGAGAGGAGGCCAGGTGATTTGCATTCTCCCTGCTTTTGCTCCATCCCCAGGGACCACCCCCAGACAGGGGGGGCTTGCGCCCAGGGAGTCTGGATGCTGAGATTGATTCCCTGACCAGCATGCTGGCCGAGTTGGACGGGAGTCGTGGTCATGCCCCACGGCGGCCTGACCGGCAGGTGACTCCCCTGTCTTGCCTCTGTCCCTTCAGTCCTTGTCCCCTGCCCCTCCCCTCCAGCCTGGTCCCTGCTCTGGATTCTCAGCCCCCCTCCCCCTCTGTGTGAGTGATGCACACACCAGCGTGGAGGGAGCCAGGCCACCAAAACTTACTAGGTTGTCAGTCGCCTGGGGTCGGGTCCTTGTCAAAACCAGTGCTAACCCGGGTGCCACACATATGGGGTAGGGGGTTCCACAGATGTGTGGCATGGAATGTGCCCAGTTCACTCCTTCTGGTCTGCGTTTCTCCCCAGGCTTATGAGTCCCTTCAGCCCCCTGCCTATCGCTCAGGCTCAGGCTCCCTGAAGCCCAACGGAGGGGGTGTTCCTCCCCCACCGCTCCCAGTGTCCCCCTATGGGGGCCCTACTCCAGCCTCCTATGCTACGGCCAGCACCCCCGCCGGCCCTGCCTTCCCTGTGCAAGTGAAGGTGGCACAACCAGTGAGAGGCTGTGGCCCCCCCAGGCGGGGGGCCTCTCAGGCCCCTGGGCCCCCTCCGGGCCCCCACTTTCCTGTCCCAGGCCGAGGTGAAGTCTGGGGGGCTGGCTATCGGAGCCACCGTGAGCCAGGGCCAGCGGGTAAAGAGGAGGCTGCTGGGGCCTCCAACCCTGCAGCAGGAAGAGGAAGCGGGTATGGGACCCCGGTAAGCCCCGGGCACTGGGATTTGGGGTCCTCAAAGACAACGGGATGCGGACTGGGTGGCGTGAGGGTGGTATTTGATGTCCTGGTTGTCAGAAGTCTGAGGTGTGGGAGCTCTGGACCCCCGGGGGGTGTTGGGCAGGTCTGGAAATAAAGGAAGGAGGGGATAGATCTGCATACTGGCTTCTAGAAGGGCACCTCTGGCCCCTGGGCTGAGATGTTCTCAGATGAGCTTTTTGGGTGGAATTGCCTAGTCACCCTCAGTGACCTTCAGTGACAGTATTGGGAGCTAGAGGTAGGGCCGAACCCTTGATTCTCACTTCCCAGGTTCCCCTGAGCCAGCCTCCCGAGGAGGAACTTGAGAGGTTGACTAAGAAGCTGGTACATGACATGAACCACCCGCCCAGTGGGGAATACTTCGGTGAGCTGACCCTAGGTGGAGCAGGAAAGGGGAGGTGGGGCTGGAGAGTCAGATGAACAGAGGGTCCGGCTTCCAAGCCTGTGCAGATTGACCCTGTTCCTCTTCAACCCCAGGCCGGTGTGGTGGCTGTGGAGAAGATGTGGTTGGGGATGGGGCTGGGGTTGTAGCCCTGGACCGTGTCTTTCACGTTGGCTGCTTTGTGTGTTCCACGTGCCGGGCCCAGCTCCGGGGCCAACATTTCTACGCCGTGGAGAGGAGGGCTTATTGTGAGAGCTGCTATGTGGTGAGTGGTTGGGGCTGGGCGGGGGTGGGGGTGAGGGGGGCTGGAGTCAGCAGCAGGAGACAGGGGCCTTCCAACCAAGGTGGGAACTAGATGTCCAAGCCCCAGAGAGGAACAGGGTTTGAGGCTGGGGGACTGAAACTGGTATGTAAGAAGGGAGGAATGAAGTAAGTAGCTATATCCTGGCTGCTGGAGGGGAAAGACAATATCCTCTTACAAGTATGAGGCATTTATTTTAGATTTAAGGGAATGTGCTAAATTCCCACAATTGCCCTGTAAGGCAGATACTACTACTGAAGGAAACTGAAGCTCAGAAAGGTTAAATAGCTTGTCTAGGAAGCTGCCATGCTGGGACTTGTACTCAGATCTGTTCAAGGCCACCTTTCACTGCATCACATGCAGTGGGCTACCTAAACAGGATGCCAGTCAGGGCTGCATGGGTCTCCCCAGCCCCTGACCTTCCTGCCCTCCTTCCCAACAGGCCACCCTTGAGAAGTGCTCCACGTGCTCCCAGCCCATCCTGGACCGGATTCTGCGGGCTATGGGGAAGGCCTACCATCCTGGCTGCTTCACCTGTGTGGTGTGCCACCGCGGTCTTGATGGCATCCCTTTCACTGTGGATGCCACCAGCCAGATCCACTGCATTGAGGACTTCCACAGGTCAGCCGGGTTCCCAACCTTTGTCTCAGGATATCTGGCCTGGCCTTTCCCATCTTCCTTATTTCTCCTTTATGTCCGAGTACCAGCCTCTCTTGTTTCTTATCATCTTCCCCTAAGATCCAGGACCATACCTCTGGCCACTTCTGTGCCCTCCTGCATTCCACCTTCTCTGGGCTCTTTTGTTAGTCTCCTCCAGCCCTGGGGCTTGACAGCATCCTTGGTTCCCTTCTCCCCCAGGAAGTTTGCCCCTCGATGCTCAGTGTGTGGTGGAGCCATCATGCCTGAGCCAGGTCAGGAGGAGACTGTGAGAATCGTTGCTCTGGATCGCAGCTTTCACATTGGCTGTTACAAATGCGAGGTCAGGGGACCTGGATAAGGGGAAACAGGGTTATTGGGGTCTGGGGTGCTGGGTATGTTAGACCACAAGGGAGAAGGAACTCAGGGGTCAAGGCCTGATGGAAAGCTGTTGCTTCTTTCTGAACAGGAGTGTGGGCTGCTGCTCTCCTCTGAGGGTGAGTGTCAGGGCTGCTACCCGCTGGATGGGCACATCTTATGCAAGGCTTGCAGTGCCTGGCGCATCCAGGAGCTCTCGGCCACCGTCACCACCGACTGCTGAGTCTCCCCAGAAGCATGTGCCGTGTTCTCCCTTCTCATCAACCACCCTCCCTGACATCTACCTTTATAACTTTGTCACCAAATGCTGTCTCCTCTTCCTCCAATCGTGAAATAATAATCCCTCAAGAGTTGACAAAACACTTTTAAGCGTGTTGTCTCATCTGATTCTCATAGCAGCCCAACAGGAGCCTGATTGTTGTGACTGCTTTTATAGCTGAGAAGTGGTTTCCTCAGATTGCATTCTTCCAAAGTGGCAGAACCAAGATCAGAAGGGCCAATTTTTTGCACCTCCACTATGCACTCTTTTTAATATAGTTTCCTGTAAAAATACTCTTCCTCTCAGTGCTGGGAGCCAGACAGGCAGCATTTCCTATCCTTAAGTCCTCACACTCAACTCACTGAACAAGGACTTGGTGTTATCCCCAGTGTGGTGAATTTTTCTCTGGGGCAAGCCAGATTCTGCTTGGTGGTCAGGCCCTCAACCTACAATCAATCTCATCAAGGTACTGGTTGGCGTTTGCCAGTTTTGCTTAAAGATAGGGTGCCTTTCTGGAAGAAGAGCAGGAACAGTGGGTTTTGCTGGTAGCACGTACTGAGGCACAAATACAGGCTGGTTCTCTGGTGGGAGCACAGAATGGTGGTAAATGTTTTAAAATGGTTGCTGTATTCCACTAAACGCCCGTACTACCTAAGCGACTGCCCTGCGCTAGGAGAGGGGGGAGCCACTCCCGATGAGATCAGGAGACTCCCCGACCAAAGTGAGGGGCAAGGCGGCTAGACGCGAACTGACTCAGATCCTAGACACATCCGGGGAAGTGCGACCTTCGACGTCCGACCTCGGCGGGAAGAAACTCTCCCCGCTCACAGAGCTGCAGCGCTCTCCCAAGGCCATGTTTGGTCCGTCTCGGCGTCCGTAGTTCCTCTCGCCTGCGAAGTTCCCGCCCCGGAAAGCGCGCGAGACGTCCGGGGCCCCGCCCCTTCCCATCGTTCCCCGAATCTCCCAGCCATTCCGTCTTTGGTTTGGTTGCAGTTCAAGCGCAGCTGGGTATAGTTTTGTGTTTCGAGGCGCTGTTCTGCGGTTGACGCAGGCGCAGCTCGAGCGCGCGCGCCGACCGCCCATCCTCGCTGTCCCACTTTCTTCGGGTCTTCTCGGCCCTGTTGAGAGCCTCGCGTCTGTCTCACGCTCCTCGCCGTCCTCGTCGCGCGCCCGAGGCAAGAGGCGGGCCCAGGTCGCCCGGAGAACCTGCTGGCCAGAGCGCGAGACTAACGGCCGCTATCGCTCCCAGGTGGGGGAGGGGAGAGGCCTGGAGAACCAGGGGTTGGGGGCCCGCGGGGGAGGGTGGAGCGTCGCAGTCCTCCTTGCTGCCCGGGACGTGGGTTTAGGATGGCGGGCATAGCGGAAGGCAGGCCTTTGCTGAGGGAGGCGGGCGTGCTGCTTCAGAGGAGCGATTCTTTGCTTTGGTCGTCATTGTTCCACACCCTGACCTTCCGTGTCTGGGCTCCAGGCCCCCTCAGACCGCGCCATGGGTGACAGTGACGATGAGTATGATCGAAGGCGCAGGGACAAGTTTAGAAGAGAGCGCAGCGACTATGACCGTTCCCGAGAAAGAGATGAAAGACGTCGAGGGGACGATTGGAATGACCGGTAAGACGCTACTTTTCCTTGATTTTGTCCGCTTGTCTTATTTTGCACTCCACTCTGATTACATTTCCCTTAAGATTTTATTAGGGCGAACCATGTGAAATCGTTCATACTCGACCATTTCATGTGGTTCAACCTATTTGCTCATTGCTATGGCTTGATTTTTGAAATGTCCAGAAGATTGAAGCAATAGTGGTAAGAGTTTGAGTATGAAAAAGCATTATTTGTTCATGTACTTAAGCTGCGTGCATTTTATTGTTTGTGAATTATACCTAAACAGATAGATTTAAAGAAAGTAATATTACAGAGTAGATTTGGTTGGAGAGGTTGTCAGACCAGTGCCCTGGCAGGATGTAATTAAGTTTCTTGTAGTTGTTTAGCCTAAAATCAGAAAGAATTCTTTGAGCAGTGGTGGTTGGGTTAATTGATTAGGCTTGACTCAGCTAGTGATTAGTTTTCTGGGATGTTCTTGAGTTAATTATAGTTAAGGTTTTTCCCTTAAGAAACAGCTGATGTTTTAAATAGTCAAAATAAGCCCGACTGTGGCTGACTCTTTAAGGGACATCGCAAATATCTAATCAGTGAGCTGATGGCAAGGTTTGATTTGGAGACAGATTACCAGGAAAAAAGAGTTTGAGGTGACTTATTGTGGTAGCATTTATTCATTCAATATCATTTTGAAGAATGAGTTTAGTAAGTCATTCAGTCTTTCCGTGTATCTCTTCACTGCGGAGACTTTATAGGGCACTTTGTTTTCCTTAGTATTGTCTAAGAAAGAAGAAAGCCAAAGGTGTTCATCTGAATTCTGAAGATGGATAAGGTGTAGTTATTGCCCTTAAGGAGTTTACAGTCTGGGGCTTGGAGTAGGGGCCAAAATGGCCTTGGGAATATGCTGCAAATGAACGTATATGAAAGATCACCATAGAGATGTGAAACGTTGAGGGAACAGATCTTCTGAGGGAGGGGAGAAGTGGTGGAGGTGGCGCAGGGGAGAGCTACAGAAAAGGGACACTTAGCAAGACTTGGAAATACAAGTGGGAATTACCCAGACATTGGTGGAGTGTACAACTTGGAGATGGGGACATAAAGTTGTGTGCAGAAAAGAGCACGTGTTCTAGTTTCTTCAGAGTATTTGTTCTCAAAATGTCATCCGCAGACCCTAAGGAGGCTGTGAGCTCACAATTATTTGTGTAGTAATGCTAAGATAGTATTGTTGTTTTCACCATATTGACATTTGGTGCTATAGCAATGGCAGGTAAACCTGCTGGTGCCTTAGCACAAATCAGGGCAGTGGCACCAAAGAGTTGAAAACAAAAAACAAAAACAAAGAGTCAGTTTCACTTAATGTCCTTGAGGAAGCAATAAAATTTTAAATCTTATTAAATTGGATTGTTGACTATTTTTTAGTACACATGATGCACAGGAAGTATGCGTAAAGCATTTCTGGGTATAGGATAGTGGTTATCTTGAGGAAGAACTTTTGTGAGATTGAGTTGTGAGTTAAACTAACAGGTCCTTTTCTCTGCCCCCGACCCCCTTGTTGGGGTGCCATTTTTACCCGAATGAAAGGCTATCAAACAGTGCTTATTAATATTTGGGTATTTGGCAGATATTTTCTTGAACACAAGCTAAGAGAACTTGTTACTACTTCGAAGAACGTTGTCAGTTTTGTTGCAGGTGAGGAAGTGGAACTTGCCAGTGAAAACTAAAATTTTGAAAACTTGTGTCTGCCAGTGTTAGTTTGACAGCTTCCCATTAAAGACTTTCTGGTGAGATGGGCAGTGATACTCATGATGATGACACTTTGATACTGTGTAATGAGATGTGTCAAGATCCACTGAAAGAGCCAGGTAGAACAATGAATTTTAATGTAGCAGAGTACGAAATGTTCATTAATTTAGTTTTTAGATTCAACATTGCAACTAGCCTTTAAGAAACTATCTCTTGCTAAATTTTGGGTAATAAAGAATATCCCCAGTTATCTGAAAAAGCTATTAAAATCTTCCTGTTTTCCAACTGCACATCAGTGTGAGGCCAGCTTTTCTGCATATTTTTCAACTAAACAACTCGTAACAGGCTGAATAGAGAAGCAAATACTATGAGAATCCAGCTGTTTCTATTAAGCCAGCTTTGAAAAGATTTGTAAATGAAAAACCGTGTAACTTTTCTCACTAAAATTTTTTTTTGGAAAATAGCCATTTTTAAATAAAAGTATATAATTTGTGTTACTGTGTAACTTCAATGTTATTTGGTATTTTTGGTTCAATTTTTGAATAGTTGAGTGAATAGATACAACCTACATAAGCAAAAGCTTGTTAATCTTCAAAAGTTTTTAAAACTTTTTAAAACCACCAGGTGACAACAGAGGATTTTCTTTTTTATTTTGTTAAGATGGGGATGGGTCAGCTGGTGATTGGTAGAGAGCCTGGAATGAGCCTGGAACCAAGGTTTTGAACAGTGCTATGGACTGGCATTTAAGCAGGGGCATGGTGTGATTGGATTTGTATTTGAGAAGGATCACTTTGACCTTAGAGAGACCAGAGGCAGGGAAACCAGACCAAGACTTCACTTAAAGGCAAAATGTCCAGGACCAGGGCACATGGACCAGGGCAGAGTTTGTGGGGATGGCAAAGAAAAGGACAGCTTTTTTTTCTTCTTTTCTTTAAATGGAGGTACCGGGGATTGAACCCAGGACCTCCTGCATGCTAAGCACGTGCTCTACCACTGAGCTACACCTCCCCCTGAGAAGGACAGCTTTGATAGGCCTTGAGGCAGAGGATTAACAAGTCAGTTACAAATAATGGTGAGTGTGATACTTGATAACTAGATACCTGGTAATGTGTTGATGCAGCTGAGAGTGGGAAACAGGACTGGGAAGCAAATTTGGGCCCACGTGATATAATTAACAGGTGCAGTTCTGACATGTTGAATTTGAGGTGAAAATGGCTGTTTAGGAGGGGACTGGTAATGTTGGTCTGGAACTCAGGAAAAAGGCCAGGCTGGAAGAAGAATTGTGAGCCATCAGTTTGTGGGTAATGCCTAAAGTTATGGAAGGAGATGAGAGCCTTTTTCTGTTTAGAGGCTAGTTGTATAATTTCGGGCTTTTAGTCTGGTTTCTTAGAGATAGGTTGGGAAGGGCCTATCCAGGAGTGTGACCGTGGGATAACCAACCATGTCTTATTTACCGTTACTTGTTTTGATCTCCAGAGAGTGGGACCGCGGCCGGGAGCGTCGCAGCCGGGGCGAATATCGTGATTACGATAGGAATCGGCGAGAGCGCTTCTCTCCTCCCCGCCACGAGCTCAGCCCCCCGCAGAAGCGCATGAGGCGAGACTGGTGAGACGGCAACAGTTGCTCTGTCTTCTCTCCTTAGCCTCTGTCCTACCTGGGCCTCAGCTATCTACCCTTACTTCTGCTGAGAACTGTCTTTGTCATTTCCTTTTCTCAAACTTCCCATAAACCCACCCTTATTTAATCCCTTTAAATCCTTGGTGAGAGACCATACTCCATCTGTGCCCCTCCTTCTGTTCCATCCTCCTTTGTGCTCTGGAGAGGTGATTCCCTTCTCTGTCTGACTTTTGTGTCCCCCACCCTCAGGGATGAGCACAGCTCTGACCCATACCACAGTGGCTATGAGATGCCCTATGCTGGGGGGGGTGGGGGCCCAACTTATGGCCCCCCTCAGCCCTGGGGCCACCCAGACGTCCACATCATGCAGCATCATGTTCTGCCTATCCAGGCCAGGTAAAGACCTGGGGTTCTCGGGAGAAGGGAGTCAGTAGGCTCGGGGGATGGATTGGGGTTGCTGAAGACCATGGCTAGAGCCAGGAAGTGGCTTAGGCACTCAGAGGAGTGCTTGTGGGGGTGGTAGCAGTCAGTGTCTGGGGTGGTGTCTGGTGGGCAAAGGAAGGGGGCAGCTGGCTACCTTGGCCCCCCATCCCCCCACCCTCTTCCCCCACAACCAAGACTTCCTGACCGGGCCCCCCCCAGGCTGGGCAGCATCGCAGAGATTGACTTGGGTGTGCCACCACCCGTGATGAAGACCTTCAAGGAGTTTCTCCTGTCATTGGATGACTCTGTGGATGAGACAGAGGCAGTTAAGCGCTATAACGACTATAAGCTGGATTTTCGAAGGCAGCAGATGCAGGATTTCTTCCTGGCTCATAAAGATGAGGAGTGGTGAGTGCCCCTTACTCTCCTGCTGTCTTTTCCCTGGCATGTTTCCCCTGGCCCCGCCAGTGGAGCCTGCAGCCCTGTCCTCTTCCCATTTTCCCCAATCCAGAACTTCCTGGGGGTGGGGGAGGGAAGTACAATAGCACTGGCTGATGGGTTCTCCTCCTCACTTCCATGTCCGCCACGGCCCCCACCCCGTCTCCCTTCCCCACTGTCCTCAGTGAGTGAGACACCTCCAGGCAGTTGGCCAGAGCCACCTGTTCCCTTGGGGCAGCAGACAGACTGCTTCCCACTTGCTGGTATTGGGTCATTGTCATCCCTGATCGCCGGGACCCTGTGTGGCTGTGGCATCCTCCCAAAAGCAACGAGTGAATCCAGACAAGAAAAGCAAAGATCTCAGGGTCGTTTGACAGAAAAAGAATTTTAATTTTTTTCCTTTTGTGGATGTTTTAATTTTAATCAACCATCTTTTCCCCCCTTCCTGCTCCTCCTCCTCCTCATCCTCTTTCTGCTCCTCCTCCTTGAAAAGAGCCAGAACTGGGAACTACACCCGCTCATCGACGGAGCTCGGAGCAAACCCACCTCCACCCCCACCATACCCAGCCCATACATGAGCCCCTTGGGCTGACCGCGCTGCCCGGCCAGGCAGACAGGCAGGGCACTGCTGTGCACAATGCAGCGGTTTAGCTGAATGTGATTGCTTAGGCAGTTAGTCAGTCAGGGCCCCCACCGCGGAGTCCCGCGGGGGTGGGGCATCCGGGCCGGGACACCCCAGCCAGGAGCCAGCCGGTGGCCCACCAGCCAGCATGGGCCCTGGGCGCGGCTAGTTAAATCTTGAGCTCTGTTTGACCAAGCGGCCAAGGTAAAGATCCTGGAGGTGATGCCTGCGGCTTTCCTTTCCTCTTATGCTCAACTTGTGGTTCTGTTCTGTCATTGTCCCCTCTTCTCTGTGTCTTGTCTCACCCCCTCATATACCTTTCATTCTTTCTATGTACCTGTTCTTGCTCCTGCCTAACACTTTTTGCTGCTTTTTTCCCCCCCTCCAGTTTCCATTTGGTCTTTAGTTTTCCCCATTTGTTTTTGATTTCTGGGACTTTCTCACACTTTCCCCCTTTTTCCCATATCCTAATTTCTTCTTCCCCCACACCTTAAGTGTTTTCTTTTTCATGCTCTACCCATAATTCTCCACCCCTGTCCTCTTTCCATCCCTGTGGGCAGTAACTGAGTTATAAGGGCACTTCAGTTTCTCCCTTTGGTCTTTCCCTGTCCCTTCACCATCTGCTTATCTTCCCAAGGGGGGAGAAAGGTATTCTGCCTTTTTTTGGTTTTTCCTTTCTGGTGATTTCAGGTTTCCCTTGTCTTCCACCTAGGGGTGGAGGGAGCTGGTGGGAGCAATCTTTTTAATGACTAGTTTGGGGTTGGTAAGGAGAGGGGGGTTCTTTGGGGCTTACTATTTCCTTAGCATTCCTCTCGGAAGCTTTGGGAAACTATGCTTTTTAAAATTTGTGTTTCCCAGGCACTTAGGGCAATCAGTTTGCCTCTCTACCTCTGGCTCCCCCTGTAGTCATGCTCTTCCCAAATCCAGAGCTCTTAGTTCCTGGTTCCCCCCCAGATCTTCTCAGAGCATAACTTCTGGTTCTCTTGGGGGGGGGATTGGGTGGTTCTAGTGTACCCCTCTTTCCCTAATCTCTGCTTTTATGATCTTTTGTGGGTGTGAGAGGATGGGGGCTATGCCCTAACTTTCCTGGGCCCCCTCCCCATGTCCTGGCCCTGGCCTCCAGTGACTGTTTGGTCTCTTCCCTCCTCCCTTCCTTCCAAGGTTTCGGTCTAAGTACCACCCAGATGAGGTGGGGAAGCGACGGCAGGAGGCCCGGGGGGCCCTGCAAAACCGACTAAGAGTATTCTTGTCCCTCATGGAGAGTGGCTGGTTTGATAATCTTCTGCTGGACATAGACAAAGCTGATGCCATTGTCAAGATGCTGGATGCAGGTATATGGGTTGGGAGGGGTGGGGCCGTCTTGTGACCAAGGTCTTGGTTGGAAATGGAAGTAGACTGACAGCCTCTGCTCCCTTTGTTGGTAGCTGTGATTAAGATGGAAGGAGGTACAGAGAATGATCTACGTATCCTGGAGCAGGAGGAGGAGGAGGAACAGGCAGGAAAGCCTGGGGAGCCCAGCAAGAAAGAGGAAGGTCGGGCTGGACCAGCCCTGGGGGATGGAGAGCGCAAGGCCAATGATAAGGATGACAAGAAAGAAGACGGCAAACAGGTCTGAGTGCTGGGGCCTCTGGGTGCTGCCTGTGAGGCCTGGGGAGGAGGGTGGAGCTGCTTTAGTGGTGGGTCCAAATGAGCTGGAACTCTAGAGGGTTGAGTATTGAGTAGGGGAGAGGAACTGGTGGGCTCAGCTGTGGAGGGTGGGCAGGGCCCTCTGGTAAAGGCTGAAGGGGAGACTGACATCCCTGGTGATTTGTCTTTACCTGTAGGTTGAAAATGACAGCTCCAGTGATGACAAAACTAAGAAATCCGAGGGTGACGGGGACAAGGAAGAGAAAAAAGAAGACTCTGAGAAAGATGCCAAAAAGGTAGGGTCTCCCCTTGCACAGGGTCAGCATCAGTGTTAGTTCCTGGTACCTAACTCCCCTTCTCTTGCCGTGGCTCTCACAGAGCAGCAAGAAGCGGAATAGGAAGCACAGTGGTGACGACAGCTTTGACGAAGGCAGTGTGTCCGAGTCGGAGTCGGAATCCGAGAGCGGCCAGGCCGAGGAGGAGAAGGAAGAGGCTGGTAGGTTTTATTTTCTCTGCTTGTAGTCTGGTCTCTTCCTACTGAACAAGGGTGGGACAGGTGAGAGGCTGGTGAAATTGATGGGAGGGGGGCTTTTGGGAGAGACTGGTGGGGGGTAGGTCTGACAGCTTCTCTATCCTCCTCTCATCAATTAACAATCAGTTTTCACTAATTCCTACCACTTCCTGCATAGAAGAAGCACTCAAGGAAAAGGAGAAGCCTAAGGAAGAAGAAAGGGAGAAGCCTAAGGACACTCCTGGGCTGGAATGTAAACCCCGACCTCTGCATAAGACTTGCTCTCTCTTCATGCGCAACATCGCACCCAACATCTCCCGGGCTGAGATAATTTCTGTGAGTGGGGAAAATGGTGTCGGAGGCGGGGAAGACACCTATGCTCCATTCCTTTGAGTGGGGTGGCAGGGAGAAGATAATCTGGCACTGCTTTTATATACATCCTTATTTCTCTAATAGGGCGGCCCCCTTCCCATGGGCTCATGCCCTTCGAGGGCTGGCCCTGACTGCACTGTTAGCTTTCAAGTGCTATTATTCTTAAGCCCTTTATTTTTTCTTATTCCAAGGAAAGATTAAAAGGCAGTTCTCTAGGGTTCTGAGGACATGGGGATTGGAGGAAGAAGTGAACCCTTGAGTCACTTAGTGGGGTTTCTGTTTTTCTTTTTCCAGCTCTGTAAAAGATACCCAGGCTTTATGCGTGTAGCACTATCCGAGCCCCAGCCGGAGAGGAGGTGAGGAATGGAGGGAGGTGTGACCCTGGAGACCTTGGGGAAAGGGTACAAGGGAAGATTAGTGGCCCACGTCACCTCCATCCCAGAATTTTGCTGACATTTTCTTTCTTGTTTAGGTTTTTCCGTCGTGGTTGGGTCACCTTTGACCGCAGCGTCAATATCAAGGAGATCTGTTGGAACCTGCAGAATATCCGAGTGAGTGCTGGGAGTGGGGCTGCAGAGGAAGAGGAAGTGGGGCTTTCCATGCTCTGCTTGATCTCTGATTCCTTTGTTCGTTGGTAGCTTCACTTATCTGCCCCTTGTTTCATCCATTTAGTCTGCCCATGCGAATTGTATATAGTTGTCTCTGGGTTCGGCTCTGGGACTGTTGCCGTGAACGAGACACATCTGGTCCCAGTCCTCAGGACGTTGTCTAATCCCTAGCACTGTCAGCAGGGCCAGTCTTTGAGTGGCTCTTCTTGGGCCGGTGCTGGTAAACTTTCTGTTCCTCCAGCTCCGGGAATGTGAGCTGAGTCCTGGCGTGAACAGAGACCTGACCCGCCGCGTCCGCAACATCAACGGTATCACCCAGCACAAGCAGATAGTGCGCAATGACATCAAGCTGGCAGCCAAGCTGATCCATACGCTGGACGACAGGACCCAGCTCTGGGCCTCTGAGCCTGGGACACCTCCTCTGCCAACAGTCAGTGTCTCCTGGTGGAACTTTTTAAGAAGCCGCTGGTACTGCCTCATCTGCCATGGGCACCTCTGGCCCTACTTGATCTGTAGCATTGATCCCTTATACCTGCCCATGTTTTTGCCCCTCTCCTCCTGGGCAGCTTCCAGCTTTGAACAAAACAGATTGGCATTAGTGATTATTTATGGGCTAGGGCAGAACAAATACAAAAATGAAGACAAGTAACAAGGGAAAGGTAACAGGCCAGCTGAGTCCCGAACTCTTTTTGGCCCCATGTTGCCTCTTCAAATGAGGAGGTTCCTAGGCTACCTACCCTGAGGAGTTTTGTCTGCTCCACCTCTCTCGCCCTACCAGAGTCTGCCCTCGCAGAACCCGATCTTAAAGAACATCACTGACTACCTGATTGAGGAAGTGAGTGCTGAGGAGGAGGAGCTGCTGGGGAGCAGTGGGGGGGCCCCTCCTGAGGAGCCTCCTAAGGAAGGAAACCCAGCAGAGATCAACGTGGAGCGGGATGAGAAGCTGATTAAGGTGCTGGGAGAGCAGTGTGGGGTGTGGGAGAGCCTGGCTCCCGGCAGTAAAGGGGCAGGAGTGTGGTGAACTCACGGCTTCTCACTTCTCATAGGTTCTGGACAAACTGCTCCTCTATTTGCGCATTGTGCATTCCCTGGACTATTATAACACGTGCGAGTACCCCAATGAGGATGAAATGCCCAACCGTTGTGGCATCATCCATGTTCGGGGGCCCATGCCGCCCAACCGCATCAGTCATGGAGAAGGTGAGCTCCTGGCCTCCCCACTCCTTGACCCTTCGGTCCCTTTCTCTTAGATGCCTCTGGCCTTCATTCTGCTCTGGTAGATAGCTATGCTGTGCACCTTCTCCTCTAATCTCCTCCTTCTGGCTTGTTCCTTGCTCCTGGCTCCCATCTCCAACCTGCTGTCTGTCTGTTCCAAACCGCAGTGCTAGAGTGGCAGAAGACATTTGAGGAGAAGCTGACTCCCCTGCTGAGCGTGCGGGAATCTCTTTCAGAGGAAGAGGCCCAGAAGATGGGTCGCAAAGACCCTGAGCAGGAAGTGGAAAAGTTTGTGACTTCTAACACCCAGGAACTGGGCAAGGATAAGTGGCTGTGCCCTCTCAGTGGCAAGAAATTCAAGGTCTGGGATGTTAGAGAGTTGTGTTAGCACTGTGGGTGGAGAGGATTGAGCGAGGAAGCCTCCTCAAGGCCTGGGGAGGAACTGCTCATTGGGATTAGAAGGAGGGGAGGTTTATCTTCCAGATTAGGTCTGGAGAGTTAAGGAACCCACATTGCTCACTCTGTTCTGACCCCCTCCTCTTTTCACCCAGGGCCCTGAGTTTGTACGCAAACATATCTTTAACAAACATGCAGAGAAAATTGAGGAAGTGAAGAAGGAAGTGGCATTTTTTAACAACTTTCTCACTGATGCTAAGCGCCCAGCTCTGCCTGAGATCAAGCCAGCTCAGCCACCTGGCCCTGCCCAGAGTAAGATACGATCCATGAGGGTCTGCCACATTCCCTGTCCCTTGGCTGTTCAGACTCCTGGTTCTCTTTAACTTGTCATACCCTGAAAAGTTTCTATCCCAATCTCAGGCCATATTACTAAAAAGCCCGTTGTCATTAGTCATTACCCTGCCTCCCCCCCCCCCCCCCCCCCGCAGTAATTCATGTCCCTGTCTGTGTTGTACTCCCCCCAGGCCTGACCCCGGGACTTCCCTACCCACACCAGACTCCTCAGGGCCTGATGCCCTATGGCCAGCCCCGGCCTCCCATCTTGGGCTATGGAGGTAAGTACAAGAGAGAGTTGGAAGGACTTAGTGATGGTGAGGGGCTGGTAGAAAGAAAACTTAGCTAGGATATAGTTGAGGTCACAGTTGTTCAACTCAACGCTGGTCTTTTTCACAGCTGGCGCTGTTCGCCCTGCGGTCCCCACAGGAGGGCCTCCATACCCCCATGCTCCCTATGGTGCTGGCCGAGGGAACTACGATGCCTTCCGTGGCCAGGGAGGCTATCCTGGGAAACCTCGAAACAGGTGAGAATGGGCTAAGGTGTCTAAGCTTTCTTGTCCTCTTCAAAGTCCCTTTTGGGGGCCCTCAACTCTCACCCCATCTTACCTCTTTCTTATTTCACAGGATGGTCCGTGGAGACCCACGGGCCATTGTGGAATACCGTGACCTGGATGCTCCAGATGATGTGGATTTCTTTTGAGCCATCTACTTTTCCTTATTCTGGGTATCATCTATACTTGTGACTGCCTTGTTCCATCCAGCTTGGAGAATTTTTTGTACGTTCAGCCCTACTGCCAATAAAAGCACTTCCGTAGTGACTCCTGACTTGGTGTATGTATACCTCCCCAAATTCTCCCAAAGATTGGCTGGGGCCATGGTTGGCTGGGCCTTGCCACTTTATTGACACTATAGGTCCCAGGCTCTGCTGGGATTTCCTGGGGGCTCTGCCTTTGAGATGGGGGTAGGTGAGCTTGTATGGAGCTGGAGACGTCTCAGTTCTGGGACCTTAGCCTCAGTCCAGGGCGTGCTGCTGCTTTTCCGAGTTACAAGTGGTCAAGCACAGGTTGTAGAAGGAGTTGGGGTCAAAGGCCATGCTTGCTTCTCGCCAGCCCACCCACCCAGCAGCCTGTAGTTCACTGGGGTTGTTTAGAGCACCCCAGCAGTGAGGGTCCAATACCAGGACATAGGCTTCCGTGCCTGGCCCTAGGCACACTCCCAGCAAGGCCTTGGACTGGGCATCCGCATCCCCTCCAACCATTACAGGCCCCCCACCCCCTGCGAAGTGGGAGTAAAGCCTCTCCAGTTCCCGATGAAGCCCGGCTCCACGGGGCACATGACATAGGCGCCCTTGGGGCCCCCCGAAATAGTCAAGGCAGAGGCTGGCTTCTACGCAGCCGATCCAGCTCCGCGAGCCCTGGAACCCAGGGGGCTTGTCGCCCATGTCCTCCAGAGCCGCCTGCACGGCAGCCAGCCCAGGCACTCCCGCAGGCCGGCCCTCTGGCCACGAGCACAGTGTCTGCAGAGTGCGATAGCCGCAGCCCCAGCCCCGGTCATCCAGGCCGTCGCAGCCGTAGTGGTAGTAGAGGTAGTGGCCGGAGAGGAGGGCAAGGCGAGCCGGGCCGCGGCCGGGCGGAGCCAGGCCCAGGTGGACGTCCTTCAGCGGCTCCAGGGTGATGGGCGGGAGCGGCGGTCGCCGAGCCGGGCAGATACGTTCTCCAGGCGGCGCGGAACGAACTCCAGGGAGACTCCAGGCTCCAGCGCTTCCTCCCAGCCCGGGTCTTGGGCTAGCTTCGGGCAGAACCGGCGCGAGGACTCTGGGGTCGCTCCCGCCGGGCCCCAGGTAGCAAAGTAGCACCCAGCGGCCGAAAAGATCACACACATTCGCGGGGCTCCCACAATGCACCGCCGCGCTCGCGCCGCTGGCCTCACTGCGCAGGCGTGAACTCCACCTCGCAGGGCGGGCCGTCCTCGCCGCCGCGACTGAGGCGATCCAACTCTCAGCACCCTAGTTCGGAGGTCCGTGCCTCCCGCCGGCTCTAGCACCTACCCCTCCATTCACTCAGCCCTAGTGGTTGAGGCCTGCTGCTTGGACCCCCGCTCCCCAGTCGCGCACACTCCTGTGGCTGTAACAGTTTATTGGCAGCCCAAAGGGGCGAAGGCACCGCGGGGGAGGGGGCTCGGCCCGAGACATGCAGAGGGCAGGGAGCCCTGGGGGAAAGTCGGGGTGAGAGGGCGGGCAAGGTCTAGGGATCCTGTTATATCCCAGCCCTTAAATAAATAGTATATACAGCTGGGGGGCTGGCGGGCAGGGCAGGGGGTCGTGGGGGTCCCGCCTGGGTCACAGGTCTGAGCAGCGATCCTGCTTGCTGTAATGGTCAAACTGGTTCTTCCAGTGCACCATGTAGGAGCTCCAGCGGTGGAACTCGGCCTTCCACTGGCGTTCCGCCTCGTCCAGAGTGTCTGCGGCCAGGGTGCCCGGCAAGTGGGTGGGGGTAGGACACGGGGAAGGACGGGAACGGACATGCGGGGTGGGAGGGAGTTCAGGGAGGACACACAGAGAATGTAGGAGGCCACGTGGGATGGTGGAAAGAGGATCAGGAGAATATGCGAAAGACGGAGGATCAGGGGGAGGACAAGGGTAGAGGCGGGGCCAGACAAGGATGGCGGGAAGAAGGAGGGAGGGGGAGAAAATGACCGGAAAACGGGGACAGACGGGATCAGAGAGGGGAGGATCCGTGGGTTGGTGGGAAAAAGAGAAGAGACAGAAATGGTTGGCGGTTATAGCCCCACGGTGGGGTGCTGTCTAGCCCCACGGTGGGGTGCTATCTAGCCCCGGGGCCTCCCTCTCCCCGCAACGCCAAGCTCAGGCTCCAAAGAATAATTTTGTAGAAAAAGAAAATTGGCTTTTTCGTTTCCATTTAAACAACAAAGGCGTGTGGGTCCCTGAGATGGGTCGTAGGTGTCCTTCCCCACCCTCCACCCCTGCACTGTCCAGTTTGAGTTTCTCGGTTTGAGGAGAGAGGGGGCGCTGGGTCGGAGATCCCTGAGTGGGGCCCTTCCCCACGGTCCGACCACTCATTAGAGGAGGGGCCCCCTGAGGCCGGAGAGGGAAGAGGCCGTGGTCACAGCCGCAGGAACCGGGAGAGGAGGAGGAAGAAGAGGAGAAGGGGTAGGGGGAGGCCGGGCCTGGGCCTCGGGGCAGCCTCCCTGTGGGCGAGGCCTGAGCAGGTGCAGGGGGCCTCCGAGGCTGGGGGAAGAAGAGACGGGTTACACCCAGCCGGCTCCCACCTCCCTCTCTCTCTCCGCGCCCCCTTTCTCCCCCACTTCCGCCTAGCCCCTGTCCGCTGGCCCCTGCGTACCGGTGGCGCTGAGCAATTTGGGTAGGAAGCGGTTCCAGAAGGCGCAGGCCTGGGCGCGCAGCCCTCGCCTCACCTCCAGCGGCCGCAGGTTCAGGCTCACGTACTGCTGGGCTCCCGCCGTGTACGGTGGCCACTGCGGGGCTTTGTGGTCCCGAGGGTCATTGGGGTCCCTGCGGAAGGAAAGGGAAGGCTCAGCCTCAGAAAGCCCGCCCCACCCTGAGGGCTGGGGAATGGAGATGGAGAGGAGGAGGCGGCAGGCTGCTTCCTGACCCGTGCCGTCTTAGGCTCCAGGGGGAGCCCCATCCTCTCCCTACCAGGACCTGATTAATACATTCTCTTTTCCAATATGCCCCATCGTCTGGAAACTTCCCCTCCCTCAGGCCCTGCCTCTTTCTGTTGTTCCTCTTCTTTTCCCTCAGTTTCTTTGCTCCATCTTTATCTTTGTTTTTCCCATTCAAAAATTTGCTATGATTTATTGAGCCTTTCCTATATAATCAGGCCCAATCCTCTCTTTACAAACACCGTGTTTACTTCTGCTGACATCCATGTGATGTCGAATTTATGGTCCCTTTCTTCAGATAAACTGTGTGTGTATGTGTGTGCACAAATGTGTGTCCCAGCTAACAAAACCACCACCAGTCCAACGATCGGTTCCACAGTTCACGCTCCTAAGCGCTATACTAATTCCTTAGTCTGTCTCTCCTTGTCGCTCTGCTCTTCTCCCTCCGCTCTGTCCTGTCTCATGAGGATCCGCCATCCTGCCTTCCTCTTTCCCTTCTCCCAAGGTCTCCTGTGTCCTCTCTCTCCCTTTGTCTCCTTTCTTTTGTGAACTCGCCCCCCCCCGCCCTTTCCATTTGTCTCTGCTTGTCTCCTTCTCTCTCTGTCTGTTTGTCCCCCTCTTGCTCCTCTGGCTCCCAAAGACCCTTCTCCCCTCAGTACTGCTGACCCTGTGCGGGCGAAGTTGGCCCAGTATCTCATCAGTCGCTGGGCAAAGGTTCTCTCCTCGTCGGTGTAGTTCAGCGATGGCTTCAGGGGGAGCCCGAAGATGAACTCGATCTCGTAGCCATGGGGCACCCCCATCCAGAGGGGCCAGGAGAGTGTGGATGCACGGTGTTCAAAGATGTAGGCATAGACTCGAGCACCCTGGGCGGCCAGTCGCCCAGCCAGCTGGGCCACGGGGCACACCACGTTGTGGTCGCCCACCACATCACTCATGGCCTCCCTCAAGCGCGCCGGGTCCTCAGGGTGCAGCCAGTCTGTGTAATGCAGGACCACAGCCTCGGCAGCCAGGTCACTTGCCTGGGGGACCCCGACCCGCACCCCAGCCAGGAACTGGGCCCGGCTGATGAGAGATTCGTTGTCTTTGCTGAAGCCTGGGGCCCCATAAACCAGAAAATAGGAGCCCTCATCCTTCACCACACCCACCAGCACCTGGGGGGACAGGATGGAGGGATGGGGGTAGGGGAAGCACAGACAGACAGGCAGACAGAAACAAATGGACAAACAGCCAGAGAGATGAACAGTTATAGACCCAGAACCAGCGAGGAAGAGAGTGCAAGATTGGGGAAGGGAAAGAGAAAGAGGAAATATACCCACATTTCCATTCCTCTCTGTCCCACTGACCACCCCAGGATTGAGCCCACAGGGAAGAGGAGGTGGCCATGGGGCCCAGAAGCCTGGGCCTTTGGGAGTGGGTCTTGAGGAGCCCTTAAGCCTGGGTCCCCAGGGGGAGAGGCAGGTGGGAGAACAGGCCTAGAGGAACCAGCTCCACCCTGAACAGCACTAGTCACCTGCAGGCCGTGGAAGTCTCCAGCATTGATGAGGGCCTCGGGCGTGTCGCTGAGGAAGTCTCCGTCCACCACAGGCACGAAGGAGAAGCGGAAGACGCTTTCCTGAGGCAGCACGTGCCATTCGTGGTCCACCAGATCCTGAGCTGGCCGTGTCCGCAGGCAGGCCACCAGCTCTGTGTCATTGCCACCAGCCCCACCCGGGGGACAGCCCACAAGGCGGGCCAGCAGTGTGGCCCTGCGGCGGGCCTCTCCCACACCCACGGTGGCCCACGGCCCATTGGGTGCACCGCTCTGCAGCACAGCCCTGTGGAACAGGCCCCGGCTGGGTGGGGACAGCAGGTGCATGCCCACGGAGGCGGCGCCTGCACTTTCCCCAAACAGAGTCACTGAAGTTGGGTCCCCACCGAAGGCTACCACATTCTCCTGCACCCACTGCAGTGCCAGCCTCTGATCCAGTAGACCCACATTGCCTGGGGCCTCCCGACTCCCTGGCAGGGCCAAGAAGCCGAAGGCTCCCACCCGGTAGTTCATGGACACCAGCACTGTGCCCTCGGCCTGGGCCAGGAAGCGGCCATCGTACACGTCCAGAGAGGAGGCCCCGCTGTAGAAGCCACCCCCGTAGATCCAGATGAGGACAGGGGTGGGGGACACAGGCCGAGGGTACGGTGTCCACACGTTGAGGTAGAGGCAGTCCTCACTCAGCTCACGGTTGGGGTTCCACATCTCGGTGCCCTCAAAGCCCGGGTACAAGGTGTCCACATATTGGTAGCAGACACTTTGGAAGGCTGTGGCATCCAGCACCCCTGACCAGGGCCGCTTTGGCTCTGGTGGCAGAAAGCGACGGGGGCCCACAGGTGGCTCTGCGAAGGGGATGCCCAGAAAGGCAGAGACAGGGCCCCCAGGGGCCATTAAACGGATGCCCCGCAGCCAGCCCCCACGCACCGTCACCAGCAGCTCTCGGTCCTCCGGGCCCTCAGCCTCTGCCCTTCTTCCCAGGAGGAAGAGGAGGAGAAGGAGTGGGGAAGCCAGGGAGGGCGTGTGCAGGGGACACCATGGGGGCCTCATGGCTGCCAGGGCAGGCAGGCGTCTGCTGGGAGAAAGAAAGGCAGAGGGTGAAGGCTTGAGGCTGCCAGGAGGGAGGAGATGATTAGGTAACACTCTTGCCCAGGGGTTATCACTGAGCTGCAGAGGAGGTGGAGCAGGTTGGCAGAGAGAGCACAGAAATGGAGAGAGGGAGACAGGCAGAGACAAGGACATAGACAGGGAGAAGCAAGAGGGGACAGAGATCAGACACACACACGGACAGACAAACGCAAGGAGCAGACCCAGACCTGCCAAGCAATACCCTCCCCTGCCCCGCAGAAGACCCACCGCCCTCATCTCCTTCCCTGAGCTGGGTGGACCGGTTTGGGCCCAGTGCGAGCGGTGAGCAGTGCTAGTACCAGCACCAGAGGCCGCAGGCCACGCACAGGCCACCAGACAGGGGTGGGGCCCTCACTGACAGAGGCGCCTATGGGGGAGCTTGAGGTGGCGTGAAGACGCAGCCTCTCCTGCGTTGGCCAGGGCCGAGGCCCTAGGGGCGGAGTGTATGTGGGTTGGGCATTCAGGGTGTGGGAGTCACAGGTCCTGGGGAACCCCAAATCCTGCTTACTCTACACCCTGCCCCACCCAGCCCTGCTTCATTCACTGTCTGGCACAGCGCGCTGGTACCCGCGGGTGCCTGTCAACTGCGCACCCCCTTCGTCTAGCCTCAGCGAACAGGCTCGCCAGCCCTGGCCCCCCAGGACTCGAGTCCTCCATCCATCTGATGCTGCGGTGCACGCTGCCGCCAGCGGGGGGCAGTAGAGACCAAGAAAAGGACGGCGCTCCCCGCCCCGAGTCCAGGAGCTGGGAACTTGGGGCGGAGGTCTGGGGGCTTGCGGGCATGGCTGAGGGGTCTGAAGGGCGGGCCGGGACGCCTGTATTCTCGGAGCTCCGGAGATCCCCGGCCGCAGGGGCGGGGGCGCTATTTTGGGGCAGCAGCTGCTGCGGTTCCGGCATCTCCAGCCAAGGGATCAAAATTCCCCGGGTCGGAACTCCCCCCTCTCCCGCCGGTCACCCCTCACCCAGCCCCCTCTGCCCTGAGCTGGGGTGGTGGTGATCGAGATTAACTAGGAAACCCGAGTGAGGCTAATTATAACTCGGGGGCTTCCGCTAAGCCTCCCCTTCCCCCAAAATAGAGACGGAGTCCCCGCTGGAGGGGGACGCCTGGGCCTGGGAGGGGGCTTCGGCTGGGCGCTGCGCGGGGGCGCTGGGGTCGCGGGATCCAGGGGAGCCCAATCGGACGCCAGGAACCTGCGCAGCTCGGATTCTGCCCCAAGCAGGGGGCGCCTTCCAGTGGTCCCACACTTGGGGGCGAGAAGGGCCAGCGGCGCTCGGGGGTCCCCACAGGAATTCGAAAGCAGAGGTGGCGGAGGGCCCTGCGGGCTGCCGTCTCCCGCGCGGGCAACCGTAAGTATGAGGCGGCGAGGGGAGAGTTAAGGATGAGTGTGGGGCGGCGGGGGGCGTCGCTGGGCAGGCCCCGGGGTGCGGTGGGCGTCCCGTTTAAGGGCCTGGGTCCCTCTGGGAGCGCACCGTCCCCAGGACGCCGAATGGGCAGCGGGGCGGCGGAGGGTCCCGGGCGGGGCGGGAGACTCACCTGAGGTGGCCGAGCCGAGCCGGGCCGGGCCGGGCCGCGCCGGGAGCTGGAGGCGGCCGATGTTCCCCAGCGCAGGCTGAGCCGACTCTGACAGCCGCCGCCTCCGGCCCCCCGCACACACCCCCTCCGGGCCGCTCGGCGCCCCCGCCCGCCCCCGCCCACAGTCTCCGCCCTCGCCCCTCCCCGCCTCCCCAGGCTGCCCTCCCCTCCCTCTCCCTCCTTCTCTGGGAGCCCAGACCCAGAGACCCCGGGGCCCAGACGGACGCCGGTGACAGACGCCGACAGACGGATAGACACGCAGTGACAGACACGACCGAAAGACCCGCAGCGGCGGCGCAGACACCCACAGGGAGAGACAGACTGAAGCCCGCCAAGACAGACACATGCAGATGGACGGTCTCATGCAGTGACAGCCAGAGACAAGCGCAGTGACGGACATTCACAGACGGACACACTTGGACACATTAAGTAGGGGCTGGGGGTTGAATAAATAAATGAGCATCCCTGGCCACAACAGATCTGGGGTGGCGTGGGAGGACCGCCACGTGAAAGTGTGGCTGAGGACCCTCTCAGCGGTCTAGGTAGCACCAGTGGAGAAAAGGTGACGCGGGACACTCCTGGGATTAGGGAACACCTGTGGGAATGTGAACATGAGACTACGAGGGGACATGAAAGGGGCCACCATGGAAGAAGGAGACCCTCTGGGGGAGGGAGAGGTGACTCCAGGACACCGGAGAAGGAAGGCCAACGTGGTGGCACGCGCAAGGCTGCGGGGCGAGGCCGCACTCCGCCGCCACAGTGGAAACTTCCGGAACCCCCGCGGGTGGGTTTGCGCTGATTCCCTGACGGGTGACCTCGGACTTTCGTCACCAGGGTCCGGTCGGGGCATGACATCACCAGGCCAGGCACTCATTGGCCGCCGCGGCCAGCAGGTGGGAGCGGCCTGGCCCGGGCGCCCCCAGCCTGGTCGGAGGGGCCTGGGCCGCACGGACCCCCAGGTCCCGCCCCGCAGGGGGTCATCCAAAAGGACGGTGAGGCCTCGGCAGCGTCCCCACGCCCGAGGTGAGGGTGGAAAAAGTGGGCAGCGGTGTGCCCGCGCGAGTGCGCTGCGCGAAAGCCCCTTCCCCGCCTGGGCCAGCCTGCTCGAGAGCCCGCCGCACTCTCGCTCGCTGCGTGGTAGAGCGACCGGCGCGGGCGAGCGTCGGGGCGTGCGTGCGCGCGCGCGGCGGTGCGGGCGCTGCGTTGGGCGTGCGCGCGCGCGCACACTCACTCGGCCGCCCAGCGCCCCGCAGTACTCTGCGTTTGGGTCTGCGTTCGCGTCCGCGTTGGCGTGGGGCTGTGGTCACTGGGTCTCGGGGTCTCGCGAGGGTCGTGGAGTCCGCCCGAATCCAGGCGCGTGCCCCACCCTGGCCGCGTGGTCCTGGCTCTCCAAGCTGGCCGCCCCCGAGCCTGCCCGCTCGCCCCGCGGGAACTGACCGCCCGCAGGCGCGGGACTCGGCCCTGGGTCCATTCTGCGGTTTTGGGCGGTGGCCGCCAGGTGGCGCCGAAGGCAGCCTCTCTAGCCTTGGAAACTGGGGTAGCCCCTAAAGACCCCGGGGGTGATGGGGGCTTGCCTCCCTGTTACTCTCCAAAACGGGCTGTGCCACGCAGGCGCCTGAGCTCCTCGGCCTGGACCATGAAGATCGGGGACAGCTTATAGCCCAAAGTTACCATGAACTAGTAATAGCTTAGAAGGTGGAAGGACAGGGCACTTTCTAGTAGCTGCCCCAGCAGAGACCTCCTTGGGAGAGGTCAGTACTGACTCCTACTTGCTTGGGAATGGCGTCGGTGAGGCAGTACCTGCGGGGGAATCAATGGGAGGTAAGGGTAAGGCAGGTTGCGGAGCTTTCTGAAGCCAGTTAGAACTTTATCTTTTCTGGGGGTGAGGGCTGGAATATGAAAGGTCAGCCTGCAAGAGAGGGAAGGGGGAGATGCATCCAAAGATGCTGGAGAGTCTGGGGCAGGAAGAGGATGCAGCCGTTGATATCAGTAACCTCCTCCCCTTTCCCCAGGCGTGGGGAGGGCAGGGGCAGGGCTGTACCAGGGAGATGGGAGGAAGGGCAGGCAGGCCCCGTAGTAGGGTAGATTGGGATCCGAAGAGGGTGTCTTGCTCTTGGAGCCCCTGATGTGCTTCCCCAGGCCCTGGGTCATGGAGGGGTCAGTTGGCTGTCCAGTCAGAAGAATCCGCAAGTCTGTATGGATCCTGGGGCATGCAGGCTCTGTGCCTGTGTGATGGGGGCTGCAGAAGGAGGCCAGGGTCTGGAGCTCTGGGTCTGCAAGCAGCTCTGGGGGATGTCCTGAGAGGCTGCCGTGCATCCTCAGCCTGCAGTTTGTCCCAGGATCATGAGGGTGGAGGAGACCACCCAGATTGTGTCCCCATCTCAGAGCGTTTTTAAACTAGCAGGGGACCACCTGAGCCAGGATAAAGGATGCAGGTGTTGGGAGATCCACAGGGCATTGGAGCAAGCCTCTCTGGCAACCATTAATCTACTTTTTTTCTCTATAGATTTGCCTATTCTGGACATTCTGTATAAATGGAATCATACACTATATAGTCTTTGTGTTTGGTTTCTTTCACTTAGCATAATGTTTTCAAGGTTTATCCATGTTGTATTATGTATCACAGCTTCATTTTTGGGCTACGTAGTATTCCATTGTGTGGATAATACCATATTTTGTTTACCCATTCATCAGTTGATGGACATTTGATCTGGTTCCTTTTTTTTGGTCTATTACAAATAGTGAATGGGATGAAAGCTAAAATACTTTCAGTCCGCCCCCACCACCTGGTATGGTATGCAATGTCTTTGTTGAGCCCAGTTGTGAGGCGGGATGTTTATGATGTTGGGCAATCCAGTGCTGATCTGGGAGAAACTGACAAATCCTGGGAATATGTACAGGCTGAGGGAAAGACCAGGGACTGAGAGGGGGCTCAGAAAGCCAAAAGGGCTATCCTAATCATCTGTAAAGGGTCTGGGAAAAATAACCTGGGAGCAAATGTGGTTTGACTTCATGGCTGCGGGGACCCCTCCTGAACAGATGGAGTGACAACACAATGCTGGCTGGGTCAAACTGTGGAAAGGCTTAAGACCTGCACAGTTCATACCTGCCCCATCTGTCCCTCCCATTCCTGATGCCCTGCCTGCTCCAGCAGAGGTCTCAGGAATACAGTCCTGTTTGAGGCGGATGCCTCCCACACATCAGGAATAGGATGCGGGCCACAACTGCCTCCAGGTGAGGGCTGTTGAAGTTGATCAGAGGCCTCATGTTGAGCTCACTATTTGCAGGTCCCCCAGAAATAAACAAAAGGTGATGGGTCTGGTGGATACTAGAGCTGAGCTCTAGTACACGGTCACCCTCTATTTTCTTGCCCCCTCAGTTGTTACAGAGGGCAAACAGTTATGGTCAGGAAGGCCCTACTGACACTGAATTAGGTTTTCTACTCCCAGAGAATATGATATTTTTTCCTCTCCAATACAGAGCACATAGTGGGCCTTGGCGTCCTACAAGGTCAACCTCTGCAAACCTCTATCTGTGAATTCTGCTTCCGGTGCTGAGAGGAAACACCAACTGGAGACCAGTAAGTTTGCCCCTCCCTCGAAGAGTGGTAACTGTCAAGCAATATACATTTCCTGGGTAGGGGGCATAAGGAGATAGGAGAAGCTATCCACGAATTGCACTGATTGGGTATTGCATGCCCTGCCATAGTCCTTTCAGGAGCCTAGGATGCCTGGTGAAAAAGCCAGACGGTTCCTGTGGATGATGCTGGACCACCGAGAATTGACCAAGATAGTACTCCCTATATGCGAGGCTGTGCCCAACACCACCAGTGTCTTAGACACCTTGGTCACGGTCCTAGGCTGCACGTACAGTATGGACTGAACAGGAGTCACTACCGCCTGATAGCAGACTTAGCAAATGTCTTTTTCAGTATCCCCTGGCCACTGAGTCACAAGACCAATTTGCCTTCACATGGGAGGGGCAACAAGGGACCTTCCAAGTGCTTCCCCAGTTTCCTGCACAGCTCCACCCTATGTCATGGGATGGGAGCTGGGGAGCTGTTGCTGTTCCCCTTCCCCATGCCAGTAAAACGGGCCTGTTACACAGAGGATGGATGTTAACACGTGAAGACTTGTCTCTGGTTCAGCCTTTGTTGGAATATCTGTGATGGAAATGAGTGGAGAACCCAGAGAAAATTCAAGGCCCAGGCACCGCTGTAACATTTTTGGAGTCATTTGGGTGAGATGCGTACTGTCCCAGAAGCAGTGTTTGGTAAGATGCAAGCCTATCCAACCCCTAAGAATGTAAAGGAGATGCAAGCTTTGTAGGGATTTGGGACTTTTATTCTCCACCTCACTCAGTGGCTCCATCCCTATGCCAGGTCAACAAACGCATGTATGGGACTGTGGATCAGAACCGCGAGCCACCTTTGAGAAGGCAAAATACTAGTGAAGTAGCTTGGGGTGTCTCCCACGCAGGGATTCCATTTGAATTAGACGTGTCTGTGACTATGGAAGGTATGGGTCAGAGACTGGCAGAGACGACAGAAGAGGAGAGTGCTCCTAGGATTTTGGTCCCAGCTCTGAAAGGGAAGAGAAAGCCCATTTACTCTGACCGAGCAACGGCTCCTGACAGTGTCCATGTGCTCCTCCAGGTGGCGCTCTCAGAAAAAACCGTAGCAGACAGTGGGCTGAACTGAGCGGTTGGGCTGGAGCTCTGGTTGTTAGCCCTTTGAGCAGGGCTGTTCTAAAGAGATTGACTCTGTGGCTTGGCTTGGACAATGGAAGCCAAGGGGTGGATGATTCATGAATGGGCCCTTGTGGGATCAGGATGTATGGAGGGACATTTGGGTTCCCCTGCAAGAGCATGAGGCAGTTCTCACTGTTTTCCACATCCCAGCTCATAAGGCACTGACCCACCCCATCAATCAAGGAGCTGGTGCCCTAGTTTGGATATGAGCCCTAGCAACAGACACTTCAGTACATACAGTAGATTCGGTACCCACCTCAGTGCCTAGGTGAGATGGTGTATTGCCAAGGATGCTGGATTGCCCTTGAAATACAGTGCTTTGGTTAATGCAGTAACAATACATCCTATGAGTTCTAAACAACACCCAAGGCAACTGCCAAAGGAGCATGGGGCCATCCATCGGAGCTCCAACTGGTAGGGGATTGGCAAATTGATTATATTGGCCTCCCTCCAAGTGAGAGTTCTAAATATATCCTGGCTTGTGTGGACCCTGTGTCTGGCTCAATCCAAGCTTTTCTCTGTCACCATGCAAACCAGGCACCACCATTAGGGAATCGGAGAAACTGAGTACCATTGTACGGACACCCTTGCTGAATAGACAGTGATCGGGGGGGCTACATTTCGAAGGCCATGATGTACAAGACAGAGCAAAAGAACATGACACTGAATGGAGGTTCCATCTTCCCTATAATCTGCAGGTAACAGGGTTGGTAAAAAAGAAGAATGAAATATTAAAGCAGCATATTAAATTACTAACAGGTTAAAAACCACCTTGGCCAGGTGGACTAAAGTACTATTTAGTCATTTAATTCATTTAATACATAATACGTATGGGGTTGAAGTGGTGGGAGACAGCCATTGCCCTGACTCTCACCACGAATCAGTGTGCTATGCTGTTGAGAAAACCAAGCGCTATCATGCCTGGAAAGGCATTATCTACTGGAATTTTCAATGGGATGTCTCACTAGGATGGGTGAATTACTTGACACCCTTGGGTGAGGGGGAAGTACTCAGTCTCTGGTGGGCTCTTATTGTCCGGCTGCAAGCTGGACCTGTTGAAACACGCTGTACATGGAATGGAACATGCACCATTGAGGGGTGAAGGTGGAGACCTGGTCTGGCATATCCTGCCCCCAGTCCATCCCCTCATGCCTGACATTGCTGCCTCCTCTGGCCAACATGCATGTTATGTACAGGTCAAGTTCCTAAAGCTGCCAATCTCCTCCTCAAGACCAGCTGGGCATGTTCTGTTTCCTACAGATAGAATCATTTGGCTGCTGTCCTTGTTCCCTCCATTGTCCTGGAGGACATTATAGGGTTCTAAATTCACCTAGCAAACTTAAATGATAGCCAACAAAGCTGTCTTTACTGAATGCTGAAATAGCTCTAAAGAGAAAAAAAATGTCCTCTAAAATAGAAAGGTCTTGGACATTATTACAGCTTTGCAAGGAGGCATCTGTGCCATTATCCAAACAGTATATTGTGTGTTCATATCTGATGAATCTGCTAATGTGTTATCTTTATTAAATCACATGAGAACACAAGTGAACACCCTGAGTGACGCAACCCCCAGCCTAGTGAATCAGTGGTTTGGAACATGGGGGACTTTGTGTGTTGACCCAAGAACTAGACCTGGGCAGTCAGAAGCTCCCCCTCATCCTGACCTGTGGTTGGAATGTATGTTCTCCACACTGTTCCCTCAGTGGGAGCCATTTTCAAGATATGACAGGTGGGTGCAGAAAACTGTTCATCTTGTGGGTGGCCCTAGACAAGCGTAGTGAGTAAGTTCTCTTGCTCATTAAAACTGCCACCTACAAATCTGGAGTGGTCTGCCTCTTTCTTTGGTCTCTCCTTGCCCTGAGTGTACGGGCTAGTTTGTGAACCAGACAGGTACCGATCCACTTCATCTAGGTTATCAAATTTGTGGGCATAGAGTTGTTTATAGAATTGTTTATTATCCTTTTAATGTCCATGAGATCTGTAGTGATGTCCCCTCTTTCAAATCTGATTTTAGTAATTTGTGTCCTTTCTCTTGTTACTAAGTTAACCTGGTTAGAAGCTTATTGATTTTATTGATCTTTTCAAAGAAACAGCTTTTGATTTCATTGATCTTTCTCTGTTGATTTCCTGTTTTCAATTTCATTGACTTCTGCTCTAATTCTTATTTCTTTGCTTCTGCTTACTTTGGACTTAATTTGCTCTTCTTTTTCTAGTTTCCTAAGGTGGAAACTTAGATGATTAATTTTAGATCTTTCTTCTTTTTTTTCCTTTTTTTTTTTTTTTAAAGGTTTTTTAGGGGGCAGGGAGGTAATTAGGTTTATTTATTTATTTTTAGAGGAAGTACTGGGGATTGAGCCAGGGCCTCATGCATGCTAAGCATGTGCTCTACCACTTGAGCTATACCCTACCTCTAATCTTTTTTTTTTTCAGTTTCTTCTTTTCTAATATATTCATTCAATGCTATACATTTCCCTCTAAGCATTGCTTTCACTGCATCCCACAGATTTTGATAAGTTGTGTTTTCCTCTTCATTTCATTCAAAATATTTTAAAATTTCTCTTGAGAGTTCTTCTTTGACTCATGTTATTTAGAAGTGTACTGTTTAATCTCCACATAGTTTGGTGTTTTCCAGTTATCTTTCTGTTACTGATTTCTAGTTTAATTTCATTGTTGTCTGAGAACAGACATTGTATACTTTTTATTTTAAATTTGTTCAGGTGTGTTTTATGGTTCAGAATGTGCTCTGTCTTGGTGAGTGTTCCGTGTGAACTTGAGAAGAAGTAATTTGCTTTTAATAGTCCAATAAACAATGTTTTATTTTAAACTCGTTAAACTAAATTCCCTGTAGCATGAAGGATAAGAATGGTACTGGACCTGGTAATTTTTTTTCTTAAACACAGCATTCATTTACATCATAAGAGTAGAACTGAATTGTAAAAGCAATACCCATGAATAAAGAGTGTGACACAAATGTTACCTGTAACAGTTATTTAGTAATCTGATATTGTGTACCACAAGCCAGGTCTTCTGGATATCTATGTATATAGTCTATATTTTATCTTAAATATCACTTTTGAATAAAATGCACACTTCAACAAATTCACCAGGGCCAGTCATTTTACAGCTCCTGGAGACTGCAGTTAGAGAATGTAACTATTAAAATAAAACTCCTAAGCATACCCTTTAAAATTACCAACAGGGAAAAAAGGTTTACTTTCTAAAACATTCCTGAGGCTTGGAGGCAAAAGCATTTACCTAAAAACATAGTTCTAGCTGGATATTGATCTAGACATCACGATTGAAAAAAAAAAAACCCTGAAACTCAGCGAGAACTGAGGTTCTCCAAAGCCAAAAGATGACTTGTCCATTAATTTCTTAAACAAACAAAAAACCCTGTGAGCAAACTTGTACTTATAAATACATACTTTTACAAAAGTAACTTTTTCAACCATAAAACAAAACAAAAACAAAAATAAGAGTTTGGAAGCAGCAAGACTATAACTAACAGTAAGTGGAAACTGAGTCTGGCATACTCAGCAAATAGTTCTTTCAGTTTCATTAATTTTGGCCTGAAACTTCAATCCTGTTTCATGGGAGTGTTTAATGTTCAGTATTCTGTTGGGACTCTTAAGCAGCAGGCTAGTGGCAACCTCCATATTTATAGGAAAGCAGCATTTGTTCCCAGACTGCCTGTATGGGCTAGGCTAGTGTTAACAGAGCTTGCTGACATGACAGACTAGGAAGAGGACTGGGTAAGAGAGACGAAATCAATGCCAGGGAAAGGTAGGACTCCACTTCCTTGAGTTGATATCATTTTGTTCACTTTGTTGAAACATCAGGAAAGTCCTCGAGCTGACCTGGGCTTCCTTATACGTACGTAATCCTCAGAAATCAATTATGATGTGAGAAATATTAGCACAAGATTTCTGTGAGTTTTTTTTTAACCCCATAAATGTGTAAGTGGTGGCATGCATTTCTCTAACTTAACGTGAGCATCCCTCCCAAGAGGGTAAGTCCTGTACTTAAGTAAATTAAGGTGTTAGTCCTCGTTAGAGTTGGAAACGATAGTGATAATGTCATTTCATATTGCAAACCGAAGCTGGCCAGCTCTTGTTCTCCCACTTCCTACCCACCTCCCCTGCCCCGCCCCGCCCCACGCACTTTCTTTTCTTGGGTTAGAGCGTTTGCGTCAAATCATAAAGCCTACAATGAATTTATAGAAACTACATTAAAGCTGTGGTGATAAAATAAAACTGCCAATAAGAAAGTTAAAACCATAACTGGCTGCCACTTGAAATGCCACTTTATGATCTTAGGCTCTGGAGCAGTGGGAGCTAAGCACTTGATTTTTTTATCCTGGGAATCAATACGTATGCATAAAACAAACAAAGAAGGGGGAGGTGTCAGGAGAGAGAGACAGAAGGAGGGACATTGATTAATGGAAAAAATTTCACCAGGAACAAACTTTACGTGGAAACATAAGTTTCAAAAATATATTGAAAAGCATTTTACCTGTGACATTCCTATATCACAAACATGCTGCAGGCATATAGATGGCCAACAGGTACATGGAGGGGTGCTCGACATCACTAACAATCAGGGAAATGCAAATCAAAACCACAGTTAGATATCACCTTACACCCTTTAAAATGGCTGTTATTAAAAAGACAAGAAATAACAAGTGTTGGAGAAGATGTGGAGAAAAGGGAACACTTGTGTGTTGTGAGTGGGAATATAAATTGGTGCAGCCACTATGGAAAACAGTGTGGAGTGTCCTCAAAAAATTAAAAATATGATTCAGCCATATGACCCAGAATTTCCACTTCTGGATATTTATCAAAGGAAGCAAAACAGTAACTTGAAAAGATACCTATACCTTCACGTTCATTGCAGCATTATTTATTAATAGCCAAGACGTGGAAAGAACCCAAATATCCAACAATGGATGAATAGAAAAGGAAATGTGGTAAATATATATATATACACACACACACACATAATCTAATATTATATAGCTAATATAACTTTATTATCCATAAAAAAAAAGGAAATCCTGCTACTTGCAGCAATATGGATGGACTTTGAGGGCATTATGCTAAATGAAATAACTCAGACAGAGAATGACAAGTACTGAATGATCTCACTTATATGTGGAATCTAAACAAAACCAAAATGCATTGATACAGAGAACAGATTGGTGGTTTCCAGAGGCAGGGGGTGGAGTGTGGGTAAAATAGGTGAAGGTGGTCAAAAGGTAGAAGCTTCCAGTTATTAAAAAAATAAGTCCTGGGGATGTAATATACAGCATGGTGACAACAGTTAGCAATATTTTATTATACATTTGGAAGTTGCTAAGAGTTGCTAAGGAAGTAAATCTTGAAAGTTCTCACCACAAGAAAAAAATTTATAACTTTGTGTAGTTAAATAGACTTACTGTGGTGATCATTTCACAATGTATATGTATGTTGAATCATTATGTTGTACACCTGAAACTAATATAATGCTATACCAATTATATCTCAAACAAAATAAAACAAAACAAGATAAACATACTACAAGGAAACTTAAATAACCAACAGAAGCATATTGTCAATCAGGAAAGTATCTTTGGAGACATTAAATATACAGTGCCCATGAGGATAGGGTTGAACAATTTGTATGTTTTAAATGTAAATGTATAAATGCTCTTTGTGTAGTACAGATAGTAACCCTTTATCTGTCATTCATATTGCAAGTAATTTCCTTCATCTGTTTTTTGTCTATTTTGTATTTTCTTAATATCTTTTCCTCGCAAAAGGTAACTTTTTAATGTATAGGATATGGCAAATTTTATTTTTGTGGCTTTTAAGTTTCTCATTTTGATTAAAATAGTTTCCTCAGCTTCCAAATCATACACATAGTCTCCTAAATTTTCCTCTAGAATTTTTAGTTTTTTAAAATGTCTTTGATTTAGTTTTTTAAAAAAAATTTTCTTTTTTTTGATTTAGTTTGTTTTAACATTAAATGTTGCAACATAAATATCTAACTTTATTTTCTGCTGTGGATGTTCAGTTGTGTTATTAAATAAACCATCCTTTCATCAGAATTAAATTCTAAATTTGTTGTATATTAAAATAATTGAATTAATTTCTGAATTCTCCATTCTGTTTCATGGATCTATTGCTTATTCTCATGGCAACACCATACTATGTGGTTTGCTATAGTTTTGTAGTATGTTTCAAAATATGACAAGGTAAGCCTTCTCAATTATTTTTCACAATCTTCTAATATATTCTTAGACATTTGCTCATCTCCATGAACTTTGAGGTAATTGTATTCATTAAAAAATGTTCAATCCTTTAATTAATTTAAATTTTAATTAATTGAATTTTAATTTAATTAAAAATTAAAAGTAATTTTAATTAAGATGTTGGGATTAAGTGTACACATTAATTTTAGAAGACATATTTTTATTGTAAAATCTTTATACCCAAGAACTTGATATATCTTTTCCATTTGTTTAGGTCTTGCTTTATGCCCTAGAATTAAGTTTTATAGATTTCTTCATATGAGATATGTTCTTTCTTGTTAAATGTGTTCCTAAATATTTTTCCATTTGCTTTTCTATTGTGAAAGGAACATTTTTTTTTTTTTACCAGTTTCCATTTCTAGCTGGTTGTTTCAAGAAGGGAGAAAACTATTTATATTATATCCAGCCAACTTATCAAGGCCTCTCATTAATATAGTAGTTTTTTCCTTCACTAACATCTTTGGATTTTCTAATTATACAATTATTTCATCAGCGAAAATTTGGGATATTTAACTTTTTTTGTATTGTATATGCCAAAGATTTGTTTTCATTTTTTTCCTTATTACATTAGTTAAAACACCCCAAACCATGTTGAAATAATAATGGCAGTAATGAGCATTCCTATCTTGTTTTTTATTTCAATAAAATAAGCTAGGGTATTTGATTATTTAGAATGTGTTATGTTACTGTCTATTCCCTTAAATTATTTTTTTAATTGAGAAATATATTATGCATACAAAAAGCATGGGGAAAAAAACCACACACCTGCAGATTAAAGAATAATAGTAATAAAAGAACATCTATGTACCCACCACCCAGCTTAGGAAACTGAATGTCATATACTTTAGAAACCCCCTAGTTGCTTCTCACCAATTGCATAAACCTCTCTCCTCCATGATAACTCTCTCCTGAATTTTGTGTTAATAATTACTTCGATTTTCTCTATAGCATTACTGTACATATATAGACTCCTAATCAAACTATTGTTAGGTTAACCTTTTTTTTCAGACAAAATAGACTTTATTTTTTTTTAAACGCAACCACTATTTTTTATTTTTTGTTTTTTAGTGTCTTTATTGTAGTATAGTTCCTGTACAGTAGACTACATGTATTTCAGATATACACTTTGATGAATTTTGATAGATGTATATACCAATGAAACCACTATGACAATCAAGATAGCTAACATTTCCATTACTCCCAAGAGGTGCAGATTTTGAATACCCAATTTATCCCTTCCCATTCCCTTTAATCCCTGGTAACCATAAGTTTGTTCTCTACGTCTGTGAGTCTGTTTCTGTTTTGTAGATAAGTTAATTTGTGTCCTCTCTCTTTTTTTTTTTAAAGATTCAGATATATAAGCAATATCATATGGCATTTTCCTTTCTCTTTTCTGGCTCACTTCACTTAGAATGATGAGCTCCAGGTCCATCCATGTTGCTGTAAATGGCATTATTTTATTCATTTTTTATGGCTGAGTAGTAGTCCATTGCATATAGGTGTGTATATATTACATCTTCTTTATCCAGTCATCTGTTGATAGACATTTGGGTTGTTTCTGTGTCTTGGCTATTGTAAATAGTGTTGCTATGAACATTGGGGTGTAGATTAACCTTTAAAAAATTCCTATAGAGTGTGTGTGGTGTGCTAGAGTGGGTATTCTCCCATAGCAAGCCAGTCTCCCCTGGCTACATGCTGGGAGAAGGCCTAAGCCCTGTGGGGAAGAATGGAGTTGGTGACTCACTCACAGACCTCTAAAGAAGTAGCTGACATCTTTAATGCCCCCAGTGATGAGGAAGAGTTTGCTGGTTTCCAAGATGATGTTCCCATGGAAATCCTCTCATCAGAGGAGAGCTGTGATAGTTTTGAGTCTCTGGTGTTAGGGAAGCAGGATGTGCATTTCCACTCCAAATACTTCATAGAAGAGCTAAGAATTTTTTTACAGAGGACACTGAGTCAGAGAGGGAAGATTTTGAAGGATTTGCAGAGAGTGATATCTGAATGTTAATAGTAACCCAGAAGTAATGCTCGTGGAGTTAGATTTGAATGATGGTGGTAAAGCATCTTACATGAGTGAGGACAAGGACAATGATGAAGAAAAAGCTACACCTAGAAGAGACAGTTTTGGTCTTTGAGTGTCTTTTCAATTTCCCACCAAGAAGCTGGCAAAAAAATTCTGTTAAGAACAATTATTCTGAACCATCGTTTTCTGGCTCACACTTACAGGACGATTTTTAAAAAAGTAATTCTTGGAAGAAAGACAAGCTGAGGACCTGGGAAGGAAGGCGGAAATTCTGCCTCTGAGTCTGTGGATGACTCCAGGGATGCAGTCTGGCAGAGCTGGAATTCTCTGCTGAAAAGGACCATGAACATCAAGAACAAAGCCATGTTTGCCAGTTATTGGCCAAATTGAACTTGATGCCAGATTTCTTCCCACTCCCAACCCCAAACTCAGTTTCTAAGACGAAAACAGTGAGGCAGGACTTCTCAGAGGGACAGATCATGTGGCGCATGAACCTGGTCCGGAGCGCGCACGTGGGCTCAGGACAGGTTCTCTGTGGAGAACTTCACTGCTAAGTTTGCAGAAGTTCTGCTGTTTCAGAAGCAGGAAGACAATTGAGGGGAAGGGAGGGATGCCAGGGGCATAGACGAAGTCACCGTATATTTTCTTTCCACCTGTGGAGGCTATCACTGAAGAGGACTTAGAGAATGTGGCTGTAACTGTTGGAGTTAAAGCTATGATAAAGTTCTTGGTAACACTTGCCATCAGTGTGCACAGAAGACCATCTATACCAAGACCGAGTGTCGGAACCAGAGCTGCAGTGGGGTGGGAGGGCAGTCCTGCAGGCCCTGCCTGTGGTTCATTTTATGGTTATAATAACATTAAGGAATATCTGAAGAATTTGCAGGAGCAGCTGGTAAAATGCAAATTAAGAGAAAGAAGAACCAGCCTACTCACCATGGAATCCTCCGACAAGACATGCCTTATCATTTGTGCTTAAGATTTTTACAGTTGTGTTTTATACAGAAATTCTTTATAGATCCAAATACTAGTTTTTAAAAATACATTTTTATTGTTTGTTTCTCCCCATTTTGGTGGGTGGGTGGGAGGTAATTAAGTTTATTTATTTATGTATTTATTTTTTAATGAGAATACTGGGGATTGAACCCAGGACCTCATGCATGTGAAGCACGCACTCTACCACTGAACTATACCCTCCCCCACCAAAATACTTTTTTTTAAAAAAAAAAAGATTGGTTTATATGCTTAAAAAGATTTCTCTGGAAGACAGCAAAGGAATCTATATACATGTGTACACAAACCTATTTCTATACTGAATTGTTAAAATCATCTGCAGATGATTAAAAAACACAGTTAAATGGACTTAAAGTTTCAGGAAAGTTCCACAGGGAGCCTTGAATGAGCCACTCTTGCCTCTGACTCTGTTTAATTATTCCTGTTGCCTTGACCTTTTACCTCCCAAGCTTGAGGTCAGGTTTTTACAGAGTTATAGCCCCTTTAGTTTACCTTATCACAAGTGCCCATAGTTCAAACTACATAGTTTAACCTGCCCTGGGTCATTGGAAATGTATATTGAAGAATGTTCCCCTAAATTACAAAGTGCAATTAACCATGGAACTAGAGTTTTATTGTTATTAAGATTCAAATGAAAACTGGACATTTCTGACACTGGAGGCATTGGAAGGCTCCTGGCCAGCAGAAGCCGCTGCCTCTTTATTTAGGGGCCAGTTGCTTCTATATTTTAAAAGAATATAAGGGCTAATTTTAATTTAAAAAGATTCTATTATCTGCAATAACTAAAATCCCACATACGGACTGGAAAACTTCCAGCCATGTTATTTTTGAGGTTAAATGTGTGTTCAGTGGAACTTTGATGAAAAGGTGAGAAATACTGTACTTTTTGGTGTTGTGGGATGGGGGAGTCGAGGGGTACTGGGGAAAGCTAAAAATGAACAGATTCTGAATAGGTTTCCAGTATTTTTCTACATTTGCCTCTATTTCTGCCCCTTCTCTACTTTTCAGAAATAGTGTTTAAAAAAATTAATGCCCATTTAAGTTTCTTAAAAGTTACATAAGCCAGAATATGTTTTAGGCCTCTCAGTAGAATAAATTGATGTGCACGGGAACAGTGATACAATGACAGAGCCTCACTGTGTTCTGGCCAAGGCTGGAGGAATAGGAGTCCCAGCATAAGGGCCATTTTATGCTTTCTAGTAGCAGAGCCACGCCTGCCAGAACCCATTTGACCATCTTCTCTTTGCTCTTCAACCCGAAGGTCCAGATGTAGTTGGGGTCCCTTGTTTTGGTTTTGTACACAGGGCACTTGTAGGTGTGTTTGGATTCCTGTCTGTCCCTGGGTATGGCTTTTGCAAAGATGACTGGCATCACGGGCCTGAACTCCTGGAGGTGGGTGTTAACAATGATTCCTGACGGGGGGTCCAATCTGGTACCTATGGCAAAAACACAAGGGTTGTGTGTTGGTACCAATCCTCTGATTGTTGTAGGTAAGAAAGTTCTGGTTTTGTCACACTAAAAAAATTCATATAAATGGAGTTATATATACTTATTCCTCTGTGAATGGATTCTTATCCTCAGTATTACCTTATTTCTTTTTTTTTAAAATAGACTTTGGCCTTTTAGAGCAGTTTCAGGTTCACAACAGAATTAAGCAGAAATTACAGAGTACGCACATAGTCCTCCCCACCCACACACATATACTCCCCCACCCTCAACATCCCTCATCAATGTGGCATATTTGGTACAATCGATGAACCAACATGGGCACATTATTATCAACCAAAGTCCATAGTTTACACTAGGATTCACTCTTGATGTTGTACGTTCTACGGGCTTTGACAAATGCATAATGACATATAGCCACCACTATAGCATCATACAGAATAATTTCATTGCCCGAAAAATCCCTCGTGCTCCATCTATTCATTTCTCCCTCCCTCCCTCTCCCCAGACCCCTGGAAACCATGATCTTTTTATTGTTTCTATAGCTTTGCCTTTTCCAGAATGTCACTTGGTTGGAATCGTACAGTTTGTAGCCTTTTCAGACTGGCTTCGTTCATTTAGTAATATGTCCTTTAAGTTTCTTCTATGTCTTTGATGGCTTGATAGATCTTTTTTATTACTGCACATATATTTTTAAATTTACATACATGTACTGTTCATTGTTTCTAAGAATGTTTAGAGCTTTAGCTTTTTAAACTTACATAGTTATCAAAGGAATAAAGCCAACCACGAAATAAGAATTAATTCAAAAAGATACATACACCCTGCTATTAACAGCAACATTATTTATAATTGCATCCTAAGTGCACATCAATAGTTGAGTAGATAATGGAGATGCAGCATATAAATATATATGTAATGGAATACAACTCACCCATAAAAAAGGATACTTTGCCATTTGCAGCCCTTCATTCACTTTTTTTTTCACTTCAAAAACCAGAATTTTATAACAGCAGAGACGTTTCCATTACATCAAAAACAACAAAATACCTAGAAATAAGCCTAACCAATGAGGTTACCTATACTCTGAAAACCGAAATGACACAAAGAAATGGAAAGATTTCTTGTGCTCTTGGATTGGAAGAATCAACACTATCAAAATGGCTGCACTACCCAAAGCAATCCACAGATCCAACGCAACCCCCATCAAAATACTTGGAATGTTCCTCACAAAACTAGAATAAACAATTCTAAAATTTATAAGGAACCACAAAAGACCCTGAACAACCAAAGCAATCTTTTGTAGGTCTCTTTTTTCTTCTTTTTGTCCCCCCCCCCTTTTTTTTTATGGTTTGATGACTAGAGAAGATCCTTTAACATTTGTTGTAGAGCTGGTTTGGTGGCGCTGAAATCTTTTAGCTTTTGTTTAACTGTGAAGCTTTTGATTTCTCCATCAAGTCTGAATGAGAGCTTTGCTGGATAGAGTATTTCTGGTTGTAAGTTTCCCCCTTGCATCACTTTAAATATATTGTGCCATTCCCTTCTGGCCTGTAGAGTTTCTGCTGAAAAATCAGCTGATTAACTTATGGGAGCTCCCTTGTATGTTATTCATTGCTTTTTTCTTGCTAGTTTTATTGTTTTCTCCTTATCCTTAATTGTTGGCTGTTTGATGACTATGTGCCTTGGTGTGTTCCTCTTTGGGTTGATTCTGTGTGGTACTCTCTGTGCTTCCAGGACTTGGGTGACTGTTTCCTTTCCCAAATTGGGGAAGTTTTCAGTTATTATCTCTCCAAAAACTTTCTCAGGTCCTTTCTCTCTCTCTTTCTGGGACCCCTACAGTGCAAATATTAGAGTGCTTCATGTTGTCCCAGAGTCCTCTTAAACTATCCTCATTCGTTTTTATTCTTTTTTCTTTTTTTCTGTTCTGAAGTAGTGGTTTCCACTAATCTGTCTTCTAGCTCACTGATCCGTTCTGCCTCCTTTAGTCTATTCTTGGTTCCTTCTAGTGTGTTGTTCTTTTCAGTGATTTTATCCTTCAACTCTGTTTGGGTATTCTTTATATTTTCTAACTCTTTCCTAAAACCTTCACTCTGTGCGTCTATACTCCTCTTGATTTCTCTGAACATCTTGGCCATCATTACTTTAAACTCTTTCTCAGATAAATTACCTATCTCGTCATCACTTATTTCTTCTGGGGTTTTATCTTGTGCCTTGGCCTGGGAGATATTCCTTTGCCGCCTCATACCGTCCATCTTTTTGCGTTTGTGGATTCCTTCCACAGGCTTTGGGATTATTGTTTTCTTATTTCTAGTATCTGCCCCTGGTGGATGGGGCTGGACTGGAGGCTAATGCAGGTTTCCTGGCAGGAGGAGCCAGTGCCTGCCCACTGCTGGGTGAAACTTGGTCCTGGATCTCTGGTGGGTAGGGCTGTGTCTAGAGGCCTTTGTGCCTTAGGAAATCTGATGATGGGTGTGGCTGTGTTCCACCCTGTATGTTGTTTGTCCTGAGGCTTCCCTGCAGGCTGTTGGGTGGGGTTAGGTCTTGGTGATAATGATACAATCAAGGTGTCAGCTTCCAGGAAAGCTCATGTAGATTAACACTCCCAGAATGTCAGACATCAGCTTTTATGTCCCCTGAGTGAGCCACAGCCATCCCCCATGTCTCCAGGAGACCCTGCAAATCCAGCAGGCAGGTCTGGCCCAGGTTCCTATGAAGCACTGTGTCTGCCCTTGGACCTGGTGCACGTGAGTTTCCGTGTATGCTTCTCAAGCGAATGGAGTCTCTGTTTCCCCTAGTCCTGTGGGGCTCCCAGAGCCACTGTCCCCTGGCCTTCAAAACCAGATGTCCTGGGGTCTCCTTCTCTTCTCAGTGCCAAGACCCAAGTTGGGGAGACTGACGTGGGGCTTAGAGCTCTCACTCTTGTGGGAGGGCCTCTGCAACTTAACAAATCTTCAGCTTGTGGGTCGCCCACCTGGGGAGTATGGGGCCCAGTTGTATCACGAGCACGCCCCTCCTACCATCCTGCTGCAGTCCCTCTTTATGTTTCCAGTTGCAGAAGATCTTTTTTGCTAGGTTCCAGTCTTTTTTCGATGGTTGCTTAGCATTCAGCTGTGGTTTCGTTGTAGTCACAAGGAGAGGCAAGCTCGTGGTCCTACCACTCTGCCATCTTGACTGGAACAATATTACCCTGTTTCTTGAGTTTAGGATATGATCTTTCTTTAGGATATGAAAGATCATATCCTACTATCTCTCACTTACTGGTATCAAAATTCTTTCCATTACTCTCTTATCCCTTCTACAAAGTGTCCAGAAGTGACACCCGCTGTTACCATCTTACACCACTCCATATATCGACACAAGACCCAGTGTTGAAGGTATCTTCTTCCAATTGATAGTCATCACTGCTGTTGCTTCTATGAGCATGTTGTCAGATCTTCTCAGTTCTGGGAGGACTTTCCAAACATAACTGCAGTGTCCAATTTCTTCACTACTGGAGTTCCCCTCTTTCACTGTGGATGGTTCTCCAGTATCCTTGGCTACTGGGTTGAGCTCACCAGCACCGCATCTAATCCTCCTAATTCTACCATCACAGGGACAATCTCCATTAGTATGGCTCTGAGAAACAACAAAGACTCAGTAGGGGTTCGATCCTGTCTGCCTGTGTCACTGATGGCATCTTGACTAGGAGAAACTAGGACTATGATCCCAGCTGTGGTAAGTTGTATAATTGTTTGGTATGTTTACTTTCCTTCCTTGGGGGTGGATTATACCCTCCCTCCTCACTGATATCAGGCTTGGTGTCAGACTTGTGGTGCCTCTCCCTGCTGAAGTATTTTACATCCCTGTCCTGTCAAACTCACCTACAGCCACATGACTTGCTGTAGCCAACAAAATGTGGGTGGAAGGGATGCATGTCATTTCTGTAGAGAAGCTTTAAGAGTCAGCTTGTGGTTTTGTTATCTGTCACTTCCCACTGCCTTGAGACTGGCAATGTCCCAGAGAGGGGCTGCTGCATCAGCCTGGATCCTTGAGTAAAGAGCATGGATGTTGAGATGGGCAAGTAGCATGAGTGAGAATTAAACCTCTGCTGTTGTAAGCTACTGAGTCTTTAGGATTTTTTGTTATCTCAGCATAACCTGACATCTCCTGACTGTATACCAATCATTATTGGCTTCCACTTGTCTCAAAGCCAGGTATATTAGCTTTTCATCTGCCAACGTGCAAATCAATGTCCCTTACCCCATCACCATGACCTCAGAGACAACTCTGGTCAGCACTTTGACTCCTACAACCAGATACCATCAGTGACAACTGCAACCACAATTCAGATCATGACGCAGAGGAGAGGATGGTAAGCACATTGGCCTAATGTTCCCAGTCTCCCCTGAGTCACTTCTTGGGGGAGAAGGAAAGACCTATTCCCTGGTCTTATCTTCAACACTTTGTCCCTAATCCTTAACATTTGAGGGATAGTCTTAGGTTGTACTTTTCCTTGATTCACATCTTCCTCCAGGTACTTGTGACAAAGGTGGAAACTTGGAGAAAGGCCAATGATCCTCACTGTTCTTCCATGAATCCCACTTTAATGTCTGTGGAGTGAGGTGCTGGGAAGGGGCCCTGTGGTGAGTGTCACTGATGATTGAACTAATCTCTTCATCCTCAGCCCCCAGTCTTCCTGCCTCTGCCCCTTTCTTCTCTCTAGCAGCCCTCTTGTCCAACTCTGGCTGGGACCATATTCACTTTTGGTCTTGGTTGTACGTGGGCAGCCTCCAGAAGGTCTATATCTGACACATATAGCAGTGCTTTACAGTCCTGATGCTTACAGTGGGGTGAGCAGCTGAGGTTCTTGCTTCTGTGTCTCTTTCCTTCCATCCTCTCCAGCTTCCCCTATGTTGGACTCCAATGTGGAGGGAGGGTATTCTTGGACAGTAGCAAGAAAACTCCAGTAGTCTTAGCTTGACCATATCCCCCCAGAATGGGGTGGGAACTCCCCTGTCTCTGGAGGCAAAGTGGCCACTACTGTAGCTAAGAGTGCAAAGGTATCACCTTCCCTCCCCCTTTTTGGGTAGGCATTCAAGTGACTGTAATACCTTCCACTGAATGATAGTTAAGTGCCATGGGAGAGATATCAGTAGTAAGTACCCTTACATATCAGGAGCGGGAGAAGTCACTTCCTGATCACACGTGGCTTCCTGGTGGAGGAGAGAAAAGCAGTAAGAGATGGGTAGGATTTTCATAGGCTGAGAGAAACACAAAGAGAGATAGAGAAGGAATTCTTGATGTAGGAAACAGCTCAGGCAAAGGCCTGGAAGTAGGAAAGCCCAAGGCAAGGAGACCTGTTGGTTGGAGCAGAAGGAAGTTTGGGCAGTAGAGGGAGATGAAATCAAAAGGATGCATGGAGAGGAATCAGAAAGTCTGAAGCTGGACTTGTAAGGAATGCCAGACATCTGGACATTGTATCTTTTCATTCCTTTGTCCACTTCCCCAACTTGAACAAACTCACTCCAAAGCTAGGGCAATATAATATATCCCCCAGATTGCTGAGCATCTTTTCATGTGCTTCTTGGTCATTCACATATCTTCTTTGGAGAAATGTCACTAAGTCCTTTGCCCATTTTTTTTTGACAATTTAAAAAATTTATTTATTTTTTAACAACAGTATAACATTTTTTATTGATTTATAATCATTTTACAATGTTGTGTCAAATACCAGTGTAGAGCACAATTTTACAGTTATACATGAATATATATATATTCACTGTCACATTTTTTTCTCTGTGAGCTGTGTCCTTTGCCCATTTTTGAATTGGGTGGTTTGCTTTTTTGTTGTTGAGTTTTAGGAGTTCTCTATATAGTCTGGATATTAATCCCTTATCTTATATATGACTTGCAAACATTTTCTCCCACTTTGTGAGCTACCTTTTAACTCTGCTGATAGTGTCCTTTGATGCACAAAATTTCAAAAATCAAAAATTTCCATGAAGTCCAATTTGTCTCCTTTTTTCTTTCATTACCTGTGTCTTTGGTATCCAAGAAATCATTGCCAAATCCAGTGTCATGAAGGTTTTGCCCATGTTTTCTATAAGAGTGTTATTGTTTTAGGTCTTACATTTAGGCCCTGATTCTGAGTTGATTTTTGTATATGACATTAGATAAGGTTCTAACTTCATTCTTTTGTACATGGACATCCAGTTTTTCCAGCACCGTTTGTTGAAAAGACTACTCTTTCCCCAGTGAATGATCTTGGCACGCTTGTCAAAAATCGTTTGACCATTTATGTAAGGACTTACTTCTGAGCTCTCTCTATTCTATTCCACTGCTCTATGTGTTTGTCTTTATGCTGGTGCCACATTGTTTAGATTATTGTAGTTCTGGAGTAAGTTTTAAAATCAGGAAGTGGGAGTCCTCCAGTTTTGTTCTTTTTCAAGAGTGATTTGACTATTCAGAATCCCTTAAGATCTCATATGAATTTCAGCATAGATTTTTCTATTTCTTAAAAAATGTCACTGGGATTTTGATAGAGATAGCATTACATTTCAGAAGCAGCAATCAGTGGATCAGAGCACAGATTCCTGATATTTGGAGTCCGTGGTCCTTTTTGCCTACCCTAGCTCCCACAAGCTGTGTGCAAGCAACTCCAGGAACACATGCATAGCTGCCTGCCATTTGGCTGGAGGGGAATGGGTAGCTGCTGCTGCTGCTGTGCTAAGAGCTAAAATTGATCAAAATTGACTGAAAATTTGAAATGAGCCATCCAGGTCTTCCCCTGGAAGTTTCAAGCATTCAGCAGACTCTAGAATTCCAAAATAGTTACATCAGACAGATTCTGCTAGTGCAATTGTTATCTAGGTGGGGAGATGGATCCCTGGTGTGTCCTACTCCACTGTCTTCCGAATCCTCCTCCAAATTATTTTTTAATTACCCTCAAACACATAATAGAGTCTCCAAGTTGTCAAAGATAAACAAAGCCGGACATTAAAGTGGTAAGGACAGGTTTTAATCAGTAATATGCTATTACAGTGGGAAAAAGAGTCTCACATAAACTGACCTCCACTTTGACTTGCATGGAAGTGACTGGGCGTTTTAAAGGGAGAGTGAGGTTGTAGGCAGGGGAGCAAGCAAGGGCTGGGCAGTGTTGGGAAAGTGAAAAATTACAAAAGAGAGTGGTGGTCCATGTGAAACCCAACCAATTTGCTAACTGGCACTTATAAAGTTAGGCTCCTGCCCTCCACAGAGGCTGGGAGACAGGAGCCCTATCCTGAGGTGTTGGCTGGAACAAACAGTAAACTCTTTTGAGTCTTGAGTTTTCTCAGGCAGGCACTATAAGGAGGCCTGGGGTCATCCTAGGGATGTGGCCCTGAGCTGTTAGAAACTGTGTTCGTGTCTGTTCAAGTCTTTATAGATCAAGGGTGAGGCTTAGTGAAGGAGGGGACTCAGAGGAGCCAGGCTAGAGTTTGGTCAAGGAGGCAACCTTTGTCAAAGTAAAAAGTAAAAACTACAGCTAGAGTCAAAGTTGCCTGACAGTCATTCCCAACCTTAGTTCCTTCATGCTTCTCTGAGCTAATCGTCCCCTGTTGTTGGAGTAGGTGAGCCTCTTTGCAAAATTTGAATGCATTACATATACCTGAATTCATGCGTGCGTGCGTGTGTGTGTGTGTGTGTGTGCACACAGGAGTCATATATGTGTGTATTTTAACAAAATTTCGTCTTCTAGTTTCACTGAATAAAACATTCCAAGAGTCCCGCCATGACCCTACCATATTTTTGACTTGAAAATGGTGGTCTATCATGTGACTTCCATAGTCATTCTAGTTTCCTATGAAGGGCCATTTGCGTAGTTTCCAGCTTCTACTGGAAATGCAATAAACTGGTTGGCTATAAACACCTCCTTGAAGTGCTTCTTGAACACAGAGATGAAAGGTGGAATTACTGGGTCCTTGAGCATGCATTTAAAATTTTAATAGATGCCACAAAATTGCCTTTTTAAAGCAGCCCAACCCACTTACACTCCCACCAGCTGGGTAAGAGTGTTTATTCTTCCCACTTGTCCCAACATGGATAGAATCAAAGTTCCTAATAGTTGCTAATCTTCTGGGTCAAAACTAGTCATTTGATTTGATTATTTCCACTCACCACTTGTCTTTTCCTTTTCTGGGACCCATCCCATATCCTCAGATATTAAAATGACTTCAGATTGAATTCTGCATTGTTCCCTGGCTTTGGAGGTGGGGTCCCCAGAGTCATGCTAAGGGCAGGATGGAGAAGGGGAAGAAGGAGTGGCAGAGTAAGTGAAGAAGTTTTTAACCCCCTCAGCTGCAGCTGGGACTGCAACTTAAGGAGAGGCCCCAGATTCCAGAGTCCAATGTCTTGGCCAAGTGTATTCTCTGTCCAGTTTTGCTAGTTCTTGGTGCGGGAGCAGGGAAAGGGAAAGGCAGTGTCCTAAGAATTGCTCCTAGTGGGCCACACAGACTGGGGGTTGGGCCGCCAGCAGCTTTTCCCAGTTGATACCTCCTGGGCTTGTCTTATCTTCTAGGAAGTCCTCCCTTCCTCTAGCAGCGTCAGATACAGGGAGAAGTGGGGGATGAGGGGGAGGTGGGGCGGGGCACAGGTGAAGCTATGCTCAGCCCCCACGCCCAGCAGGGCAGATGACTTTCTGAGCTGGGTGTTCTGTGCACTGCGGCTTTCTCCCTGCTGCTGTCCGCCGTGTTGGTGCTGGCCCTGCACCCAGCCTCCACTGCGTCAGGCCCATGCAGCTGCTCAGGCTTCTCCGCCTCCTCTGGATGCTCAGGGTCTCCCTGGGGGCCACAGGTGAGGAGGCGCGGAAGGGGAGGGCTGGAGAGATCTGCCTGATGTTCCAGGGCAGGGCTGCGTGTCGGTGGGTGGCTCTGAGATTTAAGGGGAGGCTGAGGAGAGGTTCCCTCAGATCTCTTGGTGCTAGGAGAACTCAGGTGGGGGAGGAGAGGGAAGCTGGGTCCAGCTGGTGCTGCTCTCCACCTGGGACCCAGCAGCTTTGCAGGGGTCCGTGCTTGCATCAGGAAGGTGGGATAACCTCTTTCTGCAAAAGTGCTCTTTCCACTTTGATTCTGTTTTCTGAGCCCTTTCATTGCTCCTGCTTGCCCAGCCCTGTTGCTTCCTCCACCCTGGACTCTATCCCTCTCTTTACTTCCATCCGTTCAACCCTCCTGAGAGTCCCTGCCTCTGCCCCTGGTGCTCCCTCTTCTCTGGAGTGTCTCCGCCTTTGGTCCCAGTGCCCCATCCTCCATCTCTACCCCTAATTCTCCTAGTCCCCACCTAGCCTATGTTTCTGGGTGCAGCTGTCATTGGCAGGGTTGTGGTAGGGAGATCCTGATTGCTCCCAAAGGATGGGTCAGAGAACACCCTTAGGAACTTTGGAATTCCTCTGTGCTTCCCTTCCCTCTGCCCCCCCCCGTACTTGCTGCTGACCCCCAATCCTAGACCTCTCCAACATAGAGGTCTGTGGTCCACTTTCTCACTTACCTCCAAGGTCACTTCCTGGCTGCAAGGACTCTAGGGCAGGTATCTTCAGAATCCCCTCCCCTCTTCCTGATACCCCAGCTAAGCCGAGAAGTGAAACCCCAACTCTTAGAGCAAAGATGTGCTGAGTTTGATGTGAAGAGGAAGCGAGCCCTGAGTGGGCAGGAGATCTGGGTGCTTCCTGCTGGCAACTGCTGTGGCTGCCACTCACCCTCAACATTATGAGATCTTTGACCCTTAGTCTTACCATCTGTAAAATGGGGTTGACAGTATTTGTAGAGTGAGGGACTTGTGTTTGTAAACTAATTAACCCAGTGGCTGAATAGAATAAGTGATAGAAAATATGTCTATTTTTATTATTAACACTCAATGTTACACCTTAAGATCTCCGGGACTCATGCCTGCCTGCTGAAGTATCTCTTTCTGGAAGCTTCCTTTTCTGTCCTGTCCCTCAGCCTGTGTGTGGTTCTGTCTCCTTGTCCCTCAATCTCAATGGCCTCTGAGATTCAATCTCTGTTTTCCCCTTTGCTGTCCTCTTTGCAACTTTTCCCTGTCGACCCTTTGTTTCCTGAAGTCCATGATGTGTCCCACCCTCAGCCAAATCTTGGTTGGGTTCTCTCTCTCTCTCTCCAAAGAGAAGAGTCAGCCCAGACAGCAGTGGGTCACAGGGAGAGGGGCAGAGGTGATCCAAAGGGTGGGGGACCAGCAGGGACAAGGGCTTCAGGAAGCAGGTGAAGGAGAGAAGAGGGAGTAGACTAAGGGAACAGTGAGTATGTGAGGAGGAGCAGATGGGAGTGGTGAGGGGAGGCGGCAGGAACCTGTGCTGAATCTGCATGCTTAGCGTGGCCATCCCAGGGCTGGAAGATCAGTACACAGATGAGGTGGGCAAGGGATTAAGGGAGCCCGCCACCCAACTCCCCTTGGTGATGTTGACCTGGGGAGCAGACAGATCTTGGCCTTCATAATCTCGAAAAACCTCGGTTCCAAACTACCTCAGATGGGGGAATACGTGATGGCACTTCCTACCATCTGTGACACCTATCTGGAAAAAGGGGCGGTGAGTAACCTATGTGGTGTTCTGGTGACAAAACGACCTACCAATGAACTCCTCTGTTCTACCACCAATACAGGAACTTCCGCCATGGCCACATCCACTTCTAATACACTTTTGCGTGCTGCTCTCAGCAACTACTCACACTCCAAGGGTACTGGAAAGTGGCCACTGAATATCTCCAAAATTGTTTCTCTCACTCCTGACAGTAGGGAAAACATACCTATGACTATCATCACTTCCCCCCACTTTAAATCCATTTCTGAAACATTGCTGAACTCTCGAATCAACTCCAACACCTCAACAATCCCCATGTCCAAGTTGGTCTTCAAGGTAGAAACCACACCACCTACCATGATTGTCTATATGAGCAGGACAGATTGCATCAATCCAACCAGCCTTTTAATTACCACCACTTACCCGACCACCACCTGCATGACACGGAACCAGGTGAACTTTACCAACTCTTACACCACCACGCCTAAGATAGAGAAGCCACAGACAAGCATGATGAGTATTTCTCCCATGACAACTACTAGGAGAGTCACTTCAGGCATGGCCAGTTCTACCAGAGATATACACAAGAAAAGTACGACAAAGGGTGCAGCCTACACCACTGCGGCCACAACAAAGAGACGCAGGAGAAGGGACATAAAGTCATATGCTTCAACCACTAGGAAAGGCATATATAATACTAAACGTGATATTTTACAAAACTTTCTGAAAAAGGACATAATTTCTACAAAAATTCCTACTAGCCAGGACATGTCCAGGCATGGACCTCAAAACAGCACCATCACCATCAACACAAGTGAAATTACAACTGCTGAGGATACATCCATTATCAGGAGAACTCACACCACTGACACTGAATCCATCAGGAGCAGAACAACACATAGACAGCCTGCTACCACTTCAACACATGACAGAACTAATAAAAATACTCAAACAGAGATGAAAACAGGGGTAAACCTTAGAAGGGACTTGCACACAAAGTCCACCAGGAGAGAGAGGACTTCCTTTCTGCCAATCACCTCATCCATCACCCCCACAAACACAGTCGGCTCCCTCACCTACTCAACTTCCTCTCGAGGGACCGCCAAGACCGGGACCTCATCCACGAGCCTGCCTCTGTCCTCTCCTCCTGCCTCAAGCGCAGAGCCAGTCCCCACTTCCGCCCCCAAACCTAGACCTCTCTCCACCTTGGTCACCACCATCCCCACCACCCAGGCCACGTCCACCCCTCCACCTCCCCCTAGTACTCCCAGCACCGCCACCGCCACCGCCACCGCCACCGTCACCACCACCATCACACGGGAAATCACAACTCCCGCCGACACGGCCGCCCCCGCCACCTCCATCACAACCCCTCTGCCCACCCCCTCCACGACAGGAACCACCGTGACAGCCACGGCACACCTGCGAACCACACCCACCCCGGCAGCCCCACGGAGTACCTCGGGCATCACTCCCCCAACCGCCTACTCCACGGGAGGCTCAAGCACATCTGCAGTTACCTCGCCTCTCCCTAGCCCTGCTTCCCTGCAGACATCCAGAACCCTAGCTCCGTCTCCTGAGCCTTCGGGCACGCCCACCAGCACACCCACCACCCGCTCCACATCCACCAGCCCCACTGCCTCCTTGACCATCATCACTGACCTCACCTTCACACCCACTATCTCCAGCCTGGCCCCCACCCACACGCGTGTCATCCCGTCCTCCCCCACCGTCCACACCACAGCCGCAACACTCAGTGCCCTCACCACCTCGGCCACGATGCCCGACACGACATCTGTGCCCCCAAGTACCCACCGCGCTGCCTCTCCCTCCGTCACTGCAGCCGCTCCCGGGACCTCTGCAGCCTCCCCTTCCACGTCCACCAGCAGTAGCAGGACCACCCCGCCCCAGGGGGCCACCGCTGCCTCCACCAGCACCAGCACCAGCACCGGCCCCGGCACCAGCACACTGCACACGACCACGCTTCCTCCCTCCAGTGACACGCCTGCACAGCCTTTCACGACAGGCACTACTTCTCAGCCCCCAGTCACATCATCGGTCACCCCCAGGCGCACCGCCAGCTCCCTGGCCTCCCACGCCTCCTCTCCAGTGACCACCGATACCTTCACCTCAGCCACGAGCCTGCCTCTGTCTTCTCCTCCTGCCTCAAGCGCACGGCCAGCCCCCACTTCCGCCCCGCACCCGAGCCCTCTCTCCACCTTGGTCACCACCATCCCCACCACCCAGGCCACGTCCACCCCTCCACCTCCCACTGGGACCCCCACCCCCATCGCAACAGGAATCACCACGCCCACTGACACCGCAACCCCCGCCACCTCCGCCTCGATCACAACCCTCTGGCCCACTCCCTCCACCACCGACACCACCGCGACGGCCACCTCACCCCTGCGAACCACACCCAGCCCGACAACACCGCACACTACTCCAGGCAGCCCGTCCTCAACCTTCTACCCCACTGGAAGCACAGTCACGTCGGCAGTGGCCTCCTCCCCCTCTACCTCTGCCGGCCCGCACACCTCCACCACCACAGCTCCATCTTCTGCCAGTACAGGCATCTCCACCGCCACGCCAACCACCACCAACTCCACATCCACTAGGACCCCTGGCTCACTGACCACCCTGACCGGCCTCAGCTCCAGCAAGTCACCAAGCCCCACAAGTGTCATGCCCTCTTCCGGCCCCCTGCACATCCCAGGCACCACTCTCGCTGTCACCACCACCTCTGCCCCGCTGCCTGCTACCACATCCCCGCTCACAAGTGCCCACGGCACTGCCACCCCCTCCCTCACCACCAGCACTCCGGTTCCATCCGCTGGCCCCTCTCCCACGCCTGCCAGCAGGCCCAAGGCCACTCAGGCCGAGAGTAGCCCTCCGCCGGCCACGAGCAGCAGCACACTGAGCACCAGCACGGTCCCACCTAGCAAGGACATGCCCTCACAGTCCCCCAGGACAGAGAGGACTTCCGTTCCGCCAATCACCTCATCCGTCACCCCCACAAACACAGTCGGCTCCCCCACCTCCCCCACTTCCTCTCGAGGGGCCGCCAAGCCCGGGACCTCATCCACGAGCCTGCCTCTGTCCTCTCCTCCTGCCTCAAGCGCAGAGCCAGTCCCCACTTCCGCCCCCAAACCTAGACCTCTCTCCACCTTGGTCACCACCATCCCCACCACCCAGGCCACGTCCACCCCTCCACCTCCCCCTAGTACTCCCAGCACCGCCACCGCCACCGCCACCGCCACCGCCACCATCACACGGGAAATCACCACTCCCGCCGACACGGCCGCCCCCGCCACCTCCATCACAACCCCTCTGCCCACCCCCTCCACGACAGGAACCACCGTGACAGCCACGGCACACCTGCGAACCACACCCACCCCGGCAGCCCCACGGAGTACCTCGGGCATCACTCCCCCAACCGCCTACTCCACGGGAGGCTCAAGCACATCTGCAGTTACCTCGCCTCTCCCTAGCCCTGCTTCCCTGCAGACATCCAGAACCCTAGCTCCGTCTCCTGAGCCTTCGGGCACGCCCACCAGCACACCCACCACCCGCTCCACATCCACCAGCCCCACTGCCTCCTTGACCATCACCACTGACCTCACCTCCACACCCACTCTCTCCAGCCTGGCCCCCACCCACACGCGTGTCATCCCGTCCTCCCCCACCGTCCACACCACAGCCGCAACACTCAGTGCCCTCACCACCTCGGCCACGATGCCCGACACGACATCCGTGCCCCCAAGGACCCACCGCGCTGCCTCTCCCTCCGTCACTGCAGCCGCTCCCGGGACCTCTGCAGCCTCCCCTTCCACGTCCACCAGCAGTAGCAGGACCACCCCGCCCCAGGGGGCCACCGCTGCCTCCACCAGCACCAGCACCAGCACCGGCCCCGGCACCAGCACACTGCACACGACCACGCTTCCTCCCTCCAGTGACACGCCTGCACAGCCTTTCACGACAGGCACTACTTCTCAGCCCCCAGTCACATCATCGGTCACCCCCAGGCGCACCGCCAGCTCCCTGGCCTCCCACGCCTCCTCTCCAGTGACCACCGATACCTTCACCTCAGCCACGAGCCTGCCTCTGTCTTCTCCTCCTGCCTCAAGCGCACGGCCAGCCCCCACTTCCGCCCCGCACCCGAGCCCTCTCTCCACCTTGGTCACCACCATCCCCACCACCCAGGCCACGTCCACCCCTCCACCTCCCACTGGGACCCCCACCCCCATCGCAACAGGAATCACCACGCCCACTGACACCGCAACCCCCGCCACCTCCGCCTCGATCACAACCCTCTGGCCCACTCCCTCCACCACCGACACCACCGCGACGGCCACCTCACCCCTGCGAACCACACCCAGCCCGACAACACCGCACACTACTCCAGGCAGCCCGTCCTCAACCTTCTACCCCACTGGAAGCACAGTCACGTCGGCAGTGGCCTCCTCCCCCTCTACCTCTGCCGGCCCGCACACCTCCACCACCACAGCTCCATCTTCTGCCAGTACAGGCATCTCCACCGCCACGCCAACCACCACCAACTCCACATCCACTAGGACCCCTGGCTCACTGACCACCCTGACCGGCCTCAGCTCCAGCAAGTCACCAAGCCCCACAAGTGTCATGCCCTCTTCCGGCCCCCTGCACATCCCAGGCACCACTCTCGCTGTCACCACCACCTCTGCCCCGCTGCCTGCTACCACATCCCCGCTCACAAGTGCCCACGGCACTGCCACCCCCTCCCTCACCACCAGCACTCCGGTTCCATCCGCTGGCCCCTCTCCCACGCCTGCCAGCAGGCCCAAGGCCACTCAGGCCGAGAGTAGCCCTCCGCCGGCCACGAGCAGCAGCACACTGAGCACCAGCACGGTCCCACCTAGCAAGGACATGCCCTCACAGTCCCCCAGGACAGAGAGGACTTCCGTTCCGCCAATCACCTCATCCGTCACCCCCACAAACACAGTCGGCTCCCCCACCTCCCCCACTTCCTCTCGAGGGGCCGCCAAGACCGGGACCTCATCCACGAGCCTGCCTCTGTCCTCTCCTCCTGCCTCAAGCGCAGAGCCAGTCCCCACTTCCGCCCCCAAACCTAGACCTCTCTCCACCTTGGTCACCACCATCCCCACCACCCAGGCCACGTCCACCCCTCCACCTCCCCCTAGTACTCCCAGCACCGCCACCGCCACCGCCACCGCCACCGCCACCATCACACGGGAAATCACCACTCCCGCCGACACGGCCGCCCCCGCCACCTCCATCACAACCCCTCTGCCCACCCCCTCCACGACAGGAACCACCGTGACAGCCACGGCACACCTGCGAACCACACCCACCCCGGCAGCCCCACGGAGTACCTCGGGCATCACTCCCCCAACCGCCTACTCCACGGGAGGCTCAAGCACATCTGCAGTTACCTCGCCTCTCCCTAGCCCTGCTTCCCTGCAGACATCCAGAACCCTAGCTCCGTCTCCTGAGCCTTCGGGCACGCCCACCAGCACACCCACCACCCGCTCCACATCCACCAGCCCCACTGCCTCCTTGACCATCACCACTGACCTCACCTCCACACCCACTCTCTCCAGCCTGGCCCCCACCCACACGCGTGTCATCCCGTCCTCCCCCACCGTCCACACCACAGCCGCAACACTCAGTGCCCTCACCACCTCGGCCACGATGCCCGACACGACATCCGTGCCCCCAAGGACCCACCGCGCTGCCTCTCCCTCCGTCACTGCAGCCGCTCCCGGGACCTCTGCAGCCTCCCCTTCCACGTCCACCAGCAGTAGCAGGACCACCCCGCCCCAGGGGGCCACCGCTGCCTCCACCAGCACCAGCACCAGCACCGGCCCCGGCACCAGCACACTGCACACGACCACGCTTCCTCCCTCCAGTGACACGCCTGCACAGCCTTTCACGACAGGCACTACTTCTCAGCCCCCAGTCACATCATCGGTCACCCCCAGGCGCACCGCCAGCTCCCTGGCCTCCCACGCCTCCTCTCCAGTGACCACCGATACCTTCACCTCAGCCACGAGCCTGCCTCTGTCTTCTCCTCCTGCCTCAAGCGCACGGCCAGCCCCCACTTCCGCCCCGCACCCGAGCCCTCTCTCCACCTTGGTCACCACCATCCCCACCACCCAGGCCACGTCCACCCCTCCACCTCCCACTGGGACCCCCACCCCCATCGCAACAGGAATCACCACGCCCACTGACACCGCAACCCCCGCCACCTCCGCCTCGATCACAACCCTCTGGCCCACTCCCTCCACCACCGACACCACCGCGACGGCCACCTCACCCCTGCGAACCACACCCAGCCCGACAACACCGCACACTACTCCAGGCAGCCCGTCCTCAACCTTCTACCCCACTGGAAGCACAGTCACGTCGGCAGTGGCCTCCTCCCCCTCTACCTCTGCCGGCCCGCACACCTCCACCACCACAGCTCCATCTTCTGCCAGTACAGGCATCTCCACCGCCACGCCAACCACCACCAACTCCACATCCACTAGGACCCCTGGCTCACTGACCACCCTGACCGGCCTCAGCTCCAGCAAGTCACCAAGCCCCACAAGTGTCATGCCCTCTTCCGGCCCCCTGCACATCCCAGGCACCACTCTCGCTGTCACCACCACCTCTGCCCCGCTGCCTGCTACCACATCCCCGCTCACAAGTGCCCACGGCACTGCCACCCCCTCCCTCACCACCAGCACTCCGGTTCCATCCGCTGGCCCCTCTCCCACGCCTGCCAGCAGGCCCAAGGCCACTCAGGCCGAGAGTAGCCCTCCGCCGGCCACGAGCAGCAGCACACTGAGCACCAGCACGGTCCCACCTAGCAAGGACATGCCCTCACAGTCCCCCAGGACAGAGAGGACTTCCGTTCCGCCAATCACCTCATCCGTCACCCCCACAAACACAGTCGGCTCCCCCACCTCCCCCACTTCCTCTCGAGGGGCCGCCAAGACCGGGACCTCATCCACGAGCCTGCCTCTGTCCTCTCCTCCTGCCTCAAGCGCAGAGCCAGTCCCCACTTCCGCCCCCAAACCTAGACCTCTCTCCACCTTGGTCACCACCATCCCCACCACCCAGGCCACGTCCACCCCTCCACCTCCCCCTAGTACTCCCAGCACCGCCACCGCCACCGCCACCGCCACCGCCACCATCACACGGGAAATCACCACTCCCGCCGACACGGCCGCCCCCGCCACCTCCATCACAACCCCTCTGCCCACCCCCTCCACGACAGGAACCACCGTGACAGCCACGGCACACCTGCGAACCACACCCACCCCGGCAGCCCCACGGAGTACCTCGGGCATCACTCCCCCAACCGCCTACTCCACGGGAGGCTCAAGCACATCTGCAGTTACCTCGCCTCTCCCTAGCCCTGCTTCCCTGCAGACATCCAGAACCCTAGCTCCGTCTCCTGAGCCTTCGGGCACGCCCACCAGCACACCCACCACCCGCTCCACATCCACCAGCCCCACTGCCTCCTTGACCATCACCACTGACCTCACCTCCACACCCACTCTCTCCAGCCTGGCCCCCACCCACACGCGTGTCATCCCGTCCTCCCCCACCGTCCACACCACAGCCGCAACACTCAGTGCCCTCACCACCTCGGCCACGATGCCCGACACGACATCCGTGCCCCCAAGTACCCACCGCGCTGCCTCTCCCTCCGTCACTGCAGCCGCTCCCGGGACCTCTGCAGCCTCCCCTTCCACGTCCACCAGCAGTAGCAGGACCACCCCGCCCCAGGGGGCCACCGCTGCCTCCACCAGCACCAGCACCAGCACCGGCCCCGGCACCAGCACACTGCACACGACCACGCTTCCTCCCTCCAGTGACACGCCTGCACAGCCTTTCACGACAGGCACTACTTCTCAGCCCCCAGTCACATCATCGGTCACCCCCAGGCGCACCGCCAGCTCCCTGGCCTCCCACGCCTCCTCTCCAGTGACCACCGATACCTTCACCTCAGCCACGAGCCTGCCTCTGTCTTCTCCTCCTGCCTCAAGCGCACGGCCAGCCCCCACTTCCGCCCCGCACCCGAGCCCTCTCTCCACCTTGGTCACCACCATCCCCACCACCCAGGCCACGTCCACCCCTCCACCTCCCACTGGGACCCCCACCCCCATCGCAACAGGAATCACCACGCCCACTGACACCGCAACCCCCGCCACCTCCGCCTCGATCACAACCCTCTGGCCCACTCCCTCCACCACCGACACCACCGCGACGGCCACCTCACCCCTGCGAACCACACCCAGCCCGACAACACCGCACACTACTCCAGGCAGCCCGTCCTCAACCTTCTACCCCACTGGAAGCACAGTCACGTCGGCAGTGGCCTCCTCCCCCTCTACCTCTGCCGGCCCGCACACCTCCACCACCACAGCTCCATCTTCTGCCAGTACAGGCATCTCCACCGCCACGCCAACCACCACCAACTCCACATCCACTAGGACCCCTGGCTCACTGACCACCCTGACCGGCCTCAGCTCCAGCAAGTCACCAAGCCCCACAAGTGTCATGCCCTCTTCCGGCCCCCTGCACATCCCAGGCACCACTCTCGCTGTCACCACCACCTCTGCCCCGCTGCCTGCTACCACATCCCCGCTCACAAGTGCCCACGGCACTGCCACCCCCTCCCTCACCACCAGCACTCCGGTTCCATCCGCTGGCCCCTCTCCCACGCCTGCCAGCAGGCCCAAGGCCACTCAGGCCGAGAGTAGCCCTCCGCCGGCCACGAGCAGCAGCACACTGAGCACCAGCACGGTCCCACCTAGCAAGGACATGCCCTCACAGTCCCCCAGGACAGAGAGGACTTCCGTTCCGCCAATCACCTCATCCGTCACCCCCACAAACACAGTCGGCTCCCCCACCTCCCCCACTTCCTCTCGAGGGGCCGCCAAGACCGGGACCTCATCCACGAGCCTGCCTCTGTCCTCTCCTCCTGCCTCAAGCGCAGAGCCAGTCCCCACTTCCGCCCCCAAACCTAGACCTCTCTCCACCTTGGTCACCACCATCCCCACCACCCAGGCCACGTCCACCCCTCCACCTCCCCCTAGTACTCCCAGCACCGCCACCGCCACCGCCACCGCCACCGCCACCATCACACGGGAAATCACCACTCCCGCCGACACGGCCGCCCCCGCCACCTCCATCACAACCCCTCTGCCCACCCCCTCCACGACAGGAACCACCGTGACAGCCACGGCACACCTGCGAACCACACCCACCCCGGCAGCCCCACGGAGTACCTCGGGCATCACTCCCCCAACCGCCTACTCCACGGGAGGCTCAAGCACATCTGCAGTTACCTCGCCTCTCCCTAGCCCTGCTTCCCTGCAGACATCCAGAACCCTAGCTCCGTCTCCTGAGCCTTCGGGCACGCCCACCAGCACACCCACCACCCGCTCCACATCCACCAGCCCCACTGCCTCCTTGACCATCACCACTGACCTCACCTCCACACCCACTCTCTCCAGCCTGGCCCCCACCCACACGCGTGTCATCCCGTCCTCCCCCACCGTCCACACCACAGCCGCAACACTCAGTGCCCTCACCACCTCGGCCACGATGCCCGACACGACATCCGTGCCCCCAAGTACCCACCGCGCTGCCTCTCCCTCCGTCACTGCAGCCGCTCCCGGGACCTCTGCAGCCTCCCCTTCCACGTCCACCAGCAGTAGCAGGACCACCCCGCCCCAGGGGGCCACCGCTGCCTCCACCAGCACCAGCACCAGCACCGGCCCCGGCACCAGCACACTGCACACGACCACGCTTCCTCCCTCCAGTGACACGCCTGCACAGCCTTTCACGACAGGCACTACTTCTCAGCCCCCAGTCACATCATCGGTCACCCCCAGGCGCACCGCCAGCTCCCTGGCCTCCCACGCCTCCTCTCCAGTGACCACCGATACCTTCACCTCAGCCACGAGCCTGCCTCTGTCTTCTCCTCCTGCCTCAAGCGCACGGCCAGCCCCCACTTCCGCCCCGCACCCGAGCCCTCTCTCCACCTTGGTCACCACCATCCCCACCACCCAGGCCACGTCCACCCCTCCACCTCCCACTGGGACCCCCACCCCCATCGCAACAGGAATCACCACGCCCACTGACACCGCAACCCCCGCCACCTCCGCCTCGATCACAACCCTCTGGCCCACTCCCTCCACCACCGACACCACCGCGACGGCCACCTCACCCCTGCGAACCACACCCAGCCCGACAACACCGCACACTACTCCAGGCAGCCCGTCCTCAACCTTCTACCCCACTGGAAGCACAGTCACGTCGGCAGTGGCCTCCTCCCCCTCTACCTCTGCCGGCCCGCACACCTCCACCACCACAGCTCCATCTTCTGCCAGTACAGGCATCTCCACCGCCACGCCAACCACCACCAACTCCACATCCACTAGGACCCCTGGCTCACTGACCACCCTGACCGGCCTCAGCTCCAGCAAGTCACCAAGCCCCACAAGTGTCATGCCCTCTTCCGGCCCCCTGCACATCCCAGGCACCACTCTCGCTGTCACCACCACCTCTGCCCCGCTGCCTGCTACCACATCCCCGCTCACAAGTGCCCACGGCACTGCCACCCCCTCCCTCACCACCAGCACTCCGGTTCCATCCGCTGGCCCCTCTCCCACGCCTGCCAGCAGGCCCAAGGCCACTCAGGCCGAGAGTAGCCCTCCGCCGGCCACGAGCAGCAGCACACTGAGCACCAGCACGGTCCCACCTAGCAAGGACATGCCCTCACAGTCCCCCAGGACAGAGAGGACTTCCGTTCCGCCAATCACCTCATCCGTCACCCCCACAAACACAGTCGGCTCCCCCACCTCCCCCACTTCCTCTCGAGGGGCCGCCAAGACCGGGACCTCATCCACGAGCCTGCCTCTGTCCTCTCCTCCTGCCTCAAGCGCAGAGCCAGTCCCCACTTCCGCCCCCAAACCTAGACCTCTCTCCACCTTGGTCACCACCATCCCCACCACCCAGGCCACGTCCACCCCTCCACCTCCCCCTAGTACTCCCAGCACCGCCACCGCCACCGCCACCATCACACGGGAAATCACCACTCCCGCCGACACGGCCGCCCCCGCCACCTCCATCACAACCCCTCTGCCCACCCCCTCCACGACAGGAACCACCGTGACAGCCACGGCACACCTGCGAACCACACCCACCCCGGCAGCCCCACGGAGTACCTCGGGCATCACTCCCCCAACCGCCTACTCCACGGGAGGCTCAAGCACATCTGCAGTTACCTCGCCTCTCCCTAGCCCTGCTTCCCTGCAGACATCCAGAACCCTAGCTCCGTCTCCTGAGCCTTCGGGCACGCCCACCAGCACACCCACCACCCGCTCCACATCCACCAGCCCCACTGCCTCCTTGACCATCACCACTGACCTCACCTCCACACCCACTCTCTCCAGCCTGGCCCCCACCCACACGCGTGTCATCCCGTCCTCCCCCACCGTCCACACCACAGCCGCAACACTCAGTGCCCTCACCACCTCGGCCACGATGCCCGACACGACATCCGTGCCCCCAAGTACCCACCGCGCTGCCTCTCCCTCCGTCACTGCAGCCGCTCCCGGGACCTCTGCAGCCTCCCCTTCCACGTCCACCAGCAGTAGCAGGACCACCCCGCCCCAGGGGGCCACCGCTGCCTCCACCAGCACCAGCACCAGCACCGGCCCCGGCACCAGCACACTGCACACGACCACGCTTCCTCCCTCCAGTGACACGCCTGCACAGCCTTTCACGACAGGCACTACTTCTCAGCCCCCAGTCACATCATCGGTCACCCCCAGGCGCACCGCCAGCTCCCTGGCCTCCCACGCCTCCTCTCCAGTGACCACCGATACCTTCACCTCAGCCACGAGCCTGCCTCTGTCTTCTCCTCCTGCCTCAAGCGCACGGCCAGCCCCCACTTCCGCCCCGCACCCGAGCCCTCTCTCCACCTTGGTCACCACCATCCCCACCACCCAGGCCACGTCCACCCCTCCACCTCCCACTGGGACCCCCACCCCCATCGCAACAGGAATCACCACGCCCACTGACACCGCAACCCCCGCCACCTCCGCCTCGATCACAACCCTCTGGCCCACTCCCTCCACCACCGACACCACCGCGACGGCCACCTCACCCCTGCGAACCACACCCAGCCCGACAACACCGCACACTACTCCAGGCAGCCCGTCCTCAACCTTCTACCCCACTGGAAGCACAGTCACGTCGGCAGTGGCCTCCTCCCCCTCTACCTCTGCCGGCCCGCACACCTCCACCACCACAGCTCCATCTTCTGCCAGTACAGGCATCTCCACCGCCACGCCAACCACCACCAACTCCACATCCACTAGGACCCCTGGCTCACTGACCACCCTGACCGGCCTCAGCTCCAGCAAGTCACCAAGCCCCACAAGTGTCATGCCCTCTTCCGGCCCCCTGCACATCCCAGGCACCACTCTCGCTGTCACCACCACCTCTGCCCCGCTGCCTGCTACCACATCCCCGCTCACAAGTGCCCACAGCACTGCCACCCCCTCCCTCACCACCAGCACTCCGGTTCCATCCGCTGGCCCCTCTCCCACGCCTGCCAGCAGGCCCAAGGCCACTCAGGCCGAGAGTAGCCCTCCGCCGGCCACGAGCAGCAGCACACTGAGCACCAGCACGGTCCCACCTAGCAAGGACATGCCCTCACAGTCCCCCAGGACAGAGAGGACTTCCGTTCCGCCAATCACCTCATCCGTCACCCCCACAAACACAGTCGGCTCCCCCACCTCCCCCACTTCCTCTCGAGGGGCCGCCAAGACCGGGACCTCATCCACGAGCCTGCCTCTGTCCTCTCCTCCTGCCTCAAGCGCAGAGCCAGTCCCCACTTCCGCCCCCAAACCTAGACCTCTCTCCACCTTGGTCACCACCATCCCCACCACCCAGGCCACGTCCACCCCTCCACCTCCCCCTAGTACTCCCAGCACCGCCACCGCCACCGCCACCATCACACGGGAAATCACCACTCCCGCCGACACGGCCGCCCCCGCCACCTCCATCACAACCCCTCTGCCCACCCCCTCCACGACAGGAACCACCGTGACAGCCACGGCACACCTGCGAACCACACCCACCCCGGCAGCCCCACGGAGTACCTCGGGCATCACTCCCCCAACCGCCTACTCCACGGGAGGCTCAAGCACATCTGCAGTTACCTCGCCTCTCCCTAGCCCTGCTTCCCTGCAGACATCCAGAACCCTAGCTCCGTCTCCTGAGCCTTCGGGCACGCCCACCAGCACACCCACCACCCGCTCCACATCCACCAGCCCCACTGCCTCCTTGACCATCACCACTGACCTCACCTCCACACCCACTCTCTCCAGCCTGGCCCCCACCCACACGCGTGTCATCCCGTCCTCCCCCACCGTCCACACCACAGCCGCAACACTCAGTGCCCTCACCACCTCGGCCACGATGCCCGACACGACATCCGTGCCCCCAAGTACCCACCGCGCTGCCTCTCCCTCCGTCACTGCAGCCGCTCCCGGGACCTCTGCAGCCTCCCCTTCCACGTCCACCAGCAGTAGCAGGACCACCCCGCCCCAGGGGGCCACCGCTGCCTCCACCAGCACCAGCACCAGCACCGGCCCCGGCACCAGCACACTGCACACGACCACGCTTCCTCCCTCCAGTGACACGCCTGCACAGCCTTTCACGACAGGCACTACTTCTCAGCCCCCAGTCACATCATCGGTCACCCCCAGGCGCACCGCCAGCTCCCTGGCCTCCCACGCCTCCTCTCCAGTGACCACCGATACCTTCACCTCAGCCACGAGCCTGCCTCTGTCTTCTCCTCCTGCCTCAAGCGCACGGCCAGCCCCCACTTCCGCCCCGCACCCGAGCCCTCTCTCCACCTTGGTCACCACCATCCCCACCACCCAGGCCACGTCCACCCCTCCACCTCCCACTGGGACCCCCACCCCCATCGCAACAGGAATCACCACGCCCACTGACACCGCAACCCCCGCCACCTCCGCCTCGATCACAACCCTCTGGCCCACTCCCTCCACCACCGACACCACCGCGACGGCCACCTCACCCCTGCGAACCACACCCAGCCCGACAACACCGCACACTACTCCAGGCAGCCCGTCCTCAACCTTCTACCCCACTGGAAGCACAGTCACGTCGGCAGTGGCCTCCTCCCCCTCTACCTCTGCCGGCCCGCACACCTCCACCACCACAGCTCCATCTTCTGCCAGTACAGGCATCTCCACCGCCACGCCAACCACCACCAACTCCACATCCACTAGGACCCCTGGCTCACTGACCACCCTGACCGGCCTCAGCTCCAGCAAGTCACCAAGCCCCACAAGTGTCATGCCCTCTTCCGGCCCCCTGCACATCCCAGGCACCACTCTCGCTGTCACCACCACCTCTGCCCCGCTGCCTGCTACCACATCCCCGCTCACAAGTGCCCACGGCACTGCCACCCCCTCCCTCACCACCAGCACTCCGGTTCCATCCGCTGGCCCCTCTCCCACGCCTGCCAGCAGGCCCAAGGCCACTCAGGCCGAGAGTAGCCCTCCGCCGGCCACGAGCAGCAGCACACTGAGCACCAGCACGGTCCCACCTAGCAAGGACATGCCCTCACAGTCCCCCAGGACAGAGAGGACTTCCGTTCCGCCAATCACCTCATCCGTCACCCCCACAAACACAGTCGGCTCCCCCACCTCCCCCACTTCCTCTCGAGGGGCCGCCAAGACCGGGACCTCATCCACGAGCCTGCCTCTGTCCTCTCCTCCTGCCTCAAGCGCAGAGCCAGTCCCCACTTCCGCCCCCAAACCTAGACCTCTCTCCACCTTGGTCACCACCATCCCCACCACCCAGGCCACGTCCACCCCTCCACCTCCCCCTAGTACTCCCAGCACCGCCACCGCCACCGCCACCATCACACGGGAAATCACCACTCCCGCCGACACGGCCGCCCCCGCCACCTCCATCACAACCCCTCTGCCCACCCCCTCCACGACAGGAACCACCGTGACAGCCACGGCACACCTGCGAACCACACCCACCCCGGCAGCCCCACGGAGTACCTCGGGCATCACTCCCCCAACCGCCTACTCCACGGGAGGCTCAAGCACATCTGCAGTTACCTCGCCTCTCCCTAGCCCTGCTTCCCTGCAGACATCCAGAACCCTAGCTCCGTCTCCTGAGCCTTCGGGCACGCCCACCAGCACACCCACCACCCGCTCCACATCCACCAGCCCCACTGCCTCCTTGACCATCACCACTGACCTCACCTCCACACCCACTCTCTCCAGCCTGGCCCCCACCCACACGCGTGTCATCCCGTCCTCCCCCACCGTCCACACCACAGCCGCAACACTCAGTGCCCTCACCACCTCGGCCACGATGCCCGACACGACATCCGTGCCCCCAAGTACCCACCGCGCTGCCTCTCCCTCCGTCACTGCAGCCGCTCCCGGGACCTCTGCAGCCTCCCCTTCCACGTCCACCAGCAGTAGCAGGACCACCCCGCCCCAGGGGGCCACCGCTGCCTCCACCAGCACCAGCACCAGCACCGGCCCCGGCACCAGCACACTGCACACGACCACGCTTCCTCCCTCCAGTGACACGCCTGCACAGCCTTTCACGACAGGCACTACTTCTCAGCCCCCAGTCACATCATCGGTCACCCCCAGGCGCACCGCCAGCTCCCTGGCCTCCCACGCCTCCTCTCCAGTGACCACCGATACCTTCACCTCAGCCACGAGCCTGCCTCTGTCTTCTCCTCCTGCCTCAAGCGCACGGCCAGCCCCCACTTCCGCCCCGCACCCGAGCCCTCTCTCCACCTTGGTCACCACCATCCCCACCACCCAGGCCACGTCCACCCCTCCACCTCCCACTGGGACCCCCACCCCCATCGCAACAGGAATCACCACGCCCACTGACACCGCAACCCCCGCCACCTCCGCCTCGATCACAACCCTCTGGCCCACTCCCTCCACCACCGACACCACCGCGACGGCCACCTCACCCCTGCGAACCACACCCAGCCCGACAACACCGCACACTACTCCAGGCAGCCCGTCCTCAACCTTCTACCCCACTGGAAGCACAGTCACGTCGGCAGTGGCCTCCTCCCCCTCTACCTCTGCCGGCCCGCACACCTCCACCACCACAGCTCCATCTTCTGCCAGTACAGGCATCTCCACCGCCACGCCAACCACCACCAACTCCACATCCACTAGGACCCCTGGCTCACTGACCACCCTGACCGGCCTCAGCTCCAGCAAGTCACCAAGCCCCACAAGTGTCATGCCCTCTTCCGGCCCCCTGCACATCCCAGGCACCACTCTCGCTGTCACCACCACCTCTGCCCCGCTGCCTGCTACCACATCCCCGCTCACAAGTGCCCACGGCACTGCCACCCCCTCCCTCACCACCAGCACTCCGGTTCCATCCGCTGGCCCCTCTCCCACGCCTGCCAGCAGGCCCAAGGCCACTCAGGCCGAGAGTAGCCCTCCGCCGGCCACGAGCAGCAGCACACTGAGCACCAGCACGGTCCCACCTAGCAAGGACATGCCCTCACAGTCCCCCAGGACAGAGAGGACTTCCGTTCCGCCAATCACCTCATCCGTCACCCCCACAAACACAGTCGGCTCCCCCACCTCCCCCACTTCCTCTCGAGGGGCCGCCAAGACCGGGACCTCATCCACGAGCCTGCCTCTGTCCTCTCCTCCTGCCTCAAGCGCAGAGCCAGTCCCCACTTCCGCCCCCAAACCTAGACCTCTCTCCACCTTGGTCACCACCATCCCCACCACCCAGGCCACGTCCACCCCTCCACCTCCCCCTAGTACTCCCAGCACCGCCACCGCCACCGCCACCATCACACGGGAAATCACCACTCCCGCCGACACGGCCGCCCCCGCCACCTCCATCACAACCCCTCTGCCCACCCCCTCCACGACAGGAACCACCGTGACAGCCACGGCACACCTGCGAACCACACCCACCCCGGCAGCCCCACGGAGTACCTCGGGCATCACTCCCCCAACCGCCTACTCCACGGGAGGCTCAAGCACATCTGCAGTTACCTCGCCTCTCCCTAGCCCTGCTTCCCTGCAGACATCCAGAACCCTAGCTCCGTCTCCTGAGCCTTCGGGCACGCCCACCAGCACACCCACCACCCGCTCCACATCCACCAGCCCCACTGCCTCCTTGACCATCACCACTGACCTCACCTCCACACCCACTCTCTCCAGCCTGGCCCCCACCCACACGCGTGTCATCCCGTCCTCCCCCACCGTCCACACCACAGCCGCAACACTCAGTGCCCTCACCACCTCGGCCACGATGCCCGACACGACATCCGTGCCCCCAAGTACCCACCGCGCTGCCTCTCCCTCCGTCACTGCAGCCGCTCCCGGGACCTCTGCAGCCTCCCCTTCCACGTCCACCAGCAGTAGCAGGACCACCCCGCCCCAGGGGGCCACCGCTGCCTCCACCAGCACCAGCACCAGCACCGGCCCCGGCACCAGCACACTGCACACGACCACGCTTCCTCCCTCCAGTGACACGCCTGCACAGCCTTTCACGACAGGCACTACTTCTCAGCCCCCAGTCACATCATCGGTCACCCCCAGGCG